>NC_142009.1:7833156-9058156 GCF_049901735.1 Notechis scutatus
TATTTGCATGTTAGTATTAATTTTAAAAATGCAGTAAAACATCATAAATATGTTTTGCTGTGTTTATATGAGACAAGGTGCATTGAAGGATTAAAATACACAGATTAGTATGGGGCCCAAAGGTGGCATTCAGCAGGTTCTGACCAGTTCTGGAGAACCGGTAGTAGACATTTTGAGTAGTTCGGAGAACCGGCAAATCCCACCTCTGACTGGCCCCACCAACCCCATCTCTTCTCTGCCTCCCAATGAGTCCCAGCAGATTGGCTGGGTCTCCTTTGGTTGCCCTGCACAGGAGAATGGAGCTGGAAAGCAGGTTAGTGGGGTGGGGAGGGAATGGGGATTTTTGCAGTAACTTTCCCCTGGAGTGGGGAGGGAATGGAGATTTTACAATATCCTTCCGCTGGGATGGGGCGGAAATGGGGATTTTGCAGTATCCTTCCCCTGCCACGCCCACCAAGCCACGCCCATCAAGCCATGCCCACAGAACTGGTAGTAAATTTTTTTGAATCCCACCACTGATGGGGGCCCTATGTTCGTGGGGCCCCTGGACAAGTGCCCATCAGACCCATGTGTTAAGACAGCCCTGGCAAGCCCATCATGCTGCAAAAATTATAAAAAATATTTTAGTATTATAGGGAAGGGGGAAAAATAAAGATAATTTAGATAAAGATTAAAAACAAAACAAAACATACACATATTATATATTGAAATGCTGAACGATGAAAGAAAGAAGGATGAAACTTTAATATATACAGATGTGAAGAGTTAAATAAGGGAAATATGAATACTAAAGAAGGTGAAAGATGGAAGACAGAAAAGAAACAACTTTGAATAATACTACCTGTGACATGAAAAAAAGTTAGAATAGAAATAGAAATAAGAGGGGAACAACAATATACATATTTTAATATAATAAGATATTTGCAACAATAAGAGGGAGGTTTAGAAATTGAATGGCGATAGTATTAGATTTGTTTAAACAATGTGAAACAATGAAGGTGAAATGTAATAACTATGAGTAATAATATTATGTTTATTTGTACTAAAATTTTGGATATATAGATATCACATTGTTCACGTATTTATATGTATAAAAGAAAAAGAACAAAACAAAACAACACAGGCAGCATTTTTTAAAACCAATCATCAGGATGAATTTTCCAGGTGGATCGGACGTTTCTAGGGATTCCTTCACTGAAGAAGGGAGGTGAGGATCAGAGTAAGAGTTGGTGGAGTTGGCTGAAATGGCAAAATTGACTACTTTGCTTAAAGAAAAGAACTGAAGTAGTTTTGTTTCCACATGGAAACAGCTTCTGAACTTCGTGCTTGATGTGGAAAAGAATGAAACGTTGATTCTGGGTTTTACAGATTAGGCGGAGAGATTCTTGTAGAAGTGACTAGTTTATACTATTATGGTAAAACAAAAAGTTGGGATTGTTGTTAATGCCCTATTCTACTGTAAATAACAGATAGAGTTGGAAGTCAATGCTTCTTTTTCTTTCTCCACCCTTCCTCACTTTTCTCTCCCCTTTCCCCACTTCCTATGCCTCCCCTTCTATTTGTTTTCGTACTTTGTATTTTATAACACTTTATAACCTAAAAAAAAAGTATTCTGGAAAAAAAAAACAGAGTAAGGAGTGATTTTACTGGATTCTCCATCTTTTTGCTTGAAAGGAAATTTGGAGGTTTTCAATATCGTGCCTGTGCAATTTTACACAGTGTTGTGATCTTCTGCAAGTTGGCTCAGAGCTAAGATCTCTTAAATTCAGGGATGGGTAGATTTCCAGGAATAGCTCACTTTACTCTCAGGCGCATGGATGAAAGAGTGGAAGGATAGTATCTTGCCTCCCAGACTAAGACAGGATGAGCTATTTTGAAGTGGTTTCCCATCGTCATGGGATAGTGATATTTTAGCCTTTATTATGAATTTTTTTTTCCCTGGCAAAATTTGAAACTGGAGCATCTGTAGAAAACTGGAGCGAAAAGAAATGATGATCGAACTAAAATGTAGCAGTACCATATATTTCATAAACGCAGGGATGTTTATTCTGAAAAGTTATTTTTTTCTGGATTAAACCTTACTGTACATACTTAAAATGGCAAAACAACTGTAAAACAAATAATTGTAGGCATTTGGAGTCAAAGGAGGAAATGTTCTGAAATACACACAGACAAAGGCACGCACACAAGATTGCTGTATTTTTTTCATCACAAAAGACTTGTTAAAAATAAAGCAATTGGATAGTAAACTTACACGGTTGTGTGTGCCACAAAGAGGTATTCAGTGGGGGTACAGGTAATCCTCAACTTAGAACCACAATTGAGCCCAAAACTTCCATTGCTAAGCAAGACAATTGTTAAGTGAGTTTTGTCCCATTTAATGACCTTTCTTGCCACCGTTGTCACAGCAGTTCTTAAGTTAGTCACATGGTTGTTAAAGTGAATCTGTCTTCCTTACTGACTTCGCTTGTCAGAAGGTCGCAAAAAGGATATCTCGTGATCTTGGGACACAGCAACGGTCATAAAGATGAACCAGTTGCCAAGCGTCCAAATGTTGATCACGATGCTGCAATGGTTGTAAGGGTGAAAAAAGGCCCTAAGTGACTTTTTTTCAGTGCTGTTGTAACTTCGAACAGTCATTAAGCGAAAGGTGGTAAGTCGAGGACTACCTGCGTTGCCAAAACAGCAAAACAGTTGTGGAATTGTGGATTTCAAATATTGCCATGCTACTTTCTGCCTAGTCCTCACTCCCTTCCCTTCTTGGTTCAACGAATAGTTCTCACTCCCGAGAGTGAATTTCCAATGACAATTTACTCAGGGGTGGGCTTCCGACATATCAGCAACCGGTTCTCTGACTGGTTGCTGGGTGGGCGTAGCCATACTGGGCGAGGCCTAGTCAGCCTCCTGCACCATGGGGGTGTTTTTTGCCCTCCCCAGGCTCCGGAGGCTTTCCTCAAGTCTCCAGGAGAGCAAAAATGGCCTCCCGGGTTCCGGAGGCCCTCTGGAGGCTGGAAACCTATTTCTGGCCTTCTGGAACTTCTGGGAGGCCCGTTTTGCACCCTTCCCAGGCTCCCAAGAGTTTCCTTGAGCTTCCGGGAGGGTGAAAACGGCCTCCCTGGGCTCAGGAGGCCCCCTGGAGACCGGAAACCGGCCCGTTTCCAGCCTTCCGGAGCCTCTGGGAGGCCCGATTTTTCACCCTCCCCAAGCCTCCACACGGGCCCTGCATTTGCCTGGCATCCAAACAGGCCATGGGGGGACTCTTGGGAGGGGGAGGGGCCAGCCAGGGGTGGGATTTGTCCGTTCGGCAAACCTGCCATAAAACTAGCTACCATTTCACCCAAACCTGGGCGAACTGGTCGCCGCCCACCCCTGAATTTACAACTTTAGAATAACTCATAGTCTGAAGCTGAGCAGATTTGTTTAAAGGTACTGTGGGGAATTCATTCCCTACGAAGGTCATTGTATCAATGTCTCTGAGATTCATACTCGTGGTTGGTTGTCTGAACGAAACTTTAAGTCTCCTGGAGGCTATTGTTTTATCAAAGTTCTAAGGGAGATTAAGAAGCCATTCAGTCATTTGTTTGTTTGTTTGTTTATTTATCTTCTTAAAAATAAACAATGCAAGGTGGGCAAACATAGCTAATAGTCTTTCTTCCCACTATTTTCCCCAACGGCGTCCATCTTGGGCTGAGGGAAAGGGGTCTATCTATGACAATTCGCCACGGCCAACTTATACAAGTGGTCCTCGATTTACAACAGTTCATTTAGTGGAATAGAATTGCAATTAGAATAGAACAGCAATTAGAATAGAATAGCAATTAGAATAAAATAGCAATTAGAATAGAATAGAATAGAATAGAATAGAATAGAATAGAATAGAATAGAATAGAATAGAATAGAATATATGGAGTGGAATGGAGTAGAATAGACTAGACTAGACTAGACTAGAGAATAGAGTAGAGTAGAGTAGAGTAGAGTAGAGTAGAGTAGAACTAGAATAGAATAGAATAGAATAGAATAGAATAGAATAGAATAGAATAGAATATATGGAGTGGAATGGAATACAATAGAATAGCAATTAGAATAGAATAGAAAATAGAATAAAGTAGAGTAGAATAGAATAACTTTATTGTCACTTTGAATGTACACTAATTGACATACATTAACAATGAAATTTCAATGCATATAGCTCTTAAAGGGTCACCACCTCCAATTTTACACGAACGTAAACATTACATATATATTATATGACACATAGAAACAACAGAGTCTAGTTGGATGTATACACATACTCCCTGTATATTCAGGGGAATTCTTATATAAGTCCCAGACCCTGAGAACAATTGAAATCCAGCATCATAGGGCCTTTTTATGTTGGTACCCTAGCATTAATATCGCCTTTCCTGCAGGCGAGGCTGCCCTTTGCATTTTTAATTTAATTTAATTTATTTGTATCTGGCCTTTATTATTACAGTCCTATTTATGGCTCGGTATCCATGCTGCTGGTTATTTATTCCTGCATTATGCTTTGTTTAAAATCCCTCTCTCTGCTTATCCTGGCTTGTTTTTATGGAGTGCCGCTTCCATGAGATCACTATTGGGGCGAGTGGGTGGGCTGCCGATATTTCAATCGAATAAATAAAGAAGAAAAATTAGGCCTCCGGGTAGTCAGGTCTACCACATTTTGGAATAACGGGTTTTGTAATACAGGCAGTCCTCGACTTACGACCATAATTGGGCCCCAAATTTCTGTGGTTGAGCTGGGACAATTGTTATAAATGGGTTTTCGCCCATTTTACATCTTTTTTCTTGCCACAGTTGTTACTGCCGTGGTGGCGCAGTGGTTAGAATGTAGCATTGTAGGCTAACTCTGCTCATTGCCAGCGGTTCGATCCTGACTGGCTCAAGGTCAACTCAGCCTTCCATCCTTCCGAGGTAGGTAAAATTAGGACCCAGATTGTTGGGGCAAGAGGCTGACTCTGTAAACCGCTCGGAGAGAGCTGTAAAGCACTGTGAAGTGGTATATAAGTCTAAAGCAGTATATAAGTCTGCTATTGCTACTGCAGGCTAATCCTGCTCACTGCCAGGAGTTCGATCTGACCAGCTCAGTGGACTCAGCCTTCTGTCCTTCTGAGGTTGGTAAAATGAGAACCCAGATTGTTGGAGGGGCAATAAGGCTGACTCTGTAAACCGCTTACGGGGGTAAAAGCACCATGAAGTGGTATATAAGTCTAAGGACTATTGCTATTGTTATTCCCCGCCGCCCGTTCTTGCTAAGTGAATCATGTGGTCGTTAATGGCTGCAGTTGTTAAGTGAACTATCTGGTTGTTGAGCAAATCATAGTTGTTAAGTGAATGACGTGGCTGTTGAGTGAATCACATTGCTGGAAAGCAAATTGCTGTTTCATTAAGTGCATCATGCGGTTGCTAAGTGAATCACCATAGTTGTTAAGTGAACTATCCAGTTGTTAAGCAAAATCACTGCTTGTTAAGTGAATCACATGGCTGTTAAGTGAACCACATAGTTGGAAAGCAAATTGCTGCAGCTGTTAAGTGAATCATGTGGTCGTTAAGTGAATCACCATAGTTGTTAAGCAAAACATCGAAGTTGTTAAGTGAATCACCTGGCTGTTAAGTGAATCACATCATTGGAAAGCAAATTGCTGCAGTTAAGTGAATCATGTGGTCATTAAGTGAATCACTGTAGTTGTTAAGTGAACTATGGTTGTTAAGCAAGTCACCACAGTTGTTAAGTGAATCATGTGGCTGTTAAGTGAATCACATCATTGAAAAGGAAATTGATGCAGTTGTTAAGTGAATCATGTGGTCGTTCAGTGAATCACCGCAGTTTTTAAGTGAACTATCCGGTTGTTAAGCAAAACACCAAAGTTGTAAAGTGAATCTCGTGGCTCTTAAGTGAATCCATCTTCCTCCCTTCACTTTGCTTGTCAGAAGCGCCCTGGGATCCCGCAACTGTCATAAATGCGTGCTGGTTGACAAGCGCCTGAATTCTGATCATGTGACCACGGGGACACTGTGACGGGTTGTAAGGGTGAGGACCGGTCATAAGTCACTTTTTTCAGTGCCATTGCAACTTCAAATGTTGTAAGTTAAGGACTACTATACCTGTGCAATGGAAATCGCACCTCTTCCCCCTCCCAATGCACCCAGGAAGGCTGAAATTTCACAGGTATAGCCAGCAGCTCAGCATTTTGAATCCAGTTTGCAGATGTCTCCGGAGAAAAAGGACAAGGTCTAATATTGTTGTGTTCTTCTTCAACAGCTACACAACAGTGGGATTCTCTTCCTTGCATCCGGACTTGGAAAGCGAAGGGAGATTGATTTATTTCTTAGATTTATTTTTTAATCCCATCTTTATGGCTTTATAAGTAATTCAAGGCAGAGAACATGCACGATAGTCTTTCCACCTTCTCCTATTTTGGCCCACAACAACCTTGTGAGGTGGGTTGCGCTGAGAGAGAGAGAAAGAGTGACTGGCCCAGTGTCACCCAGCTGGTTTTCATGCCTAAGGAGGAACTAGAACTCATAAGATTGGCCCAAAGTCACCCAGCCAGCTTTCATGGCTAAGGCGGGACTAGAACTCACAGTCTCCTGGGGATTGGCCCAAAGTCACCCACCTGGCTTTCATGGCTAAGGCGCGGCTAGAACTCTCATCTCCTAGTGATTGGCCCAAAGTCACCCAGCCAGATTTTATGCTTAAGGCGGGACTAGAACTCACAGTCTCCTTGTGATTGGCCCAAAGTCACCCAGCCAGCTTTCATGGCTAAGGCGGGACTAGAACTCACAGTCTCCTGGGGATTGGCCCAAAGTCACCCACCTGGCTTTCATGGCTAAGGCTAGAACTCTCCTTTCCTAGTGATTGGCCCAAAGTCACCCAGCCAGCTTTCATGGCTAAGGTGGGGCTAGAACTCTCATCTCCTAGTGATTGGCCCAAAGTCACCCAGCCAGCTTTTATAGCTAAGGCGGGACTAGAACTCACAGTCCTCTGGGATTGGCCCAAAGTCACCCACCTGGCTTTCATGGCTAAGGCGCGGCTAGAACTCTCATCTCCTAGTGATTGGCCCAAAGTCACCCAGCCAGATTTTATGCTTAAGGCGGGACTAGAACTCACAGTCTCCTGGGGATTGGCCCAAAGTCACCCAGTCAGCTTTCATGCCTAAGGCGGTACTAAAACTCACAGCCTCCTGGTCATTGGTCCAAAGTTACTGAACCAGCTTTCATGCCTAAGGTGGGACTAGAACTCACAGTCTCCTGGTGAATGGCTTAAAGTCACTCAACCAGCTTTCATGCCTAAGGCGGGACCAAAACTCACAGTCTCCTGGTCATTGGCCCAAAGTCACCCGCTGTTAAGATTTCCAACTCAAACCAGGAACCAAAACTTTTGATTTTCTTTCTTTTATTATGTTACTTGATTGATTTTCAAAAATAGAAGGTTGACAATGAAATGCAGAAGAAAAAAGGGTTTGAAAAAGATAAATTATCACCACGACTGCTGTTTATACTTATTGGATGGGTGTTTTTTTTTTTAAATGTCTTTTACCTTTTTTCAGAATTTTAGAATTGTAAGCCACCCAGAGTCACATGGATGAGTTGGGTGGTTACAGAAATTGAGTAAAGATATAAATAAAATTATATAAAATAAAAACTGGGCAAAAGAGAAGATAAGACACACAGAAAGAAATTGAAAAGGAAAAGTAAGATAGAGAGAAAATGAATGACTTCTGACTTCTTTGATATAGGTATGGATAGGAAATAAAGGAATAATTAAATTCTTACTCTAGCATTAATAAAATCTTTTAAGTGTCTTTAAAGCTTATTCTCTTTCTGGTACAAATTTACTAAGTCTGCATTACTATTTCTATTAATCCTCCCATGCTTCCTTTCACCCATCCCCTCCCACTTGTGACTGTATGACTGTAACTTTGTTCCTTGTATCCTTACGATTTTTATTGACTGTTTCCTAGTATGATTTGATTGCTTATTATTGTACCCTATGACTATTATTAAGTGTTGTACTTGATGATTTTTGACTCTTGATGAATGTCTCTTTTCTTTTATGTGCACTGAGAGCATTTGCACCAAGACAAATTCCTTGTGTGTCCAATCACACTTGGCCAATAAAAGAATTCTATTCTATTCTATTCTATTCTATTCTATTCTATTCTATTCTATTCTATTCTATTCTATTCTATTCTATTCTATTCTATTCTATTCTATTCTTTCCTTTACTTATTCTATCTATCCTATCCTATTCTATTCTAATTCTATTCTAATTCTATTCTATTCTATTCTATTCTATCCTATCCTATTCTATCCTATCCTATCCTATCCTATTCTATTCTATTCTATTCTATTCTATTCTATTCTATTCTATTCTATTCCATTCCATTCCATTCCATTCCATTCCATTCCATTCCATTCCATTTTTCTATGGGTGATTCATCACTTGATATTTTTAAGAAGAGTCTAGACCAGGGGTCCTCAAACTTGGCAACTTTAAGACTTGTGGACTTCTGGGAGTTGAAGTCCACAAATCTTAAAGTTGCCAAGTTTGGAGGCCTCTGATCTAGACAGTCACTTATCTAAAAATGATATAGGTTCTCCTGCTTGAGCAGGGGGCTGGACTAGAAGACCTCCAAGGTCCCTTCCAGCTCATTCATTCTATTCTAAGAATCTCTTTTGCCTGGTGGAATCTGGATAACAACAAATTGATTAATTTCTATTTGGCTTTCTCACTTTCAGGAAATGCTCCAGGAGAAAAGCTTGTCGGATGTGGAGGATGGGTTTGTGGTGCCTCAGGGCCCTGCCCATGGTGAAACCACCAGAGGGTCTCCAGTTCTTGGGGTCGCGGGAGTCAGCAACACACCCCTGAACAGTCCTCAGGTTCCAGATGCAGAACAGGTAAGCAGTTTGCAAATGAGAAACTGTTTACAGACCCTTTTCTCAAGCTTTGCCACTTTAAGATGTGTGGACTTCAACTCCCAGAATTCCCCAAGCAAAATTCTGGGAGTTGAAGTCCATAGTTCTTAAAGTTTCTTGCTGGGGAATTCTGGGAGTTGAAGTCCATAGTTTTCAAAGTTTCTGGCTGGGGAATTGTGAGCATTGAAGTCCACAAGTCTTAAAATGGCCAAGTTTGGACACCCCGATCTAAAGACAATGTTTTTCAACTTCAGCCACTTTTAAGATGGGTGGACTTCAACTCCTACAATTCTCCAACCAAATGGGCCTTGACTGGTCAATGCTGAATAATTACAGGTAGTCCTCGACTTACGACCACAATGGAGCCCAAAGGTTTTGGTTGCTAAGCAAGATAGTCATTTGGCCCCATTTTGCCATAGTTGTTTGGCCCCATTTTGCCATTGCAGTTGTTAAGTTACATGGTTGTTAAGTGAACCTGATTTCCCCTTTTGACTTTGCTGGTCAGAAGGTCGCAAAAGCGAATAATGTGACCTCGGGACGTGACACTGCGACCTGTCATAAATATGAGCCAGTTGCCAAGCAACCAAATTTTGATCACGCGACCACGGAGATGGTGCAACGGGTGAAAAATGTGAAAAATGGTCACAGGTCACTTTTTTCAGTGCCGTTGTAACTCCAAACGGTCCCTAAAGGAATTATTGTAAGTCGAGGATTATCTGTATGACCTTTTTTTTTCCCCCCCTGCCAAAATCGATTAGGACTCCCTGGCTCTTCTGTAAAAGAGAAGAGGCGCTAATTGTCTCCTTCCGCTTTTCCAGCAACTGATCTCACTTTTAATTTTTGTTCTTTCTTGACGTATCGGAAGACCATTGAGAATATCAAGGTGTATTTGCACGAAAAAGAGCTATGGAAGAAATTTCACGAAGCCGGGACTGAGATGATCATAACTAAAGCTGGGAGGTAAGTTTGCTTTGGCAACCATCAGTTTCAACACACACACACACACACACACACACACACACACACACACCGTGTTTCCCTGAAAATAAGACCCGGTCTTATCTTCTTTTGGGCCCCAAAATAAGCACCAGGTCTTATTTTCAGGCCTCCCATGGCTGTGGCGGTCCTAAGGTAAGCGGATGGGGGGGGGATGCATCCTCCATCCTCACGCTAGCTTGATTTTGATGCATGCGCCTTGCCCCACCTCGTACAACCAGATGATGGACGGGGCTTCACTAGAGCTTTTTTTTTTTTGAGGTAGGTGCAGGCATGAAAATCAGGCTAGGGCTTGCTTTCGGGGTAGGTCATATTTTCGAGGAAACACAGTACACACACACATACATCATTAGGTAATTAATTTGCAAAATGTGGATGCTGGAAATATTGGGGAACCTCGGCCAGGTATGACTGTAGAATTCCCGTTCTGGATTTTTATTTTTATTTTAAAAAAATGCTGCATTATTATTTTTGCAAATAATAATTGACAGCATAAATATCTAATACTTCTTCCTCTTCCTAATTTCCCCACAACAACAAGCCTGTGAGGTGAGTTGGGCTGAGACAGAGGGACTGGCTCAAAGCAACCCAGTAACTTTCATGCCTAAGGTGGAACTAGAACTCACGGACTCCTGGTGATTGGCCCAAAATCATCCAGCAGCTTTCATGCCTAAGATGGAGCTGGAACTCACAAACTCTCAATGATTAGCCCAAAGTCACACGGTGAGTTTCATACTGCAGATGGACTAGAACTCACCATCTCCTGGTGATTGCCCCAAGTCACCCAGCAGCTTTCATGCCTAAGACAGAACTAGAACTCATTGTCTCCCGGCGATGCAGTGGTTAAAGTGCGGTACTGCAGGCTACTTCTGCTGAGTGCCAACTGCCTACAGTTTGGCAGTTCGAATCTCACCGGGCTCAAGATTGACTCAGCCTTCCATCCTTCCGAGGCCGGTAAAATGAGGACCCAGACTGTTGGGGGAACAATATGCTGTCTCTGTAAACCACTTAGAGAGGGCTACAAAGCTCTGTGAAGCAGTATATAACTCTAGGTGCTATTGTTATTGCTACTAGCACAAAGTCACCCAGCAGCTTTCATGCCTAAGACGTTACTAGAATTCACCATCTCCTGATGATTGGTACAAAGTCACCCAGCAGCTTTCATACCTAAGATGGGACTGGGATTCAAGATCTCCTCATGATTGGCCCATTCAGCTGGCTTTCATGCCTAAGGCGGGATTAGAATTCACTGTCTCCTGGTGATTGGCCCAAAGTCACCCAGTTGGCTTTCATACCTAAGGCGGGACTAGAACTCAAAGTCTTCTGGCGATTGGCCCAAAGTCACCCAGCTGATTTTTCATGCCTACAAAGTGGAACTAGATCTCACCGTCTCCTGGCTCTCGCTGCACTTCGCATTTCATTTCCAAAGAAGGGAGCTAGCCTGTCCAGGGCAACAACGTTTTTCAGACTGCATGTATGACATATCTGAAGAAGGCAACATAAGAGATGGAAAAAATTATCAGGAAGATAAGGCAGGAAAGAAAGAGCTTTCTCGGGAAGGCTTGAAGGAGACCCAGCTTGGCGGATTTAAAGATTGTGGCGCGATCAAAACGAGATTGCTTGATGCATTAAAAACCTTGTTCCAGCCACCACTGGCCAACTAACCATCACTTTTCAAAGCAGAGTAAGGGAATACAGAAGAAGCACGCTATTCTTGTCTACTGTTTGCACAAGGCAAGAAGAAAGCAAGTCTATAAATTTGCCACGATTTATTGCTAACATCTACTTACCGACTCCCTTTTAGGTCCAGGGGAAAAAAACAACAACTTACCATCAGAACCTGCTACAATGGGCAGGATCCGTTTGCCAAGAATGCAAGTGATTTATAAAGTGGAAACATCTTTAAAATGTTCTCGCTATCTTTCCGATGTTTGGCTGTTCTAGTTACAGGAGGGGGAGAGCAGAGAGATTATTTCATATTAAGATCATCAAAAGATTTGTGGGGTGGGGGGGAAAAAGGAGTTTATATTAACCAAGTTCCCTGAACTTTGCATAAAAGGAGGTGATTCCTTGGTGGATAAAAGGCAGAGAGCCTCAGTTATACAAGACGGAGAATGTTTCCAAGCATAAATCTACGCGCTTTTCGAGGTCCAGGATTTTATTATGACTTTATCTTGGCACGCAGAGTAGCTTTTTTGAAGGAAAAAAAAACCCCATTTATTTATTTGGGAAACAGGCCGTGCGCTAAACCTCAAAACCTCCTGGTTTGTTGGAGACCTTTAAATGATTCTAGGATGGAATGAACTGGTTCATGTGTGAAAAAGAGCATGGAATAACAATAACGGCCATAATTCTTAATATTTCAAGTTCTTGCACAACCGCGTCTTAGCTCTTCAAGCTGAACATACGGAGGGAATCAAAGCTTCATAATTAAGTATCCGCTTATGAGGGTCTGTACATTACGGGAAGCCCTCGACTTACAAACATTCGTTTTTAGTGACTATTCGAAGTTACAACGGCACTGAAAAACGTGACTTACGACTCTTGTTCACATTTAGGACATCTTTGGGATCCCATGATCAATTTTTGGATGCCTGACAGCTGACTCGCATTTATGATCATTGCAGTGTCCAGGGTCATGTGATCCAGGTTCTGACCAGTTCTGGAGAACCGGTAGCGGAAATTTTGAGTAGTTCGGAGAACCAGCAAATACCCCCTCTGAATAGCCCCGCCCCCATCTCTTCTCTGCCTCCCATTGAGTCCCAGCTGATTGGCTGGGTCTCCTTTAGTTGCCCTGCACAGGAGAACGGAGCTGGAAAGCAGGTTAGTGGGGTGGGGAGGGAATGGAGATTTTACAGTATCCTTCCCCTGCCATGGCCACCAAGCTATGCCATGGCCACCAAGCCACGCCCACAGAACCAGTAATAAAAATTTTTGAATCCTACCACTGAATTGTGATCCCCTTTTGTGAACCTCTGACAAGCAAATTCGGTGAGGAAACCAGATTCTCTTATCAACAGTGTTACTGTCTGAACGACTTCAGTGATTGACCTCACAGCTGGGGCATGAAAGGTTGAAAAACGGGACGAAATCTCACTTAACAATTGTCTTGCTCAGCAACCGAAATGGTGGGTTCAACGGTGGTCGTAAGTGGAGAGCTACCTGTATATTGAGCCATCTTCCGATCTCCTTTTGACTTAAGGGAGTTGGACAAGAAGCGGCTATTTGCAGTTATGGTTAGTGATGGCTTTGCAAATGACAGATTGCTTTCACTGTGGCTTTTCGTGATTGAATCAAGAATCCTGTTTCATCATTTTATGCATTGGGCTTGAGGCAGTAGATATAAAGATCGTAAACTTGGATGGACTTTGCTCATTGGCAAGACTCAGCATCTTCTTTTAACAACCCCGTAATCCCTTGCGGGGAATTGTGGGAATTGGCAACTGAATGGAATTGAGTGTTTACTGGCCGGATGCCTTCTTGTTGCCAGTGTGGAGTTTTATTCAGCCAATACATTCTCATCGTGCCCAGAGAGAGAAATATCTGCCTCTACCTAGGATCGAACTCACAGCCTCCCGATTGTGAAGCGAGAGCTGCATCTCTAGGCCACTATACCACTCTTGCTCATGGGTCAAGACTAACCTTGATTAAAGCAGTCTGGCTAAAGATTACCTAGCAAGGAAGGATTGTAGACAGTTTGCTTAGAAGCCCCTCCTTTGCTATCCTGGATAACGCCAGTTTTGTCCGAGGGAGGCAATTATAGGTAGTCCTTGACTTACAACATTTCATTTGAAGTTACACTAGCAGTGAAAAAAGCGACTCACGGCCGTTTTTCACACTTATAACCACTGCAGCATCCCCAAGGTCGTGAGATCAAAAATCCAGATGCTTGGTCTCTGACTCACACTTATGATGGTTGCGGTGTCCCTGGGTCTCCTTCTGCAACCTTCTGACAAGCAAAGTCAACGGGGAAGTCGCAGTTCTGAATTAGTAACTAACACCCTCGGTTAAGGGAATCTCACTTAATTAAGAACTGCCGCAAAAAAGGTCGTAAAATTGGGCAAAACTCACTTAACCACTGTCTCGCAGACAGAAATTTTGGGCTCAGTTGGGGGGGGGGTGTCGTAAGTTGAGGACTCCTTGTGCAACGGTGATGAAATTCAGCGGCATCATTAACCTTGCTCCCACTTCTGTAGGGTTTATAAAGCCCTCTTGAAGATTTACCTTTGGCTAAGTGGAAATCTAATTTTAGCTTTGTTAGGCTTTGTGTATTTCGAAGGTGGAGGGACGGAGGGGAGAGAGATTTTGCCGGGAGGAAGGTGCTCCGCTTAATTTGTAGATCTGGTTAGGAAGCTAAGAAAAACCAGCCGGTCCTTGGAAAGAGGCCAAATGTTGCCTTTAAATCGGACAGCACACAAAAAGTCCTCAACATGCAACCCCTTTATGTAGGGAGTGTTCAAAATTGGAACAGCGTGAAAAAAAGCCACTTCTGTTTTTCGCACTCACGACCGTTGCAGCATCCCCAAGGGCCACGTGATCAAAATCCAGACCCTTGGCAGCTGGTTCATCATTGTGACGGGGTCGTGTGATCGCCTTCAGGGACCTTCTGGCAAGCAAAGTCAGACCACACACCTGGAATACGGCGACCAACGTTGGTCGCCATACTACCAAAAAAAAAGACTGTTCAGATTTTGGAAAAATGTTCAGAGAAAAGCAACAAAAGAAGATTGAAACAGCCTGGAGACTAAAACGGGTGAAGAAGAGCTGCAGGATTTGAGGTTGGCTGGTTTAGAGAAAAGTAGAATTAGGGGTGACACATCAGGAGTGGGCTTCAAAAATTTTAGCAACAGGTTCTCTTCCCGGTGGCTAGGTGGGCGTGGCCATGGTGGGTGTGGCCTAGTTGGCCTCCTGCACCATGGCGGAGGGGGGGAAGGTGTTTTTGCCCTCCCCGGACTCCGGAGGCTTTTCTTGAGCCTCCGGGAGGGCGAAAATGGACTCCCCGGGCTCTGGAGGCTCTCTGGAAGCTGGAAATGCGCCCTTTTCCGGCCTTCCTGAACTTTCCAGGAAGCCTGTTTTGCACCCTCCCTGAGCCTCTGTGAGCGCCCTGCACTTGCCTCGCATCCAAAAGGGGCCGTGTGGGGACTCCAGGGAGGGGAGGTGTGGGCGTGGCCAGCCAGGAGTGGGATTTGAGGGTTCTCTGAACTGCACAGAATCTTAGCTAGGGGCTCTCCTGAACCCCTCTGAACCCCCAGCAACCCATCCCTGGGTGACATGACAACAGTATTCCAATACTTGAGGGGTGGCCAGAAAGAAGAGGGAGTCAAGCTATTCTCCAAAGCCCCTAAGGCAGGGGTCCCCAACCACCGGTCCGCGGACCTGTACCGGTCCGTGGAACAAGTCCTACCGGGCCGCTGGTTTGCTGGCGCCGCCATCTTTTTGATGAAAAGTGCTTCCGGTGAGCTTTTCCGGGTAGAAAGCTCACCAGAAGCACTTTTTCATAAAAAAAAGATGGCAGCGCGCAGCTAATGCCGGTACCGGGCCGCGCCATAAAAAAGGTTGGGGATACCGGGCCGCGGCATAAGAAAGGTTGGGGATCACTGCCCTAAGGGTAGGACAAGAAGCAACAGATGGAGAGTAATCAAGAAGAGAAGCAGGGGTGGGATTCTACCAGTTCGCACTTATTTGCTAGAACCGGTTGTTAACATTCTAAGCGGTTTGGAGAACTGGTTGTTAGAGGAAATTACTGGCCTAATCCTGTAAGGAAGGCAGGAAGGAAACATTCTGGTGTTGCTTACAGAAACTGCCTTTCCATTAACCCTTATTACATTCTTGGCAGGACTAGACTTCCTGTCTCAGGAACTTCTCTGGAGTTTTTTCCCCCTCCTTTGCTGGTACTTTGCTTGTGTGGAGTGACCATTCAAAGTTACAATGGCACTGACAAAAGTGACTCATGACCGTTTTTCACACTTACGACTGTTGCAGCATCCCCACAGTCATGAGAGGCCAGGCGAGGAGATGCGTGCCTCGATGTGAGTGATATTGACTTGGCCACGCCCAGCCAGTCACATGACCACCAAGCCACGCCCACCACCTAAACCACGCCCACAGAACTGGTTGTTAAAAATTTGAATCCCACCCCTGGAGAGAAGCAACTTAGAACTAAGGAGAAACTTCCTAACAGTGAGGACAATTAACCAGTGGAACAGCTTGCCACCAGAAGTTTTGGGTACTCCAACACTGGAGTTTTTAAGAAGAGACTGGACAGTCACTTGTCTGAGATGATATAGAAGATTCTCCTGCTTCAGCAGGGGGCTGGACTAGAAGACCTCCAAAGTCCCTTCACAACTCTGTTATTCTATTTATTTATTTTATTTGCTTTGTCAGTCACTTACAAGATAATAGGTATAAGTGTAAACATGAGTAAGAATACAGGAAATAGGTACAAATAAATGGGGACAATAAGACAGGGACGGTAGGCACGATGGTGCACTTATGCACGCCCCTTATTCTGTTATTCTATCCCTTCAAGCTCCATTGTATTCTAAATATTTTAAAAGTCGGTGAGGAAGCCAAATTCACTTAACAACCGTGTTGCTAATTGAACAACTGTAACGGTTCACTTAACGACTGTGGCCAGAAAGGTCATAACATGGGACAAAGCTCACTGAACTGCTGTCTCGCTTAGCAACATAAATTTTGGGTTCAATTGTGGCTGGAAGTCGAGGACTGCCTGTAACTTAGCCATCATTTCACAGAAAAGAGGGGGGAAAAAAGATTATTATTTTTTTAAAAAACGCCAGAATGGGAAAATGAGTGGTTTTAAATAAAACCTAGATGCTATGGTCTGTCTCTGCCTCTCCCTCCCTGTCTGGACTTAGCCCCACATTTAAAAACGGTCCATCTCCATGTAATCGGCCGGGCTCCACCGCCAGATAAATCTCTTCGATCTGTCCGCGGGCCGCGAGTTCAAGGGTGCCCGATGGGTGCCGAAAATGAATTTGGGGCTGACAAATGAACTAAGTCCACGGAGAACTCCTCTTGAACCTGTATTGTTTGTTATTCTGGCGTAAGGATCAGGCCCGGGCTAATCCTGTACTTCAAAGGGGGCCTGTCCTCATTTTGTATATCACACGTCAGAGCCGAGTGGCGTGCCATGATAAGCGAAGCTGGCGTAGGAAGAGTGTGATGCCCTGGGAACTGAAGGACACGGGCCGAAACCTCTTTGATCTCGCTCGAATACTTTCCATCAGCCAGATTTTTCCCCTCTGTCATCTCCTTCCCATCTTTCTCTTTCTCTCTCTCTCTCTCTCTTTCTATTTTTTTTTTTTAAAGAGACCCTTCTGAAACTTGGCATCCATAAATGAATATTTTTGGGGCTGCTTTCAGCTGGGGTAGTAGTGCAGAGAAGAGCCACAGAACGAGGGGGCTGGAGGCTAAAACGTATAAAGAATGGCTGCAAGAATTGGGGGTGTCTAGTTTCATGAAAAGAAGGACTAGGGGCATGATGAGCAGTCTTAAAATATTTCAGATTCTAGAAAGAAGGATGGAGAAGAGCAACACAGAGGATGATGGGGCTGGAGGCTAAAACATATGAAGAATGGTTGCAGGAATTGGGTATATCTCGTTTGATGAAAAGAAGGACTAGGAGGGATAGGATAGCAGTCTTCCAATATTTGAGGGGCTGCCCCAAAGAAGAAGGAGTCAAGCTATTCTCCAAAGCATCTGAAGGCAGAATAAGAAACAATGAATGAAAATTGACCGAGGAGAAAAGCAACCTAGAATTAAAGAGGAATTTCCTGAAAGTGAGAACAATTAATCAGTGGAACAACTTGCCTCCAGAAGTTGGGGTGCTCCAAGACTGGAAGTTGTTAAGAAAAGACTGGACAACCCTTTGTCTGAACTGGTATAGGGTTTCCTGCTTAAGCAGGGGGGTTGGACTAGAAGACCTCCAAGGTCCCTTCCAGCTTTGTTATTCTGAATCCGTGCCCGCTGACAGGGACTCGAGAACTGTGGGGCGACTCTGGGAGACAAATCAATCAATAAATCCACCGCGCCCCGTGTAATACGATTGCAAGCCCAGCTGTAAAACATGGAAATCTTCAGAAGTTTCTCTTCTCACAGTTCATTTAAAAACCATTTGGGAGGATCTGGCGTGCCTGAGACAAACCGAATGACACAGGGAGCACTTCATTATGGAGGAATAAGTCATTCGCACTTCATCGCCGAGCTATTTTAACCCCACTTTTTCTTTCTACGTCTTTTTTTTTTTTCCGCCTTCCTTTTTTCCTTGATTTTGCTTTGTTCTTGGCCACCGGCAGAGATGGTCAAAGGCTGCCAAGACAGGCTGTTGTTTGGGTAGCGAGATGGTGGGGCACCTCCCCTGGGAGAAGGATGAGTCAAACTAGGTCTCTCAGGCCAAGGAGAAAGCCGGTTGGAGTGATCATGGCTTGCTTTTCTCCGGTTCCATCCATTTCAGTGGTGGGATTCAGGTTTTTTTTTTACTACCACTTCTGTGGGAAAAGCTTGGTGGGCTTGGCATGGCTTGGTGGGCGTGTCAGGGGAAGGATACTGCAAAATCCCCATTCCCTCTCCACCCCACTGACCTGCTTTCCAGGTCCGTTCTCCTGTGCAGGGCAACCAAAGGAGACCCAGCTGATCAGGGAGGCAGAGAAGCGGGGGGCAGGGCCAGTCAAAGGTGGGATTTGCTGGTTCTCCAAACTATTCAAAATTTCCGCTACCAGTTCTCCAGAACTCGTCCGAACCGGCTGAATACCACCTCTGATCCATTTCCAAGGCACCTGAAGGCCAGGGAAGGAACAATGGATGGAAACTGATCAAGGAGAGTATTTGCAGCACATCCGACCAGCACACAAGTAAATGATTCTGCAGGATTCATTTACATAAGAAAAACTTCTTTATATACAACACCATACAGTAGAAGTCAGCATACAAAATCAGGAACACAGAAGCAATATTCTCAGAAGCAAGTCATTACAGAGTGGAGAGATACAGAGGCCCAGAGGCCTAGATTTACAGCAAGCAGACCAACTCAAAGCCATGCCCAGACTCCAAACTGTCTCTTATGGCCCCATACAAACAAATACTATGTTTCAGTTTCCAAACAGTCCCCATTGGCTGACCTGTTACCATGTCTAATCCAAACAGTCCCCATTGGTTGGCCTGTTGCCATGTCTATCCACACAGTCCCCATTGGTTGGCCTGTTGCCATGTCTATTCAAACAGTTCCCATTGGCTGACCTGTTACCATATCTATCCAAACAGTCCGCATTGGTTGGCCTGTTACCATGTCTATTCAAACAGTTCCCATTGGCTGACCTGTTACCATGTTTAATCCAAACAGTCCCCATTGGTTGGCCTGTTGCCATGTCTATTCAAACAATTCCCATTGGTTGACCTGTTACCATGTCTATTCAAACAGTTGCCATTGGCTGACCTGTTACCATGTCTAATCCAAACAGTCCCCATTGGTTGGCCTGTTACCATGTCTATTCAAGCAGTCCCCATTGGCTGACCTGTTACCATGTCTAATCGAAACATTCCCCATTGGTTGGCCTGTTGCCATGTCTATTCAAACAGTTCCCATTGGCTGACCTGTTACCATGTCTAATCCAAACAGTCCCCATTGGTTGGCCTTTGCCATGTCTATTCAAGCAGTCAACTTCTGTTCCATTGGTTGATTTTATTTTTATTTATTTATTTATTTAAATTTTATTTGGTTTGTCAATTGCTTACAAGGTAATAGGTATAGGTAAAAACATAGTTATGAATACATGGATACATATAAGAAAAATAAAAGAAACAATAGGACAGGGACAGTAGGCAGGTTGATGCGCTTATGCACGCTTATGCTCTTATCCCTGTCCCTACAGACCTCTTAGGAAAGGGGTGAAGTAATTGTTCTCACTGTCAGAAAATTTCTCCTTATTTCCAGGTTGAATCTCTCCTTGTTCAGTTTCCATCCATTATTCCTTGTCTGGCCTTTGGGTGCTTTGGAAAATGGCTCCCTCTCTGTGGCAGCCCCTCAAATATTGGAAGACCGCTATCCTGTCTCCCCTGGTCCTTCTCTTCACTAGACTAGCCAGGCCCAGTTCCTGCAATTGTTTGCAAAGGAGAGCAAGAAGCATCAATGGATTTTGAATGGTTGGATTGCAAAGGCTAGGTTGAAGTTCTCTGGAAATCTCCCAAGCTTTGGGTGACCAAGAAAATTGCACTGATCTTCAGCTGCTCTAATCTCAGCCAATGAACCCAAGGTGCCAGCCTTTTGAGACTGATGGAGCTTCTTCAGAATTGGCACAAAAGGAGTTTTGCTGTTCCCTAGTCCAATTGTCCAGTAGCTGCAAAGCATCTGAATTCTGATCATGTGACCACGGGGATGCTGCAATTGGTCGTAAATGTGAAAAATGGCCATAAGTCATAAGAACTGTGGTGGCACAGTGGTTAGAATGCAGTATTGCAGGCTAACTCTGCCCACAGCCAAGGAGTTCGATCCTCATGGCTTAAGGTTGACTCAGCCTTCCATCTTTCCGAGGTGGGTAAAATGAGGACCCAGATTGTTGGGGGCAAGAGGCTGACTCTGTAAACCATTTAGAGAGGGCTGTAAAGCATTGTGAAGCGGTATATAAGTCTAAGTGCTATTGCTTGGGAAGGAAGGAAGGAAGGAAGGAAGGAAGGAAGGAAGGAAGGAAGGAAGGAAGGAAGGAAGGAAGGAAGGAAGGAAGGAAGGAAGGAAGGAAGGAAGAGGGAGCAAGGCAAGGAGGGAGGGAGGGAGGAAGGAAGGAAGGATGGAAAGAAGCCGTGGTGGTGCAGTTAGAATGCAGTATTGCAGGCTAACTCTGCCCATTGGCAGCAGTTCGATCCTGACCAGCTCAAGATTGTCTCAGCCTTCCATCTGAAGTCAGTAAAATGAGGACTCAGATTGTTGTGGGCAATATATTGAGTCTTTGAACCACTTAGAGAGGGCTGTAAAGCATTGTGAAGCAGTAAGTAAGTCTAACTGTTATTTTTATTGCTATTGGTATAAGACACTTTCTTCGGTGCCATTCTAACTTCAAACGGTCACTAAATGAACTGTTGTAAGTCCGGGACTACTTGTATTAGCTTCAGGAACATAATGGGCTTCTTCTAAGGAAGAAGTAGGATTTTGAAATCATGGGATTAAGGGAAGCTGGACTGTGTCCCGATATTTTGAAATAAAGTCCTTATTTGTTGACAGCTGGGTCTCAGCACTAACAGAAACAGAGCGACGTCAGTCTCTACGAAGGAGAATTTTGTGGGTGATACTCTTGCAGTATTCCCTCAATTTATCTTGGACTCACTGGAGTTTTGGTTTAATTCCTGCTTTACAAATGGCACAAAATTGGGTTATGAGTGTGGGGTGAGTAAATATTATTTAAGATAAAGATGTCTACGCCTAGATTGGACCTATCTTAGAATTTACCAGCCTCAATTTTTAAGACAGAGTGGGCAGATGATGATTAAACAGATGACATGGCTTGCTGATGTAGTTTTGTGGACGGCATAAGTGTTTCTCAATGAAACCTCCTTTACACAGATGTTCCCTGTACATCACCCTTTTTTTCAACCTTAGACACTTTTAAGATGGGTGAGCTTCAACTCCCAGAATTCCCTGGCCAGCATGTTTTAAGAAGGGTGGATTCAACAGCCAGAATTCCCTAGCCAGCATGCTTTAAGATGGGTGGACTTCCCTTCCCAGAATCCCCAGCCTGCATATTTTAAGATGGATGGACTTCAACTCCCAGAATTCTCCAGCCTGCGTGTTTTAAGATGGGAGGACTTCAACTCCCAGAATTCTCCAGCCAGCATGTTTTAAGATGGGTGGACTTCCCTTCCCAGAATCCCCAGCCTGCATGTTTTAAGATGGGTGGACTTCCCCTCCCAGAATTCCCCAGCCAGCAAGGGAATTAAAATTCATGCATCTTAAAAGCATGCTGGCTGGGGAATTCTGGGAGTTGAAATCCACCCATCTTAAAGTGGCCAATCTTAAAGTGGCCAATTTGGAAAAATACTGCTTTGGACAATCAGAATGGAAGAGAAGTTTGTAAACATTTTGTACATCAGTTTGCTGGGCATGCTCACCTCCGCCCCTCCCCCCCAGTTTCTCTGTCCTGGGGTAAGAAAGTGCAATATGTCTAGGGACGTTTTCCTCTCCATCCCCCCCACCAACGCATCCCAGCCTAGGTTCTTGGGGCCAGATGTGAAGCTTTAGATATGGCAGGTCAAGGAGCTGGTTGGTGGGGAACAGCTGTCATCCTTCCCAATGAATGAAGAAGGATTTCAGCCTCTGGAAAGTCTTTGTTCCAAAACCCAACTCTTAATGGCTGAGGAGACCCTGAAATTGACAGGATGCAACCACGAGGCTTGCCCTCTTGTTATATTTAATTTCAATCAGAATAGAGCTGGAAGGGACCTTGGAGGTCTTCTAGCCCAGTCCCATGCTCAAGCAGGAGACTGTATACCCATTTCAGACAAGTGACTTGTCCAGCCTCTTCTTACAAACTTCCAGTGATGAAGCATCTACAGTTTCTGGTGGCAAGCTGTTCCACTGGTTAATTGTCCTCACAGTTAGGAAATTTCTCCTTAATTCCAGGTTGCTTCTCTCCTTGATTGGTTTCCATCCATTGTGTCTTCTCTTCAGGGGTGGGATACGACAGGGTTAACTACCGGTTCGGGATTTACGAGCTTCCCTGCACGCTGCGAGCTGCGCGCCTGTAAATCTTCATCAGCACACTGCGTGCAGAGAAGCAGCCTTTGAAACAGCCCTCTTTTCCTGATTTTTAAACTGCAGCTGTGCCTCGTTCGGCAGCTGAAGTTGAAAAATCAGGACATAAAGATCAGGTTAGAGCCCAGGTGGGCGGATGGGCAAAAACATCAGCAGGCATAGAACCGGTTCTATGTCTGCTCCTCTTCACAGCTACCGGTTCTACAGAGGTGGACAGAACTGGTAGAAACCCACCCCTGCTTCTCTTGCCTTCTGGTGCTTTGGAGAATAAGTTGACCCCCTCTTCTTGGTGGCAGCCCCTCATCCCTCCTAGTCCTTCTTGTCTCTAGACTGGCCATACCCAAAGCCTGCAACCGTTCTTTGTATGTTTTAGACTCCGGGCTAAGAATCATTTTAGTTGCTCTTCTCTACACCAGTGCCAGGACTGGTGGAACTGTTCCTCACCAGCAGTCAACACCCAGAGAACCAGAGATTACTGTGAC
The DNA here is from genome assembly GCF_049901735.1 of Notechis scutatus. Taxonomy (NCBI): domain Eukaryota; kingdom Metazoa; phylum Chordata; class Lepidosauria; order Squamata; family Elapidae; genus Notechis; species Notechis scutatus. Next base: position 7,856,335 of record NC_142009.1, read on the forward strand.
ACCAAGATCTATACTAGAACAACAATCAAGCAGTAAACAATATATCCCCAATTAAGGAACCTCCTAGACCAGTGATCCCCAACCTTTTTGACGCCGCGGCCCGGTACCGGCATCAGCTGGGCGCCGCGGCCCGGTCACCGGCATCAGCTGGGCGCGCCATCTTTTTGATGAAAATGTGCTTCCGGTGAGCTTTCTACCGGAAAAGCTCACCGGAAGCACTTTCATGAAAAAGATGGCGGCGCCAGCAAGCTTGCCCGGTAGGAGTTGTTCAGCGGACGGTACCGGTCCGCGGACCGTGGTTGGGGACCCCTGTCCTAGACAATCCAACAGCAAACAACAGCCCAGTCAAGGAAGCACCAAGACTTCTCCCGTCAACACTGACAGAAGAAGCCACTTGTATTAAACACAGAGAAAACCCCATTCCCTTCTAGCACAGATGATGTTCCCTGTTGCTCTCCTTCTTTCCTTCCTCTTCCTCTCTCATTTCCCCTTCCTTTCTTTCTCCCCCTCCCCTCTTTTTTCCTCTTCCCCTTCCCCTCTCCTTCTTTTCCTTTCTCTCTCCCATCCTCTTCCCCTTCTCCTTCCCATTTTTCTCTCCCCCTTCCCCTTCCTCTCTCCCTTCCCCTTTCCCCTCTTCCTTCCCCTTCCCCATCTTCTCTCCCCCTTTTCCTCCTGCTCTCCCTTCCCCTTTTCCTTCCCCTTTTCTCTCCCCCTTCCCCTTCCTTCCCCTTCCCCCTCTTCCTTCCCCTTCCCCATCTCTCTCTCCCCCTTTTCCTTCCTCTCTCCCTTCCTCTTTCCCTTCCCTTCATCTCCTTCTCTTTCTTCCTTCCCCTTTTCCCTCCCCTCCAAGTTTTGGGTGGCAGCTCCCAGCCATGTCAAGAAGCTGATGACACGCCTTTACTAATAAAAATGAAAATGATCACTCCCATCCTGTTGCTTGGGGTGCCTAAAAATGCACCAGCTTATTGGGACGATGAACAGGCCATGAGAGCCTACATCCAGCTGAAAACTGGGGGTGGGGGGCCCCTCACGAGCCTCCTCTCCCCCCTGGAAAAGGAGGTGAAAATTGGCAGGTGCCTCTGGCCGGTTACCTATTCTGATTTGTGGCACCCAATGTTATTCAGAGCTGTTAGGGCACAGTTTGCAGCTGAAATGACACGCAGGAGATGCAAGTTTCTCATTTGTTCTGCAGAAAAGAATTTCAGTTGTATATATTACGGCTGGAGTTCGGCTCGCACTATTTATTTTACAGTCCTCTTCTACAGAACATTATTAACTCCAACTTGTCTCCTCCGTATGAAGTCCATATGCTGAAGCTTAATTTTAAATGCCATTAAAAAGCACTTAACATTTAGAATATTTCAAATCTTGGCTCCTTTAGTAGCTTAGAGGTCCGAATGGTTTGGATAGGGTCGGGTGGGTAAAAGAGAGAGGAAGCTGTTCTATCGTGGGCGCTCATAAATATCCTTGTGCAATCTTCTAGCCGCTCTGTTTATAATGGCTCTGAACAAACTTTGTGTCTGGCCAGTCTGGGTGGGTCCCTGTGTGCCCGTGATTTTAGAAGAGTTTTCTATAGCTTAGTTTAAAAATAAAAATAAAAACGGCAAGGCGAAGAAATCTCCACCTTAAAAATTAAGTATTGCATTGTCTTTTCTCCACTTTTTTTCTGCCATTCCGTCTTTTTTTGGGGAGGGGGGAAGATTTACAGATTTAACAGAGTTGGAAAGGACCTTGTAAGTCATCTAGCCCAAGCAGGAGGGCCTACACCATTTCTGACAGATGGCAGTCCAGTCTCTTCTTAAAAGCCTCCAATGATGAAGCTCCCACAACTTCCGAAGGCGACTTCTGTTCCATTGGTTGATTGCTCTCCCTGTCAGAAAATTTCTCCTTATTTCTGGGTTGAATCTCTCCTTGATCAGTTTCCATCCATTATTTCTTTGGGTGCCTTGGAAAATAGCTTGACCCCTTCCTCCTCTCTGTGGCAGCCCCTCAAATATTGGAAGACTGCTATCCTGTCTCCCCTGCTCCTTCTCTTCCCTAGACTAGCCAAGCCCAGTTCTTGCAACCGTTCATCATATGTTTTAGCTTCCAGTCCCCTAACCATCCAGGTTGCTCTTCTCTGGCACTTTTTCTAGAGTCTCAACATCTTTTTTTATAGTGTGGTGACCAAAACTGGATGCAGTATTCTAGGTGTGGTGTTTCTAAGGCTTTATAGAGTGGAATTAGTACCTCCCTTGATCTTGAAGTGCAAAGATCTCAAATTGCATGCAAAAATTAAAATATGGAAGTGTATTTTTGCAGCTGCATATCTAATTATCTAATAATCAGTCGATCTTAAAGGAAACCAACTCGGACTGTTCTTTGGAAGTGTTGGAAGAAATTATCCTTCTGGATTCAGTTCCAAATGGGGAAGAAAGACACTGGAAACATGGAGGCTGTTTGGAAAGATGGTTTAATGGTGGACAGGACCCCATGCCTTGGAACTCCAAGGTGAAAAGAACAATCACATGCTTCAAGATGAAGGAAAAGAAGGAAAAGGGCAGAGATGCTGAGAGTCCCTGGGTTTTATGTCCTCTGTTGGGCTTTGAATTTGAGCTTGTATTCTGATTGGTTGTCAGGCTCCCATGGGGCCATGCAGGGGCAACTCTGTAGGCTGTCCTGAGTCCCAGTCTTGGTTGAGCCTTGCTGGATGATGATGATGTAATGAAAGGGCTTTGGGCAATTCCTATCATAGCTCTACCTGGAGTAGATCTTTGTTATATAAAATAGACTGGCCCAGGCCAGAGTAATGGTCCATTAGCAAAGGTAGGAGGGCTGAGTTTCTGCCTGAGTTTCTACTTCTCTTTTTAGGGGAAATATTCTGCCTCTTTAGTATATCCTAAAATATTTCATTTTCCTAGGAGAGAGGTAGGTTTTAACTTCCAACAGAAGGACAGATCCTGAAGCTGAAATTCAGATACTTTGGCCACCGAATGAGAAGAGAGGACTCAATGGAGTAGACCCTGTTGTTGGGAAAGATGGAAGGTAGAAGGAGAAAGGGACGGCAGAGGATGAGATGCTTAGATAGTGTCATCAACACAACAAACATGAATATGGACAAACTCAGACAGGAAGGCCTGGCATGCTATGATCCATGGGGTTGCAAAGAGTCGGACGCGACTTAGGGACTGAACAATAAAATCTAATGGGTCTCGGGGTTATGAATAGAAATCAAAGTAAAACACTTTTTTATGGTTCCCCCTGTGGGATGAAATGAATCACTTAGGAAAGTCTTGGAAATATACAGATAATCATCCTTTAGTGACAACAATTGGGCCTGCCATCTCTGTGGTTAGGCAACGCGTTTGCGGAGTGAGAAATTCTGTCATTTTGCAATTGCGGTTTTCTTTCTTCCCATGAACTGGTGCTTAGGTCATTAGATATGAGTACTCCTAGGTCCTTGACAGGGTCATCAATGAGGTCATAACCGCGTAGTTTGTATTTGGTGTGCTGATTTTTTTTTTTTACCAATGTGTTGGACAGAGCATTTGTTGGTTGAGATTTGGAGTTGCAAATTGTTTGACCATTCAGACACATAATCAAGGTCACTTTGAAGAGCAGTAGCATTGAGGGTGGTGTTGAATAGTTTTACATCATCCGTGAAGAGTTGCTTATAAGGTGATCGCAAAGGTCATTTATATAGAGTATAAATAGTGTGGGTCCTAGAACGCTGCCTTGGGGGACACTACTGTTAACTGGAGCAGGGTTTGATATAATGCTCCCTATTTTTACTATTTGTTGCCTTTTTGACAGGAACACAGTAATCCACTTATGGAGGAATCTGGAAATGCTGTAAGAGTTTAGTTTTAACAGTAGTTTGTCATGTACCGCTGAATCAAAAGCTTTGCAGAAGTCTATGTAAATTGCTTTACCCTAGTCAAATAGAGTAGTCCATATGTTTTTGCAGTGTAGGAGTTGTAGGTTGCAGGACATTTTTTCCCTGAAACCAAATTGTTTTTTGGAGAGTAGGTTGTTTGACTCTAAGTGGAGGGTGATGAATTGGTTAATGATTGATTCCATGACTTTGCACGTGACACAACATAGTGAGATTGGTCTGTAGTTTTCAACCAGACTGGGGTCACCTTTTTTGAAGTTAGGGATGACCTTAGCTAAGGACCATAGGTTCGGTAAGGAGCTGGTTCTGAATGATGTATCATATATATCATATAGATAGATAGATAGATAGATAGATAGATAGATGAGATAGAGATAGATAGATAGATAGATAGATAGATAGATATAGATATAGATAGATAGATATAGATATAGATATAGATATAGATATAGATATAGATATAGATATAGACAACGATCTCTCATCCCTTGATTGGCAATTTCTATTCACTGGATGCAATACTGTTGAAGACCATTACAACATATTTTTACGTGAAGTCAAAAGAGTCATCAAACTATATGTACCAATAACAACTCCAAAACCCAGAAAAAACAGATTACCCATTACATTAAGGAAGCTTCAATCCAAAAAGAGATCACTTTGGCGGAAAAACAAATCTGGTCACGTTGCCAACTTCAAAAGTTGATACAAAAATTTATGCCACCAGATAAAGACTGAATGCACCAATTATCACATTAAACAAGAGGAAAACCTTCTATGCACCAATTCCACCCGCACTTTCTACAATTTTGTAAACAACAAACTAAAAGACTCAAGGTCCATCCCACCCCTGAAAGGACCTAATGGTAAAAACTGCAACGACGACACTATTAAAACCAACCTCTTTAACACATTCTTTGGTTCAGTATTTGTAAACAGCAATGGATCATGCCCAGTATTTCTTAGGTGAACCACAGACAACTACAATGATCTAATACATATCGATTTTACAGTAGACAACGTTGAAAAAGCACTACGCAATCCAAAACCATCTCTATCTATTGGACCGAACGGAATATGTGCCTACTTCTTAAAAAAGCTATCCACTGCCATAGCCGAACCTCTAAACATAATCTTTGAAAAATGTTTCAGGACCAGCTTCTTGCCAAAACTATGGTCACAAGCCCCAGTCATCCCCATCTTCAAAAAGGGAGACCCTAGCCTAGTTGAAAATTACAGACCAATATCTTTATGCTGCGTCACCTGTAAAGTCATGGAATCAATTATTAACCAATTCATTATCCTTCACTTAGAGACAAACAACCTACTCTCCAATAAACAATTTGGTTTCAGAAAAAAACTATCCTGCAATCTGCAACTCTTACACTGCAAAAACATATGGACTACACAACTCGATCAGGGCAAAGCAATAGATGCAATCTACATAGACTTCTGTAAAGCCTTTGATTCAGTGGTACACGACAAACTACTCCTAAAACTAAAATCTTATGGTATCTCTGGACACCTGCATAACTGGATAGAAGCATTCCTGTCAAACAGATAACAAATGGTCAAAATTGGGAGCGTCCTATCAAATTCTTTGCCTGTCAACAGTCGTGTCCCCCAAGGCTGTGTTCTAGGACCAACTTTCTTCACACTCTACATAAATGACCTCTGTGATCATATCAAGAGCAACTGCGTTCTCTTCGCTGATGATGTAAAGCTGTTCAATACCACAGACAATACTGCTACCCTTCAAAAAGACATCGACTATGTATCAGAATGGTCAAACAAATGGCAACTTCAAATCTCAACAAATAAATGCTCTGTCTTACATATTGGCAAAAAATATATATCAGAAAATAAAATACAGGCTGAATAGTCAAGATGTTGTTGATGTTCCAAACTCTGTCAAGGATCTTGGAGTACTCATCTCTAATGATCTATGTGCTAGAGCCCACTGTAACTACATAGCCAAAAAGGCATTAAGAGTTGTTAACCTAATCTTATATAGCTTTTTCTCTGGTAATATAACACTAATAACTAGAGCATACAAAACATTTGCTAGACCAATACTTGAATACAGCTCATCAGTCTGGAACCCACATTACGTATCTGATATTAACACAGTTGAGAAAGTCCAGAAATATTTCACAAGAAGAGTTCTCCACTCCTCTACTCGTAGCAGAATACCCTATGCCACCAGACTTGAAATTCTAGACCTAGAAAACCTAGAACTACGCCGCCTTCGGTCCGATCTAAGTATAGTATATAAAATCATACATTGCAATGTCCTACCTGTCAATGAATACTTCAGCTTCAATCATAACAATACAAGAGCAAACAACATACAAGGTACAAACTCAAGGTTAATCACACCAAACTTGATTGCAGGAAATACGACTTCAGCAACAGAGTGGTCAATGTCTGGAATACTCTACCTGATTCTATGGTTTCTTCCTCAAACCCCAAAAACTTTAACCTTAGACTTTCTACTATTGACCTCACCCCTTTCCTAAGAGGTCTGTAGGGGGTGTGTATAAGCGCATCAACGTGCCTACCGTCCCTGTCCTATTGTTTCTTTTTATTTTTCTTATATGTATCCATGTATTCATAACTATGTTTTTACTTATACCTATTACCTTGTAAGCAATTGACAAACCAAATAAAATAAATAAAAATAAATAAATATATAATGCTTAGGGGTTCTGCTATGGCAGAGGAAAGCTTTTTTAAGAAGTATGCACATAATCCATTGGGGCCAAAAGTTAGGGATGGTTTTAGATTACATAAAGCCTTTTCTACATTTTCTCCTGTAAAGTCAATATGTAGTAGATCATTGCAGTTAGTTGTGGTACGACTAGGACCAATTGTGCATTTTTCAGTTGTCCATTGAGGTAGGGATAAAACTTCCCAGCAGCGGTATCCAGGTGGCGCGGGGAGGGAAAGGGTGGGGAGAGAAAGGGTGAAGATGGTGACCATGACTGTATGATTAAAGCCATACTGCTCTTTAATGTGTGTCACATGTGCATTGCACTAAAAAGGGGGCATGGCTTCAGTTGCAGGAGTTTTTTAACCTCCTGCCCCAACGGACATCTTTACTTCCTAGTAGATATAAAAGTTGATGATGCAAAAAATTCTGGGAATGATAATCGCAATCAAGTCACAGAAAGTTAGTCTATAACCCGGTTTGTTTTTCAATGTGTCTAATGTTGATTTCTTTCTTTCTTTCTTTCTTTCTTTCTTTCTTTCTTTCTTTCTTTCTTTCTTTCTTTCTTTCTTTCTTTCTTTCTTTCTTTCTTTCTTTCTTTCTTCCTTCCTTCCTTCCTTCCTTCCTTCCTTCCTTCCTTCCTTCCTTCCTTTCTTTCTTTCTTTCTTTCTTTCTTTCTTTCTTTCTTTCTTTCTTTCTTTTCCTCTTCCTCCTCTTCTTCCTCCTCCTCCTCCTCCTCCTCCTCCTCCTCCTCCTCCTCCTCCTCCTTCTCTTCCTCTTCCTTCCTCCTCCTCCTCCTTTTTCTACCCTCCTCCCTATTCACAACCTCATCTCCTTCTTTTGCTTCTTCTTCTTCTCTTCTCTTTCCTCCTCCACCCCAACTCTTCCTCCCCATCCTTCTTCCTCCCCCACTCTCTTTCCCCTCTTCTTCCATTTCCTCTTTTCTCCTCCTCCTTTCTCCTCCTTCTCCTCCTCCTCTCCTCCTTCCTCTTCTCTCTCCTTCTCCTTCTCCTCCTCCTCCTCTTCCTTCTTCTCTTCTTCTCTCCTCCTCCTCCTCCTCCTCCTTCTCTCTTCTTCTTCCTCTCCTTCTCCTCCTCCTCCCTCCCCTCCTCCTCCTCCCTCTTCCCTTCTTCCTCCCACTCCTCCTTGCCCATCTCCTCCTTCCTTCTTCTCCTCTTCTTCTCCTCCCTCCTCCTCCTCCCTTCCTTCTTCTCCTTCTCCTTCTCCTTCTCCTCCTCTTCCTTCTTCTTCTTCTCCTTCTCCTCCTCCTCCTCCTCCTCCTCCTCCCCCTTCCCCTCCCCTCCTTTCCTCTTTTCTTTCATCCTTCCCATAAGGAGGATGTTTCCAAGCTACAAAGTGAAGGTAACCGGGATGAATCCCAAGACTAAGTACATCTTGCTGATCGATATTGTCCCGGCAGACGATCATCGATACAAATTCTGCGACAACAAGTGGTACGTGATGAATGCAATGAATACCTTTTATGAATAACACACACAACACTCCTTCCTCCTCCTATTTCTTCCCCAACAACGACCCTGTAAGGTAGGACAGAATTACTCTTGCACTGAAAACAAACATACCTGACTAATGTCCGGTTCTTGCACTTATGACTGTCGGGTGTCCTCATAGTCACGTGATGAAAATTCAGGCATTTGCCAACCGACAGATATTGATGGTCACTGCAGCCTCCCAAGGTCACATGATCACCATTTGCAACCTTCCCCAGCCGACTGCAGGTAGTCCTTGACTTACGACCACCATTGAACCAAAATTTCTGTTGTTAAGTGAGACGCGGCAACCGTCATAAATGCAAACCACTTGCCAAGCTTCCAAACTTTGATCACGTGACCGTAGGGATGTGGCAACTGTCTTAAGCATGAAAAATAATCAAAAGTCGCTTTTTTTTTCCAGTGCCGTTGTAACTTCGAAACGGTCACTCAATGAATGATTGTAAGGCAAGGACAATCCGCATGGTTATTCGGTAAAAGTGCAGCTCCGCATGAAAGTTTTGTAGGAAAAACAAAAGGAAGCTGGATTTTTGGTCGAGGTTAGCTAATTCATAGAATATACAACAACAGAGTTGGAAGGGACCTTGGAGGTCTTCTAGTCCAACCCCGTGCTTTTTAATTTAATTTGATTATTTCTTGTATTGCTTTGAACGTAGGATGGTGGCGGGAAAAGCTGAACCTGCGATGCCCGGCCGGTTATATGTTCACCCAGACTCTCCAGCTACTGGAACTCATTGGATGCGACAACTGGTATCTTTTCAGAAGTTAAAACTCACCAATAACCACTTGGATCCCTTCGGACACGTAAGAGAAATTTCTAACTGGTTTCTCCTGGCCTCTGTCATGCCCCTGTTGGAGTCTGATTCCGAGAGGGTGGTCGAACGGCTGACAGGGAGTGGGAGTGTGGCTCCGGTGTCTGTGGAGGAAACTGGGGAAGGGCACAGTCCGGCTGGGCATTCAGAAGGCCATCCCCTCTGCATCCTAGGGCACACAGGGAGGAACGGATAAGGGAGCAACATGGGTTACTGGGGAGAAAAAGGCCCTGATTCCCTTCATTAGCTGCAGCTGGGGAAACAGGATTTAAAAAGGGTGTTTGCGCACAGAACCTTGCTGGAAGCAAAGCGTGCATTATCTTTGTTTGTCAAGTCCTATCTGGGTTCTGGCATCCTCCCAACTGTATGTGTTTCGTTATCTTTTGAGTTCTGCCATTCCTTATCCTGCCCTGTCTCGTTAATTGCTGCAGCTTTGTGGTTTGTGTTGGTTTTTATTTATAATTTAAATGTACTTTGGGTTCAGATTGAATTTCTTCCCTTTAAATCGGTTCCTGGGAGAGTTTTCTTTTTCTCCAGCCTAAGATAACTGGACATTGGAGGCCAAGTTGGAGGAATTAAAGGGACTTTACCTACTTTTGTGACTTTGTGGCTTTTGTGCCACGCCCCTTTGGGTCATCACAGCCTCACTCTCTAAAATACTGCCATTCGATCACCAGTGACTGGAGGAAGCTGCAACGATGTCACCTACCTGGTAATAATGTCCCTACAAAAATGATGTCATTTTTTGCCACGCAGATTACAGCATGGAAGCGGTGCGATGGCCTAGAGATGGAGCTCTCGCCTCACAATCAGGAGGCTGTGAGTTCAATCCTAGGTAGAGGCAGATATTTCTCTCTCTCTCTGGGATCACTGAGAATGCGTCTGCCGAACAAAACTCCGCATTGGCAACAGGAAGGGCATCCGGTCATTAAAACACTCTGCTTGCTCCATTCAGTTGCCCAGACTCCACCCCGCAAGGGATTACGGGGTCGTTAAAATGAAGATGATGCAGATTGCCAGTATATCTCTGGTGATGTCGGTCTCTTCCCTTTCCTCCACTTTCTTTAATAAAAAGAAGGACTATCAATCAGAGTAGAACTGCTGGAAGGAACCTTGGAGGTCTTCTAGTCCAGCCCCTGCTCGGGCAGGAAACCCTATACCATTTCAGACAAAGGGTTGTCCAACCTCTTCGTAAAAACCTCCAGTGTTGGAGAAATTCACAACTTCTGAAGGCAGATCATCCCACTGGTTAATTGTCCTCACTGTTTGGAAGTTTCTCCTTAATTCCTGGTTGCTTTTCTCCTTGATTAGTTTCCATCCATTGTTTCTTGTCCTGCCTTCAGGGGCTTTGGAAAATAAGTTGACCCTTTCCTCTTTGTAGCAGCCCCTTAAATACTGGAAGACTCCTACCATGTGCCCCCTAGTTTCTATTCCTATTCTATTCCTATTTCTATTCTATTCTATTCTATTCTATTCTATTCTATCTATTCTATTCTATTCTATTCTATTCTATTCTATTCTATTCCTTTCTCTATTCTTTTCTATTTTTTCCTTTCTCCTATCCTATCCTATCCTATCCTATCCTATCCTATCCTATCCTTTCTCTATTCTATTCTGTTCTGTTCTGTTCTGTCCTGTCCTGTCCTGTCCTGTCCTGTCCTGTCCTGTCCTATCCTATCCTATCCTATCCTATCCTATCCTATCCTATCCTATCCTGTTCCATTCCATTCTCTATTCTATTCTATTCTATTCTATTCTATTCTATTCTATTCTATTCTATTCTATTCTTTTCTCTAGACTGGCCATACCCAAATCCTGCAACCACTCTTGAAAAGTTTTTGTTTCCAAGCCTTTAATCGTCTTAGTTGCTCTTCTTTGTACTTTTTCCAAAGTCTTTTTTGTAATGTGGTGACCAAAACTGGATGCAGTATTTCAAAACGAGGTCTTACTCAGGATTTATAAAGTGGTAGTAATACTTCACATGATTTTGGTTCTATGCCTCTGTTTACACAACCGAGGATTGTATTCGCCTTTTTGGGTGCTGCCGCACACTATTGGCTTATGTCGATAATTGTCTATGGACATTCTCAGTCTTCCAGGTGTTGGTTCTCCCAAAGGTGCCTTTTTTATTTTATTTTTACAAGAAGCAACTGGACTTTCTAGTTTTTCTTTGAAGACTTTTTGCTTCTCATCCAAGAAGTGAAATGTCTTCAAAGAAAAACAAGAACATCCAGTTGCCTCTTGAAAAAAAGAAAAAAGCACCTTTGCGACTTTATGTCGATAGTTGTGTTCCAATGCCTAAGGAGGTGCCACAAAGAAGAGGGGGTCAAGCTATTCTCCAAAGCACCTGAAGGTAAGACAAGAAGCAACAAACGGAGACAAATCAAGGAGAGAAGCAACCTGGAATTAAGGAGAAACTTCCTAAAAGTGGTGAAAATTAACCAGTGGAACACCTTGCTTTTAGAAGTTTAAGTTTACTTTATTGTCATTGGACCTTGTACAACGAAATTAAATGCTATCTTCAGTATACATTATACATAAAGAACAAAAACAAAACACACATCCTTCATATTTTATACAATTGAATTGAAAACCCCTGATATTGCATTAATATTGCACTATACAGTAGACTTCAAAAGAGCTACTGCCCTGGGATAGAAACTGTTTTCCAGCCTATTTGTCCTTGTTTTTATTATTCTGTACCGCCTGCCAGATGGTAATAGTTCAAATAAAAAGGGTGCCCAGGATGAGATGGATCTTTGAGAATGTTTTGAACTTTCCTAAGGCAGCAGGAGCTATAAAGCTCTTCCAAAGAGGGGAGAGGGCAACCCATGACCCTCTGGGCAATGATGTTAACCCTCTGGAGTGCTTTCATATCTGCCCCTGTGCAATTGGCAAACTATACAGAGGTGCAGTAAGTTAAGATACTCTCTATGGTGCAGCGGTAGAAGGTCACCAGCAGTTTTTCATTCAGTTGTTTCTTGAGAAGCCTCAAGTAGAATAATCTCTGCTGGGCCCTTTTGACCAGGGCTGCAATGTGAGCACCCCAGGTCAGGTCCTCTTTTATGGTAACACCCAGAAACTTAAAACTGGCCACTTGCTCCTCTCGGTCTCCATTGATAAACCAGGGCTGGATGTCTGACCTGTTCCTTCTATAGTCCACTATAAGCTCCTTGGTCTTATTGGTGTTGAGGACCAAGTTATTGTCTCCACACCACGAAAGCAACCGTTGGTCCACCTCAGTTGTTCCACCTAGAAGTTCCACCTAGAAGTTGTGGGTGCTTCCATCCCTGGAGGTTTTTAAGAATAGATTGAATCACCATTTGTCTGCAGTGGTATAGGGTCTCTTGCTTGAGCAGGGGGTTGGACTAGAAGACCTCCAAGATCCCTTCCAACTCTGTTATTGTGTTATTCTTGAATCACAGAAAGCCCATGTCTTAACTCATCAAATTAATTCTGCCAATTAATGCGTTTGGAGATATTTATGGCACCCAACAAGGTTCTCCTTGAAGGACATTTGGGTACCAAATAGGAGAAGTTGTATCAATGTTGTAAATGCTACACACTTTTATTTTTTGGAGGGGTCAAATCCCAAGCTGCAGCGAAAGAGTTAAAAGTACATCTCACGCGAGGCTCAGAAAATGCTAGCTTTCCATTCTCCCACAAAGGGGAGCGGGGGCGAAACCTCATCTGGAAAATGTCACCAATAAAAACTGCATTTTGGAGGGTATAGGATGCAGTTGCTTCAGTGGATAAGGTTATACATTGCAACCAGATTTCAAAAAAGGGGGCCATTAAAAAGCTGATCCCAACCTAATGGACAGGCTCATCAATTCAACAAAGGTAGAGCTTCTGTTTTCTTCTAATCTTCATACTGGGCTCCATCAATTGAGGAGGTCAGAAACACTGAAATGGAGAAAAGTGTCTTTGTCGATGCTTTTTTTTCTCTCCAATGAGAATTGGAATGCTCCAAGGTCAAAGGATCCAAGTTCAGACACCTGATGTGAAGACCTACAGTAACTTTCTGGAGAAGGCACTAATGTTGGGCCTGGTGGAAGGAAAGGGAAGAGGACAACAATAGAATAGAATTCTTTATTGGCCAAATGTGATTGGACGCACAAGGAATTTGTCTTAGTGCAAATGCTCTCAGTGTACATAAAATAAAAGATACGTTCGTTAAGAATCATCAGGTACAACACTTAATGATAGTCATAGGGTACAATAAGCAATACCAGGAAACAGTCAATATAAATTGTAAGGATACAAGCAACAAAGTTACAGTCATACAGTCACCAGTGGGAGGGGATGGGTGAGAGGAACGATGAAAAGATTAATAATAATAATAGTGCAGACTTTGTAAATAGTTGAACAGTGTTGAGGGAATTATTTGTTTAGCAGAGTGATGGGGTTCGGGGGGAAACTTTCCTTGTGTCTAGTTGTTCTGGTGTGCAGGGCTCTATAGAGTTGTTTTGAGGGTAGGAGTTGAAACAGTTTATGTCCGGGACGTGAGGGGTCTGTAAATATTTTCACAGGCCTCTTTTTGACTCGTGCAGTATACAGGTCCTTGATGGAAGGCATTGAAGTTGGTAGCAATTGTTTTTTCTGCAGTCCAAACTAGATAGAATCCATTTCAGCAGTGTTTTTTCAACCTGAGGACAAATGGAGTTCAACTCCCAGAATTCCCCAGCCAGCCATGAGTTACAGTAATAATGGATGCATCATTTAAGGACCACATTGGTAGATTGTCCTCATTCCTAAGGTGGGACTAGAACTCACTATCTCCTGGTGATTGGCCCAGTCACCCAGCTGCTTTACATGTCAGGACTAGAACTCGCCGTCTCCTGGTGATTGGCCCAAAGTTACTCAGCCAGCTTTCATACTTAAGGTGGGACTAGAACTCACCATCTCCTGGTGATTTGTCCAAAGTCACCCAGTCAACTCTCGTGCTTAAGGTGGGACTCGAATTTATCATCTCCTGGTGATTGGCCCAAAGTCATCCTGCCAGCTTTCATACCTGAGGTGGGACTAGAACTCACAGTCTCCTGGCAATAGTTCAAAGTCACCCAGCCAGCTTTTATACCTAAGGTGGGACTAGAACTCATCATCTCCTGGTGATTGGCCCAAAGTTACCCAACCAGCATTTGTGTCCGAGGCAGGACTAGAACTCACTGCCTCCTAGTTTCTAGCCTGGTGCCTTTACACTAGACTCAGCTGGATTTCAGGGCTGTACCAGTGGTGGGATTCAAAAACTTTTACTACCGATTTTGTGGGCGTGGCTTGGTGGGTGTGGCTTGGTGGGCATGGGTTGGTGGGTGTGGCAGAGGAAGGATACTGCAAAATCCCCATTCCCTCCCCACCCCACTAACCTGCTTTCCAGTTCTGTTATCCTGCGCAGGGCAACAAAAGAAGACCCAGCCAATCAGCTGGGACTTGGGAGGCGGAGAATAGATGGGGGTGGGGTCAGTCAGAGGTAGTATTTGCTGGTTCTCCAAACTACTCAAAATTTCCGCTACCGGTTCTCCAGAACTGGTCAGAACCTGCCGAATGCCACCTCTGGGCTGTACCAATCACAGAGCAACACAATCACCTCTTCAAAATCAAAGCCAACCTATTCGATGGTTTTAAAGTTTTGCTCTGCTCCATTATTTCTTTTAGCAGAACAGTCTATGGAGCTTCTCAGTCATCCAGATCATGGGTGCCCCAAAGATGCTTTTTTTTCAACTGGACTTTCTTTGTTTTTCTTTGAAGACATTTTGCTTCTTATCCAAGAAGCTTCTTCAGTTCAGAAGAACGTCTTCAAGGAAAAACAAAGAAAGTTCCAGTTACTTCTCTAAAAAGCATCTTTGGGACATTTAACCAAACAGATATTTATTGGTAATTCTCTTTTTCCGTCTCCTTTTCCTCTCCCAGATCATTCTCAATTCCATGCACAAATACCAACCCAGGTTGCACATAGTGAAAGCGGATGAAAACAACGCATTTGGCTCAAAGAACACAGCTTTTTGCACTCATGTATTCCCAGAAACCTCCTTTATATCGGTGACATCCTACCAAAATCACAAGGTGGGTGTTTAGTCCTATTTTTCTTTTTTCCTTGGCTTTGTGAATTTGATATATGATGCAAATTAAACGTGAACAAGGTGAGTTTTCTTTAAGAACGTCTATTAAATCTGAAGCGGTCAAATTCTCCTTCATCCCAGCAAACTCATGTGAATTGTGAATTATCACTCTCAAAAATATAAAAAAAATCTTTTCCACAACCCTCTTGCTTATTTCCACATGTGCAGGCTGTGTGCAGTCCAGAAATTAATTATAGACAGTACAGCATAATTTTTTTCCTTTTTGTCCTGATCTTATTTATGCATTGAATTTTTAATAGGATAGTACTGGGACAAAATTAAACAAAATCAAAAATTTCTCTGTCTCTCTCTGTCTTTCTCTCAAGAGTGGAGTTTAAATTAACTCAAAACTAAATTTCTCCTTGAAATTCGGTTCAACTCTTGGTGACTTCATGGAAAAAAATTAGATTTTTGGCAACAACCTGGAGATGTTTGCCATTCATTGTTGTGATATTCATTTCAGGCTAGGCTACAATGTTGGGGGTTTTCTCCTGAGCTTTCCCAACCAATTGGTCTGATTCTGTTTAGGTATTACTTCCCCCAAAATGTTGAGGAAATCAAACCAGCTCTCCAAAGGTTGAAAATTAACTGCTGAATAGTCCTAGGATTCTCTGTATTGGGGAACATTCTCCAGAAATTGTTCTATTTATTATTGTTATTGTTGTTGTTGTTGTTTTTAAAATATTGAGCACTGCCTAGAATAGTGTTCCTTAATCTTAGTGACTTTAAGATGGGAGGACTTCAACTCCCAGAATCCTTTAGCTCAGCCAGCCAGAAGTCCACTCTAGGCAGTCTTCCTCAACCTTG
This sequence comes from Notechis scutatus, assembly GCF_049901735.1. Classification (NCBI taxonomy): domain Eukaryota; kingdom Metazoa; phylum Chordata; class Lepidosauria; order Squamata; family Elapidae; genus Notechis; species Notechis scutatus. Next base: position 7,872,168 of record NC_142009.1, read on the forward strand.
GCAACTTTAAGAAGGGTGGACTTCAACTCCCAGAATTCCCCAGCCAGCCATATTGTGGATTTTTAATGCTGTAACCTGCCTAGAGTCACCTGTTAGTTGGGCAGCCATATAAATGTCTTTAATAAATAAATATATAAAATCTCTTGCAGTTTGAATATGAAAGAAAAGTGGAGCCTTTTGTAAGGGGCAAGGAAGCCTGGGGAAGTGGAATCAGAACAGAAGCCATTGGAAAAGATTGATCCATTGTCCTTGACCATAGATATATTCCAGGTCAAAAAAGTCAAAATGGAAGCCAGAACCGAAAGTTCAAGCCCCACATTTGAAAGAACTGCAGATTATAGACCGCATCGTTGTAGCTGCCATCTTGAGTTTTTTGACACAAGCAAAAGAGGGCAGAGCTTCAATCAGCTGGTAGGGAACAGGTGATTAAAACACTGCCCTCTCCAGGTGATTGAAGGCCTGCCTTCTCCAGGTAATAGAGGCCCCATCCTCTCCGGGTGTTTGAGGCCCCACCCTCTTTGAGATGATTGCAGCCCCACCTGCTCCATGCAGTTGAGGCCACGCCTCTTTTGTTTGTGTCAAAACACTCAAGATGAGTGTCATGCCCCCATCAGAGTCTGAATCCGAGGAGGAAGGTGAACAACTTATAGAGAGTAGGAGAGTGGCTCCGTTGGCTGTGGAGAAAACTGGGGAAGGACAAAGTCAGGCTGGTCAGAGCAGGAGAAGAGGTAGAACAAGGGAGAGGGGGTTCAGAGGAAGACCCAGGCCCACCCCTTCTTCATCCTAGGGCATGCAAGGAAGAATGGAGAAGAGAGCAACGTGGTTTGCATGGCTTACGAGGGAGGAAAGGGCCCTGATTCCCTTCACTAGGCACACCTGGGGATGGAGTTTAAAGGAGAGGCAGATGGGTGGGGCGGTTGTGGGAAATAAATGTTGAGTTTATCTAGTTCCTGGCATCCTCCCAGCTGGTTTGATTTACTGCCGTGTTACTTCACTTCTGGCGCTCGTTATCTTGCCCTGCCGGATTTATTACCTTATTTTGCCTTGTTGGATTTATAATTTAAAGTGTTCTGTTTACAACGTTTGGACTGGAATATCTGCAGCCAAAGGCTGTTGCAGGTTTGTGGGAGAGTTTTGCTCTAGACCAGAAGGGAACCGGAACATTGCGGGCAAAGTTGGAGCTAATAAAGGGACCCCTACTTATTCTCAGGCTGAGTTGCCTTTGTGCCATGCCCTGAGTCATCACAATGGAAGTCACAATAATGAAGTCCAGGCTTTGACTTTTTTGCCCTCTCCTGTGCTGAAATATTGTGGAAATTTGAAATATTGTGGAAATTTGGCAGGAAGACAGATGTCGGATGAATCAAGGAATCCGGAGTCAGAAAAAAAAAATCGGGAAAACGTTTGACCAATCAGGTTCCAGAGCTGGGCCTGAGGTGGCTTTCCTTCATGCTCACCTTGAAAGATCCATTTTTTAAAAAAATCCTTTCCTCCCCTTACAGGTAGTCCTCGACTTACAACCATTCATTTAGTGGCCGTTTAAAGTTACAACAGCAATTGTGCTGGGCTCAAATGTGGCCGTAAGTCGAGGACTAACAGATAACAGATAATCAGAGTTGGAAGGGACCTTGTTAGGTCATCTAGTTCAGCTCCCCGCCCAAGCAGGAGACCCTACAGCATATCTGACAAATGGCAGTCCAATCTCTTCTTGAAAGTCTCAAGTGATGGCACTCCCACAACTTCTGAATGCAACTTCTGTTCCATGGGTTATTGTTCTCACTGTCAGAAAGTTTCTCCTTATTTCCAGGTTAAATCTCTCCTTGTTCAGTTTCCATCCATTATTCCTTGTCTGACCTACAGGCGCTTTAGAAAATAGCTTGACCCCTTCCTCCTCTCTGTGGCAGCCCCTCAAATATTGGAAGACCGCTATCCTGTCTCCCCTGGTCCTTCTCTTCACCAGACTAACCAGGCCCAGTTCCTGCAACTGTTCTTCATATGCCTTGGTCTCCGGTCCCCTAATCATCCTGGTTGCTCTTCTCTGCACTTTTTCTAGAGTCTCGACATCTTTTTTATAATGTGGGGACCAAAACTGGATGCAGTACTCTAGGTGTGGTCTTACTAAGGCTTTATAGAGTGGTATTAGTACCTCCCTTGATCTTGACTGTATCCCTCTGTTAATGCAACTTAGGATTGCATTAGCTTTTTTGGCTACTGCTGCACACGGCTGGCTCCTATTTAGCTGGTTGTCCACTAAGACTCCAAGGTCCCTCTCCCAGTTACTGCTGTTGAGCCTGGTTTCCCCCAGTCTATATGTGTCCTTTTGGTTTTTCTTGCCTAAGTGTAGGACTTTACTTTTCTCTACGCTGAATTTTATTTTGTTAAATAGGGCCCAGTGTTCAAGTCTGTCAAGATTCATCTGTAATGCTTGATTTTATTTCACAAGGCACCAACTAGAGCCAAGGACAATGAAGAAGCTGGGGGAGGGGCTTTGTTTTCCCATCCATCCCCAATTTAAACCTGAAATCTTTTCTCAGAGAAAAATCTGTTCCTGTGGGGTTTTTTCCTCCCACTTTTGATGCTCTGCTTTTTGGCAGCCGATCCGTTATTTATTTGCTACCATCCATCAACCGGGAGTCAAGAAGTCTTCCGGATTTTTTGACCCTGCTAAATCCAGACCTGGCTTCCTTTTTACGGGGCCACACCGGGCTTTAAAAGGAGACCTCCAGATGCCTCCAGAGTCCTGGAAAAAAAAGAAGATGGCAAGCTTACAAAGAGCCATTAAATTTATGGAAGGAACTGGCCCTGGGGAATTTTTTTTTTATTTTGTTTTACTTTTTTTATTCCTTTGCTTCCTGATGAAATCCAAAGTGCTGGCTTTAAAAACCTTGAGGATGGTCTTGTGTCGATTTAGGAAAAGCCAGGCCGGATACAGAGGTGGGGAGAAGGAAAAAAAAAAGAGGACTCTGTGTGTGTGTGTGTGTATGTGTTTGTGTGATCCTACTTTAGCACAAAACAGACCAAAACAAAATTAGAAAGGAAAGAAAAAGCAAAAAAATGCTTGATTCAGGTAGCCAGGAGAAACCCAGGACCCCTATAACTTGGTTCACCTCGGGCAAGATTGTCAGTTGCAAATTGAAGCTATCCAGAAGCCGCTTGCATTTCGAGAATCTTTATGGAAAGATATCGCCCCAGGACCCTCTTAAAATGTCACTCTTAAGAAGGGGGTAATATTTCTACATTAAATGAGGTTGAGACATGGCTTTCTTAGCGCCTGGGCTTCAAAGCTGCCCTCCCGGCACTCTAGGAACAGATCGTTCCAGACTTGTTGGCTTCCATCTTTAGAGGAATAAAGAAAGAGGGAAACGCTTAATTATGGTGCCTAATTTGGCAGTAGAGAGAGAGAGAGGAATACCTGGATAAAAATGAGGTCCTCAGCCTCTTCCTATCATTATGTCCCAAAGGGGCTTTTTGCAAAAGGCAACTGGACTCTCTTTGTTTTTCCTTGAAGACATTTCACTTCTCATCTAAGAAGCTTCTTCAGTTCTGACAGAGCCAGAACTGAAGAAGTTCTTGGATGAAAAGGGAAACGTCTTCAAAGAAGAACAAAGAATAATACGGAGTTGGAAGGGACCTTGTAGGTCATCTAGTCCAACCCCCACCCCAAAGCAGGAGACCCTACACCATTTCTGACAAATGGCAGTCCAATCTCTTCTTGAAAGCCTCCAGTGATGGCGCTCCCACAACTTCTGAAGGCAACTTCTGTTCCATGGGTTGATGGTTCTCACTGTCAGAAAATTTATCCTTATTTCTATGAATCTCTCCTTGATCAGTTTCCATCCATTATTCCTTGTCTGGCCTTCAGGTGGAAAATAGCTTAACCTCTTCCTCTCTGTGGCAGCCCCTCAAATACTGGAAGACTGCTCTCCTGTCTCCCCTGGTCCTTCTCTTCCCTAGACTAGCCAGGCCCAGTTCCTGTAACCGTTCATCGCATGTTTTAGCCCCCAGTTCCCTCATTATCCTGGTTGCTTTTCTCTGCACTCTTTCTATAGTCTCAACATTGTTTTTATAGTGTGATGACTAAAAGTGGATGCAATATTCTAAGTGTGGCCTTACTAAGGCTTTATAGAGTGGTATTAGTACCTCAAGTTATCTTAATTCAATCCCTCTGTTAATGATATTTAGGATTGCATTAACTTTTTTGGCTGCCACTGCACATTGTTGGCTCATATTTAATCGATTGTCCACTAGAGTCCACTATGATTCCAAGTCCAGTTGCTTTTTGAAAAAGCACCTTTGGGACAATCATGACTTGGATGATTGAGAATTTATTTATTTATTTATTTTATTTATTTGATTTGCCAATTGTTTACAAGATAATAAGTATAAATGTATACATAGTTGTGAATACATGAAATGGGTACATATAAGAAAAATAAAAGAATAAGAGAAACAATAGGACAGGGACGGTAGACACGTTGGTGCGCTTATGCACGCCCCTACAGACCTCTTAGGAAAGGGGTGAGGTCAATAGTAGACATCTCCACAGAATCTCCACAGAATCTCCACAGAATCTCCACAGACTCCTATAATTATGAGTTGTTTTGATTCAGGGAGGTTTCAACTTACAATCATTTATTTAGCAACCATTCAAATTTACAATAGCACTGAGAAATTGACTTGCAACCAGTCCTCGCGCTTACAACTTTATTAACTTTAGTTATAAGGTATTTATAGGTGGTCCTTGAGCTATAACCATTTGTTTAGTGACCATTACAACAGCACTAAAAAAAAGTGACTTACAAGCAGTCCTTGCTCTTATGACTTATTTTTAAATTAAGCCTCAAATTAAGCCAGGACTTATAGTCAGGGTGCATGAAATTCCAAGTCAAAACAGAAATGCTTCCTTAATTTGGAATGTTAGTTTTAAGTAGTGGGTCATAGCCTGATCATGGCAAAATAGAAACATGTGGTGAGAGCATTTTTTGGACTGTTGTCCCTGAGTCCACACAAGCATGTTGGCTGGGGAATTTTGGGGTTGTTGAAGTCCACTCATCTTAAAGTGTGACCTGTAGCCTGTTCTGGATGGCATTCAAAAGTATGCAGAAAATTGAGGTGTCCAGGAAAGCCTCCTATTCCTTTGGACTGCTTTCATTTTCAATTTCATTTATATTTTGCTTCCCCTATTTTCATGATTTTTTTAAAACTACTTTTTCCAGTGGCGTAATAGAATACATTTTAAAACTCCCTGTGGGTCTGTTAAAGTTCTCTCTATCGTGTCAAAGGCTGAAAGAGTTGTGCAAGGGGAATAAAATAAATAACCAGCCCACCGAGAATAAGAGCAGAAGGACTCCAGGTTGTGCATAACACTAAGTAACAGAGGAGGAAAAGGGAATTTGGATGTAAATCTCTTGCAGCGAGAAGCCCGGAAGAGGGAGATGGAAAAGCAGCTTCCCAGCCAGAAAATTCTGCCAGCTGCAGCCAGGAAGAGCTTCTTCTGAATAACATCGCCCCAAAAGAAGCTGAGTTTGGCTGCATGCTTGTTTGCAGGGAGAGCGATAGCTTTTGTGGTCTGAGCAGGTTTATTAAGTTGCTCCTGGTGGGAGAAACCAGCTAGGAAGGCCAGGAAGAGGATGGGAAGTCCTCCTCTCCAGAAAGATTATAGTTTTTTTCGGACATTGCTTGAGGAACATCTGCAGGGGGATGGTTAAGATCCAGCTGCGGGATTTCCAAGTGGTCTCCTGTCCTCACATCTTCCTTAGCATTGGAGAACAGCCAAGGTTGGCTCAAGGCTGCCACCTCCTGTTGATCTAAGGAACAGAGGAGATTACAACTTCAATCTCTGTTCATTTTAATATTTAATACTAGTTCGATACCCGTGCTTCACTACGAAGCTATGTGGTTGGGCTTAGTTTTTGGGGAGGAAAATAAGGGGAAAAAATTCTGCTTCTGCCTACCAGCATCCATCAGTATTCATCTGGCTAGTGTCCTGTCAGTGTGTGAAAGAGTTGCGGGCTATTTGGAAACTGAAACAGTATTCGCTATGTGAGCAAGAAAGAGACAGTAAAGAGCCTGGGTATGGCTTGACTCAACTGTTCTGTATTAAAGCTGTTTAGCGCTGTGAAACTAAAACTAAAACTGAAACTAAAACTGAAACTCCTCTCCTCTGCTTGTGTTTTGCATTTGGAACAGATTTCTTTCCAGGTGGGGAGGGGGAGTAGAACTCCTTAGCATGAGAGCGTGTTAATAATGACATAGGAAATACTAATAGCTCCGAGGGTTATTTTGAAAAATCCTTTCTTAGTGGGCCCTTAGAAGCCAAGAGGAACATACGTGCCAAATTTCAAGTTTGTAGGCTTTATGGTTCTGGAGATTTTGTGATGATGCGTGAGTGGTGTTTCGCTTTTATACAGTATATATAGATTTTAGGGTCTTGTGGTTGCTTTTACAACAGGGTTAGCTGCCCTGCTTTGCTTGATAGTGAGATGGACAGTATATAAATTCAATAAACAAACAAATAAATATTCAGAGAATAATATACCTGCGAAAGAACTGACGTTTGAAATCCTTGACTTACCATTGTTCGTTTAGTGACCATTCAAAGTTCAAACGGCACTGAAAAAAACCGACTTATGGCTGGTTTTCACACCTATGACCATTGCAGGCCACTTGATCAAAATTTGAGATGCTCGGCCAATTGACTCGTATTTATGACGGTCACAGCGTCCCGGAGTCACTTTTGCGACCTTTTGACAAGCATAGTCAACGGGGAAGCCCAGATTCATTTCACGACCATATTATCCATGTAACACCTGTGGTGATTCATTTAACAATGGTGATCAGACAGGCTGTAAAATGGGGCAAAGCTCAGTCTTGCTTAGCGACAGAAACTGTGGGCTCAGTTGTGGTCATAAGTCAAGAATTAACTTTTCGGATGTGCTGAAAGTGGACGTTGCAAAGCTGTGTCCTGGGGAGTCTTTAATTTGTTTCTCCCCATCGGGGAGTGAGGTTGGACTAGATGTCCTCAAGGGAGCCCACCGTTTCCTGAATGCTGGCTTTCCAAGCAGGGGAAGGAAAGATTCCAGCAGAATCATGGAATGAACTGTTAATTCTAATTGGTTTTATATTACCCGGGCTGTGAGATAAAATCTCAGAGGTGAAGCAGGTGGGGAGGAGCAGGGGATTCTACCAGTTTGCACCTATTCGCTAGAACCGGTTGTTAACATTCTAAGCAGTTCGGAGAACCGGTTGTTAGAAGAAATTACTGGCCTAATCCTGTAAGGAAGGCAGGAAGGAAACATTCTGGTATTGCTTACAGAAACTGCCTCTCCGTGAACCCTTATTACATTCTTGGCAGGACTAGACTTCCTGTCTCTGGAACTTCTCTGGAGTTTTTTCCCCTCCTTTGCTGGTACTTTGCTTGTGTGGAGTGGGCATTCAAAGTTACAATGGCACTGAAAAAAGTGACTTTTGACCATTTTTCACACTTACGACTGTTGCAGCATCATGAGAGGCCAGGCGAGGAGATGCGTGCCTCAATGTGAATGGTATTGAGTTGGCCACGCCCAGCCAATAACATGACCACCAAGCCACGCCCACCAACTTAGCCACGCCCACAGAAGCAGTTGTTTAAAAAAATTGAATCCCACCCCTGGGGAGGAGAGAAAGCTAAAGGGAAGATAGGATAGCAGTCTTCCCATACACGAAGGAATTTCTCAGGGAAGAGATTGTGACTTTATTTGCCAAGATATTTCCTTAGCCAAACAGAGAAACAGAAGACGGGCTAAAAAAGCAGCGCAGGAACAGGAGAGATTTCTGACAACCGGCCAGCTTCCCCGTTGAATTTCCTTCTGGGAATCTGGCAGGGACCATCAAAAACTTCCCTTCTCTTCCCTTCCTACATTTTCCTTTCCTTTCCTTTCCTTTCCTTCATATCTTTCCCTTTTCTTTCCTTCCCATATTTTCCTTCCCTTCCTACATTTTCCTTTCCTCTCCTTCATATATTTTCCTTTCCTTTCCTTCCATTTTCCTTTCCTTCCCACACTTCCCTCCCCTTCCCTTCCTATATTTTCCTTTTTTCCTATATTTTCCTTTCTGTCGTACAGTTCCCTTCTCTTTACTTCCTTTCCCATATTTTCCCTTCCTTTCCTACATTTTCCTTTCCCTTCCTTCCCTTCCTAGATTTTCCTTTCCTTTCTACATTTTCCTTCTCTTCCCATATTTTCTTTCCCTTCCTAGATTTTCCTTTCCTTTCCTTTCTTTTTCTTTTTTTTCTTTTCCTTTCATTTTCTTCCTACATTTCCCTTTCCTTCCTACAGTTTCCTTTCCTTTCCTTTCCTTTCCTTTCCTTTCCTTTCCTTTCCTTTCCTTTCCTTTCCTCTCCTCTCCTTTCTTTTCCTTCCTACATGTTCCTTCCCTTCCTTTCCCTTCCCTTTTTGGCAGGCAGATAACTCATCGCTGCTGGGTGGGGAAAGGAGTGAGGGATTGTTAGACTGGCTGGGAAACTGTCACGGAACATTGCAAATGAAGGTCACGTGACGGCAGCAGCAACAGCAGCAGCCAAGCAATACAGCCGCCGCTGCTACTTTCACTCCCTCAGGAGTCACAGGTTCCCAGATTTTGGCCACGTTCTGTAAGTTAACCCATGCGAGGTACCTTGGTTCAAAAATCGTTACCTTACAATGCACCATTTCACCCAGTTAGAGGTCATTCCAATGAGAATTTTAGTAGGACATAAATTTCCCAGTCATGACAGCTATTTCACAATGGAACTGCCTTCTTCCTGGAGTTGGGAGGGCACCATTGCTGGAGGATTTCAAGCATGTTTGGGCAGCCGTTTGTCTGGGATTCCTCCTTGGTGATGGTGGGAGGGGTTGGACTAGAAGACCTCAAAGTCCCTCCCAGCCATCTCTGTCTAGGATTCTTTACCAAGACCACAGGCAATAGACCAGCTATGTGGTGGCAATAGCAAAGGCTGAACATTTTGGCTATTTATTTTTTTTGTGGGAGAGTTAGGCAGAGAGAAATAAAGCAAAACAGATGGAGCTGTAATATGCCTATTATTTATTTCTAAAGCCTCAAATTGGGCTGTCAACATTTTCTGCCAAATGTTCTGACAAATTTCATCAGAACAATCTTGGTGGGATGATGGGTCACAGGCAGCTGATGGACGGAAAGTCATGCTGAAAGGATGGCTTTCCACATCCCTACCAGTGGGCGTGAGAAGGAGAGTGAGTTTTTTTTTTTTAATTTAAATTACTTGTTTTTAATTTATGCATCAGATCTTTTTAATCCCACCTTTACATGTAACATACATAAAACTCCTCACTCCTCTTATTTCTCCCATAACAATAACCCTGTGAAGTGGGTTGGGCTGACATAAAGGGATTGGCGGGACTAGAACTCACCATCTCCTGGTGATTGGCCCAAAATCACCCAGCTGGCTTTCACGCCTAAGGTGGGACTAGAACTCACCATCTCCTGGTGATTGGCCCAAAATCACCCAGTTGGCTTTCACGCCTAAGGCGGGACTAGAACTCACCGTGTCCTGGTGATTGGCCCAAAGTCACCCAGTTGGCTTTCATGCCTAAGGTGGGACTAGAACTCACCGTGTCCTGGTGATTGGCCCAAAGTCACCCAGTTGGCTTTCACGCCTAAGGCGGGACTAGAACTCACCGTGTCCTGGTGATTGGCCCAAAGTCACCCAGTTGGCTTTCATGCCTAAGGCGGGACTAGAACTCACCGTCTCCTGGTGATTGGCCCAAAGTCACCCAGATGACTTCCATGCCAAAGATGGAACAACAACACTGAAGAAAGTGTTGTTTATAACCGTTTTTCACACTTATGACTGCTTTAGCACTCCCAGGGTCACATGATCAAAATTCAAGTTCTTGGCAACATGTGTTCCTGTAACCTTCCCAGCTGGCTTCCAATAAGCAATGTCAATGGGGGAAGCCAGACTTATTTAATGATTACATGATTCGTTTAACAACTATAGTGATTCACTTAACAACTCTGGCAAAAAGGCCGTGGCAAAGTCACTCAACAACTGCCTTGTTTAGCAACAGAAATTTTGGACTCAACTGCAGTTATAAGTCAAAGACTAACGATAACAGGCTCCATGTCCTGATCAATTTTGATATTTCCTGTTCTTAAGGTGACAAACCTTTGCCGTCAACAGACCAAGAATCCTGGCTTGTGCCAAACTGGATGTAACTTTTTTTTCTCCCCCTTTCCCTTAAAAGATCACCCAGCTGAAGATAGAGAATAATCCATTTGCCAAAGGCTTTCGTGGAAGTGATGATACCGACCTTCGTGTGGCAAGATTACAAAGGTGGGATGAAGGACATAAGAAATATTTCCAGACGTAAGAAACATAAGAAATATTTCCAGATGTTTAAGAAACATCTGGAAATATTGTTGATGGAGATCATTCCGATCATAGTTGCCCCCCAAAGGTGCTTGAAAACTTTTCGCTTTACTTCCCAGAAGCTGAACTGAACAGAAAGGAAGAAGCTTCTGAGCTGAGAAAAATAACCAAGGAAATCCAGTTGGAAAAGAAAAGCGCCTTTGGGAGCCTTGAAAAGTTATATTCTAAGTCAGGGGTGTCAAACTCCATTTCATTGAGGGCTGCATCAGGGTTGTGTTTGACCTCAGAGGACGGGGTGGGGTGGGGTGGCCATGGTGGCCATGACAGGGGACTCGTGGTGGCCAAGTGCTAAGGTAGGACTTCCCTCAGACCCTCCCTCACTCTCATTATAATCTTCCTTCCTTCCTTCCTTCCTTCCTTCCTTCCTTCCTTCCTTCCTTCCTTCCCTTCCTTCCTTCCCTTCCCTTCCCTTCCCTTCCCTTCCCTTCCTTTCCCTTCTTTTTCCTTCCCTCTTCATTCTCCCTTCTTCTTCCTTCCCCTCTTTCCTTATTTTCCCTTCCTCGCTCTCTTCCCATCTTTTTCTTTGTCTTTCCTCTTTCCCTTTCTCCTTTGCAAGGCATGTTTGCTTTTGTTTTGTTTTTAGTTTTTTTTTTAAAACAATTTTATTAGTTTTTAAAGACAAACAAAACAAACAAAACATAAAAACATCCAGCTTTCTTTCATAAATATACAAACAGTGTGTCGGTTGGTTTACCAGTTTTTTGTGCATTCATTTCGTAGTCTCAATTACAGTTACATTACATAATAACTCATATTATCAATCAGAAATTATATACCCTAGTATCACTATTAAACAATCATTTGACTATGATTTTATTCATTCATACTTTGCGAGATAACTATAATTTACTTAATTTATTTTATAACAAATCACATAATCATACCAAATCTATCCTGAAGACATTTTATAGATGTGATATCAAATAGAAAAGAAAAAATATATATATTTTTTCTTTTAGTTTGTTTTAATAACCCTCTGCAAGTGAAAATGGAGCCCGGGGGGAAGGCACATGCACCCCCCCCCCAAACTTCATTTTTGCTGGCAGAGGACTGCAGGAGGCTCTTGTGGCTGAAAACGGGCAGGGCACATGGGGGGGGACGACGACTCCATTTTTGCTGGGAGAGGCACTGCAGGCCAGTCCTTTGCTATGTCCAGGTCGGCCTCGCTGGCCAGATCTAAGCACCGTGTGAGTTGGATCCGGGCCACGGGCCTTGAGTCTGACACCCCTGGTCTAAGGGAATGTCAGCTTCGGCATAGGTCTTTCTGACCACATCGCTTCGAGCATAAAGTTCTCCTCTCCTGTGTCTGTGGAGATTCTCCATCTTCCAGGTCACAGTTATCACAAAAGGTAACTTTTTCGAAAGGCTGCTGGACATTTTTCCCCCCCCCCCGAGGAAGAAGATAAATAAAACATTTTGTGTCTCATCAGAGAAACTTCATCCCTTTTTCTTTTCTCAGAAGAGACCAGACAGTCACTTATCTGAAATGGTCTTGGTTCTCCTAGCTTGAGCTGGACTAGAAGCAAGGATGGGCCTGCTACCGGTTCGCACCGGTTCACACGAACCGGATGCTAATCATACATCTGGTTCGCCGAACTGGTAGTCACAATGACTGGTTGACCCCGCCTGCCCCTCCCCACACCTCCCAGGAGTCTCCACATGGCCCATTTTGGATCCCAGATAAGTGTAGGCTTGGGGAGGGTGAAAAACGGGCCTTCTGGAGGCTCCAGCCTCTGGAGCCTGGGGAGGTGGGAACTGGGCCTCTCGGAGGCTCGAGGAAAGCCTCCGGAGCCCGGGGAGGGAGAAAACACCCCCCCTTCAGTGGTGCAGGAGGCCGACTAGGCCACGCCCATCCAGCAACCGGGTAGAGAACCAGTTGCTAAATTTTTTTGAAGCCCGCCCCTGACTAGAAGGCCTTCCAGCTCTATTCTAATTCTATTTCTGCTAACGTTTCAGCAAAGAGTACCCTGTGATCTCGAAGACTATCATGAGGCAGAGGCTGGTGTCCACACACGGTCAACTCTCTGCAAAATCGGACCTCAGTCCACCCCATGGAAGCCACCAGGCTCTCCACCACTACCAGTACGAGAATGGAGCTCACATGCAGTTCGCCAGCTCTGATGCTCAGGATCTGCCCCTGAACACCTTCCCAGCCCAGAGGGAATCTGGGCTTTTCTACCACTGTCTGAAACGGAGAGGTAAGACAAGGAGATGGACTGGTGGGTGGGTGGGTGGGGAGATATTTTTGCCTTTCGAATAAATTTATTTTCTTTGATGATAGAAAAATAAAATACAAAACAGAAAAACCAACCAACAAGAAAAAAATATGCATCCAGCATTAACAACAATGAAAAAAAAAAAAAGATTGGTCTACAAAAAAAGAAGAAAAAATAACTTGAGTTATCAAATAAAATTAACATTAAACACACAGTATAGAATCTACGCCGGCTGGATACTAAAAATAAAAGAGAAAACAATCAAATTCTCCTCCCCTTTATATAGAGGTTCTACAAATAGTTATCAATCATTCACATTGCCAGTTCTGCCACCCTTGGACAGAAATAAATTAATTTTGTGCCATTCACTTTCAATATAAGTGAGCCGGTTTGGGGTTGTAGTGAAGGTGCTGGCTTAGAAAACAGGAGACTGTGAATTCTAGTTCCGCTTTAGGCATGAAAGCCAGCTAAGTGACTTTGGGCCAATGACCAGGAGACGGTGAGTTCCAGTCCTGCTTTAGGCATGAAAACTGGCTGGATAACTTTGGGGCCAGTCACCAGGAGACTGTGAGTTCTAGTTCTGCCTTGGGCATGAAAGCCAGCTAAGTGGCTCTGGGCCAATCAGTAGGACAAAGTGAATTCTAGTCTCACCTTAGGCATGAAAACTGACTGGGTGACTTTGGGCCAATCACCGGGAGACTGTTAATTCCAGTCCTGCCGGCATGAAAGCAGCTGAGTGACTTTGGGCCAAACACCAGGAGACCTTGAGTTCTAGTTCTGCCCTAGGCATGAAAGCCAGCTAAGTGACTCTGGGCCAAACACCAGGAGACAATGAGTTCTAGTTCTGTCTTAGTCATGAAAGCCAGCTGGGTGACTTTGAGGACCAGTCACCAGGAGACTGTGAGTTCTAGTTCTGCTTTAGGCACGGAAACTGGATGGGTGGCTTTGGGCCAAGTTCTCTGTCTCAGCCCAACCTACATGAGAGTGTTGTTGTGAGGAAATAAAGAGGAGAAAGGAGTATTAGACGTGTTCACTACTTTGAGTTAAGTTTGTGAGTGTGTGTGTGTGTGTGTGTGTGTGTAAAAACCACAGGATACAAATCGAATAATCACCATTTTAAAAAAGCATCTCAGGGCGAAGCATAACAGTTAGCAAAATGTCTTGACCCCAAAACCCTGTCAGATAAGAAAGGGGATATGTTGATTTTTTTCCCCTTGTTTTTTTTTTTTAAAAAAATCAGTTAAGTCTTCGTTTTATCTTGCAAGATTTCTCTAGCCTCCTGACAACGAGGGCTCCTGGCAAATGTAAAACACCATTGTTGTTGTTGCTGGAATGTGCTCACCATAAGTTGTGTTAAGGCTCCTTGAACTTGTCAAAAGCCCAAGTTATCGGCATGTATGTTCCTTGTCAAAGTTTGCAAAAAGTCATGGCTGGATAGAAGGAAACAGCAGGGTGCTCAAGTCACTGAAATTCTCAGATGATGAAACAAAACCTTGGAAATTAAGATTGATAGGATTAGTTAGCTAGACCTCGGCTGCTTTCTGTCTTTTTTTATTTATTTTTAACTAACCAGGAAAATCCTTTGAGGAATAAAATAAGGTGATGAGATTCTGCTGTTGTAGTAGTTTCTTAAGCAATTTATAATGGTTTGGATCAGTGGTGGGATTCAAATTTTTTTTACTACTGGTTCTGTGGGCATGGCTTGGTGGGCGTGGCAGGGGAAGGATATTGTAAAATCTCCATTCCCCACCCCACTAACCTGCTTTCCAGCTCTGTTCTCCTCTGCAGGGCAACCAAAGAAGATCCAGCCAATCAGCTGGGACTCAATGAGAGGCAGAGAAGAGATGGGGGCGGGGCCAGTCAGAGGCGGCACTTGCCGGTTCTCCGAACTACTCAAAATTTCCGCAACCAGTTCTCCAGAACCAGTCAGAACCAGCTGAATACCACCTCTGGTCTGGATCCATTTTTAAAAAGAAAAATTAACCTACACGGTTAAGGACTATCTATGCCAAGCAGAAGTAGTGAACAAATCTAATTTTGCATAAAATCAATCAGATACAGGCAGTCCTCATCTTACAACAATTCATTTAGTGACCATTCAAAGTTACAACGGCACTGAAAAAGTGACTTATGACCGTTTTTCACAGTTATGATCTTTGCAGCATGTGATCAAAATCCATGTGATCAAAATTCAGGTGCTTGGCAACTGACTCATTTTTGTGACAGTTGCCACATCTCGAGGGTCAATGAAACCCTTTTGCGACCTTCTGACAAGCAAAGTCAATGGGGAAGCCAGATTCGCTTAATAGCCAGGTTACTAACTTAACAACGGCAGTGATTTGCTTTACAACAAGGCAAGAGAGGTTGTAAAACGGGGCAAAACTGCCTTAACAACTATCTCACTTAACAACAGAAATTTTGGGCTCAATTGTACTTGTCGTAAGTTGAGGACTACCTGTAAGGAGACTGGAAGGAACTAAGTTAGGGAAAAAAAGAAAAGATATATTTTCAACTTTGTTTTAATTAAGTTTCGTTACAAGATTAAAATTATACAAGAAACAAAAGTTAGGAAAATGAGCAAAGGAAAGAGAAAAATTCCAAGAGAGACAAAAATTAACAACCTTTGACTTTCTTCGTTGCAGTAAATTAGAGAAATAATACAGCTTCACCCTTTTTCTTTACATTTTACAACATTTCTATAATCAAAACCAAAAATCAAAGTTTCATTTTTTTTTAACCAGCAAAAAGTCCAGAAGCAGTTTCCAAATAGAAAACAAAAGTTGTGCTGTCCAGACAGTTATATAGGTAATTGGGAATTGAGATAGTTGTTAGAATTGGGAGCTGTCCCCTTAAGGGAATGCCTCATGGTAAATGTAGTTAATGCATCATGGGAAATGTAGTTCCTGTCATGTGGTCACATCTGTAATCCTGATTGGTCACTGAATTGACCCTTGGTTGGGTTAAGGGAGTTTCCTTTACTCCTGCTTGGACCCCAGCAGCGTGCTGGTATCTCACCCCCTTGCTCCATCGTGATGGGATGAAAGATCACTACCCTTTCACACGATGAAGTCAGCTGCGCAAAGAGTTGGACATTAGATGAATCTCGACATAACCGTGAGTTACACCTTGAGAATACCTTGTGATCCAATAAAGAAACTTGGTATGGAAGCCTTTGTAGAGTTTGTCTTGTTTGTCTTTATATTCAGCCAGCAGTCTAAAGACAGAACAAAAGTAGATACAGGTAGTTTCTACAACATACAACCATAAGTGAGCCCAAAATTTCTGTGGCTAAGCAACAGGGTTGTTAAGTAAGTTTTGCCCCAGTTTACAACTTTGCTTGCTGTGGTTGTTAAGTGAATGAAAGAACAGAAGGCGAAGTGATGGCGGAGATAGAAAAACGGACTGTTTTAATGAAGGAGAAGAAGCTACAGATAATTCTCCACTTACAAGCATTTGCTTAGCGACCATTGGAAGCAACAGTCCTAATGAAGTGACTTACAATGGCTTTTCGCACTTACGATTGTTGCAGAGTCCTCATGGTCACGTGATCAAAATTCAGGTGCTGACACCTGGCATGTCCCAAAGGGTGCTATTTTTTCAAGAGGCAACCAGACTTTCTGTTTTTTTTCCTTGAAGACGTTTCGCTTCTCATCCAAGACGCTTCTTCAGCTCTGACTGGATTGGTGGGGAATGGAAGGGTTTATACTCCTTGCAGACAGCCGGTCATTTGCATCCTTTTTGGAGAGTTGTTGAAGCCGCTTGGACATCTATGTCCTCAGGGTCACCTGAGTGGTGCAAATGGGTGTGCAGCCTTCTTGGAACTGCTGAAAGGACTGTGTTGTAGACTGAAGAATGATGATGTGGTATCCCTCCCACACTGCTAGGGCTGCTCAGTTTTGACATAGATGGCTTATATGACCCCTCTTTCAAACCTCCAAGCGGCCTCAACGACTCCCTAAAAAGAATGCAAATGACCAGCTGTCTGCAAGGAATATAAATTCTTCCATTCCCCACCGTCCAATCAGAGCTGAAGAAGCTTCTTGGGTGAGAAGTGAAATGTCTTTAAAGAAAAAAAGCAAAGAAAATCCAGTTGCTTCTTGGAAAAATCACCTTTGAGACAACCGTGACCTGGATGACTGAGAATCTCCATAGATGTCTGACACCTGGCATGTAATTATGAAAGTTGTAGTGTCCCAGGCTCTGGGGAATCACTTTGCGACCGTGAAATTTTGGGCTCAGTGGTGGTTGTAAGAAGTTTGGTTTTAGTTTATTGTCATTACACCTCATACAACAAAATCAAACACCATCCTTCAGTGTACATTGTAACTATAAAAATAAAACACAAATTGCATTCTATACAATTGAATTGAAAACCCCTTGATATTGCATTAATATTGCACTATACAGTAGAATTCAAAAGAGTTACTGTCCTGGGATAGAAGCTGTTTTTCAGCGTATTTTTTCCTTGATTTTATTATTCTGTACCATCTGCCAGACGGTAATAGTTCAAATAAAAAGGGTGCCTAGGATGAGATGGATCTTTGAGAATGTTTTGAACTTTCTTAAGGCAACAGGAGCTATAAAGCTCTTCCAAAGAGGGGAGAGGGCAACCCATGATCCTCTGGGCAATAATGTTAACCCTCTGGAGTGCTGTCCTAATGATGAATGAATGAAGGAATAAATGAATGAATGAATGAATGAATTTTTTATTGGCCAAGTGTGATTAGACACACAAGGAATTTATCTTGGTGCATGTGCTCTCAGTATACATAAAAAAAATACATTTGTCAAGAATCATAAAGTACCACACTTAATATAGTCATAAGGTACAAATAGGCAATCAAATCATATTAGGAAACAGTTGGTTTTGTTTCCTATCTTCCACTGTGCAATTGGCAAACCCTACACAGGTGCAGTAAGTTAAGATACTCTCTGTGGTGCAGTGGTAGAAGGTCACCAGCAGTTTTTCATTCCGTTGTTTTCTGAGAAGCCTCAGGTAGAATAATCTCTGCTGGGCCCTTTAGACCAGGGCTGCAATGTGAGCACCCCAACTCGAGGACTACCTGTGCATTGAAACTTTGAAGGGTCATGAAGTGACCTGTTGTTACATGAGGTCTACCTGTATGAGGTCTTACCTAATGAGTCCATGCCAATTCCCTCCTTCCTGCTGGGATGGTTGCTATCCAACAACAATAGGACAAAACTCAAGGGAGGAAACCCTGGCTTGGTTTACACTGAAAATTAAACTCCACCAGGTTTATTCCTATGGCATTAAGTTAGATTTGTTTTCTCTGTGAACTTTTCTGTATGATAAAACCAAGGACTAAAAAAATGAATTCTTTGCACATCCACAGAAGGGGCCCGGCATCTGGACCTACCCTGCAAACGCTCCTACTTGGAACCAACCTCTTCTGCTGGAGATGACCCCTACTTTCGGTCGCCACCACCCTACGACCAACAGATGTTGAGCCCCGCGTACTGCAGCGACGTGACCCCGCGAGAAGCATGCATGTACTCCGGCTCTGAAATTGCCAGCGTGTCGGGGGTGGAAGATCTGCCTCCTCCTCCTCGTCCCCCTCCTCCTCCCCCTCCTCCTCCCCCTCCCCCTCCCCCTCTGAGCTGCAATATGTGGACCTCGGTTGCACCTTACACCAGTTACAGCGTACAGACCATGGATACTGTCCCGTACCAGCCCTTCCCTGCTCATTTCGCCACCACCACCATGATGCCACGCCTCCCGCCCATCGCCAGCCAAGGATCCCAGCCACCGGGCAACAGCCCTTTTGCCGTCTATAATCAGCTCTCCCAACCCCGCGAAAGGCTCCCTGGATCGTCCTTCCCCAGGGAACGGATGGGCGAGAGGAAGCTCCCGTCACCCCACCTGAGTGCGGCCAATGAGTTTCTGTACTCCCAGACTTTCTCCTTGTCCAGAGAACCCTCTTTACAGTATCATTCAGGAGTGGGCACAGTGGACAACTGGACTGATGGATGATTCCACATGTCGTCGCGAGGATTCGATTCGCTGCTCCCGGACGGTTAATTCGGTGTGAATATCCACGGATGCCTTGCACGTCCGCAGCATCTACGCAGAACTGTGTTTCTGTGGATGTTGGGAACTTTCTGCGCAATGGCAGAGGAACTCTGTTGGGAGGGGAGGATGGGGGTCAGGTTCAGTGGAAGAGATTTGGCTCAGCAACATGGACCCTGTCCCAGGGATCCAGTTCAGGTATTTGCCTCTTAGAGAGATGCATCCCTCACTGAGTTCCCGTCAGTCGCAAAGAACGAGGACTACAAATTAAGTGCCTACACACCAGAATCTGGTCAACTAAACCTTCAGTACTAAATTGGTGGTAGAGAAAAGTCAATGGAATTCAAGAGGCTTAGACCATTTGTGGGAACATAGCGATTCTAGGCTAATTCCTCTTTTGACTCTGCCTCTCCTTCTCTTACAGTTCCTAAAATGCTCAAAGCATCATTTGATTATCTTTCTAAACCAGGGTTCTTCTACTCTAGCCAAGAAAAGTCGATCGACATAACTTGGGCTCCTAGATGTGAGGGCAGCAAAAAAAACCATTCCCACCCTCTTATTGGCAGCCAATTTGCTCTCCGGTAATTATCACTTACCAGAAAAAAAAAAAAAAACAAGGCCAGCCTGTATTTTTTGCTGGCAATTGTCCAGAGCAGGGAAATCAGGAAGTCCAGGCAATTCAAATGAATATAAAGGTTTATGGCAAGCTGATGCTCTCTACAAGAACCTGAACTACTAACAGTCAAAGCAAATTGGTGGGAAATAAGAGTCAGTGGAATTCAGGGTAGGCTGGACTTAGATCTCTTGTGGGCACGAAAGGACTCGAGACTGGTGATGCATTTGACTCCTCCCTCGGGCTCAGGCTGGTCCTCTACAGTAGGGGTGTCAAACTCAAGGTCTGGGGGCCAGATCCAGCCCGTGGGATGCTTACATTTGGGCTGTGGGGCCGCCCTGGAAACAGTGAAGGACTGGCCCGCGGTGCCTCTGCCAGCGGAAATGGAGCGGCCCTTCTGAGCTCTTTTTTCACTGGCAGAGGGTTGCAGGAGGCCGTCGCAGGCGAAAACATGGCTGTTTTCGCTGGCAGAGCCCTGAGGCTGCCACAGGTGGCCCCGACATGAGTGATGTCGATCTGGCCAAACCCATCCCGGCCCCCTGAGGTCAAAAACAACCCTGAATGAAATCAAGTTTGACACCCCTGATCTACAGCAAGATATGGCTCTGAGCATGATGCCACCATGCGAGCCCCTTCCCACAATGGCATCCATCGGTCATTGTGACAGTAATGTCAACAGTGCACTAGGGGGGCATCTGTATGGTGATGTCACTGCCGGACTAGGTTTGCACCAATCACGTCTGATGTCAAAGTTGGAATGGGTTTTGCTGCTCACCTATTGGAAGGGCTTTCTCTCTGGGGAGGGGTCTAACATAGCAAAAACAGGTTTTTTTGTTGTGTTTTTTTGAAAACAGGAAACCGACCTCCAATATTTTCCCCCTTCCACCCAGAAACACAGCCCTGCATCTTGAGTTCTGAAGCTCAACACTCTTCCTGGATTTTAGGGTAGGGAAAATGCCAAATCCATTTTTTTCTCCCAATATAAGCCCCCCAATATAAGCTTTGCAAAACCAGCTATGTGATTTACGCCCTTGGGTGTTTAAAGGCTCTATTGTGATCCTCAATTCTCCAACCTGCTGGCTTCCTTGCAAACTTACCAGACTGTCTGCTTGTGACTTCCAACCGCTGCTAATCAGAATGGTTAGAACACCGAATCATAGGGCTCGAAGGGACCTTGGAGGACTTCTAGTCCAACCCCCTGCTTAGGCAGGAAACCTGGCCTACAGCATTTCAGACAAATGGTTATATCCAATCTCTTCTGAAAAAAACTTCCAGTGTTGGAACAGCCACAACTTCTGGAGGCAAGTTGTTCCACTGATGAATGGTTCTCACTTTCGGAAAATTTCTCCTTAGTTCTAGGTTGCTTCTCTCCTTGATTAGTTTCCATCTGCTGCTTCTTGTCCTGTCTTCCTGAAGCACCTGAATGTAGGACAAGAAACTACAGATGGAAACTGAGTTTAATGCACAGAGTCATGCTGCCATTTTGACTTTTTTGACCACACTTAAAAGTAAGGTTCTACATTTAGGCAAGAAATCCAAATGCACAGGTACAATATAGGTGGTACCTGGCTCAATAGTAGTAACTGTGAGAGGGACTTTGGAATCCTAGGGGACAATCCCTTGAATAGGAGCCAGCCGTGTGCTGCAGCTGCCCAAAAAAGCCAACGCAGTTCTAGGCTGCATTAACAGAGGGATAGAATCAAGATCACGGGAAGTGTTAATACCACTTTATAAGGCCTTGGTAAAGCCACACTTGGAATATTTGCATCCAGTTTTGGTTGCCATCATATAAAAAAGATGTTGAGACTCTAGAAAGAGTGGAGAGAAGAGCAATGAAGATGATTAGGGGACTGGAGGCTAAAACATATGAAGAACGGTTGCAGGAATTGGGTATGTCTAGTGAAAAGAAGGACTAGGGGTGACATGATAGCAGTCTTCCAATATCTCAGGGGCTCCCCCAAAGAAGAAGGAGTCAAGCTATTCTCCGTAGCACCTGAAGGCAGGACAAGAAGCAATGGATGGACACTAATCAAGGAGAGAAGGAACTTAGAACTAAGAATAAATTTCCTGACAGAACAATTAATCAGTGGAACAACTTGTCTCCAGAAGTTGTAAATGCTCCAACACTGAAAGTTTTTAAAAAGAGATTGGATAACCATTTGTCTGAAGTGGTGTAGGGTTTCCTGCCTAAGCAGAGGGTTGGACTAGAAGACCTCCAAGGTCCCTTCGAACTCTGTTATTCTATTCTATTTTATTCTACTCTACTCTACTCTACTCTACTCTACTCTACTCTACTCTACTCTACTCTACTCTACTCTACTCCACTCCACTCCACTCCACTCCACTCCACTCCACTCCACTCTATTCTCACTTTGGGTGCCCTTGGTTTGAAGGATAGGCAGAAGGCTCCTCCTAGATTTTAGGATCATCCAAAAGAAGAGAGGGCGTTTTTAAAACGGAGTTGTTTTTAAATGTGTTAAATAGTTCTCCTCAAAAGTTGTGGTGCCGTTCAAAAAGTAGCCAAGATACCAGATTTAATCTCCCTCAAAAAAAAACCCTCTGGATTAAACCTAGCATGAGCTGTGTTAAAAAAAAAAAGAACTCAGAAGTTTGGGCTGCAGGAATTTGCTTTCTGCATTCCCCAAGAGCAGAAATAAAACCAGTGTTTTTCTGCCATTTGTAAGAAGCCGAATTCTAGAGATGCTAAATTGTCCTGGATAAAACCAAAGAAATATGAGGTCATATTTTTCTGATTTCCTGGATTGCAGGAATTTCCGTTCTTGGGGAAACACCCCCCTCAATTTGAATGATGTCTCTTAATCCAACCCTTAATCCTGAGGCTCAACCGAGAACTGCAGAAAATTATTCAAGCTAAACTACAAATACAGAAGCTGTGAATTTTAAACCTGTCCCTCAGTAATATTATATAGCCATAGCTCATTCAGCAAAGGATGCAGTGACGTCTAATCAGAAACCCAGATTTATTATGGAATAGGGTGAACTCTGCCTCAGACTTCCAGCCTTGGTTGTACAGGTAGTCCTCGACTTACAACCACAATTGTTCAGTTGTTAAGCGAGACAATTAAGCGAGACAATTGCTAAGTGAGTTTTGCCCCATTTCACGACCTTTTTATCACAGTTGTTAAGTGAATCACTGCAGTTGTCAAGTTAGTATCACATTTATTAAGTGAATCTGGCTTTCCCTGTCAGAAGGTCACAAAAGGGACACTAAAACAGTCATAAGTATGGGTCAGTTGCCAAGCAGCTGAATTTTGATCACATAATGCTCCATCACTTGAGACCTTCAAGAAGAGACTAGACTGCCATTTGTCAGAAATGGTGTAGGGTCTCCCACTTGGGCGGGGGGTTGGACTAGATGACCTATAAGGTCCCTTCTAACTCTGATTATCTATTATCTGTTAACGGTTGTGTGAAAAACGGTCATAAGTCACGATTTTCAGTGCTGTGGTAATTTCGAACAGCCACTAATTGAATGATTTTAAGTCAAGGACTACCTGTATTGGGGAATTGGTTTAAATACTTTTAAAATGTGTTTAAACTTCTCTTTTTTCTTGCCAAGAATTCGCCCCAACACAGAAATCTTTCTGATTCTGAAAGTGTTCTGTGATGGCATTTTCAAAACTCCCCGCAACTAAAAAAGCTAGCACAGAAGGGGACAGATTTATTCTGAATTTTGCAGGGCATTTTTTAAAAAATCTGGGAAGCCCTCCGAAATGATTCCTAGCTGAGAAGAGTCCCAAAGAGCAAATTTGCCTTACTTTCCCTCAGAACAGTGTGTTAAGCAAGATCAGCATTTAATAACAATGGTCACACCATAGATGAAGCCTTAATTCGTTTAACTAGGGTGAGCAAAATAATCATGGACTGGTTTACATAAAGCTATAAATTCTGCTTTATAAACAATGCAGGCTGCATTCAGATGTCAACCTATTCCAGAAACAAGTCCTAAATATTTTGTTAATGTGGGTTGTGTGAATCCAGCTGCTAATTCTTTTGCATTAAGAAATGACCAGGGGCATACCAGGTGAACAGGGGTGGGATTCAAATTTTTTAACAACCGGTTCTGTGGACGTGGCTTAGTTGGTGGGCAGGGCTTGGTGGTCATGTGACTGGCTGGGCGTGGCCAACTCAACATCACTCACATCGAGGCACGCATCTCCTCGCCTGGCCTCCATTGACTGTGGGGATGCTGCAACAGTCTCTTAAGTGTGAAAAACGGTCATAAGTCACTTTTTTCAGTGCCATTGTAACTTTGAATGGTCACTCCACACAAGCAAAGTAGGAGAGCAGAGGAGGAGAAAAAACTCCAGAGAGGTTCCTGAAACAGGAAGTCTAGTCCTGCCAAGAATGTAATAAGGGTTAACGGAGAGGCAGTTTCTGTAAGCAACACCAGAATGTTTCCTTCCTGCCTTCCTTACAGGATTAGCCCAGGAATTTCTTCTAACAAATCGGCTCTCCGAACTGGTAAGAATGTTAACAACCGGTTCTAGCGAATAGGTGTGAACTTGTAGAATCCCACCTCTGCAGGTGAAGCAGGCAAGAAAAAAACCCAAGATGGCGGTTGAACAGTGGGAGGGAAGCTCCACCCCTTTTTGACGTTAGGTAGTACATCTGGTTGTGAGCGCCATCTTGACTTTTTTTGACTTGTCTTGCACAGAGTAGATTCAGCTCATTTATTTCATATCAGTTTGGCATAACTGGTGAAGGCACCAGGCTAGAAACTGTGAGTTCTAGTTTCCCCTTAGGTACAAAAGCTGCCTGGGTGACTTTGGGCCAGTCACAAGAAACAGTGAATTCTAGTCCCACCTTAGGCATAAAAGTTAACTGGGTAACTTTGGGCCAATCACCAGGAGACTGTGAGTTCTAGTCCCACCTTAGGCATGAAACCAGCTGGGTGGCTTTGGGCCAATCACCAGGAGACTGTGAGTTCTAGTCCCACCTTAGGCATGAAAGTCAACTGGGTGACTTTGGGCTAATCAATAGGAGACTGTGAGTGCTAGTCGCAATTTAGGCATGAAAGCTGGCTGGGTGACTTTGGGCCAATCACCAGGCGACTGTGAGTTCTAGTCCTGCCTTAGACATGAAAGCTGACTGGGTGACCTTGGGCCAATTACTAGGAGAAGGTGAGTTCTAGTTGTGCTTTAGGCATGAAAGCCAGCTGGGTGACTTTGTGCCAGTGTCCCTCTCTCAGCCCAACCCAACTCGCAGGGTTATTGTTGTGGGAAATATAGGAAGAGGAAGGGATATTTCATATCCTTGCCACCTTGAATTATTTATAAACATAGGAAAGGCAGGATAAAAATAAACAAATAAACAAAATATACCTGTAGTGGAGGTCGAACAATAATCTCTGAAGCTCATCTGGAATTATTCTTATTCCTAGCTTTTTAAAGAAGAATTAAAGATTGAAAGTTAATGCATAATCTAAGCAACATTTGAGCTTCTTAAAAATTCATACTTTTATCAAGTTTTATTTTTTCTTGGTCACACAGCCCATCCTTTCATGGGGATCCGTATACTAAGGAACAAATCAGTAACCAGGACAGAAAGTAGATTTTTTTTGGAAGAGGAAGGATTAAAAACAAAAACAAAAGTCATTTTCCTATCATCGAGTTTACTAAAGAAAGGGTTATTTTTCATCCAGAAGATTGGCTGTTCTTTTTTTAAAAAAAGAAAAGAAAATAATAATCAAAATTGGGGCATCACTACCAATGTTGCATGCTGAATAGTTATTTATATACCTATATACCTATATATAAAATATATATATTATCTCTCACAAACGCAGGCCCACATGTTCCATTCAGCTTTGCTTTTTGTACGATAAAATTCCTAGTAAAAGAAGGAATGTTGCAAGGGGAATTTAAACAAAATAATTGAAAAGACAGCTATTTAAGGGTTTTTTTCCACCCCGTTGTTATTTACACCGGTCTCTGTTGTAAAAACTAAGATTTGGTTACATGACATGTATATGCTACAGATAAAGCTCTATTAGAAACCAAAGTAGATTTGTGTGTGTGTGTGTGTTTTTTAAAAAAAACCCAATTATAATATGAACCTTTTATTTTGCGTATCAGTACATTAAAAAAACTACTACGAATTGCCTGTGGGTAGCTTTCACTAACAAGCAGGTAAAAAGTCTTGGATTGGTGTTATTCATTGAAAATAGTCACTCATTGAACGATCGTAAGTTGAGGACAACCTGTATTAAAGCAGATAGTGGAGGGCTTACAGATAGTCCTCGACTTACGATCACAGTTGGCACCAGTGGTAGGATTGAAAAAAAAATATTATTACCGGTTCTGTGGGTGTGGTTATGTGGGCGTGGCTTGGTAGGCATAGCCATGTGACTGGGTGGGCGTGGCTCTTTTATTTTTTTGCGCCCACCCCGCAACTCCATTTGGGGACCTTCCTGGCCTCAGAGGAGTCTCTAGACGGGATGTTTTTGCTCCAAGAAGGCCCCTCTGGGGCTCAGGAAGGCAAAAAATGGAAGGGGGAGCCATTTTTTGCCTTCCTGGGCCAAAACCAGCAGAGCTGATTTTGGGGAGAGAAAAGAAAGAAATACCTTAAGGGCGAGCGTCAGGGCAGGTGGGGCAAGCGAGCCAGCAGCAACCGGGCGACCAGGTTGGGGAAGTATGGCCAGCCAGAACTGACTACCGGCTCAGCGGCCCACGCCAAATCCTTGCGAACCAGCTGAATACCACCACCAGAATTTTCATCGCTAAGCAAGACGGAAGTTCAGTGACACCCAATTTGCGACCTTTTTCTGCCATTGCAGTTAAAGTGACCGGAGCTCTGGAAAGAAAATGGAGGCTGATTGGAAAGAAGGATTCAGATGAGCAGAATCACACAGCATGCAGTTCTGGGACAGCTGACAAAATGGAGTCGAGAGTGGGTGGCGGGTTTTTTTATACCTTCTTTAGGCTTTGTAGCTGAGGTTCCTGTTCCTGTACAAGAACATGTCCTTTAATATTCTAATGCAGCGGTGTCAAACTCAAGGCCCTGGGGGTGGGGGAGTGGATTTGGCCCATGGGGTACTTAGATCTGGCCCATGGGGCCGCTTTGGAAACAGTGAACGACTGGCCCATGGTGCCTCTGCCGACTAAAATGGAGGCCGGGAGGGCTGTGTGCGGCCCTCCTGAGCTCTGTTTTCAATGGCAGAGGGTTGCACGAGGCCATCCAAGCCTAAAACGGAGCTTGTGAAGGCCGTTTTCGCTGGCAGAGTGCTCAGGCCGCCACATGAGTGACATCAAGCTGGCCACGCCTATCACGCCCACCCAACCCAAGGTCAAAGACAACCCTGATGTGGCCCTCAATGAAATTGAGTTTGACACCCCTGTTCTAATGGGTGTTGACAGATTCCAATAGGGTCATGGCTGCTTCTATAGGCAAAAGGGGATGTGCAAATCCTAGGGCCGTGATGGCAAACCTGTGGCACACATGCCAGAGGTGGCACCCAGAGCCCTCTCTGTGGGCATACAAGCCATTGCTCCAGCTCAGCTCCACTCCGTATGCCTCCCGCCCAGCCAGCTGATCTTTGGGTCTCTGCTGTGCATGCGCAGGGGTGGGATGTATGCACAGAGGATGTGTTTGCACACGCGGGGGGACAATTGTGTCAGCCTTTCGCTTGCCTAGGGGTGGGATTCTACTCAGGGGTAGGATTCAAATTTTTAACAACTGCTTCTGTGGGTGTGGCTTAGGTGGTGGGTGTGGCTTGGTGGTCATGTGACTGGGTGGACATGGCTTGGTGGTCATGTTATTGGCTGGGTGTGACCAACTCAATATTACATCGAGGCATGCATCTCCTCGCCTGGCCTCTCATGACTGTGGGGATGCTGCAACAGTCGTAAGTGTGAAAAACGGCCATAAGTCACTTTTTTCAGTGCCATTGTTACTTTGAGTGGTCACTCCACACAAGCAAAGAACCAGCAAAGGAGGGGGAAAAAAAACTCCAGAGAAGTTCCTGAGACAGGAAGTCTAGTCTTGCCAAGAATGTAATAAGGGTTAACGGAGAGGCAGTTTCTGTAAGCAACACCAGAATGTTTCCTTCCTGCCTTCCTTACAGGATTAGGCCAATAATTTCTTCTAACAACCGGTTCTCCGAACTGCTTAGAATGTTAACAACCGGTTCTAGCGAATAGGTGCAAACTGGTAGGATGCCACCCCTGATTCTACTGGCTCGGACCAGTTCGAGCGAACCGGTAGTTCTGGTTTGTATTTGGCCCCGCCCACCTGCCTCTGCTCTTTCCTGTGCTTTTTTCCATTGTTTTAGAGCACAGCAGAATGGTTTTGCCGTGCCTCAGCTGTTTTACTCACCGGGGCTGCAGTAGAAGGTAAGTATTAGAGCTGAAAATGGGCTTTTTTAAACGCTGTGCGCACACACGCACTCACCAAAATGGTTGGTACATCGGTTGAATTGCACCACTGATTATATTGCTTTTTTGGAGTATCTGTCTAACCCAGCCTTGCTGAACGGATTACCAAATCTGCATTTCTACTTGGGGCAGGGAAATATTTCTGGCTCCCTTAAGATTTTTTCCCCATTTCTCCTTTACGGGAAATATTCTCTCCTGCCTTTTTAATATTTCTCCAAAACATTTCATTCTCTAGGAGGGTGGGCGCTGACTTTCTACACATCCAAATTTTGTTCATGTTGATCGTTGGATCACATCATAAGCGCAAGGACCGGTCATAAATTCCTCTTTTTCAGCCCTGTTGTAACTTTTTTTCACTAAACAAAACAATTGTAAGTCGAGAACTACCTGTAAATTTCACACTAAAATATGCCAGGACTTTTGGGTTTGTTTGTTTTTTTAAAGGAAACTTAATTCGTGGAATGAAAAAAATAAAATAAAAATAATGGATGCATTAATTTTGGCAGATTTCGTGTTTGAGAAAAGCCAACATCTGGAATTAAAAAGGCCCATTTTGGCAAGGATATCTGCCTAACAATGAGGAGAAAGGAAGTCTTCACAATCTGGAACACGCAAGTGGCTACAGAGTACTTTTATTATGTCATTAATTTGTAAGGCAACGTGTAGAAAAAAAAAATCGAGTTTCTTTTCGGAGGAAGGAGAAATCTCCTAGGAGAGAAGGCCTAATGTTAGGTATAACATTGATACCCAACAAGGTTTGGATGGATAAATATATAAACTAAGGTATCATAGTTTAAGTGTTTGTAACTTTAAGCACCACACTGCATGTAATTAGCCAATTAAGGGTGCGGTTAGAAACTGCAATAAGAGGAAGCAGGAGAAAGCTGGAAAGCTTACTGATTACTGCTTACTGATTTACTACTTACTGCATAGTGCTTTACTGTTTGCTGTTTACTGCTGTTTACTGCTGGATACAACTGTTTATTACTGTTTTACTGCGACTGTCTACTGTTTGATCGTCCTACTGAATATCCAGCGTTATCATCTGGAGAAAAGGATCGGAGGAGGAGAAGATATCTTTATCGGCTGATAAAGATATAGTAAGGACTATTACCTGGACTGAGTTAGTGAGTCTTACTGAATGGATATATTGTGAATGACATACGGACTGATTGACAATGCTTAAACTCTAACTGGATTAAAAACTATTTAAACTACAAACAGTGTTTGTGTTCAGTGTGTGTATACTCTAAAACCCTTCATCTCTCATTTGGCTGCCTGGCTTGACTGCTGCTGCATACTCTGCTAGGGGTTTATCCCCAAACACTAACACCTAGGGCGGTGATGTTTGTGGTGTGCCAAAAGCACGCGCGAGAGAGATAGTGCATACGTGTGTGTGCGATGTGTCCTGCCCCCCGCTGCACATGCGCACGCAACACTCCTGCCCCCTTACCTGCACTGCACATGCGCACGTCTCCCAGCTGATTTTCGGCCTGTTTGAGGCCCTTTTTGCCCTCCTGGGGGCTCGAGGGAAGCCTCTGCAGCCTTGGGAGGCTGGAAAAAGGCCCCAGAAATACCAGAAGTGCCAAAGCGGGCCTGTTTTTTCAGCCTCCTGCGGCTGTAGAGGCTTCCCTCAAGCCCCCAGGAGGGCAAAACAAAAACAAAAAAAAACAGGCCAAAAATCAGCTGGGAGACGTGCGCATGTGCAGTGCAGGTAATTTTGGCTGGGGCTCACGTGCTCACACAAATGGCTCTGCATGCCACCTGTGGCACGCGTGCCATAGGTTCGCCATCACGCGCCTAGAGCAAGAATTTTTGTACCCTATTAGGATTCTCTAGCACCCCACCCCAGAGACAGAAGACGCAAAGAGTTGGCAGAGCAATTTGGGGGCTACAAAAGAAAATTCTTAGGACGTCTGCAAATTCCAAATGGCTTCCAGATTGAATCAAAGCAGATCCACCACGGAAATCAATACTACTGCAGCATTGGTGTCACGATTGGTATTGCAAGTCAGTGCCATTGTCTGCCATCTTTGCTCACTTCTTTGGCGTTCTTATAAATAAGGAGTGAGATCCGGCTTTCGGCACCCAACCTTTGCTCTACCATCCAGACCGTTTTGTTCTGCTCTTGCCTCTGCTTCAAAAAATAAAGGAATAAAGGTGTCTGAATGGTATGGCTTAAAAAAAAGGCGAAATGGTGGCTCTGTAGTTTATGCGTGGTCCCCACCTTTTATCTCTTTTTTTTTTTTTTTTTTTTTTTTTTTTTTTCTCCCCCCCCCCCCCCCCCCCCCCCCCCCCCCCCCCCCCCCCCCCACCCCCCCCCCCCCCCCCCCCCCTTGCCCGGTGTCCACGGGTGGCCCCTGTTAATGGTTACGGCGCTAGGCTGGAAACTAGGAGATGGTGAGTTCTAGTCCCGCCTTAGGCATGAAACCCAGCTGGGAAACCTTGGGCCAATCACCAGGAGACAGTGAGTTCTAGTCCTGCTTTGGACTTGAAAACCAGCTGAGTGACACTAGGCCAATCACCAGGAGACAGTGAGTTCTAGTCCCTGGTGACACTGGCCAATCACCAGGAGACAGTGAGTTCTAGTCCTGCTTTGGCTTGAAAACCAGCTGAGTGACACTAGGCCAATCACCAGGAGACAGTGAGTTCTAGTCCCACCTTAGACATGAAAACTGGCTGGGTGACTTTGGGCCACGCACAAGGAGATGGTAAGTTCTAGTCTTGCCTTGGGCTTGAAAACCAGCTGAGTGACATTAGGCCAGTGGTGGCTAACCTTTTTGGGCTCCTGTGCCAAAAATTGTGTGCACACTTGCAAGCTTGCGCTCGCGTGCCAGCACCCAGAAGGCAATGCGCGCCCCCCATGCATGCGCGTGCAATCCCCACCTCCAGCCCCCGCCGCCCCCTTACCTGCGCTGTGCCTCACAGCTGATTTTCGACTGGTTTGAGGCCTTTTTCGGCTTCCCAGAGGCTTGAGGAAGGCTTCTGCAGGCTTTGCAGGCCAAAAACTAGGCCCGTTTTGTCACTTCTGGTATTTTCAGAAAAACAGGAAGTGATGAAATGGGCTAGTTTTTAGCCTGCAGAAGCCTTCCTCAAGCCCCTGGGAGGCCAAAAAAGGCCTCAAACTGGCCAAAAATCAGCTGTGAGGCGCGCACATGCACAGTGAGGTAAGTTTGCCTGCAGCTCGCGTGCCGGCACAAATGGCTCTGCGTGCCACCTGTGGCACGCGTGCCATAGGTTCGCCATCATGGCACTAGGCCAATCACCAGGAGACAGTGAGTTCTAGTCCCACTTTATACATGAAAGCCGGCTGGGTGACTTTGGGCCAGTCCTTATCCCTCAGTCCAACCTACCTCACAGGGTTGTTGTTGTGGGGAAGATAGGAAAAGGGAAGTGTGTTGGATACGATTGTCTTGTTGAATTATTTGTAAAAAAAAAAACGATAAAGGTAGGATACAAATACAAGTGCAGAAATAAATGGTGGGACTTGGACTGCATGGTTGCCATTTTGACTTGAATTCTGGGAGTTGAAGTCCAGACATCATTAAGCGGCCAATGTTAAGAAACACTGGCCTACACAGGAACCTAATGTTGTGTGACTCCAGTCAGGACAAAACAGTTGGCACAAAAGTCATCAATTTTATGTCACGGGCAAGGCATCTCCTGGGCAACGATGCTTATCATTAGCAACTCTTTTCAACCCAGAAGCACCCTTTGGTTAGCTTTGTAGGTGATTCTGACCCAAATACCAAGAGATAGTCTATAGTTGAGCTAATGCACTCAGCCCCTTTCCAGTGGTGGGATTCCAATATTTTTTACTGCCGGTACTGTGGGCGTGGCTTGGTGGGCGTGGCAGGGGAAGGATATTGCAAAATCCCCATTCCCTCCCCACCCCACTAACCTGCTTTCCAGCTCCGTTCTCCTGTGCAAGGCAACCAAAGTAGACCCAGCCGATCAGCTGGGACTCAATGGGAGGCAGAGAAGAGATGGGGGCGGGACCAGTCAGAGGTGGGATTGGCCGGTTCTCTGAACTACACAAAATCTCTGCTACCGGTTCTCCAGAACCTGTCAGAACCGGCTGAATACCACCTCTGCCTTTTACCTGCGGGTCCTCATTCATCACTGGTGGTTTTTAAGAAGAGACTGGATAGTTACTTGACTGAAATCATACAGGTAGTCCTCGACTTACAACTGTTTGCTTAGCGACCATTCAAAGTTACAATGGCACTGGAAAAAGTTACTTATGATCATTTTTCACACTTATGACCATTGCAGCATCCCCAGGGTTACGTGATTTACATTCGGATGCTTTGACCACCGATTCACATTTATGACTATTGCAGTGTCCTGGGGTTACATGATCACCTTCTGACAAACGAAGCCAAGGGGGAAACCAGGTTCACTTAACAACCGTGTTATTTAATTGAACAACTGCAGTGATTCACTTAACAAACAGGGCGAGAAAAATCGTTACATGGGGGAAGATTCACTTAACAACATAAACATTGGGCTCCATTGTGGTCGTAAGTCGAGGACTAACTGTAGAGGGACTCCTGCCTGAGCCAGGGGTCAGACTAGAAGACCTCTGGGCTCACCTTCCAACTATTCTGCTATTCTGTCCTCAACCAGCAAAACTCTCTTTTAACCCAATCTCCTTCGACAAAGAAAGAAAATAATGATGATAAAGGTTTAGCAAGACACCCAAAGGCAGCCATGCCTGCTTACTCTCCCGCCCAACAAGCAGCCAATTAGACAAAGCAATTTATCATGATAGAGGAAGGAAGACAGCTTGGGAGTGTGGAGAAAGCGGGGAAGCCTTTCATTGGGATTTCTGGGCATCGTCACTGAGATGAGTCTTTACAATCACACACACACACACACACACACACAGAGTCCACATTGTTCTGTCGCCAGTAAAGAGACTCGCAGACCGGAGTTGAATTCAGCTCTTTAATAATAACAGTAACTTCAACTGCAGTCGAACCGCAGCAGCCCTTTTTATAGCGGCTGCTCCACGGCTCGCAACCAATGACATTTAGTTAAACTTCCCGCCGCTATTGGCGGCCAATCAGGTACTAACGTTACTAACCAAACGTATCGTTGCTTCTGTTAACCAATAGGAACATCGCCCTAGAAGTCTCTATTTAAATACACTACATACATGCTTAGCTGTCTCTTCAAGCAATCCATGGGACATGCCCAGTGGTGGTATTCAGCCGGTTCACACAGGTTCAGACGAACTGGTAGCGGCAATTTGGTACGGGTCGCCAAAAGGGTAGTGACTTCTGGCTGGCCACGCCCCCCGACCCGATCACCCAGTCACCCCTCGCTTGCTTGCCCCGCCCACCCAATGCTCGTCCCGCCCAGTCACTCCTCACCTCCTACGCTGCACACTGGGTCCTTGTGGCTTGCCTTTCTAACCTGCCTTCCCGAGTGGTGCCTGTGCCCCAACTGAGCAGCCCTGATCTGCCTGCTCACAGGTAAGCCTGTGAATTGTGCTAGCCCCCCATCATCCCCGGAGCTTGCTGCCCCCACAATCCCAGGAGTTTGCCCCCTCCCCCATCACCCCTGGAGCTTGCTGCCCCTTCCCCCACCATCCCCGCAGCTTGGCTGGCTGGCTTCACTGCCGACGTGGCCCCACCCCAGGCGGTGGTGCTGGCTGCAGCCTAGCTAGCTGCTCCCCCACTATCCCTGGGCTTGCCTAGTTGGCTAAGCCACCGGCGCACCTCCATCCCATGCGGCACTCTAACAGCTTTTCCTACCATGTGGCGGCCACGGCGCAGCTCTCTGGGCGGGCAGGCGGATATCCTGGGGCTGCACATGCGGCGCGCAATTTGCAGCAGCCCCGGGACATATCTTGCGAAGCAGTGCCGCTGTCACCACCGCTCACTTTCTTCTTTTCGCCCGCCCCCCAGGAGAAGGAAGAAAGCAAGCAGCCGCAGCAGTGCTCTAGGATGGCAGGCAGATATGGGGTATCAGGGATGACACGATGGCAGTGTTCCAATATTTGAGGGGCTGCCCCAAAGAAGAGGGAGTCAAGCTATTCTCCAAAGCACCTGAGGGCAGGACAAGAAGCAACAGATGGAAACTAATCCAGGAGAGAAGCAACCTAGAACTAAGGAGGAATTTCCTGACAGTGAGAACTATTAACCAGTGGAACAACTTGCCACCAGAAGTTGTGGGCGCTCCTTCACTGGAGCCTTTGAAGAAGAGACTGGACAACCGCTTGTCTGAAATGGTATATTGTCTCCTGCAGAGGACTGGACTAGATGATTGCCAAGGTCTCTTTCAACTCTGTTATTCTATGTTTCTGAGATTTTCAAAATCTTTAGACGTCTTTAAGTTCGACAATTTCTCCCCATGTCTCTCCTTTCCTTCTAAACCAGGGAAATTGTGGTGACGTCAATATTAGAAAATGCAGCTGCCCTTCAGATATTCACGGCAACGGAAGTACTCAAAACCATCGTGAGGTTTTTGCTCATGAAATTCTAGCTGAATTCCACTTTGTGGAACCAGACCTCTTGTCAGTTAGGTTTGGATGCTGGCTAGGATCATCATAAAAAAGGGATTCCGTTATCATCGTGTGACTGCAATTCACCCCCAGAAGTCTTAGTGCATTGAGTAATTTGAGGCTTCTTAAAGGATCAGCTACCCTAAGAAAGCCAAAGAGAATCCATCAACAGTCAAAGTCGCACTCCTTTTAATGTTCTTTGAGGGTGGCCATCAAAGGACAGACTCTTTTCGATGGATCCCTGGTAGAAATAGGGTTGGGTTCTGTTAATGGCACCAGGAAAATGGCCGCAGGTTAGATAATCCTGCAAGTATAAAAGCTGTAACTAAATTCACGAGGATGAGTTTGAAGAGAAAGGGATGAAGGAAACCAGAGAAAGGATTACAGGTAGTCCTTGACTTAAAACCACAATTGGAACCAGCATTTCTATTGCTAAGTGAAGCGGCTTTTAAGTGAGTCGCGCCCAATATTACAAACTTTTCCCCCATGGTTTGCAGCTGTTAAGTGGATCATGTGTTTGTTAACTTCCCTCATCGACTTGGCTAATTGGAAGCCGTCTGGGAAGAACAAAAGTGATCACATGATCTCAAGACACTGCAACTGTGCCAAATCTACGCCAGTTGCCCAGTGTCTGAATTTTGACCCCTTGATTGTGGGGATGCTGCAATGGTCGTAAGTGCGAGAGACTGGGTGTAAGTCACTTTTTTTCAGTGCTGTTGCAATTTCAAACAGTTCCTAAACAAATGGTTGTCTGTTGAGACCTGCCTGTAAATGTAGTCACTCAGAAGTCATGCAATTGTGAAATGGGTGACGTATAAATTAAATAAATAATGTTTATTCTGGGAAAGAATTAGAGTATGCGTCTTCATACACCACAGAAACAAAAGTTGCCATGGTACTGATTCCTTCTCATGTTCATTGTATATTATTATTATTATTATTGTTGTTGTTGTTATTACAATAAGTTTCCAAGCTTTACTTGGAACAGCTTCCATCCTGCAGCGATATCTGTAACACTATCAGACATCCAGATCTGCCTATCCCAGGTTTTTGGTGAGGACTCGATAGGTAGACAAAAAGGCCAAACTCAGTCTGAACATCTGGCTGACTGTGCGGTGAATAATAATAATAATAATAATAATAATAATAATAATAATAATAATAATGATGATGATGATGATAATGGATGATAATGGATGATAATTTATATTTCAGCCCCAATATGGATTAGAAGCTTGCTTCTTCAAGTCAGGAAACAGGACAATACAGCTAGTCCTATCATACAACAGTTCATTTAGTGACAACAGCGCTAAAAAAATTGACATGACCATCTTTCACACTTAAGATTTTTTCGTGGTCGCGTGATCAAAATTCAGGCTCGTGTCCACTGACTCATATTTATGATGGTTGCAGAGTCCTGGGTCATATGATTCCCTTTTGCAACCTTCTGACAAGTAAAGTTGATGGGGGAAGCCAGATTCGCCATGTGACTAACTTACACAACCGCAGTGATTCACTGAACAGGTGACTCACTTAACAACAGAAATTTTGGGCTCAGTTGTGATCGTATTTAGGAGTTTAATAAGAGTGATTTAAAGTACAGAAAGAATTGTAAGCTAGCTCAAAGGGAGAAAGGTCAAAGGCCTCCTGCTTGGGCAGGGGGTTGGACTAGATGACCTCCAAGGTCCCTTCCAACTCTGATTATCTGTCATCTGAGAATCAAATTTGGAACAGACACAATATTTTAAAACTATTCAACTTCCAGGTATACCTAGGGTTAATATTCAAGGAGATATTGCTATGTGTACTGCTGCAAACTTGTGGAGGAAGAATGAGACATAAATCCAATACATAAATAAATACAATGCTTTGATTAGTCAACAGAATTCTCACTTGCTGTGCAGACTTTCCTCCTTCCCAGATATTAAAAGAATAAAAAAGGGGAAAAGAATTAATTTAAATTAATTCAAAGACTTTTAAAGAAATCAAAGGATAAATAAATATCTTGGCTTCCAGGAATGAAAAAAAGCAACCTTTAATTTCTTTCTCCTGTTGGACCAAACATCTTCAACCAAGAGACTATTTAAAATGCCATTAAAAAATCTTAACCAGGGGCCTCTTCTGCAAAATTCAGAGGAGAGAGCCTCAATGAAAAATGACAAAACCCCTTTAAACTGATGACTAAAAAGGACTAAATGACTTTAAAATTAGATTTATTTCCTTCTGGCTGTGAATCATTTCCTCTCATGAAATCGTGCAATGAAAAACAAAGTCTAAGGAACATCCAATAACTGTATTTCTAACCTCCCAGGAAGTAGCAATTTACTTATTTGAAATTCCCAAGAGCTGAAGGCAACAGCCAACAATATAGTACTGTAATCAATAAAAATACAGTAAAAAAAAAATGCCCTCAATAAAACATCTCATAAAAATCGTCAACATATCCAATAAAGCAATGCAGAGACACCCAAACCCCAAACAATGGAAGCCATAAATATGATGACGCCATCGCCATCCAATCTCGAAGGACGGTTTCTTACTCACATGCCTAAATAAGAAATAACGATATAAAGAAATGAATACCAGCTAGCAGTCAAAAGTCATGATGAAAAACTTCTTAATTGCACAACACAAGATTGGGCAGAGTTTCAACGGGGAAAATATAAGCATCCTAGATCAAACCAAGTCCCCCCCCCAAAAAAGCTGGAGAATTTCTGGAAGCTGGCACTCGGACGTATCAGCCATCAACAGGCACATAGAGATAAACAACAGCTACACGCCATTCAAAAGACACAATCAAAAAGCCACAGAGGAAATAAAAATAAAAAGACCAAAACACCTCCTCAGCAATAATCAACACCCAAAGGAACAGAGATTAACACCAAGATTAACACTAGACCTACAATCAAGAAAAAAAAACATGCCAAGGAACTACTGACACACAAGCTAATAGCAGGGGTGGGATTAACAGGTAACAGATAATCAGAGTTGGAAGGGACCTTATAGGTCATCTAGTCCAACCCCTCACCCAAGCAGGAGACCCTACACCATTTCTGACAAAGATTCATCTGGTTCGGACTGGTTCAGGAGAACTGGATGCTAATTTTACATCTGGTTTGCCGAACCGGTAGTTGCAAGGACTGGCTGGCCCCGCCCATCCCTCCCCACCTGGGAGTCTGCACATGGCCCATTTGGGATGCCAGGTAAGTGCAGGGCCCATGTAGAGGCTCTGGGAGGGCAAAAAAAATATGGGCCTCCCATAAGTTCTGGAAGTCCAGAAATGGGCCCATTTCCAACCTACGGAGGGCCTCCGGAGCCCAGGGGAAGCTGTTTTCACTCTCCCGGATTTTTAAAAAGATATTTGGATAACCATTTGTCTGAAACGGTGTAGGGTTTTCTGCCTAAGCAGGGGGTTGGACTAGAAGACCTCCAAAGTCCCTTCCAACTCTGTTATTCTATTCTATTCCTATTCTATTCTATTCTTCATTCCAATATCTATTCTATTCTATTCTATTCTATTCTATTCTATTCCTTCTGTATTATATTCTATTCTATTTCTATTCTATTCTGTTCTGTTCTTCTATTTTATTCTATTCCTTCTGTATTATATTATATTATATTTTACATCTATTTCTATTCTATTCCTTCTGTATTCTATTCTATTTCTGTTATATTCTATTCTATTCTATTCTATTCTATTCTATTCTATTCTATTCTATTCTATTCTATTCTATTCTATTCTATTCTATTCTATTCCTTCTGTATTATATTCTATTTTATTTTACTTCTATTTCTATTCTATTCCTTCTGTATTCTATTCTATCTATTTCTATTCTACTTCCTGTATTCTATTCCTATTCTATTCTATTCCTCCTGTATTCTATTCTATTCTATTCTATTCTATTCTATTCTATTCTATTCTATTCTATTCTATTCTATTCTATTCTATTCTATTCCTTCTGTATTATATTCTATTTTATTTTACTTCTATTTCTATTCTATTTCTTCTGTATTCTATTCTATTTATTTCTATTTCTATTCTTTCTGAATTATATTCTATTTCTATTTCTGTTTCTATTCTATTTTATTCTAGACTACCTATATTGCTCTTTAAGTCAGAAGTCCCCAATGATTAAGCGATGCTTCTCCATCTGGCCTTAATTTTATCATGGTCCAAGCAGTTCCTCTTTTGCACAATTTAACTACCAAAAACTCTGGAGATTCTGAGATTTAGAACACAAAGCTGGTGCATTTTCAGAACGATACGGTTAATGTGTCAAACCTAGTAAAATAGCTCTTACTGGCCAACCTGCTTTTAGAAGAAGCCGTTTCAAATAGCCAGAGCCTTAACATTGAATCTATTTCACCATCTCAAGGCCTTGTAAAGAATCAATTATGGATTGTTCCTGATTCAATCCACATGCAAAGGAATCGGCTCCTTTTGCCATTTGGTTTCTCTGGCAAGTTTCTCGTTTAAATAATTAGTGACACTTTTGCTTTGATCACGTTCATCTGCTTGGTTATTCTTCTGGGTTAATTTGCTATTTAATCCCTGTAAAAAAAAAAGGGACAGGCTTTTAATCTCTTTACCCTTCACAAAGTGGTAGATTTTTTTTAAAAAAAAAAAATGCATGCACAAATCCAGGTATCTATCGAAATTCAACAAGACTCCTAAAAGCTGAGAAAGCGAGTCCAAAATAACATAAATGTTCAGAAGGGTTAGGTATAAGGTTATTAGAATTAGGGATAGCATCTGACAATTTGTAAACATGGCGGAAGTGCAAAATAGGATAACAGAATCAAAGTAAGCAATAGGTAGCATGTGATCAAAGACAAAGGGAGGTGAATAGATTGGTAGATATTTATATCGATACATTACAAACAGAAATAGATTAGATAGATTCGAAAGAGAAAAAAAGAGGTGAGATAGATAATATATATTTATAGATAGAGATAGTTATAGATAGATGATAGAGAGCGATGATAGATAGATAGATGATAGATAGATAGATAGATAGATAGATAGATAGATAGATAGATAGATAGATAGATAGATAGATAGATGATAGATAGATGATGGATGGACGGACAGATAGACAGACAGATAGCTTACTAGATAGTTAGATGATAGATGACAAATAAGACAGAGACGATAGATGCATAGATGCATAGATGCATAGACAGCTGGATAGATTACTAGATAGATGACAGATAGATGATAGATAGATAGATAGATAGATAGATAGATAGATAGATAGATAGATAGATAGATAGATAGACAGATGGATAGATTACTAGAAAGATAGATAGATGATAGACAGACAGATTGATAGATTACTAGAAAGAAAGAAAGATAGATTACTAGAAAGATGGATGGATGGATGGATGGATGGATGGATGGATGATAGATAGGCAGGCAGGCAGGCAGAGATGGAGAGATAAGAGAAAGAGAGGTAATAGATAAACAGGGATAGAGATGGGGATATACATATTTATTTACTCATTTATTATTAATATGGTATGCTGTGCATCTCCCTGATACATGACTCTGGGTGCTAGTTAGAGATGGATAGGTACATACAGGGGTGGGATTCTACCAGTTCGCACCTATTTGCTAGAACCAGTTGTTAACATTCTAAGCAGTTCGGAGAACCGGTTGTTAGAAGAAATTACTGGCCTAATCCTGTAAGGAAAGCAGGAAGGAAACATTCTGGTGTTGCTTACAGAAACTGCCTCTCCGTTAACCCTTATTACATTCTTGGCAGGACTAGACTTCCTGTCTCAAGAACCTCTCTGGAGTTTTTCCCCCTCCTTTGCTGGTACTTTGCTTGTGTGGAGTGACCATTCAAAGTTAAAGTGGCACTGAAAAAGTGACTTATGACCATTTTTCACACGACATTGCAGCATCCCCACTGTCATGAGAGGCCAGGCGAGGAGATGTGTGCCTCGATGTAATATTGAGTTGGCCACACCCAGCCAATAACATGACCACCAAGCCATGCCCACACCTAAGCCACACCCACAGAACTGGTTGTTAAAAATTTTGAATCCCACCCCTGGGTACACAGATAGCATTTTTCCACCCTTGGCCACAGATGCTGTCTGGGAGACCTGGACACGCCCCTTTCTCTCAGGCCAGGGTTATTCTTATAGGGTTAAAAGAAAAAAGGAGACAGCAGTATGTACCTCACCTTGAACTCAGGAATGAAAGCTGAGGTGTTGATCTGACCCATCTATCAACAGACCCTCAGAGGAGACCCCTTGATAGGGTTTGTGGGGGGGCTTCCACTCCTTCCATTTCTCCAGTCCTGTGTCCTTTTGTGACCTCTGAAGTCATGAAGACTATCCAGCTGTTTTTGTTGGTGTGTGTGTGTGTGTGTGTGTGTGTGTGTGTGTGTGTGTATCAGAAGAATTATTCCCCAGGGAGAACATTTGCAGAAATAGCCCTGACAAACCAGGCTTAAGGCAAAGTGACAGCCTGGATCAGAGAATAACAGAATCACAGAGTTGGAAAAGGACTTTGGAGGTCTTCTAGTCCAACCCCCTGCTCAGGCAGGAAACCCTATACCATTGCAGACAAATGGCTGTCCAATCTCTTCTTGAAAACCTCCAGTGATGGAGCACCTACAACTTTTGG
The DNA here is from genome assembly GCF_049901735.1 of Notechis scutatus. Lineage (NCBI taxonomy): Eukaryota > Metazoa > Chordata > Lepidosauria > Squamata > Elapidae > Notechis > Notechis scutatus. The sequence goes on from NC_142009.1 coordinate 7,912,995, forward strand.
AGTCAAGTCATTCCTCTGGTTAATTGTTCTCACTGTTAGGAAATTTCTCCTTAGTCCTAAGTTGCTCCTCTCCTTGATGAGTTTCCATCCAGAAATCTGTTTTAAGTTCCTAACCAGGGAAAAATAGCTGTGTAACCAGGGATGGGATTCAAAATTTTTAACAACCAGTTCTTTGGGTGTGGTTTAGGTGGTGGGCATGGCTTGGTGGTCATGTGACTGGGTGGACGTGGCTTGGTGGTCATGTTATTGCCCGGTGACTTTGAGGTGTTGGACCAGGGAAGAGGTCGGTTCTTCTATTTTGATTGAGTTCTTGTGTTTTTCAATGCATGCACTTATTCTTCTGTTAGTTTGTCCGAGGTATGTGGTGGGGCAGGCGGTGCACGGGATTTCGTATACTCCTTGGTTTTCTAACTCGATTTTGTCTTTAGGGTTTCTTAGGATGGTGGATATTTTTCTGTTTGTGCAGAATGCTGTTTTAATGTTGTGTTTTTGGAGGATCTTGCTGATTTTGTCTGTAGTGCCTTTTATATATGGGAGGAGGGCTTTGCCGTTCTCTTGTTCTCTGTCTTGGATTTTGGTTGGGGTCGAGTTATCGAGCTAGAAAATCGAGTTAGAAAACCAAGGAGTATACAAAATCCCTTGCACCACCTGTCCCACCACATACATCGGACAAACTAACAGAAGAATAAGTGCACGCATTGAAGAACACAAGAACTCAATCAAAAAAGAAGAACCGACCTCTTCCCTGGTCCAATACCTCAAAGCCACAGGACATGAGATTGACTTTAAAAATACCAGAACTATCGCCAAAACCGAACACTTCAACAGCAGAATAATCAGAGAAGCCATAGAGATAGAAAAACGCCCACACAGCATGAATAAACAAGATGATACCTCCTGCCTACCAGCCATTTGGAAACTCACCCTCATTAACAAACGAGTACCTAACATGAAGAATGACACCAGACCCTCACCCACGAGGGCCACACAAGATGCTACCACCACACTTCCACGTAGAAAGCAGACTCACACCCACACAGAAGATGAGACACGACCACAGACCAGAAGCTGTGCCGCAGCTGCATCACTACCCACTTCAAACCCCTCCGACCCATACATGAAGTGAACTGATGCCCACCATGAAGATGTGGCACGACCACGAATGCGAAGCCAAACAACAGGATCACAGCTCACCAGCTCAAATCCCCCAGCAACTAAGACGAACCTGAGCACAACCAAGCCCCCACCTGAACAGAACACCCCCCCCACCCAATCAGAACACAGCCAAGCCCCCACCCAATCAAGTCACACCCCCACTAGCAGCTAAAAGGAAGAAGCAGCTGCAAGCTCACATTACTCCGAGAAGCACAAAGCCGAAGACAAAGCCTGAAGATGATGAATGAGACTTCATTGAAACATCGCCTAAATACTTCCAATTTTACGCGGGAGAAAACCCGAATAACCAAAGATCCACATACAAATACCCGCAAAAACTTCAGAAAACATATATGCATATGTATATATGTATATATGTATATCAGCTTTGTTCGGGTATTTTCCCACGTCATTGTAGTTGTGCTTTTAAAGTTGTAGCAACGTTTCAGCAGAATCTCATCTGCCATCATCAGGCTTCTGTATTGTGTTCATCTGTGAGTCAGACTTTTATAGTGGTTTCACTGACTCACAGATGAACACTATACAGAAGCCTGATGATGGCAGATGAGATTCTGCTGAACTGTCGCTACAACTTTAAAAGCACAACTAAGACGTGGGAAAATACCGAACAAAGCTGAGTACCATACATGTAAGTCCCGAAAACTTAAGAAAACATATATGTATATATGTATATATGTATATATGTATATATGTATATATATGTATATATGTATATGGTATTCAGCTTTGTTCGGGTATTTTCCCACGTCATTATAGTTATGCTTTTAAAGTTGTAGCAACTTTTCGGCAGAATCTCATGAGTCAGACTTTCACAGCCGTTTCAGTTTTACATTTGGGGCTAGCCTACTGCTGTGCCAGAATGGTTTTTTCTTCATCCTGATTAGTTGGGAGTCTTGGTCTGTGTTTATTGGTCTTGGAATTTGCTGTGTTCTGCTTGATTGGTGTTTCTAATATCTTCTGTCTGTTTTGTGGCTTTTTTTGTCTTGATTGGCTGGCAACATTGTGTTCCTGTATTGGAGGCTTTTACTGCGGCTTGGTTCCGAGTAAATGGACGGCTATCATTTATTAGGAAGCTAGGTTTCATCTGGGTGCCTGGTTGGGGTGTGTTTGAGCTGGAGGTATCAGGGGGGATCTGTTTGTGCCCAGGTGTTTGCCTGGCTTGTGGTGTGGAGATTTTTTTGTTTGTAAGTGCAGGCTTCCAAATAATTGACAGTCTGGTGGAATCATAAGGTCTTTTTTCAATCTCTATGGCTTCTCTGATAATTCTGTAGCTGGGGTTTTCTATAGTGGCTAGGGTTTTGGTGCCATTGAAGTCGATGCTATGACCTGTTGCTTTCATGTGTTGGACTAGTGAGGAAGTGTGTTCCAGCTTTTTTTACTGCATTTTTGTGTTCATCTAGGCGGGTATTTATTCTTCTATGTGGAAGGGCATGATCCACAGGGGACTTCATATATGCCTTGGTTTTCCAGGTCAATTTTATCTTTGGGGTTTCTTAGGATGGCTGCTATTTTTCTGTCTGTTTTGAAGGCAGTCTTGATGTGATGCCTGTGTAGTATCTTACTGATTTTGTCTGTAGTACCTCTTATGTAGGGCAGGACAGCTGTTCCATAGGTCTGTTCATCTTCTAGGTCTCCATTATGTCTCAGTGTGTTTTTGTGGATCAAGCCGGTGATTTTGCTTTTGTGGAAGCCGTTAGCTGTCAGTACTTTAGTCAGGCTGCATAGTTCAGTCTTTATGTGTGTCTTGTCTGCCAGGCGTTTGGTTCTGGCAATTAGTGTTTTGGCCACGGAGTTTATCTGTGCTGGGTGGTGGTGGGATTGGGTGTTGAGGTAGCGGTTGGTGTGTGTTTTCTTCTGGTATATGGTGTGTCCTAGTGTGCCATCTGTTTTTTTGTAGATTAGTATTAGGAATACTGATTTTGGGGTGTGTGCTGTTTAGGTGTGTTAGGAAATTGTTTAGGTTTTCTTTTCCATGGGGCCAAATCACAAATGTGTCATCGATGTATCTTAACCATAGTTTGGGTTTGTGGGTGGCATTAGCTAGGGCTCTGGATTCAAATTCTTCCATGAACAGGTTTGCAATGACTGGTGACAGTGGTGATCCCATAGGGGCTCCTTCAATTTGCTTGTATCTTTTGTATATGAAATATGTGTTGGTTAAGCAGTTCTGCTAGTTCCATGAGGTGTTTAGCTGGTTGGTATTTACTTTTGATGATTTCAAGAGTTTCTTTTATCGGGACTTGAGTGAATAGTGAAACCACGTCGAAACTTACAAGCAGATCTTCTTGTTCCACGTTTAGATCTTTGATCATTTCCAAGAAGTGGTATGAGTTTTGTACATGTGAAGCTGCTGCTTCAGCATGGGGCTGTAGCTGCTTTGCTAAGTGTTTAGCTAGGTTTTGTAGTGGTGCTCCTCTGGAGCTGACTATGGCCACTTGGAGGTTTATCTGTGTATATAGGAGAACAAACGCATCAGAACAAGATTCAGCAGCCCATCTGCATTTAAAAGACAAAGACCACGCTTTCTGGACAGCACCAACTCCACATTTTGGACAGAGAGGACCGCTGGTTTGAAAGAGGGGTCAAAGAGCAGAGGTGGGTATTCAGCAGGTTCTGACAAGTTCTAGAGAACTGGTAGCAGAAATTTGGAGTAGTTTGGAGAACTGGCAAATCCCACCTCTGACTGGCCCCGCCCCCATCTCTTCTCTGCCTCCCGAGTCCCAGATGATTAGCTGGGTCTTCTTTAACAGATAATAGATAATTGGAGTTGGAAGGGACCTTGTAGGTCATCTAGTCCAACCCCCCGCCCAAGCGGGAGACCCTACACCAATTGGCAATCCAATCTCTTCTTGAAGGTCTCAAGTGATGAAGCTCCCAAACTTCCGAGGGCAACTTCTGTTCCATTGGTTGATTGTCCTCACTGTCAGAAAGTTTCTCCTTATTTCCAGGTCGAATCTCTCCTTGATCAGTTTCCATCCATTATTCCTTGTCTGGCCTACAGGCGCTTTAGAAAATAGCTTGACCCCTTCCTTGGTCAAGCTTCCTTCTTTGGTTGCTCTGTACAGGAGAATGGAGCTGGAAAGCAGGTTAGTGGGGTGGGGAGGGAATGGGGATTTTGCAGTAACCTTATTTTTATTTATTTATTTATTTAATTTTGTCAAGTGATTATAAGATAACAGGTATAAGTATAACATAGTTATGAATACATGAAATGGATACATCTAAAAAAAAGAAAAATAAACAAATAAAACAATCAAGAAACCAATACATGAACCTCTGCATTGGTTCCCTGGGCTAAACATTTTTGTTTTTGGAATACAAAAACAATTTATTTATTTATTTATTTCATTTGTAAATTGCTTACAAGATAATAGGTATAAGTATATACATAGTTATGAATACATGAAATGGGTACATATAAGAAAAATAAAAGAAACAATAGGACAGGGACGGTAGGCACGTTGGTGTGCTTATGCACACCCCCTACAGACCTCTTAGGAAAGGGGCGAGGTCAATAATAGAAAGTCTAAGGTTAAAGTTTTTGGGGTCTGGGGAAGAAACCACAGGTAGAGTATTCCAGACATGGACCACTCTGTTGCTGAAGTCGTATTTCCTGCAATCAAGTTTGGTACGGTTAACTTTGAGTTTGTATCTATTGTGTGCTCTTGTATTGTTATGGTTGAAGCTGAAGTATCCCCTGCCACTCCCACCAAGCTACACCATGCCCACCAAGCCACATCCACACAACGGATAGTAAAAAAATTGGAATCCCACCACAGTCGAAGAGGCCATCTATGTCAAAATTGAACAGTCCTTTCTCAGTGCAGCGGGAGGGGGATATAACATCATCTATCTCCAGTCTACAACACCGTCCTTTCAACATGTATATTCGATGCCATGGTTGCAAGAGAGCCACAATCTCTCTCGAACAGATACCCCATTGAAAAGGATTTGGGGACTAGTTTAGAGGTAATTGAAGGGGGAAACACCGTGCAGAATCTGATTGAAAAGGGATTTATGTTATAATATAGTTATTAGGAGATGAATGTTATAGTTGTTCATTTAAAAGTAGAATGTTCAATGGGATTTGAAAGGGAATTATTTACAAGATATGTACGTGACACCCTCTAAATGGTAATTACAGGGGAAACCTTGTTTTGTGATATTTGAAATGTGGAGGAAACTTTGGAAATGATGATAAAGAATATGTAGTAAAATTGTAAACAGGACAGGCAAAAGTATAAGTACAATGATTGTGAAGATATGGAAACTTTGAAAAGGAAATGAAATAGATCCAGAAATGAATGAGGAAACCATAAATAAGGAGGTATTTAAGTAAGAATAAATAGAAAATATATAAAGCAGTGATAAGAAACTGAATATGAAAAACGAATATGTAACTGAAATTAAATCTGTATGGAGATGTGAAAACCTGCAACCATGCTGTTCACTAAAAAAAGATGTTCTATTTTTCTTTTTGTTTTGTGAAAATCCAAATAAAATTGCTTAAAAAAGAAAGAAAGAAAAGGATTTGGGGACACTGAAAGCTGGTTTACAGGGGTCATAACTCAGGGGTCCCCAACCTCCTGGGCTGTGATTCAGTATCGGGCTGCAGAAGTGGCGTGTGAGAGCATGTGCACGCATAGCTTCACTGGTGTGAGCGGTGAACGGGCAAGCGGGTACCTGCTGCTTGCACAAATGGAACCGCGTGTGCATGCTTACCCACTGCTTGTATGGAACCATCTCCTCTCCTTCGCCCCTCTCCCCCGCCAGTCCACAAAGCCAGAAAGGTTGGAGAACTCTGTCATAACTAACTCCACTCCCTTCTAGCACTGATGATGTTACCCAGTTGGGTCATGAAATGTCTGCAAGAAACCATCAAGTTCAGAGAGCACTAAGGGCTCCACAGTTGTCCTCCTCCTCCTCCTCCTCCTCCTCCTCCTCCTCCTCCTCCTCCTCCTCCTCCTCCTCCTCCTCCTCCTCCTCCTCCTCCTCCTCCTCCTCTTCTTCTTCCTCCTCTTCCCTTTCTCCTTCTATCTCTTCTCCATCTCCTTCTCCATCTCCATCTTTTCTTCTCTTTGACCTTATTTTCCTCCTCCCCTCCTCCTCCCCCTCCATCATCCATCATCATCATCATCTCTGGCACTGATGATATCATTCAGTTGAGTTATGAAACTTTCGCAAGATACCCACCAAGCTTAGAGATCACCAAGAACTCCATTGTTGTCCTCCTTCTCCTGCAAACCCCACTCCCTTCTAGCGCTGATGATGTTACCCAGTTGGGTCATGAAATGTCTGCAAGAATCCACAAAGCTCACAGAGCAGTAAGGGCCCCACAGTTCTCCCCCCCTCTCTTACTTTTTCTCCTCTCCGCATGCCCCACTCAATTCTAGCACTGATGATGCTACCTAATTAGGAGCTACCTATTAGGAGCCTCTGTGGCGCAGTGGTTAGAGTGCAGTACTGCAGGCTACTTCTGCTGTCTGCCGGCTGCCTACAATTTGGCAGTTCAAATCCTACCAGGCTCAAGGTGGACTCAGCCTTCCATCCTTCCCAAGGTGGGTAAAATGGGTGGGTAAAAAGGACCCAAAAATTGTTGGGGGCAATATGCTGATTCTGTAAATCGCTTAGAGAGGGCTGTAAAGCACTATAAAGTGGTACATAAATCTAAGTGCTATTGCTAATTGGGTCATGAAATGTCTGCAAGATACCACCAAGCTGAGATATCAGCAAGGACTCCACAGTTCTCCTCCTCTCCTCCTCCTCTTTGCAAACCCTATTCCCTTCTAGCACTGATGATGTTGTCCAGTGCGGTCATGAAATGTCTGCAAGAAACCACCAAGCTCAGAGAGCACCAAGGACCCCACAATTATCCTCCTCCTCTTCCTCCTTCACAAACCCTACTCCCTTCTATCACTGATGATGTTACCCAGTTGGGTCACGAAATGCCTGCAAGAAGCCACCAAGCTCAGAGAGCACCAAACAGCCTCCAGTTCATCCCCAAACTACAAATATTCTCTTCTATCATTTTATTTGTTTGTTTGTTTGTTTGTCAAACATGTACAAGATAACAACTATAGGTATGAGCATAAACAAGAATAAAGAGAGTAAATACAAATAAATGGGGACAGTAAGACAGGGACAGTAGGCACGCTGGTGCGCTTATGCACGCCCCCTTTAAGGACCTCTTAAGGTCCACGGTAGACAGTTTGAGGTTGAAGCTGTGAGGGGTTGAGGCTGTAACCACGGACTCGGGTAGGGCGTTCCAGGTATTGACCACTCTGTTACTGAAGTCGTATTTTCTGCAGTAGAGTTTGAAGCTGTTTTTACCTTGAGTTTGTATCAATGGTTTGCCTGTGTATTATTGTGGTTGAAGCTGAAGAAGTCGTGGATAGACAAGACGTTGCAACTAGGCTTAGATCGGACCGCAGGTGGCGCAGTTCTAGATTGTCCAGGCCCAAAATTTCGAGTCTGGAGGCGTAGGGAGTTCTATTGTGAGTGGAAGAGTGGAGAACTCTTCTTGAGAAATACCTCTGAATTAGTGTGCAGTGCACAGCCCGGTGTGCTGATCCTGGGCCAAAGCTGGCATCCTTGATGTCTTTCTGAAGGCCTCAAAGCTTGGCAAGCCGCGATCCCTTTCCCACTTAAGCTGCAATAAATCCACCCGCCCAAGAGCCACAGATAGGAAAAGCGGTTCGGATTAGCCGAGAAAAACCCATTTGAAATCTCCAATGATCAGACGCCCTCAATCCCAGCTTTCATCCGGCGTCTTAAAGGCCAAGGCTGACCCACCCCGATCTGTCCATGCTGATCATGTCTTTTAAGTTTGACAACCGGAGCTTAAGCGAAAGGCTGGGCATTGCTGGGTGCCAGAATTAGTCCGAGAGAGAGAGAGAGAGAGAGAGAGAGAAGATCCCGCGCTCGGAAAGACGATAATCTGCCTAGAGAAGATGTGTCCCAAAGACAACCTGGTTTGTCAGTTTGCGACTTTAATCAGAGCGAAGCTCGTAATCCGGAAAGCCTCCCGGAGTGTGTGTGTGTGTGTTTTTAGATAATGAAGCTGGGGTGTAATGAAATTATGCTACTTTTTGGAAGGTGGGGAGGCAGAGATTGCCTTCCAAAAGATTGCCACAAAGAAGAAGGAAGTCAGGCTATTCTCCAAAGCACCTGAAGGCAGGACAAGAAGCAACAGGTGGAAAACCAATCAAGGAGAGAAGCAACTTAGAACGAAGGAGGAATTTCCTGACAGTGAGAACCAATTCATTAGTGGAACAACTTGCCACCAGAAATTGTGAATGCTCCAACACTGGAAGTGTTTAAAGAAGGGTTTCCTGCCTAAGCAGGGGGTTGGACTAGAAGACCTCCAAGGTCCCTTCCAACTCTGTTACTCTAAAGCTTTCTAAAGACTTTGCATTGGCCCAGTTTTGTGGGACTGCTTTGCCAATGGGAAACAAACAGGTTTAAGAGCAAGAGCACCTAGACTTATATACCGCTTCACAGGGCTTTACAACCTTTTCTAAGCGGTTTACAGTGTCAGCATCTTGCCTCCAACAATTTGGCTCCTCATTTTACCGACCCTGGAAGGGTGGAAGGCGGAGACAACCTTGAGCCGGTCAGGATCAAACTCCTGGAAGCTGGCAGAGTTTTCCTGCAATAGCAATCGCACTTAGACTTCTATACCGCCTCACTCTATGCTGATAATCCTGGCTTGAAATCAGTTAGGGCACTCAAGTTTAATTCTAAATGTCCCAGTTTATAAAATCCCTGCACAGGCACCAAGCTAGCAACCAGGAGATGGTGAGTTCTAGTCCTGCCTTAGAAAGGAAAGCCAGCTGGGTGACTTTAAGCCAATCATCAGAAGACTTTGAGTTCTAATCCCGCTTTAGGCATGAAAGCCAACTGGGTGATTTTTGTGCCAGTCATTTCATCGCAACCCAACCCACTTCACAGGGTTGTTGTTGTTGTGGGGAAAATAGGAAAAGGAAGGTTTAAGGTTCACCATCTTGACTTATTTATTTAATTCAATTCAAGCCTTTATTGTCAATGCACCACATGTGTACAATGAGTTTGACTGAGCCTCCCTGAGTGCACCCCACCCAACATAAATACATCTCCATAACTCACAGTGGAAGAAAGAAAATCCCTAACCCAGTGGATCATGCTAACAAACACACAATCCTCTATACACATATGTGCATAACATGACATCATATGATAGTGCACCAATGTGAACATGCTGCATGGTTCGCCGGCCCCGCAAGTCTATCATACTACATACTACTTATGATGTTATGTTGCATTCAGGAGTCTGGCAGCCCACGAGTAGAAACCGTTCTTCAGCCTGTTGGTACGGCTGGCTCTACTTCTCTATCTCCTACCCAATGGTAAGAGAGTGAAGAAGTGCTGACTGTTGTGAATCAATAAAAGTGAATAACCTAAATGCAAATTAGGGGTTGAAAACCTGCACACTAGATTGGTCCTTATACAACAACTTGGGATTGGGCCAGAACTAGTCCCTGATTGGCCATTTTTGGGACTTTTCTTATTGGTTAGTAGTTTGAACTTATTGCACATTTTCATTGGTTAATAAGGCAGCAGCTAACCCTATAAAAGGGTTACTGCTGCCCATAGTGTTGCTCTGTTATGTTATATTACTTATTAAAGAGTTGAAGTCACTGGTCAGATGTCTGGTCTCCGTTATTCTCCATACTTAACACTGGCGACGAAGGTGGGATACGGAGACCGAAGAGCTGACTAACTAACAGAGCACGTGGTCGAACAAGCACCATCAACGGCAACATGGCCAGCGGTGCCGCATCACCTGCTCCATTCAACCCAGAAACCGAAGACTGGGAGGCCTACATGGATCGGTTCCAGATGTTTCTGGAGACCAACAATTTGAAAGATGCGACAACCGCAAAAAAAAGAGCTATCTTTCTAACTCATTGTGGGCCAACCGTGTTTAAATGGCAAAGTCGCTTGCCAAGCCAGCAGAGGTAAAAGAAATGGACTGGGACGCCCTCGAGCCGTTACTACGGGCTCACTACGCGCCCACCGTGCCAACCTTAGTAAGAAGACATGAATATTACCAGAGGGACCAACGGAAGGGCGAAAGCCTTACCAATTACATCGCGGACCTCCGGAACCTAGGGAGGCCTCTGCGGGTTCACAGACTTAGAAGAAGCCCTCTCGGGACCGCCTGGTTCTGGGCCTAGAAGACGGCGCGATCCAGAGCAAAATTATGGCTAAGGGGGACATCAGCCTCACCGATGCCCTTAAAGAAGCCTCGGCAGCGGAGGCGACCAAGAAGTCGGCAGCCCAAATGCGCCGCACCAATGCACCGCCACGTAAACTCGCCACTGATACCTCGCCGCCGGAGAGACACCTGGTATCAACTCACCACGAAGACCTAGAGTCCCCATCCGACAGCGATGAGGAAGAGGTCAACCGACTTCGAACGGAGAGAGACCAGTCCACACAACACTCACTGTGACCTTATGCCGGCTGTGGAGCCAATCACCCACGATCCGGCTGCAAATTCCTCGACGACTCTGCCGCCATTGCGGGAGACGAGGTCACATCGCAAAGGTTTGCAGAAGCAAACAGAACTCCAAACCCCGACAGGCCAAATGCCAGTCTTCCGGATTCTTCGGCACACACCGAGAAAATTGAACCACTCCTACAGAAACAAACTGTCCACCACTTCCACCAGGCGTGAAGAAACCCGGCGGGAAGAGACCCACCAAACAATCACCATAGGCCACGCTACATCCCTTGATGCCGGGAAAATCCGAGTAAAGGTCGCCATCGAAAACAAACCTTGCGTGATGAAGGTAGACTCGGATCTTCCTCTCGATGGTATTGTGGAAAACGCCCAACAGCTCATTCCCACGATCCGCTACCAAGACCTTAACCCTCAAAGGGTTATACTCAAAGACTATCAGGGTAACAGAATTCCGTTGTCGGGTCCCGCAAAATCCAGGTCTCATTCAAAGACCGCACCGTCGCACTACCACTAACGGTCGGGATCGAGACAGGCCTAGTCTCTAGGCCTTCAATGGTTCAGGCCGCCGGGATCACCGTAGCCGGAGTCCACAAGGCCGAGAGCGTCGATTGGGAGGAAGCACTCATGCAAGAATTCCAAGACGTTTCGCTGAACGGACTAGGCAAGTATAAGGGGACCCCAATCTCGTTAACTTGAACCCTGAGATAGCACCCATCCGCCTTAAGCCGCGCCGGGTGCCGTTCGCCTTGAAGCCTCAAAATCGACGAACAACTCGATAAACTAATAGCGCAGGGCGTACTGGAACCCACCGACCACGCGCTGGGAAACCCCGATAGTGACGCCTATCAAGCCTGATGGGTCCCTAAGAATTTGCGGAGACTACCGGGCCACATTAAACCACGCACTGCAGCAAAGTGCTTATCCAGTACCGGTAGTGCAACATTTACTCCATTCCCTGGGCGGCGGGAAAGCCGCCAAACCAGATCTAGCCCAGGCGTATCAACAATTGCCTGTAGACCCAACCACAGCCGAGGCGCAAAACGATCGTAACGCATAGGGGCGCATTTAAATGCAACCGGCTCCAATTCAGGGTAAGCGTCGCCCTGGAATCTTCCAGAGTTTAATGGAAAGGTTGTTACAAGGGATAAAAGGCGTTGTCCCATATTTCGACGATGTACTCATCGCCGCACCTAACAAAGACATCCTAGAAAAACGACTCAGAGAGGTTTTACGAAGATTCCAAAATGCAGGCCTCAGAGTAAAAAAAAGATAAATGCCAGTTATGTACCGAAAAAGTAGAATTTTGGGGATATCTCCTGGACAGCCAAGGAATTCATCCCAATCAAGACAAATTACGAGCAATTAAAAAGGCACCCACTCCAAGGAATAAGGCAGACCTACAGGATGTTCCTTGGACTTATCAATTTCTATAATGTGTTTTTACCCCACAAAGCAACAGTAGCTGAACCATTGCATAGACTATTAGACAAAAAGCAACGTGGGTTTGGGGGCAACGGGAACAACATGCTTTCCAACAAGTAAAGAAATTGCTAACTTCTGATTCAGTACTTATGCAGTACAACGAGACTCTGCCGCTCACTATCACGTGTGATGCATCACCTTTTGGGGTTGGGGCAATTCTGGCCCACGTGTTACCAAACGGAGCGGAGGCCCCCATCGCTTTTTTTTCGCGAACCTTAGCTAAAGCTGAACGAAATTATAGTCAGCTGGACAAAGAAGCTTTAGCTATTGTTGCTGCAGTTAAAAGATTTCATGAATATGTTTATGGCCGTGCGCTTACAATAATCACTGATCATAAACCACTACTGGGGATCATTGGTAATAAACCAACCCCGTATATTGTCCCCCAGAATGATCCGTTGGTCTGAATTCCTGGCGGCCTACAACTACACCTTGCAACACCGCCCGGGAAATCGATTCTCCACGCCGATGCATTGAGCAGAACACCGCTCCCAGACGCTGTTGTGGATCCAGCCCCAACCCTCTCAACACTACAGATCGAAGCTGTACATGCACCACCCTTGACAGCTAGAGACATTGCTTTTGAAACGAAACGTGACCCAGTTCTGCAACACATACTACGCTGGGTTGAACGGGGTGGCCGACGGACCAAATAGCACCGGAATGGGCGCTTTCAAAGCCCGCCAAACCGAGCTGTTTTCCCAAAAAGGCTGTATCTTGTGGGGCGATCGAGTCGTAATCCCTGGCAAATTGCAACAGACTGTTTTGGCGGTATTGCATGAGGGACATCCGGGTATTGTGCGGATGAAATCACTTGCACGCAGTTATGCTTGGTGGCCGGAATCGACAAAAGAATCGAGGCCTGGGTCGCAGCGTGCCAATGTTGCCAGGACGTCAGCAACGCCCCACCCAAAGCAAGCCCAACCGAATGGGAACGCCGAGGGGACCGTGGTCCCGTATTCATATTGACTTTGGCGGGCCTACCAAAGGTCACACTTTCCTGATTACTGTCGACGCCTATTCTAACTGGCTCGAGATTCATCGAATGCACACAACTACAACAGACTCAGTTATTAATAAATTAAACAGACTATTTGTCACACACGGGTTTCCGGACGTGTTGGTCTCGGACAACGCCCACAGTTCACTGCATTGCCCTTTGAACAATATCTTGCTGATCGGGCATCCGCCATGCGCTAACCTCGCCGCGCACCCTGCGGCGAATGGACGTGCAGAACGCATGGTACAATTTGTAAAAAGACCCTTCACAAAATGGAATTTGGCAACATCGACGAGAAAATCAATCAATTCTCTTGTTGCAGCACATCACGCCCACAGCGTGACCAACAAAACACCCGCTGAACTTCTTATGGGCCGGAAAATACGATCGCACCTTGACTGCTCCACCCCGCTTTCGCACCGGGAAAAACCTTTCGGCTCCAGCAGCAAATGCCGGGAATTTAAGGTAGGCGATTTAATCTTTGCCAAAAACTTTTCCGGCGACCGTTATGGATACCCGCAACCGCTACCCACCTCACCGGCCTAGATCTTACCGCCTGCTAACAGACGATGGGAGGGTGTGGAAACGCCACATAGACCAGCTCCGATCGAGATTACCACCCAGCGGCCATGACTCCCGGGTTCACCAACTCAAGGGGAGGAAGTATCGAGGGAATTGACTTTGATACAACTAATAGCAGGTCAACGGAACTCTACAGCCCAGCGAAGCACCAGAACGTGAAGCGGGAGGGAGTTGACGTTTTCAGGGAACTTTAATACGGGGAAAACGAACTGCAAAACCCCAAGAAACACGGAGTAGCAGAGACAACCACAGTGAATGCAGCACGGAATCGCCGTGCAGCGAAATAGAATTTAACAAAGGTCATCCAAGCGCTCCACCGAACCGACATTAGACAAAACCGGTGGAGCCTCGAAATCATCCAGGCAGACCAAACGGCCTGCCTATCTTGAGGATTTTATTACAGCTACCCTCAAACGGAACCCAAGGGGGAGGGGTGTTGTGAATCAATAAAAGTGAATAACCTAAATGCAAATTAGGGGTTGAAAACCTGCACACTAGATTGGTCCTTATACAACAACTTGGGATTGGGCCAGAACTAGTCCCTGATTGGCCATTTTTGGGACTTTTCTTATTGGTTAGTAGTTTGAACTTGTTGCACATTTTCATTGGTTAATAAGGCAGCAGCTAACCCTATAAAAGGGTTACTGCTGCTCATAGCGTTGCTCTGTTATGTTATATTACTTATTAAAGAGTTGAAGTCACTGGTCAGATGTCTGGTCTCCGTTATTCTCCATACTTAACACTGACCGGGGTGGGAGTCATCCCTGAGGATTTTCCTCACTCTTCTAAGGCAGTGAGCCCTAGTGAGGTCATCTAGTGATATCAGGGAACAGCCCATGATGTTTTGTGCCGTGCTCACCACCCTCTGTAATGTCTTTCTATCTGTGGCTGTCAAGCCAGTATACCACACCAGTGGTCGCCAATCAGTGGGCCGGGGACCAATGGTGGTCCATGAGAAAATTTTGGTGGTCTGCAGAGAAATGTCACCCCCAAAGCAATTAATCCAGACTGCGCGGGAACACAAGGCTGTGCTGCCCACATGGCCCGCGGGAACACCAGGCTTGCGTCGCTTGCATTGCGAACAACGCGAGGTAGTAAGGGGAGGAGGGGAAGGGCGGAGAAGGGAAACTTGCCCCACGCGCCTTGCCTGGCCACTGGGCTGCTTCTTTCTACTTCTTTCTTCTTCTGCTTTTGGCTACACGCAAGAAAAGCAACAAAAGTCTTTCTTTCTCTCCCCCAAAGTCCGCCAGAAATGAGTCTTTGGGACCCTGCAAGGCCTCCTGCTCCAAGAGGCTGCGCCGGCGCAACAAGTCTCACAAAGACTCATTTCTGGCAGAATTTTGGGGAAAGAAAGAAAGACTTCTGCTGCTTCTGCTGCTTTCCTTGCATGAAGCCGAAAGTCTCTCTCTCTCTCTCTCTCCCGCTAAGAACAGAGCTGGAGATGGTATCCTGTGATCCCAAATAAAGAATGATCGATCGGTATGAAAACGGGGTGGGGGATTTTCCTGCAGACTTTTTGGGGGATTTTCCCAGGGTCTCTGGTCTGCGGGATTTAAAATTATGAATTTGGTGATCCCTGTGATCCAAAAAGGTTGGTGACCCCTGTACCACACCGTAATGCAATAAGTGAGGACCAGCGGTGGGATTCCAAATATTTTCCTACCGGTTCTATGAAAGCACACTTCGCTACTGGTATGCGAGAACAGGTCCGAAACGTCTGAATACCACCTCTGGTGAGGATGCTTTCTATTGTGGACCGGTAAAAGGAGGTCATCAGTTGTTGTTCCACCTTGGATTTTTTTTTGCAAGATCCCAAGGAAGTGGAGTCTCTGTTGGGCCTTCCTGAGCCCTTGGATCGTGTTATTTTTTCCAGGTGAGCTCTTCACCAAGATGGGGCAGGTTCCTCTCTCTTTTTTTCTGGAAATCTAGCACCATCTCCTTTATCTTGCTGATGTTCAGGTGGAGGTTGTTTTCTGAGAACCAGGTGAATAATTCCTGAACCTCCCCCCTATGCATACAAAGGTGGGAACGTAAATAAACAAATAAAAAACTGCCTGTGTGTCCAGTTCAAAGCTCCACAAAAATTCTGAGAGCAAAATATTTTTTAAAAATTTTTTTTTTGGTTTTTAGGAAAGTTCCACCTGATCCAATCATTTTTATTTGTTTATTTGTCATTCAATTTCTATTGCCACCCCTCTCAATTGATGACTCTGTGCAGCGGAAGTATAAAAGCAATCAAAGCAATAAAAAGCATTTTAAAAAGAGTGAAATCATCCCCAATAAATGTCTATGGAGATTTCTCAATCATCCAGGTCATGGTTCTCCCGAAGGTGCTTTTTCAAGGAGCAACACAGGATTGTCTCTTTCGTTTTGTTTTTCTTTAAAGACATTTTGCTTCTCATACAAGAAGCTTCTTCAGTTCTGACTGGATGGTGGAGAATTCAGTCAGAGCTGAAGAAGCTTCTTGGATAAGAAGCAAAACATCTTCAAAGGAAAAAAAACACCAGAAAGTCCAGTTGCCTCTTGAAAAAAAGCACCTTGGGTACAGAGATAGTATTCAGCAGGTTTTGGACCAGTCCTGGAGAACAGGTAACGGAAATTTTGAGTAGTTAGGAATACCACCTCTGAGTGGCCCCGCCCCATCTGCCTCCCAAGTCCCAGCTGATTGGCTGGGTCTCCTTTGATTGCCCTGCACAGGAGAACAGAGCTGGAAAGCAGGTTAGTGGGGTGGGGAGGGAATGGGGATTTTACAGTATCCTTCCCCTGCCATGCCCACCAAGCCACGCCCACCAAGCCACGTCCACCAAGCCATGACCACAGAACTGGTAGTAAAAAAATTTGAATCCCACCACTGCTTGGGGTTCCCCAATAAATATGTGGCATACCAGACCCTTGGCCAGCTAACAAACGGTAAATTTTATTCGGTCTGAGCAAATTTTCTTCCTTAAAATAATACGGCAGACAGCGAGAAGATATTAATAACTTTTGATCAGTGCAAGCTATTTTATTATATTACATTATTATTTTGTTTTATTTATTTTTATTTTATTATTTTAATGTTATTATTTTTATTATTATTTTATTTTTTATTATTTTAATTTTATTATTTAAGTTTATTATATTATTTTTATTTTATTTAAATTTTCTTATTTTATTTTTTATTTTCTTATTTTCTTATTTATTTATTATTTTATTTTATTTTATTTTATTTTATTTTATTTTATTTTATTTTATTTTATTTTATTTTATTTTATTTATTTTATTTTATTTTATTTATTTTATTTTATTATTTTATTTTATTTTATTTATTTTATTTTATTTTATTTTATTTTATTTTATTTTATTTTATTTTATTTTATTTTATTACTTTACTTTACTTTACTTTACTTTACTTTACTTTATTTTATTTTCTTATTTTATTTTATTTTTATTTTTTATTGCAAACCATGCCCTAGCCAACTTGCAGCCTTTTGTTTCCACTTTGCAACGGCCCCGGCGTGCCCCACTTTTAAACCTCACCAAACCGTTTGGATTAATCCTTTCAGAAGCTGGGTAACGGCTTCAATTCTTTCCGTGCGGTCGGTTTAAGAGGGCAAATGTGAAGAGCCGGCTCCCCAAACCGCCTTCCTCTAAATCTTTTTAAGTGAAAAATGATTTACACTTAAGCTCACAAAAATGCCGAGACGATTCCAGAGTCTGGAAAATCTCAGTGCTGATTTCAGTAATCTTCACTCACGGGGAAAAAGATTTCTGTCTCACAGAGTCTGGATTCATTGAAACCCCCTCCCCAATTTTTTTTTTAAAAACACCCTGTTGCCAGACGTTCATTAAATTAGAAAAGTTTTATGGAGTTTTTTTTTTTTTTTTTTTTTTTGAGGGAGAGGGGAGAAAATATCAACCATGGCTTAGGAGCCGAGGAAGGAGAGAAGTGAAATAAGATTGTTAGATAAAGAAGCTGATTTAATTTTATTTTTTCCACGCACATCCTGCAAAGGCCATTCCTGCATATGGCATAAATTCATCACAACTTTTACAGGGAGTGAGGGTCAAGCTGAAATATTTTAATTAGGAATATTAAGTCGCCCGGGTGTCTCAAAGTTCAAGCTAATGTAGTGGAGATGGAAACACTTAAAGCACTTTGAACCCACTTGTTGACCTCCTGAAACATCTATTAATATAAATAGAGGCTGGCCCAGATTCCTAATGCATTCAGCTTAGTGGGTCTGGGAGAGGCAGAAGATGGAGGCCTGAAGGAGGCTAAATAGCTATCTTGGCAAGGGGCACCGCTTCCTTTGATTGAGAAGAGCCATCCTAAGCCTCTGGCGCACATTAATCTAGAGACGCAGGACTGTTGCGAAGGTGGAGCCTTGCACAGCAGCCTCAGGAAACTTCCTTAATCAAGAAAGTTCACAATCGTTCGAAATTACAACAAATGTTTATGCAGTGTATGTTGGAGGTGGTGATCCTTTGAGAGCTCTATGCAGTGAAATTTCATTTTAACATATGCCGATTAGGGTACATTCAAAGTGGCAATAAAGTTATTATTCTGTTCTGTTCTGTTCTGTTCTATTCTGTTCTGTTCTATTCTTATTGCTACAATATTTCTATTCTATTCTATTCTAATTGCTATTCTATTCTTATTGCTACAGTATTTCTATTCTATTCTATTCTATTCTATTCTATTCTATTCTATTCTATTCTATTCTATTCTATTCTAATTGCTATTCTATTCTATTCTATTCTATTCCATTCTATTCTATTATAATTGCTATTCTATTATTATTGCTATTCTATTCTTATTGCTATTCTATTCTTATTGTTATAGTATTTCTATTCTATTCTAATTGTTATTCTATTCTATTCTTATTCCTACAATATTTCTATTCTATTCTATTCTATTCTATTCTATTCTATTCTATTCTATTCTTATTGCTACAGTATTTCTATTCTATTCTATTCCTATTCTTATTGCTACAATATTTCTATTCTATTCTATTCTAATTGCTATTCTATTCTTATTGCTACAGTATTTCTATTCTATTCTATTCTATTCTATTCCATTCCATTCCATTCTATTATAATTGCTATTCTATTCTTATTGCTATTCTATTCTTATTGCTATTCTATTCTTATTGTTATAGTATTTCTATTCTATTCTAATTGTTATTCTATTCTATTCTTATTCCTACAATATTTCTATTCTATTCTATTCTATTCTATTCTATTCTATTCTATTCTATTCTATTCTATTCTATTCTATTCTATTCTATTCTAATTGCTATTCTATTCTATTCTATTCTATTCCATTCTATTCTATTATAATTGCTATTCTATTATTATTGCTATTCTATTCTTATTGCTATTCTATTCTTATTGTTATAGTATTTCTATTTTATTCTAATTGTTATTCTATTCTATTCTTATTCCTACAATATTTCTATTCTATTCTATTCTATTCTATTCTATTCTATTCTATTCTATTCTATTCTTATTGCTACAGTATTTCTATTCTATTCTATTCCTATTCTTATTGCTACAATATTTCTATTCTATTCTATTCTAATTGCTATTCTATTCTTATTGTTATAGTATTTCTATTCTATTCTAATTGTTATTCTATTCTATTCTTATTCCTACAATATTTCTATTCTATTCTATTCTATTCTATTCTATTCTATTCTATTCTTATTGCTACAGTATTTCTATTCTATTCTATTCTATTCTATTCTATTCTATTCTATTCTATTCTATTCCATTCTATTCTAATTGCTATTCTATTCTTATTGCTATTCTATTCTTATTGCTATTCTATTCTTATTGTTATAGTATTTCTATTCTATTCTAATTGTTATTCTATTCTATTCTATTCTTATTCCTACAATATTTCTATTCTATTCTATTCTGTTCTGTTCTGTTCTGTTCTGTTCTGTTCTGTTCTGTTCTGTTCTGTTCTATTCTATTCTATTCTAGTCTTATTGCTACCGTATTTCTATTCTATTCTATTCCTATTCTATTCTCTTCTAAACAGCAATGAAAAAAGTGACTCAGTCATTTATTAGAGCATTCCTATAGTCATGTGATCAAAATCCAGGCAGCCTGTATTTCTGTATGGCTGCCTTGTCCTGGGCTCATGTGATCACCTTTTGAGGTCTTCCCACAAAAAAGGCAATGGGGCAAACCTGGATTTGCTTAACAACCGCATGATTCCCTTAAAAACTGCAATGAGTTTCTTAACAACCGTGGCAACAAAGGTCGTAAAATCAGGTGTGACTTACTTAATAACCCCCTTCTTGCTCTCTGAACCTGATGGATGCCTTCCAGACGTCTCATTACCAAGCTAGGCAACATCATCAGGGCTAGAAAGGAACAAGCCACTAGAATACAAATGCACAAAGTCCTATATACAAATGCACAAAGTCTGGGGAACAAACAGGGTGAACTCGAACTACGAATACATGAAGGTAAATATGATATAGTTGGAATAACAGAAACTTGGTGGGATGAAACCCATGAAAGGAATATACTGGTAGAAGGATACAAACTATTCAAAAAAAAAACCCGGACCCCATAAAAGAGGAGGTGGAGTTGCACTGTATGTAAAGGACCACTATATTGCTACAGAAATGCATGAAACCAAAGATGAAAACCTCCTGGAATGCATATGGGTCAATATAAAAGAAAAAAAGAATGACATGGCCATAGGTGTATATTATAGGACACCCAATCAAGCAGAAAATATAGATGTCCTTTTTGCCAGCCAACTTACAAACATATGCAGGAAACACACAACAATAGTAATGGGAGACTTCAATTATCCTGATATCAATTGGAAAACTAATTCTGCACCAAGTGAGAAATCAAATAAGTTCCTAACCAACCTAGTTGACAACTTTGTTGTCCAAAAGGTAGAGGGTGAAACTAGAGGGACAGCCATACTGGACTTAATTCTTACAAACAGAAAATAAGTGATAGAGGGAGTTGAAACTGCAGGAACCTTGGGTGAGAGTGACCATGTCAGACTAGAATTCAACATAACACAAACACAAGCAACAGAGCATAATGACACCAGAGCCTTGGATTTTAAAAGAGCTGATTTCAATAAACTCAGAGAGAACTTGGGAAAGATTCCATGGATGAAAATCCTAAAGGGGAAAACAACTCAAGAATCTTGGGAAACACTAAAAAGTATGATCATAGAAGCCCAGACCAGCACAATATCACTGAGAAAGAAAAACGAGAAATCCAAGAAGAAACCAGCATGGCTACACAAATATCTCTATGGCAAATTGAAAGAAAAAAAGGACAAGTACAAAAAATGGAAAGAAGGACATACAACTAAGGCAGAATATCAGCAGATAGCCAGAATCTACAAAGACGAAGTCAGGATAGCAAAGGCTCAGAACGAACAAAGACTTGCAACAAAAGCCAAAGATAATAAAAAAAGTTTCTTCCAACATATAAATAACAAAAAAAAAATCAAGGAAACAGTCGGTCCACTAAAGAGAGAAGACGGCAAGGAAGTAACAGGCAACAGAGAGAAAGCAGAACTGCTTAACTCATTCTTTGCATCTGTCTTCACGCAAAAAGAAACTATAGCTCAACCCACCAAAAACATAACTGTAAAAGACAGACCAGAAATAAAACTTAAAATGAGCAAAAAAAATAGTAAGAGAACACCTGTCTGATCTTGATGAAAACAAATCACCCGGGGCCTGATGGATTACATCCCAGAGTTTTAAAGGGGCTGGCAGAGGTCATCTCAGAACCACTGCACCATATCTTTCAAAAATCCTGGAGCACCTGGGAACTACCAGAGGACTGGAAAAGAGCTGATGTGGTTCCCATCTTCAACAAAGGAAAAAAAACAGACCCAGGAAACTATAGACCAATCAGCCTAACATCAATACCCGGGAAGATGCTGGAAAAGATAATAAAAAAACCAGATCTGCCAACATCTAGAAACAAGTAAAGTAATAACTGGCAGTCAGCACGGGTTTGTTAAAAACAGATCATGCCAAACCAATCTTATTTCATTCTTCAACATAGTGACTAAATTAGTAGACCAGCAAAATACTGTGGGCATAATATATTTAGATTTCAGCAAGGCATTCGATAAAGTAGACCACAACTTCTTACTACTTCTTACTACTTCTTAGTAAGCTAGAAAAAAGTGGAATAGATAGCACCACCACTAGATGGACTCGCAACTGGCTGGCAAACCGTACTCAATGAGTAGTCCTTAATGGGTCCAAGTCTTCATGGAGGGAAGTAAGCAGTGGGGTGCCACAAGGTTCCGTCTTAGGCCCAGTACTCTTCAATATCTTCATTAACGACTTAGATGAGGGAATAGAAGGGGAACTTACCAAATTTGCAGATGATACTAAGCTGGCAGGAATAGCTAACACCCAAGAAGATAGGCTCAAGATCCAGATGGATCTTGACAGACTAGAGCACTAGGCTGTATCTAACAAAATGAAGTTCAATGTAGAGAAAAGTAAAGCCCTACACTTAGGCAAGAAAAACTAAAAGGACACATATAGACTGGGTGAAACCAGGCTCAATAGCAGTAACTGGGAGAGGGATCTTGGAGTCTTAATGGACAACCAGATAAAGATGAGCCAACAGTGTGCAGCCGCCGCCAAAAAAGCTAATGCAATCCTAAATTGTATTAACAGAGGGATACAATCAAGATCAAGGGAAGTACTAATACCACTCTATAAAGCCTTAGTAAGACCACACCTAGAGTACTGCATCCAGTTTTGGTCCCCACATTATAAAAAAGATGTTGAGACTCTAGAAAAAGTACAGAGAAGAGCAACCAGGATGATTAGGGGACTAGAGGCTAAAACATATGAAGAATGGTTGCAGGAACTGGGCCTGGCTAGTCTAGGGAAGAGAAGGACCAGGGGAGACATGATAGCAGTCTTCCAATATTTGAGGGGCTGCCACAGAGAGGAGGAAGGGGTCAAGCTATTTTCTAAAGCACCTATAGGCCAGAGAAGGAATAATGGATGGAAACTGAACAAGGAGAGATTTAACCTGGAAATAAGGAGAAACTTTCTGACAGTGAGAACAATCAACCAATGGAACAGAAGTTGCCCTGGGAAGTTGTGGGAGCGCCATCACTTGAGACTTTCAAGAAGAGGCTGGACTCCCATTTGTCAGAAATGGTATAGGGCAGTGATCCCCAACCTTTTTTATGCGCGGCCCGGTACCGCATCAGCTGCCGCAGCCCGGTACCGGCATCAGCTGGGCGCCACCATCTTTTTTGATGAAGAAGTGCTTCCGGTGACCTCACCGGAAGCACTTTTTCATCAAAAAAAGATGGCGGCGCCAGCGCTCGGTGAGCTTTTCCGGTAGAAATGGCTTTCTACCTGGAAAAGCTCATCGAAGCGCTAGGCCGCCATCTTTGATGAAAAGTGCTTCCGGTGAGCTTTCTACCCGGAAAAGCTCACCGGAAGCACTTTTTCATCAAAAAGATGGCAGCGCCCAGCAAACCAGCTGCCCGGTAGGACTTGTTCCACGGACTGGCACCGGTCCGCGGACCGGTGGTTGGGGACCCCTGGTATAGGGTCTCCCGCTTGGGCGGGGGTTGGACTAGATGACCTACAAGGTCCCTTCCAACTCTGATTATCTATTTAGAATAGAAATAGAGAATGAATCCACTCCCTTCTAGCGCTGATCATGTTATCTCATTTGGTAATGGGCCAAAGTTCACTTAACAACTGTCGCAAAATGGGGCAAAATTCACTAAACAACTGTCTCGCTTAGCAACAGATATTTTGGGCTCAATTTGGGTTGTAAGTTGAGGACTGCCTGCACTAGAGTCTTTCTTTCTCCATGATCTCCCCTTGTACCTGGTCCATTCTCAAACCTGGTCCATTCTCAAGCCTCTTTTGGGCTTCTTCTCCATCTTTGGTCTGGTTCTATTCAGACTTTTGGAAAATTCTCCCGCTGAGTTTCTCTTTATTTAATTCTTTCAAAACTTGTACCAGCTTGGAAAGGACAAAACCATGAAATCTCCCTAGGGTGGCACTCAACTAAGAGACAGATCTATGCAGGGTTCTTTTTTAACGCAATAATCCACCCTTGTCTTTATCTTCCTTTATCTTCTAGTTGTCTTTCTCGCAGAGAGAGAGAGACACATCCCCAGAGGCCCCTGCAAAACCCATCATATTTATCCAAATGACAAAATAGTGGCACGCCATTGAGACGAAGACTCCTCTCTTGTGGGCTATGCAAGAGGTTACGCAAGGACTGGTGCTCGAATTGCATTGGACAACGTAGAGCGCAACCTAGCGCTGGAAGAATTATCCTTCTGGGTTCAGTTCCAAGTGGGGAAGAAAGACACTGGAAACATGGAAGGCTGTTTGGAAGGTTTAATGGTGGACAGGAGGACCACATGGCCTGGAGCTCCAGAGTGAAAAGGAAGGATGATCACATGCTTCAAGGTGAAGGAGGAAGAGATCACGAAAAGGGCTGAGGTGATGAGAGTGCCTGGGTTTTATAACCTTTGTTGGGCTTTGAATTGGAGCTTGTATTCAGATTGGTTGTCAGACTCCCATGGGGCCATGCAGGGGCAGCTCTGTAGGCTGTCCTGAGTTCCAGGCTTGGTTGAGCCTCGCTGGATGATGATGCACCGAAAGGGCTTTTGAGCAATTGCTATAGCTTTACCTGGAGATCTGTGTTATGTAAAGTATTCTGGCCCAGGCCTTCATGGCCCACACAATAACAAAAGTGGGGGTGAGTTTCTGCTTCTGAGTTTCTACTCTTTTTAGGGGAAATATTCTGCCTTTTTTAACATTTCCTAGGATATTTCAATTTTCTAGGAGAGGGGTTTTCACTGGCAGAGGGTTGCAGGAGGTGGTGGCAGCCGGAAACGGAACTCGGGAGCCCATTTTCACTGGCAGAAGCACCGTAGGCCGGTCCTTCACTGTTTCCAGGGTGGCCCCGTGGGCCAGATCTAAGTATCCCGCAGGCCGGGCACAGAGTCTCTGAGATGCACAGACAGAGCTTCACACAGCTGCAACGAACAAGTTGTTTCCTGCAAAAGCGGCCTCCCCTTTTGCTCCTCTTTTAATCCCTCTGGGAGGGGCCATTCACCCTCCACCTGTGCCCTTACTCCTACATCGACCCTGAGTTCGTCTTTTCTTTTGGCAGCTCTGTGCGTGCGCAGGCTGGGAACAGGCTCCAGCTGCTCCTCTGCCTCACTGCTTTACGACTCTGAAGGCAGCTGACAACTGTCAGACTGCCTTGGCCCCACCTCTACCCCCGATGCAGAGCCCTCCTCAGAGCCTTCCCCAGACTCCAGGACTGACCCATGTTCCTCCCCAACCTCCTCACTATCTGACTCTTCTGCCAACGCCACTAGCCGCCAGCGGGCCACAACATTATGATTTAGCTAATTATCTTTGTTGCTCTTCTCTGCACTCGTTCCAGAATCTCAGCAACAGGTAGCTACGGGAAACACAATGGAGCGGGCCAGTGGTGGGGTTCAATTTTTTTTACTACCGGTTCTGTGGGTGTGGCTTGGTGGGCATAGCAGGGGAAGGATACTGCAAAACCCCCATTCTCTCCCCTCCCCACCCCACTAACCTGCTTTCCAGCTCCGTTCTCCTGTGCAGGGCAACAAAAGGAGACCCAGCCGATCAGCTGGGACTCAATGGGAGGCAGAGAAGAGATGGGGGCGGGGCCAGTCAGAGGTGGGATTTCCCGGTTCTCCAAACTACTCAAAATTTCCGCTACCGGTTCTCCAGAACTGGTCAGAATCTGCTGAATACCACCTCTGGAGTAGGCTCAGCTACACTTGGTGGCCAAGTAAATGTCCTTGCTTTTCCGTATTTGTCTCATGTTCATCCTTGTTGAACAATCCAATGTAATCCGACATTTTATTTCTGGCCTTTGAGTGATCAGCAACTCTAGGAAAGGGAAACAAACCAGTGCACCAATTGTCACACCAAGTAAGAATAAATCAATAAAAACAACACAACAACGGTCTGATTGGCACAAAGGAGGAACCGGGAGCAGCCCAAGTTTGCAAACGGAAAGGCTCATCGATAAAAACAGGGAAGTCCTTGAAAGCTCTCACGGCGCCTTGTTTTCACGTTGCTATCTTTTGTGCCATTCAAGCATTTGTTCTTTCAAAGTGCCGAAAGCACTTTGGGAGGATAAAGTGTCCTTGACAATAGCAACGCACCGTTTCTGCTTTCAGCTTTTGTGGCTCCAGCTGCCGGCATTTCCCTTCCGCACAAACAGCTTCACAATCTCCGTTTCTAACCTCGTGGCCTGCAGAGCCGCCGAACTTCAGAGCTCAACCCCGCCAGGGTCACTAACAGCCATGCTGGGCAGGTGGAGGATGAGGGCAACCCAAGAGCCAGTCTGGTCTAGTATTTAAGGCACCAGGAGATGGTGAATTCTAGTCCTGCCCTTAAGCATGAAAGCCAGCCTGGAGACTTTGGGCCAATCACCAGGAGACTGTGAGTTCTAGTCCTGCTTTAGGCAAGAAAGCCAGTTGGGTGACCTTGAGCCAATCACTGGGAGACGGTGAGTTCTAGCCCTGCCTTAGCCATGAAAGCCAGCTTGGTGACTTTGGGCCAATCACCAGGAGACTGTGAGTTCTAGTCCCACCTTAGGCAAAAAAGCTAGCGGGTGACCTTGAGCCAATTACTGGGAGACAGGGAGTTCTAGTCCCGACCTTAGCCATGAAAATTTCTCACTTTCTCAGGGTATTCTTTAAAAAAAAAAAAAAAAAAAGCAGGCCAGGCAGGCATTTATCTAAGAAGTTGTAAATGCTCCTGCACTGGAGGTTTTTAAGAAGAGATTCGATAACCATTTGTTTGAAATGCTATAGGGTTTCCTGTCTAAGCAGGGGGTTGGACTAGAAGACCTCCAAGGTCCCTTCCAACTATTCTATTCTATTCTATTCTATTCTATTCTATTCTATTCTATTCTATTCTATTCTATTCTATTCTATTCTATTATTCTATTCTATTCCTATTCTATTATTCTATTCTATTCCTATTCTATTCTATTCTATTCTATTCCTATTCTATTCTATTCCTATTCCTATTCTATTCCTATTCTATTATTCTATTCTATTCTATTCTATTCTATTCTATTCTATTCTATTCTATTCTATTCTATTCTATTCTATTCTATTCCTATTCTATTATTCTATTCTATTCTATTCTGTTCTGTTCTATTCCTATTCTATTATTCTATTCTGTTCTGTTCTGTTCTGTTCTGTTCTACTATTCTATTTACTGTATTCAATTCTACCCAACCATGGAGGAAAAAGCATTCTATTCTAAATTCTATTCCTGATTCTATTCTATTCTATTCTTTTGAATTCTGTTCTGTTCTGCTGCCAAAAGGTTCCCTTTCTATTCTATTATTCTATTCTATTCTATTGTGTCCTGTTAAAACTATTCTATTATTCCTATTCTGTTCTGTTCTTGTTAGAAGTTCTGTTCTACCTCTTCTATTTACTGTATTTTATTCCCCACCCAACCATGGAGGAAAACTCCCCATCAGCTATGGCTGTACCTATGAACAGAGCAGTGGAGCAGGTGAGTGGATATGAAAGGGATTCACCAAACAGGGCAGGATTTTTTTGTGTTGGCAGGAGGGTGGGTCGCCAAAGACGTCAGTGCTACTGAATTGTTCTGGGCGGCTTTGCCTACCTGATTGAGTCAATGGGAAGCATTGGGGGGTAGAAGGGATCCAAGAAAGGATGGAGGGAGAGAGAATGAGAAAGAGCAAAAGGAGAAGGAAGGGGAAAGGAAAGAGAAGGAGGAAGAGAGGAAGAGAGAAGGGGAAGGAGGGAAGGAGAGAGAGGGAGAGAAGGAGAAAGAGCAAAGGAGGAAGGGGAAAGGGAAGGGAAAGGGAAGGAGGAGGAGAGGAGGAGAAGGGGAAGGAGAAAGAAAAGGAGAAGGAAGGGGAAAGGAAAGAGAAGGAGGAAGAGAGGAAGAGAGAAGGGGAAGGAGGGAAGGAGGGAGAGAGGGAGAGAAGGAGAAAGAGCAAAAGGAGGAAGGGGAAAGGGAAGGGAAAGGGAAGGAGGAGGAGAGGAGGAGAAGGGAAGGAGGGAGAGAGGGAGAGAAGGAGAAAGAGCAAACGAAGGAGGGAAAATGAAAGGGAAAGGGAAGGAGGGAGAAGGAGAAAGAAAAGGAGAAGGAAGGGCAAAGGGAAGGAGGAAGAGAGGAGGAGAAAGGGAAGGAGAAAGAAAAGGAGAAGGAAGGGGAAAGGAAAGAGAAGGAGGAAGAGAGGAAGAGAGAAGGGGAAGGAGGGAAGGAGGGAGAGAGGGAGAGAAGGAGAAAGAGCAAAAGGAGGAAGGGGAAAGGGAAGGGAAAGGGAAGGAGGAGGAGAGGAGGAGAAGGGGAAGGAGGGAGAGAGGGAGAGAAGGAGAAAGAGCAAACGAAGGAGGGAAAATGAAAGGGAAAGGGAAGGAGGAGAGAAGAGGAAGGAAAGAGGGAGGGAGGGAGAGAAGAAGGAAAGACATGGGAGGGGAGGGACAAAGAGAAAAGAGGGAGGGAGGGATACTAAGGAAGGGAAAGGAAAGGAAGATAGGAAGGAAGGAAGGAGAGACAATGCTTTACAGATTATCTCTGGCAAGTTAATCTCTAACTCAAGGAAAGTTCATATCCATTTACAAGAACCTGTTGGCTTCCTTGTTGAAGTGCAACTCCCAGCATCCTTCACTCCTGACCTGGCTAGGCATTGATGTGTAATTCCCAACCAGGAAAGACAGGAGGCTCCATAATTGCTCCTACCTATCCCTTTCCTGGTGGGGGTGTTCATGTGGAGTGTGATGCACCTCAGGTGTCCTGATCAGGAAGTTCTCAGCCTCAAAGTTCATTATGGGCTGCATTTAGAGTAGGACATGTGAAGAGCAGACAATGAAGATGCCTAGCGGAGATCCAATCAATCAAGAATAGAGCTGGAAGGGACTTTGGAGGTCTTCTAGTCTAACCCCCTGCTCTAGCAGGACATCCCATATTCCATTTCAGACAAGTGAGTCTCCAGTCTCTTCTTAAAAACCTCCAGTGATGAAGCACCCACAAGTTCTGGAGGCAAGCAGTTCCACTGGTTAATTGTTCTCACTATTAAACAATTTCTCCTTAATTCCAGGTTGCTTCTCTCCTTGATGAGTTTCCATCCCTTGTTTCTTGTCCTGCCTTCCGGTGCTTTGGAGAATAATTTGACCCCCTCTTCTTTGTGGCAGCCCTCTAAAATACTGGAATGCTGCTTCCTTTCTCTAGACTAGCCATTTTCATGCAACCGTTCTTCATGGCCATTTAATCAAATTAATATTTAATAATATTTATTAAATATTGGTGAGGATGGGTGCTTAAAAATGGACACTGGATTAACTTGGTTGAAAACAATAGATAGCCCTCCTCCTCCTGAAAGATAATCAGAGTTGGGAGGGACCTTATAGGTCATCTAGCCCAACCCCCTGCCCAAGTGGGAGACCTTACACCATTTTTTTCTTCTCCTCCTCCTCCTCCTCCTCCTCCTCCTCCTCCTCCTCCTCCTCCTCCTCCTCCTCCTCCTCCTCCTCCTCCTCCTCCTCTTCTTGAATGGATTGCTTTCATCCCATTTTATAGCTTTCCAAAGAGTGGACATGACCATTGCCCGAAATCTTGGGCCAAGTTAAAAATCTTAAGTTAATTACTCAGCCGAGACAGACGACTTCATGTTATCTAGCCTGTATCTTGGCTCGGTTTCATCAGGGATTCCCAATGTTTACAACAGTCTAACACTAAGTTGGACTAATCCTAACAACCTGATAAGATAAGAAAGATCAGAGGCAGCAGGGAAAACAGATCCTGGTGGTAAAAGTTGGCTAGGAGAAGACCCATTGAAAGGATTTCAGGTGCTACCAACGCTGGAGAAGATGGGGGTGGCTGCTTTAGTAGGTGCTAAACCAAGGTGAGGACTAGGACAAGGTGAGGCTCCTGTATACGACTTGTGGACTTCAATGCCCAGAATAAATTTTGGGTAGTCCTCGCCTTGTAACCACAACCGGGGGGTTCAGAATGTCCATTGCTAAGCAAGTTTTTAAGATCACTTTTAGATTAACAGAGTTGGAAGGGACCTTGTAGGTCATCTAGTCCAACCCCCTGCCCAAGCAGGAGACTCTACACCATTTCTGACAGGTGGCAGTCCAATCTCTTCTTGAAAGCCTCCAGTTTTGTTAAAGAAGTGTTCGGTTTTATGATTATTTTTTTTTAAAAAAACCACGTTGTTAAATGAACTGTTAAACGCAATGTGGAATTAAGGAGAAACTTCCTAACAGTGGGGACAATGAACCAGTGGAACTACTTGCCACCAGACGTTGTGTGTGCTCCATCACTGGAGGTTTTTAAGAAGAGACTGGACAGTCACTAGTCTGAAATGGTATAGGGTCTCCTGCTTGAGCAGTGGGGTGGACTAGAAGACCACCAAGGTCCCTTCCAGCTCTATTATGATTCTGAATCACGGAATAGAATAGAATAGAATAGAATAGAATAGAATAGAATAGAATAGAATAGAATAGAATAGAATAGAATAGAACGGAATAGGAATAAAACAATGAATAGAACAGAATAGGAATAAAACAATGAATAGAACAGGAATAAAACAATTAGATTAGAATAGAACAGAATAAAACAGGAATAAAACAATATGAATAGAATTAGAATTAGAATAGAGCTGGAAGGGACCTGAGAGGTCTTCTAGTCCAGCCCCCTGCTCAAGCAGGAGATCCTATATTTCAGACAATTGGCTGTCCAATCGCTTCTTAAAAACTTCCAGTGTTGGAACTACTTCTGCTGACTGCCGGCTGCCTGCAATTTGGCAGTTCAAATCTCACTAGGCTCAAGGTGGACTCAGCCTTCCCTCCTTCTGAGGGTGGGTAAAATGAGGACCCAGATTGTTGGGGGCAATAGAGGCTGACTCTGTAAACCTCTTAGAGAGGGCTGTAGAGCAGTGTGAAGTGGTATATAAGTCTAAGTGCTACTGCTATTGCTATTTACAACTTCTGGTGGTAAGTCATTCCACTGGTTAATTGTTCTAACTGTCATTAAATTTACCCTTAGTTCTAGGTTGCTTCTCTCCTTGATGAGTTTCCATCCGTTGCTTTTTGTCCTGCCTTCAGGGGCTTTGGAGAATAGCTTGACTCCCTCTTCTTTGTGGTAGCCCCTCAAATACTGGAAGGCTGCTATCATGTCACTCCTAATTCTTCTTTTCTCTAGACTAGCCAAACCCAATCTTTAAGAGAATCCATTCCCCCACCCCCATTGCTTGTCAAAAGACAGCTGGGAAGATCACAAACAGTGATCATTTGACCACTGTTTGGTGCATCCATGGTAAATACACTCTGGCTGCCACGTGCCTCATTATATGATCATGGGGTTGCTGCGATGGTCGTTAAGAGTGAGGACGGGTTGCAAATGACTTTTTTCAGTGCCATTGTGATTTGGAATAATCCCTGAATGAATGGTTGTAAGTTGAGGACTACCTGTTATGTCTCACCTGTGCCAATGAAGTGAGAAGTCCAAGTTTCCAAAGGAATATACACAAGCAGACAAGACCAGTAATGACAGGGTTAAATTCCTTTGACCAGGCAAGTCCTTGGCAGTCTCACACAAGCTGTCTGCCAAGTCCGATAATAAAGCAAGAACATAAATCACAGGCTATCGCCACACACACAGAATCCGTTGGAGCTTCTCTCACAAATTAACACGTTGTCCCGAACAAATTCTCAGAGCGAACACACCCACTTTTATTCTCTGTGGGGCGTGTCAGTCCCTCATCTCAGTCTCTAATTCATCCTTTCCTGTTACGTTGCAACTTACACTTTTGCCTGCGCGTTGCCTCGCATCAAGCCAGCATTCCTCTGATACGTTCTCCTGATTATCTGCCGACACCTGAGGCACAATCAGAGGGAAGGTCTTGTCAAGGAGGAAAGTCCTGGGGAGGAAGGCAATTCCAAATCCTCTAACAAAGCAGGCTCAAACCTCAGAGCCAAATCCTCCTCTTCCTCATTATCCAAGTCTGTGTCCTCTGACAAAGCAGGCTCAAACCTCCGAGCCACAACAACTACCTATGTTCATACCAGTGTCACGGTAGCACAGTGGTTAGAAGGCAGGATTGCAGGCTAACTCTGCCGACTGCCCGGAGTTCGATCCTGACCTGTTCAAGGTTGACTCGGTCTTCCATCCTTCTGAGGTGGGTAAGAATTGAGGACCCCAATTGTTGGGGGAAATAGAAGCTGATTCTGTAAACTGCCTAGAGAGGGTTGTAAAGCACTGTGAAGTGGTATACAAGTCTAATGCTATTGCAGGAAAACTCTGCCCTGGGCTAGTTTGATCCTGACCAGCTCAAGGTTGACTCAGCCTTCCATCCTTCTGAGGTTGGTCAAATGAAGAGCCAGATTGTTGGGGGTCATAGGCTAACTCTGTAAACTACTTAGAGTGGGTTGTAAAGCACTGTGAAGCAGTATATAAATTTCCTTGTTATTGCTATTGCTATTGCAGGCAAACTGTCCACTGCCAGCAGCTCAAGCTTGACTCAGCCTTCCATCCTTCCAAAGTCAGTAAAATGAGGACCCAGATTGTTGGGGGCAATTGGCTGACTGTAAACTGCTGAGAGAGGGCTGTAAAGTACTGTAAAGCGGCATATAAGTCTAGGTGCTATTGCTATGGCTATTGCTAGCTGGTAGCTAATTCACCCAGTTGCCATATGCCATCCAGGGGTGTTTAGGGGGCAGTCAAGAAAACCAGCATGGGTCCACATCCGTGCAGCCAAACCCCATCCTTGTTTTATGTGCAGTTACAGCTTCCATCTTGACTTCTTTTCCCCCTCCCGGCAGGAACCCTTGGTATCTGGAGTTCCACGGGAGACATCTCCACAATTTGGCACCTCTGCAGGAAGAGCTTTCCCTCCTGATATGATAGCATGACAGCAGTGACTGACAGGATAGCAGTCTTCCAATATTTGAGGGGCTGCCACAGAGAGGAAGGGGGTCAAGCTATTTTCTAAAGCTTGCCTGTAGGCCAGACAAGGGATAATGGATGGAAACTGAACAAGGAGAGATTTAACCTGGAAACAAGGAGAAACTTTCTGACAGGGAGAACAATCAACCAATGGAACAGAAGTTGCCTTCAGAAGTTGTGGGAGCTTCATCACTGGAAGCTTTCAAGAAGAGATTGGACTGACATCTCTCCGAAATGGTGTAGGGTCTCCTGCTTGGGCCGGGGGTTGGACTAGATGACCTACAAGGTCCCTTCCTACTCTGATTATCTGTTTTATAATGATTGATCAGGGCTGAAGCATTTGTAGACAACTATCTAACTTCCCTTGAAGTATTTAGGTTCTCCTGCTTGAGCAGGGGGCTGGAGTAGAAGACCTCCAAGGTCCCTTCCAGCTCTATTCTATTCTAATTCTATCGCCCCCACCCCCCACCCCCAGTTATAAGAAATGGGGGGAAAGGGGGAGACGAGGATGAGGTTTCTACGAAGACTGAGGAAGATGGAAGACTGAAGAGATTGCTCCATGGAATAGCCTTGTGCTTTGCTGCCACCTAGTGCTCCATTAGAAGAACTGCGGCTGCCAAATCAGTAGTTTGATCGACAGCGCCCAGCATTGACTTATAAGTGGAGTCCAATGCAGCTAGTCCTCAGCTTACAACCACAATCCAGGCCAGAATTTCTGTGGCTAAGCAAGGCGGTTGTTAAGTTGGTGGCGGCCGAATTTACCATCCTTTTTTCTGCTGCCGTTGTTAAGCAAATCAGTGCTGTTGTTAATGGAACCAGCTGATCGGCTTTCTTGTCAGAAGTCGGCTGCGAGAGTCACAGATTATGATCACATGACCCCAGGATGTTTGCAACGGTCCTAAGTACATGCCAGTTGCCTGAATTTTGATCTCGTGACCATGGGGATGCTGCAACAGTCGTAAGTGTGAGTCTCAGTGCCAATGTAACTTTGAATGGTCACTAAACAAATAGTTGTAAGTTGAGGACTACTTGTAGGCAGCTGCTGAGTGGGGTAAAGGGTTTTTGGGAGAAGGGAGGGAGAAGGGAGAGCCTGACTGGAGGGGGAAAGGTAAGTCTTCCCCCCCCCCATATCCTCATTGATTTAATAAATAATAATCAGAGTAGAGCTGGAAGGGACCTTGGAGGTCTTCTAGTCCAGCCCTCTGCTCAAGCAGGAGACCCTATACCATGGAAGACAAGTGATTGTCCAGTCTCCTCTTAGATTATATCTCCAGTGATGAAGCACCCACAATGTCTGGTGGCCAGTTGTTCCACTGGTTAAGTGGGTGGGGCCAGACGGTTGGTTCAACTACTAGTTCGGGCAAACCAGATGTAAATTTAACATCTGGTTCGCCCAAACTGGTCCGAACCAGTAGAATCCCACCCCTGCCCAGAAGGTATAACAATGTTTAGGCAACCAGCACAATTGTCTGCTACCTCTCCGCAGTCCCATTTGTGTCTATATACACATGATCCTTCTCAAGATTTTAAAATAGAACAACAAAAAACAAAATGGATTAATTTGCCAAGGCTGAAGGTCCTACATTGCTTTCCAAAGATTGCAGTTTCTTGTCTCTTCCCTTCCTATGACTGTGCTGTCCAGCCAGTTATAGTTAATGGGAATTGGTATAGTTAGTTAGTAATTGGGGGCTGTCTCCTTAAGGGAATGCATCATGGTAAATGTAGTTAAGGTATCCTGGGAAATGTAGTTCATGTCATATGGCCACATCTGTAACCCTGATTGGTCACTGAATTGACCCTTGGTGGGTTAGGGGAGGTTTCTCCACTCTTGCCTGGAACCCGGCAGCATGGTGCTGCCTCAACCCCTTGCTCCTTTGTTTTGGGGATGAAAGATTACCATCTTTTTACACCATAAATTGCAGCTATGCAGAGAATTGGACTTTGAGATGAATCTCGACATAACTATGAGTTATCTTGAGGATAAAAAGACTTTGTATGGATGCTTTGTGGAGTTATCTACCTGCCTTTATACATTCAGTCAGCAATTATAGAAGGCAGAATTATCCTTCCTTCCTTCCTTCCTTCCTTCCTTCCTTCCTTCGTATCCCTCCATCCCAGTGTGGTGCGTTTCAAACATTTTTACTACCAATTCGGTGGGCATGGCTTTGCGTGCATGCACACTGTGCTGTCCAGACAGTTTGGAGTTAATGGGATTTGGGATAGTTAGTTAGGAATTGTGAGCTGTCCCCTTAAGGGAATGCATCATGGTAAATGGTAAATTGGACATGAGATGCATCTCGACATAACTGTGAGTCGCCTTGAGGATACCTAATATAATCCAATAAAAGAAACTTCGTGTGGAAGAATTTGTAGAGTTATTCTATCTGTCTTTATATTCAGCAAGTGAATCACAAGACAGAACACACACACTTTACATGTGCATGCACTTTGCGTGGGTGCAGAGGCTTTCCAACTCGCTTCCTGCAATCCTGCGCACTCCCGGTCGCTTCAGCAGCTGCCACACAGCAATCTGCTGTGCTGGGCAAAGCATTTGCGCTTCAAATTCAGAGAATAGAAGATGAGTAAGGGAGCCCAGGCGGGCGGGTGGGCCCAACAGAAGAAGCACCCTCCCTCCCTTTCTCCATCTTTCCTGTTTTTTTCCCATCCCTTCCCTTCGGTTCTCTGCCATTTCCCACCCCTTCCCCCTGACTCCTTAAAGGCCTGGAAAACCTTGGTAACAGAATCTACCTGTGTTATTGTTTGCATGTCACATCTGCAGGCGGGATTAGAGTAGATAGCAGTCCAGAAGCTCAAAGGCAACGTAGGACAATCGCGTTGTTGTTTTAAACCCAAGGGTGATTAACAGGCAGGCATCACCATATCTGACTTAAGCTCTTCTTCAGTGTGAACCAAAGAAGAGCACCCAAAGTTCAAACGAAGAGATCAAAAAAAAACAAAACTTCGCCAGCGAATCGCTCGGTACAGGTGTGTGTTCTCCTTTGTGGAAGGTCACAATGAGTGGTGCGTTGGAATTATTCTTTATTAAAGCCTCACAGAGAAGCGCGCCAGGGAACGGGGAAGAGGCTGGCTATCAAAGGAGCTGGCTTAATGCTTTCTCCAAACCCTGACGATGACAGCTTTCTTTCTTCTCAAGGATGAGTCACCCAGAGCCGATCCAAGGCAACGTGTCGCCTCCCCCAAATCACAAAGCGTGTGTGGGCATTGAGAGGGAGAAAAAGCCTGGGAGAAAATGAACACGGACAGCTGGGCAGAGAAGATCAAAGGAAATGGGCGGAGACATCATTTGGAACCTGCTAATTATTCCATCTTGGCCAAATAGTGCCCAAGCCTTTTATTGAAAACCCTCCAGCGATAGAGAACTCACAACTTCCAGAGGAAATTCCTCCTTAATTTCAGATGGGATCTCTCTCTCTCTCTCTCTCTCTCTCTCTCTCTGATGAGCTTCCACCCATCGCTTCTTGTCCTGCCTTTGGTTGCTTCTCAGTCATCCAGGTCATGACTGGTTGTCCCAGAGGTGCTTTTTCCAAGAGGCAACTGGACTTTCTGGTTTTTCCTTGAAGCCGTTTCGCTTCTCATCCAAGGAGCTTCTTCAGCTCTGACTGGATGGTGGAGAATGGAAGGATTTATATTCCTTGCAGACAGCTGGTCAATTGCATCCTTTTTAGAGAGTCATTGAGGCCACTTGGAGGTTTGTCTATCCTCAGATTCTGGCTTGAAAGAGGGGTCAAAGAGGCCATCTATGACAAAATTGAGCAGCCCTCTCTCAACAGAAGGGGAAGGAGACAACATCATCTATCTCCAGTCCACAACACAGTAATTTCAACAGTTCCAAGAAGGCTCCACACCCATTTGCACCACTCAGGTGACCCTGAGGACAGAGACAAACCTCCAAGAGGCCTCAACGACTCTCCAAAAAGGATGCAAATGACCAGCTGTCTGCAAGGAATATAAATCCTTCCATTCCCCACCGTCCAATCAGAGCTGAAGACGCTTCTTTGGACGAGAAGCAAAATGTCTTCAAAAGGAAAACCAGAAAGTCCAGGTGCCTCTTGAGAAAAGCACCTTTTGATCAAGGACTACCTGTATAGGGAAAAGTTGCAAGAAGTCCTTAGCATGCTGAGTTTTTCCTTGGGAGAGAATCAACCCGTGGAACTCCCCTGACAAACGGTGAGGGATTCTGTTCAGCGTCTCGCTAAATAAACTTTCGAGCTGAGTGATCCATCCATCAAACATGCAAGCCCAGGCATTGTTAATATTTACTGGATTATAGGGTGTCTTTCCAAACCCGAACACGTTGTTTCTTTCTTAAGAAAATCCCCCGGTGCATTTAAATGTTTTCTAAAAGCTTTTTAACAAAACAAAACAGCTCGGTTTTAACACTTTTACATTACTCCAGGTAAGACCATCACCGGTTGATCAAACAGAAGAGAGAAAAGAATGAAAGACAGGAGAGGGGAATGATGATGCTTGCCAACTTGTCAAGGGAGAGGCTTGGACGGAATGAGAGGCCCAAAGGAATCGGAGAAGGGTGAAGAAATAAGGGCATCCTGCATTGTATTTATTATATTCAAAATTTATTTTTTAATCTATTACATTTAAATCCTATCTTTCTTATTTTTATAAATAACTCAAGATGGCACATGCACAAAATGCTCCGTCCTCCTCCCATTTTCCCCACAACAACCCTGTGAGGTGGGTTGGGCTGAGAGACTGGCCCAAGGTCACCCAGTTGGTTTTCATGCCTAAGGCGGGGCTAGAACCAAAGGTGGGATTCTACAAGTTCACACCTATTCGCTAGAACCGGTTGTTAACATTCTAAGCAGTTCGGAGAACCGGCTGTTGGAAGAAAATACTGGCCTAATCCTGTAAGGAAGGCTGGAAGGAAACATTCTGGTGTTGCTTACAGAAACTGCCTCTCTGTTAACCCTTATTACATTCTTGGCAGGACTAGACTTCCTTTTCTCAGGAACTTCTATGGAGTTTTTTCCTCCTCCTTTGCTGGTACTTTGCTTGTGTGGAGTGACCATTCAAAGTTACAATGGCACTGAAAAAAGTGACTTATGACCATTTTTCACATTTATGACTGTTGCAGCATCCCCACAGTCATGAGAGGCCAGGCGAAGAGATGCGTGCCACAATGTGAGTGATATTGAGTTGGCCACGTCCAG
Source organism: Notechis scutatus (assembly GCF_049901735.1). Taxonomy (NCBI): domain Eukaryota; kingdom Metazoa; phylum Chordata; class Lepidosauria; order Squamata; family Elapidae; genus Notechis; species Notechis scutatus. The sequence goes on from NC_142009.1 coordinate 7,950,906, forward strand.
CCAATAACATGACCACCAAGCCATGTCCACCCAGTCACATGACCACCAAGCCACGCCCACTACCTAAACCACGCCCACAGAACCGGTTGTTAAAAAAATTGAATCCCACACCTGGCTAGAACTCACTGTCTCCTGGTGATTGGCCTGAAAAATGCCCCGGTTTGGGGAACATTTTCAGTTTTCTGGGCTGTTTTCAGCCATTTTGGGGGGGGGGGCAAAAACAGCCTGAAAAATGGCCTGAAAACAGCCAGAAAATGGACCCAAAACAGGCCCCCAAACGGTCCCCAGTGGTGGAACCGGCTGAATCTTACCTCTTCCTTTGTGGTGAGTGGCCGGGAGGTGATGAGTGGCATCACCCACCCAGTCACATGACCAACCGGCCACGCCTACCCAGCCATGAGAACCAGTTGTTAACAAATTTGCAACCTACCACTGCCCCCAACAGGGCCTCTTCTTATTACAGGTTCTTAAAGTGATATTGACCCCAAAACCTTGCTGACTCATTCCCAGCATTACATCATCATAGCAGCTGGTCAGCTCTTAAATCATTGCCCTGCCACCTGGACTAGAAGACCTCCAAGGCTCAACCCTGTTATTGTTCTATATTCAACGTCAGGAGTTTCCAAACTTGGCAGCTTTAAGATTGGTGGACTTCAACTCCCAGAATTCCCCAGCCAGTATGCCTCCCTCGGCCCCGTTGCGCACAGATGCAAATAGGTTCATGCTTCTGTGTTGCCATTAACACCTGGGACGGCATCTCCCAAAGAGATAACAAAGAAACGTTTGTTAGTCGGAGTGGAGTGCGGGCAAAGGCTGTTGCGCTGCCAGACTGCCCTTTAATCAGCCTAAAGAAATAATAATAATAATAATAAACCCACAATGGATGCTCATTAGAATACAAAACAATGATTTCCAAGGCTAACCTCCACATTGAACGTCACTTGAGCAGAAATGGATTTGGGGAGGGGGGAAAAATGCAAACAACCAACCGTGAGCAGGATTTGCATCAACCGAGATGGTTCAAAATGGCACGAAAGACACATTTATATGGCAGGGAAGGACGATAGATTTACGGCTATTGACCTCACCCCTTTCCTAAGAGGTCTGTAGGGGGCGTGCATAAGCGCACCAACGTGCCTACCGTCCCTGTCCTATTGTTTCTCTTATTCTTTTATTTTTCTTATATGTACCCATTTCATGTATTCACAACTATGTATACACTTATACTTATTATCTTGTAAACAATTGGCAAATCAAATAAATAAATAAATAAAATAAATAAAACCCATCCACTGCCCCCGCAACCCTCCCAGCGGCAGGGGAAAAAAAATATGCCAATTAGGTTATCCCCTTCTTCCAAATCAACCTGTTTCACGGAAAACAGAAAAACTGGATTAATTTTTAAAAAAAAAATGTCAGTACAGATTATCCTGGATTTACCACAGTTCTTTTAGCGACCGTTTGAAGTTACAACAGCACTGAAAAAAGCGACATGACCATTTTGCACACTTACGACCTTTGCCGCATCCCCAAGGTCGCATGATTGATATTTGGATGCTTGACAACTGACTCACGTTTATGATGGTTGCAGAGTCCTGGGATCATGGGATCCCATTTTTGCGACTTTGACGAGCAAAATCAGTGGGGAAGCCAGATTCACTTAATGACCGTGTGCTGGTTAGACAGTATATAGTTAGTTTAGGAATGAGAGCTGTCCCCTTAAGGGAATGCTTCATGGGAAATGTAGTTAATGCCTCTTGGGAGATGTAGTTCAGGTCACGTGGTCATATCTGTAATCCTGATTGGTCACTGAATGGACCTCTGGTTGGGCTGAGGGAGTTTTGGGGCATTCTTACCTGGACCCCAGCATCGTGCTGGAGTCTTCCCTTGGTATAACGCTATGGGATGAAGATAACTATCTTTTCACACTATGAAGGCAAGTATTAAGGCAACGATTGGACATTAGATGAATCTCAACATAACTGTGAGTTATACCTTGAGGATACCTGATATAATCCAATAAATGAACTTTGCATGGAAGCCTTTGTATATGCTTAACCAATGTGGCAAGAAAAGAGCCACTTAACAAATTTCTCACTTAACAACATAAATTTTGGGCTCAATTGTGGTCATATATTGAGGACTACCTGCATTCAGGCAACCCTGAGGGCGCAGATAAACCTCCAAGTGTCCTCAACAGCTCTCAGAGAGAGTGCTAACAATCAGATGACTGCAAGAAATATTAATCCTTCCTATCTTCACCATTCAGTCAGAACTGAAGAAGCTTCTTGGATGAGAAGTGAAACATCTTCAAGAAAAAGCAAAGAAAATCCAGCTGCCTTTTGAAAGAAAAAAAGCACCTTGGGACAAAAACCATGACTGGGATGACTGAGAATCCGTAGATACGTTGATTTTCACTCATTCTCTTTAAATCGCCAAGCCAGCTATGTTATGCAAGGTTGACTTAGCCTTCCATCCTTCCAAGGTTGGTAAAATGAGGGCCTAGATCAGTGGTGGCTAACCTTTTTGGGCTCCTGTGCCAAAAATTGTGTGCGCACTTGCAAGTTCGCGCTCACGTGCCAGCACCCAGAAGGCAATGCACGCCCCCATGCATGCACGTGCAATCCTCACCTCCAGCCCCCGCCGCCCCCTTACCTGCGCTGTGCCTCACAGCTGACTTTCGACTGGTTTGAGGCCTTTTTCGGCTTCCCAGAGGCTTGAGGAAGGCTTCTGCAGGCTTTGCAGGCCAAAAACTAGGCCCGTTTTGTCACTTCTGGTATTTTCGGAAAAACAGGAAGTAATGAAATGGGCTAGTTTTTTAGCCTTCCTCAAGCCCCTGGGAGGCCGAAAAAGGCCTCAAACTGGCCACAAATCAGCTGTGAGGTGCACACATGCACAGTGAGGTAAGTTTGCCTGCAGCTTGCGTGCTGGCACAAATGGCTCTGCGTGCCACCTGTGCCACGCATGCCATAGGTTCGCCATCATGGACCTAGATTGTTGGGGGCAAGATGCTGACTCCATAAGCTTAGAGAAGACTGTAAAGGCCTTTGAAGTGGTATATAAGTCTAAATGCTATTGCTATGCAGGCCATGCATTCAATCACGTTCATTCAGCATTTATACGTAATCTTCAGTTTATGAAGGCAATTCAGCACAGAATAATTGTAAGTTGTGCCGGTTATTAAGCGGATCATCAAGTGATTGTGACTTTTGCAGCAGTTGTAAAGTGAACATTGCCGGTCGTAACCCGAAGGCTACCTGTACTTACTTTTATAACAGAATAACAAAGTTGGAAGGGACCTTTGGAGGTCTTCTAGTCCAACCCTTGCTCAAACAGGAGGCCCTATACCAGGGCTCTTCAAACTGGACAGCTTTAAGACTTGTGGACTTCAACTCCCAGAATTCCTCCTCCAGTCATGTTAGCTCAGGAATTCTGGGAGTTGAAGTCCACAAGTCTTAAACTTGCCAAGTTGAAAGACCCTTGGCCTATAGCATTTCAGAACAAATGGCTGTCCTGTCTCTCCTTAAAAACCTCCAATGACACATCCACAGCTTCTGGAGTTACAGACAAAAACGCCCCCCTCCCCACCGCTATGGTGCAGGTGGCCGACTAGGTCACGCCCACCATGGCCACGCCCACCCAGCAAACGGGCAGAAAACCCGTTGCTAAAATGTTTGAAGCCCACCCCTGTATATGGGTAGGTGCATAATTTTGTATTTATTTATTTAGTCATATTTATGTAGTGTATATTGGAGCTAGTGACCATTTGAGAGCTTGTATGCCACAAAATGTCATTTTAATGTATGCTGAATAGGGCAGGGGTCCCAAACCACCGGTCCCCGGACCGGGACTGGTCCGTGGATCATTTTGTACCGGGCCGCATGCTTGGGCGCCGCCATCTTGTTTTGACAGCGCTTGAGAAAGTGCTTCCGGGTGAGCTTGTCGGTCGTCGGTTGGAAGCGGCATTTGGGTGCTGAAGGAATCCTCGCGCCTTAGTTTCGTCGAAGCGGGGGGGGCGGCTTCGAATGAAGAGCCGTCCCAATGGTGGTGGAGTCTCGTGTTACTCAGGAGGAGATTAAGAAAGAGCCCAAAAAGCCCATTGACCACGAGAAGGTACAAAGGAGGAGTTGAAGGTGGCGGGGAGAAGCGGGGGACGGCTGGCTGGCCGGTCGCTTGGCTCGCCTTGCCTTGGTCATGCGTGCTGATGCCGGTGCCGGTACTGGTCCGTGGATCGGTCTGTGGATTGCACCGGTCCGTGGTACAAAAAAGGTTGGGGACCACTGGAATAGGGTACATTCAAAGTGACAATAAAGTTACTCTAAGTCTAGGAGTTCATTTAGTGACTGTTTGAAGTTACAACGGCACTAAAAACAGTGACTGATGACCGTTTTTCACACCTACAACCATTGCAGCATCCCCAGAGTCATGTGATCAAAATTCAGATGCTTGGCAACCGACTCATATTTATGACGGTTGCAGTGTCCTGGAATCAGATGGTTCCCTTTTGCGACCTCAGCGGGGAAGCCAGATTCACTGAACAACGGGGGTTGCTAATTTAACACCTGCAGTGATTCCCTTAACCGTGGCCAGAGAGTTGACACAATGAAGCAGAATTCACTTAACAAATGTCTCACTTAATGGAAATGGGGAGGCTCCGTTGTGGTTGTAAAATCGAGGACTCCCTGTAGCCCATAGATCTCTGTTCTTTCCTTGTTCTCTTTAATCTGAGTTCCATGTGAACTCGTACATAAAGGTAAAGGTTCCCCTTGCACATATGTGCTAGTTATTTCCGGCTCTAGGCGGCGGTGTGTTCATCTCCGTTACAAAGCTGAAGAGCCAGCACTGTTCGAAGACGTCTCCGTGGTCATGTGGCCGGCATGACTAAACGCCCGAAGGTGCACGGAACGCTGTTCCCTTCCCACCAAAGGTGGTCCCTATTTTTCTACTTGCATAGTTTTTAAATGCTTTCGAACTGCTTGGTTGGCAGAAGCTGGAACAAGGAACGGGAGCTCACTCCATTACGTGGTGCTGGGGATTCGAACTGCCGACCTTTCTGATTGACAAGCTTAGCGTCTTAGCCACTGAGCCACCGCGTCCCCGAACACACATATACATACATTATACATACATACATTATACATATATACATACACGTATATACTGTACATTGAAGCAAAACACAATGGCAAACCGGCCAACTTGTTTAACGTGCCAACACCGCCTCTCTTGCCAACTTGAAAGAAAGACATCGGCGAGGAGATGGGAATTGAGGTTACGCTGTCAACAAGCATTTAGTTAGAGAACTCAATCCAATCTATCTAATGCCTATTGAGAAAGGTTGGTTCCCCTCCTTAGATTCGCCGGCTTGTACAATTGGGTAAAACCAGATTATAGAGCTAAATCCTTAACGGATGAGGATTTAGTTTCTGGGGGCTGCAAAGACTGTGCTTTTAGCCAAGTCTTATCAGCTCTGCCGGCAGGGAGATTACTCAAGATGTCCTAGGATCAAAATGGAGCCTTACCTGGCTTAAATCAATTAGGCACTTAAGGGCGAAGCTGTCAAAACTGCAAATGCTGGCCAAATCTGTACATCTCATTTTCTTGGCACGGATGCGTTTCACGTGGCATTCAGATGCTTTGGGAGGGGACAGAAAAAGCTGCCGAGGACAGTAATAAAAACCTTTTATTGGGAAGCCATTTCAGGAAGGAGCGGGATAGAAGACAAAAGGGGAAGGGGAGAAAATGAGGTTTTAACACAGTGGGGTCAAACTCAAGGCCCGTGGGGTGCTTAAATATGTCCCACGGGGCTGGCCTGCAAATAGGAAAGGACCAGCCCGTGGTGCCTCTGGAAGCCCAAATGGGGCACTGGGGGGCTGCGTGCCCTGTTTTTGGACTGGACGGCCTCCTGCAGCATTTTGCTGGCCAAAACGGGGTGCAGAGTAGCCGTGCGTAGCCCCCCCCCCATGCCCCGTTTTGGCCAGAATGCTGCAGGAGGCTGTTCAGGCCCAAAACGGGCATGGCATGGCTCTCCTTGTTCCCTTTTGGTTAGCAGGGAGTGGGGGGGGCATGCATCCCCCCCACACCCCGTTTTGGTCGGCAGGGTGCTGTAGGACAGGGGTCCCCAACCACCGGTTCCCAGACCGGTACCGGTCCGTGGATCATTTTGTACCGGGCCGCATGCTTGGGCGCCGCCATCTTGTTTTGACGGCGCTTGAGAAAGTGCTTCCGGGTGAGCTTGTCGGTCGTCGGTTGGAAAGCGGTGTTTGGGTGCTGAAGGAATCCTCGCGCCTTAGTTTCGTCAAAGGGGGGGGGGTTCAAACGAAGAGCCGTCCCGATGTCGGTGGTGTCTCGCGTTACTCAGGAGGAGATTAAGAAAGAGCCCGAAAAACCCATCGACCGCGAGAAGGTACAAAGGAGGAGTTGAAGGTGGCGGGGAGCAGCGGGGGACGGCTGGCTGGCCGGTCGCTCAGCTCGCCTTGCCTTGGTCGTGCGTGCTGATGCCGGTACCGGTCCGTGGATCAGTCCGTGGATTGTACCGGTCCGTGGTACAAAAAAGGTTGGGGACCACTGCTGTAGGAGATGTCTATCCCATTTCCCACCCTCCAGCTGGCTCATGGAGGAGAACAACAATGCTGATCGGGCCCTCGAAGAAATCCAGTTTGATGCCCCTGTTTTAACACAACAAAATTATCGCACGCAAATGAGTTTGATGGGATCAAATTTCCTCCTTAGACACAATGCTTTGGCATTTTACAGGTAGTCCTTGACTTTCAACTGTTTGATTTGTAACCGTTTATAAAGTTGGAGGGGAAAGACTTATGACGGGTTTTCACACTTACAACCGTGGCAGCATTCCCATGGTCACATGATCAGAATTCAGATGCTTGGCAACTGGCCTGTACTTATGACAGTTGCAGTGTCCTGGAGTCATTTGGTCCCCCTTCTGACAAGCAAAGTCGATGGGTTGCCCCAATTAAATCATGAGCTTTGAGCCAAGCTCTATACTTGCACTCAATTTGTTTTTCTTTTTGTGTTGTACAGGTCACCTTCAAGAAGTGAGGGGAGCCGAATGTCAACTCATAAAACATTTCTATGCCTGTTTTAGAGTTGCCATGAACAGCCAGATTCACTTAATAACTGGGTTGCTAACTTAACAACTGCAGGGATTCACTTAACAACCGTAGCAAGACAGGCTGTAAAATGGGGCAAAACTCACTTAATCACTGTCTCACTTAGCAATGGAGAGTTGGGGTCAATTGTAGTCATAAGTTGAGGACTTCCTGTAGGCTGAAGGATACTTCTGTTAAATAGCTTACGAATAACATCCCCTTTCTTTTTAAAAAGGAGAAAATGCCTTTAGATCAAACTGTTGTCAAATTATGTTGATCTGCCCTCCTAATGCTTTGTGGAAGCTTGAAAAAAATGGAAAATAAAAATGTGCCCCAGTGTATTTTGGTTTTTCACTCCGAGTTTCACTGAAGTGTGAGATGTGAAGCAAATAAATTTGATAAATACAAAAAAAGTTCTGTTCTTTCCTATTAAAACTTTTGTGATTTGGGGGGGGGGTCTCATTTACCCCAAAATACAACCCAGGCTGTAAAGAAAAAGAGAGGGGAAAAAAGGAAACTGGTTGATACAATTTAATTTGCACGATTGTCAAATAATCCTGAACTTTCTCATTATATTTTATGGAAGCTTTAAAAGTGGCAAATAAAAATGTACCCCAGTGTGTTTTAGTTATTTGCTCAGAGCGGCCTAAACCATAAGATGAGCAGCAAATAAATTTGAAAGATAGATAGATGGATGGATGGATAGATGGATGGATGGATGGTAGATGATACCGTATATAGATGATAGAGATAGATAAAGATGATAGATATAGATATAGATCAGGGGTCGCCAAACTTTTGGACCTCAGGGACCACCAAACTCATAATTTTAGATCCCAGGGACCACTAACCGGTTCTGTGGGTGTGGCCTAATTTGTGGGTGTGGCTTGATGGTCATGTGACTGGCTGGGCATGGCTTGTATCTAAATATTATAAATATTTATATAAATATTGATTTTTTTATAAAAAAGAGCAACTTTTACCCCAAATCAGGCAAAGCCGGCTTGAGTTGCTCACAGAATCACAGATTCATTCAGAGATCTATCTATCTGCCGTTGGCTAGCTCAGTCTGTCACATAAAATTTGCTTGCAAGCAAACTCACAAAATTAACTCACAACACACCAGGCATGTAAATATTGAATTTTTTTATTTTGAAAAAGAGCAACTTTTACCCAAAATCAGGCAAAGCAGGCAGATTGAGTTGCTCACAGAATCATTCAGTGATCTGTCTACCTGCCATCGGCTAGCTCAGTCTCTCAAATTTGCTTGCTGTGAGTCTGCACTGAATTTGCATGCAAGCAAACAGTCCTAAGGGAGGTTCGGCTGTGCTTAGCTAGAAAGCAAGAAATCCAACCATTTCCTGCTTCCTAGTTAATCTAAATCTCCCGGCACAGCAGAACAGATGACGGTTGGAAAAAGGAAAAATAGCAATTTAGCAGGCAAGTTTGCCGGGTAAGGAGTGAATGGGTGGGGAGGGTTCCCCCAGGCCATGTGGGTGGCGCAGCCTTGTGTTTCTGCGCAGCCTGGATTAATTGCTTTGTGGGGGTGCTCTGGGGGTGAGATTTCTCTGCGGCCCACCAAAATTTTCTCAAGGCCCACCAGTGCGCTGCGGCCCACCGGTTGGCGACTGCTGATATAGATGACAGAAAGACAGATATAGATGACAGAGATGATAGAGATAGATAGATGATAGGTGACAGATAGATGAGACAAATATAGATCGATGATATAGATGACAGATAGGTGACAGATAGATAGATATAGATGACAAAAAGATGGTAGAGATAGATGATAAAGATAGATAGATGAGAGATAGATGACAGACAGATATAGATGATAGATGACATAGATAGATAGATGACAGAAAGAAGGTAGAGATAGATGATAAAGATAGATAGATGAGAGATAGATGACAGATATAGATGATAGATGACATAGATAGATAGATGACAGAAAGATGGTAGAGGTAGATGATAAAGATAGATAGATGAGAGATAGATGACAGACAGATAGATGATAGATGGATATAGATAGATGACAGACAGGTAGATGACACAGATGAGAGGGAGGGAAAGAGAGGGAGATTCTTCTTTTCTATTAAAAGTTTTGTGATTTGGGATTCTCACTTGCCTCAAAACATCACCTGGATCATAAGGAAAAAGAGAGGGGGGAAAAGGACACACGGATGATACAATTTAACCTGCACAATTGTCAAATACTCCTTATCTATTCTCATTATACTTTGAGGAAAGATCGAAACAAAGATGCATTCAACTGTACATTCCAATTGTTCTGGGGTCTCATTTGCCCATATTGTTCAAACGTAATGCAAATCATCAAGGAAAAGAGAAGGGGGCAGGGAGACACATCGACATAGCACTTATCTCCCCCATAAAATCTCTATTGAAACCATCCCTCCAATTGCAAACCAAGGAGCATTAATGAGATTCAGTATTCTTCTCTCTCTCTCTCCCACCCTCCCTCTCTCTCTCTCATGTGTGTTTGCCTCTGTTGGAAGTTATCACCCACCCCTCTCCTAGAAAAATGAAATATTTTAGGATATATTAAAAAGGCAGAATATTTCCCCTAAAAGAGGAGTAGATACTCAGAGAGGCAGAAACTCATCCCCCACACCTTTGTCAATGGGCCATTAAGGGCTGGGCCAGTCTATTCTACATAACAAAGTTCTACCTCCTTCAGGCAGAGCCATAATAGGAATTGCCCAAAGCCCTTTCATTACGTCACCACCCAGCAAGAGTCAACCAAGCCTGGGACTCAAAAGACAACCTACAAAGTTGCCCCTGCATGGCACCATGGGAGCCTGACAACCAATCAGAACCCAAGCTCAAATTCAAAGCCCAACAGAGGGCATGAAACCCAGGCACTCTCAGCGTCTCTTCCCTTTTTTCTGCCCAGGAACCCATCCTGACCACCATTAAACCATCTTTCCAAACAGTCTCCATGTTTCCAGTGTCTTTTTCTCCACTTGGAACTGAACTCAGAAGGATATTTTCTTCCAACACATCATAATGAGGACCAAGCTGGAAACACACATGCACACACACACACACACACACACACACACAACACACACAGAAGAAATTAAAAAGCATGCCATTTTTTTTTAAAAAAAAATTGGCCTCTTTAAAGCTTTGTACAGTTTTCTACTTCGCTTGAAGAAGGTTGAAAGGAGGCCTCCGGTTATACAACTTGGGAACAGTTGAAATCTTTATTAATAATAAGATTGTTAAGAGTGTAATAAGATTGGGACTGGGTTGGGGACACAACTCACTGTGAGTTGTGTTGGGGGGAGTGTGCGTGCAGGAAGGGAGGCTCAGGCAATCTCAATGTACACGTTGTACTCTGACAATAAAGGTAATAATAATAAACTGAATCTCATTAATACACGATAATAAATAATGCAGCTGGGGGAGGGGACGACTGCTACTTCCAGTGGACTTCCAAGCCTGTTCTCAGATTGAGGTCAGACTGGGATTCTCCAAAAGACACACGATTAAGCTAAAAGGTGGCTCAATCTGGCGGCATAATGAAGACGACAATATCCTGTTACAGAAAACCCAACGCTGCTTAGCGGCTGATAGACTAATCAGCAAGGGTGAGAAGCCCTTTCTGGAAATTAATCGGGGGAGACGTTATTTTTGTTTTTCAATAAGCTTTTGTTATTAAAATAATAATAATTGCCTTTAATGAGAGCCTGGCTCTGATGGGTTGTTGTTGGTTTTTTTTTTTGCTTGCTTGTTTCTGAAACAGCCTTTGGACAAAGACTAATTCTAAGGGAATGTAGGTTTTTTTTGAGGGGGTTCAAAAAAGGCTGCAAGAATATCATGCTCAAAGGCAGGGTTTTCTCAAATCTGGCAACTTTGAATTGCCCTGGGGAATTTGAGGTCCATGGAACTTAAAAGTTGTCAAATTTGAGAAAACCCTGTTCTGAGACGAATGAATGAATGAATGAATGAATGAATGAATGAATGCTTTATTGGCCAAGTGTGATTAGACACACAAGGAATTTGTCTTGGTGCAAATGCTCTCAGTATACATAAAAGAAAAGAGACATCCGTCAAGAATCATCAGGTACAACACTTAATGATAGTCATAGGGTACAATAAACAATCAAATCATACTAGGAAACAGTCAATATAAATTGTAAGGATACAAGCGACAAAGTTACAGTCCTACAGTCACAAGTGGGAGGGATGGGCGATAAGGAGTGATGAGAAGGTTAACAGTAATAGTAGTGCAGACTTTGTAATAGTTGAACAGTGTTGAGGGAATTATTTGTTTAGCAGAGTGATGGCACTTGGGAAAAAACTGTCCTTGTGTCTAGTTGTTCTGGTGTGCAGGGCTCTATAGCGTCGTTTTGAGGGAAGGAGTTGAAACAGTTTATGTCCGGGATGTGAGGGGTCTGTAAATATTTTCACAGCCCTCTTTTTGACTCGTGCTGGATACAGGTCCTCGATGGAAGGCAGGTTGGTAGCCATTGTTTTTTCTGCAGTCCTAATTATCCCCTGAAGTCTGTGTCTGTCTTGTTGGGTTGCAGAACCAAACCAGAGTTATAGAGGTGCAGAGTGCCCTTCAAGCTAAGCGAGCACTTTGTCTATCCCTCCTCACTCTCTTTTCTCTATTGTTTCTATCTATCTCTGTATCTATCGACCTATCTATCATTATCTATTATCTTCTATATCTATCGATCTATGGTATCTATTATCACCTGCCTGCCTCTCTCTCTCTCTCTCTCATATCTATCTATCTGTGGTCTGTCTGCCTCCTCTCCATCCATCCATCCGACTTGCTTGCTGCCCACCTCACCTAGTTAAACAGTTCAGGAGGTGCAGAGGGGGCCATCGTACATCAGCTCAGTTCTGGTTTATCCTATTCACCCAAACTGGGTAATATCATCAGTGATAGAAGGCAGTGGTGTTTGCTGTTTATGTACTTGGGTTTTTCCTTGTCAGTGTTGGTAGAAGTGATCTTCAAAAACTTTAGTGGACCAAAATGCTTCTCATCAGCAATCAATAACCAGATGAGCAGAGATTAACACGAAGATTAGCACTAGACCAACAATCAAGATGTACCCCAATCAAATACCCCGTTTCTCCGAAAATGACCTATCCTTAAAGTAAGCCCTAGCTTGATTTTAACACATGCGCCCAATATATGCCCTATCCCAAAATAAGTTCTAATTAAGATCCCTCCCACTCCAGGGTGCACGGGTAAAAATTAAGCAAAGGTGCGGATGGGGGAGTGGAGCTGCTCTGCTACTTACCTTTGGACAGTTGTAGCCAGGCATTGCACACACATGACACCTGGCTTGCTGGCCCTTTTCTTCTGCAGCTGGCAAGGCTGGCAAGGCTTTCCTGAAGGCCCCTGCAGGCGATAACAGAGCTCTGGATCAATCAGGCCTTCAGGAAAGCCTTGCCGGCCCCAAAAGAAGTTTCTTAAGGCCTCTGACAGTGAAAAGGAGGCCAGGGGCAATGCATGCAAGTGAGGTTAGTCAGTGGATGACATCCCTTGAAAATAAGACTTGGTGCCTTCTTTGGTGGCAAAAAATATATATAAGATAAGAGTCTTATTTTGGGGGAAACCCAGTACCAATTCAGATAAACAATCAAAGGGTAAACAACAACCTAGTCAAGGAAACACCAAGAACTCTGCTACCAACGCTGATAGGGCAAGCAACTAGTACATCAATAGACAGTAAACCTCACTCCCTTTCTAGCACTGATGATGTTATCTAGTTGGCTCATGAAACGTCTGCAAGAAAACAACCAAGCTCAGAGGACATCATGAACATCACACTTCACTCCTGAGCTGTGAATAATTTCTTGAAATGTTTGATCAAGAAGCAGAAAGAAATGGTTGTTTGAATGATGACGATGATGATTTTGGCCCATCAAGTTCTCCTGGAATTCGGGTCATGGAAAACCCTGTCTTAGAATATTTTGGATCTTGCAAAGGATGGTGGATCTCATTTGGATTCTGTTTCAGACAGCATAGGCAGTCCTTGACTTACAACCATTCAAAGACACAACAGCACTAGAAAAAAATGACTTATGACCGTTTTTCACACTTAGGACCATTGCAACATCCGCAGGGTGATGTGATCAAAATTCAGAAGCTTGGCAATTGACTCATATTTATGACGGTTGCAGTGTCCCGGGGTCGGGGTCACGTGTTCCCCTTTGGCAATCTTCTGACAAGCCAACTCAATGGGGAAGCCCCTTAACAACCGTGTTACTAACTTAACAACTGCAGTGATTCACTTAATAACCATGGAAAGTTCATGAAACGTGGCAAAACTCAACAAATGTCTCATATAGTAACAGAAATTTTGGGCTCAATTGTGATCGTAAGTCGAGGACTACCTGTAAGAGCTAGCCAGGATCAACTTTGGTCTCTTTACACTTGAGAGTTCCAAATTCAGCCCCTCTCCCCCTTAAAATAGATCTTGGACCATATTCCCAGTGTCCCTTTTCAAGTGAAAAGAGGGACCAGGGGAGACAGGATAGCAGTCTTCCAAAATTTGAGGGGCTGCCACAGAGAAAAGGGGGAGTCAACCCGTTTTCTAAAGCCCCCGAAGGCCAGACAAGGAATAATGGATGGAAACTGAACAAGGAGAAATTCAACTTGGAAATAAAGAGAAACTTTCTGACAGGGAGAACAATCAACCCATGGAACAAAAGTTTCCCTTGGAAGTTGTGGAGGCTTTCAGGAAGAGACTGGACTGCCATCTGTCAGAAATGGTGGAAGGTCCCCTGCTTGGGTGTGGGGTTCGATGAGGTGACCCACAAGCAGGGGTGGGCTTCCAAATTTTTAGCAAAGGTTCTCTGCCCGGTTGCTTGGTGGGCGTGGCCATGGTGGGCGTGGCGTAGTCCGCCTCCTGCACTACGGTGGGGGAGGCGTTTTTGCTCTCCCTGGGCTCCGGAGGCTTTCCTCGAGCCTCTGGGAGGATGAAAACGGCCTCCCAGGTCTCCAAAGGCTCTCTGGAAGCTGGAAACGGGCCCATTTCCGGCCTTCCCGAACTTCTGGGAGCAGTGGTGGGATTCAGCCAGTTTGTACCAGTTCGGGAGAACCGGTTGTTAACTTTCTGAGCAGTTGGATGAACTGGTTGTTGGATGAAATCATTAGGGGTGTAGAACCGGTTGTTAAATTATTTGAATCCCGCCACTGTCCGGGAGGCCTGTTTTTCGCCCTTCCCGAGCCTCCGCAGCCCCTTGCACTTACCTGCATCCAAAACAGTCCGTGTGGAGGACTTCCTGGGAGGGGAGGGGTCAGGTGAGACAGTCAGGAATGGGATTTGGGCGTTCTCTGAACTGCACAGGTTAGCTAGGGGCTCCCCTGAACCCCTGCGCACCCCCCGCAGCCCAGCCCTGCCTACCAGTTCCCTTCCAATTCTGTTAATCTGTTCAACTTGCCAAAATCATAAGGGCCAGAGAGAAGAGGGCTACCTTTTCACCCTAACACAATTTTTTAAGAAAAGGAAAGCCTGAAGCCAATTTACTATGTCAACAAGGTTTGAAATTCCTGCCTTCTAAATCTTCCGGTTTCTTTTTAACCATGTAAGCCATACAATACCGCAGAAGCCAGAGATCCCGTGTGCCAAAAATGTGTTGATTTTATTACAGATTATTCCAGGCATCTGTCTCAAATATTGGTAGACTGCCATCGTGCCACCCCTAATCCTCCTCTTCACTAAACTAGACATACCCAGTTCCTGCAACCGTTCTTCATGTTTTAGCTTCCATCATCTTTGTTGCTTTCCTCTGCACTCTTTCTGGAGTCTCAACGTATACATACATACATACATACATACATACATACATACATACATACATACATACATATATATATATATATATATATATATATATAGTATTCAGATCTGTTTGTAAGCGCTCACAGAAGTGACCAGGCAGATGCGCTGGAACCCACCGCCATTTCTCAGGCTGGTGCGGTTTAGTGCCAGTGCAAGCTGCTTGCACTGGCACTAAACCGAGAAGCACCAGTTCCCCTGAAGATGGCGAGTGGGACCTCGCCGAAACGCTGCTCTCAGATACTTTTGAATCTTACGCGGGAGAAACCCGAATAACCAAAGATCCACATACAAATACCCGCATGAAAACTCAGAAAACATATATATATATATATATATATATATATATATATATATATATATATATATATATATATATATATATATATATATATATATATATATATGTCTCGAAATGTATACATTAACTAAACAATTCATATATTTTACAGGTGTTTAGATTACCAGCAGGAAAACACCAAACCCAATTACTGTTTGTGCTTTTGAGAACAAAGCCTAATTTATTTCTGATTCAATCCATGGTTTATCGCAAGCGTGATCAGCGAGGACGGAGTGATATAATGAATTCTCTCTCCTAAAATAACAGTTACGTCTGTATTTTTAGGCACACGAAGGCTTTGGATAGTTTGTTATTTGTTGATGGTCCAGATTTAGAAAATAGGATTGACTTCTATTCTCCGCAGAGCTGAAAATCGCAGCCGGTAAGAACATAACCAGCCTAAAGTAGCTAGTAAGAGCTTAAGCGTAATCTCCTTTTGCTGTAATATTATAAACTGATTTGGGGCAGCCATCGTTCCATTTCGGAAGCAGTTCACTGCATAGGTGGGCTGCAATTTTGAGAACAAACTCCAGTCCACTTCCGTGAAAGTTTGTTCTGTGGGGCATTGTGAAGTTATTAAAATGTCTTTGAATACTGGAATAGAATAACAGAGCTGGAAAGGGACCCTGGAGGTCTTCTAGTGCAACTCCCTGCTTAGGCAGGAAACCCTACACCACTTCAGACAAAGGGTTATCCAATCTCTTCTTTAAAACTTCCAGTGTTGGAGCATTTACAACTTCTGGAGGCAAGTGGTCCCACCGATCCATTGTTATCACTGTCAGGAAATTCCTCCTTAGTTCTAAGTTGCTTCTCTCCTTGATTAGTTTCCACCATTGCTTCTTCTCCTGCTTTCAGGTGCTTTGGAGAATAAGTTGACCCCCTTGTCTTTGTGGCAGCCCCTGAGATATCAGAAGACCGCTATCATGTCTCCCCAGTCCTTCTTTTCATCAGACTCAATATAACCAGTTCCAGCAACCGTTCTTCGTATGTTTTAGTTTCCAGTCCCCTAATCCTCTTTGTTGATCTTCTCTGCACTCTTTCCAGAGTCTCAGCATCCTTTTTACATCGTGGCAACCAAAACCGGATGCCGTATTCCAAGTGTTGCCTTCCCAAGGCCTTATAAAGCGCTATTAACACTTCATGTGATCTTGATTCTATCCCTCTGTTGATGCAGCCTAGAACTGTGTTGGCTTTTTTTGGCAGCTGCTGCGCATGGCTGCCTCACTGGGACTCCAAGGTCCTTTTCACAGTCACCACTGTTGAGCAAGGTATAATTAGTAGCTCGGGTTGGTAGTTACATTTTTGGTTGGAGCTCCGAGCTTGGCGATTTGGTTGCAACACGTTTTGTCCCCATTGAAGGAGACATAGAACAGAACAGAATATCAGAGTTGGAAGGGACCTTGGAGGTCTTCTAGTCCAACCCCCTACTCAGGCAGGAAAACCTATACTATTTCAGACAAATGGTTATCCAGTCTTTTCTTTAAAATTTCCAGTGTTGGAGCATCCACAACTTCTGGAGGCAAGTCATTCCATCGATTAATTGTTCTAAACATCAGAAAATTTCTCCTTAGTTCTAGGTTGCTTCCCTTCTTGATATATTATATCAAGCAATCAATGGAATTGTCGAATTTTTATCATTCAATAAGCAACAATACCTGGCTATATTCTTTATGATTAGACTTTTGTGGAAAACCAACAAGATTTCGTTTTTTTAAAAAATTGAAGACTTTTTATTCCACCAATTTCCAAAGCCACATAGATCTTTACAGTAAAAACATCAACCAAAATAAAATACAGAGGTGCATATACGCATACAAAATTATAAACAATTACAATCTAAGTCAAACATCTGCACGTTAAAGGCTTTCAAAAATGTTAAGAAGCAGGTAGCCTTCTCAACAAAGCAGAAGGTCCATCCTGAAGACCTGTGGGTGAAGGCAAGAATGACCACACAGGGGTCAAAAATCACAGTGGTGGCTCTGTTTGGTCTTGTTCCTTTTTTAGGCGAGTGACACACATTAAAAAAAAGCCGGGAGACTTCACTTACTCAGTTCCATTTACCATCCTGATTTTTTTTAAACCAGGGAGTATCCAATCCTGGAAACTTTTAAGACTTGTGGACTTAACTCCCAGAATTCCCCAGCCAGAATGGAATTCTGGGAGTTGAAGGCCACACAAATCTTAAAAGTTGTCAAGGTTGGACATCTGTGTGGATGTTCCTTAGGAAGCTATAGATCCCAGGTTGCTTCACAATGAACGTGGTGGGTCAACTTTGGGAATGGGGGTGAAATCCAGGAAGAATCCGAGTTGCTTCACAATGAACATGGGTCAACTTTTGAGAATGGGGGTGAAATCCAGGAAGAATCCGAGTTGCTTCACAATGAAC
This sequence comes from Notechis scutatus, assembly GCF_049901735.1. Taxonomy (NCBI): domain Eukaryota; kingdom Metazoa; phylum Chordata; class Lepidosauria; order Squamata; family Elapidae; genus Notechis; species Notechis scutatus. The sequence continues at coordinate 7,968,573 of NC_142009.1, forward strand.
ATGGGTCAACTTTTGAGAATGGGGGATGAAATCCAGGAAGAATCCGAGTTGCTTCACAATGAACATGGGTCAACTTTTGAGAATGGGGGATGAAATCCAGGAAGAATCCGAGTTCTTGCCTTTACTTATGTCCTCCCATGCCATTCTCTGCTCACTTCTACCTGTTTCCCTGGAAATAAGACCCTACTAGAAAATAAGCCCTAGCATGATTTTTCAGGATGCTTGTAATATAAGCCCTACGCCAAAAATAAGTCCGTTATGATTATCAGCCAGATGCATTTAGGACTGTGTTTCCCTGAAAAATAAGACCTAACCAGAAAATAAGCCCTAATGTGCCTTGGAGGAAAATTTAATATAAGACTCGGACTTATTTTGGGGGAAACACAGTATAAGGTGACAACTTCAATCCTTGCAGGAAAAAGCCAATGAGGAAATTCTTCCCTGCGCTGCAAGGGCACCATTTTGGAACCAGGAATAAATGACTGTTCTACAATGACAGAATCCAGGGGGAAGTAATCACTAATGGGTGTAGCAATGGCAGGTTCCCCCTTCCTTGCTGTATGCTGTTGTTGAAAAAAAGAAAAACTTGTTTCCAGCACTTAAATATTACTGGGATATTGTCCACATTTCACATATCAGCATGACTGAAAGACTCCGTTTCTTGTCAAGATGTCACCTTGGGGATGTCAGCGTTCCCAGAACCTAATTCCTCCTTTGGTTACCTGGAAGTAAGTCACATGAGAAGAACTTGCATGATCTTGGCTCTTACCAAGTTCACACCATCCCATCTCCGTGACTTCCTCTATTTGGTCTTGAACAATGCAGAAGGAATTTGTGTCTAGCCAACATTCAATCTTGAAACTCATGAACGAAGGGGTCTTGATATCACACATTATCTACCCTGTTTCCCCTGAAAATACGACCTACCCTGAAAGTAAGTTCGAGCTTGATTTTTACATGTGCACCCCCAAATAAGCCCTACCCCCAAATAAGCCCTAATTAAGACCCTGCCCACTCCAGAGTGCATGGGTAAAAATTAAGCTAGGGTGGGGATGGGAGTGGGGGAGCTGCCCTACTACTTACCTTTGGACAGTTGTAGTCAGGCCTTGCACACCCCGACACCTGCCTTGCCGGCTCATTTCTTCTGTAGCTGGCAAGGCTTTCCTGAAGGCCTCTGTAGCTGATAACAAAACTCCAGATCGATCTGGAGCTCTGTTAACGGCTGCAAAGGCCTTCAGGAAAATCTTGCCAGCCACAGAAGATGTTCCTGAAGGCCTCTGACTGTGAAAAGGAGGCTGGGGGTGACATGCGCAAGTGAGGTTAGTCAGTGAATGACATTCCCCGAAAATAAGACCTGGTGTCCTTTTTTGGTGGCAAAAAAATATAAAACAGGGTCTTATTTTCGGGGAAACACTTTATTTAATGGGTAAGGTTTCATACAGCATGGGCCTCACTGAGTAACCAATATTTCCACTCATACTTTTCGATCTACACATTCTTTAAGGTTACCTGTTGCTGGTGTGCCTCTCTGTTATTAGATGGCTTCCTGGCTCTTCGTTTATACCTTCTCTGTACTTTCAGCCCTTCAATAGATTCAGGATTTAATTAATTTTTCCTCCTGGTTATCACAATCCCCAAACCCTCTCTTGCTTATATTCAAATGACATATTATTTAAGACGACTTTGTTCTTTCTAATGCAGAGGTGGAGAACAAATAGTCCCTTTATGACTTGTGGATTTAAAACTCCCAGAATTCCCGAGCCACCATTTCTGAGGGCTGGCTCAGGAATTCTGGGAGTTGAAGTCCACAAGTTATAAAAGAGCCGTTGTTCCCCACCCCTGTTGTAAAGCTTGAGAAGTCTTCCTTCAATGACTCGATTGTTGTAATTTGTTTCACAAAGAGGCAAATGAAAAATGATGAAACCTGTGGGTCAATATCTAACACGCCACGATAATTTATTTGACAAGGATTAAGAAGAAAAACGTTTGTTCCAAAGTTTGAGAAAAAAGGAAGACATCTAACCCAGTTTGGGAGAAAGAAAGAAAAAAGACGCCTAACATTTTGTGGAAAAATTATATCAGTTAATAAGCTGTTATAAAATTGCGACTAATGGATGATATGTTTGTATGATACGTTCTTTACAAACTATTCTTTTTAAAAGAAATATATGACATGATGGACATTACTGGCGAACTAATGGATATGGGGTGGCATTACTCATTTTAAGATTAATTTCTAATGGTCTCATCAGTCTTGATGTGACAGAAATTTTGGCCCTCACTTAAAAGCTCTCAGACTTACAACTTTAATTAAATGTGCTTCAGTGTCCGAGACCTGATTTGGCTCCCAAAAATATTTAAGGATGCATTTATATTTGACACAAATCAAATCACTATGCATAAAACAATAAAGTCCTGGTGAAGAACCATAGCACTGATTCATGCTGTATATTTTCCTAGCAAAATAATGCCTACAGATATCTTCATAATAAAAACATGTTGGTGATAGGCTCATGAAATGGTATTTAATTATTTCTACAGGCTTATGCTGTAATATTCGGCTTTGCCCATTTTGATGGTGAATGATGGTACATAAAAGTGCAGAATTGTTTGCATATTAGTTGTAAAAAAGCTACTTGGTTTGGTTTAGCTTTCCCAGCTCGTGATAGGCCCACTGTGAAGTTCACATGATCGTTAAAAAAGGCCAAAGGATTGGGAATGGGAACATAGTCTCCAAAATTTCAGCCAACCAAGGTGATTTTGATTACTCTCTCTAAGCTGGTAGCTACTAAACTAACTCCACAATGGATCTCTTTGCACGCATTGTGTTATGTTGAACAAACTACACTCATATAACCCGACAATTTTCTCCTTACCCATCTCCAAAAAGGACCTGTTACATTTATTTGGAAATGATCTCACTGACTTTACATAAAACTGATTCCTTCTACAAATAGGCTGGTGAGACATAATAATAAAACAAGGATGGGACAATCGGTTTGCAGCAGAGGAAACCAGGACCCAAGTGATTTCTTCCATCTTTTTAAACACCTGTAAAGTTCTTCTAAGACTACACCAGTTGTTGTCCACCATAAGTTGTATATATTGCTGAAAGGAATGGTTCAGCCTCTTTTAGGAGAAGGACAGGCAGACACAGGGAGCAGAGTCAAGAGAGAAATCAGCCTGGAGTCCTTACGTTCCCACAAATGGCTTCCAGGGTACTTCAGGGATCAGCAACCCACGGCTCTGGAGCTGCATGGGGCTCTTTTATCCCTCTGCTGTGGCTCCCTGTCACTGGTCGGCTCCACAATTGATAGGGCTTTCGGTTAGGACAGGTAGAGGAAAAATGATGCTGCGCTAGGAGGAGACTCTATGGTGGGGGAACAGGACTTCCGGTCAGCTCCATAATTGAACAGGGTGCTTCCGGTTAGGATCGTTGTGGCTCTTTGAGTGTTTTAAGGTTGCCGACCCCTGGGCTAATTTCTCTCTTAACTCTGCCCCATCTCTGCCTGCCCTTCTCCTACATCTCCTCCTGTTTTCTCTGCCAGGTTCTGTTCTAAGAATGTCCAATCCGTCATTGGTTGGAAACATCTGTCCTCTCAGTGGACGCTCTCTTTCATTCGTCAACACTTGTAGAGACAGGAACATGATTTGAGGGCACATCACATCTTCCTATCTTCTGGAATGTTGCAGAAGTGAACGGGAGGAGAGGTGGAGGGCATTTTTGGGACAGAGTTGGTCAATCTCCATTCTGAGCCAACTTTTTCCGTGAAGGCGGGTGTCCCTGAAGTATGAGCGTCCCTCCAGTTTTCCCGAAACTCGGGTTCTCTGAACCCATTCCTGACCTTAACTAGAAACAGTGACCCTATTTTTCCTCAGGCCTGATTTCTTTTCTTTTTTTTACTGGTTAAGTGAATGGATTGTAAGACACACCTTTGCTTTGCGATCCAGGAAGCTGGTTTTCCTTTCCCTTCACCTCCGGCTCAGTTTCCTCAATGCCAACCTTATGCCCAGCTTCCTCAATGGCGCTTCTGTTATTCCGGCTGTTCTCCGTGATCCCCGACCACTCTGCGGCCACTCCTGCTTCAACTTTAAACCTGGAGGTGGCATCTCCTGGTTTTTGAGTGCTGGGTGGACAAAGTTCTTCCACCAGAACGGGGGTGTTTGCGGTTTCAGAGGACGTCAAAGTACTATTGTCATTGGAAATCGAGCCTTCGTTCTTCTCTTCCACCACCTCTTCTTCATCATCATCATCATTATCATACAGTTCAGGTGTAAAACAGAGCCTGTCATTTCCAGCACCAGTTTCGATTCCTGGGTCTGACTTGGACAGTTCCACCTTTGTTCTCCTTGGAGAAGACACCACTTTCTCCACATCTTTATGTCCGGTGTGCTGCCTTTCGTGGGGACATTTCTCGGTCATCAAGGTTCTTGGAGAACCATTGATCATTTTGCCATCTGGCAACTGTTTTATTGGTTGGTCTTCTTTGACCCACAAATTATTTTGCTGGGGTCCATAAGGAACAGAGGGGCCGTCTTTCTCCACTGCTCTTTCAGTTTGGCCGGTAGCCTTGAAGACGTAATTCTTCTTTCCTGCTGGTATTGAATCCAGCATTTTAGTGAAGTAACTTTCTATGCTGCCAGCAGAGAATTGACCGTTCGCTCTCTTCCTCCTGCCGTCAGCGGGGGAACCCAGGGGGCTGGAGTCTGTAAATTTATTTTGCTTTGTGGAGAAAGGTGAATCTGGGGAGGAAGAGCAGATAATAAGGAACAGAAGCAGAAAAAGAGATTATTAATTCTTGCCATTAGCATATCCATCAGGCGTCAGTACTTGGTTTTTAGGATAATTGATTAAGTCATAGATTTATATCCCGCCCTTATTTATTTTTTTAAACTTTCTATTTTATTTTTTTAAGTTGAAATGCAAAGCTCTAACAATTAAAAAAAAAAAGTGAGTGCAGCAGTTTTTACGCGAACGCAATCGTTGTTAAGCAAAGCCACTGTTTATTTTATTTTTTGCCAGAAACTGGAAGTAAACATCAGTTTCCAAGTAAAAAAAAAAGATTGTAAATTGTGGTCAGGTGTCCATGGAATGCTACAAGTAAGGGAATAGGAGAAGGGAAGGAGGAGGTTGGAAACAAAAGAGGGAGGAAGACAGGGAGGAAGGAAGGAAGGGCATAAAGGGATAAAGGAAAGAAAGGAAAACATGTGCCTAGGAGGAAGGGAGAGAGAGGAGAATGGGGGAAAGAAGGAGGACAGGAATGAGGTTCATGGAGGGGGAGGGAGAAGGGCATATGGTATAGGAGGAAGGAAGGGAAGGAAAAACATGGAGGACAGGAGGAAGGGCATGGAAGGAGAAGGAGGAAAGGAAGGAAGGTCAGGGAGGGAAAGATGGAGGGAGGAAAGAAGGAGGGAGAAGGAAAGAAGTTGGAACAAATGAACGAACAAAGGATGGGTAGAGGAAAGGAAGGAAAAGAAGAAAATAATGAGTATGGAAGGAGAATAGAGAGGAGGTGGCTGGAAGGAAGAAAAATAGGTAGGAAAGAAGGAAGGGAGGGAGGGAAAGGGCATAGAAGGAGGAAGAAAGGAAAAACATGGAAGGCGGGAGGGAGGGAGGAAAAGAGAGAGGACAGAGAGGCAGAAGGAAAGGAAGGTCAGGGAGGAAGGGAGGAAGAAAGTTAGAACAAATGAATGAACAAAGGATGAGTAAAAGGAAGGAAAATGAAGAAAGAAGGAAAAATGAGGTGGAAGGAAGGAGAATAGAGAGGAGGATGGAAGGAAGAAAAATAGGTAGGAAAGAAGGAAGGAAGGAAAAAGGAAGGAGGGGGAGGAAGGAAGGAAGGAAAGGAAAAGGAGGGAGGGAGAGAGGGAGAAAGGGCTACAGCATTAAAAAGGTCAATGTTGCAAATAAGGAATGCCATCCTGTGCCCAGCATGGCATCAACACCCCCACACAGCTTGTTCTTCTGTATTAGCAAAACTAACCAGCTCCCATTGGGGGCTTTTCCATCCTCCAGAACTTCCTCTCTTTGTAGACGCGTTTTCAAGCAAGCAGATTGACATGCCGTAATGGAACCTCCTGCCTTCAATGTATATACAACTAAGTACGGGGAGGAACTGCTGTGGAACATTTTGTTAAGAAGGGTTTAATCCCTTCTTTCCACTTGGGAACAAAGGGAGCCCGGTGGGTGGCCCAACACATCCCTGCACGCCCAGAGGTGAAGTTTTTTTTGGGGGGGACTTTCTTTTCCATTGGCAGCTTTTCGCTCTCCGCCAGCTCAGGACGATGCTTCAGGAGCCAACGTGCGTTTCCTTGGGATTGCAGTGCAGCCATGGAAGGCGGCTGTACGATCCCAGGAACAGATGCGGCTGCTTTGAAGAGTTGCAGAAGGGTCATGGGAATGCCTACATAGGGTTCAGAGCACCTTCCCTCCCCTTAAATCTGCCCAGCCAAGCTCAGGTGATGGGAGTCTCCTGAAAAATAAAAGAAACTCCTTCCTTCCTTTCTCTTTCTTCCATCCTTCTTCCTTCCAACTGTATTCTTCCTTCATTTTCCTTCCTTCCTATTTCTTTTCCTTCCATACTTCCTCTATTTTTCTTCTGTCCACCCCTCCTCCGATTCTCCTTCCTCCCATTTCCATTTTTCCTTTCTTCCTTCCTTCCCTTTCTTTCTTCTTTTTCCTTCCCTCTACCCATCTTTTGTTTGTTCATTTGTTCCAATTTCCTTCCTTCCTCTATTCTTCCTTCCTTCCCTCCTTCTTTCATTTTCTTTCTTTCCCTCTACCCATCCTGTTTGTTCATTCCAACTTTTTTTCCTGTCCTATTTTTCTTCCATCCATCCTCCTATTCTCCTTCCTTCCATTCTCATTTTTTCCTTCCTTCCCGTTCTTTCTCTCATTTTCCTTCCCTCTACCCATCCTGTTTGTTCATTTGTTCCAATTTCCTTCCTTCCCTCTATTCTCCTTCCTTCCCTCATTTTTCTTCCTTCCTTCTTTCCCTTCATTTTCCTTCCTTCCCTGTACCCATCCTTTGTTCATTCCTTCCAACATCCTTCCTTTCCTATTTTTGTCCATCCATTCTCCTTCTATTCTCCTTCCTTCCATTCTCATTTTTTTCCTTCCTTCCATTTCTTTCTTCATTTTCCTTCCCTCTACCCATCCTTTGTTCATTTGTTCCAATTTCCTTCCTTCCCTCCTTCCTTCCTTGAACTTACCAATTCACTCATCCTGATTTCTATCTACCTACCATGTTGTCAAAAATCACCTCATGAAATTTTAGTTTCCTTCACGAGACCTTAAAAGATTTCAGACAAAAAAAAAAAAAAAAAAAGAGAGCGTCCAAAACTTTTGTATAAAACTGCATGAGACAACAAAACTGCCCAGAACCTCCGAGGTGAGACCTCTGCAATCTTATGAGATTTGACCATCCAAAATAGTTTTAGCGATTTTTAAAATTTTAGTTTTCAGATACAGGCTTCGTAATTGATGGCTTGGGGTGAAACAGCTCCTGGTATTCTTTGGACGTTGGTCATACCCAGGCGGCTATCCAGAAATAAGCAGAATGACGAAAGCATTTGTTTTTTTAAATCTTAGCAAGATTAACTTTGCTCTGGCGAGAGAATCCCGTGACTAACCGGAGGTTGTTGGGCGAGTCGCGATGCGTTCTGCAGCCCCTGTTTCCAAAATGGAAACTTGGGCTTCCCTTTCATGAAGAGCGCCTGGTGATAAAGGAAGAAGTCCCTCTGGAGCAGAAAGGGGTGTCAGAATCTTTGAACTTGTAGACACGAGCAGAGAGCTGTTGGTAGCCCCAAGTGCAGCTTCAGCGCCATTCTGGTTCATTTTAGCAAAGGCTCCCAAAGAGCTAAGGGCACAATCGAAGTCTTTGTAGTGATGGATCTGCTGACGAATCCATTTGGACAATCCTGGGGAAATGAATTAGAGATGAATCATTATTACATTCTAATTATATATATATATTCTAATATATGGTATATATATATATATATATATATATATATATATTATATATATATATATATATATATATATATATATATATTTGTTTTCTTAAGTATCACTTATATTGTATCACATTATCAACATGATGTGGAATATCAGCTTTGAACAAGCTGTATTTTCCCATACGTCATAGTAGTGGTGCTTTTAGATAGTTGATAGCAATATTTCAGCAGAATCTCATCTGATAATCATCAGGCTTCTGTATTGTTTATATATATATATATATATCACATTATCAACTATAATGACATGGAAAATCTCCAACCGAAAGCCTACAAAGCTGAATTTACCACATTCCTCTTGGCTTCTAGGTGCTCACTAAGAAAGGATTTTTCAAAATCACCATCAGAACATTAGTATTTCCTATATTATTATTATTAACACGCTCTGATGCTACGGAGTTCTACTCCTCCTCCCCACCTGGAAAGAAATCTCTTCCAAATGCAAAACACCAGCAGAGGAGAGGAGTTTCAGCTTCAGTTTCACAGCACCAAGCAGCTTTAGTACAGAACAGTTGAGCAAAGCCACACCCAGGCTCCTTGCTGTCTCCTTGCTCACACAGCAAATACTGTTTCAGTTTCCAAACATCCCTCAACTCTCTCACACACTGACAGGATACTAGCCAGATGAATACCGTTGGATGCTGGTAGGCAGAAGCAGATTTTCCCCCCCTTATTTTCTTCCCCCAAAACTAAGCCCAATCACATAGTTTCGTAGCGAAGCACAGGTATCCAGCTAGTTACATTATAACTATACATTCTACATGAAACAACTGCAGTGGCAGTCATTAGAATATAGTATTGCAGGCAGATAACTCTGCCCACTGCCAGGAGTTCAATCCTGACTGGCTCAAGGTTGATTCAGCCTTCCATTCTTCAGAGGTTGGTAAAATGAGGATCCAGATTGTTGGAGGCAAGAGGCTGACTCTGTAAAATGGCTTAGAGGGAGCTGTAAGGCACTATATAAGTCTAAGTGCTATTGCTATTGCAGGCTAACTCTGCCCACTGCCAGCAGTTCAATTCCCAATGGCTCAAGTTGACTTAGCCTTCCATCCTTCCAAGGTTGGTAGAATGAGGGCCAAGATTGTTGGGCGCAAGAGTAAGCGTAAACCGTTTAGAGAGGGCTGTAAAGCACTATATAAGTCCAAATGCTATTGCTATCTTTCCTTGAACACCTCCAGTGATGCAGCACCTCCAACTTCTGGAGGCGAGTCGTTCCATTGATTAATTGTTGTAAAGAACTATCAGGAAATTTCTCCTTCTGTTTTTTAGGTTGCTTCTCTCCTTGTTTATTTTCCATCCATCTGCTTCTTGTCCTGCCTTCTGTAGTTTTGGAGAATAGGTTGACCCCCCGCCCCCTTCTTTGTGACAGCCCCAGAAGGGGAGGAGGCCTGACGGGCTGTGGTCCATGGGGGGGGGGTCACGAAGAGCCGGATACGACTTAGCGGCTGAACCACAACAGCAAACCTAACTGGGATCACAAAGTTAAACCGATTCGAACCAAGTTAAGTTGGATCCAATTTTGTTGTACCGATTTTGCAAGTTTTGTAAAACAAGTTTCGCTGAATTTTCAGTCCAGGTCGTACAATCTCCCAAAACAGCAGAAGGCCGAGGACAAACTAAGGATTCAAGTTCTCATATATATATATATTTTTTAAAAATGCACCATTATTATATCTCCCTCATAGCTCAAGGCACTTGGCAAATCTTTTTATTTACCGTGCTTCCTTCCTCTCCCACTTCTCCGGGGTCAGGGGGAAGAGAAGTTTTGGAAAGATTCCGGTGTCCTTAAACCCTCAGTTGTTCACTCAAGGACACCTCAGGAAATTAAAGGACTCGGTCTGATGCGAAACGGGGCCGCTTGTTCTCATGCCAAGGCAAGATAGAGGCAGCTGGGCAGACGTGTCTCAGAGATGTGACGGAAAAGAGCAGTCGGCCAAGGTTGCTTTTCACAGATGTGGAGATAACACAACGTCCTTTGTCTGCTCGCTGAAGAGCAACTAAGCAAAGAATAAACCACAACTGCTACGTAAGACATTTCACGGCCCTTTTTTGTTTTGCGGGTGTACGAGTAGTCCTCGACCTAAGACCACAACTGAGCCCCCCCCCCCCCAATTTTCATGGCTAAGCAAGACAGTTGTTAAGTGAGCCGTGGTGGTGCAGCGGTTAGAATGGAGTATTCAGGCTTCTTCTGCTGACTTGCCAGCTGCCTGCAGTTTGGCAGTTCAAATCTCACCAGGTTCAAGGTTGACTCAGCCTTCCATCCTTCGGAGGTCGGTAAAATGAGGAGCCAGATTGTTGGGGGTAATAGAGGCTGACTCTGTAAACGGCTTAGAAAGGGCTGAAAAGCACGGTGAAGCAGTATGTAAGTAAGTGCTATTGCAGGCTAACTCTGCCCACTGCCAGCAGTTCGATCCTGACTGGCTCAAGGCCGACTCAGCCTTCCAAGGTCGATTAAATGAGGACCCAGATTGTTGGGGGCAAGAGGCTGACTGTAAACTGCTTGAAAGGGCTGAAAAGCACTGTGAAGCAGTATGTAAGTAAGTGCTATTGCAGGCTAACTCTGCCCACTGCCAGCAGTTCGATCCTGACTGGCTCAAGGCCGACTCAGCCTTCCAAGGTCGATTAAATGAGGACCCAGATTGTTGGGGCAAGAGGCTGACTGTAAACTGCTTAGAAAGGGCTGAAAAGCACTGTGAAGCAGTATGTAAGTAAGTGCTATTGCAGGCTAACTCTGCTCACTGCTAGCAGTTCGATCCTGACCGGCTCAAGGCCGACTCAGCCTCCAAGGTCGATTAAATGAGGACCCAGATTGTTGGGGGCAAGAGGCTGACTGTAAACTGCTTAGAAAGGGCTGAAAAGCACTGTGAAGCAGTATGTAAGTAAGTGCTATTGCAGGCTAACTCTGCTCACTGCTAGCAGTTTGATCCTGACCGGCTCAAGGCCGACTCAGCCTTCCAAGGTCGATTAAATGAGGACCCAGATTGTTGGGGGCAAGAGGCTGACTGTAAACTGTTTAGAGAGGGCTGAAAAGTACTGTGAAGGTGGTATATAACTCTAAGTGCTATGGCTATTGTTATCATCTCTCTCCCTTTCTCCCCTATCTTCTGCCTATCTACAATCTCTCTTTCCCCCCTACTCCCTCCCTAAGAACCATGGTGAAACAGTGGTTAGAATGCAGTATTACAGGCTAACTCTGCCCACTGTTAGGAGTTCAATCCTGACTGGCTCCAGGTTAACTTGGTCTTCCATCCTTCTGAGGTCGGTAAAATGAGGACCCCAATTGCTGAGGGCAAGATGCTGACTCTGTAAACCGCTTAGAGAGGGCTGCAAGGCACTATGAAGCGGTATATAAGTCTAAGTGCTCTTGCTCTTGCAGACTTCCTACTGCCAGCAGTTCGATCCTGACCGAATCAAAATTGACTCAGCCTTCCATCCTTCCAGGTCGATAATGCAATCAATCCTAAATTGTATTAACAGAGGGATACAATCAAGGGAAATACTAATACCACTCTATAAAGCCTTAGTAAGACCACACCTAGAGTACTGCATCCAGTTTTGTTCACCACATTATAAAAAAGATGTTGAGACTCTAGAAAAAGTACAGAGAAGAGCAACCAGGATGATTAGGGGACCGGAGGCTAAAACATACAATGAACGGTTGCAGGAACTGGGCTTGGCTAGTCTAGTAAAGAGAAGGACCAGGGGAGACATGATAGCGGTCTTCCAATATTTGAGGGGCTTCCACAGGGAGGAAGGGGTCAAGCTATTTTCCAAAGCACCCAAAGGGCAGACAAGGAATAATGGATGGAAACTGATCAAGGAGAGATTCGACCTGGAAATAAGGAGAAACTTTCTGACAGTGAGAACAATCAACCAATGGAACAGAAGTTGCCCTCGGAAGTTGTGGGAGCGCCATCACTTGAGACTTTCAAGAAGAGATTGGACTGCCATTTGTCAGAAATGGTGTAGGGTCTCCTGCTTGGGCGGGGGTGGTGGACTAGATGACCTACAAGGCCCCTTCCAACTCTGATTATCTTGTTATCTTATCTGATAAAACGAGGTGCCCAGATTGTTGGGGGCAATAATGCTGACTCTGTAAACCACTTAGAGAGGGCTGTAAAGCGGTATATAAGTCTAGCTGCTATTGCTGTTTTACAACCTTTTTTTTGCCACAATTGTTAAGCGAATCACTGCAGTTGCTCCATGAATCATGCAGTCATTATAAGCGAATCTGGCTTCGAAGTTTATACAAGATCAAATGACCCATGGGACAGTGCAACTGTCATAAATACATGCCAAATGCCGTGTGGTCATAAATGCAAAGTAATTTTTTTTTCAGTGCTGTTCCCTAAATGCGGTCCCTAAACGAATGGTTATAAGTCGAGAACTTCCTATACGATGCATCCTGGAGGTGTATTCTGAGAAAACTAAAGCCTCTCTTCTGACAACCTGCCAGAACAGCAGGATAAAAAAAACAAACAGAAATAATTACACAATACTCCCATCGGCCAAAAATTTAGCGTGAAAATTATGGGGGGATCAATGTCCTTGTGTACGCTGAGTGTGCCTGTACGTGTGCACAGACATGCACGCACAAGCCAAAGGAGAGGGGAGGGCAACGCAAGACATTCCACATGTGGGATTACAATTCCCATATTTTTTTCTTCCCCCCTGGTCGTTGGCCACACTGGATGAGTTACTGGGAGTTGGAAGATCCACAATCCTGGGATGGCTACGGGTTCTCTGCACCTGTAAAACAGGGACTAGCCACGGATACCTTCTAAAGCTTCTTAGGTTTCCTTTTGAATGTAATTAATTCATAAATATTTAGTGCCTTCCCTGATTTAATGGGCCTTGTTTTGACAAAGAAAGAGCTTAAGTGGAAAAAGAAATACTGTTATAGCAAATACCAAATTGGGAAGGGAAAAAAAAACAAAACAAAAAAAACCACCCCACCCACCTTTGATTGCATCTAAAATTACTGTGAAAGATTTTAAATGAGAGGCACTGTCATCCTTTCCTTTTATTACGCCCTTCGGTGACATGGCCCGAATGGTTCATATGATGGAAATGGAGTGCCCCCTACTGTCAAGAATTGATGAAAGCAGTGTGGGCTTTATCAATTCTATAAAATGGCTAAGGAAGACCAAATAAAAGAATCAAAATTACAGAATCAGTCCAGTTCTGGCTGCTTGAAAGTAGCCTTTTCTCATTGTATTTAAGCTACTGAAGATGTTCTGATTTTAAGCTTAAATTTGGCTGGTCCCTTAAAAGCAGGTTTATAACTATATGCCTATTATTTCATGTATCCTGGTGTATTTATCTTCTCCTGAGTGTTATACCTTAAACAGAAATACCCATTTGTACACGGTAAAGTTTAAAAACTGTAAAAATTTAGGTGAAAATGGCTTGCACTCTTTTAATCAATAAAATGAATACGGAATTGACAAAAAGAAAAAAAGTTAAGAGAATAGAAAATAAATGGGCTAGAAGGGAACTTGGAGGTGTGAATAGGAGACCCTATATACCATTTCAGACAAATGACTGCCCAGTCTCTTCTTAAAAACTTCCAGTATTGGAGAATTCACAAGTTGTTCCACGGATTAATTGTTCTCGCTGTCATGAAATTTCTCTTTAGTTCTAGGTTGATTCCAGTGGTGGGATTCAATTTTTTTTTTTACTATCAGTTCTGTGGCTTGGTGGGCCTGGCATGGCTTGGTGGGCGTGGCAGGGGAAGGATACTGCAAAATCCCCATTCCCTCCCCACCCCACTAGCCTGCTTTCCAGCTCTGTTCTCCTGTTCTCCCACCCCACTAACCTGCTTTCCAACTCTGTTCTCCTGTTCTCCCACCCACAACCTGCCACTAACCTGTTCTCCCACCCCACAACCTGTTTTCCAGCCTGTTCTCCTGTTCTGTTCCAGCTGTTCTCCTGTTCTCCCACCCCACTAACCTGCTTTCCAGCTCTGTTCTCCTGTTCTCCCACCCCACTAACCTGCTTTCCAGCTCTGTTCTCCTGTTCTCCCACCTCACTAACCTGCTTTCCAGCTGTTCTCCTGTTCTCCCACCCCACTAACCTGCTTTCCAGCTCTGTTCTCCTGTTCTCCAGCCTGTTCTCCTGCTCCACCCCACTAACCTGCTTTCCAGCTCTGTTCTCCTGTTCTCCCACCCCACTAACCTGCTTTCCAGCTCTGTTCTCCTGTTCTCCCACTCCCACTAACCTGCTTTCCAGCTCTGTTCTCCTGTTCTCCCACCCAACTAACCTGCTTTCCAGCTCTGTTCTCTGTTCTCCTGCAGGGCAACCAAAGGAGACCCAGCCGATCAGCTGGGACTTAATGGGAGGTAGAGAATAAGAAGGGGGCGGGGCCAGTCAGAGGTGGTATTCTGAACTACTCAAAATTTCCATTGCTGGTTCTCCAAACTGCTCAAAATTTCTACTACCGGTTCTCCAGAACTGGCCAGAACCTGCTGAATCCCACCTCTAGTTGATTCTCTCCTTGATTAGTTACCATCTATTTTTTCTTGTCCTGCCTTCAGGTGTTTTGGGCAATAGGTTATCCCCCTCTTCTCTGTGACAGGCCTCCCAAATCTTGGAAGATTGCTATTCGGTCACCCCTAGTTTCTTCTCTTTGTTAGACTAGACCAGGGGTGTCCAACTCAAGGTCCATGGCCTGCATCCATCCCACAGGATGCTTAGATCTGGCCCGCCCTGGAAAGAGTGAAGGACCGGCTCACGGTGCCTCTGCCAGTGAAAACGGAGCTTGGGAGGGCCACATCTGGATCTCCCGGGCTTCATTTTCAGCTGTGACGGCTTCCTGCAGCCCTCTGCCAGTGTAAACGGAGTTCGGGAGGGCCGAGATATAGTCTCAGTGTGCCCCAGGGTGAAAAATATCTGCCTCTAGGATCTCAGAGCCTCCAGATTGTGAGCGAAAGCTCCACCTCTAGGCTGACCGCACCACTGCGCCTTGCCAGCCTGTCTCCCTCAAATAATCAGATGTCTTACCGGCTGTGTATTTATTGGGGCTCTTTCCAAAACGGTCGTCGACTAAAATAAGTGCTCCCCAATCGCTTCGGTGGCGGATGCATCTGGAACAGAAGAACACATCATCATCAAAAAAAAACAAAAAAAAAAAACCTCCATGATCAGCTTTTCTTAAAACTTTCAGGAAAGGAAGAGAATCGGATGTCCCAAAGGAGTTTTTTTTTTTTCAAGAGGCAACTGGACTTTGTGGATTTTCTTTGAGACGCTTCCTCATCCAAGACTTTGTGGATTTTCTTTGTCTTTTAAAGACGTTTCGCTTCTCATCCAAGAAGCTTCTTCAGCTCTGACTGGATGGTGGGGAATGGAAGGATTTATACCCCTTGCAGACAGCTGGTCATTTGCATTCATTTTAGAGAGTCATTCAGGCCACTTGGAGGTTTGTCTGTGTCCTCAGGGTCACCTGAGTGGTGCAAATGGGTATGGAGCCTTCTTGGAACTCCTGAAAGGATTGTGTTGTATACTGGAGATAGATGACATTATATCCCTCTCTCTCTGTTGACAGAGCAGTGTTGAATTTTGACATAGATGGCCTCTTTGACCCCTCTTTTAAACCAGGCCCTGAGGGCACGGATCCTTCCAGGTACCCTCAACGACTCGCTAAAAGGAATGCAAATGACCAGCTGCCTGCAAGGAATGTAATTCCTTCCATTCCCCACCATCCAGTCAGAGCTGAAAAAGCTTCTTGGATGAGAAGTGAAACATCTTCAAGGAAAAAAAACCAAGAAAGTCCAGTTGCCTCTTGAAAAAGCACCTTTGGTACAACTGTGATCTGGATGACTCAGAATCTCCACAGACAAGAGAATCGGATACTGGCTTCGGGTCTGGTTTCAGATACCGATAGTCCTCAACTTACAACCTGCAACTGAAGTTATAATAGCACTGAAAAAAGTGACTTAGGACCATTTTCAAACTTATGACTGTTGCAGCATCCCCGTGGTCACATGATCAAAATTGGAAAGCTTCGCAACTAATTCATATTTAAGGTTGACTCAGCCTTCCATACTTCCGAGGTGGGTAAAACGATTGCTGAGGCAAGATGCTGACTCTGTAAAACCGCTTAGAGAGGGCTGCAAAGCACTATAAAGCGGTAGATAAGTCTAAGTGCTATTGCTCTTGCAGGCTAACTCTGCCCACTGTCAGCAGTTCGGCTCAAGGTTGACTCAGCCTTCCATCCTTCCAAGGTTGGTTAAAATGAGGGCACAGATTGTTGGGGGCAACAGGCTGACTCTGTAAACCGCTTAGAGAGTGCTGCAAAGCAGTATATAAGTCTTAAGTGCTATTGCTCTTTTACAGCCCTATTTTGGCCACAATTGTTAAGCGAATCAATGCAGTTGTTCAGTGAGTCATGTAAAACACCACAGAGTGGTATATAAGTCTAAGTGCTATTGCTAAAACCAAAGTTCCAAGATGATAGCAGTGTTTGCTTTAAGGAACGGTCAGCAGAGCTCAAAGAAAGACTTTGAGGATGGAGAGCCAAAGGAATAACCTTCACTGAATAGGTTCGCTCACCTGCCGAGGGCTTGGTTCAGAGCTCTGTAGGCCTGGATTTCATACCATTGGCTTCCTGTCAGAAGTCCCCTGGCTTTTGAGTGTTGATCGTTGTATTTCCTTTTCAGTTCCACCTGGAGAAATTACAGTAAAGTTCTCTGCAAAGGATTGATCGTAACAGAATTCATTTTTTCCCAGCAATACCTGAAAAAGGAGAAAAATGGCACCTCCCTGATGGCAATCCATCTTGGTTGGACTAAATTACAGGTAGTTCTCGACTTACGACCAGGGGTGGGATTCTACAGGTTCGCACCTATTCACTAGAACCGGTTGTTAACATTCTAAGCAGTTTGGAGAATTGGTTGTTAGAAGAAATTACTGGCCTAATCCTGTAAGGAAGGCAGGAAGGAAACATTCTGGTGTTGCTTACAGAAACTGCCTCTCCGTTAACCCTGATTACATTCTTGGCAGGACTAGACTTCCTGTCTCAGGAACTTCTCTAGAGCTTTTTTCCCTCCTTTGCTGGTACTTTGCTTGTGTGGAGTGACCGTTCAAAGTTACAATGGCACTGAAAAAAGTGACTTATGACCATTTTCCACACTTACGACTACTGCAGCATCCCCAGTCACGAGAGGCCAGGTGAGGAGATGCGTCCCTCGATGTGAGTGATGTTGAGTTGGCCACGCCCAGCCAGTCACATGACCACCAAGCCACACCCACCAACTAAGCCATGCCCACAGAACCGGTTGTTAAAACAATGGAATCCCACTCCTGCTTATGAGCATTCGCTTACTGAGCGTTCGAAGTTATGAAGCCGCTGAAAATAAGAGACTCGAGACCAGTCCTGGCACTGATGAGCATTGTAGCATCGCCCGGTCACATGACCAAAATGTGGTTGCTTAGCAACAGGCATGTTTTTATTTTATTCATTAAACCAATGTATAGAGGCGGTCCTCAGTACATGACCACAAATGAGTCCAAAATTTCGGCTGCTAAGCAAGACAAGTGAGCAAGACCTAAGTGAGTTTTTGTTGTGGTTAGCCAGCAGCAGGTGCGGACGGCTGTGGAGAGCAAGGACTCAGATGAGGGGCCAAGACCATTAGGGAGTGGACTGCTGCCTTCAGAGATTGTGGGAGCTGTCAGCAGCGATGAGGAGGTACCCGAGGAGCCTGTGCCAAGTGCGCGCAGGGTTGCTTGCAGGAAAGAGGAGCTGCAACAGCACGGGTGACTCGGGAGTAAGGCTGCAAAGTAATGGCCCCTCCTTCAAGAAGATAAAAGCCAGCTGTGAATCGGATGTTCTTTGCAGGAAGCAAAGACGTTTTGAAACTCGAGCCTCGTGGACATTGCAGTATCTTAAGCTGGTATTTGAAGACTCTTGTGTTGTAAAACATTTCTTATCTGTTATTCTTGACAACCTCACACAGTTTTGGCAGAGGCTCGTGCTTATCAAAGTTAATTAGTTTGCAGCAGCCTTTTTAACCGGGGATTCGTAAGAATCATTAAAAGGTTTCTGTTCCCTTTGGTTTGTGTTTGTTTTATTGGAAAAGGATTTGGGTCAGAACAGTTT
This sequence comes from Notechis scutatus, assembly GCF_049901735.1. Classification (NCBI taxonomy): domain Eukaryota; kingdom Metazoa; phylum Chordata; class Lepidosauria; order Squamata; family Elapidae; genus Notechis; species Notechis scutatus. Next base: position 7,986,688 of record NC_142009.1, read on the forward strand.
TGCTCCATTTTACAACCTTTCTTGCCTCCGTTGTTTAGTGAATCACCGAAGTTGTTAAGTTAGTCACACGGTTGTTAAGTGAATCTGGCTTCCCCATTGACCTAGCTTATCGGAAGGTTGCAAAAAGGGAATTACGACCATTACAGCATTCCCATGGTCACGTGATTTACGTTCAGATGCTTGACAACTGACTCCCATTTATGATGGTTTGCAGTTCCCGGGGTCATATGATCACCATGGGGAAGCCAGATTCACTTAACACCTGGATCGCTAATTTAACAACTGCAGTCATTCACTTAACAAATGCGGCAAGAAAAATCATAGAACGGGGCAAAACTCCCTTAACAAATTTCTCATTTAACAACATACATTTTGTTCTCAATTGTGATCGTACGTTGAGGGCTACCTGTATACACGTGTGCCATGTGAGCAGGGCACATACAATTCAATGGCCTTCTTCGTACCCTCACTTCGTACAGGGCACTGAATTGTATGCGCACAGGGTGTATTCAGTTGTGGGCTTAGAACAAGTCACTTGTTTTGTTTTTAAATTTCTGCCGAGAAATTTTTCACGAACTGGAATTTTCCATTTTAGTAGCAATTCCCCAATAGCAAAAAAAAAAAAAAAAAAAAAGAAGGGGGGGGTTTTTGAGTGCAACAAATGGTAATTTAGAAAATGAGCTTATTTTATCGTGCAAACCTGTTGTTTTGAAAGGGAAGGCACCCAGCCACACAATGGAAGGTTAATTTCACTGCTCTTTTATTCGGTATTAACCTTTTAAAACTGACAACTGAAAGGACATGCTTCAAGAGAGAACACAGTCGACTCCTAACAGCTTCTGACAAGTAACTTTCAACTCTCGTTTAGGTAAAAGAGTCTTTTCTTTTCATGTTATTTTATGTGCCCGTGCCCTTTAAAACAACCTGTCAAATTCACAAATTCAAACTTCACAGGCAGAAAATAAATTCAGTTTGATCTCCTAGATCTAATATTGGTTTCTGTCACTCAGAATTTATGAACTCGGGCAAAAGGGTTTTTTTCCCCCCACAACTTTGTTTGAAGTTTGTGGAGGGAACCTTTTCGTTTTATTTTATTATATATTTTTTTATTGATCAGGTTGAGGTACCTCATCTAGAATAAGCCCAGAATTGATGGTGAACAATTTCTAATTCTGAATCCAATATAAAAATCTGCAAATCTTTCTTTTTTGGCAATCAACAATGCATTGGTAAAACAATATATCCAGATACAGGCAGCTGAGTTACAATCATTTGTTTAGTGACCACTGAGTTACAAATCATTTGTTTAGTGACTGCTGTAGCATGCCAACTAACACACGATCAGTATTTGGACGCGTGGGCATTGGCATGTATTTACAATGGTTGTACAATCCCGGGGTCCTCGGATCACCATTTGCAACCTTCCCAGCTGGCTTCCAGCAAGCAAAATCAATGGGGAAATCTGGATTCACTTAGAACCACGGTTCACTTAACATCTGTGTCACACTTCCAAGTAATAGACCCATAGCAAGCAAAACTCCGAGGCAGGTAGATTCCTCAAAAGAACAGGTTTATGGGATATATCATATTGGCACAGATCTGGAGAAAACCAACTCATCTAACCAGGATTCCTTCCACGTGTGGTTTTATTTTTAAATCTTCTCCGAGGGATGAGCTAGGTTGCAAGTGCTTTTAGTGTCTGCCAGCAGGGTACATGAAGATTTTTGAGCCACAAACTCTAGTGCAGTGGGGGCGGGGGTAGGGAAACCCACCACAACCTCAAAATCTCAGCCACCACCCAACAGTGATGGAGGTTTGCCTGAGCTCTTCGGAGGGCAAGAGCAGATAACAGAAAACAGAGAATCAGAGTTGGAAGGGACCTTATAGGTCATCTAGTCCAACCCCTTGCCCAAATGGGAGACCCTACACCATTTCTGACAAATGGCAGTCCAATCTCTTCTTGAAAGTCTCAAGTGATGGCGCTCCCACAACTTCCAAGGGCAACTTCTGTTCCATGGGTTGATTGTTCTCACTCTCAGAAAATTTCTCCTTATTTCTAGGTTGAATCTCTCCTTGATCAGTTTCCATCCGTTATTCCTTGTCTGGCCTTTGGGTGCCTTAGAAAATAGCTTGACCCCTTCGTCTCTGTGGCAGCCCCTCAAATATTGGAAGACTGCTATCCTGTCTCCCCTGGTCCTTCTCTTCCCTAGACTAGCCATGGCCAGTTCCTGCAACCGTTCATCGCATGTTTTAGTCTCCAGTCCCCTCATCATCCTGGTTGCTCTTCTCTGTACTTTATTTCTAGAGTCTCAACAGGTTAGGAAGTCAGTTTAATGCTCCGGCATCCATTTCACCGAATCTCATTTCAACGATCGGACATCCTCTGGACCTGACAGGACGCATATGTGGGGAAGGCAGGCTCTCCGCTGGCCAGCGGGCCCGCCATCACGCCGTTTTAACCACAGGCTTGATGGGGATTAGCGAAAATGTCAAAAGACAGCAGCCCTTCCTGGCTACCTGTTCAGCCTTGAAAACATACTCCTAGCTATCGGGCGCAGTTGAAAGACAAAAAGATTCAGTGGGAGCGGCAGAAAGCCCGTGGCAAGCCACGTCGTCGTCTTGTCGCTGTCAGAGAGATGAAGCTTTGATCTATCTGGGAGGTCAGGGATACCTCCAATTGAGAGGCAGCCTCTTAATGGGCCTGTTTCCTGGAAGGCTGTGCTGGGCGGGCCTCGCCTGCTTTCCTCTCTCCCTCCCCCTCTTCATTCCCACAGCCTTCTGCCTGCTCTTCTAGCCCTGGTTGCATTTTGACGGAAAGGAGGAAGTGGAAGGAAGGAAAAGTGGAAAGAAGGAAAGGAAGAGGGGAAAGGGAAAGAAGGAGGGAAGATAAAAAATGGAACAGAAGATGGGGAAGGAAGGAAGGAAGGAAACAAAAGGAAGGGGGAAAGAAAGGATGGAAGGGAGCAAGAGAGGAAAGGAGGAAAAAAAATGAGAAAACGAAGGAAGGAGAAAAGAGAGAGGGAGCAAAAATGAGGAAACAAGGAAAGGAAGAAGGAAAAGGCAGGATGGAAGGAGGAAAGATCAAGGAAGGAAACAGAAAAGTGGGAGGGAGGGAGGGAGCAAGCAAGAGAGGAAGGAAAAATGAAAAAAGAAAGAAGAAAGAAAGAAAGAAAGAAAAGAAAGAAAGAAAGAAAGAAGAGGAGAAAGAGGAAAGAAAGAGGTTAAAAAAGGATGGAAGGAGGAAAGACCAAGGAAGGAAAGAGAAAAGTGGAAGGGAGGGAGGGAGGAAGGAAGGAAGAAAGGAAAAAAATGAAAAAAAAAGGAAGGAGAAAGGAGAAAGGAGGTAGGGAGAGATGGGAGGGAGGGAAGGAGGGAGGGAGGAAAGAAGGAAGGAAGGGTTGTAAACCATTTTTTCCCTTCGCTTCTTGGACAATGAACATAAATAACACCACCTCCTTTTTTGCGGATATTGTGCACAAAAAGATCCACTGTGCCAAGGGGAAGGAGAGAGAGTTCAGATCGATCTTTCAAAATCCAAAGGAAAATGGGGAATCTGGAAGTGAATGTTCCACCCTCAGCAGATTTTCTGGGCTAAAGATTGCATTCCCAACAAGAGACCACAAGTTGGGGGAAGGATGCCTTGCGGCTTCATGTGGCTTATGGCTTTCAACCCAATCGGCTACGATTGCTTCCATCCAATCAGCACTTCAGTGGTTGACTTCGGGCCGGTCTCTTCAACCCAACCCCGAGAACAAGACAAGGGCAAACCCCCTTCTAGAAACATTGTCCCAAAACCTGCAACAACCTGTTCAGGCTCTCCCCAAGATTCAAGACTAACTCCAAGATAGATGGAAACACACACACACACACAACTTAATGGCTCAGTTAATTGTGTGATTCCTAAGGGATGGCAAGATATCAAATTAATCCCAAAGCTCCTGGAATAATTTTTGGATTTTAATCATTTATTTATTAGATGTTTATTACTTGATAAAGTAACTTGAGGCAGCAAACATATATACAACCTCTTCCTATTTTCCCCACAATAACTTTGTGAGGTGGGTTGGGATGAAAGGAAGGAACTGACTTGGAGTCACCCAGCCAGCTTCCATGCCTAAGGTGGGACTAGAACTCACTGTCTCCTGGTGATTGCCCCAAAGTCACCCAGTTCACTTTCATACCCAAGGCAGGACTAGAACTCACAGTCTCCTGGTGATTGACCCAAAGTCACCCAGCCAGCTTTCATGCCTAAGGTGGGACTAGAACTCACAGTCTCCTGGTGATTGGTCCAAAGTCACCCAGCCAACTTACATGTGTACGGCAGGACTAGAACTCCCAGTGTCTTGGTGATTGGCCCAAAGTCACTAGCCGGCTTTTATGTCTAATGTGGGACTAGAATTCCCAGTCTCCTAGTGATTCACCCAAAGTCACCCAACTGGTTGTCATGCCTAAGGCAGGACTAGAATTTCACTGTCTCCTGATTTTTAGGCCAGCACTGTAATCCCTACACCAAACTGGCTCTCTTGAACTGAATTGATTTATTTAAACAATAGTTCTTTCTGTTGTTATTTTGCTTTAAAAAAAATCATCCTCCCAATTAAAAAAACTAAATAAAAATGAAAATTTATGGGGAACCAAGGATATCATATTGAGCACGTAGACATCCTAGAGATGTTTTCTTCTATATTCTGTAAGCTGATCAAGGCAGGCAGGGACCGCAATTGAACTCCAAATTTCTGTTGCTGAGTGAGACAGTTGTTAAGCGAGTTCTGTCCCATTTTGCCACCTTTTTGCCGTTAAACGAATCACCATGGTTGTTAAGCTAGTCACACAGTTGTTGAGTGAATCTGGCTTCCCTGTTGACTTTGCCTGTCAAAAGATCACCAAAGAAGATCACACGATCCTGGGATCCTGCAACCGTTGTAAATACATGCCCGTTGCCAAGCGGCCGCATTTTGATCACGCGACCGCGGGGAAAGGCCGCCATTGTCGTAAGTGTGAAAAGGATCAGTCTCTTTTTTTTTCTAAGCGTCATTGTAACTTCTAATGGTCACTAAGTGAACGATTGCAAGTTGAGGATTACTAGTGGTTCAGATTATAAAAATGCAGTGTACTTTGAACTAACAATTCTGTGCATTTAGAAGAAAGGAAATATTTATTTTCTCTCTCTCTCTCTCTCTCTCTCTCTCTCTCTGCCCCCTCCTCCCTCTTTCTGTCTCTCTCTCCCTCTTTCTCTGCCTATCCTACTTGAGCACGGGGTTGGACAAGAAGACCTCAAAGGTCCCTTCCAACTCTGCTACTCTCATTCTGTTATTATTTCAATATAGAAATGATGGATTTCTGAAAGTCCATAGCACGGGGCACTCTAAAACGATTACAGTGCCCTGCTATAAACAAAATGTTAACATTGGCCTGGCACTGTTTCATTACCCAAGTGATAAGGCCTTTTAGGAACAAAGGTTCAGTCTATTAAACAAATATCAGGGCTAAACCTGTTAAACAGCACAGATCCAAATCATTTAAAAAAAAAAACCTTGGCCTCCGTAAAAATAAACACACTGTCTGCCAGACACTCACGCATAAAAGTTTTATCTTTAGCCAAAGTAGCAAACTTTCGACCCATTTAAAATAAAACCACGCTGCAGCGGGATGGGGGGGAACGTGCAAAAAACATTTTCCATCCAGAATTAGCAGACTGTAAACCAAGTTATCAGAACAAGATTGTTTTTATTAGCAAAACCCTAAGAGTGTACCCTTTCAAAAAAATAATAATAATAAAAAAAATGCCTACTTTCACTGTTTGGAGAGGCGACTTTCTTTAATCTCAGTTAGTACCATATATATATATATATATATATATACACACACACACACATATGGTACTAGCAGCCTGACACATAAAATTAAAAAGAACCCAATACACAAGCCTGAGGATGGCAGATGAGATTCTGCCGAAACGTCGCTATAATAAAAGCACAAATATTAAGACATGGGAAAATACCCGAAGAAACCTAAATACCATACTTATAAATACACACGAAAACATAAGAAAAGATATATATATATATATATATATATCTAAAAATGAATGAGAGAAAAGCATTCTAAAGTGGGCATTTGCAAATGAAACCAACTCATCTTTTAGGAAAACTGCCCAAAAAGCAAAACTGAGGTGGAGGAATGCTAAAAGAACATACAGTAATTAAAAACAAAAAACAACAGCAGTACAACTATTATAGGCGGTTTAAAAATGGCCCTAGATTTAAAGGCATGGTCATTAAGTGTTTCCTAGTAGAATGAAAGTAAAATGGCATTTATCAGACTGATCTAATGGTGCTTGGATTATAATTCTTGCGGTTGTCCGTTTCAAAGAATTCAAATCTTCCCCTTTACTTTCAGCACTAGTTAAGGTTTTTAAAGCTTTTTACCTAAGCACACTGAAGAGTCTCATTTATCCCTGCCCCACTTTATCAAAGTTATTTTGGATAGAACATCCTGCAGTCCTTAGCGGGGTTGGACTTGATGACTGATACCGATCTGCAAACCAAGGGCTGGGGATCCTTCCCAACACATCCCATCCTATCCATCCATCTGACAGGAGTTGATGTTTTAATATGTCTGTCTGTCTGTCCGTCCATCCGCCCGCCTGCCCACCCACCAATCCAACCGTCCATCTACCTACCTGCCTAATTGTCTGTCTGACTGTCCGTCCGTCCATCCGTCCATCCATCCATCCATCCATCCACCCATCTCCCTACCTGTCTAGCTGAAGAACCGTGGTGACACAGTGGTTAGAATGCAGTCTTGCAGGCTAACTCACTGCCCACTGCCAGCAGTTTGATCCTGACCGGCTCAAGATTGACTCAGCCTTCCATTCTTCTGATGACCCAGATTGTTGGGGGCAAGAGGCTGACTCTGTAAACTGCTTAGAGAGGGCACCGTGAAGCAGCATATAAGTCTAAACACTATTGCACTCTATCTATCTATCTATCTATCTATCTATCTATCTATCTATCTATCTATCTATTTATCCATCCATCTATCCATCCATCCATCCATCCATCCATCCATCCATCCATCATCTGACTCTATCTATCTATCTATCTATCTATCTATCTATCTATCTATCTATCTATCTATCTATCTATCTATCTATCTATCATATCTATCTATCTATCATCTCTATCATCTCCCTACCTACTTGCCTATCATCTATATCTATCTATCTATCTATCTATCTATCTATCTATCTATCTATCTATCTATCTATCCATCCATCCATCCATCCATCCATCCATCATCTCTATCTATCATATCTATATATCTATCATCTCTATCATCTCCCTACCTACTTGCCTACCTATCATCTATATCTGTCTGTCTGTCTGTCTGTCTGTCTGTCTGTCTGTCTGTCTGTCTGTCTGTCTGTCCGTCCGTCCGTCCGTCCATCCATCTATCTATCTATCTATCTATCTATCTATCTATCTATCTATCTATCATCTCTATCATCTCCCTACCTACCTGCCTACCTATCATCTATATCTATCTATCTATCTCATTTATCTCATCCATCCATCCATCCCACATCTTAAAAGACTCCATTCTCCTCCTGCTGCCCCTTCATCCAAGTGGCAAAGGAAACAGATATATACAGCAATGTTACAAGCAGGACAGCCCTTTCCAGGGTTGTCAAGCCACGGCACACGGAAGCCTCCGCAACCCAAGTTGTAACACGCAGCGCATCCCAAACCTCTCATCAGTTCCCAACCACTCATCGTCAGGATCTGGGACACTTTGAAAGGCTGCAAAAAAAGTCACTCGATTAAAATCAGATGCGAGCCAAACTCTCCTCTGCAGAGCAAATTTACTTTCACTGAACCAGAAGTGGAGGAGGAGGAGGAGAAGAAGAAGAAAAATAAAACGTTGTCCCCGGAGGAACAATGTGCATCTGGAACAGCGTCTAAGGTGAAGTGGTAAGTGTCAGCCGTCCTTACAAGCCCCCCTGGTGATAGCTTCGTTTTTCAAGCCTTCAACATACTTTGACAGTAAAGTAAAAACTTAAAGGTCAGGGCTACTTGTTAAGAACAAGCTGAACACAGGGGGGGAAAACACACACACACACACACACACATCATTTTGGAGTTTCCTCCCCTTCCTCTGGAATCCAAAAAGTAATCTTTCCTGAGGTAAAAGGAGAAGTTTGTTCCTCGCACAAGTATTTTATCTAAAGGTGTCTCCGAAGGGCCTATTTAGGAGAAAGGTCTTTAGGGATCCAGGCAAAAGGCTAGGAGGAGATCAGATTCTTGAGTAAAAGAATCTGGATGTAAAAGTGATAGGCGATTGGCTTTTTGCCACGATATAAAAAAAGATGTTGAGACTCTAGAAAAAGAGTGAGGAGAAGAGCAACAATGGATGATTAGGGGACTGGAGGCTAAAACATACAAAGAACGGTTGCAGGAACTGGGTATATGTCTGGTTTAATGGGAAGGGGGACGAGGGGAGACATGATAGCAGTCTTCCGATATCTCAGGGGCTGCCCCAAAGAAGAGGGAAGTCAAGCTAGTCTCCAAAGCACCTGAAGGCAGGACAAGAAGCGATGGGTGGAAACTGATCAAGGAGAGAACTAAGGAGAAATTTCCTGACAGTGAGAACAATTAACCAGTGGAACAACTTGCCTCCAGAAGTTGTGGGTGTTCCAACACTGGAGGCTTTTAAGAAGAAATTGGACAAGCATTTGTCTGAAGTGGTATAGGGTTTCCTGCTTGAGCAGGGGGTTGGTCTAGAAGACCTCCACGGTCCCTTCCAACTCTGTTAATTCTTTGAAAGGTCCCTTTGACTCTGTGGTGGGATTCAATTTTTTTTACTACCGGTTCTGTGGGCATGGCAGGGGAAAGATACTGTAAAATCTCCAGTCAGAGGTGGGATTTGCCGGTTCTCCAAACTACTCAAAATGTCCGCTACCGGTTCTCCACAACTGGTCAGAACCTGCTGAATACCCACCTCTGCTTTGACTGCCTAAGATCCCTGAGCAATCTTAAAATATTTGAGACTCTAGAAAGAGTGCAGAGAAGAGCAACAAAGATGATATGGGGACTGGAGGTTAAGGCATACAAAGAACGGTTGCTGGAATTGGGTGTGTGTAATCGAGTGAAAAGCAGGACTGGGGATGATATAATTGCATTCCAATATCTAAGCAGCTGACAGAGAGAAGATATAGGTGCTCAACCTATTCTCCAAAGCACCTCAGGACAAGAAGTAACGGGTGGATGGAAGACCACTAAAGAGAGAGCCAAACTAGAACTGACGAGAAACTTCCTAATAGTGAGAACAATTAACCAGTGGGACAACTTGCCTTCAGAAGTTGTGGGTGCTCCATCACTGGAAGGTTTTATTTTTTATTTTTATTTGTCAATTGCTTACAAGATAATAGATATAAGTAAAAACATAGTTATGAATACATGGATACATATAAGAAAAATTATATAAAAAACCACAGAGTCAGGTAGAGTATTCCAGACATTGACCACTCTGTTGCTGAAGTCATATTTAAGAAGAGATTGGGCAACCATTTATCTATAACGGTATAGGGTTTCCTGCTTGAGCAGAGGATTGGACTAGAAGATCACCAAGGTCCCTCCCAATCCTGTTATTCTATACTTCCTTGCAAAGGTAGTCTAATTAGCAAAATGGCAGGCAGTTTTCAGCACCCCTGGCTGGCAACATCCTTTAAAGATCTTTGCATGAATCCAATCTTTACAAAAAACTAACAAGGATGGAGCGGTTTAGTGCAGGGGTCTCCAACCTGCAGGCCGTGGCCCATTACTGGGTCATGGGCTGTTGGACAACTGGTGCATGAGTGGCTGGCCAGTGTGTGTGCATACACCCCCCCTCCCCACTCACGCTACTGTCGCAGTGTCGTGCGGGTGATAGCGATGCCATGAGCATTGTGTGGACACAATCGTTGCTGCGAGAGCACCCCCCCACTAGCATCGTGTAGGCGCTAGCGTCACCCGAGCATGGCGCGAATGCCATCACAGCCCTGTTCGCGCGCATGGCCCAGTTTGCTTGTGAGCATCTGTGCGTAAAGGCGCCTTCTCCCCCCCCCCCGTGGGCCGCCAACCCAGAAAGGCTGGGGACCCCTAATCTAAGGAATGATGGTCAGGTCAACCAGGATAATCTAGAAAACTCAGTTCTGAATCAAAGGCACAGGGGGGGGGGGGGAATTAAGATTTGTTCAACTATATTTATTCTTACTAAGAATATTCACAATAGTCACTCCAGAATCTTGGATAAACATCATGTATAGGTAAGTCCTTACAACCTTTCATTTAGTTATTGTTTGAAGTTACAACAGACTGAAAAAAGTGACTTATGATCGTTGTTCACTCTTTCGACTGTTGCAGCATCCCTGTGGTCATGTAATCAAAATTCAGAGGCTTGGCGAATGGCATGCATGTGTGGCAACTGCAGTGTCCCAGGATCATGGGATTCCTCTGTTGTGATCTTTTGACAAGCAAACTCAGTGGGGACGTCAGATACAATCTCATTGTACATATGTCGTACTCTGACAATAAAGGTAATAATAAGGTAATGATAATTTACTTAACAACCCATGTTACTATCTTAACAAGTGCAGGGATTCACTTAACAACTTTGGCAAGAAAGGTCGCAAAACGGGTCAAAACTCACTTAACGACTATCTTGCTTACCCACAGAAATTTTAAGCTCAGTTGTGGTCTCGTGTCAAGGACTACCTGTCCTCATTCTTACTAATGACACTATTCACAATAATCACAAAGTCAACACTCGCTGAATCTCAGATGGACATCCTGTATTAGATCATTCTCTTTTGCTCCAAAAAGCAAAATAATACAACACTGATGTCGCTGGACAATGTATTTATTCCAGGGCTCCGTTCCCTTTTTGATAAAATACACCACACGTGACTTCAAACGCCTCCTACCTGAAGATCCTTCCAGTTTGGAAACGGAATCCCAATGGTGAGGACCGCACGGGCGTTGTCATCGGAGAAATCCAGGCCTTCGCTGACTTTGCCTCTGCACACAGCAATAAGCAGCGCACCATCTGAAGCAGAAGAACACAACCGTCTAACACAACTGGCTCGCCAACCTGTGGGCCATAAAGGGTTTGCAACTGGGCCATGGAAACTTGAATGAGCCGCATGCGTGGGTGCGCTTGCCGGCCGCACATGTGGAACCATCTCCACCCGAAAAGAGTCTGTAAAGCCGGAAACGTTGGGGAACTCTAGTCTATCATACAGGTAGTCCTTGATTTACAACTATTCATTTAGGACCATTTGAAGTTACAATGGCAGTGAAAACAGCGGCATGTTGTGTGATGACCCAGGGTGGGATACAAAAGTAACAAAGTCACAAAAGAAACAGGTGAAGTCTCTTTAATTCCTTCAATTTGGCTTCAAAGGTCCAAATAGGTAAGTAATAGGGCAGCTCCACCCCACTTGCCATCCCTACCCTAGCTTAATTTTTACCCGTGCACTCTGGAGTAGTCGGGATCTTAATTAGGGCTTATTTTGGAGGTAGGCTTTATTTTGGGTGCACGTGTAAAAATCAAATTAGCACTTACTTTCAGGGTAGGTCGTATTTTCAGGAAAATGTGTGTGTGTGTGTGTGTGTGTGTGTGTGTGGTGACGCAGTGGTTAGAATGCAAGCTACTTCTGCTGACTGCTGGCTACCGGCAGTTCGAGTGTCATCGGCTCAAGGTTGACTTAGCCTTCCATCTTTCTGAGGTCGGTAAACTGAGGACCCAGATTGTTGGGGCAATAGGCTGATTCTGTAAACTGCTTAGAGAGCACTGTGAAGCGGTATAGAAATCTAAATGCTACTGCTAGTCCTAGAGCATGTGTATATGTATATGGGTTGATATAAACTATCTTTTGAGAGCAGGCAACAGAATTTCATTTTTAACGTGGGGCAGTGTGCTCACCCTAGAAAATGACAAGAAAGGTTATCTTATCTTATCATCTTATTATCTTATCTTAATTTATCTTCTCTTGTCCTATCCTGTCCTACCTTACCTTACCTCACCTTACCTACCATGTGTTTTACTTAACAACGGTGGTGATCCACTCAACAACACAGACGAAAAGGTTGTAAAATCAGGCGCAACTTGCGTAGTAACAGAAATTTTGGTTCTAACTTTGATTGTAAGTTGAGGATCACCTGTATTCTGGTGGAATCTTGTTCCAGTCAACCTTCGTTCGGGCCGAGGCTTACACTTCCTGCATTTTTACTTACCTTTGCCACTCTGAGACTTGATGGCATCGGAGTATATTTGGAGTAGCTCATCAAAATCAGCTTTGTCACCTCCTTTGGGTTCCACGATGACGGTTTTAATCAGCTCAAGCTTCTCCCACAAGCTCGTGTGCAGCCAGCGATCCTTCAGTTTATCTAACATCTCCACAGGGGATCCAAAAAGAAAAGCACAGGATTATAAAGCAAACAAGAAAAGAAATGGATACGGGTAGTCCTCCGCTTGTGCATTCCTTTAATGAATTTTCAACCTTACACCGGCACTGAAAAAGGTGACCTATGACCATTTTTTTTGCACTTATGACCAGTGGTGGTATTCTACCGGTTCGGCCTGGTTCTGCTGAGCCGGTAGCGGCGATGAGCAGTGGAGTCCAAATTAGTTCTCTCTGCCGCTCTGTTTTTGGGCCCACCTGACCACCTGGGCTCCCATACTCACCTTTATTCCTTGCTTTTGAAGCGCAGCTGTTTTGCGCGGCACAGCAATTGCCATACAGCAGCTGCGGAAGCGACTGGTTACAGTGCAGGCTTGCAGGAGGCGAGTTGGAACGCCTCTGCGCCTGCGCAAAGTGTGCGTTTGGCACGCGCACGTACAAAGTGTGTGTGCATGCACGCAAAGCGTGCCCACCAAGCTATGCCCACCGGACCAGTGGTACAACTTTTTTTTTTTTAGAGAATTTTTATTTTTAGACAAACACACACAAACAAAACATAAAAACATAAAGCCATCTTCCAATTGTATACATACAGTGTGTCGGTCGGTTACAATTTTTTTTGTGCATCTTCTACATAGTCCTCACTTACAATTATTTGTATATATTCCGAAATATTTCTGAATACATTATTATCATTGTTAATCATTCATTTGAGGAAACTATTATTCCTTCACGTTATGCAAGATGTTCCATATGCTTAAATTGGTTTATATTATAACAATTCATATTATCATCCTAAATCCATCCAATAATAATAGCATCTTTATATTTATATTCTATATTCTCCTTATATTGTATAATTCTACATATTTCATTACCCTATTTTATTTTCTAACCATTGATAAAATAGATCCCAAATCTTATAAAATTGCTTGTCTTCTTGTTCTCTAATTTCAAATGTCAATTTACTCATTTCAGCACATTCCGTTATTTTCTTAATAACTTCCTCCTGCATTGGTATTTTCTCATTTTTCCAATGTGGTAAAACTTTTTGAATCCCACCACTAGCACATAGCAGCATCCCTGAGGTCACATGATTCAAATTCAGAACCTTGGCAGCTGGTTCATATTTATGACCATTGCAGGCTCCCCATGGTCACTTGGTCAAAATTCAGACCCTTGGCAGCTGGCATATATTTAGGATGTGTTGTGGTCCCGATTCCCGAGCCTGTGCTGTCAGAGGAAGAAGACCTGGAAGATGAGGAGGAGGGACTGGGAATGCCTTCCTCCCCAGGACCTTCCTCCCTAATAATGCCTCAGGTTCCATCAGACAACCGAGAGGAACAGCCTGAGATTAATCAGGAGGAAGGCATATCGGAGCAGCCCCTAACAGGGAGTAAAGAGGAAGAGTGTTGGCTCGATCCAAAGCAGCGTCGTAAGGAGAAACGTGAGCAGCAACGTAGGAGGCGTGGGAGGGTCAGAGAGTGAGCTGAGTCATTGAGCCACACCCCACAGGGGATAAAAGTGGGTGTGTTTTCGGCTGGAACTTTGTACAGGACAAAGTTTAATCTTACTTCAGATTTTCTTCGTGAATGATTTTTGTGGACTGCCTTGTAATTTTCTGTGAGTAGATTTTTATTTGTTATCAGTTCGGACTTGGCAGGCCAAGGATATGCCAAGGATATTATCAGTTCTAAAGAATTAACTCTGTGAAGTCCGAGCCAGCTTGCCTGCCTGTGTTTGTGTGAGTTTGTATTCTTTCATCTTTTGGGAAAGAAGAAAAGTGAGACAGAACAGGATGGTTGCAGTGTCCCGGGGTCATGTGATCCCCTGTTGCGACTTTCTGACAAGCAACGCTCATGCGGAAACCAGATTCACTTAACAACTGTGTTACTAATTTAACAACTGCTGCAATTCACTTAACAACTGCAGTGATTCACGTAACAGCGATGGTATATCAGAAATATAACAAAACTCAAAACGTAACTAAAAGCCCTTTAATGCCTTCAACTTGGCTTCACTGTTTAATTGTTCACAGTGGAGGAGTAAACTATATTCAAAATAACACAATCTACATATCACTCAAAAAAGACAATCAAAAAATAAAATAAATGTATAAAAATATTTATCAATATTCAAAATAAAAATATGAATATATATATATATATATATATATATATATATATATATATATATATATATATATATATATAAATAAAATTTGTTTTCTTTTCGCAGGTACTTACATGTATGGCATTCAGCTTTGTTCGGGTATTTTCCCACGTCATAGTAGTTGTGCTTTTAAAGTTGTAGCAACGTTTCAGCAGAATCTCATCTGCCATCATCAGGCTTCTGTATAGTGTTCATCTGTGAGTCAGGCTTTTACAGTGGTTTCAGATTTGAATTTGGGGCAGTCTATTGCTGTGCCAGAATGGTTTTTTCTTCATCCTGATTGGTTGGGAGTCTTGGTCTGTGTTTATTGGTCTTGGAGTTTGCTGTGTTCTGCTTGATTGGTGTTTCTAATATCTTCTGTCTGTTTTTTGGCTCTTTTTGTATCTTGATTGGCTGGCAACATTGTGTTACTTTATTGGAGGCCTTTAGTGCAGCTTGGCTCCGGGTAAATGGACGGCTATCATTAGTTAGGAAGCTGGGTTTCATCTGGGTGCCTGGTTGGGGTGTGGAGATTTTTTTGTTTGTGAGTGCAGGCTTCCAAATGATTGACAGTCTGGTGGAATCATCTCTTCTGTTCATGCTTTCTGGTCTTTTTTCAATCTCTATGGCTTCTCTGATGATTCTGTGGCTGGGGTTTTCTATAGCGGCTAGGGTTTTGGTGCCATTGAAGTTGATGCTATGACCTGTGGCTTCCATGTGTTGGACTAGTGAGGAAGTGTGTTCCAGCTTTTTGACTGCATTTTTGTGTTCATCCAGGCGGGTACTTATTCTTCTATTGGTCTGTCCAATGTATGTGGCCGGGCATGATGCACAGGGGACTTCGTATATGCCTTGGTTTTCCAGGTCAATTTTATCTTTGGGGTTTCTGAGGATGGCTGCTATTTTTCTGTCTGTTTTGAAGGCAGTCTTGATGTGGTGTCTGTGTAGTACCTTACTGATTTTGTCTGTAGTGCCTCTTATGTAGGGCAGGACAGCTGTTCCATAGATCTGTTCATCTTCTGGGTCTCTATTATGTCTCAGTGTGTTTTTGTGGATCAAGCCGGTGATTTTGCTTTTGTGGAAGCCGTTGGCTGTCAGTACTTTGGTCAGGGTGCATAGTTCAGTCATAGCTCAAGACACACATTAAGACTGAACTATGCACCCTGACCAAAGTACTGACAGCTGGCAGATGAGATTCTGCTGAAACGTCGCTACAACTTTAAAAGCACAACTATTATGACGTGGGAAAATACCCGAACAAAGCTGAATGCCATATATATATATATACATACACATACAGAAGCCTGATGATGGCAGATGAGATTCTACCGAAACATTGCTACAACGTTAAAAGCACAACTATAATGACGTGGGAAAACACCCGAACAAAGCTGAATACCATACATGTAAGTACCTGCGAAAACTTAAGAAAACAAATATGTGTGTGTGTGTGTGTGTGTGTGTGTGTTTCCTTAAGTTTTCGCGGGTACTTTCCCACGTCATTATAATTGTGCTTTTAAAGTTGTAGCAACGTTTCGGCAGAATCTCATCTGCCATCATCAGGCTTCTGTATTGTGTTCGTCTGTGAGTCAGACTGTGAAAGGAAATAAACGGCTGTAAAAGTCTGACTCACAGACGAACACAATACAGAAGCCTGATGATGGCAGATGAGATTCTGCCAAAACAGAATCTCATCTTACAACTTTAAAAGCACAACTATAATGACGTGGGAAAATACCTGAACAAAGCTGAATACCATATATATATAGAATAGAAGAGATGATTCCACCAGACTGTCAATTATTTGGAAGCCTGCACTCACAAACAAAAAAATCTCCACACCACAAGCCAGGCAAACACCTGGGCACAAACAGATCCCCCCTGATACCTCCAGCTCAAACACACCCCAACCAGGCACCCAGATGAAACCTAGCTTCCTAACTAATGATAGCCGTCCATTTACCCGGAGCCAAGCTGCACTAAAGACCTCCAATAAAGTAACACAATGTTGCCAGCCAATCAAGACACAAAAAAAGCCACAAAACAGACAGAAGATATTAGAAACACCAATCAAGCAGAACACAGCAAACTTCAAGACCAATAAACACAGACCAAGACTCCCAACCAATCAGGATGAAGAAAAAACCATTCTGGCACAGCAATAGGCTGCCCCAAATTTAAATCTGAAACCACTGTAAAAGTCTGACTCACAGATGAACACTATACAGAAGCCTGATGATGGCAGATGAGATTCTGCTGAAACGTCGCTACAACTTTAAAAGCACAACTACAATGACATGGGAAAATACCCGAACAAAGCCGAACGCCATACATACATACATACATACATACATACATACATATATATATAAAACAAAAAACCCACAGATGAGCAGAAAATTAACACCAAGATTAATGCTAGGCCAACAACCAAGAAGTAAACAATACCCCAATCAAGGAACCACCAATTCAGACAAACTAAATCTTCCTCTTTTCCCCACAATAACCCTGTGAGTGGGTTGGGCTCAGAGAAAATGACTGGCAAAAGGTCACCCAGTCGGCTTGCATGCCTAAGGTAGAACTAGAACTCATTGTCTCCTAGTGACTGGTTCCAGGACACCCAGCCAGCTTTCATGCGTAAGGTGGAACTAGAACTTCCTGTCTCCTGGTGACTGGCCCCAGGTCACCCAGCTGGTTTTCACACCTAAGGTGGAACTAGAATTAACTGTCTTCTGCCCCCAGGACACACAGCCGCCTTTCATACTTTAGATGGAACTAGAATTTATGGTCTCCTGGTGACTAGCCCCAAGGTCACCCAGCTGCTTTCATGCCTAAGGCAGAACTAGAGCTCACAGTCTCCCACTTTTTAGTCTGGTGTCTTAACCACTAGACCAGTGGTGGCTAACCTTTTTGGGCTCCTGTGTCAAAAACTGTGTGCACGCTTGCGCGCCATCACCCAGAAGGCAATGAGTGCCCCCCACACCCCTTGCGCATGTGTGCGTAATTCCGCCCCCCCCTTACCTGCACTGAGACTCACAGCTGATTTTCGGCCTCCCAGAGGCTTGAGGAAGGTCTCTGCAGGCCAAAAAATGTGCCCATTTAATCACTTCCGGTATTTCTGGAAATACAGAAAGTGACGAAACGGGCCTATTTTTCGGCCTGCAAAGGCCTTCCTCAAGCCTCTGGGATGCAAAAAAAAAAAGGCCTCAAACAGCTGTAAGGTGCACGTATGCGCACTAAGGTAAGTTTGCCTACAGGTCACGTGCCAGCACAAATGGCTCTGTATGCCACCTGTGGCACGCGTGTCAGGTTCGCCATCACAGCACTAGACCAAACTGTCTCATATATACAGTACATAAAACAAGTGAGAGCATTAGATTGTTAATTCTAATAAGCTCTATATATGCTGTGGACCAGATACGTAAATCCCACAAATTTCAATATATCTATAAATCTTATAGACTTACCTACGCATTTCAATATTATCCATGCTGTTATGATTAAACACGGATACAACCCACATTTACCAGACATACATTTAAGGAAAAAGCACCCTGTAAGTCCACTTCCTGACTGGGCTGATTAAATAAATATAGATGATCTTGAGGACCTAGTGCAGGGTTAAAAAAAAAAAGACAACTTGCTCCATTTTTTCAATCATGACTTCCATGGAACACGAGTTGAGATGTCACAATTAATTTTTAATTGGAAGGAATAAATAAGTCTGTGTGAGCCAATATGCTGTTTATTCACCAGAAAGGAAGAAAAACAAGGAATCTTGATTTTTATCGTGAGCAAATGTAGTTCTTGGCAGCGTGATTTTTTTTTTTTTTTTCATATTGCTCCATCGATATGTAAAGGACATGTTACAACATAGTGTAAGGAGAGGAATTAGCACGGTCCAATCATCCGTTAAAGGTTGCCCATCCATTCACTGGACAGCCTTGAAAGGCAGGGGATATTGCCAATGAACCATTAAACAGACTTTGCACGTCCAAAATGGCCCCTTTTCAAGCATTTCCAGAGACTGTATCACCCCAAGTGCCCTAGTTGAGTTCTTCGCTTACTCAATCTTGGATGTATGTCCAGGCAAAGTTGAAGGGAAGAAATCTATTCAAGATCCATCCTGGGTTGGTCACTGGGACCAGAGGTTGAGTCTTCTCAGCTTTTGGACTCGTGGTGGGATCCATCCTCACAGAACTTCTCTCTACCAGAATGTGTGTTTTGGGCTATTCTAGGCTTGGTATTTATGTGCTGCCCTCTTATCAGTTGATTGGTGTATTAATGGCTGACAGTTGGCTGTTGTTTCCTTGTTCTGCCAAACCCTTGGCTCCTGAGTACCTGATAAGTACATTCTCACTCCCTTCTAGCACTGATGATGTTACCTAGTTTGGTAATGAAATGCCTGCAAGAAAACCTCCAAGCTCAGAAAGCACCAAGGACCCCACAATTCAATCCTGATCTCTTCTATTGGGGGAAAAAACCCCAGATCTCCTATACCTATAAACATTTGATGAACAGTTGCAAGAACTGGGCCTGGCTAGTCTAGGGAAGAGAAGGACCAGGGGAGACATGATAGCAGTCTCCCAGTATTTGAGGGGCTGCCACAAAGAAGAGGGGGTCAACCTATTCTCCAAAGCACCTGAAGGCAGGACAAGAAGCAACGGATGGAAACTGAACAAGGAGAGATTCAACCTGGAAATAAAGGATAAATTTCCTGACAGTGGGAACTATCAACCCATTGAACAGAAGTTGCCTTTGGAAGTTGTGGGAGCTTCATCACTTGAGATTTTCCAAGAAGAAATTGGACTCTCATCTGTCAGAAATGGTGTAGGGTCTCCTGCTTGGGCAGGGGTTGGACTAGATGACCTACAAGGTCCCCTTCCAACTCTGTTAATCTGTATCTGTACCTTTTTCTTTTTAAAACATCACATGCCCCATTTGCAGTCTATAATTAAACCTGCTCCAGGAGCAGGGCGAGAAACCATATTTACAAACAAGATGATGAACATCATCATGCCCACACCAACACCCTTAATGTTGAATAATTCATTGTCAGTACCAAAGATAAGAGTATGCATCACTCAACTTGGAAGGGACGTGAGGGATTTCATGGGAACGATTTTTCCTTTAGGGACCGCAATGAAGTGCCAGTTGCCAGCAGGAGACCAAGACACAAAACTGTGTTTCCTGCACCGTATAAATCAACACAGTGACTTGCGGGATGTCTCAGGGTACCAACACGGCATGAATTTTTCAAGCAAGCTTCTAAATAATGGAAAATGTGAACAGCGGCATTGGTAATGAAAAATGAAATGTTTTGCACACCGAAGATTCCACGGCTAATACACCCAACCTGTCAACGCTGATGTGAAAAAGGTGATATTTCCTCCCCGAATGGAATTACATCTACCTCTATCCCATGCTAGAAACCGTCCCAACATTTAAGAATTACCCCAAAGGTGCCTTTTTTTAAAGAGGTAACTGGACCTTCTAGTTATCCTTTGAATATGTTTCGCTTCTCATCCAAAAAGCTTTTTCAGCTCTGGCTGGATGGCGGAGGATGGAAGGATTTACATTCCTTGCAGACAGCTGTTGTTTGCATCCTTTTTAGAGAGTCATTGAGGCCACTTGGAAGTTTGTGTCCTCAGAGTCATCCTAGTAGTGCCAATGGGTGTGGAGCCTTCTTGGAACTGTTGAAGGACTGTTAGACTGGAGATAGGTGATGTTGTATCCCTCCCCTTCTGTTGAGGGAGGGGTGTTCAAATTGGACGTAGATGGCCTCTTTGACCCCTCTTTCAAACCAGCAGTCCTCTCTGTCCAAAATGTGGACTTTGCTGCCTTCAAAAAAGTAGCCTTTCAGATGCTAAAAGGATGCAAATGACCAGCTGTCTGCAAGGAGTATAAATCCTCCCATTCCCCACCATCCAGCCAGAGCCAATAAAACAACTCTTGTTTTATTTCAACGCTGAAAATTATTTTCATTCCCAGCCGGTAATGAGTCCCAAACAGTCCCTCGAGATAAGCACTCACCTTTTTCTCCTTTGAATTGCTGCCAACAACTAAAGTGCCAAATGAACTTGTAAAAAACCAACCAAAATACGAAGTCCACATAGAGCTTCAAAGTTTAATCCGAATAGAGCGAAACCTTTGCACCTCCTTTATACCTTCGGGAAGAGGCAGTCACCTCCAAACCTTACTCCTGAGTCACCCCTTTTGTCTTAGCTGCTCTTGCCTTCTGGCAGCTCTGTGCACACGCACACTGGGAACAGGCTCCCCTCATTCCTCTGCCTCGCTGCTGTCAGACTCCGGAGGTTCCGGAGGCAGCACCCCACTCCAAGATGGTCCTGGCCCCATCTCTGCATTGGACGCAGGACCCTCATCCGAGTCCCCCCCAGACTCCCGGACTGGTCCCCGTTTTTCTCCACTGTCCAATTCTGCTGCCGTCTGCACAGGCTGCCGGCAAACCACAACGTTACTAACTTAACAACTGCAGTGATTCACTTAATAACAGTAGGAAGAAAAGTCGTAAAATGGGGCAGAGCTCACTTAACAAATTTCTCACCTAGCAACATAAATTTTGGGGCTCAATTGTGATCGTAAGTCAAGGACTACCTGTAGATTTTTGTTTTGCTCATGCTCTTTTCCCTTCCTGATCTAAGGCACTGCACAGCCATCTGTTTTTAACCCATTTTCCATTAAAAGAAATCCTAAAACAAGGTGACCAAAGGTCAACCTGGAGCCAGAGAGTCTGGATCCATCTACAAAAATTCTCAGAACCGATATTTATATATCAAACAATAATTCCAGTTTTGGCTCCTTTGATTGACATCTTGCCTTTATTCATGAATGCTTTAACCTTGCTGATATAGCTCAAAGGTAGGACTTTGGACATCAAGCATCCTAAGATTGTCCTTTGTCATGCCCCTGTTGGAGTCTGAATCCGAGGAGGAAGACAACTGACAGAGAGTGGGAGAGTGGCTCCGTTGGCTGTGGAGGAAACGGGGGAAGGGCAAAGTCCGGCTGGGCAGAGCAGGGGAGAGGTAGAACAAGGGAGAGGTAGAACAAGGGAGAGGGAATTCAGAGGAAGACCCAGGCCCACCCCCTCTTCATCATAGGGCACGCAGGGAGGAATGGAGAAGAAAGCAATGTGGGTTGGGTGGCTTACGGGGGAGGAAAGGGCCCCGATTCCTTTCATTAGGCACACCTGGGAATGAGTTTAAAAGAAATGCATGCTGAGTGTAGCAGCTGCTGGCAGCAAATGTGAGTTTATCTTGTGTTGACTTTGCTTATCTGTGTTTCTGGCATCTTCCCAACCGTGTTATTGCCGTGCTTTCACGTCTGGAATTCTTGCTTCTGCCCTGCTGGACTAATTACCTCATTTTGCCTTGATTGGACTTATAGTTACAGTTTTTGTTGACCACGTTTTGGACTTGTTTCTCTGCAGCTAAAGGCTGTTCCTGGGAGAGTTTTTCTCCAGCCCAGAAGGTAACCAGGACATTGGGGGCAAAGTTGGAGCTAATAAAGGGACTCTTACTGATTATCTGACTGTGTTGCCTTTCTCCCACACCCCTTTGGGTCATCACATCCTCACTTGAGGGAAGCGACAAATTTTTTGGTGCAGGTAGTCCTCGCTTTACAACCAAAATTGAGCTCCAAATTAGGACCTGAATTTCCATTTCTAAACAAAGAGATTGTTAATAAGTCACATCCAATTTTACAACCTTTTTTGGGGCTATGGTTCTTAAGCGAATCACTGCAGTTGTTAAGTGAATCATGAAGTCATTAAGGGAATCTGACTTCACCCATTGACTTTGATTGTCGGAAGCCTGCTGGGAAGGACACAAAGGGGGATCATTGTGATCCGAGGACACCGCAACCATCGTAAATAAGAGCCAGTTGCCAAGCATCTGAATTTTGTTCACGTGACCATAGGGATGCTACAACAGTCGTAAGTGGGGAAAACTATCCCAGATCACTTGTTTCCTTGTAACTTCGAATGGTCACTAAATGAATGGTTGTAAGTCAAGGACTACCTGTATCTCAGCCATATCCAGCAATGAACCTTTAAGAAGGGGTCAAGGAGAGAAAGAAACATCTGTTTCAACACTACAAAGGGGCAAAGGACATAGATAGGTTGTGTAAAAAGCTCTAACGAGCTGTGTTCTACATAACATATACTACGAAAAATAGAATAGAAAATATGGAATGGAATGGAATAGAATAGAAAGTATGGAATGCAATGGAGTAAGAATGGAATAGAAGCTGGAAGAGACCTTGGAGGTCTTCTAGTCCAGCCACCTGCTTAAGCAGGAGACACTGTACCATTTCAGACAAGTGACTGTCCAGTCTCTTCTTCAAAACCACCAGTGATGGAGCACCCACAACTTCTGGTGGCAAGCTGTTCGTCTGGTTAATTGTCCTCAGTGTTAGAAAGTTTCTCCTTAATTCCAGGTTACTCTTTGCTCTTTATTTCCTCTTTGATTAGTCAATAGCCTGTATTATTTTGCGCTTCATTTTTAAATTTTGCAATTGCTACAAAGTGCTCCAGAAGAGAAGAAAAAGAACAAAAACAGAAATGTTTGTGGATGAAGGGCAGACAATATTTTACACCCTGGTTCTTTGTTTAAATTGTGCAAATCTGTCTGTTGGATGTAATAATTGAAGAGGAAATTAGATTACATCTCCAAGTAAGTTCTTTTGAACCTCTTTTGCTCAGAACGAAAGGAATTGGGGCGACTGTGAATTCTTCTTCACTTATTTTCCTGTTGCTATGCGTATGAGATAGTTAAACTAACGGCGCAATTAATTATTAAACGAAGCTGCCATCCCGGGTGGGAAAAAGTCCCATCTGCCAGTTCAGCCTGTAATTTTGAGATGTCATGTCATCGACTGTCACTAGGCCTTGCTGATTTATGCGATGTGAAGTCAGGGCTGGAAAATATCCTTCTGCGTGCAAAAAGCCAAGGGCCAGCGGTCACTCTGGAGTCTAGATCCTTGTGTGTAGCTGAACACATCTTTCTCTAAAGATGCGGTAAATTTGGTCTATGGACCATATAGCCTCCATTGCTACCATGCTTATTGACAGTGATAGAGTTGGATGGGACCCCAAAGGTCTTCTAGTTCAGTGGTTGCCAACCAGTGGGCTGGGGGACCACTGGTGGTCTGCAAGAAAATTTTGGTGGTCCACAGAGAAATGTCACCCCCAAAGCACACCCCAAAGCAATTAATCCGGGCTGCAGGGGAACACAAGGCTGCGCCGTCCATATGGCCTGCGGGAACACAAGGTTTGTGTCGCTTGCATTGCGAACAACATGAGGTAGTGAGGGGAGGGCGGAAAGGGCGGAGGGGGGGAACTTGCCCCACTCGCCTTGCCTGGCCACCATGCTTTCTGCTTCTTCTTTCTTCTGCTTTTGGCTGCACGCAAGGAAAGCAGCAAAAGTCTTTCTCTCACTCCCCCAAACTCCACCAGAAATGAGTCTTTGGGACCCTGCAAGGCCTCCTGCTCCAAGAGGCTGCGCCAGCAAAGACTCATTTCTGGTGGAGTTTGGGGGAGAGAAAGAAAGATTTCTGCTGCTTCTGCTGCTTTTCTTGCATGAAGCCAAAAGTCTCTCTCTCTCTTTCTCTCTCTCTCTCTCCCCCTGAGAATGGAGCTGGAGATGGTATCCTGCGATCCCAAATAAAGAAAGATCGATCAGCAGGAAAACGGGGTGGGGAATTTTCCTGCAGACTTTTTTTTGAGATTTCCCACAGTCTCTGGTCCGTGGGATTTAAAATTATGAGTTTGGTGGTCCCTGAGGTCCAAAAGATTGGCGACCCCTGGACTAGTCCAAATCCCCGCTTGGGCAGGAGATATCATTTCAGAAAAATGACCCTCCAATCTCTTCTTGAAAACCTCCAGTGATAGAGCACCCACAACTGCTGGAGGGCAAGTCATTCCACTGATTAATTGTTCTGACTGTCAGGAAATTGCTCCTTAATTACAGGCTGCTTCTCTCTTTAGTTTCCATCCGTTGTTTTATGTCCTGCCTTCAAGTGCTTTGGAAAATAAGTTAACACGCTTGTGAGGTGCATCTGGCTTCCCCATTGACTTTGCTTGACGGAAGGTCACAAAAGGAGATCACGTGACTACCCCGGGGACACTGCAGTCATAAATGTGAGTCAGTTGCCAAGTGTCTGAATTTGGATCACTTGACCATGGGGATGCTGCGACGGTTGCAAGTGTGAAAATAGAATAGAATTCTTTATTGACCAAGTGTGATTGGACCACAAGGAATTTGTCTTGGTGCAAATGCTCTCAGTGTACACAAAAAGAAAAGATACATTCATCAAGAATCATTAGGTACAACACTTAATGATAGTCATAGGGTACAAATAAGCAATCAAATCATACTAGGAAACAGTCAATATAAATCGTAAGGATACAAGCGACAAACTTACAGTCATACAGTCACAAGTGGGAGGGGATGGGTGATAAGGAGTGATGAGAAGATTAACAGTAATAGTAGTGTACACTTTGTAAATAGTTGAACAGTGTTGAGGGAATTATTTGTTTAGCAGAGTGATGGCGTTGGGGAAAAAACTGTCCTTGTGTCTAGTTGTTCTGGTGTGCAGGGCTCTAGAGCGTCGTTTTGAGGGAAGGAGTTGAAACAGTTTATGTCCGGGATGTGAGGGGTCTGTAAATATTTTCACAACCCTCTTTTTGACTCCTGCAGCATACAGGTCCTCGATGGAAGAGAGATGGTAGTAATGGTTTTTTCTGCAATCCTAATTATCCCCTGAAGTCTGTGTCTGTCTTATTGGGTTGCAGAACCAAACCAGACAGTTATAGAGGTACAGATGACACTCAGTAATTCCTCTGTAGAATGGTCATAAGTCACTTTTTTCAGTGCCGTGGTAACTTCAAACAGTCACTAAACAAATGGTTGTAAGTCGAGAACTACCTGTATTAGTTTTTACTGCTGGAATTATATATCTTTAATACAGTTAATATTTAAAAAAAAAACGATAAGGGAAAGAAGGTGAAATTCAACTGTGAAAGTCCTCTTGTCTTAACTAGTGAGGAGATCCTTTCTATCCGAGAAGGGATTACAGTCAACAACTGGAGAATATTTTTAAATTTAAAATCAGATGGTTGAAGGGGACATAGTGTTTCAATTCCATTCTGAGAAAAAGGCTGATCAGTAGAGGAAGATGTGTATCTGTACGACTGTCCAGGTTTAATGTTCTTTCTGTTCAAAAGTGTTTTTTTTTTTAAATAAAAATCTGATGTACTGCTGTCCAAAACAATAAATGTAAGTTGGGCGGCCTTACAAATTCCATAAGCACAGATGTTCCTAGCCTCTTGATACCACCAGCCAAGATTCAATCTAAAAATGGCAACGTTTCAGTAAAATTCTCTTAATAATTACTTTCTTAATATTAGATGGGAAAGTCTCCCACTACCATTCTTTCCTTTAGCTCCTCTAAATTGTCCTGAAGCCAAATATTTGTGGTTTTCCTTCCTTCCTTCCTTTCCTTCTCTTTCTTCCTTCCTCTTCCTTTCCTTCCTCTCCTTTTTCTTTCTTTCTCTCCTTCTCCTTGCTTTGCCATCTTTCTTTCTTTCTGTTTCCCCTCTTCTTGCCCTTTCTTTCTTTCTTTCTTTCTTTCTTTCTTTCTTTCTTTCTTTCTTTCTTTCTTTCTTTCTTTCTTTCTTTCTTTCTTTCTTTCTCCCTTCCCTTTCTTTCTGAACAGTTTGCTCCCAGTGTTCTCCCAGTTTCCGCACAGGCTGCATATAATGTAGATACATTCATTCCATTCCAACATTATCCCCTCTCCATTAAAACCCTATTTAAGATACACGCTATGAGGAGAGAATAAGCAAGAATTAAACCGCAGCCTACCGATGCTCCCTGCATAAATCAATCTCATGGATTGGTGAGGAGAGAAAGAATGAAATAGAATCAAATATCCTAAATGAGTGGTTAACTGGTGGCTGGTCCCCCAACTAGGCACATGTGGCCCTCCAAGATGGGCCCTTCTTTCTTATTCTATTAACGTTCATATTTTTCAAAAAAAAAAAGAACTGATGGGAAACAGCTCAGCTTAGAATGAGAAATCCATCAAAGGTTTACAGTCACACCTCTGAAACGTTACCGAAAATATGAAATGGGTTGATCTGTATCTGCCCACATTAATCAATAGGAGCAACCAACCCACCAAGGAAACCCACCTCAACAGATTAAAAAAAAAATAAGATGCCAAACCCAACCACACTAAGGTATCAACTTTAAAAATTTAAGAGCCATTATTTCTTCTGGCTCCACACTTAATTGCATGTCAGCCATGCCTTCCGATTCTTGTCTCGCTGCTTTTCTTGGCAATAAGATATGGACGAAAGCCATTCACGATGAGGGCAGGAATTGATCTCGTATTGTGTAGAAACTCTCTGCTCCTTTCGGCAACTATATTTGGGGGAGGGGGGAAACGGGAATTGGAAGTTGTAAGCATTGTGGCAACGGATGCAGTTATATAAATAGGATGAAAAAAAATTACATTAAAAATAAACTAGTGGTTACAGTGGTCTGGTAGTTAAGGCACCAGGCTAAAAACCAAGGAGGCAGTGAGTTCTAGTCCCGCCTCAGGCATGAAAGTCAGCTGGGTGACTGACTCTGGGCCAATCACAGGAGATGGTGAGTTCTAGTCCCGGCTTAGGCATGAAAGCCAGTTGGGTGACTTTGAGCCAATTATCACGAGACAGGGAATTCTAGTCCCCTCTTAGCATGAAAACCGGCCTGGTGTCCTTGGGCCAATTATCAAGAGATCCTGAGTTCTAATCCCACCTTAGTCATGAAAGCTGGCTGAGT
Source organism: Notechis scutatus (assembly GCF_049901735.1). Classification (NCBI taxonomy): domain Eukaryota; kingdom Metazoa; phylum Chordata; class Lepidosauria; order Squamata; family Elapidae; genus Notechis; species Notechis scutatus. The sequence continues at coordinate 8,014,126 of NC_142009.1, forward strand.
GAGTTTAGGCTGATCATTCATGCTCAGCGCAACTCACCTCACAGGATTTTTGGTCTAGGTAAAATAGGAGAAGGAAGAGGAGTATTGTGTAGGTTTGCTACCTTGAGTCACTTATAAAATAATAAAAGCAAGATAAAAATCTACTTTTAAAAAACACCTATTAAAAATTGTAGATATTACCGGAAATCATTGTTTAATCCTAAGTCCAGTCGAACAGCCTTGGCTCTAAAATGCTCTTTTTGTTACAGAGGTTCTATTTTCTGGACCGAAATAATCTGTATTTCGGTTTCTTGTCCCAAATGTGCTTTTTCAAGAGGCACCTGGACTTTCTGGATTTTCTTTGCAGAAGTTTTGCTTCTCATCCAAGAAGCTTCTTCAGCTTTGACTGGATGGTGGGGAACAGAAGGATTTAAATTCCTTGCAGACAGCTGGACATTTGCATCCTTCTAGAGGGTTTTTAAGGCCACCTGGAGATTTATCTGGATTCATCATGATTTCTGGCTTTGAACATAAAATAATAAAGAGTTGGAAAGGGATCTTGGAGGTCTTCTAGTCCAACTCCCTGCTTAGGCAGAAAACCATATACATTTCAGACAAATGGCTGTACAATCTTTTCTTTAAAACCTCCAAGTGTTGGAACACCCACAACTTTTGAATGCAAGCTATTCCACTGGTTAATTGTCCTCATAGTTGGGACGTTTCTCCTCAATTCCAGGTTGCTTGTCTCTCCTTCATCAGTTTCTATCCATTGTCTTCAGTTTCTAGCCTTGCCTTCAAGTGCTTTGGAAAAACGAGTTGACCCCTTCCTCTTTGTGGCAGTGCCGCAAATACTGGAATACTGTTATCATGTGCCCCCCTAGTCCTTCTTTTCTCTAGATTGGCCAATACCCAATTCCTGCAACCATTCTTCATATGAATCCCCAAGGTCCCTTCCAACTTTTATTCTGTTATTCTGGGGTCGGTTCTATTCCTGTCAACTTTCCTTAAGTCTCTCAAAACTTCATCGGGTCAGCCGGGAGTCTCAAGGGAATGTTGAGCTGATGACTTGGCTTCATTGTAAAATTAGATGCTTTTTCCTTTCAGTTATGGACTCATGGCTTAATGGTTGATGGTTTTCGATACTGCTAATTTATAACCCTTTATTGTGAATTGCCCAGAGGCCCATTCTGTGAGACGGGCAGCTTTATAAATATGATAACTAAATAAATATCATGAATACATCAAGTCTGGGATAAGGCAGTACAAGTAGTCCTCAACTTACAACCACAACTAAGCCCAAAATTTCCATTCCTAAGCAAGTCAGTTGTGAAGTGTCAGAGTATTGCAGCACATCCGACCAGCACACAAGTAAATAATTCTGTAGGATTCACCCACATAAGAAAAACTTCTTTATATACAACACCATACAGTAGAAGTCAGCATACAAAATCAGGAACACAGAAGCAATATTCTCAGAAGCAAGTCATTACAGAGTGGAGAGATACAGAGGCCTAGATTTACAGAGGACAAACCAACTCTCATATACAGTTCAGCAAGTCAAAGCCACGCCCAGACTCTGAACTGTCTCTTTTGGCCCCATACAAACAAATACTGTTTCAGTTTCCAAACAGTCTCCATTGGCTGACCTGTTACCATGTCTATTCAAACAGTCCCCATTGGCTGACCTGTTGCTATGTCTATCCAAACAGTCCCCATTGGCTGACCTGTTGCCATGTCTATCCAAACAGTCCCCATTGGCTGACCTGTTACCATGTCTATTCAAACAGTCCCCATTGGCTGACCTGTTGCTATGTCTATCCAAACAGTCCCCATTGGCTGACCTGTTGCCATGTCTATCCAAACAGTCTCCATTGGCTGACCTGTTGCCATGTCTATCCAAACAGTCCCCATTGGCTGACCTGTTGCCATGTCTATCCAAACAGTCTCCATTGGCTGATCCTGTTACCATGACTATTCCAGTTTATGAACCTTATACAATGACATGAAATATATTTTAACCCACTTTATGACCTTTCTTTCCAAGGTTGCTAAATGAATAACGGCACTTGTTAAGCTGGTAACACGGGTGTTAAGTGAATCTTGGCTTCCCCCTTGACTTTGCTCATCAGAAAGTTGCAAAGGGGGAATCCCTTGACCACCATCCCCCGGACACTGAAACCGTCATAAATACGAGTCAGCTACCAAGCTTCAGAGTTTTGATCACATGACCCTGGGGATCCTGCAACGGTCTTAAGTATGAAAACCAGGCACGTTTTTCAGTGCCGTTGTGGGTTCGAACGGTCACTAAATGCATTGTTGTTAAGTCAAGGACCTCCTCTACATGCCAGTTCCCAGGTGTCCGGATTTTGATCATGCGACCGTGCAGATGGATGCTTCAACGGTCGCAGGTGTGAAAATAGCCTTAAATTACTTTTGTAAGTGTTGCGTGCTGTTGTAACTTCAAACGGTCACTAAATGAACTGCCGTAAGCCGAGGGTTATCCGCATACCTGGATACGAGTTCAAAGTTAAGGACAATTCAAGTGAAATTCCTGAACTCTCGCTGAACACGCCGTCCTTTTTCTTCCCAGCCCACGCAGTCTTCGGCGCTGTCCCACACGTGCACAGACGCCAAAACAAAAAAAAAGTTCCCCCCTCTTATCTGGATATTGTCGTTTTATTGTTTCCAACTTTTTTAAAAAAGAAAGCATCTCACCAGGGAGGAAATGGGTCAGCGTCAGACCTAGCTGGGGAAGCACTGCACTTGCTCAATGTCTGTGGCTTTTACACAGTTCCAGATGTTCGGGTGCATTAATAACGCACAACCTCAAACTCTCTTTTTGAAACCCAAGAACGTGCAAATTGCATTCAAGCCTCTCTGCCCTCATTAATGGTCCTGTTACAAGCCCGGCACTGGAAAATGCTTTTTTTGGCCTTTGTTTCAAGTTTGTGATGTTGCCATCGGTTCACTTTTTAACAGCCAACGCTCAAATCCTCATGCTTTTAAAAAGCGGGGGGAACTCAATGGGCTGCCTTACATTTTTTTTTTGGGGGGAGGGAGAGATAAATTTATTGAATTTATTTATCAATTCAGATCGCTCTCCTTTCTTCCCTGCACCTGAAACCTTCCTGCGCAAGATACCTAATATGAGAAATATTTGACCATTCCCCCCCATTATTTCGGCTACCCTTAGGGACGTGAGTATGTACTTCCAACATAAACTAGAATCAGTAAGGAAATTTAGGGGGAATTTTTTTTCCTCTCCAAATAAGAAGGGGTAGAAAAACATAAAAAATGAGATTTAGTGTCCCATCAATGTGTCCAGCAATTCAACGCTCCACACTTAAAGGTTTGAGTAGCTCCTTATTTCTATACTGGACTTGCAAAAGAGCCTGTAAAAGACGCCAGTGACAATTTGACAAAAGTAACAGATCTCAGAGTGAAATCTTATCTGTGTGTCTTCCAGTAAGGTTCTCTAAGCTGGGGGTCCCCAACTTCCAGGTCGTGGCCCACTAAGCGGGCCGCGGGAGAAATGAGCAAGTGTGTGCACGTGAAGCTCCAGTCATGGGAGTGGAGCTGGGTGCGCAAGTGCCCTCCCGTAACGGAGGCCAGCCACAATGTTGCTAAATCAGATGAATAAATCAACAAATATGAGTGTGCCATGTGCAATGGTGTAAGGGTATCTATAGGCACACAAGACAGGATAAACAAAGTTCTTGCAGCCACAATATTGAGTGCTCTCTGAGCTTTCTTGCAGACGTTTCATTACCCAACTAGGTAACATCATCAGTACTACAAGGGCGTGGGGGTTTGCTCTGTTTACATACTAGTCAGATTTAACAGAATAACAGAGATGGAAGGGAACTTGTAGGTCATCTAGTCAACACACCCCCGCCCAAGCAGAAGGGCCTACACCATTTCTGACAGAGGGCAGCCTGGTCTCTTCTTGAAAGCCTCCAGTGATGAAGCTCCCACAACTTCCAAGGGCAACTTCTGTTCCATGGGTTGACTGTTCTCACTATCAGAAAATTCCTCCTTATTTCCAGGTTGAATGTCTCCTTGATCAGTTTCCATTCATTATTTCTTTGGGTATGTTGGAAAATCGCTTGACCCCCTCCTCTCTGTGGCTGCCCCTCAAATATTGGAAGACTGCTATCATATCTCTCCTGGTCTTTCTCTTCACTAGACTAGCCAGGCCCAGTTTCTGCAACCGTTCATTGTATGTTTTAGCCTCCAGGCCCCTAATCATCTTTGTTGCTCTTCTCTGCACTCTTTCTAGAGTCGCAACATCTTTTTTATAGTGTGGTGACCCAAACTGGATATAGTATTTATTCTAGGTGTGGTTTTACTAAGGCTTTATAGAGTGGCATTAGTACCTCCCTTGATCTTGACTGAATCCCTCTGTTAATGCAACTTAGGATTGCATTGGCTTTTTTGGTTGCAAGATTTGTGTGAGTGTTCTTGTTAGTTCCTTGATTACTGTTAGCTTGTTTATCCGAGTAAATAATAATTGCCACAACAATATCTCAATCAAATCAAGGAGCTAAAGCACAATAAACAAAGAATCACCAAGAAGAAACATCTCTATCAACACTGGTAGGGAAAGTCACTTGTATATAAATAGAGAGCAAACCCCATTCCCTTGTAGCACTGATGATGCTACCTAGTTGGGTAATGAAACATCTGCAAGGAAACAAGCTCAAAGAACACCAAGGACGTCACAGCTCAACCTTGAGCTATAAACATTCTCTTCTTTCGGTGCCAAAATCTTGTGTACTTCACAACACAAGCGAAAATCCCCCACGGCCAGATCAAAATTAGCACCCAGAATTTTGGTTTGCAGTACAGATAGTCCTCGACTTATGACAATTGAGCCCAAAATTTCTGTTGCTAAGTGAAACATTTGTTAAGTGAGTTTGCCGAAGTTGCTAAGTGACTCACTGTCATTAAGTTAGCAACATGGTTGTTAAGCAAATCCGGTTTCCCCATTGACTTTGCTTGCCAGAAGGTTTCAAAAGGTGATGATAGCATGACTTCCACTGTCATAAACATGAGTCAGTTGCCAAGCAACTGAATTTTGATGCCATGCCAAGGGGATGCTGCAATGGTTGTAGGTGTGAAAAACGGTCATAAGTTACTTTTTCCTGTGCTGTGGTAACTTTGACTGGTTACTAAATGAACTATTGTAAGTTGAGGGCTACCTGTATTCCCAAGCTGTTTTAAAAGAATGACCAAGGACAGAAAACTAAAAAGAAAATGACATTCTTTGTGGTGGAAAAGAAAAAAAAATAAAGGAGGAAGCATTAGGGTTACAACAGGACTGTTAAAAACCTCACCCAAAAATGCAACATGCAGGCAATATTTATGTTAAAACCAAGATGGAGAAAAGTAAGTTTTGGTTTCTCGGCAAGGAACTAACAAAGAAAGTTCACCAGTGGCCCACGAACGCTTTGTATGCTCTTCTTGCTCCAATCCCAGATTTAATTTAAAACAACCGAGGGGGTTAATTCTTATAGTTTTGTGGGCCTGCTTTTCCCATGGACCTGAATGATGCAGCCAGGATGAAAAATGGCCGTTCACCCTCTCCCTTGCACGTAATTCATTTTGTACAGAAATGCTTACGGTTGTATACTTAGCGCTCTGGCCCTTGTCCAAACCAACCTTCGAGAGGAAGAGTTGTCACTAAGATCAGTCAAAATTTCCCCCAATAATAAAGAAGGAATAAGAATATCTCGGTGCTGAAGTCTATCGGTACCATGCAAAGTTTCCCATCGCAGCAGCGTCCCTGAGATGTAAAACGATTAAGACTTTTTTTTTTCTTTCCCACACTCTTGAATTGGGATAGGAGACATATTGAACGAATCATGCCAAGATGCAGGATGTCTCTGAAAAGCAGACAGCTGGGCGACAGGCATCTTAATGACCCCTTATCTTAATCTTGTTTAAAAGCACCTCAGGTTTTTTTTCCCCCCGAGTAATCTTTTCACTTTACAATATTCTCTTTTTAACGGGATATGTGTGCTTCTCTGGGAAGCTACCAACCGGAGTAAAATGTTTTTATCGCTCACGTTAATTTACCGGCTGAGCCCCTCGGTAAGGCGTGCAAGACTTTGGGATCAGGGACCATTTTTTTTTTTAAAAAAATGGTCACAATTAATGCTCGCATCGATGGGCTTGGCTTAAAATAGGAGACTGAATCAATCACTGGATGCCGGCGGATATACAAAAGGCCACCCTTTGAAGGAGTAGTAAAAGTGAAGGGGATAAAACGGCTGGTTTGGAGCAGCCGTTCCCCCTTTCCCTTGGGGGGAGAAGAAAGGAAGTCAATGTATATATCCATTTAGGCATAGACAAACAGACCTTTAAGTTTTTAATGAATAGAATAGGATAGGATAGGAGTAGTGTAGTGTAGTATAGGATAGGATAGGGGAGTGAAGTGGAGGAAAGGGAAGGGAAGGGATGAGACCTTGAAGGTCTTCTAGTCCAACCCCCTGCTTAGGCAGGAAACCTTATACCATTTCAGACAATGGTTGTCCAATCTCTTCTTAAAAACTTCCAGTGTCAGAGTACCCACAACTTCTGCAGGCAAGTGATTCCACTGATGAATTGTTCTCACTGTCAGAAAATTTCTCCTTAGTTCTAAGTTGCTTCTTTCCTGGATTAGTTTCCACCTGTTGCTTCTTGTCCTGCCTTCAGGGGCTTTGGAGAATAGCTTGACTCCCTCTTCTTTGGGGCAGCCCCTCAAATGTTGAAAAGACTGCTATCATATCCCCCCTAGTCCTTTTTTTCATCAAACTAGACATATCCAATTCCAGCAACAGTTCTTTGTATGTTTTAGCTTCCAGTCCCCTAATCATGTTTGTACAATGGTACCTCGGTACTTATCGTTAATTGGTTCCGAGGAGATGGATGAGTTTGACAGAAGTAGAAGAGTCAAACACACACACACACAAAAACACACACACCTCTATGGAAAAGAATGGTGGGCTTTACCTTGTAAGAGGGCAGAAAGCACAACACCCCACGTCGCACCGTCTGACAGACTGATAGCAAGAGCTCGCCGACTTCATCTTGAAACTCGAAGGTTTCTGTATGTTGGAAAGTTGCCCGTAACTGCCGGTGTTTCGGGCCGGCTCCAATGGTACCAACCCAGACCTGTTGGGATATCGAATTGGGCATTGGTAAGCAAGCTTACCGAGGAATAAAATTTCCAGGATGAACAAAACAGCAGACAAAACAGGATTTTAAAGGAGGTGATGCACCTCATCCAATAAAGTACAGATAGTCCTTGGCTTACAACGAGTGTGCGGTGGCCTAGAGGTGGAGCTGAGAATATATCTGCTGGAAAAAAACTCCACATTGGTGACAAGAAGGGCATCCGGCCAGTAAACACTCAGCTCCATTCAGCTGCCTAGACTCCACTCAGCAAGGGATTATGGGATCATTAAAAGAGGAGGAGGATGAAAAGAGTCCTTGATTTACAACAATTCATTAGTGACTGTTCGGAATTACAACAGCACTGAAAAAAAGGTCCATTTTTCAAACATACTGGCACTGCCCTGGATAAAGCCAACTCTGGCATACGTCATTTACAGTCCCGTGACCCTGTTTCCCCCCTCCCCCCTGGGTGTCTCATAAATCAGATTCTCCAATTGAGCACATTCACGGGCTGGGTGTCATCATTCATGTTCTCCAATTAAATATATTCCCCGGGCAAAATCTCTGGTATTTTACTTACAACCTTTTAAAGATAAGGAGTTGGAATATACTTTTGCTTTCAAACAGCTGCACTGCTCTTCCAGATTTCCTTCCTCCCCCCCTCCCTTTCATAACAACTACTAAAACAGGCATAGGAGTGTTTTATGAGTGGACAGGTGGTACTTGTCGGTTCTGTGGACTAGGTCAAAATGTCCACTTATTGGTACACCAGAACTGGTCCAAACCTGCTGAATAACCACCTCTGCAGCCATCAGGACTTTAAATCCAGATCGTAAATAGCCTGAGGGAGGTCCATATAATTTCAAGCAGTCGCTAAACGACCTGTCATAAGTTGCACTTCGAAAAAAAAAAAAATTCTTAACCTCCAAGTCTTCCTAGTGTTCTTAACAGCAGAGGGAACCGGCTGGTGGAGGTAGGGGGGGGAGTTTTACCTGTGAATTTCTAATGACATGGTTGGCTTCGAGCTGAATGGAAAAGTTCACCCCAAGCTCGGAGGAAAAGGAATCCATGGGAGAAAGCGTCCCTGAGGTTAAAACGATGGACCGGACCACACTGCTTAAATCGGAAAAGGCCTACGGAGAATAGAGAAGAGAAAAATATTTTAAGGGTTTGCGGCTTTCATCTTTAAAACCCCCAAAACATGGCTACAGGTAGTCCTCAACTTATTACAGTCGAGAGCAAGAATTATCATGGTCAAGCAAGGCAGTTGTCCCAAAGGTGCTTTTTCAGGAAGCAACTGGATTTAACTGTTTTTGTTTCTTTTGAAGATGGAATGGAAAGGAATATAAATCCTTCCATTCCCCACCATCCAGTCAGAGCTGAAGAAGCTTCTTGGATGAGAAGCGAAAGGGAACATCTTCAAAAGAAAAAAAAAACCCACCAAGGAAGTCCAGTTGCCTTCTGAAAAAGCATTTTTGGGATAACCACGATCAGGATGACTGAAAATCTCTACAGAATTTTAGCTATACAATTTGGAATGAACATCCTTTGAATGGTGTGGGAGTAGGAATGGATTTCCAGAGTAAGAACTACAGACTACAGGAACCAGGAGCGCTACTCGGGCGACCCTGAGGCCACAGACAAACCTCCAAGTGGCCTCAAGGACTCTCTAAAAAGGATGCAAATGACCAGCTGTCCGCAAGGAGTATAAATCCTTTCATTCCCCACCATCCAGTCAGAGCTGAAGAAGCTTCTGGAATGGTAAGTGAAACGTCTCCAAAAGAAAAAGCAAGGAAGCCCAGCTGCCTCCTGCAAAAGCACCTTTGGGACAACCATAACTGAGAATCTCTACAGACGTTAAGCAAGGCAGTTGTTAAGTGAGTCACACCCAATTTTACAATCTGTTTTGCCCTGGCTGTTAAGTAAATCACTTGAATCTGTTAAGTTTCATAGGAGCACAGTGGCTTGAGTGGCTGGAAAACTGGGCAGGGGGCTAGCAAGCCCGCGTTTGAGACCCAAGAGCTGCTATGGAGCAGGGTTGAGCTCCCGTCCGTCACTCCAGCTCCTGCCGGGGACATAAATGGAGTCCCCAACCAAGCATCCCCAGGACAACGGTGATGTCACCGGCTAATCCTTTCAACCTGGAAGCACTCAGTGTGCAAAAAAAGACCCCAAACAAACAAGAAAAAAAACCCAGATAATAATAGTTGTTAAGCAAATTTGGCTTTCCCCACTAACTTTGCTTGTTGGAAGCCAGTTAGGAAGGTTACCATGGTGATTGCATGACCCTGGAATGCTGCAACTGTCAAAAGTACGTGCCAGTTGCCAAGCATCCAAACTTTGATCGTGTGACTGTGAGGTTACTGTAACAGAAGTAAGTGCAAAAAAACAGTCATAAGTCACTTTTTCAGCACAGTTGCAACTTTAAATGGTCACTAAACAAATGGTTATATGTCAAGGACTAGCTCTATTCTCGTCTGACATTTGGCTACCAAAGGCTAACATGGGCCGTGTCTTCCATTCAGCCAATCCTGAAGCATTCAAAGCCAAGGGTTACTGTTGGGTTGGGTTGTTACTCCCTAAAAACACAGATGTTATCATCACAACTAACCAGCTTACCACAGCTGGATTCAAGCACCAGAAATTGAGGCTGTTTACGGCCGTTTTGTGTCGCATTTTTTTCCGGTAACAGACCAAGAAACCATTCTTATCCTGAGTGTCAGGTGGATTTTCATTCATCCAGGTGAAGGTTTGCTGCAGGGCAATTCGGTAATCGTCAGCAAACCTAAGGAGAAGCAAACTGAAAATGTAACTAAATCCCCCAAATACATGTGATTATGAGGACCGCAATTGGTACATTGGAGAAAAAAGCTTTACTGACCTGTGATTTCCTTTGAACAGATAGTGGATGACCATAAATAGACCTTTCAGGATAACTTGAGTTGAAGGACTTATAACTGGAACGGAAACTACTTTTTCTAACCCAGGGAACTTTTCTTCCTTTTCGAGCACAGCGTGAAGATGTTTCTAGAAAAGAGCAAAACAGTTGCCACAAAGAAGAGGGAGTCAACCTGTTCTCCAAAACACCTGAAGGCAGGACAAGAAACAATGGATGGAAACTATTCAAGGAGAGAGGCAACCTGGAACTAAGGAGAAATTTCCTGACAGTGAGAACAATTGATCAGTGGAACAGCTGGCCACCAGAAGTTGTGGATGCTCCAACATTGGACAGGGAACTGGACTAGAAGATCTCCAAGGTCCTTTCCAACTCATTCTATTCTATTCTATTCTATTCATATTCTATTCTATCTCCTATTCTATTCTATTCTATCTCCTATTCTATTCTATTCATATTCTATTCTATTCTATTCTATCTCCTATTCTATTCATATTCTATCTCCTATTCTATTCTATTCTATTCTATTTCCTATTCTATTCTATTCTATTCTATCTCCTATTCTATTCTATTCTATCTCCTATTCTATTCATATTCTATTCTATCTATTCTATTCTATTCTATTCTATTCTATTCTATTCTATTCTATTCTATTCTACACTCCAATATTCTATTCCATTCCATTCCATTCCACTCCATTCCATTCCCAATAAAGATTCTATTCTATTCTATTCTATATTCTATTCTATTCTATTCTATCTCCTATTCTATTCATATTCTATCTCCTATTCTATTCTATTCTATTTCCTATTCTATTCATATTCTATCTCCTATTCTATTCTATTCTATTCTATTCTATTCTATTCTATTCTATTCTATTCTACCTCAATATTCTATTCCATTCCATTCCATTCTCCATTCCATTCCAATAAGATTCTATTCTATTCTATTCATATTCTATTCTATTCTATCTCCTATTCTATTCATATTCTATTCTATTCTATCTCTATTCTATTCATATTCTATCTCTATTCTATTCTATTCTATTTCCTATTCTATTCATATTCTATCTCCTATTCTATTCTATTCTATTCTATTCTATTTCCTATTCTATTCATATTCTATTCTATCTCCTATTCTATTCTATTCTATTCTATTCTATTCTATTCTATTCTATTCTATCTCCTATTCTATTCATATTCTATTCTATTCTATTCTATCTCCTATTCTATTCCTATTCTATCTCCTATTCTATTCTATTCTATTCTATTCTATTCTATTTCCTATTCTATTCATATTCTATTCTATTCTATTCTATCTCCTATTCTATTCTATTCTATTCTATTCTATTCTATTCTATTCTATTCTATTCTATTCTATTCTATTCTATTCTATTCTATTCTTATTCTATTCTATTCTACGCTCCAATATTCTATTCCATTCCATTCCATTCCATTCCCAATAAAGATTCTATTCTATTCTGTTCTGTTCTGTTCTGTTCCGTTCCTTTCCGTTCCGTTCCTTTCTTTTCCTTTCCTTTCCTTTCCTTTCCTTTCTAAGGTAAACAGGGACTTTAAAGAACCCACATAATTATTCCATGGGGATGGGACTTCTGTGTTTCCACTGTATTCAAAACAACAAGAATCGCGCAATTGTGCATTCAGAAAGGAGGTGTTTTGGTCCGCCAACCCTTTCGAAGAATACTCCTACAGGGCTGGTTGCTAGTATATCAGCAGAGAGTAACCCCATTCCCTTTTAGTATTGATGTCACCTAGTTGGGTAAGGAAACATCTGCAGGAAAACAACCAAGGTCAAAGAGCATCAAGGACCCCACAGTTCAACCCTACAACCAGAAGACTTAAATTCAAGTCCATCTTCGCCATGAAAGTCCATCTTAGCTGGGTGACTTTGGACCCGTCTCCCTTCTCTCTCTCTCTCTCTCTCTCTCCTCACAGGGTTGTTGTTTTGGGGAAAATAGAAGGAGGAAGGAATATTACATATGTTCACCGCCTTCAGGTATTTGTAAAAAATTAAAACAGTGGGATACAATTAAGATATATAAACATAATAAACCCTGAGCTACAAATATTCACTTCTACTAGTATTTAATTAATAAATCAATTACTAGGTGACCACAGAGCAAAATCCAAACAACATAAGAATATTGGGTAAGTTTGTTTTAGCCAGATGAATGTTCGTACAGGTAGTCCTTGACTCACAACCACAATTGAGCCCAAAATTGATGTTGTTAAGTGAGACATTTGTTAAATCTTTTCTTGCCATAGCTGTTAAGAGAATCACTGCAGTTGACAAGTTAGTAACCTGGTTATTAAGCGAGTCTGTCTTCCCCATTGACGTTGCTTATCAGAAGGTCACAAAAGGGGATCACATGACCCCGGGACACTGTAACTGTCATAAGTACATGCCAGTGGCCAAGCATCTGAATTCTGATCATGTGATCACGGGGATGCTGCAAAGGTCGTAACTTGGTGGGTTTCAAATATTTTTACTACCGGTTCTGTGCGCATGGCTTGGTGGGTGTGGCAGGGGAAGGATACTGCAAAATCCCCATTCCCTCCCCACCTCACTAACCTGCTTTCCAGCTCCATTCTCCTGTGCAGGGCAACCAAAGAAGACCCAGCCAATCAGCTGGGGCTCGATGGGAGGCAGAGAAGAGATGGGGGCGGGGCCAGTCAGAGGTGGGATTTGCCAGTTCTCCAAACTACTAAAATTTTCCGCTACCGGTTCTCCAAAACTGGTCAGAACCTGCTGAATCCCACCTCTGTCGTAACTATGAAACACCGTCATGTCACATTTTTTTAGTGCTGTTGTAACTTTGAACGGTCACTAAACGAACAGTTGTAAGTCAAGGACTACCCGTGTTGTATTTTTACCATTGAGTTCCAAAGAATTTTGAAGATGGCCTCTTCAAACATGATTTTCATGTAGGGTTAAAAATTCCTACCTGTAAAATGGGAAACGATGCATCCGTTATTCCCATTTCGTGGAAATTGGTCACCATTTGACTTCCGCTCCAGACTTTACTTGAGGTCTCATAACCACTCTGGATCAGCTGACCGCAGGCGTCCCTTAACCAACTGCAAAACAACAGGCGATTTTTGTGTTTGTTTTTGTTAACAGAGGACGTTTAATTGGTCCTCCCACTTATGACTGCTGCAGTCTAAAAATAGTCATGTGATCAAAATTTGGACGCTTGGCAACTTGGCACGTTTTTATTATGGTTTCATCTCCTTTTTATGACCCCATAATCCCTTGCAGGGTGGAGCCTGGGCAACTGAATGGAGCTGAGTGTTTACTGGCCGGATGCCCTTCCTGTCTCCAATACAGAGTTTTGTTCAGCAGATATATTCTCATTGTGTCCAGAGAAGGAAATATCTGCCTCTACTTAGGATCGAACTCACAGCCTTCATATCATGAGGCGAGAGCTCCATTTCTAGGCCACCGCACCACTCTTATTTATTATGGTTTATTATTATGTATTTATTATGGTTGCAGTGTCTCGAGGTCATGCAATTGCCATATGCCACCAGCTTCCAACAAGCAAAGTCGATGAGGACGGACGCCAGAATCCCTTAACATCTGTGTGATCGCCTCACAGCCGCGGATGGCGATTCGCTTCCCGACCGCAGCAAACAGGGTCATAAAATTGGGTGCAACTCACTAAACAACCACCTTGCTTAGTGAGAGACGTTCTATTCCCGATTGTGGTCATAAAGTCCAGGACTACCTCTAATAATAGTACCAATCTGTAATATCTTACAAAGTTCAGCGAGATTTGAAGTAAGTTTCCACCGCAGGGTGAACCACTCAAGTCAATGTTAAAAGACACAAGTCTGGTATAAAAAAAATGCCTAAAAAAATAAACAGGGAAAGAGAACCAAATCTATGGTCCTCAAAGCTTTTAAGTTAAAGCATCCCAAATACTCCTCACAGGTAGTCCTCAGCTTACAACCACAAATGAGCCCAAAATTTATCTTGCCCCAGTGCTGGTCAATGGACCGAGGATTTGGCATCCAATTTAAAAAGATGTGTGCTGTGATTAATAAGAGAAGGACTCCTTCCTCTCTTCGAGCCCCTGAAAAAGCAAAGTAGCTGTGAACTCTCACACATGTGCAAAACCAGATTTTGAAACAACTGCCCCAAACAAAGTTGCCAATCACAAAGCACTTCAGTTTACACCACTTGACACAACGGGAGTTCGTTTTTAAAGCATGCAACGCAAAAGCCATCCAATTTAAAAAAAGTGTCCAATGCTTTGCCCAGGGTCATGATGGCTCAGCGGTTAAAGATCCTGAGCTTGTCAGCTGGAAAGCAGTTTTGGTCACCACACTATTATTAAGACCATTACACACGCAACTGCAAAAATACACTTCCATATTTTACTTTTTGCACGCAATTTGAGATCTCTGCACTTCAACATCAAGGGAGGTAACTAATACCACTCTATAAAGCCTTAGAAAGACCACACCTGTATCCGGTTTTGGTCACCACACTATAAAAAGATGTTGAGACTCTAGAAAAAGTGCAGAGAAGAACAACCAGGATGATTAGCGGACTGGAGGCTAAAACATACGATGAACGGTTGCAGGAACTGGGCTTGGCTAGTCTAGTAAAGAGAAGGACCAGGGGAGACAGGAGAGCATATTCCAATATTTGAGGGGCTGCCACAGAGAGGAGGAAGGGGTCAAGCTATTTTCCAAGACCAGGACAAGGAATGATGGAAACTGATCAAGGAGAGATTCAACCTAGAAATAAGGAGAAATTTTTTGACAGTGAAAACAACCAACGAATGGAACAGACGTTGCCTTCGGAAGTTGTGAAAGCTTCATTACTGGAAGCTTTCAAGAAGAGACTGGACTGTCATCTGTCAAAAATGGTGTAGGGTCTGCTTGGGGTGGGGTTGGATAGATGACCTACAAGGTCCCTTCCAACTCTGTTAATCTGTCCTTGTATCTGATGAGGTACAACTTCATTCCTGCTGCCCATTTTGCATTTCTTCTGCTTTCTGCTTGTTGTTTTTACTACGACTGGGGCCATTTTACAGGATGATCAACCTCAGTTTTCCTGATAAGGTTAAATGTTCGGGGCATTCCAGGTTCAGCTTCATGCTTTTCATCTGTTCAAAAGCTTTTGTAGAGTCGTTGTTGTTTTGTTTTTAACATCCCAAAGAGCTGCGGGAGAATTCCCCTTTGTGATTGAAAAAAAGTCTATTTTTTTCCCCCCAGGAGCAGAAAAAAGCACGGATCTCAACAGAAGGAATAACAAAAAGGAGTAAAATCAGCCCCCAAAGAAGAAGAAGAAGAAAAAAAATGGAAGCTCTGGATCTGACCCAAATATTCTTTATCAGCAGTTTCCTTCACGCTGGTATGGAGAAAGAGCCATCGAGATAACGAAGAGCAGCTTTCAACTTTTTCATCCTCACTTCAGATAAAGATGCACTTCAGAGAAATTGAAGGGTTTTTTTTTTTCTTCTCCCCAACACTGCTAGTCTCTAGGTCAGGGGCGTCAAAACTCAATTTTACCTCAGAGGTGGGGGGGAGTGTGGCTGACTAGATGCCGCTCCCCAAAACTACTGGCATGTTTCCTCTTCACATTGGGCAGACCGGGCCAAAGCAATGTGGGCTGGCCCCTTACGTTTTCCAGGACAGCCCCCAATGGCCGGATCCAACCACATTGCGGGCCAGATGTGGCCCGTGAACTTCGAGTTTAACACCCCTGCTCCAGGTTCACAAGACCAACTCTGGAATGCCAGCCTCAGACAGGGCAGTTTAGGCACAGAGTGTCTAAAACAGAGGTATCCAATTTTGGCACGTTCGAAGATTTGTGGACTTCGACTCCCAGAATTCCCCAACCAGCCACACTGGCTGGAGAATTCTGGGAGTTGAAGTCCACAAGGCTTAAAGTTTTGAAGGTTGAATAACCCTGCTCTAAATAGCAATAGCACTTAGATTTGAATAGGAATAGGAATAGGAATAGGAATGGGAATGGAATGGAATAGAATATAGAATAGAATAGAATAGAATAGAATAGAATAGAATAGAATAGAATAGAATAGAATAGAATAGAATAGAATAGAATAGAATAGAGTTAGAATGGAATGGAATAGAATAGAATAGAATAGAATATAGAATAGAATAGAATAGAATAGAATAGAATAGAATAGAATAGAATATAGAAAATAGAAAATAGAATATAGAATAGAATAGAATATAGAGTAGAATAGAATATAGAACAGAATAGAATAGAATAGAATAGAATAGAATAGAATAGAATAGAATAGGAATTCTTTATTGGCCAAGTGTGATTGGACACACAAGGAATTTGTCTTTGGTGCAAACACTCTCAGTGTACATAAAAGAAAAGATACATTTGTCAAGAGTCAAGAATCATAAGGTACAACACTTAATAATAGTCATAGGGTACAATAATAAGCAATCAAATCCTACTAGGAAACAGTCAATATAAATCGTAAGGATACAAGCGACAAAGTTACAGTCATACAGTCACAAGTGGGAGGGAATGGGTGATAAGGAGTAATGAGAAAATTAACAGTAATAGTAGTGTACACTTTGTAAATAGTTGGACAGGGTTGAGGGAATTATTTGTTTAGCAGAGTGATGGCATTTGGGGAAAAAAATGTCCCTGTGTCTAGTTGTTCTGGTATAGCGTCGTTTTGAGGGCAGGAGTTGAAACATTTTGTGTCCAGGATATGAGGGGTCTGTAAAATATTTCCACAGCCCTCTTCTTGACTCGTGCAGGATACAGGTCCTCCACGGAAGGCCAAATTTGTAGTGCTTTACAGCCCTCTCTAAGCGATTTACGGAGTCAGCATCATGCCCCCAACAATCTGGGTCCTCATCAGTAGTGGGATCCTAGTCGCTCGTCGATCCTAAGTCGACCTTAGTCGCTACCGGTTCGGTGGGGGATTGCACGTGCGCCCCTAATGCGCGCACCCCTAACAAGCCAATCAACTGAGAGGATGAAGAAACGAAACGCTAGGAGCGACCCTCCCACCCACCCCAGGTGCTTTTCAGTCTTTTATCCTCTCCGCTGATTTTTTTTTTACTACCAGTTAGGCCGAACCAGTCCAAACCGGTAGCATACAACCACTGGTCCTCATTTTACCGATCTCGGAAGGACAGAAGGCCGAGTCCACCTGTGTTTCCCCCCCATCCCCCCCCCTCCGGTCTACACCAAGGGCTCCCCAATGCTCCCATCATCACTCAATTAGGCAGAAGAGGGGAGGTGCTGCATACCGAAGTCCCTGGAAGGAAAGGAGGGTCCCTGCCCCAACGACAGGCGAGCCGAGGGCCCCCAGTCTAAAACAGAGCCGTCACACGTTATAACACTGCTAACAACTCCAACAGGAATGGGCAGAGCTCACAGCTTTTGTGTTTGCATCCTGAAAGATCATTAGCATCGCTCTCAGCGGGATCATTTTCAGCAGCCACGAGACGTGAAAATGAGGAAATTAAACAATGGCCTTAACAATGGTCCCGTTAAAGAATATTTATTTATTTGCTTTTTGTTGTTGTTTATTTATATCACCTTTATTGTTTCTTTTTCTAAAGAACCCAACTCGGCAACCACATCTAGGCACTCCTTTGCCCTCCTATTCTCCCCACATCAATAACCCTGTTTTGCGGAGGTGGGGTGGGGGGAGAGAGGGCCTGCCCCAAGTCACCCAGTTGGCTTTCATGCCAAGGCGGGGCTAGAACTCACCCTATCCTGGTGATGAGCCCAAAGCCACCCAGTTGGTTTTCATGGCTAAGGCGGGACTAGAACTCACTATCTCTTGGTGATTGGCCCAAAGTCACCCAGTTGGCTTTCATGCCAAGGCGGGGCTAGAACTCACCCTATCCTGGTGATTGGCCCAAAGTCACCCAGTTGTTTTTCGTGGCTAAGGCGGGACTAGAACTCACTATCTCTTGGTGATTGGCCCCAAGTCACCCAGTTGGCTTTCATGCCAAGGCGGGGCTAGAACTCACCCTATCCTGGTGATTGGCCCAAAGCCACCCAGTTGGTTTTCATGGCTAAGGTGGGACTAGAACTCACTATCTCTTGGTGATTGGCCCAAAGTCACCCAGTTGGCTTTCATGCCAAGGCGGGGCTAGAACTCACCATATCCTGGTGATTGGCCCAAAGCCACCCAGTTGGTTTTCATGGCTAAGGTGGGACTAGAACTCACTATCTCTTGGTGATTGGCCCAAAGTCACCCAGTTGGCTTTCATGCCAAGGCGGGGCTAGAACTCACCCTATCCTGGTGATTGGCCCAAAGTCACCCAGTTGTTTTTCGTGGCTAAGGCGGGACTAGAACTCACTATCTCTTGGTGATTGGCCCAAAGTCACCCAGTTGGCTTTCATGCCAAGGCGGGGCTAGAACTCACCCTATCCTGGTGATTGGCCCAAAGCCACCCAGTTGGTTTTCATGGCTAAGGTGGGACTAGAACTCACTATCTCTTGGTGATTGGCCCAAAGTCACCCAGTTGGCTTTCATGCCAAGGCGGGCTAGAACTCACCCTATCCTGGTGATGAGCCCAAAGCCACCCAGTTGGTTTTCATGGCTAAGGTGGGACTAGAACTCACTATCTCTTGGTGATTGGCCCAAAGTCACCCAGTTGGCTTTCATGCCAAGGCGGGCTGAACTCACCATCTCTTGGTGATTGGCCCAAAGCCACCCAGTTGGTTTCATGGCTAGGTGGGATTAGAACTCACTATCTCTTGGTGATTGGCCCAAAGTCACCCAGTTGGCTTTCATGCCAAGGCGGGCTAGAACTCACCATCTCTTGGTGATGGGCCCAAAGTCACCCAGTTGGCTTTCATGCCAAGGCGGGCTAGAACTCACCATCTCTTGGTGATGGGCCCAAAGCCACCCAGTTGGCTTTCATGCCAAGGCGGGGCTAGAACTCACCATCTCTTGGTGATGGGCCCAAAGCCACCCAGTTGGCTTTCATGCCAAGGCGGGCTAGAACTCACTATCTCTTGGTGATTGGCCCAAAGTCACCCAGTTGGCTTTCATGCCAAGGCGGGCTAGAACTCACCATCTCTTGGTGATGGGCCCAAAGCCACCCAGTTGGTTTTCATGGCTAAGGTGGGACTAGAACTCACCATCTCTTGGTGATTGGCCCAAAGCCACCCAATCAGCTTTTATGCCTAAGGCGGGAACTAAATTCAGCCTCCTGGTAATTGACCAAAAGTTACCCAGAAAGCTTTCAAGCCTAAGGTAGGACTAGAACTCACAGTCTCCTGGTGATTGGCCAAAGGTCACCCAGCCTGCTTTCCTGCCTAAGGTGACTAGATATTTCCAAATTAAGTTTAGATGACCACCAGCAACACGATCATTTCTGCCTCAAAGTCCAGAAGCTCATTTTCGCTACACTGCTGCTCAGTGGCCGTCACTTACTTTGTCAGACTGTAGCACACAGCACGCAAAGGCTGGTGGTCGTTTGGTCTAATGTGGTTGTTCACCATAGCGTCCAGCTCCTCTCGAGCCAACTTGAGCTGTTCTTCCGTCACGCTGTAGCTGGCCGACTCTCGGGCACAGTCCTCGATATTGTGAGCTTCGTCTAAAATCAGCACCTGGTCTTTCAACTCAATTTCCATCTGCAAAGGTTGAGATCGATCAGTTTATCAATCAGCAAAAGCAGCTGCCTCCTCCTTTTGCGACCTTCTGATGAACAAAGTCAATGGGGAAGCCAGATTCACTTAACAACCGTGTTACTAACTTAACAATGGCAGTGATTCACTTAACAACTGTGGCAAGAAAGGTCGTAAAACGGGGCAAAACTGACTTAACAAATATCTCACTTACCCAATAGTAATTTTGGGCTCTATTGTGGTCGTAAGTCAAGGACTCCCTGTATTTTATGTTCTAAGGCTGGAAGTGACTCTTGCAATGAGTCCTTATAAGCATTGTGTTAGTTCTACCTTCCATGGTTTTACACAGCTGTGCGGGGCACACAGTACTTTCTTGCGACTACAGGAACACGTTTATCCAAGTTTTCTGACATTGTCCGATAATCAATAGAATATGGGATCCCAACCTTTTCTATAGCCCGCACCCCTAGAATGTCTCTGATATATTCTTGTACCCCTTAAAAAATAATTATGTACATATAATTATAAAAGAAGAGATAGACATCACGATCTCCGGAACTTAAAACTATATGATCTACTTAACTTTTGTTAGCCTCTGCTAACATCATCAGTGTCAACTCATGAAGTATTTCTATGGTCTTTTTAGAGTTGCCAAGAGAAAGGTGGGGGAAGGGGTTTTGAAATAGCAGTGCAGCAGCTTGGAAACCAAAAGTGCATTCCATAAATAGTTTTTCAAAGATAGTAACTAGGTGACTGAAGTTTCTGCCATGCAAACATCTAACTGGAGAGCATGATTGATGTCTCTTGGCTATGAATGTGTCCCATTGGAGAATATGAATTATGATACACCCAGGGGGTGGGAGAAAACCAGGGTCAAGGGTGACAATGTTTCTCAGAGTTGGTTACACCCAGGCAGTGCCGGACATGTTAACTCCCAATAAATCCTTTTGAAGTTTTAGAAGATTGGCTCGAGACTCATGATTTAATTGGGGTTAACTGCCGGAATCCTGAAACTCAGAAAAAACCCTTTTCTCCAAAAAAAACGCCCCCCCCAAAAAAAAAGCCCCAACATTTTTTAAAAAAAAAAAAAAAAAAAAAACCCCCCCCCAAAAATAAAAAAAAAAAAAAAAAAAAAAAAAAAAAAAGGAAAAAATAAAAAAAAAAATTAATTATACACAAAAACCAGATTTTTCCCCCCCCATTAAACAAAACCAACAACCCAAAAAAAAAAAAAAAAACCAAACAACCCCCCCACAACCAAAAAAAAAAAAAAAAAAAAAAAAAAAAAAAAAACAAAATTATTTAAAAAAAAAAAAAAAAAAAAAAAAAAAAAAAAATGAGAAAAACTACCATTGGAGAGATATTCACCTTTATGCATCATTGTTCAATTTAGCCATTGTGCGCGTAATAGGCCCATCCACCCACCTCCAACCTGTGATTAGCTCTATCATTTTTACTTCAGACATGGCTAAATTGATTTGTCAAGCGATTATCAGATAACAGGTATAAGTATATATAGTTATGAATACATGAAATGGATACATATAAGAAAAATAAAAAGTTTCAATAGGACAGGGATGGTAGGCACATTGATGCACTTATGCACATCCCTACAGACCTCTTAGGAAAGGGGTGAGGTCAATAGTAGGCAATCTAAGATTAAAGTTTTTGGGGTTTGGGGAAGAAACCACAGAGTCAGGTGGAATATTCCAGACATTGACCACTCTGTTGCTGAAGTCGTATTTCCTGCAATCAAGTTTGGTGCGATTAACCTTGAGTTTGTATCTGCTCTTGTATTGTTATGATTGAAGCTGAAGTATTCATTGACAGGTAGGACATTGCAATGTATGATTTTATATACTATACTTAGATCGGACCGAAGGCGGCGTAGTTCTAGGTTTTCTAGGTAGTTTTTAACACTCTGACGATGTTAGCAGAGGCTAAGGAAAGCTAAGTGGATAATATATATTTAAGTTCCAGAGATCATGAGGTCAGTCTCTTCTTTTATAGCTACACCTGGAACCCGTATTTTTAGGATAGTTTGCAACATATAATTATACATATACACTATAATTTTGAAACTTCTAAACCCAAGTTTTGGCACCCCTTGGAATATTATCTCGCAAGCACCCCCTGTTTTTGGGGAACCCCTGCAATAGAAGATATTTGTACTCACACTTTGTCTTATCTGGGAGTCCAAAAGGTAGTTGTAAGGGCAGAACACAATCTCGGCGCACACCATGAGCTCACGTGCTGCAAAGTAGGCGCAGGATCGGAATTTCTTTCCCAAGCTCACCAGCTCTTCTAAATCCCAAGCCTGATGTTTTTTATCCGCAGACGGTATGGAGAGATACTCAGTAAGCCTGTGGGCTCCATGATAAAAGGAACAAGACACGCCCTGAAAGCAGACAATTGAGGAAGTTTAAAGAACAACCACGCACCTTCATGTACAAGTCGTCCTCAAGTCGCAACCATTCCTTTAGTGACCGTACGAAGTTAGAACGGCTGTCAACTCAAAAAAAAAAAAAAATTCTCTGGTCTTTTAGAGTTGACAGCAGGAAGGGAGCGGGGGGAGTAGTGCATTCCTTAAATGCTTTCATAGATAATTGCTAGGCGGCCAAAGCTGTTGGCGCGCAAGATTATTACTGGAGAGCACGATTGATGACTCTTGGCTATGGATGTGTCCCATTGGAGAATATACATCTGGAGGATGGGGAGGAAAACCAGGGTCAAGGAGGAAATGAATGATGTGTCTCAGGGTCGGCTGCTCCCAGGTAGCGCCGGCATGTTCACTCCTAATAAATCTTGAGGGGGGGGGGTTGTAACTCTGAGAGATGCGGTGTCAGACTGTGCTCCATTCAAAATCCAAGAAAGAAATCCTTAGACTCTTTTAGTTAGAGAAAAGATATCTTTTACTGGAAATAAAAGTGGTAGCTGCAATAGAATTCTGAATCTGAAGAATTAGGCGTGTAAATCACATATACAAAGTGATGGAAATGATCCCACCCCCAATAGTTCAAATGATTCTTCCAATTAAAAGTTGTGAATATGATCATGTGGACAACTTCAGGTGGTGATGAGGCCTCTGTCCGTTGACCTTGGCATACTTTGATAAAAGTTTGCAGCTGCGCAGAGAAAAGAAAGCTAAGCGAGAAATAGAAACCTAAGCAAGAATGTACTCTCCCTCCTCCTCAATTTATACAATGCCAGTGTGGACCACCTCCAGCTCGCTTCCCATACTTGTCCCCCCTCCTCCCCCCGTTACTTATGGCAGCCGAAAGATGTGAAGCAAAGGTAGAAGATCTTGAAGGCTGACATGCGGCTAGACTCATGATTTGAATGGGGATGGATGCCAGAGACCTGACAACGGCACTGGAAAAAAAGGGATTACAGACAGTCCTTAACTCACAAGCACAACTGAACCCAAAATATACGTTGACAAGTGAGAAATTTGTTAGGTGAGTCTTGCCCCGTGTTACGACTTTTCTTACCACAGTGGTCGAGCGAATCACGGCAGTCGTTATATTAGTAAGACAGTTATTAAGTGAATGCAGCTTCCCCATTTGACTTTGCCTGTCAGAAGGTCACAAAAGGGGATCACGTGATACCAGGACCGGAACTACCTGTATAGGGTCTCCTGCTTCAGCAGCGGGTTGGACTAGAAGACCTCCGAGATCCCTTCCAGTTCTATTGTCCTGAAACCACTCACCTCTTTTCCTTCCAGCAACTCAGCGCATTTTTCATTCTTGTTGCTGCCTCGGGAGATCCTCGGATGGACGCAGGAATGCTCCCTACTTGACAGAATGGTCATGCGGACGCTTGAGTAGCCCGTCCTGTGCAGCTCCTTCACAATCTGAGCTATTTGCTTGTGAGTTCGGGTGCCAAAAAATATTTTGGGGATGGGGGACTTCCCTCCATTCTCCTTCTTGGCCTCAGCGGCATTTGAGGCATTTTGCTCGATGGCGGAGCAGGAACACGTCATGCAGGGACTGGAAGGCTGCAAATTAGGGAAAAACAACATCCCATTAAAGGTATTGTTAAGAGTTTGCAGCAGAAATTCAAATCCAGAAAACACACAGATGACCGATTCAGCAGGATCATTAAGTTCTTTATAAACATATTGACATGAGTAAAGTTTACAAGACCATGTGTAGATTCTGTTGAGGTAATTCCCCGTTAGGAGAATGAGCGCATTCAGGGAGACGTATTTGAGAGGAGTGTTTGAATAATACACACACAGCACACAGATACACTGTACAGTAAATGTAGGTTTTTTACTTCCAGAAACGTTAAGCAAAGTCCAAACAAGCAATCCAAAATCATTCACAAGTTAAATCAGTCAGTTTTCAATCCAGGGATAATCCAAATATCAAAGTCCAGTGTCAAAAAAACCGTTCAGTAACAGATTTACATTAAATCCAGTAATATCAGTCAATTAGAAGAAATGGAGGAACGGCAATACTTTCCAACAGAAGGAAACAGAGATACACTTACACTCTCTTCTGAGACTCAGACTAACCAGGTTTCTGGCTCCATCTTATGGCCATTTGAGAAACCACACCTAATTACAGTTTTGCATTTTCTTAAAGATACAGTTTTAAAATGTCTATCCTGGTTTATATATTTCTAACCCAAATACCTGTTAGGTGACTTATATTCCTAACAGATTCTTTCAACGTAACATAAGGAAAAACACAAGCAGCCACTCAGAGGGCTCAGAACAGATATAAGTTTTTGCAAGCAAGCTAGTTTCTTTTTCACTTTAGAGCTGAGCACAGACCTGAGATAAACCACGCCCAGATTCAGCCCCCAACTCAGCTCTCATTGGTTGACCTTGTTCCTAAGCTCTCTTCTAGTTCAAGAATAGACTCTGACAGATATTAATTTGGCAATCTTTTTCCCCCTTCTAGAAAAAGTTCCTTTTTAATCTGATTGCAATTTTTCAAACAGGAATTAACATTTCAACTCAACATTTCATTAAGCGTGAAACGTGGGAGCGGTGCAGTGGCCTAGAGGTAGAGCTCTCGCCTCACAATCAGGAGGCTGTGAGTTTGATCCTAGGAAGAGACAGGTATTTCTCTCTCTGGGCACACTGAGAATATATATCTGCTGAACAAAACTCTGCATTGGCGACAGGAAGGGCATCCGGCCAGTAAGCACTCAGCTCCATTCAGTAGCCTGACTCCACCCTGCAAAGGTTTATGGGGTCATTAAAAGAAGATGATGGTTAAGTATGTTTTTTTTGTTGGTTTAGTTATGTCCAATTTTTGAAAAAAAACCTCCATTAAAAAATTTTTTAAAAAATGATTCCCCCCCCCCCCACAAACTAACCACCTCCATATAAAAAAAAAAACACCCCAAGTCATCCAGCTTGCTTTCATGATTAAGGTAGGACTAGAACTCACTATCTCTTAATGCCTGGCTCAAAGTCATCCAGCCGGTCTTCACGAGCTGGGCGTCAACTCAAAAATATCTCTCTGGTTTTTTTTAGAGTTGTCAGCAGAAAGGGAGTGGGGGAAGCAATGCACACCTTAAATACTTTCATAAGATAATTGCTAGGTGGTCGAAGCTTCTGGTGTGCAAGATTATTTCTGGAGAGCATGATTGATGACTCTTGACTATGGATGTGTCCCATTGGAGAATATACATCCAGGGGGTGGGGGGAGACCAGGGTCAAGGGTGAGATGAACGATGTGTCTTAGTGTCAGCTGCACCCAGGTAACGCCGACATGGTCACTCCTAATAAATCTTTTTTTTTTTCTTTTTTTAACTCTGAGAGATGCGGCTAGAGACATAAGTTTTGAATTGGGGTGGATTGTCGGAGCCCTGACACAGGGATGGCACAGTGGTTAGAATGCAGTACTGCAGGTTACTTCTGCCGACTGACTGCAATTTGGCAGTTCAAATCCCACCAGGCTCAAGGTGGACTCAGCCTTCCATCCTTCCAAGGTGGGTAAAATGAGGACCCAAATTGTTGGGGGCAAGAGGCCTGACTCTGTAAACCGCTTGAGAGAGCGCAGTAAAGCACCGTGAAGCGGTTTAACACATTCAGCATTTTTATATAACACATTCAGCATTTAGTTATCTGTACCCCCAGATACTTAATACTGTTGACCACCTCCACAGCTGCATCCTTGATACTGAGCGGAGTAGGACCATGCCGGATCTTTCTAAAATCTACAATGATCTCTTTTATGAACATTTAGAACCAGGTCACAGATTCTAGCATTCACTCTGATCTGTGATCTTGACAAGGCCAAGAACAACAGTGACAATGACAGGGAGCCGACATCATCTTCCTGGCATTAAAAAAAAATAGATAACAGATCATCAGAGTTGGAAGGGACCTTGTAGGTCATCTAGTCCAAGCCCCCGCCCAAGCGGGACACTCTACACCATTTCTGACAAATGGCAGTCCAATCTCTCCTTAAAAGTCTCAAGTGATGAAGCTCCCACAACTTCTGAAGGCAACTTCTGTTCCATGGGTTGATTGTTCTCACAGCCAGAAAGTTTCTCCTTGTTTCCAGGTTAAATCTCTCCTTGTTCAGTTTCCATCCACTATTCCTTGTCTGACCTTCGGGTGCTTTAGAAAATAGCTTGACCCTTTCCTCTCTGTGGCAGCCCCTCAAATATTGGAAGATGCTATCATGTCTCCCCTGGTCCTTCTCTTTACTAAACTAGCCATTCCCAGTTCCTGTAACAGTTCTTCATGTTTTAGTCTCCAGTCCCCTAATCATCCTGGTTGCTCTTCTCTGTACTTTTTCTAGAGTCTCAACATCTTTTTTATAGTGCGGTGACCAAAACTGGTTGCAGTATTCTTGGTGTTACTAAGTCTTACTAAGGCTTTATAGAGTGGTATTAGTACCTTGCTTGATCTCAATTGTATCTCTCTGTTAATGCAATTTAGGATTGCGTTGGCTTTTTGGCGGCTATTGCACACTGCTGGCTCATATTTAGCTGGTTGTCCACTAAGACTCCATGTCTGAGTGTCACATTGACACAGAGAAGGAGACACACAGTATCCGCTCCATCCTCTACTCGTTGCAGAATACCTTATGCCACCAGACTTGAAATTCTAGACCTAGAAAACCTAGAATTACGCCGCCTTCGGTCTGATCTAAGTATAGTATATAAAATTATATATTGCAATGTCCTACCTGTCAATGAATACTTCAGCTTCAACCATAACAATACAAGAGCACACAATAGATACAAACTCAAGGTAAACCGCACCAAACTTGATTGCAGGAAATACGACTTCAGCAACAGAGTGGTCAATGTCTGGAATACTCTACCTGACTCTGTGGTTTCTTCCCCAAACCCCAAAAACTTTAACCTTAGACTGTCTACTATTGACCTCACCCCTTTCCTAAGAGGTCTGTAGGGGGCGTGCATAAGCGCACCAACGTGCCTACCGTCCCTGTCCTATTGTTTCTTTTATTTCTTTTATTTTTCTTATATGTATCCGGTTCATGTAGTCATAACTATGTTTATACTTATACCTGTTATCTTATAATCACTTGACAAAATAAATAAAAATAAATAAATAAATATTCCTGTCCAAATTCAACTCCCCCCACCCATCCTCTTAATTGCAATCAGTAAGATTATCCCCCCTCCCCCCCGTAAGCAAATTCTAAGTCACCGGGCGCGTTATGCTACAATAGTCAGGATCAACTATCTCTTCGCCTTGGCTCTATAGAAAAGCGGGTTCAAATTACGGTCCGCTCCCACTGGAGCTTGTCTGCCGTTAAAAAAATGACAATGCAGGATAGAAGGCACGTCAATGCAACCCCTTCAGGAGCTGCCAGTCAGCGGGAGAAAAGGCCGGTTGACGTGCCAAAGAAACGTCCATCTGGATAAAGTTACCAGCCACGCTAGAATTGTTACATTCCTCTCTCGGGTCGCCAGAAATGGCAGGTTTCATTATGTCCATCCTGCCACATTCAATAGAGGCTTCCAAATAGCCGCTCTTCTCGATATTGAATAATTACTTATTCACCCTCCCAAGGATAAAAAGGAGCCTTATGAATCGGCCTCTTGTCTGCCGGCGAGGAGGAAAACAGCTGACGGAGGGTGTCCATTACATACCCCGCTATCTTGGCCTCGGCTCTGCAGTCGAACAGAAAAATTGGAACGCAAAACAGGCCGCGTGATATTACAGTCGACGCTCCTGTTGGCTTTTTTTTCCCCCAGGAAAGAGGGAGGAAAGGTATCGCTAGGGGCACGTGGCCGGGCACACGAGCGGACAGATCTAGGAGAAAGCGCCTGTTGATGGAATGCTTGGTAGGTGCGTTTGACTCAACAGGGAACACCTAGAGAAGGGGGACTAGTTAGGAAACAGTCTATGAGGCAGACGGTTTCAGGAAATACAGGCAGCCCTCGACTTACAACAGTTCACTTAGTGACTGTGTCAACTCATAAAATATTTCTCTGGTCTTTTTAGAGTTGCCAACAGAAAGGGAGGGGGGGAGCAGTGCGGCAGCTTACAAAACCGAAAGTGCATTCCATAAATGTCTTCATAGATAGTACCTAGGTGACCGAAGTTTCTGCTGCGCAAAATTCTAACTGGAGAACATGACTGATGACTCTTGGCTATGGAAGTGTCCCATTGGAGAATATGAATTATGATACACCCAGGGGGTAGGGGAAAACCAGGGTCAAGGGTGACAATGAATTGTGTGTCTCAAATCCTTTTGAAGTTTTGGAAGTTTGGCTCGAGACCAATTATTTAATTGGGGTAACTGCCAGAGCCCTGACAGACCATTCAGAGTTACAAGGGCACTGAAAAAAGGTGACTTAGGACCATTTTTCAGAGTTACGACCTTTGCAGCATCCCCGTGGTCACGTGATCAAAATTCAGATGCTCAGCAAGTGGTTCGTATTTATGATGGTTGCAGTGTCCCAAGATCACGTGATTCCCTTTTGCGACCTTCTGACCAGTAAAGTCACTGAGGAAGCCGGATTTTCACTTAACAATTGGGTTACCGATGTTATCTACTGCGGTGATTCACTTAACAGCAGCGGCAAGAAAGTACAACGAGGCAAAACTTGCTGAGCAAATGTTTCACTTAACCACAGAAATGTTGGGCTCCATTCTGGTTGTAAGTTGAGGACTACCTGTAATGGAGGAATAGGGAAGGGGGGAAAGGACATCAGCTGGTTTGCTTGTTTATTCATGTCAGAAGCACCACAATTAAAATAAGGCATACTATACGACACGAAATGTTAAATACACAAGATTAAAATATGTACAAGTTACAGATCTTGCCCAGAAGCTAGCAACATTAATTGTGTTCTGTCATGTTGCCATGAGATCCTCAAGTGTAGATAGATTGGGGCACAAAGGGCAGGTATACATGTGTGTGTTGTGGTCCACATGTCACCACAAACACAAAGAGCAGAAGCCATTGGATAGCCCCACTTTTCAGATCTTGTGGTACCCATGCGCTGTCTATTTAACTATTTCCAATATTTCCCAGCTTTCATCAGCTGCTCTGTTGCTTCCATCCAGTTTTCGTTCTTTATAGCTTTCCGTAGGTCCTCTCTGCTTTTTAATTGATGTGACTTTTAAAGTGACAATAAAGTTCTGCTCTGTTCTGTTCCGTTCCATTCTTCAAATACTTCCGTCAGCCTAAGGAACCTTTTCCTGAAGCCAATCAAATAGCAATAGCACTTAAACTTATATACTGCTTTATAGTGCTTCACAGCCCTCACTAAGCGGTTTACAGAATCAGCATATTGCCCCCCAACAATCTGGCTCCTCATTTTACCCACCTCGGAAGGATGAGAGGCTGAGTCAACTTTAAGCCTGGTGAGATTCGAACTGCCAAACTGCAGTCAGCCGGCAGTCAGCAGAGGTGGCCTGCAGTAATGCACTCTAACCACTGCGCCACTGAGGCTCATAAATGTAGGTGATTCTGCTCTGTTGTGTTCCCCATAGCTACCTATGGTTGTGAAAACTGGGCCCTGAAAAAGCAAGGCAGGAAGAAAATCAGCTCGTTTTGAGTTCTGGTGGTTTTTTTTGTGGCCGTATATTAAAGACTACCTGTATCCACCAGGCGTGGAGGAAACACACACACACCCCCGACCCAAACAACAGCCTTTTCAGGCAGTGTTGGCAAAAATCCCTGCCTAAAATTGCAGAATAAGCCTAAAGGCATCCACTGTCTAATTTAGCAAATGGATCAGTTGCCTAAGTCTGGCAATTTCCTAAGGAAGAAGCCACGGTTTTACCTGCAAAAGATCTCATGTGCAATTAATGATATTATCTTGGGAAGCTGGGAAAGACGCATGCCACGAAACACAGAAAGCCTGTGTTAATGTGGTGGTTTTGTCCCCCTCTGCTGAAGTGAGAAGCCCACACTAAACAGAAGACTGCTTTATTGCAAGATCATTGGGTACCTGCTTTCCAAGAAAAGGACCCTGAACAAGGGACAAGCAAAAGTATTTTTTTTATAGAAGCTAAGAGAAAGACAGGAGGAAAATTGACTTGTTTGAGCTGTGGCGCTGGAGAAGCCACCTGTGTATTCCTTGAACAGCAAAGGTGACCAACATCTTGTATAAGATGTTCTAAAGGTGGCACTTTGCACCAGCAAAATAAGCAAAAACATTGAAATATAAATCAGCCAAATGCTGGAAGTGTCATCAAATACTGGGAACATAGTACCATAGAAACTAAAAGATATTAGAGAAAAATAACACACATGGTTGGAAAAAAATGATTAAACAACACATAGTTTTAAAACCTGAGATATTTTTTATTAGGAATGGTACCCGAAGGTTACAGTAAAGAAAAAACATATTTAATCATACATGCATTAACAGCAGCTAGAATTGTATTTGCTCAGAATTGGAAAAGTGATAAGATAGTGATAGAGGGAAAAGTAATTGAGAAAATAGTTGAATGTGCAGAAATGAATAGATTAACATTGGTAATTAACGAAAAAGAAGAAACGGAATATTATATGGTATGGGGTTTATTTTATCAATGGTTAGAAAATAAAACAAATTAGATGAATTAGATGAAAATATAAAGCAATAAGGTAAGATTGTTAAAAAAAACAAATATATTAGATAAGATGTATAAAAAAACTGTGATTATTGATATATTGGTAAGAAATGTATTCACTATAATTGTAAGCGCACAAAATATGTTCTTAGTCAACACATGGTTGAAATGGAATGGAATTATTGTAGATATAAAATAAAAAACTTTTTTGGAAAAAACAAAAGGTGACCAACAAGCAAGCATTGGAGCGCATAACACCAAACACGTCACTGGAAGGAGAAATCAGAAAATTGAGCCTCACTTATGTTGACCATGTTATGCGGGGAAATTCACCGGAGAAAGCGATTGTGTTGGGAAGAGTTAGCGGAAAAAGGAAACAAGGCCATTGAAGAACAGGGTGGCTGGACACCAGTCAGAGAACAGAACAACTCAAAGAAACAGTGCAAGATTGGAAGATGCGGAGAGACCACCTGGCCCATAGAAACGCCAACAGTCGGAATGACCAGATAAGGCTTCTTCATAGGCCTTTGGGAAGGTCAGGTTTATGCCTCTTGCAGCTGCACAAGGATGCTACGCTAGGCCCTTGCTTGACCCCTCCTTCCAGCCTATCTGGCAGTTTCCCAACATCACTCAAAAATCAAGACCTGGACATACAACAGAGCAAAAGTTATCATACCCTGCAGAGACAGAAAACTGCAATTTCCTCCAGCTAGATGTCGTACATCAACAGGCACGTTTGCATACTCTTTAAACAAAAGATTCTCTCTCTCTCTCTCTCTCTCTCTTCATATATATTTACAGGTAGTCTTTGACTTATGACACAATTGAACCCCAAATTTCCATTACTAAGACAGGCAAATGAGTCACACCCCACTTTACGCCCTTTTTGCTATGGTTGTTAAGCGAATCACTGCAGATGTTAAGTGAATCATGCAGTCATTAAGTAAATCTGGCTTCACCCACTGATTTCACTTGTCAGAAGCCAGCCGGAAAGGTTGCAAAAGGGGATCGCGTGACCCCAAGACACTGCAAATGTCATAAGTGTGGGTCAATTACCAAGTGCCAGAATTTTGATCGCGTCAGGACTGATTGTAAGTCACCTTCTTTTTCAATGTTGCTGTAACTTTAAACGGTCACTAAATGGATGGCTGTAACTCGGGGACTACCTGTACTTAAAAAAAGTCAAAGACATTTCATACTACCCTAGCGCTGATGATGTTATCCAGTTGGGTCATGAAATGTCTGCGAGAAAACAACCAAGCTCAGAGAGCATCAAGGGCCTCACAATTCTCCTCCTCCTTCTTCCCCCTTCTAGCACTGATAATGTTACCTAGTTGGGTCATGAAACGTCTGCAAGAAAACAAGCAAGCTCAGGGAGCACTAAGAACCCCTCCTGCTGAGCTACAAATATTCTCCTTTATCGAGACAATTCTTTCTCCAAGCCCCCAAGCTACACATGACAGGAAACAAACAACTGGTTCACTGAGAGTGCCGGCTCTGCGAAAACTCACACAAGCACACCCGGCCGAGATCCTGAAAGTGGCCTGATTGAAAAGCCTCCCTTTATAATATCAAAAAATAATAGCCTGGGCTTCTTGATTAAGCAGCACAAAGCATCTGTTTATCCCCTGGCAGTCACCAGCAGATGAACCCAATTCAATATTTATCGAGAGCTTTGCAGATCACCGCTAACCAAGCAAACATTTTAATTAAGCCGGGACTCCCTTCAAAGGCTTCATTCAGAACATCAATCAACGGCAGCCCAGCATCAGATGAGGGTCAGGTGGCAGAAGGTAACACAAATCCACAATTTTTTTTTTCCCCTTCGTCGCACCCGGCGGTGAGCTTGCCCAGCCCCAAAGCCTGGTCTCCTTTGATTGTCGCTAGGCTGCCATTCTCCGGGAAATGTGTAACTGAAATCCCTCAGCTCTCTTTGTGAGGGGGGTAAGCAATACCTGTTCCACCACAACAGGCAGGCGCATTAAGCAAGATGCTTGTCACAGCTGGTTCTTGATACCCCGAGTGTTTGTTTCACGCTTCTCCGTTTACTATTTACCTTTCCTTGCCTTGGGGGACCGCGGGATCCCTTCCTGCGTGCAACCGGCCCTTGTTTCTCGGAGAGAAAAGATGATGAGAGCGTTGGCATTTGGGTGGCACTAATTAACAGGGCTTTGACCTGAATCTTTGTTGCCTTCTGTCCGTAGGGACAGTTTTACCAGTTGCAGGAGAATATTTGTTGCTCAGTGTTGACATGAGGGGTCCTTGGTGCCCTCTGACCTTGACTTTCTTTAAAAAAAGAGATGTTTCATGACCCAACTAGGCAACGTGCTGGAAAGGAGTGAGGTTTGGAGGGGGAGGGGGAGGAGTTTCACTACCCAACTAGGTAACATCATCAGTGCTAGAAGGGAATGGGGTTTGTGAGGATGAGGTGGAGGTGGAGGAGGAGCAGGTGGTAGTGGTGGTGGTGGAGGAGGAAGAAGAGGAGGAGGAAGAGGACTGGGAACACCTTGGTGCTCTCTGAGCTTAGTTATTTTTTCCAAGCGTTTCATGACCCAACAGAAAGGAAATACACACACACACACACACACACACACACACACACACGTGTGTGTGTGTGCTTAGGAGGAAGGATTTAACATGGTAATCAGAAATTCCATCAAAACTAAATAGCAATTGACTTAGTTAAAATCACCTTTGTAGGTGACTGGATAAATCAAGTTTTACCTAACGTATTTGCCGGCGTATAAGACGACTTTTTTGCCCTGAAAAAGATGCCTCCCATTGGGGGGGTCGTCTTATATGCCGGGTCGTCTTATACGCCGGCAAATAGTAATTGGGAAGCACTGCGGCTGCCGCGGCTGAGGCACTTTTGCGCACCGTGGAAGCGAATCCCGTGAAGCCGAAAGGAGCAGCCAGCCTTCTCCCAGCTCCCAAGGAAACGAGGCTCGCACCGCCCGAGCTCCGCTGAGGTATCCGGCTGGGGCTGTCAGAAGTTGTTACCGCTGGCGCGGCTCCAGTCCCGCGTTGCCTCGGGAAGGAAAGGCAAAACCAGGAGCCGCTGCTGCCATTGCAAAGCGCCGCCGCGGCTCTTCCTTTTTGCCTTTCCCTTCCCGAGGCAACGCGGGACTGGAGCCGCGCCAGCGGTAACAACTCCTGACAGCCCCAGCCGGATACCTCAGCGGAGCCCGGGCGGTGCGAGCCTCGTTTCCTTGGGAGCTGGGAGAAGGCTGGCTGCTCCTTTCGGCTTCACGGGATTCGTTTCCACGGTGCACAAAAGTGCCTCAAAAAAAAAAAAGTGCAAAAGTGGAAGGCGTGCAGAAGAGGGGGCGAGTATATAACAAACTATATTTTGAGTGGAAATGTTGGGGGGTCGTCTTATACGCCGGGTCGTCTTATACGCCGGCATATACGGTAGTTCTTCATTTTCCTTTCTTGGTCTATTCACTTGTCATAAATATTTAGCACAGATTTAGGTCACCAAGTCAACAGGGGAGGGAACAGTCCACGAATACCTTGAAATGTATTTGGGGGGCTACTGCAATGTACATACAGGCACTCCTTGACTTACAACCCCCTGTTTAATGACGTCTGAAATTACAACGGGCCTCAGAAAGGGTGATTTACGGCCTGTGATTTACAGCCCGTAAAACGCTTCTGGCTGTCACAAAACATACCCCTGTGGTCACAAATATTGTGATCTGGGTGCTTGGCAACCTGTTTGCACTTAGCACAGGTTGTCAAACACAAAACACCTGCAGTTTTGTGACAGCTGCAAGTAGTCCTCAAGTTATAACCACAACTGAGCCCCAGATCTGCTTAGCAAGACAGTTGCTTAAGTGAGTTTTGACAACCTTTCTTGCCAAGTTATGAAGTGAATCACTGCAGCTGCTCGGTTAGTAACACAGTTGTTCGGTGAACCTAGTTTTCCCATTACGTTGGCTTGTCATAAGGTCGCAAAAGGGGTTCACGTGACCCCCCGCAACCATCATTGCATATTTTGATCATATGACCATGGGGATGCTGCAACAGCCGTAAGTGTGAAAAGCAGCCATAAGTCACTTTTTTCAGTGCAGTTGAAAACGAATGGTTATACAGTCACCTGTATTTGCAATTTTCTCTGCCAGAAAGACAATGGGGAAGCTGGCAGGGAAGCTTGAAAGTGGCTTCTGCCTGCTTAGAGGGCTCCTTATGGGGGTCTCTAAAGGCTGGTTGAAAAAGCAGCCTACCAAAGGATTTCAGCTCCGTGTGAAGCTGAAATCCTTCCGGCAGGCAGCTCTTTTCCTCTCAAAAGAGCTGCCTGCCAGATTGACTCACCCACCTGTGAAGCTGAAATCCTTCCGGCAGGCAGCCCTTTTCCTCTCAAAAGAGCTGCCTGCCAGATTGACTCACCCACCTGTGAAGCTGAAATCCTTCCGGCAGGTAGCTCTTTTGCAATGCCCACTTAATGACCTGGGAGACTGCTCAATGACCACAAATGGGAGTGTCTGGATTTTGGTCACGAACCAAAAAAGCCATGTGACATCTCGCTTTAACCGCTGGGCTCAAGAACCAAGATTCCGTTCCGAATCATGGTTGTAAATCAAGGACTACTTTTACAAAGGTAGTCAAATGAATACGAGCCAGTAGTGTGCTGCAGCTGCCAAAAAAGACAACACGGTTTTAAGGCTGCATTATCAAAGGGATAGAATCAAGCTCATGTGAAGCATTAATACTACTTGGTAAGGCCACACTTGGAATCCGGCATCCAGTTTTGGTTGCCATCATATAAAAAAGATGTTGAGACCAGTGGTGGGATTCAAATTTTTTTCACTACCGATTCTGTGGGTGGGGCTTGGTGGGTGTGGCAGAGGAAGGATACTGTAAAATGTCCAGTCAGAGGTGGGATTTGCCGGTTCTCCAAACTACTCAAAATTTCCGCTACTGGTTCTCCAGAACTGGTCAGAACCTGCTGAATACCCACCTCTGGTTGAGACTCTGGAAAGAGTGTAGAGAAGAGCCCCAAAGAGGATTAAAGGTTGCAGGAATTGGGTATGTCTAGTCTAGTGAAGAGAAGGGCTAGGGGGGTGACCTGACAGCAGTGTTCCAATATTTCAGGGGTTGCCACAAGGAAGAGGGGGTCAACCCATTCTCCAAAACACCAGAAGGCAAGACAAGAAGCAACTGATAGAAACTAATCAAGGAGAGAAGCAACCTAGAACGAAGGAGGAATTTCTTGCTAGTGAGAACTATTAATCAGTGGAACGACTCGCCACCAGAAATTGTTCTTAAGGCTTTTAAGAAGAGATTGGATAACCATTGGTCTGAAACAGCATAAGGTTTCCTGCCTGGGCAGGGGGTTGGACTAGAAGACCTCCAAGGTCCCTTCCAACTCTGCTATTCTGTTCTGTTCTATTCTGCGAAGCACCTGAAAACAGGACAAGAAGCAACGGAAGGAAACCTAATCAAAGGGAGAAGCAACCTACAGTAGAACTAAGGAGGACCATTAATCAGTGGAACAACTTGCCACCAGAAGCTGTGGGTGCTCCATCACTGGAGGTTTTTAAGAAAAGATTGGAGAGCCACTTGTCGGAAAAGGTATACAGTCTCCTGCTTGAGCAGGGGGTGGGACTAGAAGACCTCCAAGGTCCCTTCCAATTATGTTATTCTGTTAAAGGTGAGCAGATGGGCGGTCCTTACTGAACGCTATCCATTCTCTTTGAATCTCTCAAACCAATTTGGGCTGCCATCCATGCAAAGGTCAACTTTATAAAACAGGCATTGTTTCCCGATGAAAGATCGCGCCCATCCCAAAGCACGAAGCACCCTTTTAACTGTGAACATACATGCAGCTCGGCTCAAAACCACCCAACCGCCAGTTTCTCTGTCTTTCTCTCTCTCTCCTCTCTCCATTCTTCTTCCCGTCTCCCGAAACGGGATGACAAGTCTTTTTAACTGAATAAATATGCTTTTAATTATGGTTAAGGGAAATACATGCCCTGCGAATCTGAGGACAAAAGAGGATCTCTAAAACCAACATCTGCGTAGTTTCAAAAACGGGGCCTGTTGTGTGTAGCCTTGCTTCGAGAAAGGCATTTGTTAGCATAAGAGCAGAAGAGAAAGAAAAACATCAATTAAAGGGGAGATTGTCAACAAACACCAGGCTGGCAACAATACGCATCCGTTGTGCGGGATCAAAAGGGGAATAGAAGCACAGAGGGTTGCGTGGTGGCTTTATCCTCCTCCTCCTCACTTTTGTCTCCTTTTCTAAGAAACATCACAATCGCTGCTTTAAAGAGAGCTCATTTCAAGAGAAAAGATAAATGCGCAGCTGAAGGTCGGCGACCCAAAGCTAATTCCTCTGGATAATATTTTTTCTGCACCAGAGCTAGTCCTCAGCTTACGACCCAAATGGAGCCCCAAGCTTTTCCTGGCTAAGCGAGGCGCTGCGTGAAGTGAGCTTCGTCCCATTGAACAATCTTTTCTTGCCACAGTGGTTAAGTGAATCGCTGCAGTTGTTAAATTAGAAATGTGGTTGTTAAGTGAATTGGGCTTCCCCATTGGTCAGAAGGTTGCAAGAGGGGATCCCATGAGCCTGATGTCAGCGTTCCAGAAAACCTCACTCCAACCAATAACTCCAAGACAGGCATCTTCTCAAAAGTTCGGTTTTATTTGGATAGTACGCTGGGGAAAGTTCCGGGCTTCCTTGCAATAAATAAAACTACAAATCCACTCCCTGCACCCATCACCGCATCCCATGGCCCCAATCACCATTCATCCCCACTTGAGACTTCCCCTCACCCAGGTGCAGAAATAACATGACCTTGACTTAGCAGAAGAATGCTATTGTATCTAACCACAGACACTCCAAGAAATTCCCCCCCTCCCATTTTCCCAGGCTCAAGTCAAGAATGTGGCAGTGTGGAAGTGTCCCGTGTCAATACGGCTTCCAAAGCTGACACCTGGAATACTGCGACCGTCATAATAGGAGTCCGTTGCCAAGCTGGGAAGGAAGGAAGGAAGGAAGGAAGGAAGGAAGGAAGGAAGGAAGGAAGGAAGGAAGGAAGGAAGGAAGGAAGGAAGGAAGGAAGGAAGGAGCTGATTTATTGGGAAAAAAACGAACTTTACCGAAAAATGGAGACAGCACCCTTTTCCCATTCTTTTTGGGTCTGACCAAGATGGGCTCAGTCCCTTTCTTTATCTAATCCTATAGGACCCAGGTTGACCCTCCCTGCCCCTGCCCCTGCAATCCCATCTAGACCAAAGAATAGAATAAGGATAGGTGTCATGCCCCTGGTGGAGACTGACTCTGAGGAAGAGGAGGAACAGCCAACAGGGAGTGGAAGGGTGGCTCCAGAGGTGGTGGAGGAGGCTGGGGAAGGGCAGAGGCCGGCTGAGCAGTCAGAGGAGGACCCAGGCCCATCCCCTCTCCATCCTAGGGCACGCAGGGAGGAGAGGATCAGGGTAAAATGTGGTCTACTTGGGAGGAAAGGGCCTTGATCCTCTTCATGGGTTGCAGGTTGGACCTGCGTGCTAACAGATGCTGGAAACAATTTAGAATTCTATTCCTAAAGAAGGTTTATCTTGGTTGGCGTTCTTCCAACGGACTGTACCTGGTTATCTTCCTGAAGTTGGCAATTATCTATCCTGGCCTGTCGTGGAACTTTATTCAGCGCAGTTTGTTTTTGGTTTTTGCTTCGTTATCGGCTCTTTGAATGTGAACTGTGTTTCTTGCCTTTGAAATGTTATTTTGAAAATAGTTTTACTCCTCCACTGTGAACAATTAAACAGTGAAGCCAAGTTGAAGGCATTAAAGGACTTTTGGTTTTTGTTATATTTCTGAGATACTCTGGATCATCCCATTAGGGGTGGGATGGGGTGGGATGCAGTGGTGGGATTCAAATTGTTTTACCGCTGGTTCGGTGGGCGTGGCTTGGTGGGCGCGCTTTGCCTAACGCCGGCGCACAGCTTTCCCCACACCAGCCTAGGCCTGCAGTGCCAATCAATTGAGGTTAAAGAAAAGTGCAGGGGCGAATTGGAGGGCCGATCCTGCACTTTTGTCTTCTTTCTCCTTTCAGCTGATTCGTCAGAGGCTGTTTTTTTTTTGTTT
Organism: Notechis scutatus; assembly: GCF_049901735.1. Lineage (NCBI taxonomy): Eukaryota > Metazoa > Chordata > Lepidosauria > Squamata > Elapidae > Notechis > Notechis scutatus. Next base: position 8,052,874 of record NC_142009.1, read on the forward strand.
TTTGTTTACTACCGGTTCAGCTCAACCGGTCCAAACCGCTAGCATACTACCATTGGTGGGATGGCATGGGATAGAATAGGATATTAAGGATAGGATAGGATAGAATACCGTGTTTCTCCAACAATACGGCCTCCACCAATAGGAAGGCCCAGCATGATTTCTAGGCATGAGGTGAAATTAAGCCCCGCCCCAAAAATTTAGGCCTATTTAAGCCATGCGTTTCCCCACCATTTCTCACATCGTTCGTTAGAACTACACGAGGTGAAGAGAAATGGGGGGGAAGGGAAGGGGGGGAGAAAACTTGCCTTTAGGAGCGCCATGCAGGTAGCCTAGGCTAGAATACCCTGATCTACTACCGATAGAACATCAGCCAATAGAAGCTCCCCAAAGGCAGAGTGACCAGCGGCTTCTATCGGCCGGTAGAAGCGGCTGCCGACTCTGCCTTTGGGGAGCTTCCATCAGCCGATAGAAACGGCCTCGTGAGGGGAGCTCGCATTAGTTGTCTTTGAATCTACCAGCGGGGCAGGAGAGAAAGCACACGCTTATCTGTGTCTGGATGAAAATTGTGAGATTGCGACAGAGGGAATGGGAGAAAACGCCTTAGCCCAAATGTATTCTTGTTTTGCTTTCTTGCCCATTCTCTGATCAATCTCTCCGGAGCAGCTTTTAGCCTAAAATCGCCCAGGTCTCCCTCAGCTAAAAGAGAGGGGAGGTCTCCAAAGACCATCCCTAACCTCCGCCATTTGAGAGGACCAAACTCATTGCTTCTCAAAGTTAGACCCACAAGTTTTTCAAAAGTTTTTCTGAACGCCTTCGACGTCCAATGAAATCAAGAAATGTCTCGTGATTGACTTCCGGTTTGCAAGGCTTCGGCGGTGGCAGGAATCCGCGATCGTGCAGTTTCTGCTGCGCTTGCCGCTGGAGTGCCCCCGATCCAGCCGGATTTGGGGGCTATAGTTACCCCGTAGAGGTAACTGAAGATAGGGGAGATCTGGCAGGGATCCGGGGGAATCGCAACCCCCCTCCTCAGCTGGCTTAACTCCCTTTTCCAAAAGCGGTGGAGCGGCGGTCAGCAATGGCCGCCACAGAGAAGCTTTCATCCGGATAAGAATGCGCAGGAGCAAGCTGAGAAGTGAAAGTTTTTGGCTGACCGGGATAACAAGTAACATTTACATACCCTGGAATTTAAATTTTATTAAAGATACATCGCTCCCAAAGAAGACTTGGAAAAAGCGGCAAACGAAAGTAAAAAGGGAAAGTTTGTTTTTTCTCACTCCTTCCTTATGGTGATAGCAGATGGGTGAGAAATTGGAAAAACCCGTTTTTGGCATCAGCAGGTAATTAAATTGGAAAATTAAAGCCAAGGGGACAAAGATTTCTAAACATTGGGGGGGGACTTTTTTTTTGCTATAAGTGGGAAGGGAGAGGAAAAGAATTAATATTAAAACTTTGCTGGAGGAGGCTGCTTGGAATTTATAAGACTAGAGCTAAATTGTGACAAAACTTCTAAAAGATATATTTTAATTGGAACTTTGCAAACTGAACTGTAACCCCAGGAAGAGAAAGTATAAAAAGAAGAAAGTGCTAAATGAAACAGTCTGTGTGTATTTGGATTGCTTGGTGACTTTGGGACTTTTGGAAATTATTATTTGAAAGACTAAAAACATTTGGGTTGTTTAAATTTTTTTTCACAATGGCATTACTTGTTGATGAACTGAAAATGGAATTTAAAAAGCTAAAAGAAGAGGAACAAGAAGGAAAGGGCTCTTCTGGATCTGTTTTCCATTTCTTAGAAATGGCGATTTCTACCTACCAGAAACTACAAGAACAAGAAGATTGGGATGAAGAAGAAGCCATCTTTAATGAACAAGCAACTCTAGCTGGGGAAGAAAAGGGAAAGAGGGGAAAGAGAATGGAGAATTTAAGACTTAAAAAAACAACCAAAAAAGGGAAAAATAAGGTGAAAAATCGATACAATGTCAGAAAGCAACAGAAAAGAGGAATACAGAAGAGGGTGGAGATTAAGAGGGTGGAAATCAAGAGACGGGGGTAAAAAGGCTAGATTGGAGAAGAAAGGAAGGGAAAAGAAGTTACAAAGGTTTGAAACAAGATGTAAAGAAACAGGATTTATTCAGAGATAATGGGTAAAAAATATAATTAAAAAAGAGATTCTGCCAAAGTACATAAGACTGTATTGTATTTGTATTTGAAATAATGTTAGAAAATTGGAATATTATATGATTATAAAATGGGATAAAATATTAACAGGAATGTGTAAAATGCTTAAGACTTAACGATAGAGTTTAATTTGCTATGGATTATTGTTTTAATTATATTATAAACTTATTATTCTTTTTTATTTTAAAATATAGCTTTAGAATGTACTAAGCAGAATGTACGTAGCTTTGGAATGTACTAAGCAGAATCAGAATGAAAATTATATATTATTTTAAGTGTTAAACTTAGGGGAAAGATATAAAGGCATCATACTTCAATCAGTGATTACAGGAGAAATTTTGTGTTAATGAGAAAAGATAATAGATAATTGAAACAAAACAGACAAAAGACATAAACATAATGATTTAAATTGAGATGAAATAAATAAAACAGAATTAAGAGAGTGAAAAGAGTGAAAAGAGGGGAGAAGCTATATATAAAATGTAGAATGGTAAATAAGATATGAAATGGTACATAAAGTGAGCATGAATTCGAATTTATGTCTGTAAAAAAAGATGTAACCCAGGATTAAGCCGCTTTCCAAAAAGAAGTTTTATGTTTTTATGTTTTGTGTTTTGTTTGTGTATGTTTGTTTATTGAAAATTAATAAAAATTTTATAAAAAAGAAAAAAGAAATGTCTCGTGATTGAACTCAATCAAAAAAAAAAAAAAAAGAACCTGCACCTCATCGCCAAGTCCCTGGTTTTACGGCTCCTCTCTCGTCCCGAATTATGCCGAAATAAGGGATTCCGAGGCTGGCGTTGGTTAATTGGTTCATGACGGGCGCTCTTTCAGGCGCTCAGAGAGAGAGAGAGAGAAAAGGAGGCGTCGCTGAAGTTAACAGACTCCCCCCAACTGTTAGCAACGCCACCCGTGAGCGGTGGCAGGATTGCCTCGGATCATGTGCAGAGTGCCTTCGCCGTTCAGCTTCCCCCACTACAACTCAAGGTTCATACTAAAATTAGGCCTTTCCAACCAGCCCCTGCAAATATTCGGCCCTCACCAGAGCAATAGAAAGGACAGTTTAGCTTCTCTCCTGCCCTTCTTCGCTCCAGCTCCCTCCCGCCCTCCTGTGCCGCCGCGGCGACCCTTTCACACTCACCCCGCTTCCCCGCCGCATTCCTACGATAACCGCTCCCGCGTCTCCTTTCAGGAGCCCGCCCGATCTCCCTTCTAAGGGTAGCCGAGCTCTGCTGCCTCCTCTTCCCTCCCTGGCGCTCCCCCACCGCTCCCCAAACCAGCGGCGGCAGCAGGTAAAGGGAGGTCGGCTGCCCTGGGACTTTGGCAGGGTGCCCGGAAAAGGTCTGGCCTGGGGAGACCCAGCCTTATTTTATGAGAAACACGGTATTAAGAATAGGATGGGATGGGATAGGACAGGACAGGATATTTAGGATAGGATAGGATAAGATAGGATAGAACAGGATAGAATCTTTATTGAGAATAGGATATGATAGGACAGAATCTTTATTGAGAATAGAATAGAATGGAGTAGAATATAAAATAGAATAGAATAGAATAGAATAGAATAGAATAGAACAGAATAGAATAGAATAGAATGATCAAGTTGGAAGGGACCTTGGAGGTCATGTAGTCCAACCCCCTGCTCAGGCAGGAAACCCTACAACCGTGATGGCGAACCAATGGCACGCGTGCCACAGGTGGCACATAGAGCCATTTGTGCCGGCACACGAGCCGCAGGCAAACTTACCTCACTGCGCATGTGCGTGTGAGGCGCAGTGCAGGAAGGGGGGCGGCGGTGGGATTGCGCGTACATGTGCAGGGGGCGTGGGGGGCACACATTGCCTTCTGGGTGCTGGCATGTGAGTGTGCGCGCGTCAGCGGGCACACAATTTTTCGCACAGGAGCCCAAGAAGGTTAGCTACCACTGCCCTGTACCATTTCAGACAAATTGTTGTTAAACCTCCAGTGATGAAGCACCTACAACTTCTGGAGGCAAATTGATTAATTGTTCTCACTGTTAGGAAATTTCTCCTTAGTTCTAAGTTGCTTCTCTCCTTGCTTAGTTTCCATCCATTGCTTCTTGTCCTGCCCTCGGGTGCTTTGGAGAATAGCTTGACTCCCTCTTCTTTGGGACCAGCCCCCCAGATATTGGAAGACTGCTATCCTGTCTCCCCTAGTCCTTCTTTTCATTAGACTAGACATACCCAACTCCAGTCTATAGGACTACAGATTAGATTTTACTGGTGAACATGGACAAAGGTGGACATGGCTAGGAAATCCTTTCTTGCATTATTTTTTTTTCTTGGAGAAATAAAACAAGAATAATAATAATAGATTAATTATATAAAAAAAAGAACAGTAACAGAGAAATCTCAAATAATCCATTTGTCTTGATAAAAAGATACTTTGAGTCACTGCGTATGAACATTACGAAGTAGCTTTGTCTCATCCTTTAATTGCCACATAAGAGCTTTCTGGATTTGGAAGCATACAAATTAAGCAAATAAATAAAACAAAAATTAAAATAGACTCAAGTGCTCTATTTTCTATTTGCAATAATATGAGTTTTGAACTATTAGGAGAACTTGCAAATAATCCATCCATTCACTTTTGATTTCAAATAACAGTAAGATTTGTGAATAGAAATTAAAATTATATTTTTTAATTGGAAATCATACTGTGCAGCAGTGATGAATATATTATTGCTTTATAAAACATTTCTGAAACTGAATCTGGAAAGCGTGAACATGTAAAAACATTGTATGATTCAGTGGGTAAAGAATTCTGGATATAATGTGATGCTTGAACAATGGAAAAATACAGTATATGGACGAAAGGTTTAAAATCCACATTAAACAATAATTTAAAAGAAAAGTTTTATAAGTATCACTGGTATTTAACCCTGGAAATATTATCTAGAATGCATCAAGGTATCTCAAATGAATGTTGGAATGTTCCTCTCCATTGTGTCCTATTATTTGCTTTCGTATTTTGTATTTTATTCTATAATTTAATAAAAACATTTAAAATTGGGAAAAAAATAAAATAAAATTTATTTGGCTGCTTGAAAGCAGAAATAGTCTTCTGCTGCCGGTGGCCAATATTATTAATTTTTTAATGAACAGTTTATAAATATGGAGCCTATTCAACCAAATAAAATATTCTGTATATACAAATCTTCACACTGCGGTTTACCACTGCAAACTATATATATATATGCCCTAACTTGCCTTAGCAATCATGGGCTTGTCTTAAAAATGTTCAGAAAACTGAGCAGGTTAATAGTTGTTGTTTTTTTATAAAAAGGATTTGCATCTGAAAACCAACAGCACCCCCTGCTGCTCCTCAGAATTATTTGAAATTAATTTCCAAAGCATGACAGATTTCAAATTTTATAATTTTTTTCAGCCTGCCAAGACAAATCCTCTTTTGCAAGATATGCACAGCTTAATAAATAGCAGTTGAGCTTTTTATAGATATCAAGATGTAAAGCCTTACGTTTGCAATGAGTCAAACATTCACCAAAACAAGTAAAAAACAACACAAAACCCAGATAATGGATAGTCCAGAGGTGGTATTCAGCAGGTTCTGACCAGTTCTGTAGAACCAGTAGTGGAAATCTTGAGTAGTTCGGAGAACCGGCAAATACTGCCTCTGACTGGCCCCACCCCCTTCTATTCTCTGCCTCCCAAGTCCCAGCTGATTGGCTGGGTCTTCTTTTGTTGCCCTGCACAGGAGAATGGAGCTGGAAAGCAGGTTAGTGGGGTGGGAATGGGGAATTTACAGTAACCTTCCCCTGCCACGCCCACCAAGCCACGCAAACAGAACCGGTAGTAAAAAAAAATTGAATCTCACCACTGCATTTAACTACAAACCTATCTAATTGGTAAAACCCAAAATCAAAGTTTTATTTTTCCCCCAAAGTCCAGAAGCAGTTTCCAAGTAGAAACAAAATTGTGTTGTTGTTTTTTCTTTGAACCACAACAGCCAATTTAGCCATCTCTGCTAATTCCATCAACTTTTGCAGCCATTCGTTCATTGTGGGAATCAAACCGCCCTTCCACTTTTGTGCATAAAGTAATAGCAGCAGCACTTAAGACTTAGGTATTGCTACGCAGTGCTTTACAGCCAAGCGGTTTACAGAGTCAGCCTCTTGCCCCCCAAAATCTGGTAAAATCTCATTTACCGATCTCGGGAAGGATGGAAGGCTGAGTCAACCTTGAGCTGGTCAGGATCGAACTGCTGGCAGTGGGCAAAGTTATCCTTACAATAGCAATAGCACTTAGACTTATATACCGCTTTGCAGTGCTTTGCACCTCTCTCTAAGTGGTTTTACAGAGTCAGCCTATGGCCCCCAACAATCTGGGTCCTCATTTTACCGATCCCGGGAAGGATGGAAGGCTGAGTCAACCTTGCACATGACTCGTAATTGTGACCATTGTAGCGTCCTGGGGTCACGTTATCCCCTCTTGTGACCAGCAGAGTCGATGAGGAAGCCGGATTCACTTAACAACCATGTTGCTAACTTAACGGCCGCAGTCATTCCCTTTTACAACTAAGGCAAGAAAGGTCCTAAAACGGGGAACAAAACCAACTGAACAACTGTCTCGCTTAGCCACAAACACACACACAAAAAATTGGGCTCAGTTGGGGCTGTAAGTCGAGGACTGCCTGTATAAGCACCTAAAAAAATCCGTTTGGGGGAATAGAGCGCGTTCTTGTCACTCTTGCCTGCCGTGGCTCCAAACCCAGAACATTTTTCCTACCGTAAAAAATATCAGGAAAAGCAGAGGGATCAACAAAGCCCCTGTGTACGTGGGGTACGCCTGTGTGTGTACTTTTCTGAGCTATGCAAAGTCCTTGTCCAACTTTCAAGATCTTGAAAGGGTCCGTTATCAGCAGGGACATCGCAGCAAGACCAAAAGACAGCCAAGAAGACTTTGGGGGTGCAATTTACTTCTGACTAGGGGGTCATCGGTTCAAGACAGGTTAGAAACTCTCACCACCACCACCCGCCATCACACACACACTTTTCACGGCCTGCTTCTGTTGCTCCCCTCTGGGAGGAGGTTTCCAAGTACTTCTAGCAGGGCTACCAGATTCTGTGTAACAGCTTTGTTCCCTAGGCCGCCTGGCTGGTAAACTCGCGAATTTCGTTTTTCTCGCCATGTACATGTACGCATCTGAACTAGACTGTGGTGTTTCTCTCCGTTGCATAGGTGTGTGTCTGTGGGTATATGCATAATGGTTGTCTTTTGAGAGCCGAATGCAACGGCGTTTCATTTTAATGTATGCTGATAAGTGTACATTTAAAGTGACAATAACATTTCTGTTCTATACTGTTCTGCTCTCTTCTATTCTTAATTCTATTCTGTTCTGTTCTTATTTCTATTCTATTCTTCATTCTATTCTTCATTCAATTCAATTCAATTCTACTCTACTCTGGTCTTTTCTATTCCATTACATATTTCTTCTCTTCTCTCCTCTCCTCCATTCCAATATTCTATTTCAGTGATGGCTAACCTTTTCAGCTTGGTGTGTCAAAAATCGGGAAAAAGTGTAGCCTTCCTCGGGTCGTGTGTCACTTCAAGAAATATCAATAATTTGGTTTATGACGGACTGGGCTGGGGTGATCACACAGGGCTGTGAAACTCGTCTCCCTGGTCTCAGGGCTGCAGGTGCAGGATGTGGGGATCGGAAGGCCACCTTACAAGGCTGTGAACCTCATGGATCTCCTTTCCTCTGTAGCGTTCCTGAGGTAATGAAACTGACAAACCTCAGTTTATGGCGGTTAAAACTGGTTCTCTGCTGCAAAGATCTTGCGGCAGCGGTGACACCACGCCTCCACGCAACAAGCAGGGAGCAGGGATTGGAGCAGAGCACAGGCAGCCTCTAAATGTGCAGGTTTTCCCCACACCAACAGGCGTGTCAGTCAAAGTGCCTCGGCGTGTCACAAGTGACACGCGTGTCATAGGTTAGCCATCACTGTTCTATTTCATTCCATTCCATAATTCTTCTCTTCTCTCCTCCTATCCAATCCATTCCATTCCAATATTCTATTTCATTCCATTCCATAATTCTTCTCTTCTCTCCTCCTATCCAATCCATTCCATTCCAATATTCTATTTTATTCCATTCCATATTTCTTCTCTTCTCCATTCCATTCCAATATATTCTATTCCATTCCAATATATTCTATTCCATTCCATCCCACATTTCTTCTCTTCTCCTCCATTCCATTCCATTCCATATTTCCTCTCTTCTCTTCCCTTCTCTTTCCTCTATTCCGTTCCATTCCATTCTGTTGTCATCAACTTACAACAATTCGTTTAGTGACCGTTTGAAGTTGCGATGGCACTAGAAAAAGTAACTTTCGGCTGTTTTTCACACTTACGATGGTTGCAGCAACCCCATGGTCATGTGATCAAACTCAGGTGCTTGGCAACTGCTTCATATTTATGACAGTCACAGTGTCCTGGGGGGGGTGTCACGTGATCCCCTTTTGCAACCTTCTGACAAGAAAAGTCAATGGGGAAGCCAGATTCACTTAACAACCATGTGACTAACTTAGCAACTACAGCGATTCACTTAAGAATTGTGGCAGGAAAGATGGTAAAATGGGGCACGACTCACTTAAGCTATCTTGCTTAGTGAGAGAAATTCTGGGGCTCAAGTGTGGTCATATGTCGAGGATTACCTGAACCTCCTTCCAAAGGACTGAGCTTCTGGATTCAGCTGATTTTTTTAAAAGTCGCTTTCAATCAAAAAAATAAATGGGAAGACAATATACTGCAAAACCAGCCACTTGCCTTGGCCTTAACCTTGATTTCTAAGATTTTATGATTCTAATAAAGGAGAATATTTGTAGCTCAAGGTTTAAATGAGGGGGCCCTTGGAGGTCTCTGCGGATGATTGTTTTCTTGCAGACATTTCATTACCCAACTAGGTAACATCATCAGTGCGAGGAGGAGGATTGTAGAGTTCTTGTTGCTCTCTGAGCTTGGGTGTTTTCTTGCAGATGTTTCATGACCCAACTAGGTAACATCATCAGTGCTAGAAGGGAGTGGGGTTTGTGGAAAGGAGGAGGGTGGGGGGAAGGATTGTAGGGTCCTCAGTGCAACTATGTAACATCTGGAAGGGAGGGGGTTTTAAAGGGAGGGGGAGGAGGAGGAGGAGGAGGGTTGTGGAGTTCTTGTTGCTCTCTGAGCTTGGATGTTTTCTTGCAGACGTTTCATTACCCAACTAGGTAACATCATCAGTGCTAGAAGGGAGTGGGGTTTGTGGAAAGGAGGAGGGTGGGGGGGAAAGGATTGTAGGGTCCTCAGTGCAACTATGTAACATCTAGAAGGGAGTGGGTTTTAAAGGGAGGAGGAGGAGGAGGGCTGTGGAGTTCTTGTTGCTCTCTGAGCTTGGGTGTTTTCTTGCAGACGTTTCGTTACCCAAACTAGCAACATCATCAGTTCTCAATCAGTCTGCAAGGAAACACCCAAGCTCAGAGACCATTAAGGAGTCCTGTTTTTATGATTCTGAAACCAGAGTGCCTCAAATAAATAATAAAAGGAGGGGGTGGGATGCTGAAACCCACTGCTTGCTTCGGAAGGGTGACCTACAATTATAGGGATGGATGAGAAACAGGGCTGAAACCGAACCCTGGCAAGATGGAATGGCTCTAGGTCTAGGGCTCTTTGGTCCATGGAGAATTGGACCAAATTGGTTCAAAGTCAGCCATTCTCGCCTTGGAGGGTGTCCCAAGTAACTGGCTGGGGGGGCAGGGGGAAACGTGACCACTCTTAGATCTTCCAATGGATGAATTCCCAAGTCCTTAGGAGACACAAGAAGATCTGAATCATTGATAGGGAGACAGCTTCTGATCCCAGCCTGACCCTCAACAAAGCCTCAAAAAGATTCAGTAGGTCTGGGGGTCACCCAATTGCTGGAAAAGGTTTACTAGGGATTAACAGGTTTATTTGCGCACACAAACAGTCCTTTTTTGGTTAATCTCCCAGGATTAACAGTTGAGTTTAGAAGCTTCTCAAAAAGCAAGAATATTAAACAGCAAAGGCAATGAATGTTTTTAAAAAAATATATTTGGGTCTGAATTAGCTACTCCGGGGTTCCAATCCTTGACCTTTGTAACCCCTGGAGTCTCGATTCTCTTGCTTTTTTTCTCACGGCTGGAATTGGGGTTTTTTTGTCATGACTTTGTGGCTGTTTGTTAATGTTTTTGATGCTCGGTTGCTTGGAGTGGATTTCTACTGGTTCTCTAATACAGCTTGTCAACTACTACTCGTTTAATAGTTTGTAAACTGCTATCTAAAATTGTCCAGGCATTTTTGGCCAGCTTGAATTGCCTTGGGGGGCGGGGGGGGTAACCAATAAGTGTTTTTAAAACTTGGCAACTTTAAGACATGTGGACTTCAATTCCCAGAATTCCCTAGTCAGCTTGGTTAGGAGTTGAAGTCCAAGGTGTCTTAAATTTGCCAGCAATGTTTGAAAAACATTGCAATAAATCCTCAGAAGAAAACAAACAAGAAAGTCCAGTTGCCTCCTGAAAAAGCACCTTTGGGACAACCATGACCTGGATGACTGAGAATCTCTAGACTTTTAGCTATGCAATTTGGGATGAACACCCTTTGGATGGTGTGGGAGATGGGATGGATTTCCAAAGGAAAAAACTGCAGGAACCAGGAGCAATGCTCAAGGTGACTCCGAGGATACAGATAAACTCGTAAGTGCTTCAACAAGCCTCTAAAAGGATGCAAACGACCAGCTGCCTGCAAGGAATATAAATCCTTCCATTCCCCACTATCCTGTCAGAGCTGAAGAAGCTTCTTGGACAAGGAGCGAAATGTCTTTAAAAGAAAAAAAAACCAAGGAAGTCCAGTTGCCTCTTGAAAAAGCACCTTTGGGACAACCATGCACTGAGGACTGAGAATCTCTACAGACAAATAAATGATAAATCCTCAAGACCCCAAACCATACTTTTAAATAAATTACTACATGATTTCTTTCAGGGGCACCACTGTTACCTATGGCAAAAGAAATCTTGAAGATGCTTTTTCAAACACAAAAACAAGAGAGTTGATTAATTCCGTGGGAAATAATGTATCTCTACAATTACTGTCCTCTCTTAGGTATTTTGTAGCTTTCTTCTTCTGCTTAAATGGGGGCATATTGTTATAATACAGGTAGTACTCAACAGAAGTGGTATTCAGCAGGTTCTGACCAGTTCTGGAGAACCCGTAGCGGAAATTTTGAATAGTTTGGAGAACCAGCAAATCCCACCTCTGACTGGAGATTTTACAGTATCCTTCCCCTTCCACGCCCACCAAGCCACGCCCACAGAACCGGTAGTAAAAAGAATTGAACCCCACCACTAGTCCTTGACTTAGAACAGTCCATTTGAAGTTACAACGGCACTGAAAAAAGTGACTTATGATGGTTTTTCACACTTATGACCATTGCACCATCCCCATGTGACCAAAATTCAGATGCTTGGCAACTAGTTCATATTTATGAAGGTTGCGGTGTCCCAGGGCCATGTGATCACCTTTCGCGGCCTTCTGGCAAGCAAAGTCAATTTTCAGCAACTGGAGAATGCTGCAACGGTCGTAAATATGAAAAATCACCTCTTTCAGTGTTGTTGTAACTGCGAATGATCACTAAACCAACTGTTGTAAGTCGAGGACTACCTGTAGGCACCTGCCTATTACCATCGTAAATCGTGAAGGTTGCGAAGGGGTCACCTACATAAACCATCTGATTTTATTATTGTTCTGACCAAGGCTTCCTGAGACAGTAACAATCACACGCTGTTCCCAAAAACCTTTTTTTAATTATTTCAATGGCTGTGAATTATATGCATTCACAGCCTGTAATGAGTCCCAAACAGTTTATGAAGAGTCCAACAGAAGTCTGCCACAGTCTTTTGGGATAAGGCTGATAAGCACCCACCTCCATCTCCCTTGAAATGTTGCCAACGACTAAATGGCCAATTAGCTGTACAGGGCCAAACGGAGCACCAAGTCAACACAAAGCTTCAGAGTTTAAACCGACCGGAACCAACAAAGTTGCTTCCTGCAAAGGCTCCTGTCCCTTTGCTCCTCCTTTATGTCTTATGGGAGGGGCCAATCATCTCCAAGCCTTACTCCCAAGTCTCCCCTTTTGTCTTAACTGTTCTTGCCTTCTGGCAGCTCTGCGCAAGCGCGCACTGGGAACAGGCTACCCCCCTGTTCCTCTGCCTCGCTGATGTCAGATTCTGGAGGCTCCGGAGTCAGCACATAACTCTCCGATGGCCCTGGCCCCAATCTCTGTGTCAGATGGAGATCCCTCGTCCGAGCCCTCCCCAGACTCCAGCACTGGGCCATGTTCCTCCCCACTGTACGACTCTGCTGCCAGCTCCACAGGCTGCCGGCAGCAGTTGTTAAACGAATGCTACGGTCGTTAAGCAAAGCCCTTGTTCTCTGTGGAGCATTTTTGCCAAAACCCAGAAGCGAAGGTCGCTTTGGATTAGTGAGATAGGTGGCATATAAGTTTAATTTAAAAAAAATGAAAACATATCTCTAAGGGAGGTGGGCAGTTAAGGAATATGAAATATAAACAAACGGCACCTAAAACATTGGCCATGTGATGGGCGAGGGGGCATTGTAACTTTGGAACTGTAAATTTTCGGTGTCCCTCATAACTCGAATGGTCGTAAGTCAAGGATTACCTGTAACTAGAATAATAGGAGGCAAGAAAATCGAAGCATCTTTTCACATAGCTGAACTCTGAGCTCTTCCAAACCAGTGCAATTTGTCTTTAATATCCTAGTATTATCACACTTACTGTTTTACGTGAGGGAGGCTCAGTTTTTCCGAGAGTCACTGTCAATTCCCCATTTTTTCGCTGTTCGTGAACTTCTGAAGCGTCCGTTAGTTGGGTTCCTGAGGTCAGCCGGTGTCGTTTTCTCGCCTATAAGCCACGCAAACATGCCTTTGAATTTGGGAGGCTAAAAGTCTAAAAAAGCAACGTTTTATTTTTCCTCCCCAAATAGCAACAGCAGTAGCATTTAGACTTATATACCACTTCATAGTGATTTACAGCCCCTCTCTAAGAGGTTTACAGAGTCAGCCTCTTACCTCCTCAACATGAAATGTTTACTTTTGTAATAAAAACAAACCATTTAAAAAAGAAACAGCAACAGAGGACTGGAAAAATTGAAGAGATGAAGTTGTTGTCATTGTTGTATTAGCACATGGTGTTGTTATAGTAGCCAGGAGACCACAGTTTCAATTGCTGAGTGGTAGTTTGGCTGTCAAGGTACCAGCTCTGTTCCTGTCTACCACAACTCACCGCAGCCAACTTGCTGCGGGACAAGAACTACTAAATAATTCCAGGACGCCAAAGGAGGGACAAAATGAAGTGGGAGTGACAAAAACTAAAATAGTCTTTTTAATTATTTTAAACGATTAAATTGAATTGTTGAATTGTCCTGCAGCGAGTTGGCCAAGGTGAGTTGAACCATTCCGGCTCTGCACTGGGAAATGCTCGTGCGCTTCCCAAGGATGCGCCAAAGGAGGGTGAGCTCCTTCACCACAGAAAAGAAGCCGTTCTTCCTGCAGTGTCATCCAAGGCCCCTTCCCTTCTAAAGAGCCACCTCGCAAACAGGTACCGCAACTGGGAAGGTTCAGAACCAGCAGGAATTTGCCTGCCTGCACAGAGCACCAACTTGTCTCTCCACCAAAGTGGTACCTATTGATCTATTCGCAGAAAACATGCTTTTGACCTATTAACTGGATAGAAGCTGAGGTGAGTGCCGGGACCTCACCCTGCCACACAGTTACTACGACTCGAACCGCTGGAGCGGAGACCATCTCCGGCATCATTAAGCCACTGAGCCACCGTGCCTCAAGAGATGAGGTCACTGCGAAAAGCACAAAAGCCATTGGGGAAAAGGTCTCTTTTGTGCCAAGTAGCACATCTCAGGCCCATGGCATGGAAAGATCTTTCCTGAAGAGACAAAAGCTGGCACTATGGGAGATGTTCCTCACTGTCATGCGCTCCAGAGTTGTTTAGGATTTATAACCAGTATTTGTAACAAATATTTGTAAGTCAAGAACTATCCAGAACACTACAAAAATCATAAAATATGAGGCAGTTGTGAAGCGCGTGAATTTTGATGACGTGACCAACAGTCGCGTGAATATATGGCCAGAGGTCACTTGTTTCAGTGCCGTTGTAACTTCAAACGGTCACTAAACAAGCGGTTGTAAGGTGAGGACTGCCTGTATATATGTTGCTCACCTGCTGCTCCGTTTCGAGTGGACGGATCCTCTTCCTTTCCACTTTAAAATCGTTGTCACTGTCATCTTCTTCGTGGAATGAGGCTTGGTGTTTGGCAGACAGTTTTGAAGCCAACGTAATGCGCGAGACGCTTTCTGCAATAAGAATTACAGCAAAAGGGAAGACGGTGAAAGGGAAAACAATTGTACAAGCACCCCATTCAAGAAGTAAAACGTAACCTGGCAGACAAGAAGGAAATACAGGTAGTCCTCGACTTACAACAGTTCACTTAATGACCCCGTTCAAAGTTACAGCGGCACTGAAGAAACTGACTTATAAACATTTTGCAAACTTACGACCCTTGCAGCATCCCCATGGTCACGTGATTTACATTCAGATGCTTGACAACTGACTCACATTTAGGACAGTTGTAGTGTCCCAGGGTCATGTGGTCCTCTTTTGCGACCTTCTGACCGGCAAAGTCAATGGGGAAGCCAGATTCACTTAACAACTGCGTGACTAACTTCACAACTGAAATGATTCACTTAACAACGGTGGCAAGAAAAATCGTAACATGGGGCAAAACTCACTCAACAAATTTCTCACTCAGCAGCACAAATCTGGGGCTCAATTGGGGTCATAAGTTGAGGACTACCTGTAAAAATAGAAAACATGTTGAAACCCTAGAAGAAGTGCAGAGAAGAGCAACACAGATGATGAGTGGACTGGAGGCTAAAACATATGAAGAACGGTTGCAGGAACTGGGGATGTCTAGTCTAAGGAAGAGAAGCAAGAACAGGGTAAAGCAACAGATGGAAATTAAAGAAGCAACCTAGAACTAAGGAGAAATTTTCTAACAGCAGTAACAATTAATCAGTAGAACGGCTTGCCTCCAGAATTTGTGGGTGCTCTCCATCACTGGAGGCTTTTAAGAAGATAATGAACAGCCACTTGTCTGAAATGGTATAGGGCAGGGGTCCCCATCCACCGGGCCCCGGACCGGTACCAGTCCATGGAACATTTTCTACTGGGCCGCCGGTTTGCTGGACGCCGCCATCTTGTTTCGATGAGAAAGTGCTTCCGGGTGAGCTTTTCCAGTTGGAAAGCGGCGTTTGGGTCCTGAAGGAATCCTCGCGCCTTAGTTTCATCGAAGGGGAGGGGCGGCTTCGAACGAAACTAAGGCGCGAGGATTCTTTCAGCACCCAAGGCAAGGCGAGCCGAGAGACCGTCCCGAAGCCCATCGACAAAGGTACAAAGGAGGAGTTGAAGGTGGCGGGGAGAAGCGGGGGACGGCTGGCTGGCCGGTCGCTCGGCTCGCCTTGCCTTGTCATGCGTGCTGATGCCGGTACCGGGCCATGGATCATTTTGTGATGCCGGTACCGGGCCGTGGCACAAAAAAGGTTGGGGGCCACTGGTATAGGATTTCCTGCCTGAGAAAAGGTTGGAGCAGAAGACCTCCAAGGTCCCTTCCAACTCTATTATTCTGTTATAAAGGAGGGCTGTGTCCCTTAGATAAGACTATACCTTTGCTGGTGGAGCTACTTCCACCGCCTGATGAGGTCTCTGTTGCATGGCTGGGGAAGAAAGAAGATGTGGTTTGGCAGCCTCCTTCTGGATCCTGACTGGACCATGTATGAGCATGGCACGGGCATCGGCAGAGTTTCAAAGCCTCGGTCTTCTTGCATTCTTTTGAGCACAAGTCATCCAGTGGTTTTTCTAAACAGCGGGCAAGTTTTTTAAAAAAATAATAAAAAATAATAATACAGGTAATTCTTGGCTTACAACTATTCATTTAGTGACTGTTCAAAGTTGCAGTGGCACTGAAAAAAGTGACTTGATAACTTCCCTTGCCTCTTTTAAATTTTATATACTATTATTAGGCTTTTTAATATTTTATGGTACACAACACCACCCAGAGTCTCTCTGTGAAAGAGATGGACTGTTCTTAAACATGATAGATAGATAGATAGATAGATAGATAGATAGATAGATAGATAGATAGATAGATAGATAGATAGATAGATAGATAGACAGACAGACAGACAGACAGACAGACAGACAGACAGACAGACAGACAGACAGACAGGATATATAGATACGATGGCTAGACAGATGATAGACAGACCGACAGATAGATAGGTATGGATGATATGGATAGATGGAGATAGATGGATATAGAGATAGATATTGATGATGATAGATAGATGGATGGATGGACAGACATGGATAGATGGATGGATAATGGATACATATTAATATAGACTTGAATCTATCGCTATAAAAGCGAAATACCACTCACACATCATCACAAAATCTCCAGAACTGTAAAGCCTACAAACTTGAAATCTGGCACATATGTTCCTCTTGGCTTCTAGGTGCTCACTAAGAAAGGATTTTTCGAAATCACCATCAGAGCTATTAGTATTTCGTATATTATTATTAACATGCTCTGATGCTAAAGAGTTCTACTCCCGCTCCCCACCTGAAAAGAAATCTCTTCAAAATGCAAAACACAAGCAGAAGAGTTTCAGTTTCAGTTTCCCAGCACCAAGCAGTTTTAGTACAGAACAGTTGAACTGACAGTTGAGTCACGCCCAGGCTCCTTGCTGTCTCTTTCTTGCTCACACAGCTAATAGGTTTCAGTTTCCACACAGCCCTCAACTCTCTCACACACTGACAGGATGCTAGCCAGATGAATACCGATAGATACTGGTAGGCAGAAGCAGAATTCCCCCCCCCCCTTATTTTCCTCTCCAAAAATTAAGCCCGACCACATAGTTTCATAACAAAGCACGGTTATCGGGCTAGTATATTTACATAGACAGACATAAAATTAGCACGAAGAATGAAGCCAAAAGAAAGTCCTGATGGGATGAAGCAGGCCCACCCCAGGCCTCACCATAGAGTGACTGCTGCCAGGCCAGAGCAGAACAGAGCAGCGCCAAGCTTTTTCCACTTCCAGTGGGACTTTCTAGCAGGCAGTGTTGCTTGGAGCTCAACCCCTTCACAATCTGTAAAGAAGGAAATGAATTTTGCCAGTACGGGGGGGAAAAAAGCGGCCGCCTTTCTTTTGTTGGCTGCAAGATGGCAACTAAGAACACCTGAAGACCTGATTTACCTGTTGCTTTCAAACTGGTTCCCCGATTTGATTCACAGCAGAACCGAATTTGAAAAATAATGTAGATGGCTATCTGTTAGGGATAACATTGTTTACCCTAACTGGTTTGGGTAAAAAATAATAAATATGGTATCATGGTTTGTTAGTTAAAGTGTGTGTAACTTTAACTGCAAGAGTGTAATTAAGGGTGTGGCTGTAAAAGCACTATATAAGAAGCGAGGCAATTGCAGCTCGCTCTCTCTGGCTTACTGATCCCTAATTACTGGATGGATTGATGACTGCGTTCTTGCTGGAATGGGGAGAGAAAAAGGAGTGTTGATATTTCTCAACGGAGAGAAGATAAAGATTGGACTGATTTATTGTAAGTGTACTGACATTGGCTATTCAACACGGACTTTGCAAATAGAGTATCCCCGACAAGACTTGACTGAAATTGATATATGACTAATGGACCGTTATTTTGACTATGCTATAATTCTTAAATGGAATAAACTATATTTTTGATAGCACAAGCGTATCTGTATTTTTACTGCGTGTTAACTAAAAAACTTATCTCACACATTTACCTGTCTTCCTATCTGACTTCGCTGCACGTTCTGTTTAGTTTGTTTTCCTTAACACCTGTTGGGGAATCCAGGCTTAACACTATCTATTTGAAAGCATGGAATTTCGACAGCAAATGCAATTTCTACTCAGTGTGAAAGGTTGGATCCCGACTCCCCAATACTGTATTAAAAACTTTTCATTTCTGACTTAAATAGCCTTCAGAGTCCCAGGGTCACGTACTCATCATTTGCAACCTTCCCAGCCAGAGTCCAACCAATAAAATGAGGGAAGCCAGATCTGCTTAACAACCCGTTAACAATTGCAGTGATTCACTTAACAACTAGGGCAAAAAAAGGTCACAAAACAAGGCTAATAACTTTCACTATGATTTAAAAGTTTTGAACTGAATCTTGTTGCTTTCTTTTTTCTTTTCTTTTTTGAAAAACAAACACCAAGCACAGCTTTTAAAAGCTGAAAGACAGAAAAAGATCAGGGAAGCTGGAGAAAATCTTTTGTTTGCAACTGTAAAGCGGCGTTTCTCAATCTTGGCAATTTTAAGAAGGGTGGACTTCAATTCCCAGAATTCCCCATCCAGTATGGTGACTGGCTACATGCACCTAACAATTCTTGGAGTTGGAAGTTGCAAGGTTGAGAAACACTGTTGTAGAGTATAACCTTACAATCATCCTCATCTTCTTTTAACGACCCCATAATCCCTTGCGGGGTAGAGCCTGGGCAACTGAATGGAGCTGAGTGTTTACTGGCCGGATGCCCTTCCTGTTGGCAATGTGGAGGTTTTTTTCCAGCAGATATATTCTCGTTATGCCCAGAGAGAGAAATATCTGCCTCTACCTAGGATCAAACTCACAGCCTCCTGATTGCGAGGCGAGAGAGCTCCACCTCTAGGCCACTGCACAACCCAAGCATAATCTTACAATGACTGCTATAAAATAATTGCTCTTCAGACTTACTGCATTCATCATAGCAAGTTGCGATGGATAAGCCTTACAAGGGAAGAGAATTTTTACACCACCAATGGTGTATTCTGACGTTCGTGATGCCATAATTGCATTGAATTAGGACGTCCACCTTCAAGAAAAAAGAAGCAGAGTTTTAAATTATAAACTGTTGAGTTCCAATCCTGCCTCAGTCATGAAAGCCAGCTGGATGACTTTGGCCAATCACTAAGAACCTGTGTGTTCTAGTCATGCCTTAACTGGGTGACGTTGGGCCAGTTACTCTCTCTCGGCGCAACTCAGGTTTGTTGTTGTGAAAATAGGAGGAGGGGGAAGGTGTGTTGAATAAGTTCACCACCTTGAGTTATTTGTAAAAATAATAAAGAGGGATATAAGCTAATCTAAAAAGAAAAGTCTTCAAAGAAAAAAACAAGAAAGTCCAGTTGCCTCCTGAAAAAGCACCTTTGGGACAAACATGACCCGAATGACTGAGAATCTCTACAGACTTTTAGCTATGCAATTTGGGATGAACACCCTTGGACTGGTGTGAGAATATGAATGGATTCCCAGAGGAATTGCAGACTTCAGGAACCATTAGGATTGCTCAGGTGACTCTGAGGACACAGACAAACCTTCAAAGGGCCTCAACGACTCTCCAAAAAGAATGCAAATGACCAGCTGTCTGCAAGGAATATAAATCCTTCCATTCCCCACCATCCAGAGAGCTGCAGAAGTTTCTTGGATGAGGAGCGAAACGTCTTCAAAGAAAAAAAACAAGAAAATCCAGTTGCCTCCTGAAAAAACACACTTGGGACAACCATGACTCTACAGCCTTTTAAACCAATAAAAAGTTTCAACTGAGAATTTGAAAATCCCCAATAGAAGGAAGGCTAGATCAAATCTTTTCAAAAACTGTATGGTTATTTCTAAATAAACGTAATAAGTAAGTTTTAATTATCGGTCAGATCTTACATTTCTACATGATTAAAACAACATCAAAAAAACCTGTGGATGCAGTTGGATATGCATTGCAAAAAGGGACCCCAAGAACAGACTGCAAAGAGGTGCACAGGCCTTCATGTTTAAAATCATCTCTGGTTTTAGTTTAGGCATTAACCTCAGAAAGAAGTAGCGGTAGGTAAGATGAAAGCTGAATCGCTTAAGAACTGTTTCAACTTGGTCAAAAAACCTGCCAAGCAAAGCCAAAATGTTAGCAACCACCTCAAAACAATCCACATGGAAAATAAGCCCTACTCGGGATCATTTTAAAGAAATAAGTTGAGTGGAACTATACTCGGAAAGAGAGAGACAAATGTTCCATATATTGTATAGTTTGAGTTCAGTTGTGCAGTTGGCGCATTTGTGGAACCTGTCATGTTTTTGGATGGTTAGGGTTATTTTTTGTTTGTTTGTCCAGGCTGTTAATTTTCTTATTTTTATTTGTTCTGTTTTTATTTACTCAATTTTTATGGCCACCAATCTCAGAAAATGACTCTGAGTGGTAACCAATCTTAATGTCTAGGGCAGGGGTTCCCCCAATCTGTGGACTGGCACTGGGACATGGCATGCCAGCAACTGGGCCACGCAAACAAGTGAAGCCCCATCCGTGGGATGCAGGCAGCATGCAAAAACTCTCTGGTCCACAGAAAAACCTCTCCATGGAATCGGTCCCTGGTGCCCAAAAGTTTGTGAGCTACTGGTCTCTGGAGATTCTCAGTCATCCAGGTCATGGTTGTCCCAAAAGTGCTATTTCAAAAGGCAACTGGACTTTCAAAAGTCCAGTTGTCTTTTGGAAAAGCACTTGTGGGACGACCAATCTTAAGTTTTAATTATTTCGATTGTCTATTTGATATCTTGTAAGGTGCCCAGGGGTGTTTGGCATAGTTATTAATATTGTTGATCGCACACTCAGCCAGATATTTAAACTGCATTTGGCTTTTTAATTCACCTATAGCGTCCTTCCCAAGGAATTGGGATAGGCAAATGATGTTTTTTGGTGATGTATAAAGATATCATTGCAGGATGTCAGCTATTCCGAGGGAAGCTGCCTTTTGCAATTAACTGGTGGTGAATTTGTCAATGCCGGTGGTGCTCAAAGGATGCTCCAAATGTTTTAGGGTTGCACCCAAGGCGTCTATTACTATTGATACTATCCTTGCTTTCTTTTGCAGCAGTTGTTCTATTTCTATTTGTGGGTCTTTGTATTTTGTTATCTTCTCCAGTTCTTTCTCTTCTCTTCGGCTGTCTCCAGGTACTGCCACATCCACTATCCAACATTTTTGTCTTTTATCGACAATTGTTAAGTCTGAGGTATTATATGGCAGGTGCCTGTCAGATTATATTCTAAAATCCCAGTCTTCATTTTCTATGATTTTTTCCATTTTTTGATCCCACCAGTTGCTGTCTGGAAGCAAATGGTATTTCTTGTTCCTCCAATGCATCGTTGTTGCTACTTTGACATGCCGCTCCTTTTGTAGTCAGTCTGTGCAATCTCTTATCGTGGTTTGTTGCACTTTCAGCCAGATGTGTAGACAGGATTTGGCATTTTATTCATCTTTTATTTGCTTCATGTGCTGCAGCAGCAACCTGCTGACTTTTCAGCTGGCTGAGTTTGCTATCTGGATTTCGTAATCTAGTGACCATTCGTGTTGAACCTGGAATGCCTATTCCACTGTTTGGAGATTCACTTCTCTCACCATTAGATTTATTGCCTAGATCAGAGGTCTCATTCTCGCGGACCGCGGGCCAATTGCGGCCCGCAGGACGATATCCTGTGGCCCCCACCGTGATATGAAAGTATAACATTTGAGGATATTTTTTTAACAACGTTTTTTGTGGAATCCCTTATGCAGCCCAGCCTCAGCCTCCAGCGGCCCCCAGGTAAATTGAGTTTGAGACCCCTGGCCTAGATCCTTTGAGTTCTGAGAACCTCCTTCAGTGGTTTTCACTTCATCAGAATTCTTCACAGATTCGCTCTGCATAGAATTTGGTTCATTGCTACTGCTGTTTTCTGGGTCTGATAAAAGTGCTTCAGCAGATAAATCAATGTTCAGATTAGGAACTGTCTTAGCTGTTTCATCTGAAATATCCTTAAGATCTTCTGATGCCATGTTTTTGTCTGCCTTATTATCATCAGGAATTTCTGAATCGCATCCTACTGTATTCTTCTCTTCAGAAGCATCAGCCTCTTCTGCAGAAATATTTGTGATGCTGCTTCCAGGAAGTGATGGTACAGAATTGTTTTCACCACATGCATCTCCTGATTCTTCCTTTCCTCCTTTTTCAGAGCTTTCCTCTCCTACTATTTCCTTGTTGACCTCCATCTGTTGTTTTGAAAGTTCTTTTTCATTCTCAGTATCTGCGCACTCTTTATTATCAACCGTCGCTTTTTCTTCATCAGCAACTGAGCTTCTGTCCTCTAATAGTTCCCCTTTTCTGCCTCTGACTGCTTCCATAATTTCATTTGCTGCTGCAAGAAAAGACTGGTTGCTGCCCCGTGCTTTATTAGTAAGGTCTTCTGTTCTATCCATGAGCTGATAAATTTCTTCACGCATTTCTTCCAGAGTTTTGCAGATATCAGCTTCCCAGTAACCTTTGTCTAGGCATTCAGTTAATTCTGCCAGCTGTACTTTTGTGCTATAGTACCAGATTCTCTTATGCTTTTCACATTCTGAATCTTCCTCTACAACAATCCTGTATTTCCACCTGTTTCTATCATATCCAATAGGTTCATGTTGAATGTATGGTTTGTTTTTATATTCATCTTTTATTCGTAGGCAGATGTGGATATTTGATGGCATGAAAAGTATGATTACTACTAGTATTATATTGCACTCCATCTTTTTTAAAAAAGGAATTGATGCACCAGAGAAAGCAAACTTTACTTAAGGGATGGCGGATTCTTTCCAACACCCCTCCCCCACATGAAAATTATGACTTTTGACTCACTAAACGATAGAGGGGGCATTTTATTCCCCCCTCTCCTCCCACGCCCCACTTTTCGATCCTTCAAAAATCCTTTTATGGCGGAGAAACTGAAAGGCGCAAAAACGGACGTGGTTTAAAACAATTCCCCCCCCTCCCTTAGGAATGGAAGAGTCGAAAGGCGCGATGCTCTCCCCACCCCGCCTGCCACCCGGTTTTTGGACTCGTCTAACGCGGAGGAGCCAATACGCGCCCCTCTTCTCAGCGCGCGCAAGAAGTTACCTCAGAATTCCAAGCGCTTTTTCGCTCTTTTTTCTCCGACTTCGAATCCTTCCTTCCCGCCTCGGCTGCGTCAGCCCCCCCCCTTCCGGCTTTTTCTACCAATCAGTGGCGAGCTGGAAGCGCCAACGAAAGCGGCTCGCTAGCGCGGCTTCCGGTATCCTTCGGTTGCCTAGATACCTTACGGCCTCGCGGGCTTCGTTTCGGAAACAATCTAGTAGCCTCTTAAAGGGGCGGCGTGAATTCCGCCGGCTGATCCAAGAATTTGAGGAATTCACATTCAGTTGGCTGCGATGATGCAATACCATGAAGGAAAAGGGCCTTTCGAACTGGTAGAGGCCTTGGTCCCTTGACACCGACTCTCTGGCGCCTCATGATCTTTGAGCGAGCAAGATGGGCAGTGGGGATGATGGGAAGAGTGATGGCAGTGGTTTCTCAACTTCCAACAACTTTAAAACGTGTGGACTACAACTCCCAGAATTCCTCAGCCAGCCGTTTGAGATCGGTGGACTTCAGCTCCCAGAATTCCCCAGCCACAGTTCTGCAAAACGTTAATTTATTCTACTGCCCTTGCTTGCTCTTCAATCCTGCCTCCCCCCCCCCAAAAAAAAAACAACAGCTTGTGGTTTCTGACTATCCTTATAATGTTGTTCTGACCCAAACCTTGTTCCAAGGAAACAAACACAAAACAGAAGTAACAGCAAAACCTTTTAATGATTCTTTATGAATTTGTTCCTTCCCGGTCAAAAGGCTGTTTCTAACTAATTGTCTCTGTTAAGAACGAGCCTTGCCAAGGTGGTGCAAGGCTGCCACGAACACTAGATAAAGTTGCCAAGAAATAGTTCAAACTCAAAAGGTCTCCAAACACCAACCAAGATATTCCGAACATCCACAAGGCTTGAGTGCAAAAACTTCTTTGCTTCCTGCAAAAAACTCCAGTTTCTCAGCTGGCTTTTATCTCTTAATTACCTTGCAGCCTTACTCCCGACTCACCCGTGCTGCTGCAGCTGCTCTTTCCTTTGAGCAGCCCTGCGCACATGAGCACTTGGCACAGGCTCCTCAGGGCCCTCTTCATCACTGCTGCCAGCCTCCACAATCTCCGAAGGCATCATTCCACTCCCTGATGGTCCTGGCCCCATCCCTGCATCACACGCAGGCCCCTCATCTGAGTCCTCGCTCTCCGAGACCTCAGCCGTCTGCACCTGCTGCTGGCGAACCACAACAAATGTATTTTCTGCAGAGAAATCCAAGTTTTTGATTTACAACCATTCATTTATGACGGCATTGAAAAAAAGTGACTTTCAACCAGTCCTCACATTTACAGACAACTATGACAGCATATTCACAGTCCTGTGACCAAAATTGGGGTGCCTGGCAACTCGACTTAAACAGCTCATTTAGTGACCATTCAAAGTTACAAGGGCACTGAAAAAAAGTGGATTGATGACCATTTTTTCACACTTACAACCGTTGCAGCATTCCCATGGTTACATGATTTACATTCAGATGCTTGGCAACTGACTCACATTTATGACAATTAACGGTGTCCCAGGGTCATGCAATCATCTTTTGCGACCTTCTGACAAGCGAAGTCAATGGGGAAACCAGATTCACTTAACAACGCTGTTACTAATTTAAGAACTGCAATGATTGTGGCGAGAAGTCGTAAAATAGGGCAAAAGTCACTTAACCAACTTCTCACTTAGCAACCTACATTTTGGGCTCAATTGTTGTGGTCGTAAGTTGAGGACCACCTGTACTGAGAAGAGTGGGTGGCAGCATCCCAGATCATGTGATTGCCATTTGTGACCTTCTCAGCCAGCAAGCAAAATCGATGGGATCCCAAAGGTGCTTTGAGGACTTGTATCCTGCACGAGTCAAAAAGAGGGCTGTGAAAATATCTACAGACTCCTTACATCCTGCACGTAAACTGTTCCAACTCCTACCCTCAAAGTCGCCAACCTTTTGGACCTCAGGGACCACCAAACTCATAATTTTAAATCCTGCAGACTAGAGACTCTGGGAAAATCCCCCAAAAAGCCTGCAGGAAAATTCACCACCCCGTTTTCCTACCGATCGATCATTCTTTATTTGGGACCGCAGGATACCATCTCCAGCTCCGTTCTCGGGGGAGGCGAGGCTCATGGGGCAAGTTCCCCCCTCCCTTCACTACCTTGTGTTGTTTGCGATGCAAGCCTTGTGTTCCCACAGGCCATGTGGGCGGCACAGCCTTATATTCCCGCAGAGTCTGGATTAATTGCTTTGGGGGGTGCTTTGGGGGTGACATTTTCATTTCGAAAAATTTTCACGGACCACCAGTGGTCCCCACCCAACTGGTTGGCGATCACTGCTACAGAGCCCTGCACACCAGAACAACTAGACACAAGAACAGTTTTTTCCCAAATGCCACCACTCTGCTGAACAAATAATTACCTCAACACTATCCA
Source organism: Notechis scutatus (assembly GCF_049901735.1). NCBI lineage: Eukaryota > Metazoa > Chordata > Lepidosauria > Squamata > Elapidae > Notechis > Notechis scutatus. The sequence continues at coordinate 8,078,586 of NC_142009.1, forward strand.
ACTGTTTGCAAAATCTGCACTACTATTACTATTAATCTTCTCATCACTCCTTATCACCCATTCCCTCCCACTTGTGACTGTATGACTGTAACTTTGTGGCTTGTATCCTTACGATTTATATTGACTGTTTCCTAGTATGATTTGATTGCTTATTGTACTCTATGACTATCATTAAGTGTTGTACCTGATGATTCTTGACAAATGTCTCTTTTCTTTTATGTACACTGAGAGCATTTGCACCAAGACAAATTCCTTGTGTGTCCAACCACACTTGGCCAATAAAAGAATTCTATTCTATTTTTTTCCAAGAGGCAACTGGACTTTCTGGTTTTTCTTTGAAGACGTTTCGCTTCTCAACCAAGAAGCTTGGATGAAGAACTGAAAAAACTTCTAGGACGAGAAGCAAAATGTCTTCAGAGAAAAACCAGAAAGTCCAGTTGCCTCTTGGAAAAAAAGCATCTTTGGGACAACTACGACCTGGATATGACGGAGAATTTCTATAGTCAATGGGATGTGGTTTTGACACAACTCTTTCCACCGTATGATAAGCTTATAGTGACTTCTTGTGGAGAGGAATGGAGTTGTGGAGAATACTTGTAGCTCTCTTAACACAGTATTCAAGAAACAATCAAAAAGCCAAAAAGGAAACAAAAAGACCAAAATATCTCTTCACCAGCAATCAACATCCTGATGGGAAGATTTAACATCAAAATTAATATTAATATTTTTGAAAGAGAGCAAAACTCGCTGCATTAAAACACTTTAACTACAATCAATATGTCTCTGAATAAGGTTGTTTTCCAATAGTTTCCTAAAGTTCTTCAAGTTGAGTAGTAGTAAAAATACAGTCCAGAAATTTGGGTTAACCAATCCAATCTGTCCTTTACTTTTAAAGTTACTTCTAGTTGCAATATCTTTTTTTTTTTTAAACTAAATTCCACTGCAGAAATTGGAGTGATTCTTACCAAGACTAAGCACGCTGTTACAAGATCTTTCCTTTCTTTTTCACTTCTGTCTCAGCTGCCTTCCTGGCTTCGATTTAGCCATGCTGGCAGTTCTCTTTTTAGTTCGGATGGAGGGGTTTTCTTCGGGTCAGTCGAGGAGACTCTCCTCTCCTCGCGACCACCGAAGCATTCCACTGCCTTTACCACCCGTCCAGGGTGACTTTCGGCTCCTAAGAGCCTCAGGGCTTTCTCCTCCCTCCTTGTTTCTCCCTGCCAGCTGTCCAATGTGGCTCCGGGGAAACTGTGTGGGGGATATTAATGGAAACACATTGTCTGGCGTGGAAGATACTTCTATCATCTGTATGAGGGATTTAAATGAAGGTACGTTGTTTGCACTCCGCTGGCTCCAAGTGATCCAGTTCAAGAGCTCCACTGGTGTGGTTAATAGGGCTCGATGGAAAGAGCTTCACTTCTCTGGGGAAGGAGTGGAGGGCTCCGGATCAGCTAGCAGAAGCTCCGCCAGCATTATTAGGGCTCCACGGCTTCAGAATCCAGTGTTTTTGGGATTGTTTTTTGGGCTCTGGTTTACTCACGGTTACTGGTGCAGGCGGCAGCTTTAAAAGTGATTTCTGGTGCAGGTGGTGGCTTTATAGGGAGATAGTGCTCCAGGAGCGAGAGCCTCACCTTCCTAGTTGGGCGCCACCATGTTTCAAAGCAATGCAGTCACATGACTGTGGGACACAGCAGAAAGCCACAAATGTGGGGAAAGGACTCGTTGTGATCACAGGTGGCAGCTGTGGGAACTTCAAATCGAATCATAAGTACTCCCCAGGTAGGTCCATTGTAATGTCAATCAGTTGCTAAGCAGCCAGTTGTAAATCAAGGACTGCCCCTTGTTAGGGATAACATTGTTTACCCTAACTGGTTTGGGTAAAAATAATAAATATAGTATCATGGTTTGTTAGTTAAAGTGTGTGTAACTTTAACTACAAGAAAGTAATTAAGGGTGTGGTTGTAAAAGCACTATATTAGAAGCGAGGCATTTGCAGCTCTCTCTCTCTCTGGCTAGAAGATCCCTAATTACTGGTTGGCTTATTGAAGACTGCGTTCTTGCTGGATCGGGAGAAGAAGAAGTGTTGGATTACTTTGAAGATATTTCTCAACGGAGAGAAGATAAGTTTTGGACAGATTTATTATATGTGTACTGACACTGGCTATTCGACACGGACTTTGCAATTAGAGTATCCCCGACAAGACTTGACTGAAATGATATATGACTAATGGACCGTTATTTGACTATGCTATAATTCTTAAATGGAATAAACTATATTTTTGATAGCACAAGCATATCTGTATTTTTACTGCGTATTAACTAGAAAACTTATCTCACACATTTACCTGTCTTCCTATCTGACTTTGCTGCACGTTCTGTTTAGTTTGTTTTCCTTAACACCAGTTGGGGAATCCAGGCTTAACACTCCTAAACAGTCTTGGTCCCCTAAGAGTAACTTTATTTGGGAACAGGAGCAGCATTCTCAAGGTGTGTTTAGAGCAGATTTTCTACCTGTCTGAAAATATTGGGGTCCCTGTTCCTACAAATTTCCAATACTTTCTCTCTTATGTGAGTTGGATCTGTTTGAATACATAAGAACTCCTATACAGAGAATGTGCTACAACTGTACAAGAAACATCGGGTTTTGTTTTGTTTTTAAAAGAATGAACAGAAAAAGTACACCTGTTGATACAGTAAGGAACATATTCTTTCCAATGAATCTCTTTGAAATCAAATACTTACCAATTACATGTTAAAACACTGCAGCCATTTTGAAACTGCAGCCAAGGAAAACAAAAAAAAACTCTGTACAAATATTACATCAGTATCCACAAGGTCCCTATCCATATGATTAAAAGCTACATTCTAATGCAAGGGTCTTCAAACTTGGCAAGTTTAAGACTTGTGGACTTCAACTCCCAGAATTCCTGAGCTAACATGACTGGAGGAGGAATTCTGGGAGCTGAAGTCCACAAGTCTTAAAGCTGTCAAGTTTGAAGACCCCTGTTCTAATGCATCTTGATAATACATACAAAAAGATAATAATATTAGTTTGTACCACTGATATCAGCCATCTCAGCAAAATTATGCTAAATTATCTGAAGGCCAAAATTATTTGGACTTTTTGAGGAACTAGATCCAAGAGTTTTAGACTCTCAACTGGCCAAGGACTGATTCTTATACCATTAACCTGAATACTCCTTTTCTTTTAATGTGACATATGGATTTGTGTTTTGTTCTTCAATCATTAAAACATACAACACACACACAAGCCCCCCCAAAAAAACATCTACAGTTGTCAAAGACTGGGCTCAAAGTAATGGATAAAAGCACAATAATTAGAAAATACTGTATTTTAGTGGATATACTTAGCAAAATATTAAGACTACCCAGAACTGATTCCTTCTTCCAAAAAATCTCTTCCTCATTTCAAAACTGTTGATACTAGTCAATGACATCACCAGTATTTTTAATTCTTGATTGAAAACAAAAATCATTACATTTTTGTCAATGTGGGGGAAAAAAGGTCTTTAGGCAGACAAACCAATGGTGAGAAACATTATATGGTATTATGGTAGACAGGAGTTAGGCTGACCAAAAATTTCCATCACCAACTTTTGATGTTTCCAACTCATAAAGGTGCTGACTTTTTGGTATATTGGCATATAAATCTGGCATGTCCACTGATACATCTAACTCCGTGTTTCTCAATGTCAGCTGTGATTGATATGTGGACTTCAATTCCCAGAATCCCCCAGCCAACATACTGGCTGGGGAATTCTGGGAGTTGAAGTGCACACACCAAAAAAAGTTGCTAAGTTTGAGAAATACCATTCTGTTATATAGCTTTGCTTTGCTGAAAAAGGAGGCAGGGATAAGAAAAACCTAACCTAGCTCTTGTCAAATCATATTTTAAAATTTTAAAAAGAATAAAACTTGGATTTTGAGGTTCTGCTTAGAAACTATTTCCCTTCCAAGAATATTAAAGTCATGCTGCCTCCGTTTTCAAAGGGAGTTTAAACTTTTTCCTGCTTAGCAGAACAAACATGGATTTATTATGTTCTGCCTCTTCTTATAGCTTAAAAGCTTGAAGCAATGCAAGGCATCAAAACAACTGAATTGTATTGAATCTCCAATGTGACATGAGTTCCTTCCTTCCCCATTCACTATTCCAAACGTTGTCACCACTAATGCAAAGTACAGGTAGTCCTTGACTTACAACCATTCATTGAGTGACCGTTCAAAGTTACAACAGCACTGAAAAAAGTGACTTATGACCAGTGGTGGGATTCCAAATTGCATGTTACCGGTCTGCACACTTCATGCATGCTGCACTCTAAGGTCACTTCCCACATGGGTGCAGCATTCACAGATCACTTTGTATGCGCACGCAGAACTCAAAGATCGCTTCGCGCACGCGGAACTCAAAGATTGCCCTCGATGAGGTGAGCTGCCATGCAAATCAGCTAAGGTAAAAATCAATGGAATATAGGACGGGAAAGGGCGGGAATGGGTGGGCGGGGCCAGTCAGAGGTGGTATTTGCCGGATCTCCAAACTGGTCAAAATTTCCACTACAAGTTCCCCTGAACCGGTCTGAACTGGCTCTGCTTATGACCATTTTTCACACCCATGACCACTGCAGCATCCCCAGAGTCACAAATAAAAATTCCGCTCGTGGCAACTGACACAGATTTATGATGGTTGCAGCGTCTTCAGGTTTACATGATCACTTTTTTGCAATCTTTTGAGAAGTAAAGTCCATGGTTTCATTAACAACCAGGTTACTAACTTAACAACTGCAGCGATTCACTTAACAACCAGAAATGTCATAAAAGGGGGGCAAAGCTTACTGAACTGCCATTATGCTTAGCACTGGGCATTTGGGCTTAATTGTTGTCATAAGTCAAGGACTACTCGTTAAGGGGATAGGAAGTAGATATTTTCCTCCAAATTGGCACATCCAATGGATTCCTCCCTCCCTTCCTCCCTCTCTCTCTCTCTGCTTCCTTTGAATACTTGCTGGAAAGGTGAGGGAAGCCTACTTCATATGAAGTCATTTCCACAGATTAAAGTTTTACCTGAAACTCAACCTTTTCAGCTTTAATCCAAGATATAGTGGAGCCAGATGAAGAAATATAAGACTTGTTCTTTTTTTTTTTTTACAAAAGGTGAATCCAATTCTCCAAACGATGTTACATGACCCATTGGCAATCTTTGTTGGTCTGGCCTCCTCTTTGAAATGCAAGGAAACCTGGATTCCTGCCGCAGGAAAAGCCTAACCCCCGTACCAGCCTTCCCTGCCGTTTGACCCAGGCTCCTCTTCTCAGAATCTCCAGCCAGGGTGGCTGTCAGAAGAGGACCTGGCTGGAGAAAACAGATCTTAATCACCCCAGTCTAGAGATGCTTTCTCGGAAAGCAGCAGTTGTTGAGTTGCGGTTCATGCCGCAGAGGTGAAAAAAAAAGCGTTCCACACATTTCCAGACAATCCTCCGTTTTTACTTTGGCAAAAATAAAAATAAAATCCACGTAATATCCTGCGGTTTTGCAACAGCCTGGCCCACCTGGAGGTGCTTAAACGGCCCCGACGCTCATGTTAATTATTTCAACGAAGGTATTTTCAATGCAGTGACAGAGTTGGACGTTGGGGTCTGCGCTAGGGGCCCCGCCTCCAGTTTTGTGAGTCGTGGGAAGTCTCGTCTGTTCCGTAGGCTTTTCCTTCAGTTGTTGGAGGCCTAGAGGTAAACATTCAGGGCAGGAAAGGGGAAAAAAAAAACAAAAAAAAAACCAGGTTAAACGTGGGAGAGTGGAAATACTCAGATGAGGTTAGGCTGTGAAGTTAGGATAGGATGTGTGTGTGTGTGCGTATATACCGTATTTTTCACACTATAAGATGCACATCCCCTCCCCCAAAAAGTGGGTGGAAAGGTTGGTGCATCTTATAGAGCAGTGGCCCCCAACCCTTTTTGTGCCACGTCCCGGTACCAGCATCACAAAATGATCCGCGGCCCGGTACCGGCATCAGCACGCATGACAAGGCAAGGTGAGTTGAGCGACCGGCCAGCCAGCCGTCCCCCGCTTCTCCCCGCCACCTTCAACTCCTCCTTTGTACCTTTGTCGATGGGCTTCGCTTCGGGATGGCTTCGGGACGGTCGCTCGGCTCGCCTTGCCTTGGGTGCTGAAAGAATCCTCGCGCCTTAGTTTTGTTCAAGCCGCCCCCCTTCGATGAAACTAAGGTGCGAGGATTCCTTCAGGACCCAAACGCCGCTTTCCAACTGGAAAAGCTCACCCGGAAGCACTTTCTCGTCAAACAAGATGGCGGCGCCCAGCAAACCGGCGGCCCGGTAGGAAATATTCCACGGACCGGTACCGATCCACGGCCCGGTGGTTGGGGACCCCTGTTATAGAGAATGTTGCCGAAGCCCTGCCTCCCCGCAGGCCCCCACCCTTCGGCCTCAGTCTCTCAGCAATTTGCCTCCTAGCAGCAAACAGCCTGGTCAGCTTCAGCACAGCCTGATTTAGCACGAGATTGGTGGTTGGCGGTTGGATCGGCCTCCCGGAATACCGCCTATCAGCTGTTCCAGGCTGCGGGGATCGCTGCTACCCATTGCTGCCTCCGTACATCCCGTTTTCGGCTCATTCCAGGCGGCGGAATGGGCCAAAAACAGGACGCGCGGAGGCCAAAAATGGGGTGCACAGAGGCGGCGATGGATGGCGGCGATCCCCGCAGCCTGGAATAGCTGCTAGGCGGTATTCCGGGAGGCCGATCCAACCACCCATCGGCTGCTCGTGCTAAATCAGGCTGTGCTGAAGCTGACCAGGCTATTTGCTGTTTGCTGCAAGGAGGCAAATTGCTGGGAGGCAGAGGCAGATTCCTTTTTCATTTTCCTCCCCAAAAGCTAGGTGCGTCTTATACTTTGAAGCATCTTATAGTCCAAAAAATACAGTATATGTATGTGTGTGTTGTATGTGTGTGTGAACACCGTCTTATGCCCCTGGAAGGTCAAACCACCTAGTAGGGCTGCATTATTATCCTTCTCATCTTCCCCATTACCTATTTCCTTAGCTTCTTGACTATAACTTTGTTGTTTGTAACTCATGATTTACGTTGGTTTGCTTTTATTTATGACTAGCTACGACTATCACTCAGTGTTGTATCTTATGATTTAGGATGAATGTATTTTATGATTACGGTTTATCCCTCACTGTTTGTATGTACCCTGAGAGCTTCTTGCACCGGGACAAATTCCAAGTGTCCAATCACACTTTGCCAATAAAGAATTCCACCCTATCCCATCCCATCCTATTTTGTGACCTGATGACCCGCTTAATGTGACTTATGGTCATAATTCCGGGCCCAGTTAGTCCAAGCAGAAGATAATATTTGTAGCTCAAAGTTGAACTGTGGAAGTCCTTGGTGCTCTCGGAACTTGGTTGTTTTCTTGCAGATGTTTCATTACCAAACTAGGTTATATCATCAGTGCCACGAATGGGAGTGGAGCTTGCTGATTGTTTACAGGCTTGCCCTGTTGGTGCTTGTGGGAATGGTCTTGATCATTCCTTGATTAGGCAGCTGCTTACTGTTCTCTTGCTTGTCTGAATTCGTAGTTCCTTGATTGGGATATTGTTTACTGCTTGACCGTTGGTCTAGTTTTAATCTTGGTGTTAATCTCTGCTTATCTGGGTATTGACTGCTGGTGAAGAGATGACAGGGCAAGATGCTAGTATATAAAAAGAGAGCAAACCCCACTCCCTTCTGCAACTGATGATGTTACCCAGTTGGGTAATAAAATGTCTGCAAGAAAACAACCAAGCTCAGAATCCACCAAGGGCCCCATAATCCTCCTCCTCCCTCTCCTTCTTCATCCTCCACTCTGCAAACTCCACTACCTTCTAGCACTCATGTTACCTAGTTTGGTAATGAAATGTCTATAGGAAAGCCACCAAGCTCAGAAAGCACCATGGACCCTTCAGTCCTCTTCCTCCTCCCTCCCTCCACCTCTTCTAGCACTGATGATGTTACTTAGTTGGGCCATGAAACGCCTGCAGGAAACCCACTGAGCTCAGAGAACACCACGGACCCCGCTCAATTACATTCTTAAGTAAAGGACTACCTATAGCTAAAACCATTGAATGAAAGAAATGGAGACCTTAAGTCAGGGGTGTCAAACTCGATTTCATTGAGGGCTGCATCAGGGTTGTGTTTGACCTCGGGGGGGCGAGGGGGCGTGGCCAGTGAAAGACAGGACTGTAGTGCCTCTGCCTGTGAAAACAGAGCTCACGGGCCAGTCCTTCGTTGTTTCCAAGTCGGCCCCGCAGGCCAATCTCTAAGCACCCAGCGGGCCGGATTTAACCCGCAGGCCTTGAGTTTGCCACCCCTGCCCTAAGATGATGTATCTCTCTCTCTCTCCCCCAGACTTTTCCTTGGATTACTACAACCCAAGACTGGTTGTAAGCCCAAGGGCGAGCGAAGAACCCTGAAACCGTGGGGACACGATGGCTTACGCGTAATAATCGGATCAAAATCCCTCGTTTCTGTGGCAACGTCAGAAGCGCAAACTTGCCCAACTTGAATGAGCAGGGACATGATGTCTTCGTAGAGGGGAGGAAAGGCTTGGCAGAAGGAGACCAAGCAGGGCAGGGTAGGCATAAAAAACGTGTAACGCTTGGCCTCCGTCAGAACTGTGGAGACAAGGGAAAGAGTTTGAAATAACAGCAGTGAATGGCAGAGACAATGTGACTTACGGCCATTATGGTACACGACCAGTTTCGGTGGCTAAGCAAGGCAACCGTTAAGTGATTTTACAACCTTTTCTGCCACGGTTGTTAAGTAAATCGCAGCGGCTATTAAGCAAATCATGCGGTTGTTAAGCCAATGCGGCTTCCCGCATGGATTTTGCTGGTCAGTGTCAGGGCTCCAACAAATCCACCCCCATTCAAATCGTAAGTCTCTAGCCACATCTCTCAGAGTAAAAAAATAATAATGATTTATTAGGAGTGGCCATGTTGGCATTAGCTGGGTGTAGCCAACACTAAAATTCATCATTCATTTCCCCCTTGGCCCTGGTTTTCCCCCCACACCCTGGGTGTATATTCTCCAATGGGACACATCCACAGCCAAGAGTCATCAATCGTGCTCTCCAGTAATATTCTTGCGCGCCGACAGTTTTGGGCTGCCAAGGTGATTATCTAAGGCATTTAAGGAATGCACTGCTTTCCCTCCATTCCCTTTCTGCTGGCAACTAAAAAGACCAAAGGAGTATTTTATTTTATTTTTAGTTGACAGTTGGAAGCCGGCTGGGAGCGTTGCAACAAGTGACCACCTGACCACGGGAAGTTGCAGCCGTCATAAACACAAGTGAATCGCCAAGCACTCAACTTTTGATCACGTGACCGTGGGGATGCTGTGTGTTGTGGCCTGTCGGCCGCCGGCGTCTCCAGCAGCCAAACTGGAGGAGGAGGAGGAGGCGTGGGAGTGAGGGTCAGCATCAAAGCAACCCGAGAGCTCCGAGGGGTAAGAGAGAACGGAGCTGGAGAGAGAGAGAGAGAGAGAGAGAGCCTGGACCATCCGCCAGCCCTCAGATGGAGAGTCAACAGCCCCCAGGTCTGGAGGTGGCTGATAAGGAAGAGAAGGAACAGCTGGGTCCAGTGCCTGAAGCGCGGATGAGCAGAAGGCAGAGGAGAGGAGAGCAGTGGAAATCTATGGGCCGGTCCTTGGGACGGAAGAACCACCGTTGCTAGCGAAGCCCCACCCTAGCTCTGGGGATAAAAGGCAGGGGGCGGAGATGAATTGATGTGGCAGACAGCTAGTCATCTTCTGACCAAATGGACTTGTTAGCCTGTGTTGAGAGAGAAACGTTTTGCCAGGGCTGCCGGCACTCCTAATTAAAGGAATATTTCAAAAAACCCCAACTATTGAGTTAACAGGGCTAAAAGGACTTCCTGACAAGCCGTGTGTTCCCACGAGGCGCCCTCCACTTACCAAAGCCACTTGACCCAGCCAATCAGTCTGGGACTCAATGAACAAAAAACCAGAGCCCCCCCCCACCCTTTTTTTCCCCCCCCCCCAAAAAAATTCTGCTCTCAAAAGAAAGAATTTACAACCCATAACACACAATATGCCAGCTATATACAACATCATACAACATACTACAGATAGGTGTCGTGGTGGGACAATTACTACGGTTCTGTGGGCGTGGCAATCAGAGGGTGGGGCGCAAACTTCCCACCTGCTTTCCAGGCCATTCTCCAGCAACTACCACAGAAGACCCAGCCATCACCGGGACCCAGAGAAGAGGGGGCGGGCAGTCGGCGATTTGCTGGTCCCCCACACCAAAATTTCCACTACCGATTCTCCAGAACTGGTCAGAACCAGAAGACCACCACTGATATGTGTGTGTATGTGTATCTATTTTTATCTCTCTATCTATCCTCCTACACCCAATATATACGTATATATATTAATCACCGACCATTTTGAATACAAGATTCCCCTAACAACCATGTCCTTAACAACTGCTGTGATTCACTTAACGGTGGCAAGAAAGATCATAAAATTGGGCAACAGTCATTTAACAAATGTTTCACTTAGCCATGGAAATGTTTAGCTCAATTGTGGTCGTAAGTCGAGGACTACCTGTAATTACATATTAACTCATAATGACAGACGATGTAAATAGATCGGGGCTATCAAACTCCCGGCCCGTGGGCTGGAGGCGCAACACGCTGCCCACGCCTGGTGATATCACCGTGACGACGCGTGTTTGACACACCTGAAATATACTGGGGAAAGCACTGTCACTGTCACGACCCAGAGTATATCAGAAATATAACAAAACCCAAAACGTGAATAAAAATCCTTTAATGCCTTCAACTTGGCTTCACTGTTTAAGTGTTCACAGTGGAGGAGTAAAACTATTTTCAAAATAACATTTCAAAGGCAAAGAAACACAGTTCAAATTCAAGAGCCGATAACGAAGCAAAAACCAAAAACAAACCACATTGAATAAAGTTCCACGACAGGCCAGGATAGATAATTGCCAACTTCAGGAAGATAACCAGGTACAGTCCGTTGGAAGAATGCCAACCAAGATAAACCTTCTTTAGGAATAAAACACTAATTTGTCTCCAGCGTCTGTTAGCACGCAGGTCCAACCTTTTATGCAGATCTCACACCTGCAACCCATGAAGAGGATCAAGGCCCTCTCCTCCCAAGTAGACCACGTTTTACCCTGATCCTCTCCTCCCTGCGTGCCCTAGGATGGAGAGGGGATGGGCCTGGGTCCTCCTCTGACTGCAAGGCATTCGATAAAGTAGACCACAACCTACTTCTTAGTAAGCTAGAAAAAAGTGGAATAGATAGCACCACCACTAGATGGACTCGCAACTGGCTGGCAAACCGTACTCAACGAGTAGTCCTAAATGGGTCTAAGTCTACATGGAGGGAAGTAAGCAGTGGGGTGCCACAAGGTTCCGTCTTCGGCCCAGTACTCTTCAATATCTTCATTAACGACTTAGATGAGAGAATAGAAGGGGAACTTACCAAATTTGCAGATGATACTAAGCTGGTAGGAATACCTAACACCCAAGAAGATAGGCTCAAGATCCAGATGGATCTTGAGATCAGATGGATCATCAAGATCAGATGGATCATCAAGATCAGATGGATCTTGACAGACTAAGACACTGGGCCCTATTTAACAAAATAAAATTCAGCGTAGAGAAAAGTAAAGTCCTACACTTAAGCAAGAAAAACCAAAAGTACCCATATAGACTGGGTGAAACCAGGCTCAACAGCAGTAACTGGGAGAGGGATCTTGGAGTCTTAGTGGACCAGCTAAATATGAGCCAGCAGTGTGCAACAGCCGCCAAAAAAGCTAATGCAATCCTAAGTTGTATTAACAGAGGGATACAATCAAGATCAAAGGAAGTACTAATACCACTCTATAAAGCCTTAGTAAGACCACACCTATAGTACTGCATCCAGTTTTGGTCACCACATTATAAAAAAGATGTTGAGACTCTAGAAATAGTACAGAGAAGAGCAACCAGGATGATTAGGGAACTGGAGGCTAAAACATACAATGAATGGTTGCAGGAACTGGGCTTGGCTAGTCTAGTAAAGAGAAGGACCAGGGGAGACATGATAGCGGTCTTCCAATATTTGAGGGGCTGCCACAGGGAGGAGGAAGGGGTCAAGCTATTTTCTAAAGCACCAGTAGGCCAGACAAGGAATAATGGATGGAAAACTGAACAAGGAGAGATTTAACCTGGAAATAAGGAGAAACTTTCTGACAGTGAGAACAATCAACCAATGGAACAGAAGTTGCCCTCGGAAGTTGTGGGAGCGCCATCAGTTGAGACTTTCAAGAAGAGATTGGACTGCCATTTGTCAGAAATGGTGTAGGGTCTCCCACTTGGGGTTGGATTGGATGACCTACAAGGTCCCTTCCAACTCTGATTATCTGTAATCTGTAATCTGCTCAGCCGGCCTCTGCCCTTCCCCAGCCTCCTCCACCACCTCTGGAGCCACCCTTCCACTCCCTGTTGGCTGTTCCTCCTCTTCCTCAGAGTCAGTCTCCACTAGGGGCATGACAGTCACTCACTCACCAGGAAGAGTGAAATGGGTGCTTGTGTTCTCCCCACTGCAAGTAGAGATTTGGTTCCAGAAATGGAATCCTAGAGACAGAAGGTCCCCTTTGACTTTCCAGCACTAACTAGGTTCCAGGGCTAGATTTTCTGGGGCTAACCTGGCTTACCTGTCAGCAGGGTCCCCATGACATTGATAGCCAAACGTGCCACGCTGAGAGACTTGGGTAGCGCGTACTGAATGCACAAGTAAGAAAGCAACTGGATAGCAAATATCTGGAAAGGGAGAAGCAAAACCAGAAAAGCAATCAAGAAAGATCTTTAAGGCAGAGGCGTCAAACTCAAGGCCAACCGGCCAGTCCCAGCACGCGGGGTGCTTAGATCTGGCCCACGAGGCCAGCCTGGAAATATCAAGGGGTGGCCCCACGCAGCCCATTTTCAGCCTCCATGGCCTCCTGCAGCACTTTCTTCTCCACAACCTCCATGTTTTCGGCCAGCAGAGTGCTGCAGGAGGCCGTGGAGGCTGAAGATCGGCAGTGGGGGAAGAGCCTCTCATGGCCCCCTTGTGGCTCATTTTGGCCGGCAAAGTGCTGCAGGAGGTTCCTGTCTCCTCACCCACCCACCGGCCGGTCTGCAGACAAGAATTACAATGCTGATCTGGCCAGTGGTAGAATTAAACCACTTCGCACCACTTCAGCCGAACTTGTTGTTAAATTGCTGGCTGGGACATGAGCCTTTGCAGGAAGCAACTTTGTTCGTACTCGTCAATTTGAAACCTGAAGCTCCGTGTTGAATTTGTGCTCCGTTTGGCCTTGTACAACTAATTGGCAATTTAGGCGTTGGCAGCATTTCAAGGGAGATAAAGGTGGGTGCTTATCAGCCTTATCCCAAAGGACTTTGGCAGACTTCTGTGGGACTATTTACAAACTATTTGAGACTCATTACGGGCTGTGAATGACTATAATTCACAGCCATTGAAATAAAATAAAAGGTTTTTGGGACTAACATGTGTTTGTTAATGTCTCAGGAAGCCTTGGCTAGAACAATTATCAACATAAATTTCGGGTTCAATTGTGGTCGTAAGGTAAGGATTATGTATACAAGCAATCCTCGATTTATACTTGAAAAATACCTATAGATCTGGGGCTCTATTGCAAGAGGCCAATAGATTTGGGGAGCTCCATATTCCTGGGGGAAGGTGCTTCACAGAACAGGTGCCGGGACCAAAAAGAACCACTAGGGAACACTGCTTCACCGAGGGGGCCCAATCCTCCAGATTGGGTCGAAACCAATAAAACCCCTGATCTAAGCCACAGACCCACACATAAGGGGAGGAGAAGAGGGGGGAGGCAGCCGTCTGAGCCAGTACCTGTTTCTCCAGTTCAGGCTGAGCAATCAGTTCGGGAATGAAGTCCAGGCAGATATGCATAGAGGGGATGCCAGCCACGGTTAGGGGGAGCAGCTCACAAGGGTAGCCCTGTTTGGAGAGAAAGGGAAGGGGGAAAAAGTGGCCCATTTGAGAAATCTGGCTTAAGCCCTGCCTGTTTCAAGCAAAACCAAAGAAGAGTATTTGTAGTTCAGGGTTGACATGAGGGGTCCTGGGTGCTCTCTGAGCTTGGTTGTTTTCTTGCAGATGTTCCATGACCCTAACTAGGTAACATCATCACTGCTAGTAAGGAGTGCTGTTCAGTGGTGGGTTTCAAAATAGTTTACCTCCGGCTTGGTGGGCGTGGCCAAACGCGCCCTTTGCGCAGAGGCTTTCTGTCATGGCCCTGTTGGAATCTGATTCCGAGGGGGAGGTCGAGCAGCTGACAGGGAGTGGGAGTGTGGCTCTGGTGGCTGTGGAAGAAACTAGGGAAGGGCACAGTCCGGCTGGGCATTCACAGGAAGACCCAGGGCCACCTCCTCTGCATCCTAGGGCACGCAGGGAAGAACGGAAAAGGGAGCAACGTGGCTTATGGGGCAGAAAAGGGCCCTGATTCCCTCCATTAGCTGCAGCTGAGAAAACAGGATTTAAAAAGGGCGTTTGTGCACAGCACCTTGCTGGAAGCAAAGCGTGCATTATTTTTGTTTGTTAAGTCTTATCCGGGTTCTGGCGTCCTCCCAACTGTGCGTGTTTTGTTATCTTTTGACGTCTGCAATCCCTTATCCTGCCCTGTCTCGTTAATTGCTGCAGCGTGGTTTGTGTTGGTTTTTATTTATAATCTATATGTACTTTGGGTTCAGATGGAATTTCTTCCCTTTAGAAACTGTTCCTGGGAGAGGTTTTTTTTCTCCAGCCGAGGATAACTGGACATTGGGGGCCAAGTTGGTGGTATTAAAGGGACTTTATCTGCTTTTGTGACCTTGTTGCTTTTGTGCCACGCCCCTTTGGGTCATCACACTTTCCAACTCCCCTCCTGCAATCCTGCGCTCTCCCTGTCGCTTCAGCAGCTGATGCGCGGCAATCTGCTGTGCCGCGCAAAGCAGCTGTGCTTCAAAAGCAAGGAATAAAGGTCAGTATGGGAGCCAGGGCGGGCAGGTGGGCCCCAACAGCAGCTCCAGCAGCTCCCCAGAGGGAACTGGTTTGGTCTCCGCCGATCTTCGGCACTACCGGTACGCTAAAACCGGGTCGAACCAGTAGAATACCACCACGGGTGCTGTTTGCTGTTAGTTTATATTTCGGTGTCTTTAATAACTTCTATAGACAGTTGCACAAGGACAATCAAGCAGCCCAAAAGAATAAAAAAAAAACTCCAGCACCTCTCCACCAGCAATCAGCACCCAGATCAGCCTAGTGTCAGGGCTCCAGTAGTTACCTCCATTTAAATCATGAGTCTCTAGCTGGATATTCAAAGCTTAAAGAAAATTTGTTAGGAGTAAACATGTCCGGTGCTGCCGGGCTGTAGCCGACTCTGAGACACATCATTCATTGTCATCCTTAACCTTGGTTTCCCCCCACCCTCTGGGTGTATCATAATTCATATTCTCCAATGGGACACCTCCATAGCCAAGAGCAGTGGTGGGATTCAAATATTTTT
The DNA here is from genome assembly GCF_049901735.1 of Notechis scutatus. Lineage (NCBI taxonomy): Eukaryota > Metazoa > Chordata > Lepidosauria > Squamata > Elapidae > Notechis > Notechis scutatus. The sequence continues at coordinate 8,094,189 of NC_142009.1, forward strand.
TAACACCGGTTCGGTGGGTGTGGCTTGGTGGACGCACTTTGCGGGCATGCACACACTATGCATGCGTGCGCATGGGTGTAGAGGCTTTGTGCAGGCCCAGAGGCATTCTAACTCACCTCCTGCAAGCCTGTTTGATCCCAGTCGCTTTAGCAGCTGCCACGCGGCACTCTTCTGTGCCGCGTAAAACAGCTGCGCTTCAAATTCAGAGGATACAGGTGAGTATGGGAGCCCGGGCAGGTGGGAGGGCCCAACAGCAAAGCAACGGAGAGAACCGGTTCGGTCTCTGCTGCTCATCACTGCTACCGACTCGGCAGAACCGGGCCGAACCGGTAGAATACCACCACTGGCCAAGAGTCATCGATCATACTCTCATTAGAATTTTGCTTGGCAGAAACTTCAGTCACCTAGAACAGCGGTCGCCAACCGGTGGGCCACGTCCCACCGGTGGGCCTCAAGAAAATTTTGGTGGGCCGCAGAGAAATGTCACCCCGCCAAAGCAATTAATCCAGGCTTCTCAGGAACACAAGGCTGCACCGCCCACATGGCCCGCGGGAACCCTCCCCACCCACTCACTCCTTACCCGGCAAACTTTTCTGCTAAGTTGCTATTTTTCCTTTTTCCGACCATCATCTGTTCTGCTGTGCCGGGAGATTTAGATTAGCTAGGAAGCAGGAAATGGTTGGATTTCTTGCTTTCTAGCTAGTCTTTAGATTTTCGGCTCTGCTTTCCTTAGGACTGAAGGTTCTATTATTCAGTGCAGACTCACAGCAAGCAAATTTTATGTGACAGACTGAGCTAGCCGATGGCAGATAGATAGAATCACTGAATGATTCTGTGCGCAACTCAATCTGCCTACCTGCTTTGCCTGATTTTTGGGTAAAAGTTGCTCTTTTTTTTACAAAAAAAATCAATATTTATATCAATATTTATAATATTTACATATAAGCCATGCCCAGCCAGTCACATGACCACAAGCCACACCCACAAATTAGGCCACACCCACAGGACCGGTTAGTGGTCCTTGGAATTTAAAATTATGAGTTTGGTGATCCCTGAGGTCCAAAAGGTTGGCGACCCCTGGCCTAGAAACCATCTAGGAAAACATTTATGGAATGTAATTTTGGTTTTGCAAGCTGCTACACTACTCCCCCCTCCCTTTCTGCTGGCAACTCTAAAAAGACCATAGAAATATTTTATGAGTTGACACCTAGATCAGGAGTGTCAAATTGGCGGCCCATGGGCCGGATGCATCACGCACAGGCCACTCCCATCCCAGCTCCGCAAAGGGGAAAAAAATGTCACGGGAAAGCAATATGAGGCCACAAATTTGACACCTGTGGCATAGATGAACTCCAAGGTTAACCTCAGACCAAACAATGAAGTAAACAACACCCCAGTGAAGAAACTGCCAAATAGGTGGTCCTCGAGCTACGACCATAAAACGGGTTGGTCATTAGGGCCGTAATTTGAGGATTACCCAATATATTTAACTGATGGCCCTTTGAGCTCAAGTGGCAGATCTCAGGAAAGACACGCAAACACACACACAGACCCATTGAAAGCTATTGATGGTCCAGCATGGCATGAGCAGCCAAGTGGCGCAAAGGGGCAGCTGAAAACACAACCACACCTGGAAGTGAACCAGCTTAGCGATGTTGGGGTCGGCGATGAACATCTGGTGCACAAGACAGCAAACCAGGCACTGGACTTCTCTCAAGTTGCAGAGAAGGCTGTCTTCTACTTCCTCCCCGTCTCCTCCTTCCTTTTCCTCCTCCTCTTCCTCTTTGACCGGCTTGTTTGGAGGACTGCGTGCGGCACTTCCCGGGTGGTTCTTCAGCAGTCTGGTAGACCTCCTGCCTGGAGGGCTTTCTTCTTCCAAAGGCAAGCAGATCTCCAGAAGGATCTGCACCGCGGCACTATCCTGCAGGAAGGTAAGTCAAGAGCAACCAAGCAAGTTGAGACCAGAGCAACTCAGAGTCAACATCCAGTTCGAGAATCCAAATAAAACTCTGCAGGTTCCTTTCGTTTCAGAAAATCTTACTGTTTACAGCAGGGGTGGGCAAACTACGGCCCGCGAGCCACATCCGGCCCGTTGGTCTGTCCAATCCGGCCCGCCCCTGAAAAAAAATCGCTGGGCGTGGCGTATTGCCCTGCGCCGCGTGGCCCCCAAAGCTGCAAAACAGTGCGGAGCGCTCTACGGGTAGGAAAGAAAAGAAGAACTTTGTAAAGGCCTCGGCTGGGAGTTCGAAATCACCTTCGAGTGCGACCTCTCCGAAGGTGAGTCCCCACCGATCCCCCTTTTTTTTCCGGGGCTTCCAGGCTTAAACTTTGCAAAGGCAAAGTTTGCAGGCGGGAGCGTCTTCCGGCCGAGGAGCGGGAAGGGTTCCGCCCGGCGGGTGGGCTGCTTGAGCGGGCTGCTTGGAGCCACCTAAAGCTAGGCCGCTGCTGGTGGAGCCTTGCCCTGCCTTGGTGCCCCGTTTCCCGGCTCGGCGGTCCTGCTTGGGCGGCACTTTAAAAGCCTGCTCCCAGCACCCGAGCAACTTCCCAGCAACTTGCGGCTTCCTTTTTCCTCGTGGGCGCTCGCGCCTGGCCCCGAGCCGCGCGGTGGAGGGGAAACCCGGAGCACCCGCCGGTCACCTCCTCCAAGCAGCCCGCCCGCCCGCCGGGCAGAACCCTTCCCGCTCCTCGGCGGGAAGACGTCCCGCCTGCAAACTTTGCCTGTGCAAAGTTTAAGCCTGGAAGCCCCGGAAACCCGAGCAACTTCCCAACAACTTTCAGCTTCCTTTTAACTCGCGGGCGCCGCGCCTGGCCCCGAGCTGCGCAGCGGAGGGGAAGCCCGCGGGCAGGCGGGCTGCTTGGAGGAGGCGACCCGGCGGTGCTCCGGCAGCAGCAACAGGCAGTTCCGCCCGGGCTCCGCTCAGGTGTCCGGCTGGGGCTGTCAGGAGTTGCTACCGCGGCGCAGCTCGCAGCGCCCAGTCCCGCGTTGCCTTGGGAAGGAAAAGGCAAAACCAGGAGCCGCTGAGCCTGAGCCTCCGGTGCCGCTGCTGCCATTGCAAAGCGCTGCCGCGGCTCTTCCTTTTTGCCTTTCCCTTCCCGAGGCAATGCGGGACTGGAGCGCTGGAGCCGCGCCGGCGGTAGCAACTCCTGACTCAGGGGGCCTCTGAGGGGAGGGGAAGGAGGAGAAGGGGGGAAAGGGTGGGGGGTGGGTGATTCCCAAAAAATCTTGTGCTGACCCGGTCCATCTGTCAAATTTTAAAAGTCAATGCAGCCCCCGAGCCAAAAAGTTTGCCCACCCCTGAGCTAAGCTGTTGAAAACTGGTCCTTTCAACAGCTGAATGTTTGCAAGATTACCTGGGCTGCTAGCAGGGCGTTTTTCAGTTCTTCCCGCGTCACTTCGGGGCCTTCCAGACCCGTTATGTTGTTTTGCAAAGGCTTCACATCCTGACCGGCCGTTTCTTTGAGGTGGGCGCTCAAGTAGGCTTTTGAAGCTAGCAGGTAGCCATTCAGCATGTGCAAGGTGATATCCATCAGAGGCGGACACCTGAGGAGACACAAACAGGGGAAAGGAATAGAAGGCAGGGAGAAGAAGAGAGTAGAAGTGTACATGCAGTCCTCATTTAGCAACCTGTTCTGACCCGGCTCCCCAAACACGACAAATCCTCTGTATTTAAATCAATGATTCCTTTATTAGGACTGCCAGCAGCCCCGGCAAAAAAACCTCACACCGCAGGCTAACAAGTCCGTCCGGCAGGGAGACAAATAGTTGTCTGCCACATCTATTCACCTCCGCCCCCTGCCTTTTATCCCCAGAGCTAGGGTGGGGCTTCAATAGCAACAGTAGCTTTTCCATCCCAAGGACCGGCCCATAGATTTCCACTGCTCTCCTCTCCTCTGCCTTCTGTCCCAAGGACCGGCCCATAGATTTCCACTGCTCTCCTCTCCTCTGCCTTCTGTCCCAAGGACCAGCCCATAGATTTCCACTGCTCTCCTCTGCCTTCCATCCCAAGGACCGGCCCATAGATTTCCACTGCTCTCCTCTCCTCTGCCTTCCGTCCCAAGGACCGGCCCATAGATTTCCACTGCTCTCCTCTCCTCTGCCTTCTGTGCATCTGCATGTCAGGCCCTGGACCCAGTTGGATCCTCCTCTTCCTCTTCAGCCACCTCCAGACCTGGGAGCTGTTGACTCTCCATGAGGGCTGACGGATGACCCAGGCTCCATTCCCTCTTCCCCGTCAGAGCTCTCAGGTTGCCTTGGTTCTGGCCCTGACTCTCACGCCTCTTTCTCCTCCTCTGATTCGGCTGCTGGAGGGGCCGGCAACCAACAGGCCACAACACAACCATTCCAAGTTTTAAAAAGTGACTTATGACCAGTTTTCCCCCTTACGACCCTTCCAGCGTCCCCATGTTCACGTGATCAAAATTCAGACGCTTACCTATTTATGACAGCTGCAGTGTCCTGGGGTCACGTGATCCCCCTTTTATGACCTTCTGACGAGCAAAATCCATGGGCGAGCCAGATTCACTTAACAACCATGTCGCTAACTTCACACAGCTGCAAATGATACACTTAACCGCGGCGACCAGAGAGGTCGTATAAAATGAGGCAAAACGCGCTAAACCATGTTGGCTTGGCAAGAGAAATGTTGGGCTCAATTGCTCAGTCGCAGGTCGAGGACTAACCGTACCACCTGGACACAACACAATTTTTGAAATGTCGTGCCTGCATATTTGTGGTTGATTGCGCCCTGTGTGAGAACTCAAGGTCACCAGGTTGCGGTTGAGGAAATAAGGGAGGAGGGGAAAATAGCCTTACCTGTGAACCCTCGAATCACACCTTAACACAATCAGGGGGTCAATGAGAAGGTCCTTCTGGGTGTACTTCTGCTGTCTGACCGTTTTGCCGGACGGTTGCAGGGCATTCACTGTCATTACCCACAACCTGGAGGAGAAAAAAGCAGCTGTAAATATAAGAATTTCCAGAACTGCCAGGCTAAATCAGGGCAAGGCCCAGGTTAGAGCACATGTCTCTCTTCCACAGCCAGGTGTAATAGGCAGAAGGAATCACCTGGAGGAACTGTCAGCTGTAAAGAATCAGGAATACCTGGTTTGTTATTGCCACCTATATACAGGCAGTCCTAGACTTGCAACAGTCCATTTATGGACCGTTTGAAGTTACAAAAGCACTGAAAGGAGTGTCAGGGTTCCAGAAATTGCCCTAATTAAATCATGATTCTCGAGCCAAACTTCAAAAAAACTCCAAACGATTCATTAGAGGCGACATACTGGCACTGCCCTGTATGAAGTCAACTCTGGCATACGTCATTTACAGTCCCCTGTGACCCTATTTCCCCCCTCCCCCCTGGGTGTCTCATAAACCAGATTCTCCAATTGAACACGTTCACAGGCTGGGCGTCATCATTCACACTCTCCAATTGAATATATTCATGGGCAAAATCTCTGGTATTTTAGTTACAGTCTTTTAAAGAGAAGAGTTGGAATGTACTTTCGCTTCCAAACTGCTGCACTGCTCTTCCAGATTTCCTTCCCCCCCCACCCCACACCCCCTTTTTATGGCAACTACTAAAACAGGCATAGCAATGTTTTATGAGTTGACAGAGTGTCTTAGGGCTGTTTTTCACACTTACGACCGTTGCAGCATCCCCGTGGTCTTGTGATCAAAATTAAGATGCTTGGGAACTGATTCACATGTATGACGGTTGCAGTATCCTGGGGTTGTGTGATCCCTTTTTGCGACCTTCTGACAGGCAGACTTCATGAGGAAGCCAGATTCATTTAACAACCATGCTACTAATTTAACAACTGCGGTGATTCACTTAAGAACGGTGACGAGAAAGGTCATAACACGGAGTAAAAGTCACTTAACAAATGTCTCTCTAAGCGACAAAAGTTCTGGGCTCAATTGTGGTTCTCAGTCGAGGACTACCTATATACAGGAACGTGGCTTGCCCTTTCAGATTAATACCAGACCAACCATCAAGAAGTAAACAATTTGCCAAATAAGAAGTTACCAACTCAAGGCAAACAAGCTAACATTAAACAACACCCTAATCTGCCCCAGGAATTGCGGATACAGTTCTACTTAAAACCATAATTGAGCCCAAATTTTTTTGTACGTACACTTGTTGGTATGTACATGTTGTTTGTATGTTCAGTGATTATATTAACTTGTTGTTTTGTATGTACACTGACAGCTTATGCACCGGAAACAAATTCCTTGTGTATCCAATCACATTTGGCCAATAACTAATTTAAATTTCGAATTCAAATTCTGAATTGCGAATTCAAATTCAAATTCTAATCCTATGGGCCACCAAAAACACTCCCACCAACACTGACAGGCCAAGCCTGTATATATAAAATCAGAGTCGGAAGGGACCTTGTAGGTCATCTAGTCCAACCCGCTGCCCAAGTGGGAGACCCTACACCATTTCTGACCAATGTATACAAATACATATATATTCTGACATATAAATACGGAGCAAGTCCCACTCCCTTCGAGCACTGATGACATTATCTAGCTGGGTCATGAAATGTCTGCAAGAAAACCACCAAAAACTCAGAGAGCCCCAAGGACCCCCTCATTTCAACCCTGAGCTACAAATATTCCATTCTGTCAGCAACAGCACTCCACTGCGAAGGTCGCTACCTTCCTAACCTCTCCAGATGAAGCTCCAGGCAGAGCAGCTCCAGACTACTCACCTGCGTGGCATGACCATGTTCAACGCCATCCAAATCCTGTTGACCGTCTGAAGGATTCGCCGGGGGACTCCAGGATGGAACAGCTGGTGCATGTTGGATGTCAGCACCTCGGCGTAAGGGATTAATTCGGCAGCCGAGAGAAGCGTTAAGTGCTCCAAAATCTGCAGGACCTGAGTGTGATTCCCTTGCAGCGTTGAGAAAGCTAAAAAAAAAAGACGTTGAAAAAAAAAAACTCAGTTTGATTTTGACTACCTCAAAGGGCTAACACCTCCACTGAGATGCCTCATGTTAATTTCTGGCATGTTATACTGGGAAAATCAGTACAAGAAATCCTTTACTTACAACCACTCATTTAGTGACTGTTCGAAGCAACAAGACACTGAAAATAGTGATTTAGCAATAGCAATAGCACTTATTATATACCGCTTTACAATGCTTTATAGCCCTTTCTAAGTGGTTTATGTCAGAGTATATTCATGAACTGGAATAGAGCATGGTAACAAGGTCAACCAATGAATAGGCATAGCAACTAAGTCAGCCAATGAGGACTGTTTGGAAAATGAAACTAGAAACTAGAAATATAGTGGCTCTATATTAAGCTCTGCAACTCTGAAATCTGTGTTAAGCTCTGAGTCTGTCTATTGAAAATGAAACTGCTTCTCACCTCTGCTTGCCTGCTGAACTAAAGTGAAACTGATGTCTGTTTCTGAGCTCCTGAGTTGCTGCTGAAGTTGAGTTACTTGCAACATGTTTACTGCCGTTTTGAGTTTGCTCCATGTTGCAGAAATCTACCACTGGTTTGTAAAATTTACTTCATATGTTTATAAAGAAGTTAAAGGAAGCCTCAGCCATCTGTGCTTATTTTTCTGGAGCTGAATTCACGCTGCACAAACTCTGAATAGTTTACAAAGTCAGCCTATTGCCCTCAACAATCTGGATCCTCATTTTACCAACCTCAGATAGAAGGCTGAGTCAACCTTGAGCCTGGTGGGATTTGAACTGCCAAATTGCAAGCAGCCTGCAGGCAGCAGAAATAGCCTGCAGTATTGTATTCTAACCACTGCACCACCGCAGCTCATTGATCCCAATTGATTTATGACTGTTTTTCACATTTATGACCGTTGCAGCATCCCCATGGTGACGATTAAAATTCAGAGGCTTGGCAACCGGCATGTATTTGTGACAGTTGTGGTGTCCTGGGGTCATGTGATTCCCCTTTTGCGATCCTCTGACCACAACTGAGCTAAAATTTCTGTTGCTAAGCAAACAGAAACAAATTGTTGGTAGTGTAACTGCGTCCAGGGGACATACTTTCACATGAGGTGGACATGTCCATATGCCCAGAAGTTTTGAAAAATATAAAAAATTGGATTCTAAATATAACTGAACAAGATGTAAAACTTGAACCCGAAACCTTTTTTGCTGGGTATGATAGATTCAAAAATAGAAAAAAAATATCAATATTTAATCTTGCACATTATAACGGCAGAGAGAGAGAGAGAGAGAGAGAGAAAGAAAGAGAGAGAGAGAGAGAAAGAGAGAGAGGGAGAGAGAGAGAGAGAGAGAGAGAGCCTGGGCCCTCAGCCCTCAGATGGAGAGTCAACAGCTCCCAGGTCTGGAGGCGGCTGATGAGGAAGAAGAGGAACACCTGGGTCCAGTGCCTGATGCACGGATGCACAGAAGGCAGAGGAGAGGAGAGCAGTGGAAATCTATGGGCTGGTCCTTGGGACGGAAGAGCCACCGCTGCTAGCAAAGCCCCCACTCTAGCTCTGGGGATAAAAGGCAGGGGGCGGAGATGACTAGATGTGGCAGACAACTATTCATCTTCCAGCTGGACAGACAGGTGGCGAGAGAGAAACTTTTCGCTGGGGCTCTTGTCGCTCCTAATAAAGGAACGTTTGAGTTAATTTCAGAGGGTTTATCATGTTTGGGGAGCTGGGTCAGAACAACTTTGCTTGTCCGGAGGTCACAAAAGGTGATCACGATTCCTGGACTCGGCAACCGGCATAAGTACATGCCAGTTGCCAAGTGTCTGAATTTTGATCACGTGACCGGGGGATGTTGCAACAGTCATTAAAGTGTGAAAGCCGGTCAGAAGGCACTTTTTTCCGTGCTCTTAAGTGTGGTCCCTAAATGAATGGTTGTTAAGTGCAGGACTACCTGCAATCCGTAGTCCCCTGGCCCTATTTCTTTCATATTTTCTCCGTAAGACAACGTTACGGCAGTGCCACGGGTAGGACCAAAGTCACCCAAGGGTTACTTCTAAGGAGACCCACCTTCCTGCAGTTGCTCTGGGGAGTGTTTCTTGGCAGCGTTGGTCAGAAGCATCTTGCGCAGCAAAACGTCGGTGCCCGTGATGTGTTCCTCACAGATCCAGTCGTCCACGATGCAAAGGTGGGGATAGTTGGTTGCCAGGAGGCGCAGCAGGGCGGAATGCAAACCTGGGCAGGTAGGAGCAGAGAGAGAAACCGGTGCCACTTTCTAGCCTGGTCTCCAACCTTGGGAAACTTTAGGACTTTGTGGACTTCAACTTCCAGAATTCCTCAGTCAGCAAAGCTGGATGGTGGGGAATGGAAGAACTCTGGTAGTTGAAGTCCACAAGTCTTAAAAGTTGCCAAGGTTGGAGACCCCTGCCTTAAACGGGCTCTCCAACCATTTACGTTCTAAATTCTAACAAGGACAGTGAAAGCTATTTTCCTCTCCCCGGGTTTCATATTTTAAACGAATCAAATGCTTTTGAGATTTGGGGCATTTGCATTGTACTGCCGGTGTTTTTCACATTGTTTTAGCCTTCCGGCAAATATACGCCATCAGTGGGTGAGCGCATTTTGTCCATCCGTACACACCATTGTCTCTTCTAAGTGAAGGCAAATGTTGGGCTCTGAGTTCACTCAGAGCCCGGCAGCTCCGAACATGCCTTGCAGCATCAGCTGGACATGGTCACCTTATCTCGGTTGCTGCCGGATCTGTATTTTTGCTTGTGTGCTGTCCGATGGCTTTGGAATGACTCAGCAGAGCTGAGGATGGATTCCGCAACAACTGCGGGGCTGCAGGATGGATTCTGAAACAACTGCTGGGGCTGCTGGACCTGGCTCTTTTCATGTATTGATGTGGTGCATATTGTTAAAGGGGGTTGGGGCATATATTAAGACTTAGGTTAAAACATGGTGAAGGTGGCACCAGGCGGGGATCAGTTACTGAGGGTCGGAATAGGGTAGGGATGTAGACATGTTATAGGGTTAATAGCATGTAGGGATAATGGGTTAGGCGTGGCCAGAATTAGAAGTGCGTATAGGCCTGGGTGTGGTGGGAGGTGTCTCATGATAACGGTAATAAAAAGAAAGGGAGCAAACTCAAACCCAACTCTAACCTGGCCTGGCTTTTAGCCTTTCTTGTCAGAGAAGAGTATTTGTTGTTTGCTGAGCTAATGAATAAACCACCATTGCACGACAAAGGAGCTGGAGTTTGTATTCATTTCAGGACAAATCTTCAGTACTCAAGGACTGGCTGAGAACAAATAGATGTTGTCCCAGGATAATGACGCAAGATCGAATTTGGGTCGCTCACCGGGACCACAGGTTTACTCTTCCGAGCTTTTGGGTTCGTGATGGAGCCCATCCTAGAGAATTTCTCTCTACTGAAATACATGCTTTGGGCTCTTCTGAGAGTTGTGATTATGGGGTGACTTCCTATTGGCGGATTGGCATGTTGACTGACAAAGGGCCTGTTTAATAGGAGTGCCGAATTACCACCGGTTTACCAAATACTTAGGAGCCAAGGGCTTGGCAGCCCAAGGAAACAACAACAAATCGCCAGCCATCAACACATTGACCAGCCAATAGGAAGGCACCCCATAAAACACATACTTTAAACACTCACTAAATGACCAGTTATAAATCAAGGATACCGTTGTGGTTAAAAATCCCCTTTTTTTCTCTCCTAATGAAAACACAAAGGAGTCAATTGCTGAACAACAGAACTTATCAGGCAGATAAAACCAAGTCATTGGTCAGAGATGGTTTAATCAGAATTCCAGAACATTTTAATCAGAAACTCCAGACTGGGTGTGTGTGTGTGTGTGTAGATTAGATCAGTGGCCCCCAACCCTTTTTGTGCCGCGTCCCGGTACCAGCATCACAAAATGATCCGCGGCCTGGTACCGGCATCAGCACGCATGACAAGGCAAGGTGAGTTGAGCGACCGGCCAGCCAGCCGTCCCCCGCTTCTCCCCGCCACCTTCAACTCCTCCTTTGTACCTTTTTTGTGCTTTTTTGTGCTTTCTTAATCTCCTCCGCCATCGGGACGGCTCTTCGTTCGAAGCTGCCCCCCCACCCTTCGATGAAACTAAGGCGCGAGGATTCCTTCAGGACCGAAACGCCGCTTCCAACCGGAAAAGCTCAACCGAAGCACTTTCTCGCCGAAACAAGATGGCGGCGCCCAGCAAACCGGCGGCCCGGTAGAAAATGATCCACGGACCGGTACCGGTCCGGGGCCCGGTGGTTGGGGACCCTTGGACTAGATGACCTCAAGGGTCCCTTCCAACTCCAGGATTCCCGGATAAAACTTTAGTTGAACCTACCTCCCAATTCTTGCTGCTGTCCTTGAGCCTGCCGGATGAGGAATTTAATCGGGATCTGATCCATCAGCGCGGGGGAATAAGACTTGGGCTTCCTTTGCATGGCAGCTGTTGAAGACAACAACAACAACAAAAAGACAGCAACAGCCTTGTTGGCTATGCAGATTCTCAGTCATCCAGGTCATGGTTGTCCCAAAAGTGCTTTTTTTTTCCAAGAGGCAGCTGGACTTTCTGGTTTTTCTTTGAAGAAGTTTTGCTCCTCATCCAAGAAGCTTTTTCAACTCTGACTGGATGGTGGGGAATGGGTTTATACTCCTTGCAGACAGCTGGTCATTTGCATCCTTTTAGAGAGTCAATGAGGCCGGCTTGGAGGTCTGTCTGTGTCCTCAAAGTCACCTGAATGGTAGAAATGGGTGTGGAGCCTTCTTGGAACTGTTGAAAGGACTGTGTTGTAGACTGGAGATATGATTACATCATGTCCCTCCCCCTCTGTTGAGGGAGGGCTGTTCAATTTGGGCATAGACGGCCTCTTTGACCCCTCTTTCAAACCAGCGGTCCTCCCTGTGCAAAATGTGGACTTTGCTGCCTTCAAAAAAATGGCCTTTCAGACGCTAAAAGGATGCAAATGACCAGCTGTCTTCAAGGATATTTAAATCCTTCCATTCCCCACCATCCAGTCAGAGCTGAAGAAGCTTCTCGGATGAGAAGCGAAATGTCTTCAAAGAAAAACCAGAAAGTCCAGTGGCCTCTTGAAAAAACACCTTTGGGACAACAGCCTGTGTCAATTAAAAGGATACTCCTTTGGTCTTTTTAGCTGCCAGAAAAAAGGGAGTGGGGGAAGAAAACAAGGCATTCTTGAAATCCCTAGATAGTCACTTCAGCAGCCCAAAGTTGTCGGAGCATAAGAAGGTTATTGGAGAGCATGATGGATGACTCTTGGAGACGGATGTGTCCCATTGGAGAAGTCACATCCAGGGGGCGGGGGAAAGACCAGGGTCAAGGGGGAAATATATGATGTGATTTAATATCGGCTGCACCCAGCCACGCGCCAACATGGCAATTTCTAATAAACCAATTTACTTTTTCTGAGATGCGGCTGGAGACTTTTGCTTTGAATGAGGGTGGATTTGTTGGAGCCCTGACAGCCTGGCTGTATTCAAAAGTCACACGACTGCAACTAATGCAGACTTTGTGCTCTCTAGAGGCCCCCATTCGTGGTCTCTGGAGGACATCCCACCTTCTACCTCGTACCCAAAGACTTTGAACTGGCCAGGATGGCTTCTTCATAAGACAGGATGTAGTACAGGACCAACAGCTGGGCTGTGATTCCATAACGGGGATTCAGCCGAGCAGCTTCTCCTCCCTGCAGATGAAAAACACAGAAGATGCATCGTGTGGTAAATGTCATAGTATGAGGGAGACACCTTGGGAGACAGAGGGAAGATCCACAGACTAGACAACAATCAGATAAGAGGCAGCTGAGCCCAGAGAAGGAAAGGGGTATAGCAAACACCTCAGAAAAAACTCTCTCTAGTTTCTTGGCCTGTAAAGGTGAGGGCGGGAGTGATGTACAGGTAGTCCTTGGCTTACAGCAGTGTGTTTAGTGACCATTCAAAGTCTAAGTGCTATTGCTATAGCTATAGCTATTGAGTCAGTCAGGATTGAACTGCTGATTGTGGGCAGAGTTAGCCTGCAATAGCAATAGAAATAGCAATAGCTTAAGACTTATATACCGCTTCACAGTGCTTTACAGCCCTCTCTTTTACAGAGTCAGCCTCTGGGTCCTCATTTTATCCACCTTGGAAGGATGGAAAGCTGAGTCAACCTTGAGCCTGGTGAGAATCGAACTCTTGGCAGTCAGCAGAATTAGCTTGCAATACTGCATTCTGGGCATGCTTCTTGTGTGGACTACCTCACAAGATTGATGCCTATCTTGCAAGTCTCAGACCTTTTTCCCCTTTAGAGATCCTAGTATCTACGTACTAAATGAGCTGGATAACAGGTCCCATTAGTCTCACAACTACCTCACAACTATGGCTAGGTTCAGAAAGACCGATCTAGGAATCATAGTGGCCTTTTGGGAGAGCTAGCAGTTAAAAAGCGAGAATAAGGATCTTGATGCTTACATGTTATTTCCGTTATTGCCCCAAGTTTACTTATTTGTAAAATTTATTGGCTCCCCATCATACCACAGGGTTACTCTGGACGGCTTACAATCTTGAAGTCCTCCCTCGAAAGGAAGACAGGAAGGAAACATCATACTACTGTTTCTCAACCTTGGCAACGTGAAAGTGGGTGGATTTCAACTCCCAGAATTCCCCAGCCAGCCATGTTGAGGGAATTCTAGGAGCTGGAGTGCGCATTTTCAAGTTGGAATATAAATCAAGACACATTCATAGATACATCTAATTCAGTGTTTCCTCAATCTTGGCTACTTTAAGATGGATGGATTTCAACTCCCAGAATTCCCCAGCCAGCAACACTAGGGAATTCTGGGAACTAGCCTGAACATCTTCAAGTTGGAATATAAATCAGACATATCCATTCCACAGGTACCTCTAATTCAGTGTTTCTCTACTTTAAGATGGGCGGGTTTCAACTCCCAGAATCCCCATGGCTGGCTGGAGAATTCTGGAAGTTGAAATCCAGCCATCTTGAAGTGGCCAAAGTTGAAAACACCAATTTCTATAGTTGGAAGTTATAATATGATCCTCTTCTGGAGTCAAGTCTAGGACAAAATACCGATAGAACCAAAATCATTGCAGTAGAAACACCTCCATAAGCTTTAACATCACCCTTGAATGTTAATTGATTTTGTTTTCTCATTTATACCCCGGTCAGTCCTTTGAAAACATTCAAGATTTCCTGCTCCGTGATGGGTTGGTTGGTGGCTTCTGGGTTGGATTTAGAGGCAGGTGTCAGAACAGAGTTGATGTACACATCGATGAGTGGGAGCAACTGAGGATGGAGGGGTGTTGTGGTTTCACACAGTTGTCTGTAAATCCAGTCCTGAAGAGAGAGAAACATAAAAGAGGAAAAGTCGGTTGGCTAGAATAAGAACAGGAAAACGGGTGCCTTCAAATGTGTCTCTATGGAGATTCTCAGTCAATCCAGGTCATGGTTGTCCCAAAGGTACCTTTTTCAGTGGGACTTTCTGGTTTTTTCCTCTTTTTTTTTTTTAGACTTTTAGCTCTGCAATTTGGGATGAACACCCTCCGAATGGTGTGGGAGTATGAACAGATTTCCAGAAAAATTACAGACTACAGAAACCAACTAAGTAAGATAATCAGTGCTAGAAGAGAGTGAGGTTTGAGGAAAAGTGGGGGGGTAGGAGGAGGAGGACTGTAGGGTGCTTGATGCTCTCGGAGCTTGGTGGTTTTGTTGCAGACATTTCGTGACCCAACTAAGTAACAACATCAGTGCTAGAAGGGAATGGGGGAGGAGGGAGGGAGGGAGGAGGGGAGGAGGACTGTAGGGTCCTTGATGCTCTCTGAGCTTGGTGGTTTTCTTGCAGACATTTCGTGACCCAACTAAGTAACGTTAGTGCTACAAGGGAGTGCGGGAGGAGGAGGAGGAGGAGGAGGGGGGGGGGGGGGGAGGAGGACTGTAAGGTCCTTGATGGTCTCAGAGCTTGGTGGTTTTCTTGCAGACATTTCGTGACCCAACTAAGTAACAACATCAGTGCTAGAAGGGAATGGGGAGGGAGGGAGGGAGGGAGGGAGGGAGGGAGGGAGGAGGAGGGAGGAGGGAGGAGGAGGAGGAGGAGGAGGAGGAGGAGGAGGAGGAGGAGGAGGAGGAGGAGGAGGAGGGAAGAGGAAGAGGACTGTAGGGTCCTTGATGGTCTCAGAGCTTGGTGGTTTTCTTGCAGACATTTCGTGACCCAACTAAGTAACATTAATGCTAGAAGGGAGTGCGGGAGGAGGAAGGAGGAGGAGGAGGAGGAGGAGGAGGAGGAGGACTGTAGGGTCCTTGATGGTCTCAGAGCTTGGTGGTTTTCTTGCAAACATTTCATGACCCATCTAAGTAACAACATCAGTGCTAGAAGGGAGTGGGGTTTTGCTCTCTGTTTTTATAGAAGTGGCTTGGCCTTTCTGTTGGTGGGAGTGTTCTTGGTATTTCCTCAATTAGGCTATGGTTTACTGTTTGAAATAGTAAACCCCACTGCCTTCTAACACTGATGGTGTTACCTAGTATAGGTAATGAAACATCTGCAAGAAAACAGCCAAGCTCAGAGAGCACCTCATGTTGTAACTATGGACGGTCGCTAAAAAAAAATGGTTGTAAGTCAGTGGTGGGATTAAATTTTTTTTACTACCGATTCTGTGGGTGTGGCTTGGTGGGCATAGTAGATGGGTGTGGCCATGTGACTGGATGGGTGTGGCCTTTTTGCTTTGTTTTGCAGTTACCGCCCCCCCCCCCACACACACCCGTTTTTTGGGCCTTCTGGGCCTCAGAGGAGCCTCTAGGGGGGACATTTTTGCTCCCAGAAGGCCCCTCTGGGGCTCAGGAAGGCAAAAAATGGAAGGGGGAGCTGAGCCCCACCCTCCATTTTTTGCCTTCCTGGGCCTCAGCAAGGGGAATCCCGGC
Organism: Notechis scutatus; assembly: GCF_049901735.1. Classification (NCBI taxonomy): domain Eukaryota; kingdom Metazoa; phylum Chordata; class Lepidosauria; order Squamata; family Elapidae; genus Notechis; species Notechis scutatus. Next base: position 8,110,072 of record NC_142009.1, read on the forward strand.
ACAGCTGATCGTATGATTGTCGGGAGGGGAAAAAAAGAAATAAATACCTTACGGGGCGAGCGTCAGGCCGGCGGGGTGAGTGAGCATCAGGCGGGGCAACCAGGTCAGGGGCGTAGCCAGCCAGAACTTACTACCAGTTCGGCAACCCACGCCAAATCCTTGCTACCAGTTCAGTTGAACCGGTGCAAACCGGCTGAATACCACCACTGTTTTGTAAGTCAAGGATTACCTGCACCCCTAAGGCGGTCTGTTGTAATTCCGAAAGGTCGCTTAAACAAACAGCTATAAGTCGAGGACTCCATGTACAATGGGGTCATCATTTCAAAGAGCAATTCTGAACCAACCCTTCTTGGAGGTAACCAAAGATTAAGCAGACAATCCTTGTCTTAATTTTATCTTTGTCTTCCCCTGCCCCCAGATCCCTTGGCCCAAGCAGCGCGACCCACCTTGATGGAGACTTTGTGTTTGGTGAACGAACGGCTCCTGAGAAGCTGGTAAATGCAATGGATGGGCAGGAAGCCCGTGATGTTGGCGCTCAAGTTGCTCGTCACGGCCACCCGCACCGCGTGAGCGGTCACCACCTAGGAGAAAGAAAGGCGTTAAGCGCCCGCCAGATGAGAGAGCCGCATCCTCCCAAAGACTGCTCTGCGCTGTGTTCTGTTGCTTTGCCTGTATGCTGGGAACTTCTGCACCCAATTCCTTGTGTTGGCCAGATAAAAGTATTCAATCCCATTCCTGCTGACCGGAAGGAGACAGAACTGTGGAAATGACTGGACACTGCGATATAGAATAGAATAGAAAATAATAATAGAAAACAGGAAACAGGAGCTGGAAGGGACCTTGGAGATCTTCTAGAATAGAATAAAATATAGAATAGGGCCATGATGGCGAACCTATGCCACGCGTGACAACCTATGGCACACAGACCCATTTGTGCTGGCATGCGAGGCCGCAGGCAAACTTACCTCACTGCGCATAGTAGCGCCTCACAGCTGATTTTTTTTCAGTTGGTTTGAGGCCTTTGGCCTCCCAGAGGCTTGGAAAAAGCCTCTGCAAGGCGATAATTCAGGATGAATTATAGACCTGTTTCGTCACTTCCTGTAAGACCGGAAGTGACAAAACGGGCCTATAATTCGTCCTGAAAAGCCTTGCACAGGCTTTTTTCCAAGCCTCTGGGAGTCCGAAAAAGGCCTCAAACCAGCCGAAAAATCAGCTGTGAGGTGCAGTGCAGCTAAGGGTGGGGGGGGGGGGATTGCGCGCACATGCGCAGGGGTGTGGGGAGGGGCACACACATTGCATTCTGGGTGCTGGCCATATTGCTAACTGGCCAAATACAGGTAGTCCTTGACTTATGACCACAATTGAGCCCAAAACTTCTGTTGTTAAGTGAGACATCTGTTAAGTGACCTTTCTTGCCTCAGTTGGTTAAGTGAATCACTGCATTTGGTATGTTATTAACCCGGTTGTTAAGCGAATCTGGCTTCCCCATTGATTTTGCTTGTCAGAACGTCACAAAATGTGACCTTGGGACACAGCGACGGTCATAAATATGAACCGGTTGCCAAGCATCTGAATTTTGATCCCATGATCATGGGGAGGTGGTAAAGGTCGTAACTTTTTTTCAGTGTCGTTGGAACTTCGGTCACTAAACGAACTGCTGTAAGTCGAGGACTACCCGTATTGTAAGATGTGTGCAGATTTCTACGCGAAGCAAACCTAGAAATCAATCAAATCTTTATTCAGTCCTAGACCAGCAGAGCAAAGTAGAAATGTTTTACATGAAATTATATAACCAAATGAAGCGTTCCTGTTTTTTGGCGGTATTTTTAAAAAAAACCAAGGGGAACTTCCATCCTGGATTAAGCAAAAAAGGATCCGATGAACAGATATTTTACCTGTTCAGTGAAAATCTCCTGGGTGAAGATGGTTTTCATGCGACTCAGAGAACTGGGTTTGATGACGATCTGGAATCAAGGAACACCAATCTTGTCAGGATGGGGTTTTCACTACGGCGCATGTTCCCCACAAATAGTCCTCAACTTACGACTGGAAGGGAGCCTACCACGTGACCAACCCAATTTTACGACCTTTCCTGCAGTAGAAGAGGGGATAGTTCCTTGTGGCCGGCAGGCAGGTGCAGGCAAGCCTCCATTTGTGTGAGTGGCAGGCACAGGCGCACCGCTCGCACCAAGGGAGTTTTGTGGGCTCACACAAGGGGTCACCGCTCGCGCAAGGGAAGCTTTGTGTCAGCGCTCCAGCAAACCTCCACTCCAGCCCATAACTCCCAGACAGACATCTCAAAAAGTTTATTTGGATGGTAACTGGCACAACTGGGGAATCCCAAAGTTCTGGGCTTCCTTGCAATAAGTAAAAACTATAAAATCCATCCCCTGCACCCATCACATGGCCCAATCCACCATCGGTCTCAACTTAAGACTTCCTCTCACTTATGCGCAAAATCACATGACCTTGACTTAGAAAAAGAATGTTGTTATGTCTAACTTACGTACACTCCAAGAAATTCCCCCCTCCCACTTTCCCAGGCTTAAATGTGGCAGCGTGGGAGCATCTGGTCTCAATATGGCTTCCAAAGCTGACACTTTGTGTGTGCGAAAAGACAGCGCCACTTGCATGAGCTTCATGTGCATGCACACAATCGCCCACCGCCCTCACAGCATGGTCCCAAGCAGGCCATGTCCCAGTAGTGGGCCATGACCTGGGGGTTGGGGACTCCTACTGAAGCAACCCCCCTACTGAAGCAGGAAGCCCCTATCCCGGCTGAGGAATTCTGGGAATTCTGGGAATTGAAGTCTACAAGTCTTAAAGTTGCCAAGTTTGAGGACCCCTGCCCTATACCATTTCAGACAAATGGCTGTCCAATCTCTTCTTAAAAATATCCAGTGTTGGAGTACCCACAACTTCTGGAGGCTACTGATTAATTGTTCTAACTGTTAGGAAGTTTCTCCTTACTTTTTTCTCCTTGGTATCAACTCATAAAACATCCCTGTGCCTGTTTTAGTAGTTGCCATGAAAAAGGGGGGAAAGCGAAAGTACATTCCAACTCTTATCTTTAAAAGATTGTAACTAAAATACCAGAGTTTTTGCCCGTGAATATATTTAATTGGAGAATGTGAATGATGACACCCAGCCTGTGAACGTGCTCAATTGGAGAATCTGATTTATGACACACCCGGGGGGAGGGGGGGAAACAGGGTCACAGGGGACTGTAAATGACATAGGCCAGAGTTGGCTTCATACAGGGCAGTGCCAGCATGTCGCCTCTTCAATCCTTTGAAGTTTATTGAAGTTTGGCTCGAGAATCATGATTTCATTAGGGCGATTGCTGGAATCCTGACACTTGGTTAGTTTCCATCCATTGCTTCTTGTCCTGCCTTCAGGTGCTTTGGAGAACAGCTTCACTCCCTCTTCTTTGTGGCAGCCCCTCAAATATTGGAAGATGCTATCATGTCACCCCTCAGTCCTTCCTTTCATTAAATTAGACATACCCAATTCCTGAAACTGTTTATTGTATGTTTTAGCCTCCAGTCTTCTGGTGATTGACTCAAAGTCACTCCAGCTGGCTTTCAAGCCTAAAAATGGGACTAGACCTTGTTAGGGATAACATTGTTTTACCCTAACTGTTTTGGGTAAAGATAATAAAATGATGAATCATAAAGTGTATGTGACTTTAAGCTAAAGGAAGGTAATTAAGGGTGCAGCTGTAAAAGTACTATATAAGCAGCAAGGCACTCTCTGGCTCTTACTGGCTGGCTTATTGAAGACTGCGTTCTTGCTGAAACGGGGAGTGAAGAAGTGTGTTGATATTTCTCAACGGAGAGAAGATTGGACTGATTTATTGTAAGTGTACTGACATTGGCTATTCAACACGGACTTTGCAAATAGAGTATCCCTGACAAGACTTGACTGAAATTGATATATGACTACTGGACTGTTTACATGACTATGCTATAATTCTTAAATGGAATAAACTATATATTTTGATAGCACAAGCGTATCTGTATTTTTACTGCGTGTTAACTAGAAAACTTATCTCACACATTTACCTGTCTTCCTATCTGACTTCGCTGCACGTTCTGTTTAGTTTGTTTTCCTTAACACCTGTTGGGGAATCCAGGCTTAACAGACCTCACCATCTCCTGCTTCCTAGCTGGTGCTTTCCCCACTAGACCAAACTGACTCTCGGATTAACTCTGATGTTTCACAGGTTGTACAGGCAGCTTTAGGGAATGCCTGCAGCTCCAGGCCCCGCAGTGGGAGTAGACTACTTACCTTCATTCCCAAAGTAGAGCACACCAATTCGATGATAGCACTGAGCTGGTTGCTATGGAAATACATGGCGACCAATAATAGCATCTCACCAAAGGAAGCCGAAACTCCAGAAGTGCTGTCAGAAAAGGAAGGTGGGGAAGAGAAGAGGAAAAGTTTTCATTAAGAGTATTTTACAGAATCAGAATCGAGCTGGAAGGGACCTTGGAGGTCTTCTAGTCCATCCTTCTGCTCTAGCAGGAGACCCCATACCACTTCAGACAAGTGTCTGGTCCAGTCTCTTCTTAAAAGCCTCCAGTGATGGAAAACGCATTACTTCTGAAGGCAAGCTGCTCCACTGGTGAATTGTCCTCACTGTTAGGAAGTTTCTCCTGAATTCCTTGAATAGTTTCCATCCATAGTTCCTTGTCTTGCCTTAGTTGCTTTGGAAAATAATTTGGACCCCTCTTCTTTGTGGCAGCCCCACAAATACTGGAATGCTGCTATCATGTCCCCCCTAGTCCTTCTTTTATTTAGACTGGCCAAACCCAAATCCTGCAAATGTTCTTCCTATGTTTTAGCCTCCAGGCCTTTAATTATCTTAGTTGCTGTTCTTCTCACTTTTTCCAAAGTCTCAACATCTTTTTTTGTAAATGTGGGGACTATAACTGGATGCAATATTCCAGGTGTGCTCTTACTAAGGCTTTATAAAGTGTTGCCTAATACTTTACGCAATATTACAGCGTACACTGTATTTTGGCAAGGGCAGGAAAAAAGTCTCTCACCTTTCAAAATAAGCTTCTTCCTTGATCATCCAGCTCAACCACATCACCATCAGCTGTTCCTGTTCTGGGGTGCTAAAGAGATAATTGTGTTAGAATGGGAAGTCGGACAGAATAACAAGTCTATGTGCTATTGCTACCTGTAACAAAGTGTCATGCCCCTGTCGGAATTTGATTCGGAGGGGGAGGCCAAGCAGCTGATAGGGAATGGGAGTGTGGCTCCGTTGGATGTGGAAGAAACTGGGGAAGGGCACAGTCCGGCTGGGCTGAGCAGCGGAGAGGTAGAGCAAGGGAGGGAATTCAGAGGAAGATCTAGCCCCACCCCCTCTTCATCCTAGGGCATGCAGGGAGGAACGGAGAAGGGAGCAATGTGAGTTGCGTGGCTTACGGGGGAAGGAAAGGGCCTTGATTCCCTTCATTAGCTGCAGCTGGGAACAGAGTGTTTAAAAAGGGAAGCTGCGCACAGCAACTTGTTGAGAGCAAATCGTGAATTATCTGGTACTGTCGAGACTTATCTGGGTTCCTGGCATCTTCCCATCTGTGTGTTTTGCTGACCTTTCAAGTCTGCAATTCCTTCTCCTGCCCTGTCAAGTTAATTACTGCAGCGTGGTTTGTGTGGATTTTTATTTACAGTTTATATGTACTTTGTTTTCGGACTGAATTCCTTCCACTTAAAGACTGTTCTTGGGAGAGTTATGTTCTCCAGCCGCAGGTAACCTGGACATTGGAGGCAAAGTTGGTGGTACTAAAGGGACTCTTCTTCCTTTATGTGACTGTGTTGCCTTTGTGCCACGCCCCTTTGGGTCATCACACCAGGCCATAAATGGGGGCAAACCTCACTTAATAGCCATCTTGGTTAGCAACAGAAATTTGGGGCACAATCGTGACTGTAAGCCGAGGACTACTGTAGCAGATTATTCTGCTGCTGTGGGAAATGGAGACCTCAAATGGGAGTCTGGGGAAAATAAGTCACTGTCCCACTCCCATTGCCCTGTTGGCAAATGAATAAACATTAAGGAAAAAGCCAGCCTTCAAACTTAAAAGGGATCACGCTCTGGATTTAAAGTTCAGGATGAGGCCCGATCCCAGGTGAGGCCACTCCTCCCCTGCCATGAAATGAATGGCTCTTCTCTCTCTTTCCCCTTTCTTCAGGGGATACTCTGGTTACTCAAACGGTACCTGACCAGCGTGGAGAAAGCAAGCAGCATGCAGAAAGAGAGCGACACAAAGCGGACTCCCGCCGGAGTGGCTGGTGGGCGGCTGGTCATGAGCTGAAGTAGCTGTTCCGCTTCTTCGTCCGTCGGTCTACGGGATGACACAAAGATGGGATCAGCTGCATCCTATGGGCAGGGCATATTTTCCCTGGGGTCGTTTGCAAAACAGGTCTTCTAAACCAAGGGCGGCTGACCTTCTTAAAGCATGTTGGTTGGGGAAGCCTGAGAGTGGAAGCCCACCCCTCTTAAAGCATGCAGGCTGGGGAGTTCTGGGAACTGAATTCCACCCCTCTTCAAGCATGCTGACTTAAAAAAAAATTGGGAACTGAAATCCACCCATTTTAAGGTTAAGAAACTGATGGGGAAAATGGGATCACATTAAGCTACTGATCTTTCCCTATAAGAACTTTCCCACCACACATGTTGGACCTCAGCTGCTACCATCCCATGAATGGCCACGAAAGGCACCTCTGAGACCCCACCCGCAAACATGGCCATCGTAGGACGACGAAGTCCACAAGAAGACAATCAAGGCCCGCTCACTTTAAGCCGGCGATGCCCATCAGAGCACAGTAGAGGCGCAGGAGGGCGCTGGCCTTGACGACATGTTCCTCCTTCAGCCCAGAATAGACCGAGATGTTAGGTTCCATGTCTGGCTCGGCCTCCTCGGGGATGTGCAAACTGCGGACGGTAGGCAGGATCTCCATTAGTTCGAGCAGCAGCTGCCTCCTCATCTGCCAAAGGACAGAGCTGATGCTCTCCCGTTTGCGCTGCACAAGAGAAAGAAAACATGGCTTCCTTTAACTCCGATCTGCTGAGCAAACCCCGAATGAGGGTTTAGCGCCACACAGGAACACCACCAGAGAGCAACTGTATCAGCCTTGGAAGTCTTTTTTTTTTCTTTCTTGAAACCACATTCAGTGCCTGGGAATTTGGGAGGGGGCATTTCATAGTGGGGTAGAAGACTAGACACAACAACATTTTTTCTCAGAGTCAAGGACAAGTTTCCCTGTACCTGGAAGGGAGTGACTGGGGGATGTCTCCAATTGGGACGAAGATTTGATTGAGCCATGTGATGGACTGGTGGGTGCGAGGGATGGATCTTTGATTTCTCTTTTGGGAAGGGAAAAACCCGGAACTCTCAGATTCAGGTTTTCCCAGATGTGCCAATATGACAACTCTAATAAAGTGGAACTTTGAGGAATTGTTTGTCTCGGAGTTTATTGGGTTGGAGTTGTTTAGTTGGAACGCTGACAACCTGAGCTTTCAAAGTAACAAAGATTAGAGATCCAACCTAGAACGAAGGAGACATATCCTGACACTGAGAACAACGAATCAGTGAAACAGCTCATCTCCGGAAGTTGTGATGCTCCTTCAGTGGAAGCTTTTAAGAAGAAAATTGATATTTCTCTGAAATGGTATAGACCAGGGGTCCGCAACCTTGGCGACTTTAAGCCTGGCAGACTTCAATTCCCAGAATTCCCCAGCCAGCTTTGCTTGAGTAGTGGGTTGGACTAAGAAGATCTCCAAGGTCCCTTCCAACTCTGTTATTCTGTTACAGTGCTACCTCGGTACTCATTCTTAATTGGTTCCGGGATGAGTACCAAAAACGATGCGTTATCAAACAAACTTTTCCCATAAGGAATAATGTAGTGAGTCACAAGGCAGCCAACATCGACAAATTCTAGCTTGTGCGTCAAGTACCAAACAAAAGATGAGTGTCAGGACAAAATTTCCACATCAAAATGGGTTGAAGACCAAATTCAACGGGTTTCAAAGCCACCGAGTACCAAGGTACCAATTTATTCTGTTATTCAGTATAATTAAAAGTGGCTTTATTTATTGATTGATTGTTTTAAGCTTTGTTGAATATTGCTTGGATTGAGCAGATTGAAATTAACTGTGTCAAACGGCAACCTTTTGCCGCTATTCTTTTTCTAAAGCGTTAAAAAGCCCAGCATTAGCATAAAACCTCATGCTATTACCAGTGATGTGGCCTTTAAAAGGCAAGGCGCGCTTCCCACCGGTTTTACAGGTAGGCCTCAACTTACGACAACTGAGAGCAGAATTTGCATTGCTAAGCAAGGCGGCTGCTAAGTAAATATATATGATTTTATGATCTTTCTCCTTCCGTCCTGGTCACTTTTTACAGAGGCACGATTGAGAGCATTTTAACAAGCTGCACCCGTTTGGTTTGGTGGCAGCAGTGCCTCAGATAGAAAGTCCATTGAGAGAATGGTAAGGACAGTGGAGAAGATTATAGGGAACTTGCTTCCCATTATTCAGAATACTGCTTATAAGCGCAATATGCTTAGAGCCTGAAGCATTGTTGACACACCCACACACCCACTTTACTGTCTGTTTCTGTTGCTCCCCTCTGGGAGGAGGTTTCCAAGTATTTCTAGCAGGACTACCAGATTCTGTAACAGCTTTGTTTCCTAGGCCTTCCATCTGGTGAACTGGCAAGATTTGTTTTTCTCATCATGTACATGTATACATCCGAACTAGACTGTGTTGTTTCTCTGTGTCAATAATACATATGGGTATGTGGGTATATGCATATTTTTGTCATGTTTATTTAGTGTATACTGGAGGCAATGATCCTTTGAGAGCTGCGATGAAATTTCATTTTAAAGTGTGCTGATTAAAGGTAAAGGTTTCCCTCGCACATATGTGCTAGTCGTTTCCGGCTCTAGGGGGCGGTGCTCATCTCCGTTACAAAGCCGAAGAGCCAGCGCTGTCCAAAGACGTCTCCGTGGTCATATAGCCGGCATGACTAAACACCGAAGGTGCATGGAATGTTGTTACCTTCTCACTGAAAGTGGTCCCTATTTTTCTATTTGCATTTTTACATGCTTTCCAAAACTGCCAGGTTGGCAGAAGCTGGAACAAGTAACGGGAGTTCACTCCATTACACGGCACTAGGGATTCGAACCGCCAAACTGCTGGCCTTCCTGATCGACAAGCTCAGCATCTTAGCCACTGAGGCACCGCGTCCCTATTGCTGATTTCCTCCATCAAGCACAGAAGTTCTCACCTGTTGACCGTTCCGGATAAAAGTTCCAAACCACGTCCGAACTTTGGCATTCGTCCCAAGCAACAAGCCACTCACAAAACAGACCAGGTCACTGACACCATCCTCCGAAAACTCATTCTTGGTGTGATCCAGAGTCAAAGCCACACCAAGTCCTGGTAAGTGACATTCCTCCACCTAAGCACACAAGAAACATCTTAAAATTTGGCTCCAAACTCAACTGAGTGTTTACACATCACCCTGAACCAAATGGCGATTTCACAAACTTAGTTTTATGAGGAGACAAAAACCAAAAGATCGTGCACAGAGAGATTAGATTGCCTACAGATTGCCACTTGGGACTTTTTTCTTTCCCACTCCTCACAGAGAGTTTGTAGAAGGGACTATAAGAGAGTTAGCAGGCAGGCAATGGAGAATACAGTGGGGCTGTTTTGCCTAATGAGCTTGCTGTTGCTGGCACCAGTGTTTTGATTTTATATGTACTCTCTATTGTGTACCTGCTTATTTTCTTGTAATCTCTTCCTTTCCAGTATCTCTGCTTTGTGTGTCGGGGAGAAAAGAAAAAGACGGGCACAGGACAACACATGCTGACCATAATGGTGATCTTATAGCTAAGGAAACGTTGTGAAAGTCATAAATGTGGTTGCTGCAAGTCATTTTTTAAAATCGCAATTTCATTAAGTATTATAATTACAATAGTTAAAAACACAAACTAAAAGAAAGAGAGAAGAATAAAGGACAGACAGTGCAGAAGAGTGAAAAAAGGAAAAACAATGAGTAATGGGAAAAAAAGGGAAGAATATAATTTAAAAAAAAGAAATAAAGTGACCTTGGTACTCTCTGAGCTTGGCTGTTTTCTTGCAGACGTTTCATTACCAAACTAGGTAACGTCATCAGTGCTGTTTAGAAAGTAGGGTTTGGTCTCATTTTATATATACCAGTGGCTTGCACTGTCAATGTTGGTGGGAATGTTCTTGGGGGTGTTTCTTGATTGACTGTTAGCTTGTTTGTCTGAATTGGTAGCTAGTTGATTGAGGTATTGTTTGCTTCAAAATTGTTGGTCTAGTGTTAATCTTGCCGTTAATCTCTGTTCATCTGGGTGTTGATAGCTGGTGAGGTGCTTACATGTTTTTAGTTCATTTTTGGCTTTTTGACTGTCTCTTTTGGATACTATGTACATGTTGATAATGACATTATCTAGTATGGTAATGAAACGTCTTCAAGAAAGTCACTGTCAGCCTTCAAGATTTCTTTGCTTTCCATCTTTCAACTGCCATAGTAATGGGGGAGAGGAGGGGTGACATAATTGTAGCTAGAGGCTTTGAGAATAAACTGTATAAGTTGGGGGGGGGAGTTTCTTGTTTATGCTTCTTCGCTGTGCTATGCGCAAGCGCAACTCTTTATCAAAATAGGCCAAGGTCAAGGGACAGATGCCTGCATCACCACCTGAAGATGCCCCACAGGACGTTATATACAACTTTAATTGGATGGAGAGTTTGAACTGTTGTGGGTGGGAACGTTGCCATCACTTTGTATATGTGATTTTCACGATCAATTCCTCAGATTCAGAATTCCTTTGATGCTACCGCTTGATTTCCAGTAAAAGGTATCTTTTCTCTAATTAACGGAGTCTAAGTGTTTCTTTCTTGGATTTTGAATGGAGCATCCGCCACCTGACAGTCGCCAAGCTCCGAGAACGCCAAGGACCCCACAGTTCAACCCTGACCTACAAACATTATCTTTTACCAGGAGAAAAATGTAAATAAGTTACTTCCTGTGTTCATCACAAGAAGTTGCAAAAGGACTTACCACCATGCCACGGACCCTCAGCGCCTGGGAAGGGTTCATTTTGCAAAGGTGACGCAGAGCATCGGTCCTGCGACGGCCTCCAAAGCTCTCCTCATCTTGCCTCTCACCGTTCTTAATCAAGCCCCTACATACTGGAATCCACCAATTAAATTTAAAAAAAAAACAAAGTTTCAACTCAGCCCACCTTCAGGTTGCAAAAACAGTGGTGGGAGGAACAGAGTGTCTTGATCTCAACTAACGAGCCCGAGCAAATCAGAACTCCGAGGCTAAGGTCTTCCTCTAAGAACTTATTGGGTATATTATATCGGCACGATCAAATGGAAAAACCAACTCTAAATTTAATTTCCCGCGGCTTCAGTGTAATTAAAAGAGGAAATAACTCCTTCCCCAAAAGTCACAGGTCACTTTGGCCAATTAGGTTAATTGGCGGGCTCTCCAGACACTCCTCCCCGTCTCCATCCGCCACCTGTAGAGGTGACCTTGGTTCCCCCAAGAAAGTCCTGTGTTTTGTCTAGCAACGTATTTCATCCTCTCTCCCACTCCCCACTCTGTGTGACAACTGAGGAATAGGAAAAGAGGCTTCTTCTTCGATTCAAAGTTGACCCAGAGCACACGTGAGATTGCCAGCCACCTATGCTGACCTAAAAGTCCAAGGTTATCCAGGATTCGGAAAACGATTTAGGGCAATCAGGAGCGACAGAATTGTCAAGCTGCCCCACGTTCTCATTCCAAAGTAAGTTAACAATTTTCTGGAATTATTGATGAAGTGAATTGCATTCTTCTTTTCCTCCTGTCTTTTGAAACATACACAGGGAGTCCTCGACTTACAAGAGTTCATTTAGTGACCATTCAAAGTTACAATGGCATCGAGACATGTGATTTATGACTGTTTTTCATTGTTACGACCTTTGAAGCATTTCCATGGATCACTTGGTCAAAATTCATACGTTGCGGCTGCTTCATATTTATGACTTTGCTGTGTCCCACGATCACGTGATCCCCTTTTGCGACCTTCTGACCAGAAAAGTCATTGAGGAAGCCAGATTCACTTAACAACCAGGTTACTAACCTATCAACTGCAAAGATTCACTGAACAACTGTGGAAAGGAAAGGTCATAAAATGGGGCAAAACACGTCATGTAGCCAAAACAAAAAAGTTTTCCCCTCCCCCACCCAATCACTGGTCACGCTGTCCAATCCAGGTGCTAGCTGGTTGCTGGGTTACCAGCTCCTCCTCTGGCCAGCCACCTGTGAGAATGTCCTTGGTTCCTTTATTGTTTTGGCTACAAAACCCCATCTAACTATTTCACACACACACACACACACACACACACACACACACACACACACACACTGCTTTGTGGCAACCCTGAAGTCTCCAAGATGGCTTCAGCCAGGCTCACTTCAGGGTTGACAACTCACTTAACAAATGTGTCACTTAACAACAGAAAATTTGGGCTTGATGGTGGCTGTAAGTCGAGAACTAGCTGTATAGTGTTTTTCATTCAATTTACAGTCCATAGACAGCATTCAAGACGTAAATTGAATGCAATAAGTATGCAGTGTTGTTCATTTAACTTACAGTCCACACACAACATTCAAGATGTAAATTGAATGCAATAATTATGCAGTGTTTTTCATTTAACTTACAGCCCATACACAACATTCAAGATGTAAACTGAATGCAATAAGTATGCAGTGTTTTTAATTTAACTTATGGTCCATACACAGCATTCCCGACGTAAATTGAATGCAGTAAGTATGCTCTGTTCCTACTCAGCTGTATGGCTACTTTTCTTACCCCTTTAATGCTTTTGTTCAAAAATATGCTCCTGCAAATGTTTCTCCTGACGCACGACTGATGGTGCCTTTGCAACACACACACAAAAAATCACTGCCAAATGAAGTATTCAAGTACATAACACATACCTTCATTAAAACTGTCCGGGACGTTGGCTACTAAAAGGCAGAGGAACCAAGCTCCATTCTTCATGTGGAGCAAAGCTTCAGCCACGTCAATGATAGGCAACAGGGAAGGAAGTTCTGAACACACAGAGTTCAAAGTTTGTTTATTCGTCTCAGAAGCATCACAATTAAAACAAGGCTTACTCTTCAGCATAAAATATAAAACACAAGATTAAACTATGTACAAGCCAAAACAGATTCTTGCCCAAAAACTAGCAGCAGTCAACAAGTTCAAAATGAAGCCAGTGAACAGTAGGCTAGGGATAAATGCTTTTACATTATGGCTAAATATAGCAATAGCACTTAGACTTACATACCGCTTCACAGTGCCTTTACAGCTCTCTCTAAGCAGTTTTACAGAGTCAGCCTCTATTGCCCCCAACAATCTGGCTCCTCATTTTACCCACCTCAGAAGGAGGGAAGGCTGAGTCGACTTTGAGCCTGGTGGGATTCAAATGGGCAAATTGGAAAAGGAGAGAAACACACACCTGCTTGCAAAATGCAGAGGACATCTGCCGCCTCTTCCAAATAAACTGGGCTCTCAAACAGCTCTGGGGATTTGGAAAAAAATTCGCCAGTGGAGTCGGCCACCTGTTTGGAGAGAGGGACTTTGTTTTGAAAATGAAAAGCAAAGCAAGCTGATAGGGAGGGAGCAAGGGAGGAACAAGCAAAGGAGAAAAAGGAGAGGGAGAGAAAAGAGAGGGAGGAAAGAAAGGAAGGAAGAAAGAAGGAAAGAAAGAAGGAAAGAAAGAAAAGAAAAGAAAAGAAAAGAAAAGAAAAGAAAAGAAAAGAAAAGAAAAGAAAAGAAAGAGAAGAAAGGAAGGAAGGGGTGAGGGAGGAAAGGGCAAAGGAGGGAGGAAGGAAGGAGAGAAAATAGGAAGGAAAGAGAAGAAAGAAAGAAAGAAAGAAAGAAAGAAAGAAAGAAAGAAAGAAGGAAGGAAGGAAGGAAGGAAGGAAGGAAGGAAGGAAGGAAGGAAGGAAGGAAGGAAGAAAGAAAGAAAGAAAGAAAGAAAGAAAGAAAGAAAGAAAGAAAGAAAGAAAGAAAGAGAGAGAAAAGAGGGAAGAAAAAGGGGACAAAAGGAGAGAAAAGAGATGAAGGAAAGAAAGAGAGGAAGGGAGGAAAGAAGGAGAGAAAAGAGGATGGAAAGGGAAGAAAGAAAGGAGGGAGGGAGGCGGGAGGGAGGAAAGGGCAAAGGAGGGAGGGAGGAGAGAAAAGAGGAAGGAAAGAGAAGAAAAAAAGAAAGAAAAGAAAGAGGGAAGAAAAAGAGGAAGGGAGGAGAGAAAAGAGATGAAGGAAAGAAAGAGACGGAGGGAGGAAGGAGAGAAAAGAGGAAGGAAAGAAGAAAGAAAAAGAAAAAAAAAGAAAAAGAGGGAGGAGAAAAAAGAGACGAAGGAAAGAAAGAGAGGGAGGGACGGAGGGAGGGAGGAAGAAAAACATAGCTTTAAACATCCCCAAAAGAGAGGTGATCTTGTCAGGTCAAATTCACCTTATTCATAATTGCCAGCAGCTCACTCAGCACAAGACGGAGCCGCCGGGGGGAATCGCTGTGTTCAAACTCCAGAGTCAGGCCGTGCTGCAGCTGGGACACCAAAATGCTCTCTCCGCTGCCTCCACCAAGCTTATGTCTAAGAAGAGAAGAACAGAAAAGCTGCCTTTTCCAATTTGCTATAAGCACTTTTTTTAAAAAACCACCACGAGGAAAGCAAAACGGTGGAGCGTTACCTCAGCTGCTGCTCTTTGTTCGCATCCTGTTCCAGAGCATGAAAATCCACAGAGAGCAAAGCTACAATGGAGTTTACGGCTTCGACCCCCGAAAGCAGGCGGAGGATGAGCTTCTTGTCCTGGGCCCAACTCTGGCTCTGGTCAGCTGGGGCGCACAAGGCCATTCTCACCAAGCAAGGCAGCAACAATCGGAGCTCCGGGTCACTCAGTGCCGCTAAACGCACCACATCCACCTTCTGCATGGCTTCGAAGGCGTAAGGGCTGACAAACTGAAGAGCTGAACATTCTGCCATTTTGCCAGGGGCTCCTGAAAACCACAACAAAGAAAGAGCTTGGAAAATAAAATAGTCCCACTCACACACACACACAAACACAGACAGGACAAACTTCCATAAAGGAGAATATTTGTAGCTCAAGGTTGAAATGAGAGGTCCTTGGATAGGTGGACATGGCCATATGACTTCCATCTAGGCTGGAAAAACTGCTTTGGAAACTTAGCAGCGAGTATTGTGTGGCTTCCAATTTCTTTAATTTAATTTCCTATCCACAAACCAAAGGTGTGGATATAGCAAACTATTGAGGTTTACCAAATTCTACCTTCCTGGATAATCAATACATACAACTCAATGCCAAAAAAAATCCACTGTTATATGTTACATGTTATTAAACAGGACACTAAGCGTAATTTTCAATTTTAAATATGTATCTGCTTAAAGAATTTTTCTTTCGGTCATATAGAGATCTATTTCTCATATTCAAACCAAGTTGCTTTTTAAGAGTTTGGGGCAATATCATTATTTTTTTTTGAGCAGCCAATTGTATTAACAGTATCTTGCAATATGACACGAGTCTGCATATTTATCAAGTCATTCCAGTAGGAAATTTTTTTTTATAAATGACCAGAAACACTGGCTAATTATCAGTTTTATCCTTCATGCCTTGATCCCTGCAACTTTTGCTAACTGTCCGCTGTTAGACTGATGCACCGCATATCATGTACGCAGAGAGAGCAATATCAGTGATCGCATACAAAAATAAAAGCACTTCCCACTTATTCTCAAACCAGGCAATATTCTTTCTTTCCTCATGATGTCAAGGGGACAGTTAGTGTGGGAGACAGTACAATGGAAGCCACTGGATCTCCCACTTTCTTAAGATTAACCTAATGTACAGGATTATTGTGAACTTCAATGGGAGAAGGGAGAAGCTGAGAGACTGTTTTAAGTTTATCAGAAAAGCATTACAGAATAACAGAATTAGAGAGTTGGAAGGGACCTTGGAGCCTTCTAGTCCAGCCCCCGAATCAGGCAGGAAACCCTATACCATTGAGAACAAATGGCTGTCCAATCTCTTCTTAAAAACTTCCAGTGTTGGAGCATTCACAACTTCTAGAGGCAAGTTGTTCCACTGGTTAATTGTTCTGACCGTCAGGAAATTTCTCCTTAGTTCTAAGTTGCTTCTCTCCTTGATCAGTTTCCATCTGTTGCTTCTTGTTCTGCCTTCAGGTGCTTTTTTGAAGAACAGCTTGACTCTCTCTTGTTTATGGCAGCCCCTCAAATACAGGTAGTCCTCGACTTACAACACCTCATTCAGTGACCATTCAAAGTTACAATGGCACTGAAAAAAGTGACTTTTATGACCGTTCTTCACACGGATGATCATTGCAGCACCCCCATGGTCACCACCTGATCATAGTGCAGACGCTTGGTGACTGGCTCCTATTTATGATGGTCACCGTGTCCCGGGGTCACTTGATCCCCTTTCGTGACCTTCTGACAAGTAAAAACAACAGGGAAGTCAGATTCACTTAACAACAGCCATTCACTTAACTAGTGGAGCAAGAAAGGTCATTAAGTGGGAGAACACACCCTTAGCAAAGGTCTCTCTTGGCAACAGAAATTTGGGGTTCAGTTGTGGTTGTTAAGTTGAGGACTACCTGTATTGCAGTACTGCTATCATGTCTCTCTCCTAGTCCTTCTTTTCATCAAACTAGACATACCCAATTCCAGCAACCAATCTTCATATGATTTAGCCTCCATTCTTCATATGTTTTAGTCCCCTCGTCATCTTGGTTGCTCTTCTCTGCACTCTTTCAAGAGTCTCAACATCTTTTTTTAAAAATCAGAACAGCAGACTGCAGAAAAAACCATTACTACCAATCTGCCTTCCATTGAGGACCTGAATACTGCAGGAGTCAAAAAGAGGGCTGGGAAAATACAGTATTTACAGACCCCTCACATCCTGGAAACAAAATGTTTCAACTCCTTCCCTCAAAACGATACTATAGAGCACTGCACACTAGAACACCTAGACACAAGGACAGTTTTTTCCCCAAACGCCATCCCACTGCTAAACAAATAATTCCCTCAACAATGTTCAACTATTACAAAGTCTGCACTACTATTACTGTTAACCTTCTCATCACTCCTTATCACCCCTCCCCTCCCACTTGTGACTGTATGAGTGTAACTTTGTCACTTGTATCCTTACTATTTATATTGACTGTATGATTTGATTGCTTATTGTACCCTATGACTATCATTAAATGTTGTACCTGATGATTCTTGACGGATGTCTCTTTTCTTTTATGTGCACTGAAAGCATTTGCACCAAGACAAATTCCTTGTGTGTCCAATCACACTTGGCCAATAAAGAATTCATTCATTCATTCATTCAGATATAAAACAAAATCCATCCTCAACCAGGGAAGGTGCCTCAAGGACTTGGGGCCAGTCCCTCCCTCTCCCTCTTTCTCTCTCAGCCCGACCTACCTCACAGGGTTGTTGTGCGGGGAAATGAGCAGGAGGGAATGCTATGAAAAACCCCTTGAGCACTTGAAGGAAGAGAAAGCGGGATATAATATAAACTTAAAGGATAGACGCGGGGGAAAGCAAGAAAAGGGGAGCCAGTGCCGCCCTCACAGGGGAAGCTCCCCTTCCCCGCCCGCCATAAGAACGGGGGCTCTTTCGCGGCTTCGCATCCCCATTCGCTTACAAAGCGAAACCGCCTGGAAACACTACTTCCGGGTTAAAAATTTCTACTTCCGGGTTAAAACACTTCTACTTACGCCAAACGGCTCCAAAAGGCAAGGAAAATGTCACTTCCGGCGAGGAGGGGGGGAAAGATCACGTAGCCCCACCCCCGTAAGGGCGGAAGTCGCTCCTTTACTGGCTTCACTTCCGCCCTCAAATCGATGCCGGCTTGAGAATGGTGAATGCTGGAAGCATGTTTGTTGTTGCACATACTTTCATTCATATGTGTGCTGCGTGTGGGACATCGCGTATGTTTCGTTGGGTTGTTTTATGTGCTTTTGTTCTCCCTTTTATTACTGATCTGAGCCAGCCAGGTTTATATTAGGGAAGATAGGTGGTATACAAATGAACTGGGCCTGGCTAGTCTAGGGAAGAGAAGGACCAGGGGAGACAGGATAGCAGTCTTCCAATATTTGAGGGGCTGCCACAGAGAGGAGGAAGGGGTCAAGCTGTTTTCTGAAGGCCGGACAAGGAATAATGGATGGAAACTGAACAAGAAGAGATTCCACCTGGAAATAAGGAGAAATTTTCTGACAGTGAGAACAACAATCCACCCATGGCACAGAAGTTGCCTTCAGAAGTTGTGGGAGCGCCATCACTGGAGGCTTTCAAGAGGAGACTGGACTGCCAATTGTCAGAAATGGTGTAGGGTCTCCTGCTTTGGGGTGGGGGTTGAACTAGATGACCTACAAGACCCCTTCCAACTGTTAATGTAATCTAATCAAATGTTTTAAATCAGGGGTATCCATTTGTATCTTCTGTGGACTTCAACTCCCAGAATTCCCCAGCCAGTTTTAAAGTTGCCAAAGTTGGATATATCTGATTTAAATAAATGGATTTTTAAAAACAAGTAGTTTCTGGGGCTACTTATATTTCTAATCTAAATATCTGGAAGGCTTTATGGATTGCCGGAAATCGGTGGAAACCCTCCGAACATTGGTGGGTTTTGGGTTGCTGTGAAACTCAACAAGATGAAATCCTTAATACCTGGAGTGTCAGTTATATGGAGGGAGGGGAGGGGAATTGATGGAAGATCTTTGTATTATGTTTCAAATATTTCAAACTAAAGCGCAAATGGTTCCTGTAGTCTGCAATTTTTCTGGGAATCTGTTCATACTCCCACACCGTTGGGATGAAAACCCTTTGAATGGTGCAGGTGCATGAATGGATTTCCAGAAAAATTGCAGACTACAAGAACCATTTGCGTTTCAGTTTGAGATGCAGACAACAGACATATCCCCACAGCCTGTGCCTGTCTTCAACGGGGAAGGGACACAGGGCAGAAAAAAAAAACCCATCATTCCCCACCCAAGAACCTAAAAAAAAAAAAAAACCTCCCCCAACCCCAACAACAATAAAAAAAAAAAAAAAAAACCTCAAAGAAAAAAAAAAATAAACCCCCCATTCCCCCCCACCAAAAAAAATAAAAAATTTAAAAAAAAAAAAAAAAAAAATAAAAAAAAAAAAAAAAAAAAAAAAAAATACACCCAAAAAATTTACCTAAAAAACAAAAAAATAAAAAAAAAAAAAATTAATAAAATTTTTAATAAAAAAAAAAAAAAAAAAAAAAAAAAAAAAAAAAAAAAAAAAAAAAAAAAAAAAAAAAAAAAAAAAAAAAAAAAAAAAAAACCAAACCAAAACCCCCCAAACCCCCCCAAAAAAAAACAAAACAAAACACAACCCCCAACAAACAACCCCCCCCCCCCCCCCCCCACCCCCCCCCAAAAAAAAAAAAACTAGAGGTTCACAGGCAGGAAAATTAGTCAATAGGAGGGTTCTGAAGCGGTGCAGACTTGATTAATACCTGGAAAGGATACTGAGGGATACCAAGCAGGAAAATGTCCCAAGAGGTGACGATACAGATCCTCAACTTATGATTACGATTGGGACCACCGCTAAGCCAGGCAGTTGTTAAATGAATCACACCTGATTTTACAACCTTTTTGCCATTTTAAGGTCGGACGTTATCATTCCCAAAATCAAGACATGAAAATCAAGGAAGACTTCATGAATAATTTATTCCATTTGAATTTAATTCTTAAAAGTATAGAAACCTGTTTCCATTCCCTGAATCACAATTTGTACAAGTTGGCATTCTGTAACAACACTTTATTCCTAATTTCTTTTTTCTTTTTAGTTTTTCATCCCATTTACCATAATGTTCAATGAAGAAAGTGACTTGAAGCATTAAATACTGGAGGGGAAAAAAGCATTAAATGATACTGAAAAAGAATTCTTCACTCATCCAGTTAAAGTGATTCAGCTTTTGTTTAAAAAAAAAAACAAACAGCTGTGAAACTAACATTTCCAGGAACTTTGCTTCTTTTAATGCCAAGTTCTCAGATCTGGTTTATTTGGAAAACCTATGAGTTATTAACATTTTCTTGAACATTTCAGCCCAAGGAATTTATTTTCTTCCACTGGAATGTTACTGGCATAGCAACAAGTGCAAACTAATATTTCCTGCAAGTTTTTTAGGGATTTCAGTTCATTGGACACAGATGCTATTTTTAAAATCAGTGTCAACTAAGGAAAAATTTCCTGACAGAACAATTAACCAGTGGAACAACTTGTGTCCAGAAGTTGTGCATGCTTCAACATTGGACGTTTTCAAGAAGAGATTGGACAACCGTTTGTCTTGAATGGTATAGGGCTTCCTACCTGAGCAGGGGGCTGGACTAGAAGACCTCCAAGGTCCCTTCCAACCCTGTTATTATGTGAGTTGAATTTCACTTGGGGGCACATTTTTTATTGTTCTTCTCTCAAATTATTCTCTCTGATCTGGTGTTTCTGGAAGGAGATTGGGGTGGAAAAACCCATTCTGCTAGTACGTAAAAGGGCAGACACTATGTATAAAATTCAATCATTGGACAATCTTGAGAAATCAAGTCCAAAGTCGTCTCTAGCAGAATGTCGTTGGTTGAGAAACCTTGCCAAATATGAATAGAATAATAATAATATGCAAATATTAATAGAATAATAGGCAATGCCACAGAACTGCTGTGCTGGAACAGAAAATATTAATAGAATTAATATTAATAGAATAATAGGCAATGCCACAGGATTGCTGTGCTGGAACAGAAAACTGTCAGGTGCAACTTTTGAACAAGTTTATACTGTAGTTGAACGTGTTTGAATACAGGTAATCCTCAACTTTAGAGCCATTCGTTTAGTGACCATTCAAAGTTACAATGGCACTGATAAAAGGTGACTTATGTCCATTTTTCACTTACAACCGTTGAAAGCATCCAAGTAGTCACATGATCAAAACACTTAAAACACTTGGCAATTGAATGTATTTATGACTGTTGCAGTTTCCTGAGGCCATGCGTCATATAAATAATCCAAAGCAACAAACATGCCTTAATATTCCTTCCTCTTCCTATCCCCACCCCCCCCCCACACACACATACACACAGGTTGAACTGAGAGAGAGGGGCTGGCCCAAAGTCACCCAACTGGCTTCTGTGCCTAGGGTGGGACTAGAACTCACTGTCTCCTGGTCATTGACCCAAAGTCACCCAGCTGGCTTTCATGTCTGAGGCAGGACTAGAATTCACCATCTCCTAGTGATTGATCCAGTCTCACCCAGTCCAGTTATGATCTACCAGGTGCCTTAACGACTAACTAGAGCAACAAGGGAGGGAGGAAGATGGAGAGGGAGGGAGGAAGGAAAGAAGGAAGGAAGGAAGGAAGGAAGGAAGGAAGGAAGGAAGGAAGGAAGGAAGGAAGGAAGGAAGGAAGGAAGGAAGGAAGGAAGGAAGGGTTTATTGATAGAAAGAGTTAGAGGAAGCAGTGAACGGTTTTATGGTTTTTCACATCCTTTTGTGTTTTCATCATACCAGGACACAACCGCTTAGTTAAAAAAGGAAAGGCCATATACAGATAAGCTTAAGAGTTTCCACTACAATGTGCAAACAACAAAGATTAAATCAAAGCATGGAGAGAGGTAGGTTTTTTTAAAAAAAAGAAGACTGAACTTGCATTAATGGAATCGATTCTGAAAGAATCTAGTGAAAATCTATTTAAATTAATAACTAACTGCAGTCTTCAGAAATCAAAATCAACTGGTTTTCTTATAGCTGCAACTGATTTTAGCATTTTTAAAATGGCTTGAGCTAAACTAACGTTTCAGCCTGAAAGAGAAAGGATTATGATAGAAGCAATTTCCCCATAATTCTGACCCCCAAGAAGTTCGATTAGTGACAAACACAAATGCTTGAAAATGAAAGTGACACAGTTTATTGAGGGCAAGGATTTCTTTGTTTTAGAAAAAAAGTGTCGCAATTTCATCAGATGACACAGATTCTGTCTTGGCTAAAATGCACACAGTGAGAAACATCAGAGGCCCTTGTAGTTAAAGCACATCCACCTTCCTTCAAGAAAAAGGGAAGGGAATCTGCCAAAGTTAGTCTCGGCCCTCAACAGAAATACCAATAAAATAAAATAAAATAAAATAAAACAATTTATTATTATTTTCTTCTTTAAATTCTCACTACAAGTTAAACCACCTAACAATATCACTTTTTTTAATATATTGCCATTATGTTAACTCTGCAAATGTGTGATATAAAATTGCTGTAAGACCTGGTACCTTTATTTTTTCTTCAATTTTATATAAACACAGTGAACTTCATTACTGTACACGTATAATCTGCAACTACAGCTTAGCTGTAAATCTCCCACACACAAAGGTATGGACATTTCTATCCCTCCCCACTTCCTATATTCCCCATTAAACTGTACATCAAGACCAAATACAAATTTTTGCTGTCCCCAACCCTCCCCACCCGCTTACAAAAAAATAATACTCTAAAAGCAACCTACCGCAACTTTCAATTAAGACGATTACAGATATAATTTTAGACCAATTGCTTTAAAGCAAGAAGGCAGTATAAACCTTCTAGGAAATTTTTTTTTTATAAAAGAGGTTAAGAAATATAAGACAATTTATACATTTAAAAACTTACAATAAATAAGAGATGCAGGCATTTTTTTTTTTTTTTTTTGAATACTAGATACTATAATCCAATACAAGAACATTGCAATGTTCCAAAAACGTTCCATAAATTTTTTTGTCGTTTCTCCCTCATTCATCTTTTTTATGGTCTCCATGCTCATTCTTTTTTCTTAAAATATTTATTAACATGGCAGCGGCCTATGGCTCATAAACTCTTCACAAATACTGTGACAGGTTGATGGGCGGAAGGAGAATGGATACTTGGCTACTCAAAAGATGCGTTATAATACATGTCGACTGACCGGTTCACCCCTCCGGCCAGTCAGATATACGCAATACACCAACCCAAAAAAAAAAAAAAAAAAGGAGAGAGGAGAACAAACAACCAGGTTATGCACCTCTCACTGAAAGTCAGAATCCTTGGAACCAATGAAGGATGATGATTAACAGCCTCCCCCACTTCCCTCTGCCCTCCATCACAAAAACGACAAGTTACAGAGAAGAATTAACTTGAGTCCTGCAGTGGAGTCCTCTTTTCCCTTTTTCGGTTGTTGCATCTGTTCTTCATCTCGCTCGGTTTGGATAAAGATCACAGCATATTCATGATAAAGTTATACAACTGATTCAGCACCACGAAGTGAATTGGGAGACACGATCGCCGGTCCTGGGTCGCAGGATCACAGGTGAGCCATGAGAGTGCATTGTACTGTTCCAACACAAACCTTGAAGACAGAAACAAATCAAACAGGTTGTCAAAAGGGAGGTCTTTGGGGCTTTCGGAGAAGCTCCGCGGGTAAAAATCCAGTGACTCAACTTCCAAACTCCACACGCAAATTGAAGTTCTGTGTCAACTCATAAAATATTTTATGGTCTTTTTAGTGTTGCCAACAGAAGGGGGGGGGGGGAAGCAGTGCAACAGCTTGCAAAACCGAAACTACATTCCATAAATAGTTTTTCAAAGATAGTAACTAGGTGACTAACTTTCTGCCTCGCAAAATTCTAGCTGGAAAGCATGATTGGTGACTCTTGGCTATGGATGGGTCCCATTGGAGAATATGACTTACGATGCACCCAGGGGTGGAGGGAAAACCAGGGTCAAGGGTGACAATAAATTACACCCAGGCAGTGCTGGCATGTTAACGTCCAATAAATCCTTTTTAAGTTTTGAAAGTCTGGCTTGAGACTCATGATTTAATTTGGGGGGAGGGGGGGGGAGAATGCTGGAATCCTGACATTCTACAGATAAAAAGAAACTGAACATAGGAGACAAGAGAGCTGCACTCAGCTCAGATGATATAGTCCTCAATTTATGACCTTTGAGCCCAAAATTTCCGTTACTAAGCAAGCCAGCTGTTAACTGAATTTTGCCCCATTTTACAACCTTTCTTTAGCTACAGGGGATTAAGTGAATCACGGCAGTTGTTAAGTTGGTCACCCGGTGGTTAAGTGAATCTGGCTTCCCCATTGACTTTGGTTGTGAAAAGGTCTCAAAAGTTGATCATCTGACCCCGGGACACTGTGACCGTCATAAATTTGAGTCAGTTTCCAAGCGGTTTCACTTGACTGTGGGGATGCTGCAATGGTCGTAAGTGTGAAAAATGGTCATGTCCATTTTATCAATGCCGTTTGAACTTTGAACAGTCACTAAATGAATTGTGGTAAGTCCAGGACTACCTCTATATTTCTCACCCTGTGTCCTTTACAGCAGGGGTCCCCAACCGCCGGTCCGCGGACGGTACCGAACATGGAACAAGCCTTACCGGGCCGCTGGTTGCTGGGCGCCGCCATCTTTTTGGTAAAAAAGCAATTTTTCGTCAAAAAAGATGGCGGCGCCAGCGCTCGATGAGCTTTTCGGGTAGAAAGCCATTTCTACCGAAAAAGCTCACCAGCGCATGGCGCCATTTTTGACGAAAAATCGCTTCCGGTGGCGTCACCGGAAGTGATTTTCATAAAAAAATGGCGGCGTAGCTGACGAACCGGAACGCGGGCGCGGCTGGCCAGCTGACGCCGAAACCGGGCGGCGTCGAAAGGTTGGGGATCCCTACTTTACAGGGTGAAGAAATTAGTGAGGATTCCCTCCAGGGTTGCTCAGTGTGGCCTCAAACCACAAAATGAGTGGCAAATTAATTTAATAATAATAAAAATCTGCCTATTCCAGGCTTTCAGGAAGAACTTGATAGGGGTAAAAATGCAAATTCAGTCTGGATGACTGCAGAAAGTAGCAGCAGCAGTAGTAGTAGAAGTTGTTGTTATAATAGGGATAGGGGAAGGAGGAGGAGGGGAGGAGGAGGAAGAAGAGGAAGAGGAAGAAAGAAGAAGAAGAGGAGGGAGGAGGAGGGAGGGGAGGAGGTGGAGGAGGAGGAGAAGGAGGAGGAGGAGGAAGGAGGAGGAGGAGGAGAAGAAGAAAGAAGAAGAAGAAGAAGAAGAAGAGAAGAAGAAGAAGAAGAAAGAAGAAGAAGAAGAAGAAGAAGAAGAAGAAGAAGAAGAAGAAGAAGAAGAAGAAGAAGAAGAAGAAGAAGAAGAAGAAGAAGAAGAAGAAGAAGAAGAAGAAGAAGAAGAAGAAGAAGAAGAAGAAGAAGAAGAAGAAGAAGAAGAAGAAGAAGAAGAAGAAGAAGAAGAACTGCTCCACCTCTATCCAGGGCTCTTCTGTCTCTTATCTGACTTATCTGTGTCTCTTGGCCCAGTCTCCCAAGGTCTATGGATTATACAGTATAAGGACTTTCCAAACTTGGCAACTTTAAGACTTGTGGACTTCAACTCCCAGAAGTTGAATAGCTGACTGGGGAATTCTGGGAGTTGGAGTCCACAGATCTTACAGTTGCCAAGTCTACGGACCTTGGCTTATACTGAGATAGAAAGGCAAAATAAAACAAACAAGCAAGCAGGAAGCTACTGACAGGTCAAAACAGAGATGTGCCCAGTAGTGAATCTTAAAACAATGAAAACTGCACTTCTGCGATAAACATACTTGACGCATGCAGGGAACACGCTTACCTGAGGACATCGGAAGTTTGATTCGAGTCAAGAGGGTGGGAGTGTTTACTGTGAAGTAGCTCGTCCGACTGCACTGAAGGCACGTGGAGGTGCAAAGAAGCCTTTAAGAAAATGCCAAAGCCCAGAGTCAGTGCTCAGAGGGAAGCTCATATGATCTGTTATCTCCCAATTCAATCTGCAATGGATGCTCTAGCTATGGGGCAAAATCTCAGAAAAAGAAAACACTAGGAATTGTGGCTTAGGCCTTGGAAGGAAAGGCAGGAGTTCTGTGCTAAGTGTCCTTGGTTACAGCCGACTCCTAAGACTTGTGGCTTGTTACCTCTTTGGGCAGAAGTTCCCTCCTGCTCTGAAAAAGCAGCAGTGAGGTATACATTTCATGACATATTTTACAGCTACGTTGTAATATAGAGGACACTTCTTTTCTGCCTGCCGTAATCAATATGTCTTTCTTTACTATCCTTTCTCCATTCTCCTTGCCTTCCTCTATTCTCCTTTCCTTCCTTTCTGTCGCTTCCTCAATCTTCTTTCCTTCCTTTCCTTTCTTTTCCACCCTTCCCCTCCCATTTCCCCTTTCCTCCCTTCCTTTCCTTTTCTTTCCTTTCCTCTCCTTTCCCCTTCCCTCCTTCCCTAACCGCTTCCATTCCTTTCCTCTCCTTCCCTTTTCCCTTTCCTTTTCTGTCTCCTATCTCCTTTCCTTCTTTCCTTCTCCTTTTGTCCCAAAGGTGCTTTTCACAACTGAAGGAGCTCCTTGGATGAGAAGCAAAGCCTTTTAAAAAAAAAAAAAAAAAAAACCCAAGAAAGTCTAGTTGCCTTTTTGGAAAAGCACTTTGGGACAACCATGACCTGGATGATTCAAAACCTCCACAGCATAGAGAGAAGAGTGCTTCTTTCCTTGCCCCTTCTCTTCCCTTCCCCCGTTCGCTTTTCCTCTCCCTTTCCTTTCCAAAAACTGTCCCTCAGAAATAACACGAGGAAAAAGGAACCCTCTCCTGTTTCTGACATAAACTTCACCCAATACTCCTGCCCTGCCCTCTCATCCCCCAGCAACAGGAGCTCCTTACCTTAAGAAACAGAGGGCACTGATTTTGTGCTTGAGGACATGCCGACCAAAACCAGTCAGGCAACGGACCTGCTTTAGCGGTAGAGACGAAGTAGCCGAGGGCCAACGGCTGCTGCAGAATGTTGGGGACTTCATCGTGGGATTCGGTTGAAGCAGCCGGTCTGTACCTTGACCCTGAGGCCTAAACCAATAGAGAAAACTGGCATTTAGGATCAACCTCAAAGGGCTATAATTATATAGGGAGCCACATCCACAGCCTAAAGAGTCATCCATCAATCATGTTCTCCAGTTAGATATTTGTGCCCCGGCAGAAAGTTCAGTCACCTAGTTACTATCTTTGAAAAACTATTTATGGAACGACTCAATGCTTTTGATTTCCAACTGCTGCCGCATTGCTCTTTCAAACCCCTTTCTGTTGGCAATTCTAAAAAGACCATAGAAATATTTTATGAGTTGACACCCTCCCACCCCACCTCGAGTCTTTTGGAATGGCTGGCCAAAACAACACCATCAAAGAATAGCAACAGCACTTAAAGACTTATATACCGCTTTGCAGCCCTCTCGCGGTTTACAGAGCCACCACCAAGTCCCTTTACCAGCCCCAGAAAGAAGAAAAAGGAAACAAACCTCGGGCCGGGAAAAAAAAGCCAAAACCCCCCCGAGGCAACAACCAAAAAAAAAACCCCCCCCAAAACTGAAAATAATTTTGCTTTAGCAGGCATCTGGTGAGTAATTATTAATAGTCTTTGTTTGACTGTACCGCACTAGGCTGCCAACTTTCTATCCTGCTGATGTGGAATTACACATATTATTTGTGTTTATCATTCTGCAAACTTCTCAGTGCATTGGGTTTATTTGTAAAGGTAGTCCTCGACTTACAACAGTTTGTTTAGTGAGCGTTCAAAGTTATAACGGCACTGCAAAAAGGGACTTACGACCCGTTTTTCACATTTAGGACTGTAGCAGCATCCCCAGGAGCACATGATCAAAATTCAGCCGCTTGGCAACTGACTCGTATTTATGATGGTTGCAGTGTCCCGGGGATGATGTAATCCCCCCCACTTTGCGACCTTCTCATAGCCAAAGTCAATGGGGAAGCCAGATTCACTTAACAACTGTGATAGTAACTTAACAATCGTAGTGATTCATTTAACAACTGTGGCAAGAACGGTTGTAAAATGGGGCAAAACCCACTTAACAAATGTTTTGCCTAGCAACAGAAATGCTGGGCTCAACTGTGGTCAGAAGTCAAGGATCGCCTGTACAGATGTATCCTTCCCATGCATAATTCCATAAATGTGTATTACATTTTCCTTTATTTCCCCCTTTTCCCAGAATAGTATTTGCTTCTGAGGAATGATAATTCAACCTCCTGATCATTTTGGCTGCTATTTTTGCCACCACCTCCAGCTCCATATTTTCCTTTTAACATGCTACAGTTAGAACTGGGTAGCATGTTGTAAGGGTGATCACACTATAAGTGATGTTGCTTTCAAGTCGCATTTAATTCCTGGTGGCTAGAATGGCCCTTCCCTGCTCTTATCTTGACAACAACATGAAAGATTTGTCTTCTTCTGAGGTTCTGTTTTTTTATTCCCAAACTAGCCTACAAGCTTAGAGGTCTAGGAGTTGAGCAGGCTGGATTGGAGGGTGGAGTTAAACGCGTCATCAGTTTGGAATCATTGTGCATCCACAAGAAAACCAAGTCTAGCCCTCCATGAATTACACTGATCTTTATCTGCCAACTGAGCTTCAACTGTTAACTAACCAGATTCTGGTGTATACGTGACAAAAAATAAACTCTTAGTGCTTTGAACTCCATTCCTCTCCCCGGTTAATTGCAGCCGATGGGAGGTTTCCCATTCAAGTGCTTACTTGGTGGAACCCTGCTTAACCTTTTCAAGATTAGCTTGGCCACCTACTATGATAATCAAATTATAGTTTTGTAGATCTGATCACCCTGCCAAGCATCAGCGTCATCATTACTGTGAACCTGTAAGCATTGGCTGCAGAAGCATTTAAATATTCTGAAGTAATCACTATATCTAAGAAGAAATTTCAATCAGCCCCCCCCCAAAAAATCTGTTTTCTCATGCAAAGTTACCTTGCCCATATCACCTCCATGGGTGAAGTGAGAACCTGGTGAGTGAACAGGAGATCCTGTTGGGGATGCAACAGGAAGGATGTTTATGAGATCAGGGTCGAGTTCATCTGCAGTGTCCAGCAAATCAAAGAGTCCCATTCCATCTGATCCATCTTGAAAGAAAAGATTCACAGAAATAGAAAACATTGACTAAGAGGAGCAACTCACATACTTTTTTTAAAAAAAAGAAGAAAGACACACATCCATCCAACGTTAGACCCAGTGAGTGTGAATTGGCTTATAGATTTGATGGGATTTGATTTGATTTGCTGTGATGTGAATGGCTGCCCATCTTGAAACAATTCTGAACAGCTCACAAGAACAGCAAAATTATTTTTAAAAACATGACATAACAAAAACCTGGCACTTTAATCAACACCCCACCCCACCCCACCAGGTTTCCCAACAACCCTCTACCGACAGAGCCTACTTGTACAGCCAGGTTTTATTGGCTTTCCAGAAAGCTAAAGGGGGTGGTATTCCATAACCAGCTGTGTTGTGTTTCCAGGGTCAATTCAAAATGCTGGCTGTCCCCTTTAAAGTCCTACATGGTTTGGGGCCAGGTTCCTTGAGGGACCATCTTCTTCCAGTCCTTTCTACATGTCTAATTCGATCTAGCAGAATGGGTATGCTGCAGATACCGTCAGCCAAAGAATGAGGACCAAAAACAGGCTTTATCCCCAGTGGCCCCTATTCTATGGAACATTTTCCCTTCGGAGATTAAAATGGCTCCAACTGTCAGCCTTTTGCAAGGCCCTAGAAACCTGACTGCATTCCCCTAGCCGGGGGTGCTGAATGTTTCAAGTGCCCCCTTTGTTGGCTGTATTGCTACTAGCCAAGTAAACTCGGCTGCAATTTACATTTATTTATTTTGGGTTTTTTATTGCTTTAAAAAGTTTTAGTGCCTTCATTGTAATATGTTTTTTTTTTTTAAACTGTAATTCACCCAGAGTCATTGACTGAGATGAGCAGCTATAGAAATCGGATGGATGGCTAGATGAATGAGATGGGGCAGTCATAGTAAAGGCTCCTTTCCTGGGTCCCACTATATCAGGGGTGGGCAACCATGGCAAATTTACGACCTGTGGACTTCAACTCCCAGAATTCCTGATATACCCATATTGACTCAGGTATTCTGGCAATTAAAGTCCACAAGTTGCCATAGTTGCTCACCCCGATCTATGCAAACTAAGATCTAAGATCTTTAGTTCCTTTTTATAGTTATAGTTGCCCAGCCCTGCACTACATGGTAATTCTTCAGGGAAGAGACCCAATCTTATCTGATCTGTAGAGTTACTATTTGGGGCTGAACTACAGTATAAAGGCAGAATCTAAACTGTTATGCAGCCAGGATATTCACTGGCTAACATAGCAATTGAATTGGCAGTTATTAAGTCTGCCTAACGTTTGACCCTTTGCAAGTCTGTCTTGTTTAATTTATTGTATTCGTTTCCAACTACAAAGAACTGGCTCGGCACATTCTCTTTCATACTGTTGCATGGGAAGGATACATCAATACAGGCGATCCTTGACTTATGACCACATACTCTTTCATACTATATTATGAGCAAAATTTTCAATTGAGAGTGGCATAAGTTCTAAAATGCTCAGTATAGTTTCTGCAAACTAAATTAAAAGGCTGCTTCGTTACAATGAAGGACTTCTATGCAGGTAGTCCTCAACTTATGACTATAACTGGGACCAGGATTTCCATTGCTAAGCAGTGGTTAAGTGAACCAAGCCTGATGGTTGTTTAATCAATGAAATTGTTAAGTGAATAATGACTTTAGGGGTTTTGCAATGGTTGTAAAGTGCAAAGACCAGCCATAAATTATTATTTTTCAGCGCCCTCATGTGATCTGGGTGCTTAGAAACCAGCATGCATTTACAATGGTCACAGCATCCCATAATCCCAGGGCCACCGATTGCAACACCACACAGCCAGCTTCCAACAAGGGAAGGCAATGGGGAAGCTGACACGAAGTCATGAGTCACAGTCACGTGGTGTCGCATTTAATGACCTGGGATTTGCTTTACCACAGCCGGAACTGACGTTTTAAGTTGGTGGGTCCAAATGTCATTTCACTTAATGACCATGCCACTTAGCAATAGAGTTGCCGGTCCCAATTGTAGTTAGTAAGTGTGGTCTACCTATAGAATAGAATAACAGAGTAGTCCTACCCTCTCTTTAGGCAGGAAACTCTATACCATTTCAGACAAATGGTTGTCCAATCTCTTTTTATTTCCAAGTTGCTTCTCTCCTTGATTAGTTTCCACCCACTGCTTCTTGTCCTGCCCTCAGATGCTTTGGAGAATAGATTGACCCCCTTTTCTTTGGGGCAGCCCTTGATATATTGGAAGACTGCTATCATGTCACCCCTCAGTCCTTCTTTTCCTCAAACTAGACATACTCAGTTTCAGCAACCGTTCTTTGTATGTTTTAGCCTCCAGTCCCCTAATCCTCTTTGTTGCTCTTCTCTGCATGCTTTCCAGAGTCTCAGCATCTTTTTTACATCGTGGCAACCAAAACTGGATGCATCATTCCAAGTGCGGCCTTACCAAGGCCTTATAAAGTGGTATTAACACTTCATTTCACATTAACACTTCACTATACTCATGGAGAGTGGAGTTTGGGAGTCCTGAACCAGATGGAAGGAAACCCCCCACACCCAGGGATTGCAAGTAGTCCTCAATTTACAACCATTCAGTGACACTTTGAAGTTGCAATGGCCCTGGAGGAAAGTGATTTAGTGCCAGTTTTCACGCTTAATGGCCGTTGCAGCTCTGGGATCACGTAATCAAAATCGGTGCTTGGTAACTGGCATGTGTTTATGACGGTTTCAGTGCTCTGAGGTCATGGGATCACCTTTTGCGACCTTCTGACAAGCAAAGTCAATGGGGAAGCCAATTTGCTTAAGGACCGCACAACAGCAGTGATTCGCTTAACACCTGAAGCAAAAAAAAAAAAAAAGGTTGCAAAATGGGGCACTTAACAACCGTCTTGGGCTTAGCCACAGAAATTTTGGGCTCAATTACGGTCGTAAGTCAAGGACTACCTGAACCAAGGAAAGAGTCCACAGCAGCCAATGGGCACGGCTGCCTTCCACATCCTGATCCAATAAAACGGCTGCATCTTAGCCTGCGGTCCTCTCCCTTTTCTATCAATCAAACTATTCAGTGGTTAACATTCCCACACACGCCCACGCAGGCACACGCACACATGCACACACGCACACACAAACCATTGTTCGTATTAAAGGCCAGTTCCAAACCAGTTTCAGTGGTGTAGGTGGACGGTGCCAGCTGCACGGACGCAGACGTGGGGAACACGAGTATATGAGTGCACGAAGTGTCCTGGGGGGTGTTGAGCTGGGAGGTCTGCATGTTTAGGGTAGTGCTGCGTCCAAACACTGAGCCGGTGGATACGGAGTCTTTAGAAAAAGGAAGAATGGAGGAGAATTACCCATGGGAGCCCATAGCAAACAGCAATAGCAATAGCGCTTAGACTTACATACTGCTTCACAGTGCTTTACGTGGTTTACAGAGTCAGCTTATTGCCCCCAACAATCTGGGTCCTCATTTGACTGACTCTGGCAGTGGGCACAGTTAATCTGCAATAGCACTAGCACTTAGACTTGTATACCACTTCACAGTGATTTACAGCCCTCTCTGAGCAGTTTACAGAGTCATCATCTCGCCCCCAAAACAATCTGGATCCTCATTTGACCGACCTCGGAAGGATGGAAGGCTGAGTCAACCTGGATCAGGTGGGAATCAAACTGCTGGCAGTTGGCAGAGTTTGCTTGCAATAGCGCTAGCACTTAAGACTTATATATCTCTCCACGGGGCTTTAGAGCCCTCTCTGAGTGGTTTTACAGAGTCAGCCTGTTGCCCCCAACAATCTGGGTCCTCAACGACTGACCTTAGAAGAAGGGAAGGCTGAGTCAACTTTGGGCTGGTCAGACTGTGGGCAAAGTTAGCCTGCAATACTGCACTCTCCCCACTGTGCCATCCTTATGGGTGGTCTGTACCTTCCTCAACTCAGTTCTCTACAAGGAGCCTGGGGAGTTTGAGGGTCTTGCACAGGATCTTAGTGGATCATTGCACTTCTCTGGACAGAGAGCTCTGAGTTTTTTGGGGAGTGTACTTCAATAGCAATAGCAAAAGCACTTAGATGTATCTACCGCCCCCAGAGTGTCTTATAGCACTCTCTGGGTGGTTTGTAATGTCAGCATGTTGCCCACAACAATCTGGGTTCTCATTTTAATGAGCTCGGAAGGATGAAAGGTTGAATCAACCTTGATCCCCATCAGGATCAAACTCCAGACTATGGGCAGAATTTGCCTGCAATGCTGTATTCTAATCACTGTATCACCAGGGCTCAATCCTATCTTTGCCCTTCCTTCCTTCCTTCCTTCCTTCCTTCCTTCCTTCCTTCCTTCCTTCCTTCCTTCCTTCCTTCCTTCCTTCCTCCTTCCCTTCCCTTCCCTTCCCTTCCCTTCCCTTCCCTTCCTCCTTTCCTTTCCTTTCCTACCTCTTTCACCTTCCTTAATTCTTCCTCCATCCATTCACTTCTTGTTTGCTCAAGAATCTTTCCTTCCCTCTTTGTCTTCCTTCCTTCCTCCCTCCCTTCCTCCCCTTTCCCTCCTCCCTCCCTTTGCAAAATTCCTGTCAAGCCTATATTTTTACTTATTTGTTCCTTTGTTTGTAAAATTTATTAGACGCCTATCTTACCCCGAAGTAACTTTTGAGCAGCTTACAGTATCAAAATTCCCCTTTGCGGACGTTCGAATATGACGAAAGGATGCTGCGCATACCTGGCATGATCACAAAGGATCCTTGAGGTTCCATAGCCACTAAGCAAGCACTGAGAATGCTGGGGGAATCAGCGGCGGAAATCCCACACATCCTGCACATATCTTTGAGCCTCTTGCTCAGAGACTGCAGGTTCCGGCGACTCAATAAACAGCTCCAATCTGGAAAGGAAACAAGAGCGGCTGACTACCTGGGACATCATTTTTCACAGCCTTCCAGAAAGCAATATTGTCTGCAGAGAAGAAGTTTATCGTTTAAAGACTGATAAGGAAGTGCTTAAAGAATTCGAAAAGAAACGAGGCAACGGGAGTTTCCCACCACTTTAAAACTGCAACTGGTTAGGATGCCCATGTGCTATTTATTTGCCTTGTAGTCTGAAAAGCCAAACGGGAAACTGGTGAGAATTACAGGGTTTCCTCGACTTACAACCGCAACTGAACCCAACATATTTCCATTGCTAAGCAAAACAGTTCTGAAGGGAGTTTGCCCCATTTTGAGTCCATTCTTGTCACAATCGTTAAGTGAATCACTGTGGTGGTGAAGTGAGTCACACGGTTGTTAAGTGAATCTGGCTCCCCCATTGACTTTTGCTTTGTCATATGACCCTGGGACATTGCAACTGTCATAAATACACGCCAGTTGCCAAGCATGTGAATTTTGATCACATGGCCACAGAGAAGCTGCAATGGTCGTAAGTGTGGAAAGGGGTCATAAATCACTTTTCTCCAGTGCCTTTGTAACTTGGAATTGTCATGAAACAAATGGTTTTAAGTCGAGGACTGCCTGTATTGACCTAATAGGAAGCTCGTTAGCTATAAAAGCGGGCTCGTATAGATCCAACTAATTAACAAGACGGGCAACCAACCACACCCCAATTTAAAAAAAAAGTTTTTTGGACATTTATTTTTAAATATACATCAACTTCAATAGATGAACAGTGTGGCATCTGGATATTGTTCATTTTGATACAAATGGCAATAATAATGTCAATAATACTTGTTGCATTAGTCAAACTTATGTAATTAGAAGCTAGAATAGAGGTAGAAGTAAGAATACACATTTTTATATAATAGAATAAAAGCAATAATTAGATGGAAAGATTAGAGGTTGAAAGATGCATACTTAAATAAAATTGTGATTGGCATTAAAATGTCACATTGAAACACTGAATAACTATTTTAAAACAAATATGTATATTAATACTAGGATTACACACCCCAATTCTTGAGAACAACTCTGATTTCTAGAGAGTTAAGTCTATCAGCCAGGAGTTGCCTTCTGCAGAAAACTGGGTTGTAACATGCCCTTTAAAAAATGGTTTGAAGAGTACCAGATAGATATTAAGACTAACGAAATAAAAGTTGTATGCCAGATACAGGTAGCCCTTGACTTATGAGCACAATTGTGTCCAAACTTCTTGTTGCTAAGTGAGACAGCTGTTAAGGGAATGTTGACCCATTTTATGACCTTTCTTGCCGTAGTTAAAGAGAATCACTGCAAAGTCACATTGATGTTAAGTGAATCTTGTTTCCCCGTTGACTTTGCTTGTCAGAAGGTCGCAAAAGGTGATCACATGGCCTCTACAGTATGCAATTGGATACTGCGACCGTCATAAATAGGGAGTCGGTTGATCCTAAGTGTGAAAATAGCTATAAGTCACTTTTGTCAATGCCGTCATAAATACATGCCGGTTGCCAAGCGTCCGAATTTTGATCACGTGAACACAGGGAATGATGCAAAGGTCGTAAGTGTGAAAAACGGTCATAGGCCACTTTCTTCAGTGCCGTTGTAACTTTGAATGGTCACTGATTGAATAGTTGTAAGGCAAGGACTACCTGTATATTTAGGTTAGGGGTGGGAAACTTGACTTCATTGAGGGACACATCAGGATTGTGTTTGGCCTCAGGGTGGGCGTGGG
The DNA here is from genome assembly GCF_049901735.1 of Notechis scutatus. Classification (NCBI taxonomy): domain Eukaryota; kingdom Metazoa; phylum Chordata; class Lepidosauria; order Squamata; family Elapidae; genus Notechis; species Notechis scutatus. The sequence continues at coordinate 8,145,787 of NC_142009.1, forward strand.
GGGGGGGAGGTTGAGCATGGCTGGGGTAGGTGTGGCCAGCTCGACGTCACTTGTGTTGGGGACACCTGTGGTGGCCAAGCACAAAGGCAGGACTTCCCTCAGACCCTTCCTCGCTCTCATTATAATCTATTTCCTTCCTTTCATTTTGCCTTCCCTCTTCATTCTTTCTTTTTCCTTCCCCTTTTTCTTTATTTTTCCTTCCTTGCTCTCCTCCCATTTTCTCATCTTTTTCTTTGTCTTTCCTCTTTCCCTTTCTCCTTTCCTGTCCCTTATTCCATGCTCAAATGCAAAATGGGGAAACATTTCTCCTTTCGTTTTCAGTTTGTTTTGCTAGTCCTCTGCCAGCGAAAATGGAGCCCCAGGGAGCTGTGTGCGGCACCCCCTGGCCCCATTTTTGGCACAGGTGGCCTCCTGCAGCCCTCTGCCAGCGAAAATGGAGCCCAGGGGGCCGCACACCTGGCTGAAAATGGAGCCCGTGAGGTCCGTGTGCAGCCCTCCTGAGCTCCATTTTCACTGGCAGAGGCACCTGTTTCCAGGGTGGCCCCCACAGGCCAGATCTAAGCACTCCATGGGCTGGATCCAACCCGAGGGGCCTTGAGTTTGATACCCCCTGGTTTAGGCAGTTTGCATATCACCATTTCAGGGCAGGCTTCTGCAGTACCTTTCAGTTCCCCGTGGCCGATTCTTCCGAGGCGTCCTATTACAACTCTCCATGGCACAGAACTCATTTGCACAAGACCCAAGCACCACTCCCAGAGTTTCTGAAGACCGAGTCTGCGAGCAGAACCCTTTTTCCTACGAGCCCTGTTGAGAAAGAAAAGTTCTTCTGTAAATAGAGTGTCAGGCACGAAGAATGGGGACCACACATTAAGTTCCAGTTAAATTGATTTATTGCTCAGGCTTTTACACAAGAATCTAGTCAACTAACAGTCAGCACTCAATTGACACTAGATAAAAATCAATGAAATTCAAGAAGGGTTGGTCTGGGACTGTTTGTGGGAACGTAATGACTCCAGGCTGAGTCCTCTCTTGACTCCACCCCCATGCTCTGCCTTCTCCTACATATAGTTGCCCATACCCTCCTCAGATGCTCCCAAAAGAACAGTATGACCTGTTACATAACCAAATGGTACTCTCAAAGGCACTTTTTCAAGAGCCAACTGGACTTTCTTGTTTTTCTTTGAAGAAAAAAAAAGGAGCTGAAGAAGCTTCTGGGATGAGAAGCGAAACGACTTCAAAGTAAAACCAGAAAGTTCAGTGGCCTCTTGAAAAAGCGCCTTTGGGACAAGTATGACCTGGATGACTGAGAATTTCCATAGACGAAATCAAATAGTACATTTGCTGTATTTTTTTCAAAAGTCAGCCAAATGGTTCAAATTTGAAACATTTCTGAATTTCTTCCTCTCACTCAATTATGTTAATTTAACTTAAATGTTTTAACATTTTACATTGTTGTTTTTATTTTGTAAGCGACCCAGAGTTGCTTGATGGCAAGAAAGGTGGCACATAAATTTAATGAAAAAATAAATAAGCTAAGACGGCAAAACAAAAAACAAAAAAAACCTGAACCCTCCCTTGCAAAAGGGATGACATTCCTACTCTTTCCTACTTTTTTAAAATGAAAGATAGTTATAAATAAATAATTTCTCATCAAATATGAGTAAAGTATACCAGCATAAAAACGTCCAAAGTAATGTAAGTACACCATAAAAATTAGGTAAGATAATTTCTGAATTTTTCCCCTAATTTTTTCCCTAAAAGAAGAAAAATGAACAGGAGGAGAATAGAGAGAACTCATCTATCTTTACTTGATAATTTATAGAATTCCACTGCTGGCTGGGGAATTCTGGAAGTTGAACTTCACGGGTCTTAAAAGTTGCCAAGGTTAGGAAACCCTGATTTATAGAAATGTGTTCCAAGAGAACTCTTGTTGTCTTCCTTACTTGCAACATAACCATCCTGACTCTTCCATTAAAATGGGCTGCTAAATTATCTTTAAAAAGGCCATTGTCTCCTATTTGACTTAACAAACTCAAACATACCACACACACAAAAAAGAGGAAAGGATATCGGGGGATGTACCTGTTTGGTACGTCAATGTTTATGATGCAGGTTTCCAGAAGTTCTCCATAGAGATCTGTGCAGGATGCCAGGAGCCACCTTTGATCATGGGACAGACAGTAGCCTACAAAAAGCACGTTGTATTTTTGCCCAGCCTCGCCAAATGTTTCCCCCAGCTCAGTCTGTTTATCTTTGACAGGAGCCAGGATGAAAGGAGGAGCGTAGAGTTTAATACACTCGGGTCTCTGCAAAACACACACAGAGGGGGTGGGGGGAAAAACCAGAATATTGGAAACGTTAGCCATGTTTTACAGTAATTAGTCATATTTTTTTTATAAAACAGACTTGTGTTTCTCCCACACCAATATTACCCACCTTCTGTTTTCACAAATGCATTGTTCACATCTATCACTAATTCCACACCCCCTTCTCAATTATGCACAAAAAGCAAGCTGAGTAGGCCGATAATTAGTTAAACCTAGTAGGGCCTAGCAATACATAGATCGTAGTTCTAATATTTTAATCATGTTGCCAAGATAGGAAGTTTGGCGTTGAAGAACATCATTATAAAGTTGAGCACAGGTGTGGGCAAAGAAACTACAGGCACAGGTAGACCTCAAATTGCAACCATTCATTTAGGGACTGTTCAAAGTTACAACAGTACTGACAAAAGTAACTTATGACCATTTTTCACACTACGGCCACTGCAGCATCTTCAGAGTCAAGTGATCAAAATTCAGACGCTTGGCAACTGGTTCATATTTATGATGGTTGCAGTATCCTGGAGTCATGTGATCACCTTCTGACAAGCAATGTCAATGGGAACCCGGATTCACTTAACAACTATGTTACTAACTTAATAACTGCAGTGATTCACTTAACAAATGTGGCAAGAAAAGTCCTAAAATGGGGCAAAACTTACTTAACAACTATCTCGCTCAGCAATGGAAATTTTGGGCTCAATAGTGGAGCTAAATCAAGGACTAACTATAGCCCTTGATTTACGACCACAACATCCATTGCTAAGCGATGCAGTGTCATCACCTAACTGTGCCCGATTTTACGACCTTTTTTGGCCATGGTAATTAAGCAAGTCACACGGTCATTAAGTGAATCTGCCTTCTCCCACTGACTCTACTGAAGGCAGCTGAGAAGGTCACAAATGGGGATCGTGTGACTGCAGGGATGCTGTAACAGTTATTAAATACAAGGATGAGTCACAGGTTTTCAGTGGCACTGTAACTTGTGACAGCCGCTAAAGCAATGGTTGTTAAGTCGAGGACTACCTCTATAGCAAAGATGACTGCAGTTTCTTTTCTTCTCCCTACGATGGTGCCCAATTTAGAAGCCCCTCCAAATCCTTCCCAACAGAGAGCAAGGTATGCTCATACCCTGGAACCACCTTTTTATTCAGCTAATGTTTCCCAAAACTCTACTAGAATTTCACCTTGTTCTCCCATTTGCAGTACTCACATCAGGACTTTTGAGTGCCATTTCCACCGCTAAGCCCGGGCCGAACCCTGTTAAGGTTTTCACATTGGTTGACGTTGGAAGAGGTCTTCGGCACTGGGTAAAGGCGGAAAATGCCAGGGATTTTAAGTGCTGGGTGTAAATCTGTCTGTCTTCGTTCTTGACGGGTTGCAGCAGATACTGACAAGGAACAAGCTAAGCACCAGACAGACAGAGAGAGAGAGAGAAATGTCTATTAATCTAGGCATACTATTTCTTTAGCATGTGGCATTATCAAACAAGTGCTTGCAGTACACATATTAGCATTTCCCCTAGATTAAAAAAAAGCACACTAAAATACAAATGTTAAACAGATCTATATTCGGATACCAAAGTCTAGGTGATCTAAACACTGAAGTTCAGCATCGTTTGTATCAGGGCTCTCCATCTCCTAGTCCGTGAACTGGAACTGAGCTGCAGCATGCTAGCAACAGGACTGCACAAACAAGCAAAGCTCCATCCGGGGGATGCAGGAAGCACACGAAATCATGCCCCTTCCGGTCCGCAAAAAAACTTCTCTCCACGGAACCAGTCCCTGCTGCCCCAAAAGGTTGCCACTGGTTTATATGAATGAAATCACATACTGGACCAGTGTATGTCCTCGGCTTACAGCCGGTCACGATATGATCTACCCCTTGATGTGGGACCCCAAAGTCACACTTTGGGAGGGGAGGATGCTATGCCCCATTTAATTAGTGAGTCCCAGGAGATGCCATATGAGGTAGGAAACCTATTCAGGATTTGAACTACCATTCCAGCAATGGGGAAACCCTGGGTATACACTGCAATGACTTCAGTGCTATTAAAAAAGGAGAGAGGAAATGTAAAAAAAAAAAAAAAAATCCCACATTCAGTCATCTCAGAGTTTGGTAAATTCCTTTTTCTCCATTTTTTTGTCCACCTGTATTTTACTGTGATTTTTAATGAGGTTTTAGACCAGAGGTGGTATTCAGCAGGTTCTGACCAGTTCTGGAGAACCGGTAGTGGAAATTTTGAGTAGTTCGGTATACCTGCTCTGCCTGGCCCCGCCCCCATCTACTCTCTGCCTCCCAAGTCCCAGCTGATCAGCTGGATCTTCTTTTGTGGCCCTGAACAGGAGAACGGAGCTGGAAAGCAGGTTAGCTGGGTGGGGAGGGAATGGAGATTTTACAGTATACTCCTTATCTCGAGGGACTGTTTGGGACTCATTATGGGCTGGGAATGAGCATAATTCCCAGCGCTCAAATAAAACAAGAGTTATTTTGACTAAGTGTGTGCTTAATTACGGTCTCAGGAAGCCTTGGTCAGAACAGGCATAGCCCTTTAAGTCACTGACCAATATACCCATTGCAATGCAAGGAAAAGCTCCAGCACGGATGTCAGGACTGTCACTGTCACCTGTATCAGGGGTCCGCAACCCTCCAGCCGTGGATCACTAGTCCGCAGTCCACGCAAGTGAGTGAAACGTTATCTGTGTACGTGTGCGATCTAGGTACCACACAAAACCACCCTCAGCGGCTTACTTTAATTCAGTGGGTTACCTGAACAGCCACGATGTTTCTAAGGTGAGGAGGAAGGTTTTGGATCATTTCTAGAAAGCAGCGGAGAAGACCAAGAGTCCAGACATTCGAGGAGTTGTTCTCTTCTTTCTTTTCGTATGTGAAAGGATCCACAATGTAAACAACGATGGCAGGCGGGTAGGTGACGGCATGGGAGTCTCCATCGGTGGGAATTCCGACTCTGTCACGTTCCATAGTGCTGGAAGGAGATTGCAAACAGAACTGCTGTGAGATGCAGACAGTTTCTCTCTTGTATGGAAACAAACTCCTGTGCAATGCTTGCCATTCAACAAGGCTGACTTGTGCTCCTCCCACAAAAGAAACCGAGTTCCCGAACCTCCAATGGTGAGTACAGGCAGTCCTTGACTTACAACCACTCATTTGGGTGACTGTTTTGAAGTTACTACTGCCCTGGAAAAAAAATATATTTATGACAGTTTTTCGCACGACCATAATTGCACCATCCTCGTGGTCTTGTGATCAAAATTCAGACACCGGGGCAACTCGCCTGTATTTATGACGGTTATAGTGTCCTATGGCCATGTTGCTCCCCTTTTGTGACCTTCTCCCAAGCAAAGTCAATGGGGAAGCCAGATTCACTTTGCAACCGTGTTGCTAAGCCAACAACGACAGTGATTCACTTGAACAACTGTGGCAAGAAAGGTCGTAAAATGAGGCAAAACTCCACTTAGCAACTGTCTTGCTTAGCCATGGAAATTTTGGGTTCAGTTATAGTCGTAAGTCAAGGATTATCTGCGTGGTGGCGCAGTTGTCAGAATGCAGTCCTGGAGGCTACTTCTGCTGACTGCTGGCTGCCAGTAGTTTTGCAGTTCCATTCTCACCAGGCTCAAGGTTGACTCAGCCTTCCCTCCTTCCAAGATCAGTAAATGAGGACCCAGATTGTTGGGAGCCATATGCTCATTCTGTAAAACCACTTAAGAGTTAAAGCACTGTGAAGTGGTATATAAGTCTAAATGTTATTGATATTTAAATTGTTCTCGGACATGTAGTCTGTTTTGCAGAGAAGGTGACGGCAATCCTGACCCACCATCCCCACCTTCCTCGTTCCATCTACCCCCAACTGAGCAATTTAAGTGACACTCCCTTTTATCCTGACAAATTGGGAAACAGTCCCCTTCTCTCAATTTGCTGCTTGTTGAAACCTCACTGCCTTGGCAACTTTTCAGCCACCGGTGCGTATATGAGCCAAAGAGAAAAATGATACACAGACAAAAGAACTCAGCCAACATGTGAACCAGGTTGTGTCTTCTCATTCTTCAGTGTAGGTTCCTAGGCAGTTTGGAGAAAGAGTTAAAATGCCGTACAGGTAGTCCTCGATTTACAACAGTTTTGTTTAGTGACTGAAGTTACAACGGGGCCGGAAAATGACCGTTTTTCACACTTATGACCATTGCAGCATCCTCCCATGGTCAGGTCATCAAAATTCAGGTGCTTGGCAATTGGTTCACATTTACAATGGGGTGATGACCCAAAGGGGCGTGGCACAAAGGCAACACAGTCAGATAATCAATAAGAGTCCCTTTATTAGCTCCAACTTTGCCCCCAATGTCCTGGTTACCTTCTGGCTCAAGAAAAACTCTCCCAGGAACAGCCTCTGGCTGCAGAGAATCAAGTCCAAAACATGGTCAACACAAACTGTAACTTTTGAGTCCAATCAAGCCAAACTGAGGTAATTAGTTTGGCAGGGCAGGAGCAAGAATTCCAGCAAAACTCACATGGTTGGGAAGACTCCGGGAACACAGGTAAGCAACGTCAACACAAGATAAAGTCACATTTGCTCCCAGCAGCCTGCCTTTCTTATAAACTGTCTTCCCAGCTGTGGCTAATGAAGGGAATCAGGGCCCTTTCCTCCCCCATAAGCCACGCAACCCCTTGTTGCTTTCTTCTCCGTTCCTCCCTGCATGCCCTAGGATGAAGAGGGGGTGGGCCTGGGTCTTCCTCTGAAGTCCCTCTCCCTTGTTCTACCCGTTTCCTGCTCTGCCCAGCTGGACTTTGCCCTTTCCCAGTTTCCTCCACAGCCAATGGAGCCACACTCCCATCCCCTGTCAGCTGTTGGGCTTCCTCTTGGATTCAGACTCCGACAGGGGCATGACAGACGGTTGCAGTATTCCAGAGTCATGTGATCCCCCTTTGGCAACCTTCTGACAATCGAAGTCAATAGGGAAGCCAAGTTCACTTAACAACCGTGTTACTAACTTCACAACTGCAGTGATTCACTTAACAAAGGTGGCAAGAAAAGTCCTAAAATAGGGCAAAACTCACTTAATAAATTTCTCAGTAACGTACATTCTGGGCTCGATTGTGGTTGTAAATCGAGGACTACCTGCATTTAAGAACCCTAAACAAACCAGGGGACGAATAATCCAACCTAAGGAATCACAGGAGCAGGCATTAAGGAAGCCGTCCTCAGGAAATAATAACAGATATTAGTAGACTATTCACTTATTTTCACACTAAGTATCCTTCTTGCACACATCGACTCTTCTGCATAGGTAGCATGACGCAGAATGGCAAGAGGAACACAGCTGCAGAAGTGTGAAGGCACAGGCAAGCTCATGTTTAAAACCTTCCACCGCTGAGCGTATTTTAAAGAGAGACAAGGCAATGTGAATCTGGGTTGAAGAGTCGGAAGCTACAACTGAACATTCAGGCTCAAAGTCCTTGTGGGTCATGAAGAGCACTTGGCAAAGCTAAGCCAGTCACGACTCTGGACTGTACCGTGATCATACAACTGGGAACAGGGAGAACATGTGTAAATAATTTGGACTTCTTGGGGAAAAGTTAGGATGAGTCTAAGTTTTAAACATCAATATAGGTAGTCTTTAACTTGCAATCATTGTCGGGGCCAGAATTTCTGTTGCTAAGCCGAGCGGTTATTGAGCCGTGCCTCACTGCCCACTGCCAGGAATTCGATCCTAACCGGCTCAAAGTTGAGTTAGCCTTTCATCCTTCTGAGAGCAGTAAAATGAGGATCCAGACTTTTGGGGGGGCATAGGCTGACTCTGTAAACCGCTCAGAGAGGGCTGTAAAGTATTATATAAGTGCTATTGCTATTGGGCTGCTGTAACCATCATAAATACATGCTGGTTGCCAAGGACCTGAATTTGGATCATGTTATCCTGGGGATGCTTCCAACAGTTGTAAGTGCAAGGAGTTAAGGACCAATCATAAATCACTTTTTTCACTACTTCTGTAACAGGTCGCCATAACCAACTCACCATGGCCAACTCACCACAGCCAAGTTGCCATGGGATAACTCACCACAGCTAACTCACCACAGCCAACTCGCTACAGCCAACTCACCATGGCCAACTTGCCGTGGGACAACTCACCACAGCCAACTTGCCGTGGGGCAACTCACTGCAGAACAAGAGTTACACTACTATCAAAGAAACGGCGGAAAAGAATCATTAAAGAAAGGATGAAAAAGGAGAGACAGAATGAAATGTGAATGGCTAAAATCAAAACAGGTTTTTTTTTTTAAAAAAAGTAAATAATTATAAATAGAATGGTTAAATTGTCCCACATCGAGTTGCTCCATGGCAAGACAGTGGTGACGAGTTGTCCCACAGCGAGTTGGCTGTGATGGATTGTCCCATTCCGCGTCGTAACTTCGAACGGTCACGAAACGAATGGATGTAAGTCGAGGACTACCTGTTCATCGGAGCCAGTTGGAATAAAAACTTTACCTTTCGGAAACCTCCGGATGCGGCTGCGTCGGGGCAGGCAAGACTTCCCCAGTTATGGCTGCCGCTTGCGGCAGATGCTGTATCCCTGCCTGCCCATTCTGGACGGCCGTGGTCTGCGTGGAAAGGGAGGGAGGAGCTGTGTTGTTCATGCTGCCAAAAGGTGGAAATGAAGAGGGCTTGCTGGCCGGCATCGTGCTACCCAGGCTGGAAGAAGAGGATGAAGCAGCAGTTGTGGTCAAGGTGGAGCTGGCAGTGGTGGTAGCGGAGGTGATGGCACTGCTCGAATTCATCGGGACAGCAGCGTTACTGGCGGTGGAGGATGGAGTGCAGCTGCCTGCAACCTGAGGCTGGGTGGAAGCAGGATGGCTGGTGGGAGGAGCGAGGTTGGACTGGGAAAGCAAGGAATTGTCCAATGGCTGTGTAGCAAGATAAGGACCTTGAAACAGAAAAAGGCACATAGAAATCAATGTCTACGGAGATTCTCAATCACCCAGGTCACGGTGGTCCCAAAGGTGCTTTTTTTTTTTCTTTTTCCAAAAGGCAACTGGACTTCCCTGCTTTTCCTTGAAAATGTTTCGCTTCCGAAGAACAGCAGTGATACTCCAAAGAGGCCCGGTTGAATCAGCAAAAACAAAACCATTGATTTCTAGGTCCCAAAGGTGCTTTTTCCAAAAGGCAACTGGACTTTCTTCTGAAGAAGCTTCTTGGATGAGAAACGAAGTATTTTCAAGAAGAAGAAGAAGAAAAAAAAAAAGAACAAGTCCAGTTGCCTTTTGGGAAAAGCACCTTTGGGACCTAGAAATCAATGGTTTTGTTTTTGCTGATTCAACCGGGCATCTGGTGGTATCATTGCTATTTATTTAAACCAGGGGTCTCCAAACCTTGGCAAGTTTAAGACTTGTGGACTTCCATGCCCAGAATTCCCCAGACAGCGCATGCTGTCTTAAAGTTGCCAAGGTTTGGAGACCCCTGATTTAAACGAAGCATCCATTCAGCTGAGGGTGCTCAAAAATTTTAGGTTGCAGGAAAAATAAGCCAAATCTCCAAAACGGATACATTTTCATGAAGGACAGCTTACCTTACTCCATCCATTTTTCCACTTGCAATTGTGAGCTGGAAACCACCCACCACCACCCCCAGCAGTCCCCGTGTGCTACTACGACCCAAACACCTTGGTACACAGCCCCAAATGCTCTGCAAAGCTTTGCATTTTTGTGGCAAACATGCAGGATATTTCGGGGGGGCGGGGAAGGGAACAGACAAGGAGCTGGAAATCAAAAACAACTTCTCAAGTTTTTGGGCTGCAGCAAAATATCACCCTCGGAGCCGTAACTTATGTACTGGACACAAGATGGCAGTACCGTTTCTCTTGCACGTATGACTAGCAGCCTATCGCCATTCTCAATAACAGCTGTGATAAAAGCCACACGCAGGAGAGGTGCGTCAAATAACATGAATAAATTTGCCCAAGATATCGGAGTGATAAGTCTGCACAGCCAAGGGCAGGGATGAGTTTGCACTTTCGAATGCCAGTATCGTAAAATGTTCAACACTGTTCCAATTACTTGTATTTTTATTTATTTTTTTGGCAAACTTGATGGAGGGGTGGATGAATGGGATAGAAACCATACCCAGATCGTATCTGCAGACTTGAGCGTAGAGTTTGAGCCTAGAAAACGATTCCTTGTTGGTGTGAGCTGTCTGCGAGAACCACTCGGCCACCGACTTCTCAGAGAGCTTGTTTGAGGCAGTGGATCCCACTCGCATGATCCCATCTGGCAAGAGTTTACAAATGGGCCGATGCAAACCGAGTTTGCAGGACTGCAAAAGAAGAGGGAGGGGAAGGAGGGAGGGAAGCATGGTGAATGCAAAGAGCTGGTGATGGATTCTTGCCAATGGACTCGAAAGCCCAACCTGCTGGACCGACCCAGGCTATCCCTAACCATCTTAAGAGAGCATATGCTGGGGAATATAGAATGCAGGAATAATGGAACCTGCCTATGCCGCAAGTCAAGACAGTTGTAAATTTTACAATCTTACTTGTGGTGGTCATTTGGCAAGTTGTTAAGTTAATCTGTAGTTTTTAAATGAGCCAATGGTTCTTTATGTCCCAAAAAAGTTAAAGTTGCCAATGGTTCAGTTTTGCTCAAAAAACGGAAATGTGGAGTGTTTTTATTGGGGGTGGGGGGGAACAGACATGTGGTCACATGACACAAGATGCTGCAAATGGCCACCAATGTGGCCATGTTGCCAAGTGCCCGAAGTTCGGTCACATGATTGGAGGAAGGGGAGGGACACCATCAGAACGTCAAATCTGGGTTGTAAGTAGCCGTCACTTTGAATGGTTGCTAAGAGACGAGCCGTAAGCCCAGGGCTACAGGTAGTCCTTGACTCACGACCACAACTGAGTCCAAAATGAAGGTTGCTAAGTGAGAAATTTTCTTATGTGAGCTTTGCCCCCTTTTGCAACTTTTCTTGTCACAGCCGTTAACTGAATCATGGCAGTTGCTAAATCAGTCATACAGTGGTTAAGTGAATCTGGTTTCCCCATTGACTTTGCTTGTCAGAAGATTGCAAAAGGTGAGCCCAGGACACTGCAACTGCCAGAAGTATGAGTCAGTTGCCAAGCGTCTGAATTTTGTTCACGTGACCATGGGCGATGCAGCAATGGTTATAAGTGTGAAAAAAGGTCATATGTCACTTTATTCAATGCTGTTGTAATTTTGGACAGTCACTAGATGAACTGTTGTAACTCAAGATGTCTACCTCACATACTGTTCTGACCGAACCCTGTTACCAGCAAGAAAATCTCAAACAAACGCAGCAACTCAAACCTTAACAGCTTTAATCTACAAATAACTTCTTTGTAGATAAAAAATGGCTTGCAGCCAATTAGTCCAACCAGAAAAGCCTTGACAGAATTCTTCAGATAAGTCTCCACACATAATGCTGGGTCCTTAGAGCAGTTTTGCCTTTTGCAAAGGCAAAAACCTTTTGAAACCAGGCTTATATTCCCTGGAGGGAGGAGCCATTACATTGCATCCTTACTCCCGAGTCGCCTATGCTGCTCCAGCTGTTCTCTTCTACGAAGCATCCTGTGCTTACGCGCACTTGGCACAGGCTCCTTGAGAACCTCCTCATCACTGCTGCCAGCTCCCACAATCCCTGAAGGCAGCAGTCCACTCTCTGATGGTCCCGGCCCCTCATCCGATTCCTCGCTCTCCTCCACCGTCCGCACCTTCCGCCGGCTAACCACAACACATCCTAATTGTGAGTCAGTTGTCAAGCATCTGAATATAAGTCGTGTGACCATGGGGAGGCTGCAACAGTCATAAGTGTGAAAAATGGTCATATGTCACTGTAACTCTGAACAGTCACTAAGTGAACTGTTGTAACTCGAGGACTACCTCACATCCTAAATGTGAGTCAATTGTCAAAGCATCCAAATATAAATCACGTGACCATGGGGATGCTGCAATGGTCATGCGAAAAACGGTGATAAGTCACTTTTTTCAGGGCCGTTTTGTAACGTTGAACTGTCACTAAATGAACTATTGTATGTCAAGGACTACCTGTACTGGTAAACAGAAACAAGTGCCCTGTTCACTAATTAAAGCCTTCCCCAAATTTTGGGTCCTTTACTGTTCTTGTCAAACAATGCCAAAAGTCAGGACGCAGGTGGACAAACAAGCAAGAGAGATGAATTTAAATGTACTTTAAAATTTACTCTGTAGTTTACTTTGGCAGCCTTTGAACGTCATTCTTTGTTTGCCTGCTTTCGAGCAAACCTTTGCAACTGAAATAACGCATCACGTTCTATGGCAGTAATTTAGGTTTAGAAATTATAGCCTTTGATGCAAAGGGCTTTCTCGCTCACTCTCAAATTATACTTGATTACTTTTTTCCATTTTGCTCTTCCTTGCTGTGCGTGGTAAATAAATGTGAATCTGAGGAGACATAGCACAGCTCTCTTGGATTGAAGGCCCCTTTGGCAGGGTATAATTTAGTCCAAGGGTATGTTAGAAAAAGTTAGCAGGATATTGTCTCCAACGTTTCATACAGGAAGTCCTCAAGATGCAACAGCACTGAAAAAAAGTGACTTATGACCGTTTTTCATACTTACGGCCATTGCAGCCTCCCCACACGTGATCAAAATTCAGACACTTGGCAGCTGACTCCTCTTTATGACGGTTGCAGTGTCCCAGGGTCACGTGATCCCCTTTTGCGACTTTTAGACAAGCAAAGTCAATGGGGAAGCCAGATTCACTCAACAACCGTGTGACTAACTTAACAACTGCTGTGATTCACTTAACAATGGTACCAAGAAAGGTTATAGAATGGGGCAAAGTTTACCTGACAAATGTCTCATTTAGCAAAAGAAATTGGGTGCTCAATTGTGGTCATAAATTGAGGATTAGCTGAATTATGTTGTCACCTTTTAAAATAATTTTACTGAAGAAAATGTCACTGTATCTCTGTCTCTGTCTGTCTGTCTCTCTCGTTACATTATCATTACCTGTTTTCCATGGGCTAATTTTTCTAATCTTCAAAGCCATAAATTATAAGTTCATTTTTCCTGTTTTTCAGCAAAAAGTCCATAGGGGTTTGTAGTCCCTGCAACTGAGGTTGACATCTTCCAAAATCAATGGAGTAATCATGAAATAAGCCATCACACCTTCAAAATACGCAAATTGAAGTATGTTCTACTCATACCAGTGTTTCTCTAGCTTGGCAACTTGAAGATGTGTGAACTTCAACTCCCAGAATTCCACATGCTGGCTGGGGAATTCTAGGAGTTTAGGTCCACACACCTTCAAGTTGCCAAGCTTGAGAAAACACTGGTCTACTCCACAAAAAATTAAGACTGTAATATTGTGCTTTACCAATAGCAATAGCACTTAGACTTCACAGTGCTTTTACAGCCCTCTCTAAGCTATTTACAGAGTCAGCATATTGATGTAAATGAATTGACCCAGACAGTACACTGTTCTTTAAGCACATATTTTATGTAAAGAAAAAACCAAGAGTATGTAAAACTTTCAGATTCTGAATGCATGCATGATGGATCACTTACTTTGAAAGGCCTATTGTTGTATAATGTACATCAAAGCGTATCTCATGACTCTTTTTGCAAGCTAAGTATTGCGAGCTAGAAACCCCTCCACTTTGAACATTGGCAGGATTCACACAATATACTTGGCCAGTTCACTTCAGGACCTGGGAGCTGAGAGCTCCAATGAGCACCCTATTATTCTGCTTGCTTAATTAAGTTGACTTGCTTCGCTGCCACACAATATTTACAAATTCAGTCTGTCTGGCCTCGTTAATAATCTGCCGTGTGTGGCAAAATCCTGGAAATTTAGATTAATTCAGTAACTGAATTAAGAAGCTGTGTGATTTCAACCATCAAGAAGCTATTTAATGTGACAGGTAAGAGTGTGTGTCGTGCACACTACAGTAAAACAAGATCAAATACAACTACTTTCACCTCCCATCCTTAATAAACCTGGGAATAATACTGTAGTGTGCCTATTAAGCTCAAATGTTTTGATATTATTGACTTGCTAATAAACTGGAGGGAGAGCTAACAGGGAGGTGAGTCCAAAACATTTTAAAATACAGGTAGCCCTCGATTTACGACCACAACTGAACCCAAAATTTATGTTGCTAGGTGAGACATTTGTTAAGTAGATTTTGCCTCGTTTTATGACCTATCTTGCCACAGTTGTTCAGTAAATCACTGCAGTTGTTATTGTTAGGTGAATCCGGATTCCGCATTGACTTTGCGGGTCAGAAGGTCACAAAAGGAGATCACGTGACCCCCGGCACACTGCAACCATCATAAATATGAACCAGTTGCCAAGTGTCCAGATCCTGAACCATTGGGGATTCTTCAATGGTTGTAAAAGTGTGAGAAATGGTCACGTTTTTCAGTGCCGTTGTAACTTTGGTAACTAAACTAAATGTTGTTAAGTCAAGGACTACCTGTATATATATTTAGGGAAGTCTTGCAATCATGGCCTTCTGGAAAACACAAAGAGTTCAGCATCCCCAAATTACAAGGTTTGTAGGAGGGCAGTACAAAATTTAACCACAGGATGGCACCTTCATAGGATGCAGCTTTTTATCTTCCTCGACCATCCATTTTAGTTGCTTTGTTCAAATAGGGCCCTGCAGGACTTTTCACTGACAGCTGGAATGTAGGGGTTGATGGATGTTCATTTGGGGGAGGGGGGGTGGGGTGGATGGGGGAGGGGCCCTGGAACTCCCATGCCCTTAAATTCCTCACCTCGTATATTGCAGTGAGGTCTCGAAAGAAGTTCTTCGCTCCATTCAGCAGGGCTTCGTTCTCCGGACACACCACCACGTAGGCGATGTCCCTCTGAGATCCGTAGGGCTCCAGCATCAGCCTCTCCCAATATGGTAAGGCAAAAGGCGACAGCACCAAGAAGTCATAATCGTGCCCCAACAAGAAGGTTGGAATGGGCAGTGGTTCAGGAGACTCATCCGTTCCTGGGGAGGAAAAATAAAAATAAATAAATATATGGACTGTAACTTTGTTGCTTGTAATCTTACGATTTATATTGACTGTTTCCTAGTATGATTTGATTGCTTATTGTACCCTATGACTATCGTTAAGTGTTGTACCTGATGATTCTTGATGAACATATCTTTTCTTTTATGTACACTGAGAGCATATACACCAAAGACAAATTCCTTGTGCGTCTAATCACACTTGGCCAATAAAGAATTCTATTTTATTCTATATAGTTTTCTTCCCAGGTGTCCTAATGGAGAGGGAATGTAAAACCCGTCCATTACACCTTCAGACGGGTTCCCAAGTTCACAGAAAGTTGCCTGTGTGATTCTGAGAACTGTTATTCCAATGCATCTGTGGAAAGCGCCATATCGCAGTCTAAAATTTTCCAAGAATCTAATTCTAGGTCCATTGATGGTTTGGGATTTTGGATTTTCTTTATATTCCGCCTATATAAAATGCCCATCATTTGCCTGACCCAAGCAGGCAATTATTTTAGAGCAGGGGTCTCCAACTTTGGTGACTTTAAGACTTGTGGACTTCAACTCCCAGAATTCCTCAGCTAGATTTGCTGGCTGAGAAATCCTGGGAGTTGAAGTCCACAAGTCTTAAAGTTGCCAAGGTTGGAGACTCCTGTTTTAGAGGTTCTGACCACAATCTATGAAATAGTGTTGTGTGGATTGTTATTTTGCTTTCTGAGGTGGCAACACAACATTAGACCTGTGGCCAATTCCTACAATGTATTTCTCACATTTATATGCCTTCAGTTCTCACACCCATGGCAGTTTTCATGTCCAATATCTTGCCACAGTTCTGTAACTACCATTTAAGCTATTTCCAAGATTATTCTTCTTTATAAATAAAAGCTAAGGTAGTTTAAAACACGCACCCAGCACCCAGTCGATTAAAGCAGAGTCTCCAACCTTGGAGACTTGTGGATTTCAATTCCTTGCTGGCTGGGGAATACTGGGAGTTGAAGTCCACCACTCTTAAAGTTGCCAAAGTTGGAGATCCCTGGATTAAAGGATAGTCATGTTTCATAGACAATGTTTACCGTAAGAGCCTCGTCCAGCCATTTTATGAAACTGTTGCCACGTGAGGGGACCTTGTACACCCCAAGATCGAACCGTTCGTTTTTTCTGAATGGCATCCTGAAGAACAGGTTGGAGCGAGAGCAGCATGCGAAGGACGTCCTGAGAACATTGCATGCTCACATCTACAACTGGAAGGAAAAGAAGGTCATTCAGATGAATTGGGAAGCAGAGAATTGATCATTGCTTTTAATTGTTAACAGGTACGTTTCTAAAGGCCTTATAGCTCAAGAGACAGGATTAAGGAGCAGGAAGGGGGCATTTTCAGCTTTAGAAGTCCATTTCAGGGAGGGAGGGAGGGAGGGAGGGAGGGAGGGAGGGAGGAAGGAAGGAAGGAAGGAAGGAAGGAAGGAAGGAAGGAAGGAAGGAAGGAAGGAAGGAAGGAAGGAAGGAAGGAAAACATCTCAGGGACAGTTGATTTCACTATCAAATAATTCTTCTTCTCAGTAATTTTTTTCTGGAGGTTCCAGAGAAATTGGCCTTCCTATAATATAAACCATGTAGAATTATAGGAAACAGATCTTGGCCTTTTTCTGTTTGTTCAGATACCTGTAGAGGGTTATTCTATCCCTCCTCTATCTATTTAAAGCTAACACAATCTGGTGACACTGAGTGAGGACTTGAAAGTGATGACCTTTCCCACAAGTTGGAACAGGGAGAAAATTAAGCCAGAAAGTCCCAAGACCGTCCCTGATTAATTACAATGCAGCCATTACAGCTGTCTCTGTGGAAATTTCCAGGATCTCCACTGCAAGCCTGCTATTTCATGACAGGAATTTCTTCCAAATTTCTTCCCCCCAAAAAATCTCAACTTTCCCTTGGCTGTTGACTGGAGAGGGCAAGGATTGTTCTCTAACATAGCACATTTTGTACTGTAAATCTTATATCAATTTGGAGCAATTTAGTACGTTATTCAGACTTTGTTCATCAGAATCTATACCAGGGTGGGCAACTCTGGCAACTTTATAACCTGGAGACTTGAACTCCCAGACTTCCTGGGGCAGCCATACTGGCTCAGGAATTCTGGGAGTTGAAGTCCACAGGTTGTAAAGTTGCCAGAGTTGCTCACCCCTGATATATACAAACCAAGATCTGACTAGTTCTTTAAAGTTATACGGGACTTACAAAACCACAACCGAGCCCAACATTTCTGTTTCTTAACAAGGCACTTAAGTGAGTTTTGCCCCATTTTGCAACATTTCTTGCGGCAGTTGTTCAGTGAACCACTTCATGTATTAAGTTAGTAACACGGTTGCTAAGTGGATCTGGCTTCCCTGTCGACTTTGTCAGAAAGTCGCAAAAAGTGAGCACGTGATCCAGGACACTGCAACCGTCATATAAATGAGTCAGTTGCCAAGCCTCTGGATTTCGATCATGTGACCATGGGGATGCTGCAATGGTCTTAAGTGAGAACAAAAATCGTCATTTTTTTTCAGTGCCATTGTAACTTTAAACGAATGATTTTAAATGGAGGATTGATTGGCTGTAAATGGACCAAATGCGGATAACTGAAACAGATTATTCTGTGGACTGAAGGATCCCAAATCTTAAAGTTGATTAAATACCATTCCTACATTTCTCTTTGTCACTGGGGTTCCCAGGACAGGTAGTCCTTGACTTACAACAGTTCCTTCAGTGACCGTTAGACGTTAAAACGGCACTGAAAAAAGTGACTGATGACCATTTTTCAAACTTAGGACTGTTAAAGCATCCCTGTGGTCACAGGATCCAAAGTCAGACACTTGAGAGCTGACTTGTATTTATGACGGTTGCAGTATTCCAAGGTCACGGGATCCCCTTTTGCGAGCTTAGGACAAGCAAAGTCAACAGGGAAGCCAGGTTCACTTAACAACCGGGGTTACTAAATTAACAATGGCAGTGATTCACTTAATAACAGCGGCAAGATAAGTTGTAAAATGGGGCAAAACTCACTTCACAACTGTCCCACTTAGCAACAGAAATTTTGGACTCAATTGAAGTCATAAGTCAAGGACTATCTATAGCCCACAGGGTTTTTTCCAGCCAACTCTGTAGGTTAAACAGCTCTTACATTCCTGAACTTGACCAGAATTGTATATGAAGTGGTAACTTCCCACTGAGATGACACAAAAAACTATAATTGTTCAGGGTTCTGTTGATGACACAGAGGCTGCAGAACACAACTGCTAAAATTGCTGGTGAGGACATCAGTAGCAAATCACATCTATGTTCTACTCCAGGTGTTCATAATTTCTTTTCCTGGCTTGCTTTGCAGTTTAGTGATAGTATCAGCTTGCATTTTGTTTCTGATCCAGATTTGTTTTTATTAGGTTTTTACTTTATTGTTCCATATTGATTTTATCACACTCCAAGAATTACTTTAGGGCTGTTTATAAATATTTTATTAGATATATATCTCAATAAGGTAGGATACATAATGCTTTGTGTTTCCCCAGAATAACAGCTTCGCCAGTTTAAGCTGGGCTGAGAGAGGAAGTGATCGGAGCTTCTCTGACTGAGGAGGAATTTGAACCAGGTCTCCCCAGTGCCAGAAATGCTTTTAAAAAAAACAGACTGGCTTTCTATTTAAACCTAAATCAAATACTGTCTTTTAAAAAACATGAAAAGTAAAAAATGATTCCACAGCTAACTAAACCTTTTATACCTCTCCTACCAACTGTTACAAGTTTTTCTATACAGGTAGTTCTCCAGTTACAACAGTAATTGAGCCTGGTAATTAAGATTGTCATGATAGTTGTAAAACATGTGACTGGATGTGATTTTATGATCTTGTTTCCAATGGTCACTAAGCAAATACCACAGTTGTTTTTGGCAAAACTGTTACAAATTGCATTAATATGACCGTGTCCATAGATGCAGGCCAGTGCAGTGCTGAGAGCCCAAAATCTGGTCACAGGACTGCCAGAGGAGGGTGTAAAAATTGGGTTGCAAGTCCCTTTTGGGGATCCGTTGTAACTTTGAATTATCATTAAACTACTGATTGTAGATCGAGGACTACCCGTACTTCATAGTATGTTTTCTGCTGTGCTTGTCTTATTGAAGATGCATGGACTTCAACTCCCAGCATACCCCCAGCCGGCCATGCTAAGGAATTCTGGGAGCTGGTCTGCACATCTTTAAATTGCAAGGTTGAGAAACGTTATTCTAGATCAACGTTTCTCAACCTTATCAACTTTAAGATGCGTGGACTTCAACTCCCAGAATTCCCCCAGCCAACAAAACTTACTGAATTCTGGGAATTGAGGTCCATGCGCCTTACATTCAATGAGGCTGAGAAACACTGATCTAGAATAATGTTTCTCAATCTTGCAATTTAAAGATGTGCAGAGCAGCTCCCAGAATTCCCCACCAAGGCTGGCTGGGAAATTCTGGGAATTGAAGTCCACCCATCTTAAAGTTTGCCAAGGTTGATAAACACGGTTCTAGAAAATTAGGAACAGATAAGCAAGTTATTGTTTCTGATGGAAAATAATACTTGTAGCTTAGGGTTAAACTGTGAGATCCCGGTGTTCTCTGAGCTTGGCTGTTTTCTTGCAGACATTTCATTACCAAAGTAGGTAACACCATCAATGCAAGTTTTTGGTTTTTTGCCATTTGTCATCAACCAACTATTCACATGAGCCGCGGTGGCACAGTGGTTAGAATGCAGTACTGCAGGCTACTTCTGCTGGCTGCCTGCAATTTGGCAGATCGAATCTCACCAGGCTCAAGGTTGACTCAGCCTTCCTTCCATCTTTCCCAAATGGGTAAAATGAGGAACCAGATTGTTGGGGGGCAATATGTTAACTCTGTAAACCGCTTAGAGGGGGCTGTAAAGCAGTGTAAAGCGGTATGTAAGTCTAAGTTCTATTGCTATTGTAAGCCCACGTTTTACATGGGATTAAAACACGTTATTTTATTCGATCGGCAAACTGAGGCACTTACCATTTCGTTTCGACCAGTGATGCAAACAAGTACTCTTCACAAGCGCTTCGTCAACCTTCCCTCCCGACATGTTGTCCATAAACTGGCGTCCATGTTCCAATGCGAGATAGCAGTCGTAGCAACAGTCTCTTTCCTCGGCCCGCACCAGATTGCCCGCGGCGCCAACTTTGGGCAAGGGGTCTTGATCGGCTGCTCCAAACGGCGAAAACAAGTTGGTGCATTGGTCTTGCAGCAAAAGTATCAGCTCGTCGGGAAGTCGGTCCATCTCCTTCAAGCTTGCACTCTGTTCGACAGAACCAGCGCGAAGAGTCTCGAAGCGTTTCTCCGCTTCTTTGCCGCATTCCGAGTTGCGGCCCAAGATGTCTAACTCATCCTCAAGGAACAATCCCGAGCTGTTGCCAAATTTCCGGTTCATGACCGCGCTGAATCCGCACGTACACCTGTACTGAGCTTCCTGGGTTGGGTCTGGAATGTAAACTCCGACGTCAGCACCTTTGATGTTCATGTTGCAAACACAAATGCAACAGCTGTCAAAGTTACAGTCTTTGAAAAGATTCATCACCGATTCGGACAGAATGAGGGTCACATAGAGGCTGTGCGCCTCAGGGATTGACGGGACCGTCGCTGGCTCGACCGAGTTTAAGGGCCTACAGGTGGATGGGGTCGAGGCAGGAGAGTACAAATCGGAATTCTCGTACTTGACGGAGCCTTGCGCGCTCGCTGGCCCACCCGCCCCGCGGGGAGTCCGAGGCGTCCTTGGAGTTCGGGGAGTTGGAAAGCGAGGGGTGGAAGGGGAAGGAAGGATCCCAGCGCCGCTGTTGCTTGGCGGGGCGTTGCTGGGGGGCATACCGAATGGGGTATGTGTCTGCGGAGTGTAGGCAGGGCCATATTCTTGGTCAATGGTGCTCCCGTCCCTGGAGAAGGAAGGGAAAAGCTTTTAATTCAAGACTTTCAAACAGTATGCATGAAAGCTAATTTAGTTTACTTTACTTTATTGTCATTGCACCTCGTACAATGCAATTAAATACCATCTTCAGTGTACATTATGACTATGAAAATAAACATACACATCCTTCACATTCTATACATTGAATTGAAACCCCCTGATATTGCATTAATATTGCACTATACAGTAGAATTCAATAGAGTTACTGCCCTGGGACAGAAGCTGTTTTTCAGCCTATTTGTCCTTGTTTTTATTATCCTGTACCGTCTGCCAGATGGTAATAGTTCAATTTAAGGGTGCCCAGCATGAGATGGATCTTTGAGAATGTTTTGAACTTTCTCAAGGCAGCAGGAGCTAATAAGCAAAGCATAATTATAAAGAGTTATACAGGTACTCTGATGATCATAAGGGAACCTACCAAAGACAGGTAGTCCTCGACTTACAACCACCAATGAGTTCAAAATTTCTGTTAAGTGAGACACTTGTTAGGTGAGTTTTGTCCCATTTTACAACCTTCCTTGCTGCAGTTGTTAAGTGAATCACTGCAGTGGTTACGTTAGTCACACAGTTGTTAAGTGAATCCGGCTTCCCCACTGACTTTGCTTTTCAGGAGGTCACAAAAGGAGCTTATGTCTCACACACACACACACACACACACATACACACAGGCACTGTGACCGTCATAAATATGAATCAGTTTCCGAGTGTCTGAATTTTGATCATGTGACCAGGGGCATGCTGTAACAGTTGTAAATGTAAAGAGTGATCAAAAAGTCACTTTTTCAGTGATGCTATAACTTTGAACAGTTACTAAACGAACTGTTGTTAAGTCGAGGACTACCTACCTGTACAGTCATACGTCATGATGGTCATAAAGCGAGTCATCATGTGACTGGACCTGATTTCATTGCTCTTTTTGAATCAGTCATTAAGCAAAAGCCACAGCGGTTAAGCAAATGCCACGGTCATTAATTGAAACCATGGTCCGTTATAGAGAGTTTATTGCCAGAAACTGGAAGTAAATGCTGGTTTCTGGCAAAGATGTGGTAAATCATGATCAAATGATAATGGGATGCTGCAAATAGCCTACAGGTTGGCTGTGAGTATGACTAGTTGTAAGTCGAGGACTAACTTAAACAGCAAGGAGATGGAACAACGAATTATTCCACACTTCCTTGATGTGCTAAAACAGCTTAATATAGGAATCTTACATTAGTTTCTGTCAGATACTTTTAATTTTACAGGAATGCTATATTTTTAGTGCTTGCTGCGCTAGTTTGATGAGAGAAAAATATTATTGTTGCTTATTGACGTTAAAAAACAAGCAATCAATCTCAAACATTGATTGGAGAACTCGTAATTTAAGGATCTTTTTCAATGGAACAGAACATTTATACACATTTTTTTCCTATAAATGAGAAAAATATCGCGGCACACATACACACGCTCCATATACCCAGCACTATCAGACTTCCAAAAGTATAGAGGAATTCCTGGTTTGTCTATACTCTTAATAGACTTCATGGCTTATTAAAATTGATAGTATTAAGCACCCCCAAGATACTCCTTATACTGCAATCAAATTGTACATGTTAAATATTTTTAATAACGATGTTTAAACAGAGAAAAAACAATAATAAATTATGGTTTGGCATAAAGAAGGACTAGGGGTGACATAATAGCAGTATTCCAGTATTTGAGGGGCTGCCACAAAGAAGAGGGGGTCAAATTGTTCCCCAAAGCACCAGAAGGCAGGACAAGAAACAATGGATGGAAACTAAACAAGGAGAAAAGCAACCTGGAATTAAGGAGAAACTTCCTAACAGTGAGAACAATTAATCAGTGGAACAGCTTGCCACCAGAAGTTGTAGGTGCTTCATCACTGAGGTTTTTAAGAAGAGACTGGACAGTCCCTTGTCTGAAATGATGTAGGCTTTCTTCCTTGAGCAGGGGGTTGGACTAGAAGACCTCTGGGGTCCCTTCCTGCTCTATTCTGATTGACATAAATGTGTATTAGACAATGAACTTTCCAAGTGTCGTCATCACTGAAAAAGTGCTCAATAAACAAACCTAAGCCTTGATAAAATGTATCTGGATTCCGTAAAACACAGCCATGCTCTCAGACCAATACATTTGTCAGAAGACAATGTAATTTCGATGAAATACTTTTATTATCTCATCTTAAAGAAACACTTACCCTTCTTTAATGAATGGCATCGTAGGTCCTGGTGGAAGCAAATCCAACTTGCCAACAGTCCAACTCTGCCGATAAACACACTCCTCTGGCAGTTTGATGGCAGGGAGACAGTGGCTTGGGAGAGTCTTCAGTGGGGCGAACATGGAACATCCCATGAAAGCTTGACTGTTCTCAGGCTTATAAACATAGGAATAATCCTGAAACACACATCAGGAAGATCATTTGAAAAGAGCTAAGGGTGGAAAGTTTAAACAGAAAGACTCACTGATTTAAGGTTTAAATGCTTGTCTACTTTAATGATCAGTTGTCTCATGTCCTCACTTAGTGATCGGTCTCTTAATGGACATTCAAAGGTATGACAGCCCGCCCCCTAAAGTTATCCCAAATATGCTTTTCAAAAGGCAGTTGGACTTTTTGCTCTCTCTCTCTCTCTCTCTCACACACACACACACACACACACACACGAAAATGTTTTGTTTCTCATCCAAGAAGCAGTTTCTTTAGGACTGAAAAAACTTCTTGGATGAGAAGCGAAACCTTTTCAAGGAAAACAACAACAAGAAAGTCCAGCTGTCTTTTGAGAAGCACCTCTGGGACAACCATGACCTGGATGATTGAGAATCTCCACAGACATTCCCTCAAAAGCTACTTACCACCCGGTCCCCAAAATGACTACTGAAACTCCCCTGTGGTCATTTATGTTGCAGTGCCCATCGGGAGGGGGGGAGGGGCTTTGGGAGACCTGGGGCAGGTAAGTCTGAGCCTGAATTAGGCCTCCGAGGGCCTCCCCCACCCAAGGCAACCTGTGCTCCATTTAAATGACCTGCACTTTCATTTAACAGCTGCACCGGGGAGAGCAGGAGCTGTGGTTTGTTAATCAAGGCCACCTTGTTTTACAACCATCATGACATGGGACCATAATGTGCAAGCTCTATTAAGGACGACCTGCACTGGAGGAAAAATAAAGATACTAGTTAGAGGAAGAAAAATGCGCTCCTCCCTGAGCGTAGATAATGGCGAATCTCTCATTTGTGGCAACATCTGTTTTTCCCCACTGCCAATGCACCTCCTCCACACAAAATGCATTCACCTCATAACTGATACAGGCAGAAGTGAAGTTAATATTTAATTTGAATGCTGAAAAAAGTCCAAAGTTAATCAAACAAGCTGTTGTCACAACTAATGAAACGTGAGTCCATTTTCACTGTGCACCCAAATAAAGCTATGAAAAATCTCGTAATGCTTTTGGGGGAGGGGAGGGGGGAGGAGAGAAACCCACCAAAATGAATTCCAGGAGGGAAAAATAAATAAATAAAAAGTATTAAAATGAACAATCCTGGCTGTTTCAGAAGAAACATACCATTCAAAAAAACATTGCCTCCGACAATAAACAAACCAACCCAAAAGCTGTTAAATTGTCCTCCTCTGTCATTTTTGTAGATCAATCAAAACTAGACAACATAACTAACGTTCAGGAACACCCAAAAGGAATTCACAAACCTTTATTTCTGTAGGTTTTGGACTACAGAATCCCTCATCCACTTCAATCCTGAACTGAAGGCCACCAGTAACACCATTTCCTTCAAGGATTGTTCCGCCGGGTGTGGTGTCCATGCTGCCATACTCCTTATTGTTCATATTCATGGGAGAAAATCCCATAATGTGTTGCTCCAAGGATGGTGGCGTGGGATACATTTTATGAAGATCAGCTGTACCTGGTTTAGGTTCAAGTTATTTTAACGTGTTATTTTTCCTGCCACATGCCACAGGCAACTTAAACAATACAGCTGCTTTCGTGAAATTGCCTTTCTGCACGTTTTATTCTTTTGTCTTATGTTTAAAGGATACTGAGGCCTATGAACTTTGTAAAGGGTGTTTTTGCAAAGCTAAAGCACAGGCATTTTTAAACCAGCCTTTTTAGGACTTCTACATCTTCCAATGGTTACACCTAGCCATTTGCAAGCCAGCTCACAAATAGCATTAAATTCCATAAACCCACAATGGTGCTCTCTCACCTCTAGTAGAGACCACCAGAATAAATGTTATAAATACCGTATTTATCGGCGTATAACACGCACTTTTTCCCCCTGAAAATAGGGGGCAAATGATGTATGCGTGTTATACGCCGATATAATGTTAAGAAGCCTTCGTGAATGCTGCTGGGATCGGGATCAAGGACACAAATGAAAGAAGGGGAGGGAGGAAGCAACCGAAGCCTGTCCTTCTCTCTGGGTCAGCTCTGTCAGTCGCTCTCTCGCTCCTCCACCAGCACAGGAAGAAACTGCTTCAAAGAAGCGGGGCTTCCTGAAGCGCCGTTTCTCCCCACCCCCACCCCCGCCCGCCCGCGCAGTGCTCGTTCTGCCTGACTGCCTGCCTTCGTTAATGGTTGAATCGGAACAGCTTCGGCTGAGTAAAAGAGGCGAATAGTTATTATTCTCAGCCGAAGCTGCTCCCAAACAACCAGAAACTAAGGCAGGCAGGCAGGCAGGCAGAATGGGACACTGTGGATTGAAGCGCGCGCGCGGGTGGGAGTGGGGGTGAAACCCGAGCGCCTTTCCTGAAATTCCCTCTTAAAATGAAGATGCGTGTTATACGCCTGTGCCCGTTATACGCCTCGATAAATACGGGTAATTACTTGTCTTTTTTTAAAAAAGTTACATAAGCTTAAGCAAAAATTGGACAAAAATCAAGAACCTTTCTTCCTCCCTCCCTTGTATTTGCCACCCATCTCACCACCAGGTAACTCTGAGTGTCTTACAATTATCCAGAAATAAAAAATAAAACATGATAAAAATGTTAGGAAGGAAGCTATCTCCTTTTCCCTTTCATTTTCCCAAACCATTAATCACTAAATGTGTCTTTTGCACTGAAGATTAAATATTGGGGATTGCTGCTTATATCTGTTTAAATCATTTCATTTTGTCATTTTAAATTATTCTTTTAACTCTAGAAATTCCAAAGGTGCTTTTTCCAAACAGCAACTGGACTTTTTTTTGGTTATTTTGCTTTGAAAAGGTTTCGCTTCTTATCCAAGAAGCTTCTTTAGTTCTGCAGAAGAGGTTTCTTGGATGAGAAGAGAAACATTTCAAAGGGAAAACAAAAAACCATGACCTGGATGATTGAGAATCTCCAAAGACAATTCTAGAAACCATATTCTAAATGTGCTTTGCTGTGTTGTATGTTATGAATAAGGGAATCATTTCTGCTTAAATTTAGTTAATCTTCTGTTATGAAAATATACTATTAGTTTTGATTTTGCTGTCTATTCTCCAATTTTGGTCTCCCAAGCTTGTATCAACAACCAATTTCATTTTTCCTTGGCAGAGCATAATTTATTTTTGCTGCTGTCATTAAATATTTTAGTAAATTATAATATTCTTCATGTATACATCATGTAATTACAGTATTCCTAATAGGAATATTTATGCTTTGAGGCCAAATTTCTGTATATTTTGTTATATTTCCTTCCAGATACGTTTAGGTATTTTTGCACAAACGTTATGTGTAATAAAATGATCAAAAGAATATTTTATTACATGTGGTGTTCGTGCAAAACTATATGGCGTTTCCAGCATTTATTATACATTATTTGTCCATCTTGGCAATCTTCGATGGAGTTATATGCCCACTTTAAAACATTTTATACCAATTTTGTCTCAAATTATAGACTGAGTGAATGCTATTGATTTTTTTCACAGCTCTTCCCACTGTTCCACTGTAATTACTTCCTTGAAGTTTTGCATCAATTTTTAATTTGTTCCATCTCCATGACATATTTCAGTAGCAATTTATAAATATATCCTAGGAAATGTTCTTGACTCGTATAAGTGCTTTGAATTCTGTTATCCTTCTCAAGACCCATTCTTGAGTCTTAAGGTCATTATTCTTTCGGCAATTTGTAATTTATTAACTATGGTAAATTCCTATCTTTATTAAGCAAATCTTGCCATGTCTGGTTTTTTTTGAGGCTGAATGTACCATATTAGCATAAATACCTAAAACTTGCTGTAGTTATCCTTTACATAAAAAATAATTGATGGTGATGCTAATGGTAAAGACCTATCCTTATTCTCACTCAGAAGATTCCAGTGCTCTTGCTGTGTTGTGCTAGTTGTGCCTTCTTCGTAAATTCTGTGGCCTCCTCCAATACTTCTGTTCGTAGAAATGATTTCAGCTCTCGAAGTTTGTTTTCCAATCTTGCTTTCAAAACCCCAACTGTAAAATTAATCTGTCTTATTCTTTCATTGAGAAGTTGGAGCTGTGCTTTCTGCAGGATGTTTTCTGTCCTGTGTCCCTTCACTGTTGAACACAGGCGCAGGCTGTTGGGGATGAATCTGTGTTGTCTGCATCTCAAAAGCCCCAAATGGTTCCTGTAGTCTGCAATTTTTCTGGAAATCCGTTCATACTCCTGCACCATTCAAAGGGTGTTCATTCCAAAGTGTTCATCTCTAAGACTGGAATTTACTTAGATGGTTGAAAAATTTACTTTCTATATGCTCAGGTACTAATAAAGGAGAATATTTGTAACTCATGACTGAAATGAAGGTTGCTTGGTGCTCTTGAAGCTTGGTTTTTTCCTTGCAGACATTGCATTACCCAAACTGGGTAACATCAGCCTAGCACTGATGATGTTACCTAGTTTGGGTAATAAAATATCTGCAAATAAAACAAGCAAGCTCAGTGAATAGGCTTCCCCAATGTAGTGTCTTCTAGTTCAGTTAGACTGCAACCTTCGTAATCTTCTGCCAATGTGAGAAAGCTGTCCTAGAACAGCATTTTTACAATGGAAACTGTTTTGTTGTGTTTTCATTTTAGTTGGTACTGTATCTACTTCCATGATAAAGTTTCACATTATCAAACCACAAAGATAACCCAAGAAAAATTGTAACACTACAAAAAAGCAACTTACTTATGCATGACAATGGGTCCAGGTTTCCAGCTTTTGACTCTTTGCAACTAGACTTGTCATCTGTTCCATTCAATATTCTTTTAGATCCCGGCTAGGAATGAAAGAAAGAAAAATAAACATCCCCAAGGCGTAAGTTCCAAATCGTAACACTGGACAATTTTTTAAAATGTAAAATAATTAACCCTTTTATTTTTAAATGCAAGCAAACAGCTGAGCTAATAAAACAGAATATCATCCAAATCACATTATACATTAAAAGCTTCAATTATCTGCATATGTTCCATTGACAACATCTGGGTAACTGCACGGCCATTAAATTTGAGAGTAAAACAATGAGAAAATTTATCAGCATCTTCCCTAGGACCGCATGTCATTAATTAAGATGCATGGAGCAGCAGTCGCCAACCGGTGGGCCCCGGCTCACTGATGGGCTGCAATGGTCCGCAGAGAAATGTCACCCCCAGAGCACCCTCCCAAAGCCATTAATCCAGGCTGCGCGGGAACACAAGGTTGAGCCACCCACATGGCCTGCGGGAACCCTCCCCACCCACTTACTCCTTACCCTGCAAACTTGCCTGCTAAGTTGCTATCTTTCCTTCTTTTTTTTTCCCCCAACCATCAGCTGTTCTGCTGTGCCAGGAGATTTAGATTAGCTAGAAAGCAGGAAATCGTTGGATTTCTTGCTTTCTAGCTAATCTTTAGATCTTCGGCTCTGCCTAACCTTCCTGAGGACTGAAGCTTCTATTGTTCAGTGCAGACTCACTGCAAGCGAATTTTATGTGACCGACTCAGGTAGCCGATGGAAGATAGATAGATCTCTGAATGATTCTGTGAGCAACTCAATCTGCCTGCCTGCTTTGCCTGATTTTGGGTAAAAGTTGCTCTTTTTTAAATAAAAAATTCAATATTTACATAAATATTTATAATATTTACATACAAGCCATGCCCAGCCAGTCACATGATCACCAAGCCACACCCACAAGTTAGGCCACGCCCAAGAACCAGTTGTTAAGAAATTTGAATCCCACCCCTGCCTGTGTGTATGTGTGTGTGTATGGGAGAGAGAGAGAGAGAGGAAAGAGAGAGAAAGAGAGAGAAGTTAGATCAGATCTCTCTTTCTCTCCCCCCTTCCCAACTTCAGCAAGCCACCGTCAGTCAAAATTCATATTAGTGGTCCCGGGATTTAAAATTATGAGTTTGGTGGTCCCTGAGGTCCAAAAGGTTGGTGACCCCTGGTATGGAGGATAGTGTGGTGCTGAGTACAACACCAGTGGGAAGCAGTACATCAGTGGGAAGCAACTGGCCATCTAAAGGGATGGTTTCTTCTTAGCAGCACCAACTTCAGAGTGACTTAAGAAGCAACGGATGGAAACTAATCAAGGACAGAAGCAACCTAGAATTAAGGGAGAAATTTCCTGACAGTGAGGACAATAAACCAGTGGAACAGCTTCCCTCCAGAAGTTGTGGGCGCTCCAACACCGGAGGCTTTCAAGAAGAGATTGGACAACCATTTGTCTGGAATGATGTAGAGATTCCTGCTTGAGCATGGAGTTGGAGCAGAAGACCTCCATAGTCCCTTCTGCTCTATTCAAGTTGATTGATATCATTAAATAAATGTGTGGCTGCCTAAATCACACATTGCTGATAGTTTACAACATTTAAAAATCCACCACATACAAAACCATAAAAAAACATAAGAGAACAAATCCATCAGGACAAGATTCAATAATCCATCTGCATTTAAAAGACAAAGGCCCACTTTTGAAGGCAGCAAAGTCCATATTTTAGACAGAGAGGACGGCTGGTTTGAAAGAGGGATCTCAAAGAGGCCATCTATGTAAAAACTGAACAGCCCTCCCTCAACAGAGGGGGAGGGATACAACATCATCTATCTCCAGTTTACAACAGTCCTTTCAGCAGTTCCAAGCAGGTTCCATGCTTATTTGCACAACTCAGGTGACCCTGAGGACAGAGACAAACCTCCAAGAGGCCTCAACAACCCTCTAAAAGAATGCAAACGGCCAGCTGTCTGCAAGGAATATATAATCCTTCCATTCCCCACCATCCAGCCAGAGCTGAAGAAGCTTCTTGGCTGAGAAGCAAAACGTCTTCCAAGAAAAACCAGAAAGTCCAGTTGCCTCTTGAAAAAAGCACCTTTGGGACAACCCAAAAAACCCCACCCCACCCCCTAGGGCAGCAGCAACACATCGCCATTATCACACTACTGTAAGGCTCCCAACCTTAAAAAAGCTACTTACTGTTAGCTCATCTTCATCAGAGTTGAAGAGATTGTCAAGGTCAGTGTAGGAGACAACCAGGTCATTTTCATGGAACAAACTAGTTGAAGCCGTGCGATTGTGAGGGGGATTACGCTGCGCATCTATTGCTGAAAGAAGATCCAAGGTCAAAGCTTCACTGTTAGGCATGATCTAAATTGTAACATTTCCACTGCAGGTCCTAATTCCATTAGAGGCTCTACTGCCAAACAAACGAATGCAGGTGGTCCTCGACTTACAACAGTTCGTTTAGTGACTATTCAAAGTTACAACAGCACTGAAAAATGTGACTTAGGGCCATTTTCCAGAGTTACAGCCTCTGCAGCATTCCTATGGTCACATGATCAGAATTCAGATGCTTGACAACTAGTTCATATTTATGATGATCGCAGTGTCACGGGGTCATGCGACTTCTTTTGGGACCTTCTGACCAGCAAAGTCAATGGGGAAGCCAGATTCACTTAACAACCATTTTACTAACTTAATAACTGCCATGATTTCACTTAACGACTGTGCCAAGAAAAATTGTAAAGAAGGGAAAAACTCACTTAACAAATATCCCACTTCACAACAGAAATTTGGGGCTCAATTATGGTCAATTGTGGTCGTAATTGAGGACCACACGTATATCCCTGTTACTCTTAACAGATTTTTTTTTAACAATAAGCCAGCCGAACATTTTTTTAAATATTAAGAAATTTTACCTTGCTTGACTGAAGGGCTGAAAAGTGACATTGCATCTTCTCCCACACTGGGTGTTCCATCGTCAGGCTGTGGAAAAGGTTAGCAGTCAGTAGCGCAGGTGAAAGAGGGATGTGTGATAACCCCAAAACAATCGGATTCTGCCATCCACTAAGACCAACCACTTAGCAGAGCACTGCCTCCTTCATTGATAGTCGATTCCCCTCAAAGAGCTGCTGTACCGACATCTTTTTACATGAAGATCTTTGGGGACAATGTAAGATCTCTGTGCTCTACTCTCTCAGCTATGGTATCTTCAAAGCAGGGGTGGGCTTCAAAAACTTTAGCAACCAGTTCTCTGCCCGGCTGCTGGGTGGGCGTGGCCATGGTGGGCGTGGCCTAGTTGGCCTCCTGCACCACGCCAGAGGGATCGGTTTCGCCCTCCCCAGGCTCCAGAGCCTTTTCTCAAGCCCCCAGGAGGGCAAAAACGGTCTCTCCGGGCTCCAGAGGCCCACTGGAGATTGGAAATGGGCCTGTTTCCGGCCTTCTGGAACTTCCAGAAAGCCTCCCTGGGCTCTGGAGATTTTCCTCAAGGCTCCAGGAAGGCGAAAATGGGCTCCCCAGGTTCCAGAGGCCCGTTTTTTGCCCTCCTCGAGCCTCCACATGGGCCCTGTACTTACCTGGGATCTAAAACGGGCCGCGTGGAGACTCCTGGAAGCGGAAGGGAAGGGTGGGGCCAGCCAGGAGTGGGATTTGCCAGTTCACCGAACCGGTCATTAAAAATGATAAAAATTAGCTACCGGTTCACCCGAACCAGGGCGACCAGGAGCTGCCCACCCCTGCTTCAAAACTGAAAAGTCTAGAGAAGTAACCAGGCAGAATCACAGACCAACAAACCTACTCTGTAAAATATTTTGTGCATAACCCCATCCAAAATCTGAGTAAGATACTTTTTTCCTTCTTTTTTTTTCTGCTCTCTTTTCCCCTTTCCCTTCCCTTCATTTCCCTTTAGCAATGGATGGAAACTAATCAAAGAGAGTGTCATGCTCTTGTTGGGAGTCTGATTCTGAGGGGGAGATTAAGCAGCCGACAGGGAGTGGGAATGTGGCTCCGGTGGCTGTGGAAGAAACGGGAGAAGGGCAGTCCGGCTGGGCATTCAGAGGAAGACCCAGGGCCACCCCCTCTTCATCCTAGGGCACATTGGGAGGAACGGAGAAGGGAGCAACATGGCTTATGAGAGAGAAAAAGGCCCTGATCCCTTTCATTAGTTGCAGGTGCATTATCTTTGTCCAGGTTTATCTGGATTGTGGCGTCCTCCCAACTGTGGGTGCTGCGTTATCCTTTGAAAGTCTGCAATTTATCATCCTGGCCTGCCGTGTTAATTACTTCAGTGTGGTTTGTGTTGGATTTTTAATTTCTAATTATCTTTACTTTGGGTTCGGACTGCATTTCTGCCCTTCATAGACTGTTTTTTGAAGAGTTTGATATCCAGCCGAGGATAATTGGACGTTGGGGCCAAGTTGGAGGCATTAAAGGGAATTTATTCTACTTTTGTGACTTTGTTATTTTTGTGTCACGCCCAGGGTCATCACAGAGAGCCAACTTAAAACTAAGGAGGGATTTTGTGACAGAACCATTTAGCAGTGGAACACAAAAGGAAAAAAAAAAGCTTCTAGCAGAAACGTATTCCATCAGAAGGGTGTATCCTGACCACAGGTTGATGAAAATCTTCCTGAGTCACTATGATTTTTGTACTGAGATATAAATAAATATTTTAGAAGGGACTAACAACTGAAGCATATCTGTCAGAACTTTTCTCTTTGAAGGCAGATGCTGTGCTCTAACACTTTTTGTATTTTTAAGAAAACTTTGACATTCTAAACAGAGCCTAGTGCACTGATGATGTTAACTTGTTGGGTTGTGAAACGTCTGCAAGAAAACCACCAAGCTCACACAAGCACCACCCACAGTTCAACCCTGAGCTGCAAATATTCTCTTCTATAGATAGAATTAGTTGTACAGACTTTGAGCTCCTGTTGTGTTTAATCCATCACATTAAAACGCCCCCCTCCCCATCCCCCAAAAGCCTAGAATCCTTGATATTAATGCTTACTGTACTGGTTTATATCTTGGTTTTTTTCCCCCCACTTACCTTATGTTTTTTCCCAATTTCTCGGTCACTGTTTGGCCTGTCCTTTTTATCGGGAAATGGGAACTCTTCATCTCCATCAACAAATGCATATGGGTCCATTTCAAGTTCCTGGTCAGCTACTATAGCTGCTAGGTATTGGTTCTTGCTCTGGTACTGCTGTATCAATTCATCAGAGACCTTGAGAGGTTTTCTACATTGCAACATTAATCTACGGGAAAAGAAAAAGACAGAATTATAAAGCGTACAAGTTGAAAATGCAAAATCCATCTGCTAATTAGCCAGCTAAGAAGGCAAGAAGCCATGTGGAACTGCTTGCCTTCAGAAATTGTAGCTGGAGGCTTTTAAAAAAAGGAAAAAAAAGCCATTTGTCTGAAATGGTATACGGACTCCTGCCTGAGCAGGCGGGGTTGGATTAGAAGATCTCCAAGGTCCCTTCCAATTATCTTATTCTGTTAAGTGGTACTCACAGTAATATCCATTTTTTTCTCCAAGCAGCTCCAATAATATGGAGCAATTTATCACCCTGCAGGAAATGGGTTAGTTAACATAGCTCAGCCTAACACTGATACTATCCTAAGCAAGAACTGAATTGTGAGTCTACTTTTTAGTGATCTAGCTCTTTAAGTAATATACCATATTTATCTTCTCACATTACAATTAAAAATAGTTTAACCCCATTTTACCATCTTTCTTACCACAGCTGTTAAGGGAATCACTGCAATTGTTAAGTTATTAACAAGATTGTTAAGAGAATCTGGCTTCCCCGCTGACTTTGTCAGAAGGTCGCAAAAGGTGACAACATGACCCCAGGACACTGCAATTGTCCTAAGTATGAGTCAGTTGCCAAGTGTCTGGATTTTGATCATGACCATGGGAATGCTGCAACAGTCATAGTAAGTGTGAAAATGGTCATAATTCACTTTTTGTTAGTGCCGTTTTAACTCTGAACGGTCACTAAATGAATTATTGTAAGCCAAGGACTACCTGTATTTGAATAACACAACACTTTTGAGTTCTCAAAAATCCATTTCCTCCAATGTAGCCACAGTAATTTTGTTGTATCAAAATCCTTAGTTTTAAAAATGTTAAGACTGTAGTTAAGACTGTATTCTTACAAAATGATTAGGGAGAGGGCGAGTAGCCTTTTTTCCCCCCTCTGTTCTTTTTCAACAGCTAGTATTCAGATAAAAATCTATCCCTATTTGAGTCAATAAAGCTACTAAATAATTATGGGAATCAGCACTGAAACCTGTTGGAAGACTGACAGATTTCCCCATTTAGCAGATTACAGTGTAATTAACACAGAGTTTCCACCCTGGGACAGAGTTATTCCCCAAGTCCTCAGACCTGACCTGAGAAGAGTATACAAAACTATAAATATAAAACTGTGCTGTTTATTCAAAAAGTTGAGCGTCCCCTTCTGCTGTCTTATGATCACAACACTGAACATTCTCAGGTAGTGCAACCAGGATTAAAGGCAATTTTGAAAATAGTCAATATTGACTTATATTTGATATATATATATATATACTAAATATTGCTGTATATAATCAGTCCTTTGGTTTTTCTAGAGGACCAATCTAAGAAGATGGGGCTTTAGTGGTCTAATTCCACTATCACCAGTAAACAATCTAGGTTTGTGTGGTCCTTGGTGCTCTCTCAGCTTGCTAGGTTTCCTGCAGACATTTCATTACCCAACTAGGTAACATCATCAGGCATACCCTAACATGATTATTAACTCCACTAAGTTCAGAGAGCACCAAGGACCCATAGTTCAATCTCTGAGCTACAGGTCAATAGAGATTCTCAGCCATCCAGGTCATGGTTGTTCCAAGAAGCAACTGAACTTTCTGGTTTTTCTTTGAAGATGTTTTGTTTCTCATCCAAGAAGCTGAAGAAAAGCTGAAGAAGCTTCTTGAATGAGAAGCAAAACGTCTTCAAAGAAAAACCAGAAAATCCAGTTGCCTCTTGGAAAAAAAGCACCTTTGGGACTCTGAGCTGCAAATATTCTCTTCTATCAGCATCAATCTAAGTTCGCTGTCTGAAGAACTAACACTGCATCAGGAGAGTTGGATATAGTATCCACCAGTTTTAGTTTCAGCTTTAAAATAAAACAAATGTGGAAAAGGACCTCACTGCATTTCCTATGCATTTTCCTCAGAATTGCCCCACATTTTTAAATAGATCATGGCAAACAAGATACTTAATAGTGTCCCAGATATGGCCAAAAAAATAATGATACAATCAGAATTTTTTTAAAAGATTCTTTTTAACTCCTAATGTGAAATCAGTAAAAGGTTTACTCAACAGGGTATAAGTGGTCCTTAACTTACAACAGTTCATTTAATGACCGTTCAAAGTTACAACAACAATGGAGAAAAGCAACTTAGGACCATTTTTACACTTATGACCGTTGCAGCATCCCCACAGTCATGTGACCAAAATTCGGATGCTTGGCACCTGAGCCATATTTATGACAGTTGCAGTGTCCCAGGGTCTCCTATTGAGATCACTTAACAACCGCGTTACTAACTTAACACCCACAGCAATTCACTTAACAATGGTGGCAAACGAGGTCGTGAAATGGGGCAAAAGTCAAGTTAACAAATGTCTCACTTAGCAACAGAAATTTGGGGCTCAATTGTGACCGTAAATTGAGGGCTACCTGTATAAATGTACTCTTAAATCCAATAAAGATTCTTGTTCTTCTCTCCCCAAGGATAATTAAGCTGATATCCTTTCATCTCTCTTTATTTTCATATCGTGCTGTGGCAACAAACAGCTGCAATCATCAGCTACGGACTGAAGTATTCTAAGACAAGGGAGCTGCACATTTCTCTTTCTGCCAATTCATTTCAAGGAAATGCAGTTCTTTTGAAATTCAGCAGCAATCAAGCACAATTAAATTCGTCATTTGTTAGCAAGAGGGGCAGATTATAGATAGCTTGCTAGCAAACTGTCAAGTCGCTTCTCTGAATAATGGGAATAAAGAGGAGATGTGATCCTGCAAGGAACAGGAACAGAACAGAAATCTGAAATGCATCTCCTCGCGTAGCCTTCTCTCTCATCTTTATCATGGCTTCGGTTCTCATAAAAACATTTTGGATACCCAAGTGATGTGTTTCAAACATATACTGGAGAACTCAAAAGCAGGAATGAGCTGGAATTGATAAAAAAAACTATGGATACAATTAAATTACAGAGCCAACATTTTGCAGGCGGTTATAACTGTGAAAAAGCCCCAAAGGCAATGCAGGTGGTCCTCTACTTTCAACCATTTGTTTAGTGACCGTTCGAAGTTGCAACGGCACTGGGGGGGAAAAAGTGACTTAGGTCCGTTTTTCACACTTATGACCATTGCAGCATCCCCACAGTCATGTGATCAAAATTCGGGTGCTTGGCAACTATTGTGGGTTCATGACAGCTGCGGTGTCCCTGGGGGGTGGGGGGTCATGTCATCCCCTTTGGTGACCCTCTGACAAGCCAAGTCACTGGAAAAGGTAGATTCACTTAACGACCGTGTCACTAACTAAACCACTGCGGTGATTCCCCTTTACAATGGTGTCAAGAAAAGTCGTAAAATGTGCCAAAACTCACTTAATGGAAATTTGGGGTTCAATTGTGGTCGTAAGTCGAGGACTACCTGTAGACTGAGCCAAGCAAGAACAGACCACTCTGTCACTTCTACCTGTCTCCCTTCCACTGTCACAGCCCCCCCCTCACACACACACACACACACACACACACCCTTATAAGGCAGACCCAGCCCTACATAGGCCAGCCGGACCTGAATCATACATGGTACCGATTCAGAAAAGCAGAAGAGATGCAATGGGTCATATTCACAAAGCGGTTTGTCACAAACCATTTTGACTTTAATGGTAGTCAATACAGGGAGTCCTGGGCTTACAACAATTCGTTAAGTGACCGTTTGAAGTTACAACGGCACTGAAAGAAGTGATTTTTCGACCACTCTTTCACACTTATGCAGTGGTGGGATTCGATTTTTTTAATTACTGGTTCTGTGGGCATGGCTTGGCAGGGGAAGGATATACTGCAAAATCCCCATTCCCTCCCCACCCCACTAACCTGCTTTCCAGCTCCGTTCTCCTGTGCAAGGCAACCAAAGAAGACCCAGCCGATCAGCTGGGACTCAATGGGAGGCAGAGAAGAGATGGGGACGGGGCCAGTCAGAGGTGGGATTGGCCGGTTCTCTGAACTACTCAAAATTTCCACTACTGGTTCTCCAGAACTGGTCAGAACCTGCTGAAGACCACCTTCGCACTTATGACCATTGCAGCATCCCCTTGGTCACGTGATCAAAATTCAGACCTTTAGCCACTGGCTCATCTCAATGACGGTTGCAGTGTCCCAAGGTCACGTGATCCCCTTTTGCAACCTTCTGGCAATCAAAGTTAATGGAGAAGCCGGATTCATTTTAACAACTGTATTATTAACTTAACAACTGCAACGACTCACTTAATTTCTATGGCAAGGAAGTAAAAATAGGGCAAAAATAGGGCAATCTCACTAACAACGGTCTTGCTTAGCAACAGAAATTTTGGGCACAATTGTGGTTGTAAATCGAGGACTAGCTGTTTTCCCCCATTATAATGGTTCAACCCCTAGGGCCTCAGGATTACAGATTTCATAATTTCTCAGTAAAAAAAAAAAGACTCAAGAACAAAGCAAAGCAGTCAATTCTCTCCCTCCTTCTCTCCCTCTCCCTCTCGCTAATGGAGACAATGAAGAGCAGTCTGGCTATCAAAAAGTATTGGTTCATTACGTAAAGGTGACTGGAACCTTGAGCGATTGTATCTGTGTTATCTTGGAGTTTAAGAGGGGGAGGGAGAAGGATCAGAAGGGTAGACAGTACCAGACTTCAGAAGAATAGATTTTGATCAACTCAAAATAAAAAAAAATAAGGTAGGTCAGATCTCATGCTTAGAAATTCTGAAGGCTAAAGGTATCTGGAAAATTTTCCTGAAACAAGACACTGGAGATGCAATTAAAACAGTTCCTATTAAAAGGAAAAACAGGAGACATATCTAAATAAACCAGCTGCATATACCCAGGGATGTCTAAATTATCAAAAAGGAAAATACAGACAGAGAAATTGGAAGAAGAGAGGTACAGGTGAAACTCGAAAAATTAGAATATCGTGCAAAAGTTCATTTATTTCAGTAATGCAACTTAAAAGGTGAAGCTAATATATGAGATAGACTTATTACATGCAAAGCAAGAGAGTTCAAGCTGTGATGTGTCATAATTGAGATGATTATGGCTTACAGCTCATGAAAACCCCAAATCTACAATCTCAGAAAATTAGAATATTACATGCAATCAATAAAACAAGGATTGTACGTAGAACAATATCGGACCTCTGAAAAGTATAAGCATGCATATGTACTCAGTACTTGGTTTGGGCCCCTTTTGCAGTAATAACTGCCTCAATGCGGCGTGGCAAGGAAGCTATCAGCCTGTGGCACTGCTGAGGTGTTATTGAAGACCAGGATGCTTCAATAGTGGCCTTCAGCTCTTCTGCATTGTTCGGTCTCATGTCTCTCATCTTTCTCTTGGAAATGCCCCATAGATTCTCTATGGGGTTCAGGTCAGGCGAGTTTGCTGGCCAATCAAGCACAGGAATCCCACGGTCATTGAACCAGGTTTTGGTGCTTTTGGCAGTGTGGGCAGGTGCCAAGTCCTGCTGGAATATGAAGTCAGCATCCCCATAAAGCTCGTCCGCGGAAGGAAGCTTGAAGTGCTCCAAAATCTCCTGGTAGATGGCTGCATTGACCCTGGACTTAATGAAGCACAGTGGACCAACACCAGCAGATGACATGGCTCCCCAAATCAACACAGACTGTGGAACTTCACTGGACTTCAAGCATCTTGCAGTGTGTGCCTCTCCATTCTTCCTCCAGACTCTGGGTCCTTGTTTTCCAAATGAGATGCAAAAGTTGCTCTCATCAGAAAAGAGGACTTTGAACCACTGAGCAACAGACCGGTTCTTTTTTTCTTTAGCCCAGGTAAGACACTTCTGGCGTTGTTTGTTGTTCAGGAGCAGCTTGACAAGAGGAATACGACATTTGAAGCCCATGTCCAGGATCCGTCTGTGTGTGGTGGCTCTTGATGCACTGACTCCAGCCTCAGTCCACTCCTTGTGAAAGTCCCCAACACTTTTGAATGGCCTTTTCCTGACAATCCTCTCCAGGCTGCGGTCATCCCTGCTGCTTGTGCACCTTTTTCTTCTCCACTTTTCCCTTCCACATAACTTTCTATTAATGTGCTTTGATACAGCACTTTGGGAACATCCAACTTCTTTTGCAATTACCTTTTGAGGCTTTCCCTCCTTATGGAGGGTGTCAATGATGGTTTTCTGCACAACTGTCAGGTCAGCAGTCTTTCCCATGATTGTGATTCCTACAGAACCAGACTGAGAGACCATTTAAAGGCTCAGGAACCCTTTGCAGGTGTTATCGCTTAATTAGCTGATTAGAGTGGGACACTTTGAGCCTAGAATATTGAACCTTTTCACAATATTCTAATTTTTTGAGATTGTGGATTTGGGGTTTTCATGAGCTGTAAGCCATAATCATCACAATTATGACAAATCATGGCTTGAACTATCTTGCTTTGCATGTAATGAGTCTATCTCATATATTAGGTTCACCTTTTAAGTTGCATTACTGAAATAAATGAACTTTTGCACGATATTCTAATTTTTCGAGTTTCACCTGTATAACCAAAGAAGGATAGAAAGTACCGTATTTATCGGCGTATAACACGCACTTTTTCCCCCTGAAAATAGGGGCAAATGATGTATGCGTGTTATACGCCGATATAATGTTAAGAAGCCTTCGGTGAATGCTGCTGGGATCGGGGATCAAGGACACAAATGAAAGAAGGGGAGGGAGGAAGCAACCAAGCCTGTCCTTCTCTCTGGGTCAGCTCTCTCAGTCGCTCTCTCGCTCCTCCACCAGCACAGGAAGAAACTGCTTCAAAGAAGCGGGGGGGCTTTTCCTGTCGCCGCAGCTTCCCTGAAGCGCCCGTTTCTCCCCGCCCGCCCGCCCGCCCGCAGTGCTCCGTTCTGCCTGCCTGCCTGCCTTCGTTAATGGTTGAATCGGAACAGCTTCGGCTGAGTAAAAGAGGCGAATAGTTATTATTCTCAGCCGAAGCTGCTCCCAAACAACCAGAAACTAAGGCAGGCAGGCAGAATTTTTTAATTTTTTTTCCTGAAATTTCCTCTTAAAATGAAGATGCGTGTTATACGCCTGTGCGTGTTATACGCCGATAAATACGGTAGTTAACAGAAACTATACGGATTCTGAAAAGACAAAA
The DNA here is from genome assembly GCF_049901735.1 of Notechis scutatus. Taxonomy (NCBI): domain Eukaryota; kingdom Metazoa; phylum Chordata; class Lepidosauria; order Squamata; family Elapidae; genus Notechis; species Notechis scutatus. The sequence continues at coordinate 8,186,660 of NC_142009.1, forward strand.
ATCTGAGAATATGTTACGGTTAGAGAGAAATTTCTACACCTTCAGAAACAAGAAAGGCAGAATGGTTGCATGCCATTCTATTGTGGGGGGAGGGGGGGTGACTTGATGGGCTATAACACAAAAGCAGAAGGTATTACAGGTAGTTCTCGACTTATGACAACTGGACCCAAAATTTACGATGCCTGATGGTGCAGTGGTTAGAATGCTGCACTGCAGGCTAACTCCACACAGAGTCCGGAGTTCGATTCTGAGAAGGATTGAGGTTGACTCAGCCTTCCATCCTTCCAAAATCAGTAAAATAAGGAGCCAGATTGTCAGGGGCAATATCTCAGGGATGCCACAAAGAAGGATGAGTCAAGCTATTCTCCAAAGCACCTGAAGGTTGGACAGTGGATGGAAACTAAACAGGGAGAGAAGCAACCTGGAACTAAGGAGAAATTTAATGACAGAACAATTAACCAGTGGAACAACTTGCCTCCAGAAGTTGTGAATGCTCCAAGCACTGTAAGTTTTTAAGAAGAGTATGGACAACTGTCTGAAATGGTATTGGGTTTTCTGCCTAAGGTTGGACTAGAAGACCTCCACGGTCCAACTTCCAGCTCTATTATTTTGTTAATATGCTGACATTGTAAACCGCCCAGAGAGTGCTGTAAAGCACTGTGAAGAGGTATATATGCCTAAGTGCTGTTGCTATTGATGACCGTGGCATTCACTTAACAACCACCATAAAGAAAAACTCACAAAATCAGGCCCAGTCATGTCATGATCCACTTAATGACCAACACAACTGACAACCAAAAATTGCAAGCTCAATTACGATCGCTGTCAAGGACTGCCTGTACCATTGTAATATTTCTAAAACTGATACAAAGCAGGGCAGTGTACACACACACACACACACCATTGTGCAAATCAATTAAGACATGCAAAAGTTTGAAAAATCACGGATATGGACTCAAGAGGTCAAAATTCAGGTGCGCTTACTCTGTAGCGGAAGGTACGTTGTCCGACGCTGCAGATCCCACGGGGTCGTCCCGAAATTTTTCACTCGGCAGCGGTGGCGGCAAAAATCCACGTCTTTTTCTTTGGAACCTTGTAATACTTCCACATGGAATCTGCACCTTCTTCCTCCAAGTTCACTGCTGCCCCGACGTACAGGGTGGGCTCTACGACGTCGGGGAACGTTGCTGGGAAAGTCTGGGATAAGCCTTCTATCCTATCTTCCATGGCTTTGGAAGGGACCAAAGGATCGGGAGTTGACATTGGATAGAAATGTTGGCTCTGGGGCGTGGAAGGCGTTTTGGTCACCCCCTCCTCTGCTGCCTCGCATGGGTGGGGACTCAGGGGTGGTGGCTGCGGGGAGCTCGCAATTTCCGTGGGGTGCATTTGAGGGGTCTTTGCTACCTCGTTAGTTCTGAGGTTGGAAAACCTCACTTGGCTGTCGGTAGTGGGGATCACCAGCCGCTGACTGGCCGAGTCGGCCTCCAGGATGACCTCGTCGCTGATGGACACTCGATGGTGAAATGGGGTTAAGGGTCGCTTCTGGGGTTTGTCTCCTTTCTCTTGCTTCTCGTTGGCCTTGTGCTTTGTCGCTGGTTGGGGTTGCTGGCCAGCGGGAGGCACCGGCCCCTGTTGAACAGCGAGTCTTGGTTTGAGACTTTTGTGCCTGAAGGGAAAGATAACGGGATATTATAGGTCATCCCTATTTCAGCTGCCAAATCCCACGGGAGTTAAATAAACAGGTTCCCCAAAGGAAAATCAATCAACGGATACATAAACCGTAAACACGGAGCCAGGGTGGCTGTTTTGCTTCACTGCTAATTACAGTTATGAGTAGGGAGGGAGAATGGATTTAGTGTTTTCCCCCTATTTGCAGCTCTTCACAGCACTAACCATAATGTTTCACCGTACAGGTAATCCTCAATGTACAACAGTTTGTTTAGTGATCGTTCGAAGTTACAACAGCACCAAAAAAACTGACTTATGACCATTTTTCACACTTATGACCATTGCAGCATCTCCCTGGTCACGTGATTTACATTCAGATGCTTAATAATTGGTTCATAGTTGTGACACTTGCAATATCCCGGGATAATGGGATATTTTGCCATCTTCTGACATGCAAAGTCAATGGGGAAGACAGATTCACTTAACAACCGTGTTACTAATTTAACAACGGCAGTGATTCACTTAACAAATGTGGCAAGGAAAGTTGTAAAAAGGGGCAAAACTCACTTAACAAATTGCTCACTTAGCAACATAAATTTGGAGGTCAACTGTGGTCATACGTCAAAGGACTATCTGTAGTGAAGCTCCCAAATTTTGAACTCATGTTTCAACCCTGTGAAGTTGAGCTGAAGGGCATTAATAAGGAGACAACATCAGCTAATTACCTTATTTATAAAGAAGCTGAAGATGAAGCAAAACAGTCGTAATTTGGACTAGGCACATTTTTATTCATAACAGATCGTAAATATAAAGGTATTATAGATACTGGTTATCTGTAATGCCTGCTCTTTGCAAATGTACTTCAAACCACAATTTTACGTATTAAGTTATACTCAACAAGGCAGGTAGGACCAGACAGTAGGGCCAAAGATAAGGACCCTTCGGAGACAGATTGTCCCAGTTGGGAGGAGTCAAGTGGGGAATTAGTCTGGAATCAATAGATAGTCACAAAAGGTCAAGGTCCAATATCCCTTGAATGCCTTTGAACCTTATCTACATTTTTCCCCCCTCAGGGGCAAACTGCCAATCTGAGAAGTTTGCTATGAAATAGGCATAGAGAAATGAAGTACAGGTAGTGCTTGACTTACAACCATTCGTTTACTGACCATTTTTCATTATCGTTTTTCACGACTCTTGCAGCATCCCCATGGTCACTTGATCAAAATTCGGATGCTTGGCAAGTGGCATGTATTTATGACGGTTGCAGTGTCCCGGGGTCACGCGATCCCCTTTTGTGACCTTCTCACAAGCCAAGTCAATGGAGAAGCCAGATTCACTTTATAATCGCGTTACTAACTGAACAAACTGCAGCCATTCCCTGAACAATTGTGGCCAGAAAACACGTGGAACTGGAGGAAAACTCAATTGTGGTTGTAAGTCAAGGACTACCTTTAATTAATTTATACTCTACATGTGTGGCTCTGGTTGTTCCCACCTGACAGCCATGCAATAAAGCCCCCCCCCCCCCAAAAAAAAAATATATATGAAAGAGCACCTTGCACAATACTGCACACAGACTCGACCAAAATGGGAACTAAGTCGTTGATGAATCAGGCCACCGCGTTATTCCTTTCTTGGGGGGTGGGGTGGGGGGATACGGCATGTAATGTGAGTATAGTAACTATGTTTTGTTAACCTGGGTTTTGGGTTTGACAGGTTGCATGAACCCAGTCAGAACGGTAGACGACAGGTGCAGCGGCAAACAAGCCTGACGTCAATACGTGACAGAAAAGGACATGACAGGGCCAACTGGGACTGATTCTGCTCACCACCGCATATTCTCTCTCTCTCTCTCTCTCTCTTTCTTCTTTACATATCTAATATAGTCAGAGGGCAGCCAGCTGGAAATGTACATAATTACAGATGCTCGTTTTACTCCTTTCAGTATAAATATGCCTTTTCTGAACAAAGCGATGCAGGGTCACCCTTAGGGGCCTTGTCAGAGCATAAAATCCAGTGTCTAAAATTACCCAGCTGCACTCCTGCGTCATAAAGTGATTTAAAATCAAGGCAAAACAGAGAGAGAAGGGGCTGTCGAATAACCAGCTTTCTTTCTTGTCCTCCTTCCTTCCTTATGGGTTGACAGGGCTATTTATTACTACAGGTAGTCCTCAACTTACAACCATTCGCTTAGTGACTGTTCAAAGGGACAATGACACTGAATAAAGTGACTTCTGACACACTTTCACACTTACGACCGTGGTATGATCCCATGGTCACGTGATCAACATTCAGACGCTTGATGACCTTTTCAGATATTTATGACGGCTGCGGTGTCCCAGGGTCACGCGATCCCCTTTTGCGACCTTCTTGACAAGCAAAGTCAATGGGGGATGCCAGATTCACTGAACGACGACCGTGTGACTAACTTATCAGTGATCCCCATAATAACTGTGGCAAGGAAGGTTGTAAAATGAGGCAAAATTCATTTAACAACTATTTTTGCTTAGCAACAGAAAGTCTGGGCTCAATTGTGGTCGTAATCTGAGGACTTACCTGTACAGGTAGTTCTCGGTTTGTGACCGTAACTGGGATGGAGAACTCAGTCGCTGAGTTCATCACCATAAGGTACAACGTCACTTGAGGCCACTGATTTATGAGAGCAGTTCCAGATGTGATTGTTAGGTCCAGTGTCACATGATGTCACATGATTCCAACCTCCTGTTACCTTGGCTTCCCCACTTAGTGTCTTATGACAGACAGCTGGCAGCGAAAGTCCCAAGTGGTGATCACGTGACTGTCACCATCGTAAATGCCTGCTGGTTGCCTAGCGCCAGAATTACGATCACATGACCACGGGGACATTGCAACGGTTGCAACTCCAAGGACCCGTCACAAAGTCTCTGTGTTTGCCACTTCAAACGGTCACTGAACAAAGGATCGTTAACCGAGGAATACTGGTAACTGTCTGGTGGACAAGAATCTAAAGGCATCCAAAGAACAATAACTAAATAGAGATTATAAATAAGGACGAATATATGATTTTATCCGAATCAAGTTCAACTTCCTGTCATTTCACGGACAAGCCCATACAGCTTTCTTGGCAACTACAGGTAATCCTCGACTTATGGCCACAATTCAGCCCAAAATTTATGTGGCTACGCGAAACACTTGTTAAGTGAGCCTTTGCCCCCATTTTACGACCTTTCTTGCCACAGTTGTTAAGTTAATCATTGCAGTTATTATTAAGATAGTAAGAAGACCGTTAAGTGAATCTGGCTTCCCTGTTGACTCTGCTTGTCAGAAGATCACAAAAGGGGATCGCGTGACCCCAGGATACTGCAACCGTCATAAAAATGAATCAGTTGCCAAGCATCTGAATTTGGATCACGTGACCATGGGGATGCTGCAACAGTCGTAAGTGTGAAAAACAGCCATTTTTTTTCAGTGCCATTGTAACAGTCACTAAAACAAACTGTTGTAATTCAAGGACTATCTGTAAAGAGAAGTGCTTGTCACGGCCTTCTTTCAGAAATGTTTTCAATCTCCCACTCTAGTCAACAGCCCTAGCATTTTCTTAATAGGTTTCCATTCCGGTACCAATCTGATTGTCAGGGCTCCAACAAATCCACCCTCATTCAAAGCAAAAGTCTCCAGCCGCATCTCAGAAAAAGTAAATTGGTTTATTAGAAATTGCTATGTTGGCGCGTGGCTGGGTGCAGCCGATACTAAATCACATCATATATTTCCCCCTTGACCCTGGTCTTTCCCCCGCCCCCTGGATGTGACTTCTCCATCATGCTCTCCAATAACCTTCTTATGCTCCGACAACTTTGGGCTGCTGAAGTGACTATCTAGGTATTTCAAGAATGCCTTGTTTTCCCCCCACTCCCTTTTTCTGGCAGCTAAAAAGACCAAAGGAGTATCTTTTTAGTTGATACCAATCTGTTCCTAATCAATCTCTGGCTAATTTCAGGTAGTCCTCGACTTACAGCCATTTATTCAGTGACCATTCAAAGTTACAACTGTGATGGGAAAAAAGGGACATGTCCACTTTTCACAGTTCTGATGTTGCAGAATCCCCGTGGTCATGTGATCAAACTTCAGCCACTTGGCGTGCATTTTAGGACGGCTGCACTTTCCCGGGGTCATGTGATTACCATTTGTAGCCTTCCCTTTCGATATGCAAAGTCAGTGGAGGAAGCCGGATTCCCTTAGCGATCGGGTGATTCATTTAACAACTGCAGTGATTCGCTTAACAACTGTGGCAAGAAAGGTCATAAAGTGGAGTGAAACTCGCTCTACAACTGTCCTGCTTAGTAAAGAAATATTTGGGCTCAGTTGTGGTCATTAAGTCGCCAGCTACCTGTTTGTCTCGTATCTTACTTTGAGAAATCGACACATTTAAACTGATCATGCTGGCAGGTCATTTAGCTTCTCACTGTTTCGTTATTTCATACAATGGATTCTGAAAGGCCTCTGCCTGTTTTCACCTATCAGGTTCTCCTACCTGGAACATGTGCAATTAGCCCTCTGTGCAGCTTCAACGAACTCCCAAAATCCCATTTTCTCAATTGTCTCGTCTTCACACAAGCCATTTGATGTAGCAGAATACTTCCTTCTACATTGCATCCGAGGAAAAAAAATATTCTTTAAGTATAGGAAAATATATTTTAAAAGGCCCTAAACTACTACTGATCTTCTATAGCTCTACTGGAACTGAAGTTTCCAGCTTGTTAACTAGGGATTCTAGGACTTTAAAAACCCCATTCATTTAGCAGCTATATCATATGTGGTGTTATGATCACACAAAAACCAAGCGTTTGTGGATGGGCCTCTGCCTGACGAGCCCATAATAAAAAGTTATCACCCAAGTATATATCATTTACCACTGCTTTTTATTGTGAATAATTAACAAGTAAATTGTATAAGTAAATAGTAAAAAAATATTGTAAGGCTTCAGTTCCTTAGAACAGTCACAATCGAATCAAATTAAATAATTGCAAAAAGCACTTTGTAGTTAGCCTCTGATGCTAATGACAGTTGATGGAAGGGGATATTTGTACCTAAGGGTTGAACTGTGGGGTCCTTGGTGCTCTCCAAACTTGGCTGTTTTCTTGCAGATGTTTCATTACCAAACTAGGCTACATCATCAGCGGAGTGGGGTATGTTCTCTGCTTGCCCTGTCAGGGTTGGTGGGAGTGCTCTTGGATGGTTCTTTGATTAGGCTGTTGTTTACTGTTTGATTGTTTGATTTAGTTGGTTGTTCCTTGACTGGGATATTGTTTACTCCTTGATGGTTGGTCTGGTTTTAATCCTGGTGTTAATTTCTGATTATCTGAGTGTTAATTGTTAGCCAACCAAGATCTGAGAGTAGCAAAGACCCCAAAGAATATGGTTCTGTCTAAGGACATCCTTCTGGGAGAAGAGCTGTGTCCCATTTGGGGGAAATGAGGAAGGCTCAGACTAGAAATAGTTTTATTATTGTTATTATTATGACATCTAAGATTTGAGTTAGCCTTCCTCTAAAAATTAGACTGGTTTTCATGCTAATAAGTCTTCCAGAAGCTAAGGAAGACTGGGATGTCTTTATGGTTACAATTATTCTGTCCTAGTTGCTGTTGTTGGCTGTTACCTGAAACCTAATTTTGGGTTTATCATCTATTGTGGGATAAATGTATTTGCTTATTTTGAATGTTTTATAGTAATTATCTTTCTTCCCTTTGGATGGTTCGTTGTAAGTAACATTGTCATAAGGAGCCTGAATGATTTGGCAGCTGTTGATGTTATTTATCAGCCTCTCATATCACAAGGTATCTACTGGGAATTTCTGTGTCACTGGTTTAATTATCAAGGAACTTTAGCATCTCCATGACTTAAAATCAGGCTCCCCAAAGCACTTGGCTGATCAAACTTGACAAAAAGAACACTGGGATAATCCTGAGCCAGCAAATCAATTATTAAGCTTGAGATAATCCATGCGAGTTTCCTAATTTTTTTGAAACTTGTAGATATATTTCAATTGAGATCCATACCTACAATACGGAAACAAGCCGGCAGTGTTTTCTTCCTGTCTCACATGGATCAACTGAACTGCATTTTGACGTTCTTACCAAATGTCAAAAATAAAACAAAACCACCTACTTGGTCAGTGCTCTGTTCATATTGCATTCTTGCCAAACTCTGTCAACCACCTGATTGGCCAGCTTTCGGGGGATCCTCCCCCCGTGGTGATTAGTGCTGTCACAACTGAACACATCAGAAACCGAAGATAGCTTGACCCACTTCTGAGCTGAACGAGCCTCCACTGGAAAAAGAAGCCAGAAACAGAAGTCATCTCATTATTATATTGTATCTGCCCCATAATCTGCTAAACCGGAAACCCAAAGGAAAATCTATAAGCTTTTGTCAGTGAGACGCAGTGATTTATGCGTTTAGAAAGGAAGTGAAATCTAACAACCCCAGCATTTTAGGACATTGTGTGAATGCAAGCTGAAGCAGAAGCCTCATTGTTTTCTGAAGAACGCCCTCTGCCCCCCCTCCCCCCATCAAAAGGTTACACAAGTCCTTGGTTGACAATAGGTACAGAAAAGCATCCGCAAGGGAAAAAAATAACTTGATGGAATTGGATTTGCAGGTAATCCTCGACTTACGACCACAATTGAGCCCAGCTTTTCTGTTGCTAAGCGAGACATTTGTTAAGTGAGTTTTGCCCCGTTTTACAAACTTTCTTGCCACAGTTGTTAAGAGAATCACTGCAGTTGTTAAATTAGTGGCATGGTTTGCTTCCCCATTGACTTTACATGTCTGAAGGTCACCAAAGGTGATCACATGATCCCGGGACACGGCAACCATCGTATGACTCAGTTGCCAAGCTCTTTAATTTTTGATCACGTGACCTTGGGGATGCTGCAACAGTCGTAAGTGTAAAAAATGATCACAAGTCACTTTTTTTCAGTGCTGTTATAACTTTGAATGATCATTAAATGAACTCTTGTTAAGTCCAGGTCTACCTGTAACTAAAAAAATAAAATAAATCAATATAAATAATATAAAAATATAAAAAATATAAAAAATAGAAATAGAAATGAAATGGAATGAAACATCCATCTCACTGACAGCGCAATCACTATCATGGTCTAAGAAGAAAAATAATTTACATTCAATCTGCTATATGCAGAACATGTGCAATTCTGCAAACGCAATTAAAAATGAATACTGTTTGGTTCTACATGGAGTGCACCAATTGTGTTTTCCTGTATTTTCTAGCCAGAGGATTTGACATTCCACAACATGGTCCTTTCAGCAGTTCCAAGAAGGCTCCACACCCATTTGCATTACTCAGGTGATCCTGAGGCCAGAGACAAAACTCCAAGTGGCCTCAACGACTCTCTAAAAGGATGCAAAAGACCAGCTGTCTGCAAGGAATATAAATCCTTCCATTCCCCACCATCCAGTCAGAGCTGAAGCAGCTTCTCGAATAAGAAGCAAAACGTCTTCAGAGAAAAACAAGAAAGCCCAGTTGCCTCTTAAGAAAAGCTTCTTTGGGATAACCACGACCTGGATGACTGAGAATTTCCACAGACATGTGGCAAGAAAGGTTATAATACGGAGCCAAACTTACTCAATACATGTCTCGCTCAGCATCAGAAATTTTGGGCTCAATTGGGTTGAGGATTACCTGTATTCACTTATTAACTTTGGAAGCAAGCATAGTTGGGACGGTGGATCTTAAGGACGCTCCTTATAATGGCAAATATCAGCTTATGAGAGGAAGATTATAGTGAGTGTTAGATCTCACACAGAAAACAACATTAGCATATAGCAAGTCTGAGTATTGCAAAAATAATGGAAATGAGCCCTTGTACATACAAGCAGGGATGGGAAAAAGAACAAGACACAAAAGGATATGAGCACTGTTTCAGTTCAAAGGGCTTGCTGTGCAAACTCAACCGTTGTCAGAATTCTTTCATTATAGGTTCCTAAATTTTCTTCACTGAAGATTATTTAAACGAATTCTTGTGAGCTTCTTAAAAATTCTGGTTTTGCCTGCTTGGTGAAGACTTATCATTATACAACCATGACCAGGAGAAGTAGCTTGCATCTTGTTACTTTTTTAAAATGTCTGTCTTTCTCGCCCTAACCCAATAACTTTTTATCTTGCATCTGGCTTCTCTTAGAAGGAAAATGGGAGTTCAACTGATCGTGCTTATGGACTGAAGGAGGGACCTGCACCTTAGGATAGACATGTGGATAGAACGGAGCTAATTTAAATGAATTTGTCTTCAGAGCCAAATGGATCGTATCGTCATGTGAACACAAGTGTCTGCTGCTTCATGCGGGTTGGGCGCCCGCCACTCGCACAAATGGGAGTTGTGCATGCCTACCACTCTCACACACATCCTGCACCGGGCCAAGCTGGAAAGAGTGAGGACCGCTGCTCTACAGCTATCTAGCTTGACATCTTCATCTGGCAAGGTTTTCCATCAGATTATCAAGCAGCAAGTTTCAGAGAATTTGGAAAGGCTGTTGTTGTTCAGCCACTAAATCGTGTCCAGCATTTTGCAACCCCGTGGACTATAGCATACCAACTCCCCGGTCCTCCACTGCTTCCCAGAGGAGAGATGCTCAAATTCATGTTCACTGCATCGATGGCGAACTGTCTAATCATCTCATCCTCTGCCGTTCCCCTTCTCTTTTCACCATCCATCTTCCCCAACATTGGTCTCTTTTCCAAGGAGTCCTCTCTTCTCATTAGATGACCAAAGTATTGGAGCTTCAGCTTCAGGATCTACCCTTCCAAAGAACAGTCAGGGTTGATTTCCTTTAAGATTGATTGGATCTCCTTGCAGTCCAGGGGCCTCTCAAGGGACTCTCTTCCCATCCCAAATCCTGCTATGCTGCTTCAGCGTGGGGGAGGTGGGATGAGCGAAGAATGTTAAGAATGTATGCTAAGAGTACATACTCCCAGTAGGGTCACCCAAAGTGCAATCCCAGCTGACCTGTTAATTCAAGCATGCATCTACAATGACCATCAGCAATATAGGAAGATGCTGGAGGCAGATGATCACTTTACTGACAGTGGGAAGGGTATTTAATTCATACTGTGTGGGAAAGGGCAATGGTAAACCACTCCTGAATTTTTACCAAGAAAATGACATTGACAGAAGATATAAAAAGGTTGACAATATAGTGCTGGATGATGGGCCCCTCAGGTCGGATGGCACTTGGCATGCTATTGATGAACAGTTGAGTGTCTTTTGGAGTACTAAAACTGTTGTGGCTGGATTAAAGTCTTTGGGGTGTCTAGTTATTGATGTGGCCATTCAGGAGAAGAAAATTCAAAGGGCAAAAATAGAATTAACATAAAAAGCATGAACACAGAGAAAATATCTATAGAGATTCTCAATAGTCCAGGTCATGTTTGCCACTTCAGTTCTGAACTGAAGAAGCTTCTTGGAGGAGAGGCGAAACGTTTTCAAAGAAAAAAACCAAGAAAAAAACCAGTTGCCTTTTGGAAAAACACCTTTGGGGTGAACACAGGAACTTCTGGGGAAGAAATGACGGGCTGAAGACAAAATGCAGCTGACAACAACAGAATGAAGAGCCATTGAGTAAACCAACTCTTCAGAATTCCTCTCTGAACAAGGAGAAGATCTGAGATCACCCACAAATGCTCCAGACAGTTCGTTGCTCTTCATGAGAAATAAGAAAGGAAGAAAGAGGTCTCTGGGCAGGTTTAGAGTTCTGGAAGAAATAGCCATCTTGCTCAAATTGCAATCCTTTAAAAGGATCCTGGTTTCATGCTTCCTTTTCCAGTCGCTTTCAGGAATTGCTTGTTAACTGTTTCGTACCTTTTAAGAACCTTTTGATTGACAGGTTTGATAGCACAGGGTGAGATTCCTTCTATCCTTAGCAAAAGAAGTTTTAAATTCCAATTTGAAGTTTTTTTAAAAAAAAAAAATAAACAGAAAAAGGGTGATTAAAACTTTGCTGTAAAATATTACAAACAGTTTTAGGATCAAAATAAATTTCGTAACAACAGAATAGGAATAGGAATCAAATCAAATTGAATCTAGAGGTCTTCTAGCCCAGCTCCCTTCTCAGACAGGAAACCCTACACCATTTCAGACAAATGGTTATCCAATCTCTTCTTCAAAACTTCCAATGTTGAAGCACTCACAACTTTTGGAGGCAAGTTGTTCCACTGTTTAGTTGTGCTAACTGCCAGGGAATTTCTCCTTAGTTCCAGGTTGCTTCTCTCCTTGATTGGTTTCCATCCCTTGTTTCTTGTCCTGCCCTCAGGTGCTTTGGAGAATAGATTGACCCCTTTTTCTCGGTGACAGTCCCTCAAGTATTGGAAGACTGCTATCATGTCCCCCCTAGTCCTTCTTTTCATTAAACCAGACATTACCCAATTCCAGCAACCATTCTTTATATCAGGGCCCCTCAAGCCCGGGCCATGGCTTGCCGGAAACCGGGCCATGCAAACAAGCAAAGTCCCATCTGCAGGATGCAGCCAGCATGGGAAACCATCCTCCCTCCAGTCTGCGGAAAAACCACCCCCCACTAAACTGGTCCCTGGTACCCAAAAGGTTGGGAGGCCACTGCTTTGTATGTTTTAACCTCCAGTCCACTAATCATCTTTGTGGCTCTTTTACAACACAAAGCATACATTTGAATGTCCCACACTTCACTGTGGCAGCTTTACTAGATATTACTGGCCCTGACATGCACTCTGAAGTATCAGGATAAAAGACCACGTCAAAATAGATGGAAGTTCTTCTACTCTGGAGATTCAAAAGACAAGTTTGAAGAAGCAAATAGCTAAATAATGGATTTTTACTCTACCTGTCTGAACTTCTTCTGGGGAGGTTGGTGGCGTGAGAGTAACTGAGGAAATAGCTGGATCTCTTGTGGAAACAGGCACTTGATGGACACCCAAACAGTTGCTTGAACCAGCAGTGCTAGGAACAGGAATGTCTGTCTGAGGAACCAAAACGAAGCATGCTGGGTAGACCATTCGCACACCAGCTTTAAAGAAAAAAAAAGGGGGGGGAGGAAACAGTGATTTATTTCACAATCCAGTTGAGTTACAGATACACTAGCAGACATTATACATAGCTTAATATAATGCTATAAGGTTTGTAGTTATTCCTCCTCTAATGCCAGATGGCTCAAGTCTTTTCTCTTCCTCTTTAAATCCTCGCTGAGAATTATGGGGTTCACAAATGAAACTATTAGGTATTAGGAAATTAGTTGAGAGTGCGCGAGTCCAGCCATTGTAGCTTATTTTTAAAAACACAAAACAATATCAGTAGCCCGCACTTGGCAACCATTCATTTACTGACTGCTCAAAGTTACAATGGGACTGAAAAAAGTGACTTATTACTGTTTTTCACAGTTATGACTGTTGCAACATCCCCGTGGTCACCTGATCAAAATTTGGGTGCTTGGCAACTGGCATGTATGTGTCCAGGGGTCATTGATCATTTTTCATGACCTTCTGGCAAGCAAGGGGGAAGCCAGATTCATTAAACAATTGTGTTTCTAACTTAACTGCAGGGGCTAACTTAACAACTGCAGTGATTCACTTAACACATATGGCAAGAAAGGTCATAAAGCGGGGCAAAACTCACTTAACAACTGTCTTGCTCAGCAGCATAAATTTTGGGCTCAATTGTGGTCATAAATGAAGGGCTATCTCCATTAGCATAACATAAACACAACCAATATGGCTGGACCCGCCTGGTTAAAAACTCAAAATGGTAGAAAAACATTCCATCCATCTATCTATTGGCATCTATCTATCGGCATGCGTCTATCTATCTATCTATCTATCTATCTATCTATCTATCTATCTATCTATCTATCTATCTATCTATCTATCTAAATTTCTATAGCTGCCCACCCCACCCTAATGATTCTGGGCAGCTTACAATTCTAAAACTATAAAACAACAAGTACCACTACTTTCCTTCCTTTCCCTGCACATGATGGCCTGGCATCTAGACACCGAAACTGTTGGCACAACTTTTCCAACCAGTTTGCTCTCATATATGCTGTACTACAATGGTGGGATTCAAAAAAATTTTTACTACCTGTTCTGTGGGCGCGAGGCTTGGTGAGTGCGGCAGGGGAAGGATAGTGTAAAATCTCCAGTCAGAGGTGGTGTTTGCCGGTTCTCTGAACTACTCAAAATTTCCACTACCGGTTCTCCAGAACTGGTCAGAACCTGCTGAATCCCACCTCTGCTGTACTAGCTCGATACTCATGCTTCGCTACAAAACTACGTGGTCGGACTTTGTTTTTGGGGAGGAAAATTAAAGGGGGGGGGAATTCTGCCTCTTCCTACCAACATTCATCGGTATTCATCTGGCTAGTGTCCTGTCAGTGTGTGAGAAAGTTGAGGGCTGTTTGGAAACTGAAGCAGTATTTGCTGTGTGATTAAGAAGGAGACAGGAAGGAGCCTGGGCGTAGCTTAGCTCAACTGTTCTGTACTAAAGTTGCTTGGTGCTGTGAAACTGAAACTCCTCTCCTCTGCTTGTGTTTTGCATTTGGAACAGATTTCTTTTCAGGTGGGGAGGGGGAGTAGAACTGCTTAGCATCAGAGCGTGTTAATAATAATATACAACATACTAATGCTCTGATGGTCATTTCGAAAAATCCTTTCTTAGTGGAAAGGATTTTTCTAGAAGCCAAGAAGAACATATGTGCCAGATTTCAAGTTTGAGGCTTTACGGAGATTTTGTGATGATGCGTGAGTGATAGTTCACACATACATACATACATACATACATACATACATACATACATACATACATACGTATGGTATTCAACTTTGTTCGGGTATTTTCCCATGTCATTATAGTTGTGCTTTTAAAGTTGTAGCAACGTTTCGGCAGAATCTCATCTGCCATCATCAGGCTTCTGTATTGTGTTTGTCTGTGAGTCAGACTTTTACAGTTGTTTCAGTTTTAAATTTGGGGCTAGCCTACTGCTGTGCCAGACTGGTTTTTTCTTCATCCTGATTGGTTGGGAGTCTTGGTCTGTGTTTATTGGTCTTGGAGTTTGCTGTGTTCTGCTTGATTGGTGTTTCTAATATCTTCTGTCTGTTTTGTGGCTTTTTTTGTGTCTTGATTGGCTGGCAACATTGTGTTCCTGAATTGGAGGCTTTTAGTGCAGCTTGGCTCCGAGTAAATGGACAGCTATCATTAGTTAGGAAGCTAGGTTTTATCTGGGTGCCTGGTTGGGGTGTGTTTGAGCTGGAGGTATCAGGGGGGAGCTGTTTGTGCCCAGGTGTTTGCCTGGCTAGTGGTGTGGAAACTTTTTTGTTTGTGAGTGCAGGCTTCCAAATGATTGACAGTCTGCTTGTAAGTTTCGACGTGGTTTCACTATTCACTCAAGTCCCGATAAAAGAAACTCTTGAAATCATCAAAAATAAATACCAACCAGCTAAACACCTCATGGAACTAACAGAACACTGCTTAACCAACACATATTTCATATACAAAGGACAAAGATACAAGCAAATTGAAGGAGCCCCTATGGGATCACCACTGTCACCTGTCATTGCTAACCTGTTCATGGAAGAATTCGAATCCAAAGCCCTGGTTAATGCCACCCACAAGCCCAAACTATGGTTAAGATACATCGATGACACATTTGTGATTTGGCCCCATGGAAAAGAAAACCTAAACAATTTCCTAACACACCTAAACAGCACACACCCCAAAATCAAGTTCACCATGGAAACGGAAACAAACAAACCACTACCATTCCTAGATGTACTAATCTACAAAAAACAGATGGCACACTAGGACACACCATATACCAGAAGAAAACACACACCAACCACTACCTCAACGCCCAATCCCACCACCACCCAGCACAGATAAACTCCATGGCCAAAACACTAATTGCTAGAACCAAACGCCTGGCAGATAAGACACACATAAACACTGAACTATGCACCCTGACTAAATTACTGACAGCCAACAGCTTCCACAAAAGCAAAATCACCGGCTTGATCCACAAAAACACACTGAGACATAATGGAGACCTAGAAGATGAACAGACCTATGGAACAGCTGTCCTGCCCTACATAAGAGGTACTACAGACAAAATCAGTAAGATACTACACAGGCATCACATCAAGACTGCCTTCAAAACAGACAGAAAAATAGCAGCCATCCTTAGAAACCCCAAAGATAAAATTGACCTGGAAAACCAAGGCATATACGAAGTCCCCTGTGCATCATGCCCGGCCACATACATTGGACAGACCAATAGAAGAATAAGTACCCGCCTGGATGAACACAAAAATGCAGTCAAAAAGCTGGAACACACTTCCTCACTAGTCCAACACATGAAAGCCACAGGTCATAGCATCAACTTCAATGTCACCAAAACCCTAGCCACTATAGAAAACCCCAGCCACAGAATTATCAGAGAAGCCATAGAGATTGAAAAAAGACCTGAAAGCATGAATAGAAGAGATGATTCCACCAGACTGTCAATCATTTGGAAGCCTGCACTCACAAACAAAAAAATCTCCACAGCACTAGCCAGGCAAACACCTGGGCACAAACAGATTCCCCCCCCCCGCCCCGATACCTCCAGCTCAAACACACCCCAACCAGGTACCCAGATGAAACCTAGCTTCCTAACAAATGATAGCCGTCCATTTACTTGGAGCCAAGCTGCACTAAAAGCCTCCAATAGAGGAAACACAATGTTGCCAGCCAATCAAGACACAAAAAAAGCCACAAAACAGACAGAAGATATTAGAAACACCAATCAAGCAGAACACAGCAAACTCCAAGACCAATAAACACAGACCAAGACTCCCAACCAATCAGGATGAAGAAAAAACCATTCTGGCACAGCAGTAGGCTAGCCCCAAATTTAAAACTGAAACAATTGTAAAAGTCTGACTCACAGACAAACACAATACAGAAGCCTGATGATGGCAGATGAGATTCTGCCGAAACATTGGGGGGAATCCAGAAAATAAGTATATACACCAGCCAATTTTGTTATATGGTATACTTGGGTAGGGGTTTCCTGGGATTTGGGAGAAAGTTTGGGACTTTTTTTACCTTTTAAAAGTTGTATTTAAAGCGACATACTACAGGATTCTGGGTGTTTCCCTGCAACTGCAGGAAATTACATTGGGTGTTCATTCTCTAGGTATCACTCCTAGTTTCAGCCAAACCAGAATGAGACTTGGCCTAGATCACATGAACCAAATATACATTTTAAACAATGTTGTGGTGACTAAGCACACAACAAAGGAATCTGCAGGAGAATAGGGTCCTCACAGTAAAATCACATCCTCCCCCCACCTCCTGTTTCTTGCTTTCCATTTCAAAAACTGTACAACTTTGCACCCAAGTGCGCTGTTAACTACAAGCTGTGGGATATAGGACTTTAGAAATTTACTCATTTTTCTTTCCTTAGAATCATAGAAAGCCAAGGAACAGTTTAGAAAATTAAATTACTGGCTTCTCCATTTAAGCTCAGTAATGCATGGTATACGGCTTTCTTTAGCTATGAAACCTGAAACTACCTCTGTTCCCACATATAAATCCTTAAGGAACCCTCTCATTTTGCCTCTGTCTCGATTATCTTCAGAGCAGCGCTAGGCTAAAAGCATGTTCCTTGTCAGTGATGTAATATAATTTATCTACTATTTTCTGTTCCTCCACCAAAGCAATAAAACTTTTTTTTTTTTTTTACATCTGGGCTGTAAATCCTACTCTAGTTGGGTCCACAATAATGCCTCTCTCCTGTGCCAAGCTACTTAAATTTTAATCCATCTCAATGTCATCCTTGTTTTAAAAAAGTTGCATTCTACCAAGCAAGCCCAGGGTGGCTGACAACTGTTCTGACATAGAAAGAGCAGGAAGATTATTTGAGGCAAGACTTCAGACAAGTAAATCTTGATAGTTAATCAAAGCTAAACAAGAACTTTCTTAAATTACTTACATCCTATTTCTATCCTGTTTTTTCCCCCTCTGGAACTCAGAAAGTTATAAAAGGTTCTCCTGGATAATTTCATACTCCCAAGAACCTTAAAAGAGTGACTGAATGTTTGACTCTATTTAGATCAGCTGCTCAGAATTTAAATATAGCTCCAAATGAACAATCAACCAAACGACCAACTGACCACACTGGCACACAAGACCATTTATAAGCTAAGGAGAATAAGACAAGACAATCCTGCAGATGATGTTACCTAGTCTTGTAATGAAACGTTCAGAAACTAAACTGAAACAAGCTTGGAAAGCAAAACAACTGCCAAAATCTAAAACCAGAGCTACAAGTATTTTCTATTGTTTCTTTTTAAACCTTCCTAACCTAATACAGGTATTCCTTGACTTACCACCAACAACTGAAGATTTCTGTCGCTGAATAAGACAGTTACCACCTTTTTTTTTTTTTTTTTGCCAAAGTTGTTAACTGAATCACTGTGGTGGTGGAGTTAGTAACACGGTTACTAAGCGAATCTGGCTTCCCTGTTGACTTTGCTTGTCGGGAAGGTCGCAAAAGGGGCTCGCGTGAGCCCAAGATACTGAAACCGTCATAAATACATGCCAGTTGCCAAGCGCCTGAATTTTGATCATGTGACCGTGGGGATGTAGCAATGGTCGTAAGTGTGAGAAATGGTCATAAGTCACTTTTTTCGGAATCATTGTAACTTCAAACATTCCCTAAATGAATAGTTGTACGCTGAGGATTACCTGTATGGGTTAAATATGGTGTTGTTTATCCAGATTGTAAAGAAATATGCTGTAGAGCCATATGGTGCATAGCAGTGGCTCTCAACTTGTGGTCTGGGACCCCTGGGGGGGCCATGATGTCATCACAGGGGGCTGCAAGGCTTGGAGAAATGTTATGATTTAAATCTCGAGTTAAGACTTGAGCGTCTGGGGCCATAAAAGATATTTAAAGGGGGTCCCTGATTAAAAAATGATTGAGAACCATTGATGTAAAGCACTATGGAGCGGTATTACAGATTAGTCCTCGACTTGCAACCACAATTGATCCCAACATTTCTGTTGTAAAGTGAGATGTTTGTTAAGTGAATTTACGCCCCATTTTATGACCTTTCTTGCCACAGTTAAATGAATTCCTGCCAGTGTGAAGTTAGTAACACGGTTGTTAAGTGAATCTGGCTACTCCCCATTGGCTTTGCTTGTCAGAAGGTCGCAAACAGTTGATCACAGGACCCCCAGGACACAACAACCGTCATAAATATGACTCAGTTGCCAAGTGTCTGAATTTTGATCATGTGACCATGGCAATGCTGCAACAGTTGTTTAGTGTGAAAAAAAACGGTCATGCGTCACTCTTTTTCCAGTGCCACTGAAACTTTGAACAGTCCCTAAATGAACTATTTACTATAAGTCAAGTGCTATTGTGTAAGTCTAAGTGTAAGTCTAAGTGCTGTTGCTATTGTTTCAATGGTGGCAAGCAATGATCATGGATTAAATTAAAAAAGCTGAAGGGCTTTTTTTACGTGGTCTACTTAAGAATAGATAATTATTCTCATTACCTTTTTTAGAACACATTTTTAAAGATCTATATACCACCTGAACATTAAAATATGCATGTTTGTAGATGAAACACAACAGATGCGTTATACATTCCACACTTAATATAGAAGCATAATTCTTTGTGACCACTTTCACAGTTTAGAGTTTGAAAAATTAAAAGCACTGTTAATATTTTAGGTCGACAGCACGTTTTTGAGTAAGAAATGTCGTCATATTCATTTGCATTCTTACTGCTTTGTTTTGCTGTATTATTTCTTTGTCAAATAGAAAATAAAAAAATACCCAGGCCTGTTCGCTACCTTATTTTTTTATTAACTTTGGTAAGCAGCAAAGCTGATTGTCCCATTTCATGATTTTGGTAAGCTTAACATTACAAATGATTATTCAAATAGGTTTTCATAGAATGTATATTTACAAGCTTTTTTCCCCCTTTTGCAATTTCATGCAGATGTTTTGCTGTGTGTGTTATGTGTTGTTATTAATAAAAATATTTTCTTCATTCGGAGAACTAATTTCTCTTCTTCTGGGCACAGAGCCTTATTACCCTCTGGCCCTTTATTTGGGAATTTGTTTAGGACCTTCCCATTTGGCCTCCATCAAACAAAGTCAATGGTGGAAGCCAGATTTGCTTAACATCTGCATGATTCACTGAACAACTGCAATGATTTGCTTAACATCCATGGCAAAAAATATTGTTAAATTGGATAGGACTCACTTAACAACCGCCTTGCTTATCAACAGAAATTTGGGCCTCAACTGAGGTTGCAACTCAAGGCATACCTGTATTTCTAAATTTTAATAAGGCTTCTTAAATCCCCCAAAATGTGTTTTTCAGAAAATGCCAATGAACAAAACAAATATTTATTGTCATAATGGTGAATTCAAATGGACATTTAGCCGATATTAGGATTAAAAAACAATAGTTAATCTTAAAAATGAAATTAAAATACTGATCCTCTTTTAGAATTCATCTTTCTTCCTATATTTATATTAGGAAACAAAACTTTGAATCATGTATGTGACTAGTTCGTTTTACATTCCATAACTGGACTCTACTAACATCCAGTTTCCTTCCTGAAAGACTTGTCTGAATGGCCATTTTAGACATACCTTATTTTGCACAAATCTATTATATGGCTTTCTGTTCTACAGTTTGCTCTTCATTCTTATTGTGTTCTTTCTGACAAAGCCTTTAAGTTCTCCTAATACTACCTTTAAAGCAATTCTAATTCCAGTTAAAATTAAAAACATAATATAAACTCAGAGCCCAGGGATTTATTTATACAACGAAGAGTAATGTGGTGTGTAATTAATTTATTGTTGCACAAGCTTTCATGAATTACATACCCATGCAAGTAAGCAGGCAGGGACAAAATAACTGCTATTTTCAGAAAGCAATTAACAACTCTTAAATCAGTGTGTTTATGACACAATTCTTGACTAAGATAGCTCCGGAGAAGAGGTAGGTAAGTAGGTAACAGCATGTTATGTGTCCTCGCAAAAAGGCTGCCATGATGGATTGTGAGTCACCCAACAGCTATTTACAAGAAGGTTTCTTCTTCGGAATACAGGAATAAATAATCTGATACTAAAATAAATAAATGGTAAACCCGGGTGATTTTCTGGACAAACCTTTGTAACTCCTCTGTTGAAGTTACATGTAGTCCTTGACTTATGACTGGCCGCTTAGCGACCATTCATAGTTACAATAGATCCCCAAAACCCGGTTCCCAAATTCTGATGGCAGTAGCCACCACCCACCATGCCCCATGGTTAGCGATTTCTTCCAGTTTTCAGCAAAAATGCCCCATGGGAAACAATGGATTCACTTTACAACTGAGGGATTTACTTTACGACCACTGCATTCACCTAACAACAGCCACAAAAAAAAAGCCACAAAATTGAGTCCAGTCACATGATGATCCGCTTTATAGCTGTCATGACTTAACAACCATTAAGAGAAGGCTCCATTACAGTCATAAGTCAAGGAGTACCTGAACTGATAAGCATATTTCTGAATCAATACTCTTGCTTTTGGACCACCTTAATTGCTGCAAAAATCCCCGTGGATCTTAAGCATCCTTAGCTTTTGCAAACAGACACTGCCATAATTTAATAACCCGTGGCAGGACATCTTACACTTCTACCATGTTTCCCTGAAAATAAGTTCCTGTCATATATTTTTTTGCCTCCTCAAAAGGCACCAGGTCTTTTTTTTTTTTTTTTGGGGGGGGGAGAGACTGTTGTCCACTGACTAACCTCACTTACGCACGTCGTCCCCAGCCTCCTTTTCACTGTCAGAGGCCTTCAGGAATTTCTGCAGGCGCCAAGGCTTTCCTGAAGGCCTCTGCAGCCGATAACAGAGCTCCAGATCGATTCGGAGCCCTTTTATCGGCTGCAGAAGCCTTCAGGAAAGTCTAGCTGGCCGCAGAAGAAATGGGCCGGCAAGGCAAGTGTCAGGGTGTGCAAGGCCTGACTACAACTGTCCAAAGGTAAGTAGTAGGCCAGATACACCACTCCCATCCCCAGTGTAGCTTAATTTTTACCCGTCCACCCTGGAGTGGGCGGGGTCTTAATTAGGGCTTATTTTGGGGGTAGGGCTTATATAGGGTAACCGTGTAAAAAATCAAGCTAGGACTTACTTTCAGGGTAGGTTATATTTTCGGGGAAATACAGTATATACAATCCTAAAATGATTGTTTTATAACTACAGGTAGTCTTCAACTTACGACCACAACTGAGCCCAAAATTTACATTGCTAAGTGAGACATTGAGTTTTGCCCCATTTAACGATCTTTCTTGCCACGGTTGTTAAGTGAACCAACTGCAATTGTTAAGTTAGTAACATGGTGGTGAAGCTAATCTGGTTTCCCCATTAACTTTGCTCGTCAGAAGGCCGCAAAAGGTAATCATGTGACCACAGGATACTGCAACAGTCATAAATGAGTCAGTTGCCAAGCATCTGAATTTGGGTCACATGGCTATGGGGATGCTGCAACAGTTGTAATTGTGAAAAAAATCATTATAGGTTATTCTTCAGTACTACCTTATGGATCCATTGCCATCACAATCCATAAACTGTGTGGCCTGTAGTCAGTTTATTACTAAAAGGGAAAGGAAAAAGCAGCGCAAAGGATTTGCCACGTTTCTTGTATAATTTGCCACGTTTGTTGTATAAAACTGTATTTGAATAGTTGCAAGTAGTGCTCAACTTACAACAGTTTGTTTAGTGACCGTTTGAAGTTACAGCAGTACTTATGGATTGTGATTTTAGTGTAGTTAGACCATGTATCGTTAACAGACTGGATTTTATCATAGATTTTATCTGTTATTTATTATTTTATTCTAGAATTTTTAATTGCATATTGATGGACTGTTTTTATTTGTTATAGTTTCTGGTCTGTGACTGTAACAAAAAAAAAAATTCAAATACAGGTTCACTTGTTTGGAAAACATTTGTAAAAGGCCATACCAACAAGGACCTCCACAGCAGCTAAAGAGTCATCTTCCCAATCCATCTCCTCCTGCTTTTCTTCCAGTCCCTCTTTCAAGTTGGACGTGATTGGATAGAACTGCTTCCATTCGCCAATCAGCTTCTTCGTAGCAGAGTCTGACAGCTTGAAGGACTGCCCTGTGAGTGTACCATTTAATCCAAATGGACTGAGGATAACTAGAAGTTAGAACGACAGAGAGAGAGAAAAGTATATCTCACATTAGAACGGCAATAATTAACCTCGGATCATGTGTCCAAAGACTGCTGATGGAATAATGATGGTTCTCTCCAATGAAAACTTCCTCAGGACGATCTCAACGAAATATCTATTTTTGGAGGCATGCCAAGCAGTATTTTCCCCCAAGGGCTGCATATAATTCTTATTAAAATGGCTTTCAGCAGCTAAAGTTGAGCATAGAAGAGAGGCTTAAGAGTGAACGTTGCCTTTTAGAATATTTATACAAAGGAGTAGCATTACCTACGCCTGCAAAAGAGGACAGGATAAAAATGTCAGTATAATTAGGTGATTGCAAAAGGTACTGGGTGTAGAGTCAGTTCTCTCTTTGATTAACGTCACCTCCTCGAAAACTGAACAGAGTTTGATAATAATGTAGGTCCTATCACCACTTTCCACAAGCCTTTTTTGGGGAATTCAGAGAATTAGAAACCTACAAATGTTAGACTGGTAGTCCCTGACTTACGACCACAACCGAGCCCAAACTTTCTGTTGCTAATTGAGACAGTTGTTAAGTGAGTTTGCCTCATTTTATGAACTTTCCTGCCACAGGTGTTAAGTATGAATCGGTTGCCAAGCACCTGAATTTTGATCACACGATCACGGGGATTCTGCAAAGTTCTTAACTGTGAAAAATGGTCGTAAGTCACTTTTTTTATTACCATTGTAACTTCGAACGGTCTCTAAATGAACAGCTGTAAATCGAGGATTATCTATACATGCTGTAAATGCCCAAATTGTGATCACATGACCATCAGGATTGTCTAATGGTCATAAGTACAAGGATCGATCATAAGTGCAAAGACTGGTCATAAGGCTTTTTTTTCCCAGTGCCATTGTAACTTTAAATGGTCACTAAATGAATGGTGGGTAGTCAAAGACTACTTGCCCTAATCTATCCTGTCTATTAGAAATATCACTTCCCCTGATCCCAAAAATTTTAAACATGGCTCACTTTGCTTTCATGAACATTTGGGTGTTTTTAAAAGTCAGTCTGAGTTTATTTGAAAATGCAGCTATAATTTGTAGGCAACAAATCATTATTTATGCAACTTTCCAAATTTCAGACAAAACAGAAAGAGACTGAAACATTTTTAATCCTAATATGCAAGGAAAGAATGGGATAAAGAAGACAAGTTTGTGTCTACTAGTTTTTAACTCCAAATCATGGTTTAATATTATTGATAATCACTTAACTCTGACAAGATCCGGAACTACTACAAAAAGTTAACATCTCAAGAATTAATAACTGAATGTCCTATTTGTATTAGAAGGAAAGCTCAGTTCAATAAAGAACTACTGATTACTGGCAATTTCAGGACAAGGACTTATTGTCCCTCATTAAAATGTATGTGTACTAAAACAGTATGTTATATGAGAATCATGTTCCATAACAACAGCTAGAAATTAATCCTTCTGAACATCTGAAACAGAAACTCACCGAAATAAATCAAGAATGGAAACAATATTCTGGTATACCACACAGTAATTTAAAATAGTTCTTTTTTAAAAAATTAAAAAAACAAGAACAATGTACTGAAGTCAATATTTCAGGATGCTATAAAGTTCAGAGTTTAATTTTTTTCATAAATGAAGGAGAGCCTAATAATAAAAGGATGGTCTCTGAAAGTACTGTACATTAACCAATATTGGGAAAGATATATTTCAATAGTTAGAACATTTAACGCAGATACAGTGGAAAAGTTGCTGAACACAGTTTTTTAACCTGAACACAGAAGAAACTGCTAAAATATGTTCAAAATCACTTCAGAAATAGACTGAGCCCCATTTACTGTCATCAAGAAGTTCTGGCTATTAATGTAAATTCCAACAGCAATATTCAAGATTCTCAACACAAACAAAAAAACATTATCATTTTACTTATTTTGTTTCATGTGGCCACTCCTCGTCCCATTAATGGTACTCTGGGGTGGCTAACAAAGACTTAGTATGAAGAGGCAGTTTGGTCTAGTCAGTTAAAGCACCAAGCTAGAAAGCAGGAGACAAAGGGAGTTCAGGTCCCATCTTAGCCATCAAAGCTCTCTGGGTGACCAGGAGATGGTGAGTTCTAGTCCCACTTTAGGCATGAAATCCGGCTGGGTGACTGGGCCAATCAGATACAGACAATCATAATTGACTAGGTAACCTCATCAGTGCTAGAAGGAATGGGGTTTGACCTCTCTATTTATATAAAATAAATATAGCACTCCCTACAGCACTGGTGATGTTACTTAGATGGGCAATGAAACGTCTGCAAGAAAACCAGCAAGCTCAGAGAGCACCAAGGGCCTCCCAGTTCAACTCTGAGCTACAAATATTCTCTTCTAGGGCTTTATAAGTAATAGCCAGCACCTTGAATTGTTCCTGGAAGGCAAATTGGGAGCCACTGAAATGGTGAGAGATATGCTAGACATCTCATGGATAAAGTCAACTCAGATTCCTTCCCAGTTGGACTCTGGCCTTGAGGCAGATTTGAGTGATACATGCCCTGGCTTGGTTATCTGGGCTGAATTTGACCCTGTTGGTCTTGAGGAAATGAACAGGGGCTCTAAATCTGGCTGAGAGAAGCGAGACATGATCAATCCAAATGTTGCACCTGGCTCACTGAGAAGCTTATGCATGTGAGCAAACAAGTTTATTTTATTCCCGTTGATTTAAAAGAAATGCATGTTCATGTTCTAGGCTTGAAATTATAGAATTTTGGACGGTGCATTGTTGGAAGAGATCCTGAACGATTCGATTGAAACAGACAGACTGTATGCTAAAGCAAGGTATACTGATCTGAAAATTATAAATGAAAGACAAGGGACTTCTGTTTGACAGTGAAAACGGGGTGAACAATTGTAGATTATACATTAATAGCCACAAAAAAAACTACAGCAAGAAGATGAATGTGTGTGCCTCAGGAGAAATATTTTCTTAAAGATAGGGAAATGATTATACATTCTGAAGCATGTCCAGCATTTTCTGGCCAAGTCTTACATTACTCACACGCTAGCTGTCTCTTAAGAATGCCAATGCAAAAAAAAAAAAAGCACCTTAATGCCCCATTTTCTTTCTTTATTCCACAGGTCACCAAGACTGCAACATTACCTGAAAAATTTCCCACAGTATTTAAGAATCCCATGGGATTTCCTAAATCTCTGGGTGATCCTTAATGGGGTACCCACCCACACAGAGGGAGGCACCTGTCGTAAGATCAAACTTCAGCAGATCACGAAAAGGTGTAATTGGTCTCCCACAACCAGTCACTTAATAGTGAAATCCAAACAAACCCAAAAGTCAAGGTGTGCTCCATGTTGATACAATACTAATTTAAGAAAGACACATCACTGCATGAAGTCCAGGAAATCATAAGCTGGCACTGTTAAAGACAGCTTCAAAATGAATGTGGAAAGTCTCCAGATACAGTGACTTGGGGTTTCCCAACACCAAACTTAGTAAAGTATCACGCTATGTCTGATCAGTGGGAAGCTGTTAATATAGCAGCATGGGTAGTTCCCCAAACTTGTCACTGATCCAATGCCAAATTGAAGATCCCCAAGTTTATATTTCTAGGTAACAAGAAGGTATTTATACAGATCACATTAATCTCACTCTCCTGCCCCTCAATTTGGAGTGGTGCTGCACTGAGATCACTAAAACATGAGCCACCGGTGTGCGGCAGCAGCCAAAAATAAGTAATACAATCCTTGGTTATATAAGCAGAGACACATAGAATCAAAATCACGTGAAGCATTAGTACTGCTCAATAAATCCTTAGTAAGACCACATCTCGAATACTACATCCAGATTTGGTCACCACATTACAAAAAAGATGCTGAGACTTTGGGGGGAAAGTGCAAAGAAGAGCAACTAAGATGATTAAGGGCTCGGGGACAAAAACATATAAAGAATGATTGCAGGAACGGAGTATGGCCAGTCTAGAGAAAAGGAGGACTAGTGGTGACATGATAGCAATCTTCCATTATCTCAGGGGTTGCCACAAAAAAGAGGGAGTCAAGCTATTCTCCAAAGCACCAGAAGGCAGGACAAGAAGCAACGGATGGAAACTCATCAAGGAGAGAAGCAACCTGGAATTAAGGAGAAATTTCCAAACAGTCAGGATAATTAACCAGGGGAACAGCTTGCCTTCAGATGCTGTGGGTGCTTCATCACTGGAGGTTTTAAACAAAAGACTGGACAAGCACCTATTTGAAATGGCATAGGGGTCTCCTGCTTGAGCATGGGGTTGGACTAGAAAACCTCCAAGGTCCCTTCCAGCTCTATTCTGATTGATTTGAGAAAGCAGAGAATTTGACACAACTGAATCAGCCCCAAATCACCTAGTTTGCCACTCAGGTCTCAACAACAGGGAGAGTGGCTGGATCTTTTTGTCCTTAAATGTTTAGTGCCTCCACATCTGCCACTGGTGATCACTTCAATTCTGGTTTCCTATTCTCCTCATCTTCCCACTCCAGGAACACCTTATACAAGTAATCCACATGGTGATCATAGAGACCCTGGGATACTGCAACTGTCATAAATAGATGCTGACTGTCAAGCATCCAAATTTTGATCACATGACCATGGGGTTCTGGAATGGTTGCAAGCGTAAGGATCAATCCTAAGTCCCTTTTTTCAGTAGCCTTGTAACTTTGAACTGTCACTAAACACATGGTTTATAAGTTGAGAAGTACCTGTATTCCAGCAGTGGGATGCTACCTGTTCCACCACCAGTTTGGTGATTGTGCACGCGCGCACCTGATGTGTGCGCGCAGCTTTCCCCACACCAGCTGAGGCCTGCAGGGCCAATCAGCTGAGAGGATAAAGAAGAGAAAAGGGGCAGGTGGGAAGGCCGATCCTGTGCTTTTCTCTTCTTTCTCCACTCAGCTGATAAAGTCATAGGTTTTTTTCCCCTCCTCTCTGCTGACCATCTGAGGCTTGTTTTACTACTGGCCGAACCGGTAGGAATTTTTGCTACCGGTTGGGGCCGAACTGGGCCAAAACGGTAGCATACCACTACTGCTGCACTCTCTCCAGTCTCCACACATACTTATCAAAAGGAGAAAGAAAAAGGCAAATAACAGGTAATTCTCAACTCACAACCACAAAGGACTCCAAAATTTCTGTTGTTCAGCCAAGAGTTCTTAAATGCATCTTGCCCCATTTTACAAACTTTCTTGCAGTTAAGTGAATCACTGATGTTGTTAAGGTAGTAACATGATTGTTAAGTGAATCCGGCTTCTCCATTGATTTTATTAATATTATTATTAAATTTTGTTTGACAAAATGTGACCAAATGACCCCGGCACACTGCAACTGTCCCAAATACATGCCGGTTGCCAAAGCATCTGAGTTTTGATCACATGGCCCTGGGGATGCGAAAAAGTGTGGAAAAGAGTCATAACTGCTTCCATCGCCGTTGTAACTTTGAATGGTCACTAAACAAATGGTTATAGGTCCAGGACTGCCTGTAGTAAGAAGCCTTATTCTTTAGCCAGTCTTGTTTCAAATCTAGACTTAGCACACAAACATTTTTGGTCGCCTAACTCAGGGGTGTCAAACTCAAGGTCTGCGGGCCAAATTCAGCCCTCAATGTGGTTGGATCTGGCTTGTGGGGCCGTCCTGGTCCACCCAATGCGAAGAGGAAATATCATCCCAGTCTTGCAAAGAGGAAAGATCAGGCCAGCGTGACGTCGTCCCGGTCTACCCAATGCAAAGAAGAAACACGCCAACGGTTTGGGGAATGGTGTCAAGCTGGCCACACCCACCCAGTTGGTCACACCCACCCCAACCCTGAGGTCAACCATAGCCCTGATGCGGCCCTCAATGAAATTGAGTTTGACACCCCTGCCTTAACGGGTGAATTTTGAAGAAAAACATGGAGTTGTTTCTTTTGATTATCCTGGTTCTCTCAATGAAATCACTGAGGGGGAGGGAGTTTTACAGGGAAACCAATACAGTGGTTTCATTCATTGGGGGTAGTGGGGGTTGGGCTAGGAGACCTCCAAGCACCCTTCCGACTCTGTTTTTCTGATGTTCATTTTATTTCTGCGTGCAAACCCGCTACAGTTACTGGGAGATTTCTGTTCACCTTCCGTGGGGGGTGGGGGTGTTTAGCCTTGTGGGATTCCACAGAATTCTATCCTCTTTCTCTTCCCTATTTATATTAAGTCAGCAGGGGTGGAGATCCAGTGATCCGCACTGCTGTGTCATCAGTATACGGATTACATTCTCTCTCTTTCCTACTGGAATGTGTAGGTGCTTGACAATTGCCTGGAGACAGTGGCAGGCTCAATGAGAGCCAAGGAATTCAAACTGTATCCCCAAACGACAAAAAAGTATTGAGCACAGGTTGCTTTCAGGCCTGGGGATTGGGACACTGGCCTATTCTGGATGAGGTAAGATGCCACAGGAAGTGCAGGTAGTCCCCGACTTACGACCACAATGGAGCCCAGGGCTGCCGTTGCTACGCGAGTTAAGTTGCTAAGTGAATTTTGCCTCATTTTATGATTTTTCTTGCCACAGTTGTTAAGTGAATCATTGCAGTTATTCCCGGTAACTTAGTAACAAGTGAATTTGGTTCTCCTCCCCCACCCCCACCCCCACCCCCCACCCCCGTTGGCTTTGCTGGTCAGAGGTTTGCAAAAAGTGATCACACGAGCCCTGGACACTGCAACCATCATAAATATGAGCCAGTTGCCGAGCTTTCGAATTTGGATCGCGTGACCATGGGGATGCTGCAATGGTCGTGAATGTGAAAAAACTTTGAAAGGTCACTAAATGAATGTTTGTAAGTCAAGGACTATCTATAACCAATGCATAGCTTAGGGTTTATCCTTTTGTTTCAATATGCAAGTAGCTTTGACCTACATCCACAATTGCAAGTGGAATTTTGGCCACTAAATGATGCAATCATTAATTGAGAGTCATTATCCGTCTAGACTCGGCTTCATGACCGTTTTTATTGCGGTCGTTAAGTTCAACCACTGTGTTGAATAAATCTGGCTTCCTGATCCAATTGATGCTGCTTGTCGAAAACCAGCCGAGAAGATGGCAAGTCACAACTGCGTGTCCACGGGACGCTTGTCAAGCACCTACACATTCCAGCTAGTCATCGAGGTGAGCTGATTGCCAAACACCCACATTGCGATCCAATGGCAGCAGAGGTGGTGCAGCAGCCGTATAACTTTGGGGACAGGAAAAAAATAACTTTTTCCCAAGGCTGTCATAACTTTCATTAAATGGATGGTCATAAGCCAAAGACTGCCAGTACAGTATTGCTACAAACCCAGCCAACCAGTCACAAAGAGGAGCCATGCCCACCTTTGACCGATTACATTACTTGCACCCTTAACTGAACTTAACTCAAGAAGAGACTGGACTGCCATTTGTCAGAAATGGTGTAGGGTCTCCGGCTTGGGCGGGGGGTTGGACTAGATGACCTATAAGGTCCCTTCCAACTCTGATTATTTGTTATCTGTTAACGGGCAAGCCTCAGTGAACAATGTCTAAATAACTTTGTGCAACACATTCCATGTAGAGCAGGGGTGTCAAACTCAAGGCCTGTGGGCCAGATCCGGCCTTATATCTGGCCCGCAGGCCGCCCTGGAAACAGTGAATGATCTGCCTGCACGGCCCAACTGAGCTCTGTTTTCACTGGTAGAGGCTTGCTGGAGGCCGTCGCAGCCGAAAACGGAGCTCGCTGGCAGAGCGCTCAGGCCGCTACAGGTGCCCCCGACACGAGTGACGTCAAGCTGGCCATGCCCCCCCAGCCCCCCCCGCCAGGTGAAACACAACCCTGATGTGGCCCTCAATGAAATCAAATTTGATACCCTTGATGTAGAGCTATATTAAGAAACTGTCTAGAAACTGCAAGTACTGTAGACCCAAGTTAAGCTAGTTAAGCTATACGGAGGGCAACACCAGTCTTGAAGGATAAACAGCTGTCAGGAAGCATCAAATTTCTGCCTATAACCTACGGGCCCCAATTTAATCTGTCTGACTTCAAACCTTTAAAAGACTGCTTCCCTCAATTCCATCTCAACTCCCCCCCCCCCCCCCCCAGCATTAAAATCAACTGATTGAACCCCCAGAAGTCAATTTGGGTTCATAACAGCAGGGCCAGCTTAATGACAGCACCACAATTATGAAATTCTTTGCTGAGGGAAGTACAGCTGGAGGGGTGGGAGATGGGTTTCCTTGGTGCTCTCTGAGCTTGGCTGTTTTCTTGCAAACATTTCATTACCGAACTAGGTAACA
Source organism: Notechis scutatus (assembly GCF_049901735.1). NCBI lineage: Eukaryota > Metazoa > Chordata > Lepidosauria > Squamata > Elapidae > Notechis > Notechis scutatus. Next base: position 8,217,861 of record NC_142009.1, read on the forward strand.
TCATCAGTTTGCAAACCCCACTCCCTTTCTAGCACTGATGATTTAATCTAGTTGGGTAATGAAACATCTGCAAGAAAACAGCCAAGCTCAGAGAGCACCAAGGACCCCCACGGTCCTTCCTGCTCCTGCTCCTCCTCCTCCTGTCTGCAATCATTTTTAGCACTGATGATGTTACCTAGTTGGGTAATAAAATGTCTGCAAGAAAACAACCAAGCTCAAAGACCACCCAGGACCCCTCATTTCAACCCTCAGCTACAAAGATTCTCCTTTGTAAGTACAACTAGTCCCGTGATGGCGAACCTGTGGCACACGTGCCACAAGTGGCACGCAGAGCCATTTGTACCGGCACGTGAGCTGCAGGCAAACTTACCTCACTGTGCATGTGCGCGCCTCACAGCTGATTTTTTGGGGGTTGGTTTGAAGCCTTTTTCGGCCTCCCAGAGGCTTGGAAAAAGCCTCTGTGAGGCTTTTCAAGACGAATTATAGGCCCATTTCGTCATTTCCTGTAATACTGGAAGTGACGAAATGGGCCTATAATTCGGCCTGAAAAGCCTTGCAGAGGCTTTTTCAAAGCATCTGGGAGGCCAAAAAAGGCCTCAAACCAGCCAAAAAATCAGCTGTGAGGCGCAGTGCAAGTAAGGGGGTGGCAGGGGGATTGCGCACACATGCGCAGGGGGCTTGGGCATGCATTGCATTCTGGGTGCTGGCATGCAAGTGTGTGTGCGCTGGCGCAGGTGCAATTTTTGGCACAGGAGCCCCAAAAGGTTAGCCACCACTAAACTAGTCCTAAGGTGTCTTCTTTTAGGCAACTGTTAAAGAAAACCTTGTTCAGAGAGATGCTTGTATGCTATCAATTTTCAAGGACCTGCAATTTTTAGACCCTATCCAGATTATTATTCTTTTTACAATGACTTTTTTTTAAAGAATTATTCGTTTTATTTCAGGATTTATTTCAGATTTTTATTACTTTACCTCCAAAACAAAAACAAGACATCATCCTATTGTAGGATGTGTTAAATACGAAGCATCTTAATAAACTTAACCCGCAGCCAGCACACTTAGTCCCAAACCACTGTCATCTGCTTAATTTTATTATGATGGATGTTTTCTCTGACAAAATGGGGAAAAAAATTAAGCACAAATCAAATAAATCACTGACGTCCATATGGGAAAAACAATCTGAAACTCATCAGGTGTTTTCCCAGTGTGTGATCATCTCTTGTGTTCCCCCCTCCCCCCACACACAATATTTAAAGCTTGGAAAACAGAAGGATTCCATTTTTGTAGTCAGGCAAACGAACCCTACCTTGGAAAGGACTGTTTGACTGCTGGGCGAGGGTGAGGTGTTCTTCACTCAGGAAGTACACAGGTTGATGCTGGTTTATTTCCACACTGGTGCAAACGTTGCTGTCCCCGTGCAAGAAGAAGGTGAACGAGCAAGACAAGTGTTCACTGGAGAAGAAACAGAAGACAATAAAGTTAATTAGCCCCTAGGGTCTAGGGACATGCTAAGAAGGTCGCTGGCCAATGTTTAAAAAAGGGGGGCGCCTCTTAAAAAAATTAGAAACCTGACCCAAAGCACCCATTATGTGTAAGTTGAGAGCAGAATCTTAAAGAGGCTACCAATTAGTTGGCCTCCATTTAACAAATCACAGTCTAAAGTGGCTGATCAGAAACTATAGTACAGGTAGTCCTCAATTTACAGCAGTACGATTAGTGACCTTTCCAAGTTACGACGGCACTGAAAAACCTGGCTTATGACTGTTTTTCCACACTTATGACTGTTGCAGTATCCCCGTGGTCACATGATCAAAATTCAGACGCTTGGCAACTGTGACTCATATTTACTTTAAAATGTTTTAATTAGATTATAGAGTTAAATACAAAAATACATAAGCAAACGGGGTGGGGGGTGGGGGGCATGTGGAGAAAGGGAAAGGCAACTGACTCATATTTACGACAGTTGCAGTGTTCCAGAGTCAGGTGATCCCCTTTTGCCACCTTCTGACAAGCAAAGTCAGTGGGGAAGTTAGATTCCCTTAACAACCATATAACTAATTTAATAACTGCAGTGATTCACTTAACATCTGTGATAAGAGAAACCGTAAAGAGGGGCACAACTCACTTAACAAACATTTCACTTAGCAACAGAAATTTTGAGCTCAATTATGGTTGTAAGTCGAGGACTACCTGTACAGCAATAATAAGATTTGGGGACCCACTCTGGTAGCAGTATTAAACCTTGTACTGCCAGTGTAGGTATTAAGATTTTTGTTTTTAAGCGATACGGGTAGTCCTTGATTTGTGACCCCAATAGAGCCCGAAGTTTCTGTTCCTAAACAGGGCTTTTGCTAAGCGAGTTTTGCCCCATTTTACGAATTTTCTTGTCATCGTTGTTAAATGGATTGCTGCAGTTGTGAAGTCAGTAGCATGGTTGTTACAGAATCTTGGTTCCTCCCCACCCCCCATTGACTTTGCAGGTCACAAAAGGAGACCCCACGACTCCTGCACACTGCAACCGCCATAAATATATGCCAAGTGTCTGAATGTTGATCACGTGACCCTGGGGATGCTGCAACGGTCGTGTGAAAAACGGTCACAAGTCACTTTTTTCAGTGATATTGTAACTTGGAACGTTCACTAAAGGAATGGTTGTAAGTCCTTGATTGTCAGAACCTGGTGTAAGATAACACAAAAAGGACTCCGATCCTGCCTGGACTTGCACATTGCTCCTCCACATTAATGCAACCACTACATTTTTAAAAGTACATTTAACATTGTCATCAAAGCAGGAGATCAGGACTTTATTTCTTTTCCAAAACTCATTTGATTCAAAACAAAAATCCAGTCTGGAATACGGTACAAAGGGAGAATAGCAAAATGAATGTAAATAAACTGCGTAGAATAAGTTAGGATCTCCGGTATCTTGCAGGACCCACATCTTTCACCAAATTATTTTTCAGCAACATTTGAAGAAACATACTTGCTTTCAGATCTAAATAGTCTGAAGTTGCAATTGAGAAAAAGAATCTGGCTATCTAAATTGGCAAGTCTGTCTTTAGATTCAAAATACTATGAGATCAGAGTAACATTAACAAAAGAGGGGCCCTCCAAAAAAAAAAAAAGCAAAAAAAAACACCCTAAAACACTTAAGGGAAAATATATTTGGAAGGACTGTTTAAAATTAATTTGTAATCCATGATCTTTAATTACTAATGAGTATTTCAGAAAACAAAACAAAACAAAAAAAACTACACCATGGAAACATTCTCTCTCTCTCTTTCAATTAAATTGCAAGTAAATTAACAATAGCGATGCTTGATGTTATTTTGGCAATCCTCAAACGTAAGCCCAGGAACTAACTTTTCCCCTGTTGTTCCAAGGGAAACAGAAGCACTGAAAACCAGGGCTTAATGTTGTGGTTCCCAAATTGTGACACCACAACAAACCCATGGGGCACAGTGGGATTATCTTACTATGTAATAAACAAAGCAGTCAGTGACATCACTGCAGCACCCTAAGGCATCACTGCACACAGTTTGACAACCATTAGTGCCGCGATGGCGAGCCTATGACATGTGTGCCAGAAGTAGCACGCAGAGCCATCTCTCCGGGCACGCCAGCCATCACCCGTCACTCTTCTGGTTTCCGGTGCACGCATGCGGGCTGGCCAGCTGGTTTTCGTGTACATATGCGCACCAGGAATCAGAAGCTCAGCTTCCTGGTGCATACACGCATGCTGGGAAACTGCTCTTCCAGTTTCCGGCACTCCCACGTGCTAGGGAGCTTCTCTTCTAATTTCTGGTGCTCCCCCCTCCCACCCCACGCACATGCACTCCCATTTCAGCACTCAGTGTCGAAAAGATTTGCCAACACTGCACTAGTGGCACCGCCAACTAAGACCTGTGAACCAAGTTTGAAACCTCAGACAATGTACGAAGCTCGACCAAATGCAGGTGGGTATTATTCAGTCACTAAATCCTGTCCAACTCTTTGTGATGGTTTCATTACTAAAGTAGTTAACACTCAAGCACTCATGATGTTACCTAGTTTGGGTAATGAAACATATGCAAGAAAACCACCAAGCTCAGAGAGGACCAAGGGTCCCACAGAGGTCCTGCCTCTGTGCCACCACATTTGGTGCTCCTTCCTCTCCTTTTTAACAACTACATGAGGCTTCTAGCTGCCTGGGGTGAGGGACTAGCAGTAGGCCGGTGATATCCAATTACGTATCTCCACCTCTGGCGACTGAAGTGATGCCATACGTGAATTATTCCAGTGTCCAGAATAGCTTTGGGTCCACCAGTTCCAGGCTAGATGGGGTTGCCTCTATGGGTAGGTTACACAGTGAAATGGAGAGAGAAAGGGAACTAAGATTGGCAAGAAATTTGTTTATTGGATTTAGAAAGTGCCCGTCTCCCTCACAGTGGGAGTCTGGGCAATGTACAAGTGAAATAAGAACGCTGTAGTAAAATTATATTAAGTGGCAGAAATGCAAGTGGCCCCCATTATTCATAGAGTTCCATTCCAACCGACCACAGTGGTCAGTGCAATCATGGATAAAAAGACCTCCAGTGTATGGCAACTGACGAAAAAGTTCTGCAAATAGCAATCAGCTGGTGTCTAGGCAGAATTTCAGAGCTGGATAAGCTAAATTAAGTGGGTTGGCTGACCAAGCTGAATTAACTTTTTCAGAGCTGGATTGGCTATATTAACCTAGTTATTATGCAGGTAGACCTCAACTTAGGACCACAACTGAGCCCCAAATTACTAAGTGAGATAGCTGTTCAGAGAATTTTGCCCATTTTACAACCTTTCGTTCCCGTAGTTGTTAAGCAAATCATTGCAATTGTTAAGTTAGTCGTGCGATTGTTAAGTGAATCTGGCTTCCCGATTGACTTAGGTTGCAAAAGGTGATGGCATGACCCTGGGGCACCGCAACCATCATAAATATGAGCCAATTGCCAAGCGTCTGAATTTTGATCATGTGACCATGAGGATGCTACAACGGTGGTGTAAAAACCAGTCGTAAGTCACTTTTTCCAGTGCCATTGTAACTTTGAATGGTCACTAAATGAACTGTTTTAAGTCAAGGAATATCTGTAGTTTTACTCAGTGATGATGGATGGATGGATGGAAGGATGGGCTGACTATTGTTTTTATTTTTATTTTTATGGTGTACATCAACAGAGTCACTGGATTGAGATGGGCAATTATAGAAATTAATTGTAGCTGTGTGTTAAGCGGTTGGGGCCTGGGATGGCACTATTGGTGTAGATGTGGGGATTAAGTAGAGTTGCTGCCCTGGGGTGGGGAACTATGGCCCTTTAATGACTTGTGGACTTGTGTGAGTTGAACCTTAAGTAAGTTCAAAATGTTACAGAGACCAAAACCACATACCAAAAATCTGGATATATAAACACTTTTCTGCAAAAATGTGTCTGCAATTATCATCCATAAATATACAAAACTGCATGCGATAAGGCTGAGGGATAACAAGGGCCATCAATATAAAGGTAAATACCATGTCAAAACTATTTTCTAAATTTAAAAAAAGGTTTATTACTATAATTTATATATTCCCCAGGAGCTATTCCCTGACTAAATTGCTTTGCCAATGTACCCAATGAGAACTAAGTTTATTTTAATAATCAGGTGGAACACTTTATTCAAATTAAAAACAGCCTAAAATATTAAAAATATATTCAAGAATGGATAAGAAGCAGCAGGTTCATACCAATACTTCATATAAGGGGTGTCCAACCTTGGCAACTTTAAGACTTATGGACTTCAATTCCTAGAATTCCTCAGCCAGCATTCTGGGAGTTGAAGTCCACAGATCTTAAAGTTGCCCAGGTTGAACACCCATGCTGTAGATAGTTGTCTGTTCTGTCCATATTTGTATGTAGACAACTACACAATCTGAAGCAAATTCTCACAAATTTTCTTGAAACAATAGAATACAAGAGCCAGATCCTTCTCCTACTCAGAGACAGAACAGAACAGAACAGAATAGAATAGGAGATAGAATAGAATAGAACAGAATAGAATAGAATAGGAGATAGAATAGAATAGGAGATAGAATAGAATAGAATACCTTTATTGTCATTACATTCCACGAATACAATGAAATTTGAAAGCTACTCCAGCACAGTGCCCCAAATACCACATCACAATCATACTACAGAGATAATAATAATAATAATAATAATAATAATAATAATAATAATAATAATAATAATAATAATAATAATAATAATAATAATAATAATAAATCACAAATGCACTGTTTGATTCAAGACAATTACTGCCTTGGAAAAGAAACTGTTTCTCAATCTATTAGTCCTCATTTTAAGACACCTATAACGCCTCCCTGATGGTAACAGTTCGAAATATGAATGTCCAGGATGAGAATGGTCTGTGGAGATAGGGAACTATGGTCTGTTTGACTCATAGACTTCAACTCCCCGAATTCCTGAGCCGTTCTGGAAGCTGAAGTCCACAACTCATAACAATGCCATAGCTCCCCACCCCTGGCCTAGCTACTTCATCCCTACATCTATAACAATATTGCAATCCCAGGTCCCAATCACTTAGCATACAGCTACAGGCACTTTCACATTAACTCCATCTGAGGTGATACTTGCCATCATCTGCCAGCAGTGACACCCTAGATTCTATGTAGGACAAACATACCAGATGTTGCGCAAAACCATTAACCACGGTGTGAGTTCGGCGTCAGGATTCAAAATAAGAACAAAGTTAAAGCAGCATTTTTAATCTCCTAGGACATTTCAACACAGATCTCCGAATGGCAGTTTTGGAAGAAAGGAACTTTGGCAGCACAACTGAATGAGAAACCTCTGAGCTTACATATCAAAGAGGTTTCAGGCCATCTCAGAAGGATTTTGCAACACAGTGAGTTCTTAATACTTTGCAATTGCTAACTGATAACGTGCTCCTGTAGCAGTCAAACCACTCTGTGCATCTAATGAAGTGAACACCAGTTCATGAAAACCTCATGCCTTGAATAAAATAATCTCAAAAAATGCTACCAGATTTTCTGAATCTTGGCTATCAAGACTAGCACAGTGTTTTCAACCTTGGCAAGTTTAAGATAGATGGACTTCAACAGAGGAGAATATGTTCAGTGTTGAAATGAAGGGTCCTTGGTGTTCTCTGGGCTTGGTTGTTGGGTTCATTACCCAAACTAGGTAACACAATGAGAGCTGATGAACTTCAACTCCCAGGATTCCCTAGGCAACCACAGCACCAATTCGAAACTTGGCAAAGTTGAGAAACACTGGCCTAATAGGACTCTCCTCCTACAACAGTTCCCTAACCAAGCTGATTAACCTGGCACATGTTTATAAACACCTTGTCACTTGCATTTTAAGCGTCTATCCAAGATGTTTCAAGAACACGCTGAGACATTGCTGCCATGCTTACAAAAGAAAAACCCCCGAGTGAGTTAAAGTTGGTATTAAATGATAAGACAAATCAAAGACAGACAACGGATTTGTGTCTATGTTCTTCTCACCGTATTTCAACGAACGGCATAAATGCTGTATAAAGCTGGCAGTGTTAACACCCAAAAGCATGGAAGAAAAACCAAGTCTTCACGAGAAAGTAAAAACAATTTTCACCCACTCTCAAATGATGGAAGCATTGCACATGTAAAGATAGTAAAGATCCAATAGAAGCTAAAAGGTTCTTTTGTCTCCCTAAAAGAATCCTTGACTTACAGCCACAGTTAAGTCCAAAATTTCTGTTACTAAGCAAGACAATGGTTAAGTGAGTTTTACTCCACTTCATGACCTTTCTTGCCAGAGATGTTAAGTGAATCGCTGCTTCTATTAAGTTAGTAACACGGTTGTTAAGCGAATCCGGCATCAGCGTTGACTTTGCTTGTCAGAAGGTCACAAGAGGGGGTTAGCCAGATTCACTTAACAACTATACAACTAACTTAATAACTGCAGTGATTCACTTAACAACTGTGGCAAGAAATGCCATAATATGGGGCAAAACTCACTTAACTATCTTGCTTAGCAACAGAAAATTTGGGCTCAGTTGTGATAGTAAATCGAGGGGTACCCATATTTTACTTTTTCTGTGCCTGTCAATTAATTTACCTTTACCATTAAGGCAATGCTGATCTTCAAAAAAAAACAAAAAACAAAAAACAAATGAAGCCATTATACAGTGCAAGATTTTGTGTCCTGATGTCGGGGTCAGTCTGTGCTAGATCTTTAAGCATTAGTTCAGAAACAGATTCAGCCTTCATTTTAAACTGGCTATGAGCCAGTTTGAAGCAGCTGTAGTGTAGCTTACAGACAAATGAAAATAGACCAGATCTTGTGGCAGGGACAAATTTCTCTGCATAGAAACAAGAAAATCAGAAGTCAAGTAATTGGCAATGAGGTTTTAACCATTTTGGCCATTTGCTTTTGTACAAGAAGGTACTTGGGAAAATTACAGCCAAATTGTTATTGAAGAAACAATACAGAAAAGCCCTAGATAATTAAAAGTAAAATAAGCTTAATCATTTTGTAACTGAGATGTTATTAAGCAATTTTACTGTTTAAAAACATTACATTGAAATTGGAATTTGAAACTCTGCCAGTCCATAACAAGGCCCTCTCTGACATTTTTAAACAATTCCACAAAAGAGAAGAGCAACAAAAAAGGCCTCTTCCAAAGCTTGTATCTCTCGTTCTGGATTTTGATGGCCTTTTGGGGACTACTGCCTCAGCAATGTTTACTTCATTTATTCTAGGCTTCCATCGAAGTGTGGCAAACTCTTTCTGCTTCTCTATGCAAAACACAGTTTAACAAGTTACTTTTAAAGTGAAACTTGTTTTTGCAGTCAGAAAAAGAAAAGAAGCATCCTTGGTAGATTTCACAAAAAGCATATTTTTGTCCAATTTTAAGTCAATAAAATTTCTGGAGTTCCAATATCTTGGGATCCCAAAGGTACTGTTTCAAGAAGCCCGGGTTCGAATCCCAGAAGGGTATGGCTGGCTGATGAGAACTAAATAGCTTAAAATAGATCTATACTTAGTCTCCCTTTATTTCTTTGTTGGGAAACATAAATTCAACCCTGGACTTTCTGGTTTTTCTTTGAAAACGTTTTGTTTCATTCTTCAGCATTTATTACAAAATTTATAGACTATAAGAAGAAATATTATGCTGTGGTTTTGCCACACAGGAATCAGACTGAAGAATTCAACAACTGGAGGAGTCTAGATTTTTTTTTTCTGAATAATTAAGTTTCTTCAGGAAATTTTTACTCTTCTAGGGGAAAGAGCTCATCTGATTACAAGGAAAAACCATAAACGGTCTTCATTCCCTATGGTTAACTTGAATGGAAAAGGAATTGATCCCTGAAAGTAATTTAAGTGAGCTCTCAAAATAATGAAATTACACAGTATGTTATATTTCTTACTTGACTGCTAGAGAAAAACAATTATATGCTCATGCAAACTGAACACTCAATTGCAGGGTTTGATGGGATTCACGAATTATGTTCTTGCCCATGCCTGCTCAAATTCTGTTTACTGAAATTAATCACTTTTTTTTAATTAGTTAAAAGATTGCCGGCCTTCATGAAGCGCAGTCTTTATTTGATTGACTCAAAAAACAAAATAGACGACTTAATCTGGCCTTTGTAAAAGAACATTTTAACCAATTAACTTTCTTTTGTTATCCAGACACACAACAAAAGACCTTGCCTAGATAAATCATACTGAGATTCAAACAAGGCTTTATCAAGAGTCAAAGAATTCCTGAATCTTGACATTTGTATGGAATAATCAATATGACATCAATCAGTAAGAAAGATGGAATAATAGACAATCCTTCTCGGATAGCCTCGCAATCCAGGCCATGGACTATTTGTCACTTAGAGTACAGGTAGTCCTCAAATTACAACAGTTCATTTAGTGACCATTAAAAGTTACAAAATCATTGAAAAAAGTTATTGTTTTTCACAGTTAACCACCTTTGCAGCATCCCCATGATCATGAGATCAAAATTCAAGACGCTGGGCAATTGACTCACACTTATGATGGTTGCTGTGTCCCAAGGTCATGTGATCAATTTTTGTGACCTTCTGACAAACATAGGGAAGCCAGATTCACTTAACAACCATGGCAACAACAGTTGTAAAATGGGGCAAAACTCAACAGATGTCTCACTTAACAACAGAAATCTTGTGCTCAATTGTGGTCGTAAAAAAATGTTTTACACAGAAGAGCTCTTAAAGTCAGGTCAGAAAGTGAAACAGTTGTTAAGTGAATTTTACCTCATTTTATGACCTTATTTGCCACAGTTGCTAACTGAATCTGGCTTCCCCACTGACTTTGCTTGTCAGAAGGTCACAAAAGGTGATTGCATGATCCCAGGATGACACTACAACTATCATAAATATGAATCAGTTGCCAAGCATCTAAATTTTGATCATGTGGCCATCAGGTTGCTATAATCATCATTAAGTGTGAAAAATGGTCATAAGTCACTTTTTGGGGGGGCTGCTGTAACTTTGAACGGTCACTAAATGAACTGGTTATAAGTCCTCTACTTATAACCGTTTGTTCAGCAACTGTTTGAAATTACATTGCTGAAAAAAAGTGCCTTATGGCCAGTTCTTGCTCTTAAAACTGTCACCAATGGGGCAGCAACAAACTCAAGATAGTGGTAATGAGTAATTGAGACCCTCATAGGCGCCATGAGAGACAAGGAAGAGAGTGTGGCATACAGCCAATGATGTCACCATTCATGACAGATGCTGTCATTGGCTGGATGTCATTTGAGCACATACTACTCCAATACAATTTTGGAAAGAGTGCCCAGAACTGCAACTGGCTTTGGCAGAGTCAGCCAAAAGCACGTACGCACACACAAATCAGAAAGTCCCGTCAACTTTAGCTTTTTTTCAAACTGTCTTTCACAGCTACTTGTATGTTTTATTATTAGAAAGCAGCATGGCTAAAAGCAAACGGTTGCAGGAATTGGGTATGTCTAATTTAATGAAAAGCTGGACTAGGGGTAACATGATAGCAGTCTTCCAATATTTGAGGGGCTGCCACAAAGAAGAGGAAGTCAAGCTATTCTCCAAAGCAACAAGAGTGCAGGACAAGCAGCAACAGATGGAAACTAATCAAGGAGAGAAGCAACTTAGAAGTAATTTCCTGACAAGTGAGAACAATTAATCAGTGGAACGGTTTCCCTCCAGAAGTTGTGGGTGCTTCATCACTGGAGGCTTTCAAGAAGAGACTGGATAACCATTTGTCTGAAATGGTATAGGGTTTCCTGCCTGAGCAAGGGGTTGGACTAGAAGACCTCCAAGTTCCCTTCCAACTCTGTTATTTTGTTATTCTGCCTTCCAACTCTGGTTTAAAGAGTTCAGTTTATTTAACCATATGCAAAATTGGCAAACTCATCTTATATGACAATCCAATTCCGTACAGATGAACGAGTGTTTTAGATGAATACAGGTAGTCCTCAAATTACAACAGTTCATTTAGTGAATAGTCAAAGTTACAATGGTGCTGGAAAAAATGACTTATGCATTATCTTTCACACTTATGACCATTGGAGTGTCCCCATGGGGACATGATTTACATTTGGATTCCTTGACAACTGACTCACATTTATGACAGTTGCAGTATCCCAGAGTCACGTGATCCTCTTTTGCGACTGTCTGACAAGCAAAGTCAATGAGGAAGCCAGATTCACTTAACAACTGTGGCAAGAAAGGTCATACAATGAGGCAAAATTCACTTAACAACTGTCTCACTTAGCAACATAATTTTTGGGCTCAATTGTGATCGTAAATTGAGGACTACCTGTACATTCCCTCTCTTCACGTACAATATATTGAGCATGCCTAGAGCCTAAAAACAATTTAAGAGAAGACTTAAAAAACCAGACTCCTAAAAGTGACCAATGTTTGCTGAGTAATTGATTTTTTCCAAATGTGTGAGGACGGATTCAAATAATAGATTTTAGAGTATTCAAATTATGTTATTATTCTTGTGTGCCTAATCTGGCTTTGTGTGTGTGTGTGTCAGCAGTTTGTGAGGTAAAACTTATGAGGGTATCTGAGGAACCGCCTTATCCCGATGGGATTAGTTCACTTGTTTCTTAGCAGAAAGGGCCTGCTTTGGATCCCATCAGCCAAACAATTTTGGCTGGCAGGTGTCATGCCCCCATTGGAGCTTGAATATGTGGGGGAAGATGAGCTAGAACTGGAGTTGACAGAAATCAAGAGGGCGGCTTTGTTGGCTTGAGAAGGACATGGGGAAGAACAGGGCCAGTCAGGCCAGGACTTTTCAGGATTGGGATGGCTTGTAAGCAAGGAGTAAGTGAGGGCAGGATGACCAAGAGAGGCTAAGCAATGAACCTGAGAGACAGAGCTCAGGGTATGAGTAAGGACCACCCCCTCCTGATCCTCGAGCACGGAGAATGGAGAGAAGGCGAGAACAGCGCAGACTGAGCCAGTTCCTCGGGAGGAGAGCGCCTCACCCCTCTTCACAAGGCACACCTGGGAACTGAGATTTAAGGAGCCACTGTGGGGAGGGGCATTTGTCAGTTCCTGAAGTGTTGAGTGCCGACATTTGAACTTCCCAAGAGTCTTTGCATTCTTTCTGGTTTTCTGGACTAATTACCTGGATCCTTTGCTTCCTGAACTCCTTGATTTGCCCTGCTGGATTTATTGATGTGCAGTTGTGGTGTTCACAGCATTGGGCTGGACTATTTGCAGCCAGAGGCTTGCTTGAGGTGTATGTGTGTGTTTGTCATCACTTTGCTCTGGGGCTTGCCAGAAATGTGGGAGTGTTTGGGCAAATTTGGAGCAATAAAGGGGCAATTTGAACTGCCAGCTGCCTGTGTTACCTCTGTACTGTGTTGCAGGTCATCACAGTAGGGTCCAGGAGAAGTGCATTTTCGGCTGTGGTCTCAGTCCTCTGCAATATTCTTCCATCAAAGCTGAGAGCCTCCCTCACCCTTCTGGCTTCTAGAAGAGCTTAAAAACTTGTTCTGCTGCTTGGCCTCCCCCTCCTCCTCCAACAGAGGCCGATTAATGGGGGAGGCTGATGGGTAAGAGAAGATTCTCACCTCAAGGCTGCCCATCATTTACGTTTCTAATTTTTGACTTTTTATTCTAATGTTAATTGTTTTTAGCACTTTTTAACTGTTTGGTTTCTTGTAAGGAGGCACAATGTCTCAGCAAATTCAGACCCTGAATTTGTCAGCTGGAGAGGCCCGAGCTCCACACAACAGGGTGAGCTCCCATTACTTGAGCCATGTCCCAGCCACCTATCAGTTCGAAAGCTTGCAAAGCAAGTATATTAATAGGTACCACTTTAGTGGAAATGGTAACAGCGTTCCCTGCACTTCAGCGTATAGTCATGCTGGCCTCATGACCACAGAAATTATGCAATGTGCATGATATTGGTACTTAATAAAAGTATACTGCTTTACCTTTTATTTTCTTACTAGCTTGATACCCATGCTTCGCTACAAAACTATGTGGTCGGGCTTAGTTTTGGGGGAAGAAAATTCTGGCTCTGCCTACCTGCCTCCTGTCAATATGTGAGAGTGTTGAGGGCTGTTTGGAAACTGAAACAGTATTTGCTTTGTGAGCAAGGAGACAGCAAGGAGCCTGGGCGTGGCTTAGCTCAACTGTTCTGTACTAAAGTTGCTTGGTGCTGTGAAACTGAAACTCCTCTCCTCTGCTGGTGTTTTGCATTTGGAACAGATTTCTTTTCAGGTGGGGAGGGGGAGTAGAACTCCTTAGCATCAGAGCCTGTTAATAATAATACAGGAAATACTAATGCTATGATGGCCATTTTGAAAAATCCTTTCTTAGTAAGCACCCAGAACCCAAGAGGAACATATGTGCCAAATTTCAAGTTTGTAAGCTTTACAGTTCTGGAGATTTTGTGATGATGTGTGAGTAGTATTTCGCTTTTATATAGAGAGAGATAAGCTGCCAAGAGTCACTGTATTAGCAAGACGGGTGACAGAGAAACTTAAACAAACAAACAAATTGCTTTGAAAAGTGAATGGGACTGTCATTAAGCTCTCGTTCTTTGGCTTTTCAAATATACCATTAAGTTTCTAACTGCAAGTGTATTGTTCAAATATTACTGTGATAATGAAGGCTGACTTCAACCTTTCATCAGGTGCGTATTTCAGCTATTATTCCGTATAGTCAATAGCTCCACTTTTTAAACTAATGTAAACTATTATCTAGAACACACAAGTGGATATATAAAACCTTGGTGATAGAGATGATTCCATCACATTTTATACTGCCTCCAGCTTGAAACTGGAGGGGGAGGGGAGAGAACAAAACAAAAAAAATTGTTCTATACCCAAGTTAATCAACATAAATTATTTTACTTCTGAGTTAAAATAATACTGTTACGATAAGAAATGCTACCACAAAATGTAGTATTTTTATAGCAAAGCCATATGAGCAATAGCCAAGAAATACTGTTCCCACAACACAGCAAAAAGGTCTTTAAGCAGCTCCACTTTTCACTTTCATTAAATTCATCAGATAAAGGGCTTGACAGTATGACCAAGAGCAAGCAGTATGCTTGGCAAACTCCCAAACTGTTTGGGCGGGATTCCTAACCTTGGCAACTTTAAGACACTTTGTGGACTTCAACTCCCAGAATTCCCCAGCCAATATGCTAAATTGCTACTGTCGGATCTTAGACCAAATGCCTCAAACTACTGAAAATAATTTTCAGGTTTTTATTGAGAAAAGATTTGTAGGAATACTAGATAAATGGTAAACTACATAATACAGACAGTCCTCTACTTGTAACAGTTCATTTAGTGACTGAAGTTACAACAGCACTGAAAAAGAAATGATTACAGTCAATTTTTCACACTTATCACTGTTGCAGCATCCCCATGATCATGTGGATCAAAATTCGAACAGTTGGCAAATATACTCGTATTTATGATTCGTATTATGCAGTGTCCCAGGGTCATGTGACCTTCTGATAAGCGAAGTCAACCAGATTAACAACCGTGTTACTAACTTAACAACTGCAGTGATTCACTTAACAACTGTGGCAAGAAAGGTCATAAAATGGGGCAAAACTCTCTTAATAAATGTCTGGCTTAGTAACAGAAATTTTGGGCTCAATTGTGGTCGTATGTTGAGGACTGTACAGTTTAAACAGCTGTATTGCTAATCTGTTACACAAAGTTAACTTGGGAGCAAGTCTCCACTTTTAAGTTCTGTCATCAAACATTAGCACTAGCAATAGCACTTAAGACTTATATACTGCGTCACAATCCTTTGCTGCCCTCTCTTAAGTCATCATATCTCCCCACAACAATCTGGATCCCCATTTTATTGACCTCGGAAGGATGGAAGGCTGAGTCAACCTTCAGCCGGTCAGGGTCAAACTGCAGACAGCCGGCAGTCAGCAGAAGTAGTCTGCAATACTGCATATTCTGACCACTTTGCCACCACGGCCCATTGATTATCATTTAAAAAATGAATATCCAACAGTGAACAAACTAGCGAAACAGGTAATCCTTGACTTATGACCAGAATTGAATCCAAAATTTATCTTGCTAAGCAAAACATTCGTTAATGCCCCATTTTATGACTTTTCTTGTCACGGTTGCTAAATGAATCACTGCAGTTGTTAAGTTAGCAACACAGCTGTTAAGTGAATCTGGTTTCCCCATTGACTTTGTTCATAAGAATGTCCCAAAAAGTGATCACATGACCCCCAGGACACTGCAACCGTCATAAATACGAATCAGTTGCCAAGCAGCCAAATTTTGATCCCTTGAACACAGGGATGCTGCGATGATCATAAGTCACTTTTTTCAGTGCTGTTGTAACTGTGAACAGTTGCTAAATAAACCATCATAAGTTGAGGACCACCGGTACTTCGGGTTTTTTGGTGTGTTTTTTTTGCAAGCCTGGAAAATTCAAGTGAAAGTAAAGAATCTAAAGCCGTAGGTTTTTTTTTTTTCCTGATACCGAGCTCTGCTTGGGCTCATTTGTTTCATAAGATGAACAATACACATCTAATAAAAAGGAGTATACTTTTCTTCAACAGCCACTAGAACCTGTCAATGAAATATTAAATTCTAAATAGAAGCTGAAACATAAATATTAAAGACACGTTTCTCAGTAGCAATCAGGATGATTTTACACCATGAATTATATAGTCCTACAACCCGCCAATCTGGTTAAACGACAGAAGAAAAAATGTTGGGCAAACGCAGCCCATCATTTGCCTACAGGAAAGATATTCTGCACATGTTACAGAAGCAAGGGGAAGCTTCATTTCATTTTAAATGTAAATAAAATGACGGTGTGAAATTATACAGCAGTAATAAAATGTAATCACTGTGAGGGAGTACAAAACACAGGGAGCCCTCGACTTACGACCACAACATTTCTGTTGTTAAGCGAGACATTTGCTAAGTAAGTTTTGCCCTGTTTGCAGCTTTTTTTTTTTTGCTAACGTTAAGTGAATCGTTGCAGTTAAGTTAGTCACACAGTTGTTAAGTGAATCGGATTACTTCGCTGATGGTCAGAAGGTTCCAAAAGAGGCTCACATGATCCCAGGACCGTCATAAATATGAGCCAGTCGCCAGGCACCCAAATTTTGATCATGTGGCCATGGGGAGGCTGCAATGGTCATAAGTGCAAGTTGTAATGTCACTTTTTTTCAGTGCCATTGTAACTTCGGATAGTCACACAATGAATTCTTTAAGTTGAGGACTATCTGTATTGCACAGATCAGAAGGAGGGCTGAGAAGATAACCTGCAGACCCCTCACATCCTAGAGATAAACTGTTTCAACTCCTCCCCTCGGGATGGCGCTATAGGGCACTGCATGCCAAAAACCACTAGACACAAAGGCCGTTTTCCTCCCTCCTGCCATCATTCTGCTGTGTATCTAATTCTCACAGTGCTGTTTAATGTCTCTGTGTATTTACCCATGTAGTATGGCTGAAGTATTATTATTATCACCTTCTTTACTTTCCCATCTTATTGACATTATTATAATAATTATCATTATTTGCTCGCTTTGCATGTACATTGAGAGCTTCCACATCGGAGACAAATTCCTTGTGTGTCTAATCATACTTGGCCAAATAAAATACAGGTAGTCCTCAATTTACAACAGTTCATTTTGTGACCGAAGTTATAACGGCACCGAAAAAAGTGACTGATGACCATTTTTCACACTTATGACCATTGCAACATCTCCATGGTCACAAAAGCATTTGGATGCTTGACAACTGATTCATATTCATGACAGTTGCACTATCCCAGGGTCATGTGACCATCTTTTGCAACCTTCTGACAAGCAAAGTCAATTGGTGAGGGGAGCCAGATTCACTTAACAACTGTGTGACTAATTTAACTACAGGCATTCGCTTCACAAATGTGGCAAGGAAAGTCACAAAACAAGTCAAAACTCCCTTCACAAATTTCTCACTGAACGACATAAATTCTGCACTCAATTGTGATCATCAGTCAAAGACTACCTGTATTCAATATTGCCTTGAAATTAACAGATTAACAAATTAGCAGAGTTGGAAGGGGCCTTGTACTATAGATCATCAACCACACAGGGAGCCTCTGTAGTGCAGTGGTTAGAATCCAGTATTGCAAGCTACTTCTGCTGCAGCCAGCTGCCTACAATTTGGCAGTTCAAATCCCACCAGGCTCAAGGTTGACTCAGCTTTCCATCCTTCCAAGGTGGGTAAAATGAGGACCCAGATTGTTGGGGGCAAGAGGCTGACTCTGTAAACCACTTAGAGAGGGATGTAAAGCACTTAAAGTGGTATATAAGTCTAAGTGCTATTGCTGTCTAGTCCAACCCTCTGTCCAAGCAGGAAACCCTACAGCATTTCTGACAGACGGCAGTCCAATCTCTTCTTGAAAGCTTCCAGTGATGAAGCTCCTGCAACTTCTGACGGGAATTTCTGTTCCATGGGTTGATTGTTTCTCACTGTCAGAAAATGTCTCCTTATTTCCAGGTTGACTCTCTCCTTGTTCAGTTTCCATCAATTATTCCTTCTCTGGCCTTCGGGTGCTTTGGAAAATAGGTTGACACCCCCCCCCCCCTCCTTTCTATGACAGCCCCTCAAATATTGGAACACTACTATAATGTTTCCCCTGGTCCTTCTCTTCCCTAGACTAGCCATGCTCAGTTCCTGCAACTGTTCTTCGTATGTTTTAGCCTCCAGTCCCCTCATTATCCTTGTTGCTCTTCTCTGTACTTTTTCTAGAGTCTCAACATCTTTTTTACCATGTGGTAACCAAAACTGGATGCATGTGTGGTCTTACTAAGGCTTTATAGAGTGGTATTAGTACTTCCCTTGATCTCGATTATATCCCTCTGTTAATGCAATTTAGGATTGCATTAGCTTTTTTGGCTGCTGCTGCAAACTGCTGGCTCCTATTTAGCTGGTTGTCCACTTAGACTCCAAGGTCCCTCTCACAGTTTCTGCTATAGAGGCTGGTTTCATCCAGTCTATATGAGTACTTTTGTTTTTTCTTGCCTAAGTGTAGGACTTTACTTTTCTCTACATTGAATTTCATTTTGTTAGATTGTGTCTGTCCGAATAAGGGATTGAGGAAAGACACCACATGGGAAGGAGCAGCCCTGCCAGCAAGGCACAGAATCTCACACGGTCCCACTAATCCCCTTCATTAAGCAGGTGCCTCCCTCGTAGCAACTCCAGAGCTCACAGGCAGCTCTTTTCTGGAGGGAAGGGAAAAACTCAGAAGGCTATTGAGGGCTTTGTTGCCGCCTCCTCCTCCTCCTCTTCTCAAGCAAATCTAAAAACCAGTCATACTGGCTTTCTCTCTCTGTCTTGAGAACGAAAGGAGCCATAAAGAGGTAGACCAGGGAGAAAAACCAGCCCTTAAAAGGAAGGAGGGGGATCAGCAGGGGGATCACAGCAGCAGCAGCAGTGAGAAGTGTCAAACTTTTTTTTTCCTTTTCATTTTCCCCATAATTTTTCGTAAGATGCTTTCAGGAATTTCCCGTTTGGTAACACTGCAGATAAATGGATATTAAGAGATCCCAAAAGTTGACTTTATACAGGTTGTCCTTGATTTACGATGATTCATTTAGTGACCGTTCAAAATTAGAACAGCACTGGGGGGAAAAAACTTACGACCCTTTTTCACACTCAGGACTGTTGCACCATCCCCATGGTCACATGATCCAAATTCACACACTTGGCAACTGACTCAAATTTATGACGGTTGCAGTGTCCCGGGGTGATCATCTCTTGCGACCTTCTGACAAGCAATGGGAAAGTCAGATTCGCTTAATGACCATGTTACTAATTTAACAACTGCAATGATTTAACAACTATGGCAAGAAAGGCCGTGAAATGAGGCAAAATGTACTTAACAAATGTCTCACTTTACCAACATAAATTTGGGGCTCGATCACTTTTTGCAACCTTCTGACAAGCAAAGTCAATGTGGAAGCCAGCTTCACTTAACAACTGGGTTACTAACTTAACCACTGCAATGATTCACTTAACAACTATGACAAGAAAGGTCGTAAAATGGGGCAAAATTCACGTAACAAATGTCTCACTTAACAACAGAAATGTGGGGCTCAACTAAGGTCCTAACTTGAGGACTATCTGTATACCTGGAGGATGCCCAATATAGATATAAATGACATTTTGGAAAAAAGCAACAAAAAAAGCTGATTGAGAGACTTTCAATGCAGGGGTCAAATTTAAGAATTAATGCTGAAAAAGAACTCAAAAGGAAACAGTAGAAGAGCTACAGATAGCAGGAATTGTTCACAAACAATAAGTAAACAGCTAAGAATTTGAATATGAAATTCAACACTGGGGAAAAGGTGTATGTATTATAACATTATAGGTGAAAAACATGCAGATACAAACAAAAAGTCCATGAAACTGGCTTACATATCCTTCGTTGTGTGAGAACCCTACGTAAGTAAGTCATTCTTCTCTTTTTCCTTTTAATGGTCTCTTATGAGCTTTCATTGGTAAAATCATTGAAATTACCAAGGTCACACCATCTGAAAACTGTTTCAGTAACTTACAAGTATTTGAAAGATACTTTCTAGCAAACTGTGTATCTATTAGAGGAAAGGGGATACTTAAGGCAATGCTTAAATTTTAGAAAAGCCAAGGAGTGAAATAATTACAATAAGATTGTGTCACTTTTTTGTCTGGTGGCATATACATTTGATAAATAAATTTTCAGTGTCTGGTGAGCCTAGGTAATTGTTGTTATCTAAAGCTCTCAAGCACACCCATCATAATTATATCCAAATTACAAAATGAAAAAAATTGTTCCTGTAAAATTAAAAAATAACTTTTTTAGCAAAGTAGCTGGAGTGCATTTATTTATTCATCTAATTTGTATATCGCCCCCCATCTTCTAACAAAAAGTGATTCTGGGCAGCACACAAGACTAAAACAATAAATATATAAAAACATTACCTACAATGAGAAGTAAAAAATTAGAAAATAGGTAAAATTAATAGGTGAAGGGATGTGTAATAACAATTCACCTATCCCCTGGGATTTCCTGGCCTGGTGGCATAACCAGGTCTTAAGGGACCTTGGGAGGCCATCCTCACCTCGAGGGAAGATTTCTTATGTCATTTTTTTTTCCCAGAGAAGGAAAACCTTTTTGTGACTGAACGTGTAAAAACTGTTTTTATTCCTTATTTTCTAATCCCGAGATCGATATGGCTGTATTCAAATAATAGTTCATCTTTAGCTTGTTCCTACTTAAATTGATTGAAGGGTGTGAAATGACATTAAGTGTCCCTATTAAACAGATACTTGTCATATTAATAAGTAAGTGTGGCTGCTGTTTATATCTCAACAGCTGCTCTCGCGAACAAAAGGAACAATGGTGAATCAGGAATCACAGTAGCCACAAAGCGATTAGAAGAGTATCTAACTAGGAAATACAAGCAGCATTAGAGCCATCAGATAATCCATTTAACGGGGAAATACTGAAAGTGTGAATAGGTATAAATTAAGAGTAGAGCAAAAATTAAAAAATGTTAAGAGACAGTTAAAAGATCAATGTCTGGTAATATCAAAAATTGAGTGACATTAATTTTTTTTTAAAAAAAGAGCTATGGCCACCAGAAACCCAGGCCAAATACAGGTAGTCCTTGACTTACAGCAATTGAGCTCAACATTTCTGTTGCTAAGTCAAATATTTATTAAGTGAGTTTTGCCCTATACAGACTTTTAGAGAAAATGAGTAAAACGAAATATGGAAGAATAATAAGAGAACAAAAGTACACATTTTATTTTCCTCACAGCAAGATGAGGAATGCCGTCCAGAGTTCTGTGGTGCTAGAATGCATTGCTGTTCCAAAACATTCTTTTTCTTAAAAAAAATCAATCCTACACAGCATGAATGTGCCTGGAATTTTTGATTTCTCCTCCTAGATTACTTTAAGATGGAAATGAAGTCAAATTACACACAAAAGGAATTACCGCTGTTTGAATGCTTAAGATGGAAGAATACCCTTTATAGTTGCCCTTGAACTGAACTAATAATATTACCACACTTTGGAAAGAGAGCATCTGGTAAAGTAAAGAAGAAATGATCTTGAGGGGATCTAGTTACGACTTCTTTGAGGGAGAGTTTAGAGTTAGAGTGAGGTTTCTAAATTCGACAAATGAACATAATTATTTAAAAATTGAATAGAATAGAATAACAAAGTTGGAAGGAATCTTGGAGGTCTTATAGTCCAAACCTGTGGCTTAGAGAGGAAACTAGGAAAATAATTATAATTATTAAATTATATTAAAAATACTCAGTGTTTTGTGCAGTGTAAAAAATGGGAATGCATGTCTAAGTATCAAAAGCCAACAAATGCGAATTTGTTCTTGTGGGTGATAGCAGCGACTTAAAAGAGTTGAAGCTTTACTCAATTAGCAGACATGCTAACTGGACAAATTTTGTTCTCTATGCTATACAGGTAGTCCTCGATTTAAGACCACTGTGGAGTCCAAAATTTGTAACTACAGGTAGTTGTCAACTTACGACCACAACTGAGCCCAAAATTTTTGGTGCTAAGCAAGACAGTTAAGTGAGTTTTGCCCCATTTTATGACCTTTCTTGCCACAGTTGTTAAGTGAACCACAGTAATTAAGTTAGTAACACGGCTGTTAAGTGAATCTGGCTTCCCCATTGGTTTTGTTTGCAGAAGGTCAGCAAAGGTGACCCCAGAATACTGCAACCATCATAAATATTGCCAATCATCCAAATTTCGATAACATGACCATCGGGATGCTGCAATAAACGTGAGAAACCGTTGCAAGTCACTTTTTAGTGTGGTTGTAACTTCAGTCACTAAACAAACATCTGTGAGTTGAGGACTACCTGTGTAGCATAGAGAATAAAGTCTGTCCAATAAGCATGCCTGCATTAGTAAGAGAAAATGAGGTATCTGAAGGCCCAGAGACCTTTCAAAAGTTATTCTAATTATAATGAAAGATACCAGCTTTCCTACATCTGTCTAAATATTTACACAGCACATCTTTCCAAAGATAACTAACATTTCCGGAATAAAGATGGTAGAAACTGATTTAAAACAGCATACCAGCAACAGCATGAGTCAGCATTGTGTATGTAATGCAGAAGGGGGCAACTACAGCCCCTTTACAACCTGTGGACTTCAATTCCCAGAATTCCTGAGCCAGCCATGCCTGAAATTCTGACTTGAAATTCCATGCTGGCTGAAGAATTCTGGGAGTTGAAGTCCACAGTTCATAAAGGAGCCATAGTTTCTCATCCCTGATGTAGTCGTTAAAATGTTGAACTAAGAACTGAGGAAATCCAGATTCAAGCCTGCCTAAAATTAGTTACACTTTATTTAAA
Source organism: Notechis scutatus (assembly GCF_049901735.1). Taxonomy (NCBI): domain Eukaryota; kingdom Metazoa; phylum Chordata; class Lepidosauria; order Squamata; family Elapidae; genus Notechis; species Notechis scutatus. The sequence goes on from NC_142009.1 coordinate 8,240,776, forward strand.
ACACTTATACAGATGCCCATTTTATAACCAGCTTTGGGCAGTTCCCATCTGGGAGGCCTAAACCAGGGAAGTTCACCATTATGCTTGTGAGATGGGCAGCTATGCAAATTTAATTAATAAAGCAGTAATTTCAGCTTAGTCAATCTTGTTGGATTGTTGCTGTGGGGAAAAACTAGAGTGTTATGTTTATGAGTTCCCGAAGGTTAAGGTAGGATATAAATCACATAACAAAAACAAAATAAAAAATAAACAGTGCAAATCACACCAAACCTGATATCTTTTTTTAGAGTAGATGCTCACTATAACTTTGATTAAAAATAAGAGCAACTTACGTTACAACATTGACTTATTTTTGAAGATATTCAAGTTCCTAAAGTAATTAAAAGTGTATATATATGTTACTTGCAATCTTCCTTATCACTAACTTTTTTGCTGTCATTAATTCAAACTCTTACTAAGACTTTACCCAAGTTTCATGTCAGCTTATCACAACACGAAACAACCCTCAAAGCATGCATTTTCTCCTAGTACAAAGGTATCTCCCTTCTTTGGTTGATACATCTTTCAACAGCGTTTTCCAGAAATAAATACATTTAATTAATTCTTACAACACACTAATTAGAGAATCTAAGTAAAGCTATTTACCCTGCATGAGAGAAAACTGTGGTCTGCCACTAGTTGCATATTGCAGCCATCTCAAATTTCATCCATTGCTTAACTCTGGTGGCGTGTGTATTTATAATCCTGCTTTAAGCTTAAAATTTTGTGGGCACACATCACAACTTTTTTAATTGCAACCACACAGGAGTTTGCATGAATGACATTTTGCATGCTGATTTCTTGTATAAAAGACGCTGCAGACCATAACTTTTAATGGTCGCTAAATAAACAGTTGTAAGTCTAGGATTACCTGTACTTCTGTGCAAAGCTCTGTGTAGATTATGTTTCATTAAACAATTTAAAAGTTTGCTTTGAAATATTTTTAATAAGCATGTACAAAAATAGAATTGACTTCCTTGATTTTTGGGAGGGGGATTACAACCACAATCGAGCCCAAAATTTCCATTGCTAAGCAAGACAGTTAAGTGGGGTTTGCCCTATTTTACAACCTTTCCTGCCACAGCTGCTAAGTGAATCACTGCGCAGTTGTTAAATGCCATGCAACCTTTTGTCTCGTGACCATTCAAAAGTTACATCAGCACTGAAAAATGTCACTTATGACAGTGTCCTGGGGACATTTGCAACCGTCTAACAAGCAAAGTCAATGGGGAAACCAAATCCACTTAACAACCACATTACTAACTTAACAAGTGATTCACTTAACTGTAGCAAGAAAGGTCATAAAATGGGGCAAAACTCATTTAACAATTGCAACAGGAATGTTGGGCTCAACTGTGGTCATAAATCAAGATTCAGGAGTTTGTATGTTGTATGTTGATAACTTAATTAGTTAAACTTTAAGTCGATTAGTGTTAGACTTATCTCTGGAATTTTTAGATTTCTATGACCATAAGTGATCACAGAACATCTCTAAATATTGTTGGGTACATCTTTCTAATCCTTCATTTAATGAAAAGAAGGACTAGGGATGACATGATAGCAGTGCTCCAATATCTCAGGGGTTGCCACAAAGAAGAGGGAGTCAAGCTATTCACCAAAGCACCTGAAGGCAGGACAAGAAGCAACGGATGGAAACTCATCAAAGAGAGAAGCAACCTGGAAATAAGGAGGAATTTCCTGACAGTGAGGACAATTAATCAGTGGAACAACTTGCCTCCAGAAGTTGTAAATGCTCCAACACTGGAAGTTTTTAAGAAGAGACTGGACAACCATTTGTCTGAAATGGTATAGGATTTCCTGTCTGAGTCCCAGGGGGTTGGACTAGAAGACCTCCAAGGTCCTTCCAACTCTATTCTATTCTATTTTCTACTGTAAAAAAATAATAGCTCAAGACAGACAATTTCACCTTTATAAATCTGAATATTCATAGAGAGAAAACAGGGAATTTTTAGTTCTGCATTTTCAAATCCAATTATACCCAGCCTACTTGTGCAATATATGGCTGTAGGCACTTCTGTTCCATTTCCAGGTGCACAGCCATTCCACTAAGAAGCAATGACAAGTAACCTCTTTTAATTTCAAACAAATCTTGCAGGTAGAGTGCCATTAAATTTCACTCTACAGTTTTTAAATGTTTGCCTAAAGTAAGGTATTTTACCTGAAGTAAATGCATTTAAAATTTTAAAGAAACACCACAATATGGCCCATCTTCCAGTTAAGCAGATTACCACCTACAAAGGTAGACCTCTACTTAAGACTACAATTGAGCCCACATTTTCTGTTGCTAAGTGAGAATCACTACAGTTACATTAGTACAAGTAGTACTGACTTACAGTACTAATGACTTACAACAGTTCATTTAGTGACCGCTCAAGGTTACATTACTGAAAAAATGGCTTATGACCGTTTTTCACACTTACAACTGTTGCAGCATCCCCGTGGTCACGTGATCAGAATTTGGACGCTTGGCAACTGGTTCACAACTGTGGCAGGAAAGATTGTAAAGTGGGTCAAAATTTATTTAACAACTTTCTCACTTAGCAACAGAAAATTTGGGCTCAATTGTGATTGTATTTCGAGGATTACCTGTAAAATAACGTTAAGTAAAACTAACTGCCCCATTAACTTTGATGTCAGAAGGTTGCAAACATGATCACATGACCTGGGACAATGCAACTGTCATAAATATGAACCAGTGGCCAAACATCCAAATTCTGGTCAGTGGAGGCTGCAACAGGCGTAAGTGTGGAAAAACTATTACGTTACTTTTTTCTGCACCCTTATAGCTTTGAACGTCACTAAACAAACTGCTGTAAGTCAAGGATTGCTGGATAGAGTAAGTAAACAAGAAGCTCATTGCACTTTTAAAGACATAGCATAATTCATGCATCTGAAGTTGCCTTAATACATTTGTCAATACTTAAGGTGCCATGAAATCCTGTTTTGTCGCAAAAGGCTAATATAGCTGCTCTTCTCAAAATGAATAGCTTAGAGTTCTTTTTGTACAATTATTTTTTTCCATGCAGCAGAATAATTTGAAGCTGGAGGAGGTGGAACTCAAAGCAGCTCAGGCAAGACAGCTTTAATTTGCCCCTAGGGGAGGGTGGGCTTAATATCTAATTAAACAGCGAAGAAATAGAAGAGTCCTGATTTCTCCCCTCCACAAAACATTCCTTTGATTAGGAAAATAACGAGTCTGTACACATTTCACTTCTTTTAAAGTTTCACAGAAACAAAATAAAAAGTAAGACTGTCTCCAAGTAACAGGAGTTCTCAGTGGGAGCTGCTGTGCAAGAAAAGTGGCTAGAATCAAGCTAGTAGAGAAATCCTACAGGAAAACTGACTCTCACTGGATTTTTTCCCCCAATAATTTCCTCAGACTACTGTGTCCATGGGGAACATGAAGGGTGAAGGCTAAGTATAAAGATACTTAAGAGTCTAATTATTTCTGTTCATTCAATGATCAGCGAGTTGTTCATTAAACCTTTTATCTAATTATCATCACCAACTTTACATGAGTTTATTTTAAAGGTGAGGTGGTATTCTATTTCAAAGAAAGGAGTGTGTAACTACACTTTAATGTGGGAAATGTTTATCTGCATTTATATAACTAAACTATCCTTAAGCAACTGATATCTAAACAGCCATGATTTTTAAGAACTTATTTTTTTTAAAAAAATATTTTAACAGTGTGCCTGGAAGCAGTCCAACAAATAAAACCTCATGCACTCACACACACACACACACACACACACATACACACACACACACATATATATATACATACATACATACACACACATACATACACACACATACATACACACACACACATACATTAAGAAAACATATATATATGTATGTATGTGTGTGTGTGTTTTCTTAATGTTTTCTTTATACACACACACACACACACACACACACACATGCAAAACTACTAAAAGAAACTCCACCAGCCTCTGTAGCGATACGGGACGTTTTTAAGCTACCTATCAGAGCCTGGGTAACAGAGGAAAGAGAGGCAGTTTGGTCTAGTGGTTGAGATACCAGGCTAGAAACCAGGAGATTGTGAGTTCTAGTTCCACCTTAGGCATGCAAGCAGGCTGGGTGACTTTGGACCAGTCATATTCTCAGCCCAACACACTACACAGCGTTGATGTTGTGGGGAAGACAGGAGGAGGATGAAGTACGAAGTGAGTTTGCTGCCTTGAGTTATTTATAAAAAGAATAAAGGTGGGATTAAGAAAAACCTAAAAGAGACTCAAGCTCAGCATACAGGGCTCATACAACCTCAGCATGCAGAGCAAATCCACTTTACAGCAAAGGAATTACCTTTTAACCACAAGTTCAAACTTACAAAGCGAGAAGAGAAAAACAACCATGCAAAAGATATCCTTGGCACTGCAAGTGAAAAGTGATTAGGAAGCAGGTATTAGATAGCCTTTGGCCAAGAAAAAGGAGTGGCATCTTGATCCAATTCCCATGTTCCCTCACAGCAATCATAATATTAAAAGTCCTAAGCAACAAGGAACAAAAAAATATCCAAAGGATCACCTTCTGGAAGTTCCTTAAGAACCTCCCTAGACTAGACCATGTCTGCTTGACATCATACTTGTTTTTAATACTCAAACCCATAACAGCAATTACAGGTAGTCCTTGACTTACAACCATTCATTTAGTGACTGTTCAAAGTTACAACAGCATTGAAAAAAGTGACTTATGTTATGGCCATTTTTCACATGACCATTGCTGCATCCCCATGGCCACCTGATCAATATTCAGATGTGTGGCCACTGGTTCTTTATAAATGATGGTTACAATGTCGTGGTGGTGGGGGTTTAGGTGATCCCCTTGTGCGACCTTCTGATGAGCAAAGACAATGGAAAAGTCGGATTCACTTAACAGCCGTGTTACTAACTCAACTGCAGTGCTTCACTTAACAACTGAGGCAAGAAAGGTTGTAAAATGGGGCAAAACTCACTTTAACATCTGTCTCACTTAGCAACAGAAATTTTGGACTCAATTGTTGTCGTTAAGTCAAGGACTACCTGTAATGGTGAGCTGCTCTGGGTTATTTTTTTAAAAATAGGACTTGTAAAAGTAGTTTATTTCTATACCCAGAGTTGGAATGGCCTCTTTTGATTTCAGATTAAGGTAGAAGAGAATGGAGAAGTTACTGATCAAAATATCAGAAAATCAAAGTAATTCTCTCTTGTTTTCGGCTATTAATACTCTCGTTTCATTGCAATTATTTTTTTGTATTTGTTGTATAAAGATGAAGAGGGAGCAAAAGAGTAATTAAAACAGATGCTGAGTGGAATGCTCTTTCTGTCTTTTTATGCCTGTTGCTTACCTGCTGTTTTCCATTACGCTGCATTCCAAGTTAAAAGGCAGAACTATCTAAGATAGAATCTGAACTGTAGTTTAAGTGAATTCCACTTCAGCATTGTCCAATAAATATCCTTGGCTTTCTGAAAATGCTCCCTTGTGCAGTCGGCTTTCTAGCAGTATTTGCTTTTCTTCAGAAATGCAATTGCAATAGAGCATTATTTGAATGCTCCCGTGGGTTATCTTTTAGCCATCTCTGCAAAGCAGATTCCTTTACCATCATCTGAATATGTAAGGCAAAGGTAGTTTCAAATGGGATTTCTTAAAATTAAGACAACTGCTTCTACAAAAACTTTACCTTTTTTAAACTCGGCACATAATTATTCTACAGAATTCATAATCACAGGGTATAAACGTGGCCATCAATTTGGTTGCTTTCAAAGGCCCTAAAGGAAAAGGTATTTAATTGCCATGATAGCTATAATCTCAGGGGTCCTAGGTCATATTAAAGGCATTTTACTGAGGGGGTGAAATTATGTTTATTTTCTTGTACGGCTACCTCTCTGAAACATGAGATGTCTGTGGATGATAATTTGAGATGGATCTCTGTTATGATGAAATGATGCTCTTCTCTGGCTTCTAATGTTCAGATGGTCCTCTATTTACAACCATTCATTTGACAACCCGTTCAAAGTTACAAAGTGACTGAAAAATGTGACTTACAACCAATCCTCACGCTTGTTACAGCATTCCCACAGTCATGTGAGCAAAATTCAAGGGGCTTGGCAACCAACATCTAAGGTCCTGTAGCACCCTGGGGTCATATGATTGCTATTTGCAACCTTCCCAGCCAGCTTCCGACAAACAAAATCAATGGAGGAAGCTGGATTCCCTTAATGACCGCATGCCATGATTCATTTAACTACAACTTTTATGGTCATAAAATTGGGCACGATTCACTAAACAACCATCTTCTTATAGAAATAAAATTCTGGTCCCAATTTTGATCGTAAGTCGAGGAGTACTTGCCCCTATAGACTCTTCTCATATATTTTGCTTATTGTGTCAGCCCAGATTCTTTCATCTGCTGACTTCCAATAAATAAATAAACTAGTTTTAAAGAACTCCACATAGTTATCTCACTGGCAATGGTAGATGCTTAATATCTTTGGTAACCTTAAAATCATTCATTTTAATTTAATTTTTAAAAATCTCTCCTTACTTCAGTACACTGAGTGTTTCTGTACCAGAGACAAATACCTTGTGTATCTAACCACGCTTGCCAAATAAAATAGTTCATTTCTATTTCATTCCATTCTATTCTTCCTAAAATAGAGAGTCCATTTATTCAATACTTTACTTGTGGAAAAAAAAACTTAATCTATCTCAAATTAGAAAAAACCACATGCAATTTCAGAAATTAAATTACAAAAAACTATTATGCACAAACAGCACTTAACCCTGCCAAATTAAACTACACTGAAGAATGCCACATGAAAATTAGCTAACAAGTCACTGTGAAGAAAATCGTAGCTATGTGTTTCTTTGCTAGGTTAATATCAGTGCAGGCTATACCTGAATTTTCATAAAACACCATAATTGACATTATTAACATATTCTTATGAAGTAAAAAGTGTACATGCAACTTTTTTTAAATATTGAGCAAGAGAACTCATAAACAAAACCTGCTTCATATTTCTCACAGTTAGCATTTTGCCATACCCACACAAAAACCTCTTAGGAGGCTCATCCTAAAACACTGAATAAACATCAGGAATTAACAGCCAATGAACATTCAGCGACAGACATACAGTTCTTGATGCACAGTTTATAGTAGGAATTATGGAAACTGACCCTCTAACAAAATAATTAACAGAATAACAAAATAACAGAGTTGGAAGGGAACTTGGAGGTCTTCTAGTCCAACCCCCTACTCAAGCAGGAAACCCTATACCATTTCAGACAAATGGCTGTCCAATCTCTTTTTAAAAACCTCTAGTATTGGAGCACTCACAACTTCTGGAGGCACTGAATGAAATAACCCCATGAGTTTCCATCAGGAACATTCTAAAGGCATGCATAATATCCCATTTTCAAAATACAAATGACACCAAGAACTCCACAAATTATTTTCTGCATTTTCCTAAACAAAGAAAAATACATTGAACAGATGCAAGAATCAATAATCTCAATTTACAATAACTTTAAAACAAAGCCTGTGTAGGTCACAGGTGGTCCATAATGGAAGACAAGTCAGATAACAGATAATCAGAATTGGAAGGGACCTTGTAAGTCATCTAGTCCAACCCCCTGTTCAAGTGGGAGACCCTACACCATTTCTGACAGATGGGAGTCCAATCTCTTCTTGAAAGTCTCAAGTGATGGTGCTCCCACAACTTCCGAGGGCAACTTCTGTTCCACTGGTTGATTGTTCTCCCTGTCAGAAAGTTTCTCCTTATTTTCAGGTTAAATCTCTCCTTGTTCAGTTTCCATCCATTATTCCTTGTCTGGCCTTCGAGTGCTTCAGAAAATAGCTTGACTCCCTCCTCTCTGTGGCAGCCCCTCAAATATTGGAAAACTGCTATGTCTCCACTGGTCCTTCTCTTTACTAGACTAGCTAGTTCCAGTTCCTATAACCATTCATTGTATGTTTTAGCCTCCAATCCCCTAATCATCCTGGTTGCTCTTCTCTGTACTTTTTCTAGAGTCTCAACATCTTTTTTATAATGTGGTGACCAAAACTGGATGCAGTACTCTAGGTGTGGTCTTACTAAGGCTTTATAGAGTGGTATTAGTAGCGCACTTGCTCTTGATTGTATCCCTCTGTTAATACAATTTAGGATTGCATTAGCTTTTTTGGCTGCTGCTGCACACGGCTGGCTCATATTTAGTAAATGCCTACAACCCTAAATTTAAAAGTAACACTGATATATTTATATTTTCCTAGTTAAATCATGAAACAGTGAATAAGCTCTCAAATTCCTTTGGACTCGCAGTCAATCCTAATGAAAAGTTCAATCACATTATGACCTTTTCCATTTATTTTTTAATGGACCAATATAGCTACATGGCATTACTGTCATGATTCCAAAAAGGTATTTTAATAAAAGACATTTGCATGGCATTTATTTGCATCTCTTCTCTGGGAGAGCTATAACTCTGAGTTTCAGCAGCCAAGAGAAGGATACAAAAGCAACTCTGCCTTCAATGATACCAGCACATGCAAAAATGAAAGGAAGATTTTATATAGGAATGGTTGTAGAAGCAGAGTTTATTCCAGGAAGTTGCAAATACATGAAAATCAGTTCTATCATCAAGTAATATTTGCACTTAAGTGAAAAATTAGTTCACCTCTTCCTATTTTTCTATTTACAGATAGTCCTCGACTTTCAACTCTAATTGAGCCCAAAATTTCTGTTGGTAAGCAAGGCAAACTGTTAAGTCAATTTTGCCCCATTTTACTACCTTTCTTGTCACACTTGTTAAACGAATCACTGCAGTCATTAAATAACACAGTTGTTAAGTGAATCTGGCTTCCCCAAGGACTTTGCTTGTCAAAATGTCAGAAAAGGTAACCACGTGACTCTGGGACAATGCAACCATCATAAATATAAGACAGTTGTCAAGTAGCTGAATTTGGATCATGTGACCATGGGGATGTTGCAACGGTCGTGTTAAAACCAGTCATAAGTCACTTTTTTCAGTGCTGTTGTAACGTTGGTCACTAAATGAATTGTTTCAAGTCGAGAACTACCTGTACCTCATACATATGCTTACATACACACATGCACACAATAAAGGATAGCAATAGCACTTAGACTTATATACCGCTTTAGACTTATATACCACTTCACAGTGCTTTACAGCCCTCTCTAAGCTGTTTACAGAGTCAGCCTCTTGCCCCTAACAATCTGGGTCCTCATTTTACCCACTTCGGAAGAATGGAAGGCTGAGTGAACTTTGAGCCTGGTGAGATTTGAACTGCCAAATTGCAGGCAGCAGAAGTAGCCTGCAGTACTGCACTCTAACCACTGCGTCACCATGGCTCATATGGATAAAGAGAAAAAGAAAACCGGGGGTGGGGGGTGTGTCATTAAGATACTTTACCTTTTATTGATAGGTTTTTCATCTTTCTCATAAGGCTTCACAAACCACTTCCCAATACGGACAAAATTCCGGTTCATTAAGCATCTTTCCACCAGGTTGTGAATTGCTTTGAAGAGCAGAGTTCGGCATTCATAGGAAAGCCCGTTTTCCCATACACCGTCTTCCTCATCTGCAGGGATTAAACAAACCTAAATTAATATCAAGCTTTCAACAGAAGCTAAGAATACAGCCACCACGACTAAGGGCAATAAATATTATTACTTGTAAGAGCTGTCCTAATAGCTTACATTTAACTGTATACAAAGGCCACCTGAAATATAAATACATGAAGGAGTCTTTTGTGGCTTTCTGATGGACAGCAAAATCTCCATGGTCTCAGAATAAGACATTTTTTCCAGCTCTTGAACAAAAACCATCTTTTTGTTTAAGCAGAGGTATCAGGGATTTGCTATGCCAGTATGAACACATCTCCTACTCAGTCACTGTTAAATTTTAAACTACAAGCTCTTTGAAACAAAGACTCAAGCTTTTCTTCACTGATACCACAGCTAGTCATCAATTTTTGACCACAATTTCCATTGCTAAGCAAGGTGGTTATTAAATAAAACATGCCCATTTTATGACCTATTTTTGCCAAGGTTCAATACACAGGAATGTATTAATTTGCTTAACGACTACCTCATTTGCTTAACAACCACCCTCTGTACTGGAGTGAAATACCTTGTATGTTTAACCCTTTGGCTAATGAAGTATGATCCTGATACTGTTTGCTTAATGACCACCAAATTTGCTGAATGACAGCCACCCCCCCAAAAAAATCAGATCCAGTCATGTTGGTGCCTCAAAATTATGACTGTAATGACTTACAATAGAAATCCCAGTTATGGTCATAAATCAAGGACCACCTGTATTATCAATTACTTGGAGGGGACTTGGAGTCCTAGTGGACAATCCCTTGAGTGTGCTGCAGGCATGTGCTGCAGCTGCCAAAAAAGTCAACAGTGTTCTAGGCTGCATTAACAGAGGGAATAGAATCACAATCACGTGAAGTGATAATATCACTTTATAAGGCCTTGGTAAGACCACACTTGGAATAATGGATCCAGTTTTGGTCGCCATGAGGTAAAAAAAGATGCTGAGACTCAAGAAAGAGTGCAGAGAAGAGCAACAATGATGATTAGGGGACTGGAGGCTAAAACATACAAAGAATGGTTGCTGGAATTGGGTATGTCTAGTAAAGGGAAAAGAAGGACTAGGGGTGACATGATGGCAGTCTTCCAATACTTGAGGGGCTGTCATAGAGAAGGGGGAGGTCAATCTATTCTCCAAAGCACCCGAGGGCAGGACAAGAAGCAACGGATGGAAACTAACTGCGGAGAGAAGCAACCCAAAACTGAGAAGAAATTTTCTGACGGTTAAAGCAATTAATCAGTGGAACAACTTGCCAAAAGTTGTGAATGCTCCAACACTGGAAGTTTTGAAGAAGAGGTTGGAGGATCATTTGTCTGAAATATAAGGCCATAATGGCGAACCTATGCCATGTGTGTCGGAAGTGGCACACAGAACTATCTCTCTGGGTATGTGAGCTATCGCCCATTGGTCTTCTGGGTTCTGGCGCACCGGCCAGCTGGTCTTCATGTGCACCAGAAACCGGAAGACAGACCAGGTGGCCAGTGCAAATGCACACGCTGGAAACCAGAAGACCATCTTCCCGGCATGTGCATGCACACCAGGCGGTTGCTCTTCCGGTTTTCAGCACGCGCATGCACATTGGCCAACTGGTCTTCGTGCGTGCATGTGTGCCAGAAACCAGAAGACCAGATGGCCGGCGTGCATGCACACTGGGCAGCTGCTCTTCTAGTTTCCAGCACACACGCGCTCCCGTTTCCACAGTCGGTGCCGAAAGGATTCACCAACACTGGTATAGGATTTTGTGCCTGAGCATGGGATTGGACTAGAAGACTTCCAAGGTCCCGTCCAACTCCATTATTCTACTGTATATTGTATACTTTTAATATAGAGGCTCTCTTGACACATTACTATTTATGAATTCCTAGGTTAAAAATAACAAGCACATTCAACAAGGCAATCATAAGTAATTAAAGTAGTGTCCATGCAGCCTGATCAATGCTCATAAAAATGTTTAAATAGCAGAACAAGAGTAGTATCCCATTACTATACATACCCACACAACTAGTACCAAGTATTGCATTTTTGGTTACAGGTAGTCCTCGACTTATAACAATTGAGCCCAACATTTCCATTACAAAGCAAGACAGTTGTTGAGCAAGTTTTGCCCTATTTTATGATTGCCCTTGCCACAATTGTTTCAGTGTATCACTGCAGTGGTTAAGTTAGTAACACAGTTGTTAAGTGAATCTGGCTTCCCCATTGACTTTGGTTCTCAGAAGGTTGCAAAAATTGATCATGGGACTCTGAGACACTATAGCTATCATAGCCACATGCCAGGTTTCTAAGCAACTGAATTTTGAGCATGCGACCACGGGGATGCTTCAACGATCATACATGTGAAAAACACTTTTTTCAGTGATGTTGTAACTTTGAACAGTAACTAAACGAATGGCTGTAAGTGGGGGACTACTTCTACTGCACTGTTTTCTGTGCCCAGCAACCAAGAATACTGCCAACCTCCAGCAGGCTAGTAACAGATTCTGCAAACTAATAATCATTGTAAATGCTTTTTGTAAAAACAGGCACAAGTTACACAAGCACACTCTTTTTGTAAACATCCTCTTAGTTATTTCATGGCCCTTACCATATATTTTTTTTGAAACATAAGTCATAAACATAACAGTAAAAGTAACTCAAAACATTCCATAAAGTTAACAAGGCAGAAGCCTAGGTCAATAATTAAATTTGTCAAAAGTCAAGGATCAGTGAAGATTTCCCTGTGGAAAAAGTACACTGAGACAGAAAGGAAGAATCCTTTCATAAATTGAAGTTGGGTATAACAGCATTGAAGCCATTTATTTTTGCTATAAATTAGCAGTTTCAAATCCCTAATCAAAATAGATGGCATGGGCACTGCCACATCGCCCATCTGCAACAGAGAAACAGTAACTCACCAGTGTCTTAAAAACACAATAAATATGCATCATTACAAGTGATTAAAAGTACCTGCTACAGGTAGTCCTCAACTTACAACAGTTCATTCAGTGATTGTTCAAAGTTATATCAGCATTTTAAAATTTGATTTATGGCCGTTTTTCACACCTACGGCTGCTGCAACATCCCCATGGTCACGTGATCAAAATTTAGACCCTTGACAACTGACTCATATTTATGACAGTTGCGGTGTCCCAGAGTCATATGATTCCCCCTTTTGTGACCTTCTGACAAGAAAAGTCAATGGGGAAACTAGATTCACTTCAGAACCATATTACTAACTTAACAACTGCAGTGATTCACTTAACAACTGTAGCAAGAAAGGTCATAAAATGGGCAAAACTCACTCGACAACTCTCTCACTTCACAACAGAAATGTTGGGCCCAATTGTGGTTCTAAGCTGAGAAAACCAGGTGTATTCTACATCACTACTCTTCAGACCTAGATACTCAGCATAAGCTTTCCTGAAAGACAGCTTGCCTCTGCAATGTAACAGAATTGTTCACAGAGTGTGGACCACTCACTCATGCAGGGTAGCTAACAAATACTGTGGACTAGCCAGTTTTTATCTTATAGCTTGCTCAAAATCCCTGAAAAGCATTACTCTATATCCGCATGAGATAACTGGGATATGGTTCAATCTTCAGTTTTAGTAACACATTTCCTTTAAGCACTGTCAACAAGAAAAGCTTGGGTATGTGTAATTGTACGTGGGAAAGACTTTGGGAGATGGGAAAAAGAGATGCTGCCTAAGTAACTATCAGATAAGAGAGGGCATAGCTCTCAGCTGCATAATGGGTGGAGAACAGAGAGTCAGAGAGGAACCCTCCCTAACTTCTCAGGCTGTAAAAAAAAAGAGAGAGAGAGAGAGAGAGAGAGAGAGAGAGAGAGAGAGATGGCAGCAGATTTGTTGGGTTCTACCTGGGAAGGTTTACAGTTATGGGACAGTAGCATAATATAGGTAGTCCGCTTACAACCTTTCATTTAGTGACCATTCAAATACTGGGCACATACAACTGTTGCGGCATCCCCATGTTCACATGATCAAAATTCGTGCGCTTGGCAACCGGCTTATATTTATAACAATTGCAGTGTCCTGGGGTCATGTGATGACCTTTTTCGACCTTCTGAGACAGTCAATAGGGAAGCCAGATTCACCTTACAAACAATTGTAGGGATTCACTCAACAACTATGGCAAGAAAGGTTGTAAAATGTACTTAACAAAGATATTAAGCAAAGTTTACTTAACAACTGCCTCGCTTAGCAATAGGAATTTTGGGCTCAACTGTGTTCATAAGTCAAGGACTACCTAATATGAAGAACCAGGAATTGGTTATGAGCACTACAGTAACCTTAATTAATGGGACATAAAATCCAAATCAATCCTTTCCCCAGGGACTTATTTTTCTTCACAGCACCTTAGATTAACAAGTAAAAATCTCCAGAAAAGTCACTACTCAGCAAAGTACATTACAGTTAAGAATTGATGGAAGATAGCCTTTCCATTTTGCAAACTTATGATGTCTGGCTTCTTTAGCAGCCCAATTTGTTTCACGCTGGGCTCAGAGGCAAGAAAAAATGCTCCTTCTTCCATTAGTCTGAATGAAATGTTTGTGAACATAAAATCAGTCATCACCAGCAAGCTATTAGGCTAGGGTTTTAATATCAGTATTAATTTAAGAAACTGCGAGTAGTTGTTCGGAAAAAACATAGCCAATAAGTATTGCTAAATAGATTTGACAGGTAGCCATTTCCCTGCAAAGATAGTCTCAACTACAGAATGTGAATTGACCTCTGAGTGGCTTAGTAGTCAGGGTCAAGGGCGTTGTATTTATTTATTTGCTTTTTATCTCACGTTTACTACTTCATAAGTAACCCAAGGCAGCAAGTATACATCATAGCCTTCCTCCTATCTCCCCCACATCAACAACTCTGTAAGGTGAGTTGGGCTGAGAGTGAGTGACTGGCCCAAAAGTCACCCAGCCAGCGTTCATACCTAAACTGGAATTGGAATTCACCATCTCCTGGTTTCTAAGCCAGTACCTTAACCACTGCAAAAATACAGGATGTCCACCAGCAAACAACTCCTCTCCTTCAATTTCTCTACGAAATGTAGAAGAAAAAAAATGGTCTCATGTCATTATAAGCTTATAACTAGCATCACTTTTTGATCTGGTGCAGACCACAGTATGAGATGAGACTTTCTCCTTCTTGGTGTCGCATACAGAGGTAAGCGGGGAAAGCTTACTATTGGAGAGCTCTGGAGTAGGCCCTAAACACAGATTTCTTTAGATGCTGGGTGTTTCATATCCTGATGTGCCAAGAGATGATATCCTTTCAGTCCTCAGAATGGCACGAAGAATTTAGAGCACGGGGTCCATGAAAATATACAATGATGAGCCTTTGTGCAAAGGAGACCATTCAAATAAAAATGGAAACACACTGTTACAAGGAAGTGAAGAATACAATTGCTTCCTTGAAATGTTGGGAGTTGACTGGACCGACTAGACTCCTCAAAATGTGATTCAGATGGCCCACTTGAGCACTTAATGGATCCACAGGGTTTCCGAACTGCTCAAGGATCTCAAAGGTACTTCCGTCAAATGTTGTGTTAACCTCTGAAATACAGAGGTGAATAAGGTACTATACAAGATTGGCCTTAATGGTCTCTCTCCCTGCCCACCAATCCTAATCGGTTTCTTGATTTTCTAAAAAGCAATGGAAAATGACACCGATGAAGAGTTGTCTAGAGCAGGGATCCCCAACCTTTTCGACGCCGCGGCCCGGTTCCGGCGTCAGCTGGGCGCCGCGGCCCGGTTCCGGTGTCAGCTGGGCGCCGCCATCTTTTTTGACGAAAATCACTTCCGTGACGTCATCGAAGTGATTTTTCGTAAAATGAGCGGCGCAGCGCTCGGTGAGCTTTTTCGGTAGAAATGGCTTTCTACCCGGAAAAGCTCACCAAGCGCTGGCGCCGCCATCTTTTTGATTGAAAAATTGCTTTTTTACCAAAAAGATGGCGGCGCCCAGCAACCAGCGGCCCGGTAAGGCTTGTTCCGCGGCCCGGTACCGGTCCGCGGACCGGCGGTTGGGGACCCCTGGTCTAGAGCAATGCTGGGGGGAATGAAAAATACAACCACGAACAGTTATGAGTTCAAATGTGAACCAATAAGGCAACAGGGAGCTTCCCTGTCTCACTTGATTTGTAGGGTATCAGGCAACTGCACTAGTCCAAATTTAATAAAAAGAACGGGCCAGAACAGCCTATTAGTATTGTTGCACTTAAACTGGCTAAATTAATTTTGATAATAAAGTTGCTCTTACTCATGGGAGGAGCAGGTGGAGACTGTGGCCAAGACAACCTTTTGATGCTACAGCAAGGGCACCAATTGTGATTTTATCTGGCACAAGACACACTGAAGGCCACCATTCAGGTTCAGTGGTGGCGCAGTCATTAGTATGCAGTATTGCAGGCAAAAACTCTGCCCACAGCCAGGAGTTCGATCCTGACCAGGCTCAATGCTGACTTGGCCTTCCTTCTTTCCAGGGTCAGTAAAATGAAGACCCAGATTGTTGGGGGCAAGATGCTGACATTGTAAAACTGCTCAGAGAGTGCTGTAAAGCAGGGGTCCCCAACCACCGGTCCACGGACCAGTACCGGTCCGTGGAACAAGTCCTACCGGGCCGCTGGTTTGCTGGGCGCCGCCATCTTGTTTTGATGAAAAAGTGCTTCCGGTGAGCTTTTCCGGGTAGAAAGCTCACCGGAAGCACTTTTTCATCAAAACAAGATGGCGGCGCCCAGCTGATGCCGGTACCGGGCCGCGCCATAAAAAAGGTTGGGGATACCGGGCCGCGGCATAAAAAAGGTTGGGGATCACTGCTGTAAAGCACTATGAAGCAATATATAAGTCTAAGTGCTAAAAGCTATCTGCTTCTCCGTTGCACTACAGTACTATAATTTCCTCCAAAAGCCTTTCAAAGCCATCCAGAAATTTCAGCGGGTATAAATGAAGTGTTACAAACACTTATACCCACTACTAAGGGAATTGCACTGGTTGCCAGTTTGTTTCAGATGCAAAGGAAGGTGATGGCTATTACCTTTAAAAACCTATTTAAATTATCACCTTTCCAGGACAAACTCTGACCTTCTGACACTTAACCCTAACAGTGGGCTTTTTTGATGAGAGCTCCCCATCTTTGGAACAGCCTACCTCCCTTTTTTCTAGAAACTTTTAAAAATATGGCTATCCCATGTTGGCTTTGGGAACTGCCTAATGTTGAGCTACCATCAGTAGTGTTAAATTGGAAAAACCAGGCAGCAAGTCTTTGCTACTACAATCCCCCTACTTTAAGATTTCTTGCCTTCACCTCTTCTCTTCTGGATGGTCATTAAGTGATTGCAGGTAGTCCTTGACTTACAACAGTTCATTTAGTGACCATTCAAAGCTACACAAGCACTGAAAAAGGTGACTTATGGCCGTTTTTACAGTTACAACCTTTGCAGCGTCCCCATGATCATCTGATCAAAATTCAGACGCTTGGCAACTGATTCATATTTATGACTGTTGCTATGACCAAAGATCACGTGATCCCCTTCTGCGACCTTCTGACAGGCCAAGTCAATGGGAAAGCCAGAGTCAGTTAACAACCATGTTACTGATGCATCAACTGCAGTATTTACTTAACTGAGGTAAGAAAGGTTGTAAAATGGGGCAAAACTCACTTAACAAATGTCTCACTTAATAAAAAAAATTTGGGGTTCAATTGCGGGGGAGTTTGTTGAGGACTATCTGCATCTGGAGGTTTTTATAGTATTGTATATATGCCAGTAGATTTTGTACAGTTTTATCTTTTAATATTATAAGCCACCCAGAGCAGCCTTGCGGCAAAATGGGTGCCTAATACATTTTACAAACAAACAAATCACTACTCTTCTAGGATGCTTTTAACCAGGGCCAAGTGTTTCCAATTGCCATCTGGGAGATTCCTAATAAGTGTATATTTGTCTTGTTTTCTATTCTGTATTTACATGTATTAATGACTTCCTGTTTACAAAAGATTTAAACCCTGAAAACAAGACAATAAAGACAACAAGAAACAAAGAAAGGGTAGAGATGGAAGAATAACAAACAAAAAGAAACAAGCTAAGTTAAAAGGAGGCTTCAATCATCTTCATTTAAAAGTCTAAGTGAAGAGCGAGATGGAGTCCTTTGGACCTGGGGAGAAACCTCATCCCACAGGGAAGGTACTGCAACACAGACTCAGGTTCCCTATATATAGATCAGGGGTGCCAAACTCACATCATCACAGCAGCGTTATGTGACGCATCTGGCCCATTGGCCAGGAGTCTGACAACCTTACTATAGATGGCATTGCTTAACTTAAGGAACCTGGAGTGCTGCAACCTTGTCAGATCAAGCTGGCCAGGTAGATGTGGGCGATAAGTGGTCCCTAGATTAAGTAGGCCCTCTGCCACGTAGGGCTTTGTAGGTAACAACCAGCCCCCCAGAAGTAACCAGTGCAGCTCATGAAGCAAAAGTGTTACATGGACATACCAAGGCATGCCCAATAGTGCCCATGCTGCTGCATTCTGGAATAGCTGAAGCTTTTAGGGTGCAATTCAAGGGCAGCCTCAGGTACAATCCCTACTCACAGTCACTCGTGTCCTGGTCATTTCCCGTCTTGACTATTGCAACACGCTCAACATGGGACTGCCCTTGGAGAGCATCCAGAAGCTCCCGTTGGTACAAAATGCAGGGGGACGGATGGTTTTGTGCAGACCCCAGTGTGCACATGTATCACCTCTCCTGTGGGAGCTGCACTGGCTGCCGATTTGCTTCCGGGTTCAATTCAAGGTGTTGGTTGTCACCTTTAAAGCCCTTCATAGCTGGGGACCAGGTTATCTGAGGGAACGTCTCTTGGCGGTCAAATCTACCCGACCCATCAGAGCAAGGAGGCAGGGAATGCTGCGGGTCCCATCCCCGAGGGAGATACACCTGGTGGGACCCAGAAGAAGGGCCTTCTCTCTGATGGCTCCCTCTCTCAAGAACATCATTCCTCCATAAGCTGCCTAGAGTCCCCATAGGCGAATAGGCCGCAATATAAATTCAATAAATAAATAGTCATTGGTGTAGCAAATTTTAAAAACTGCCAAGAAATAAACTTTTTTTTCCTGTTTTACTAACCTCAGAGGCACACCAGAAAAATCATGTTTGAGTCAAGCTACAAATAAATCAAGGAAACATTTTGAAAAAGATGAGAACATTACACTAATCTTTCAATTTACTTCCACCCTTGATTTGCAAACACAGTGCAAGTGTTTTTAGCAACAGCAAACATCCATAATAAAATACGACAAAACCCAAACTGCACTTTGTACTTTAATTTCCACATTCTATGTTAGCACATAAAGTTCTCTACGAAGAGATTTAAATCTATCTTCCTGCCTAAACATACACACCTGGAAATTTTCATTTGATTACGTATAAAAAAAACAACAAAACTTTAATCTGGTTCTTCACTTTGGAAGGTTGATTAAGCAATCATTTGTTACAGTGTAACTACTGCAAAACTGCAGCCTATTTTATGTAAGGCAAATCTGACACAGGAAAACATTTTTTTTCCTGTGCTGGAGAATTAGATCAAGGACTCTTTCAAGAACAGAATGATCATTTTATCTTTTACTTCTGAAATCAATTAATTTGCATCACATTAAATTGTGGCCATTACAAGTAGCAAGCTATGGTTAAAGTCATCTAAGTAAGATGGGCAACATATAAGCCTAATAAAGACTGAAAACTTCCAACCATAACTTGTAATTGACTGTGGCCAGAAAAAGCTAGAATATAGTTAAAAGTCACTTCCATAGTACAGAAAGAAAAGAATGCAAAACAATTCTCTATAAAAAGGCATCCTTCAAATGTGTTGAATTTTAATTTCCACAAATGCCAAACCACTATGGGATCATGGAAATTCAACTCTTCCAAAGAATTTCATTTTTAGATATTCTTGGTGTATAGCATGCCACAGAGATTTGAGCCTTCATGCCATATGCATAAATTAAAAGCCATATCCTAAAAGAGCTTAATCAATTCATACTTTACTAAAATATACAGCAGCCTTAAAATAGATTTTTAAAAACAGCATTAAGTCTCTGAAACAAGAAACGAAACGATTTTCCTTAGAGAAGTAATACATAAATATTTGTTTATTGCAGAAAGCAATAATTAATAATCTAGTCACATAATGTAAGAATATCAGCACAACAGTAAGCCTCAAGCTTTGGAAAATGCATTCGGAAATAACTGACATCTTTAATTTTACCCCTGAAATTATATACAATCAGGCAGTTTTTCAAAGTAAGAAATGTAAAGCAGTTGGAAATATAAAAGTCACAGCTGCAGAAATAAGTTTTGAGAATGCTTCAGTTTCCTAACCGAGAAATTCAAAACTCATTCATCAAGGCTGTAATGGCAACTGGTTGCAACTGATCTCACTGTTAAGAACCAAAAAAAAAAAAAGCATTCAACTTCATCAGCTCTCCATGATTAAGGTACAAAAGATAATTATGCCAAAGCTTTCTTTTAGGCAAATTTTTCAGATACTAATTTTGCAATCCAAAACAGATTTTGCACATAAAAATTGTGTCTCAAAATGCCGCATCATCGCGGGATCATCTTCTAGGTGGAAATATATTCCAAGAAGCCAAGCATGAAACGTCTCCTCTTCAGAAAATGTTTAGGAAGAGGCAAGAAACATTTCTTTCTTTTTTAAAAAAATGATATGCTGTCTTTCAAAACAGTTCTCACAGGATAGTGCACCATAAGTTAAGAACCTTATGTGTTTTTTAATTTAAAAAAAAATGCAATATACAATAAAATCAGAGACAGATTAAAAGCTTTTATGAAACATATATATTTAAAATACTAATATGTTAAAAGGCTTAGGATAATTTTTTTTAAAGGTCTTTGCCTGATGCGGGAAGAATAATTTAAGTAGATGCTTAGTGTGCTTAACTGGATAGATACATAGTATTTTGAAATAAATATCCTGCTATTGAGAATACTTGTTCCTAGGCAAACACCTAATGTGTAGCTTAGCATGGCCAGGCACCCCACAACAGATGGGAAGTTTTTTTAAACTTCAAATAGTCACTAAGTGAGGGGCTGTAAGTTGAGGACTACCTATAGCACTGAAAGAAAGTGTGAAGCAGTGGAGGCTTTACAGAACGTGTGTAATATGAATATAGGACCTTTTGTTGCAGTGTTTTGTGCGAGTGGAAGTTTCTAAACTGTATACAAGGGCAGCCCTTCAAATAACGCAATCTAAATGAAACATTTCTTAGGCTACGGGATACCAAAGCAAGTATGTACCCAAGCAGGGCTATAAGTAACTCTCAAGCCTAGCCTGATCAAAGGCACTTCGTAACACTAAGGACTCTTGAACCTTATACTGCCAGAGACAGATCAAAAAGCTAATTAACTCTTAATTAAATTATTCTCCTACCTAAAGACAAGCTGAAGTAAGAGTGCCCTATGCTGCTTCCAGAATAGGGTCTGCCAATTTCTCAAAGAAAGGGAATTCCATAAAAGCTTCCACTCCCTACATTCATAATGAATTCAAATGTCATGCAGAGCAGTAGAACTTGTGCTTACTCAGAAACAACGTTTACCCTGCTGCCTCCCATTATGCATGTTTGGAATTATAGCCAAAATTGCTTTTGTTTTTTTTAAATCCAGAAAATTATATCAAATTTAACAACAGAAACTGTATTTACATTCACATCACACATTAAATTACATTATAAACACACACACACACACACACTTCAGAAAACAAAATCCAAGTATTAGAAGAAAATAGATGTTGATCCTGATAACAAAGTGATGACGCCCCAAATCCACCTTTGCCATCTTTGACTAATTTTCCCTGCTCTGTAACGATACCATGGATAAGTTATGGCTGACTTGGCAAAAACCTAGAAGGTGTAGCTAATGAAACCTTTCCAGCTTTTACGCATAGCAAGTACAAAGATAAAAGCAAATAAAGGGATTCGGCACAGCAGTTGCGTAAAAAGCACTAATATGCTTTGAACAGGATGTTGAACAGAACGTGTCTCCACATGAGCCAGATAAATTGCCAAAGAATATGATACCTTAACATTTTTAATAAAAAAAAACCTAAGAGGCCAAGTAACAAAGAAAGAATATCTGAAGAGAAATATAATAAAAACAAGGACAAATAGGCTGGAAAACCCAGAGCAGTAACTATATTGAATTCTACTGTATAGTGAAATATTAATGCAATATCAGGGGTTTTCAATTCAATTGTACAGAATGTGAAGGATGTGTGTTTTGTTTTATGTATAATGTGCACTGAAGATGGCATGTAATTTCGTTGTACGAGGTGCAATGACAATAAAGTAAACTAACTAATATACAGACACAAGGACAGTTGTTTGGACGGCAAAGGGAGAATTTTCATTAACATGTTACTATTTTCCCCATAAAATAGGAAATTTCTCATAAGAGGATACAAAGATATCAAACAGCAAGCATCTTAAATAATCTCTCCAACGTTTCCTCTTTTGTCATCTGAAGTGCTGTGAACAGTTAACTAAAATGAAACATGATTTTCATATAATCTTCAATATAAGAGAAGCTAGTTTATTTAGGGAAAAGTAGAGGATTTAAGCTACTTTAGAGGAAAAAACAGTTCTCAAGAGAAAAAGGCAGCCTAAATCAAAGAAGTTTCTCATCTCCTGTTCTAACATACTTCTCCCTTTGAAGTTTTTTTTAGAAAAAACAAAGACTTGTATTGTGCCAGTGGCCTCCTGAATATAAGATAATGTATGATTAAATTTGCATCAGCTACAGCTTATTTAGATTTGCATGAGGGAGAAGTATTTTTCCCCAATTTCTCATTCGGTACAATAGTCCTCAACTTGTGACCAGAATTTCTGTTGCTAAGTGAAACATTTGTTAAGTGACCTTTGCCCCATTTTACGACTTTTCCAGTTGTTAAGTGAATCACTGCAGTTGTTGAGTCACAAGGTTGTTAAGTGAATCTGGCTTATCAGAAGGTCGCCAAAGGGGATCACGTGATCCCAGGACACTGCAACCATCATAAATATGAGTCAGTTGTCAAGCATCTAAATTTTGGTCATGTGAGCATGGAGATGTTGCAATGGTCATAAATGTGAAAAATGGTCATAAGTCATTTTTTCAGTGCCGTTGTAACTCTGAATGGTCACTAAATGAACTATTATAAATTGAGGGCTACGGTACCTGTCTTTTCTTTCTCAGCTTAATCAACCTCAAAGGGTAATTGAGGATATAACTGGGCTGAGAAAGAGATTACTGTATAGGATTTGGCACTTATTTTCGAACAAGAGAAATGTGTACATGTGTGTAGCAATGTACAAGGTTTTTAAAGTTACTTATGACTTTATATTTCACATTTCAATTGGAGGGAGGGAGGGAAGGAGGGAGAGGGAGAGAGCAAAATTCAAAACTGACAATGTAAAGCAATTTCATAGGACAATGGGTTACAAAACACTTACTATACTCCATCAATGAATTCTAGCTTCTTTCCTGCCCGAGGCAGAGGTATTCTTTGCATTCTTTGGTTAACCATATTATTTGCTTGCCTATTCAATCCACTACCAAAACAAAAACAAAACCAAAAAAGAATGCAGGAACTCTTTCCAAAATCTAATCTTTCAGATATCAATCTGTTCTACTCACTTGATTTTTATCACCTGCACAAAATACGCACAGCCCTCTTTATAAGCTGAGAAAAAAAATGTAGGGGGGAGAGGTGCTGTGCGTGCGTGTGTGTGTGTGTGTGTGTGTGTGACACAATTGCTGTTATACCTATCAGCACACACTGTTGCTTTCCTAATGAGCTGTAAGCAGTGTAGATGTCCGACTTTAATCCCTGTAGGGAAGATATTACAATAATTGAGCTTCCTCCACCACTAGAGACATGTGCCACTGTTGCAAGGAAGCCATAAGATAAAAATAATACCATAGCCAAGAGTCAGTTGCACAACTGAAGAGGTAATTTTCATATTACGTCTGGTAAATGGCTGTCTGTAAAAGGAGAGACATCTTTACCCAAAATTCTGACCCGGGAAGGGGAGAGAATCCTTTCAAAAGAAAAGAAAATGTTGTATAAAGGGGAAAAAAAATAACAAGTGGCTATGCCAGGCTCGATGTTGACAGCCAATGCAGCCAGCTGGCACCCAATTCCAAGCTTTCTCGCCCAGGAAAAGGCTAGATCCAGGGTGTTCTGTACTCGTGACTCTACTCCGCTTGTTTTTGAAAAGAAAAATCCTTGCCAAGAGGACCAAATAAACAATAAGAAGCTTCCTGAAGATCCTTCAGTGATATGGGATTTCAAATGAAATGTTTTTAGATCCAAATCTCTAATCCAAAGATTTTCAAACTTGGTCCCAATGAATCATGTACAGTTTTGTACTGAAGAAGCTTCCTGGATGAGTAGATAAACATTTTCAAGGAAAAAAACTAAGGAAGCCCAGTTGCCTTTTGAATGGCACATGGACATTTCTGAAAGACCCCTCAATAATACTGAACAAGCCCCATGAAGGACTACGCGTCCATTCCATCCACCCACCATCGTGCATATTCTAAAATGTTCTCTTAGCTTTCATAAGGAGTTGAAGCCCAACACCAGTCACTGTCTCTTTCAAACTGAGCAGGCACCAAGACACCCCCCAGGAACCTACTATAAACTATCCTGATATGTGACCATCCAATCCACATTTAAAAATTTCAAACAAAACTGAACTCCTTGTTGTTTTAAGCAGGCTTTAACAGTTCAACCATCAAGAAATTCCTTATAGGTAGTCCTCGACTTACAACCACAATTGAGCCCAGTATTTCTATTGCGAAGCGAGACAGTTGCTAAAAAAGTGAGTTCTGCTCCATTTTACAATCTGTCTTGCCACAAGTGTTTAAGTGAATCGCCGCAGTTAAGTTAGTAACACAGTTAAGGGAATCTGGCTCCCCCCATTGACTTTGCTGGTCAAAAGATTGCAAAAGGGGATCACGTGATCTTGGGATACTACAGCCTTCATAAGTATGAGTCAGTTGTCAAGCATCTGGATTTTGATCACGTGACCATGGGGAAGCTGCAACAGTCATGCGAAAAAGGTCACTTTTTTCAGTACTGCTGTAACTTTGAGTGATTATTGTTGTAAGTCAAGGACTACCTGTATTAGTCTACACATCTTTCCTGTCAACCTATTTGCCTGTCTTTTGCTGTCAAGTTAAACAAACATAACAGCCTTTTAAGTTATTTGCTCATTATGATATTTCCTCTTAATCTGCCCAGATCCTTTAATAATTCCAAATATAGTTTCATTTCCTGAACCCTTATTCTGGTAGCTATCTGAATACTTTCCAGTTTTTCCATGTCTCCTTTAAAATACAATGCTTAGTACTTCAAGCGAGGTCTAACCAGTGCAGAATAGAATGGAACTATTACCTCCCATGATCTGAACACAATTTTATTATTAATGCAGCCCAAAGTATGTAGTGGCTTTTTAATTGCTGTAAATCACATTATTCAGCTAGTTACACATCCACCAGAGCACAATGCCACCTTGCTCACGTGTACAGATCTTATCCCAGAGGGATGTGATGAGATTTTGTCAATTGCTTTACTGAGGTCAAAGTACTGTACAACACATCCATTGCCATTTCCTTTGGTCTGCAGAACTGTAACTGTTTACAAACAGAAAGTATTCCATGAAAAAGCAGCCAATATGTAAACAGTTCTCAGAACACAGAAAGCTTTGAAAGCACTGCTTTGAACCAATTTCCAAAATAACTCAAGCAATACGGACTTGCACAAGGAACCATTGCTGAAGTACCAATGCTGCAGCAATAGTGTTTCATGCTCCGAAGCAAAGCCAGAACACATGAGGAAATTTCAAAGTCTGAAAAAGGTGTAATTATTCCTTTTCAGAACTTTACGACTGCTATTTTATAATCTTCTAAGAAGGTTCATTTGAAATGGATTATGTCACTCATTATGCGGGGCCTATCACTATGGTATACTGCCCCCAGTTATTTTTAGCCTGGTGCTTCAGTAATTCTAGAAGCTACTGATACTTTAAAAAGAGAATGAAAACGAATGCAACCATAGCAAAGCAAAACAAATCATGCTTAAAGCTTTTGAACCCTATGCTGGTCAGTGCCCAGTGCACATTAAAGAGGAAAGCGTAGAACAGCAACTAAGTTAAAAAAAAAAATCTAGTAAAAAAATCCCCACAAATTTAAGTGTGTATCACATAAATCAAAGCATTTTGCTCGTTAAAATGTTTTTTTTAATGCAAAAGCTTTCACACCGCTAAGGTGAAAAAAGAAAAATATTAACAAACACATAAGTTTCTGGTTTACTATATGTGGAAAACAGAGGAAGTAGGCTAACTGTTACTATGCAAAATTAGTCTATTGCTGAAAAACAATTACTATTATTAGTTTAGCTAGATGAGAGGTAACTCCAGTTTTCCCACAAGCTTGGCAACTGGAAGCTATAGGAAGAGCTTCAACAGGAGTCCATTCTCAGAAGATTCCCCACCCCACCCCCCACCCCAAAAAAGTTAAAACCAGCTTCTTATCTCAAGGAGGGTACTTCATCTGCCTTCCTGGAAAGCACTGTTGCATAATCACTTCTGAATGTGTTAATAACCAAGGAAACTGTGAAGTAGCCTATTAAAAGTAAGACTGCAGACAGCCAACAGTTTTTAAGGGAACAAATGATGGATTGGAGGTTAGATCTTCTTATCTACCAAGGAGATCCAATGATTTTAGAATAATATTGGGAAATTAATAAAAAATGGGGATATTATTTTTTTTTTGCAATGGAACGCAGAATATATTCATGTATCCGAAGTCACATTTGCAAGGCAATGTTGATTGTGCAATAAATACATAAAGTATCCAGCAACATCCCTATCTCTGGACAACTGATATCTTTGTTGAAAAATGTTAAAATAGAATCATGAGCTCCTCAGCTGCTGAATGTCAGGACTTGAATTCAAAGAGCTGTTCGTCATCTACCTAACATGCACTGCACGTCTACGGTTTCTCAACCGCATCCACTTCACTCTTTGACGACCCTCTGGGAAGTATTGATAAGGAACAGAAAGATGGAGTCAGAATGAAAAATACAACTCTTAGATTCACAGGTTTAAAGTTACCCTTGCAAATTGATGTGGGAGGACGCAGCCTAAACAGGCAGAAATGACTGTTTTGCATGCAGACAATTGCAAGTTCAATTTGACTTTTCCACTTAGAACAATTGGTTAAACTACTGATGGGATGAGAGGGTCTCTCGGGTATAGCATAGCGATGGTGAACCTCTGACACGCTATGCCGTTTTTGGTGACACGCCAGGCCTCCAAATCCTCTGGAAATTGTACCAGAAGGCCTTGCTCTCATGCAGCCTCTAAGGCATCCAAAAATTATCCAAGCATTTGTGCATGCTTTTCTGAAATTCCATAGTCCTCAAAAGAGCACTGGCCTCCTGCGTAAATTTCAGAGGGTCTGGAGAGAAGAGTCTTTTGGGAGGGGAATGGTACGTCATCAGAGGTAAGCATTTTCTGAATTTTTGACACTCTGGGCCCAAAAAGTTCGCCATTGCTGATACAGTGACTAAGATACTAGCTTAAAAAGAGTACAAGAGTCTTTACTTAAGCATTAAAGCCAGCTGGATGATTTGAGGCCAGTCACTCTCTCTCAATTCATCCTACTCACAGAATTGTTGTTTGGGGGAGGATGGGAGGCAGGAACATTAGGTATGCATACTGCCTGGAGCTGACCAAAAATAAAAGGTAGAATAATAAATGCCTAAAAATTCAGCAGATAGTAAAATTAGAGAGACAAATTCAGAGAATTCATATGACACTATGAGATAAATTTGTCCACATACTGACTTAGCAGTTAACAAATGACACAGGTGGTTCCATTCCGAGCTTGTTTTCAGTTTTGTCTGAATTAGGGAGTGTAGTTTTCCTAGAATTGAGGCTAATTCTGTCTTGTGGTTTCAAAGATAAAATGGGTCCTTCTGAAAAGTGAAAGTCTGCATCAATCAATCATTAATTATACTTCATTTATATGTAATCTTACACAAAGGCCATAACCTGCACTTGTTTATCTCTGCAAATCAAAAGACAGTTCAGTAATACATCCTTTCTCTTTCTGGACGTTTTATTTCTAGCAAATAACACAAGTGAGCAAAGCTTAAACAGATACTCCTACACATCTGTTGGCCTTTGCTCAGAAACTGCCAAGGACAAAAATAGGTTTTATGTGCTAAGTTACAGCTCAGCATTACAGCAGAGAGCCTATGCAAGTTATGACTGAACAAACTCTTGATGACAAAATAAGGAAGCTACAGATTTACCACTACAATGTTTAGCTCTCTCCCCTTTTTTGCATGTACTGCTCAATTCTAGGACTACAGACTATACCCATTTCTTTTTCTTATCAAAATGTTTAACAACATGTTATTTAATTACAGCATCACAAAGGGAGGTTTTTCTTTAAAAAACATTAATCCCAATTAACTTCTGCTTATGATTTAACTGATACCATAGCAATAATAATTCCTCAATTTATTACACACTAAACACCAGAACTACTATACAATTTCTTAGATAGTGGCAAACTGAGCTATAAAACTGCACGTTCCCTTTTCAAGCCTTGCTTCTGTCACAAACTTATTATGAACTCACAAACATGCAATTTAATGGCATACAGCTCTAATGTGATAAAGTACATGCTTGATGTACAGAATATATGAGATCCTGGCACAGCAGGTAAAACATTTGTATGGGAAGCAACAGAGAAGACCTCAGGTTGGGGTCTTAAATAACCAATAAAGGGTTAGAGGGATAAATTACCAGGCATTAGGTTTATTTAATTTTATAATTCATTTATTTATTTGTTTAATTTTATTTATTTATAACATTTATTGGCTGCCCATCTTACACCCGTCTAAGGTGTAAGAGGGGTGGGCAGTTTACAGTCATAAGATATATCTACCTTAAATCATAAATTAACATTTTATCACCTTGGCAAGAGGAAAGATCTGTGATACCCTTAAAGTATAGATTTACAGTCTAACACTTGTGGAATCTTAGTTATTCAAGTCCTAACCAAGGAGCTAAGAATTATTAAGGTAGCAAGCATCTAAGAATATAGACAATTCCAAGCAAGGTGAGGGTTTGGGTTTTTTTTGTTGCTATTGTTGTTGTAAAATTAGGATTCCCAGGTCTAATAAATTCAGTGTTTCCAGATGCAAGGAAGTCCTTTAGGTATCACTCAAGGTTCCAATCACAAGTGGGAATAACAATTATTTCTTTCTCCATAAGCGTTCAAATCTCAGTCTGAAAGCCCTGCTATTTTGTATTTTTTTTCCAAATGTTTTTCCCCCAATTCTAGCTTTACCAAAAATAGCAGCACCAATGGACCAGATTTTCTTCTTTTCAATAACTGTTATGGCATATTATTATGGTCCATCACACAATCAGTCAGATATCTAAACCGGATTTGGCATTTTTATCCACCTATAAAGTCCTTCCCAAAGCCTTGGGATAAGGAGATGTTGTTTGATGATGTTAAAGGTAACATCACAGGATTAATTTATTTTGATCTCTTGATCATTTCAAATATTTTACTTTCAGCTCTCAGTGAATAAAACTTAAAGCATATACTTAAACACTCATCTAATATCTACAGTTGTTCTATCTCTCTGAGCTTGATTCTTTTCCTGCAGGTGTTTTATTACCCAAATAGGCAACATCAGTGCTAGTTATACTTTACAGTTACATTATTTGCTAATTCCTTGTAAATCCCTGAAGCAGCAATGAATGCTTAAGACAAGAAGCATCTTAGAATCAGAAACTATTTTTTACAATATGAAGAATTATCTTCTCTCATCTATGATATCATCTGTCTAGTTTGCTAAACATACATCTGTATTGATTCTTTTAATATTTTATATTTCTTTTAGTACCTTTATAGGTTTTATACATGTTCACCATAAATGCTTTGCCCCTCATCTGGGTTATTCAAGTCAGCTAACAAAAATTGAAATACAAAATAAAACCATAAAAATATATACATACTAAGGAAATACACCTTCTACTCTTCCAAAGTTAAGAAAAAATGAAGGCCAAGCTCCATTGCAGAAGGAGTAAATTCCATAGCCTGGAAGGAGAAAGTCATCCTTCCTGTATTTGAAAAAAATGAACTTCTGACAGCATTGGCTTCTGAATGTCTGAACAGGTTTAAGAAAATTCCTGAGATAACAATATTAAATCCTGTGGTAAAGGACTTAGTTACTTACCTTCTAGGTGTTTTGCACCAGTTATTGCTGCTAGGATCACAGCCATGCATTCAACATTCTTAGCAATATACTGATTAGCTTTGAGCTGTTGAATGCATAAAGCTTTTCTTTTCTCCTGTTATAGCAAATAAAGGAGATCTCAGAAGAGCCCAGAGACAATGCTGTTTCATTGCCACAGCAAGCCCTGAGCCAGACAGAAGATGCATGCAGCAAAATTGTCATGATATAAAAATGGGAATGGTTTGAGTACCTGTTCATCGCACAATTGTGCCCTACAGATGTTTTGGACTATTGCTATTTTGCCATTGATCAAACAATATAAAGGGTAGAAGTTTAAATCCAAAAAGACATTAGAAAGCACCATATTGCTTGCTCCTGACCTATATTAGAGCGTATACTGTGATTACTGCTAATGTTACAACAAGGGTTGTACATTAACTGATTATATATTATGTTATTAAGCAATCTAATAGCTAAAGTTTTTCAATGATAATTAAATTAAATACATTAAAGGGAAGAAAAATCATTGAAATAGGTCAAATTAAAAGTTGCCAGCAGGACACAGCAAAGCCAGAAGTAAAAATAGCAGCACAGCAAGGTTATGCAAAGCACACAAACAATTCTACTTCCTAAAATACCTGTAATCAAAACCACAATACAATACACAATACAGATGAGTCTTGTTAGAGAACTATCCATTAGCCTCAAATAATGAGCCTAGGATTTACATGCTTAATTCAATTTTATCTATAACAATTAAAATCAAACACTGATCATGCATACTTGCATTTTATATTAATTAGAACAGCCTTATCAAGAATTTTTAATTTTGTTTCCCAATATTTTATACCACTAAGCTAAGGGATTCTTGGTGCTCTCTGAGCTTGATTGTTTTCTTGCACATTTATTATTGTATCTTCCATATATCTTTCAGGTCATACACTATGTATGGAGAATTATGCTAATAAAATTCCCAAGATGCCAATGAGATGGATCCCCCTCCCCCGATACCAAACAACCAAGAGGACACCCTACAGGCAGTCCTTGACTTACAACAGTTCGTTTAGTGACCATTCAAAGTTGCAACTGCACTGGAAAAAGTGCCTTATGAGCAGTTTTCATGCTTATGACTGTTGCAGCATCCCAATGGTCATCTGATCAAACGTCTGCCACTTGACAACTGACTCATATTTATGATGATTGCAGTGTCCTGGGTCCTCCTTCTGACAAGCAAAGTCAATAGGGAAATCAGATTCCCTTAACAACCACTGCACTGATTCACTTAACAATTGTGTCAAGAAAAGTTGTAAAATGGGGCAAATTTATCTTAATAAATGTCTCACTCAGCAACAGAAATTATGGGCTCAGTCATGGTCATAACTCGAGGACTACCTGTACATGGGGAAGAACATTCATCAACAACCTAAAAACTTTAAACATCACATGAGAAGATACTGACATTCCCATTCCTATATCTTAATGTGTCTTAGTCTGAGGATCTGTATGAAGCAACTCTAGCTGTCTGATATGTGTGGCAGTTAGAATATGTAAATGTTTAAGTTACATTAAATAGTATAAGCACATAGAAGATGTTAACTTTTCAAGGATTAAATATGACATTTCAACGTTGATGAGCATCTTTATGTAAAGCATGCTGCTGCCAAAGACAAGCTCATGCCCCATTTTGTTAGGATAGGTGATGAAAAAATAGCTTAAATAGCCTATATTTAAGTAAGTGCTTGGAGGGTGATGCTTCCAAAATTAGAGGGAATGTCCAAGTGTTCTGAAGACCACTGATACCCAGCTTCACAGCTGAACTATGCTGATTTATTTTCAGATTAAACCAACACGTCACTTTCTATGTAAAGTAAAACCCTCTTTTTAGAACACAACAAATTAACTTGTTCTGGGCTATTTATAACCTCTCCTTCCTCAATTTTTGCCACTATTTTATCAAATCTTGTTTAACCTTTCAACTGTACTGCTTTTGTTACTTCAATATTTGATTCAATAGAATAAATGCAATGAACATGGTTGATACAGTTTGTTTTAAAATATTATCTGAAAGATTTAATATTTTATTTCTTGTTGTACTTGCCATATAGAATACTTTCAGGAACTCATTAGTTACTGACACAGGAGACTTTACATCAACCAAATTCAGGGAATTCAAATCTGCTAAGCCTATTTTGAAAGTTTCCACAAAACCCAACTTCTACAAGTTTTTTTTTCCTCCAACTATTTTTGTTTGGAGTTTTTTTTAATTGCCTATTGTTTAGTTACATACAGGTAATCCACATTGCTAGTTAAAAATATAGATACTTAGCCTAAATAGATACTTAATTCTTGCAACAACCTGGGGAGAAAACTGTTGACAGCAAAAAGGGGATTAATCAGCAGTATGTACTAATGCATAAACAACTGTGAAATGATGCACGTTATTCACTCCTACCAATTACTAGTATAATTATATTAAGAACATAAATTGGCATGTACAGTACCCAGTCAGACTACTTGTTCATGTAGCCAATACTATCAGCCAGTGAAGGGTGCCATCACCTGCTACTTAATCCTTTTAACTAAAGATGTCAAGAACTCAGTTTAAGAGCTTGTTTATGCTAAGTAGGTAAACTGTTGAGACAAAGGCACACATATCCAGCCATTCATTCAAGGTGGTAGTTTGATCAGCCAAAACAGATCCTATCTATTCCTCTAACTCATTTTCTTTTTAAATACAGTACTTCTCTTGACCCAAAAAGACCTTCCATTTGAAAGAAGAAGAAAAACCATGGGGGAAGAAAGAACACAATTCTCCTATGGATGTAACACATAACCTTCCAAATTACCCGAAACTTCCACTTGCCTCATGACCAGACCTGTAAATTCAACACAATTTCCAAATGCAGACAAGGCTAGACCAAATTTCAGATATGGAAATAAAGCCATCCATACATCCTCTTGCAACATTTTTCTCAGAGAAGCCACAACATTCCAAGCACATATACGTGGGCCTTTACCACCCTGCTTGCTTTCCTACTTCACTAAAGCTGTGGCAGTTTTAACCACATGAAAATTCCACACAGAACTAAGCAGGCTCTACAGCCCTTCATAGACCAACATTAGTAAAAAAGAGTGGCACCCACTTACACAGAGCTTAAATATAAAAAATATAATCATCTGGATGTATGTATTGTTGTACTGTATGAGCAAATGCAAGGACCCACGTTTCATCCTCTCTTTCTTTAAAGCCAAGCCTGTCAAAGCCAGTAAACTAGCAATAAAATTTCCAAGTGGGATTAAATAATTAAAACAAAACAAAGTCAAGGGGGAAATGTTACATTTGAAGAATGGTACCATCACAAAAGAAATACAAGAGCTTATCTATCCGTGCCTTACCTGCTAGTTCATGATGAATTAGGTCTGCAAAATTGGGGTCATCACCCCACCAGAAGATCCATAGTTCTCTGCGCCCAGGCCTTTGGTCTCGTCGCCATACACTCAAGACATCGGCCTTTAGGCAACGACTGTAACTGCTTAGGATTGGATCTTCTTCCGTTACAGGAAAAAGAATCGGAGCAGACGTTGGGCCCTGCCATACGTATCGTTTCCATTTAATCCCAGTTAAGTCAGCCTGAAAGAAAAATTGAACAGATATTAAGAGCAGAAAGAATCAAATGTTCTCTTTTAAAGTTTCAAACTTTTTTATGAAATGCTCTAGTGATTTCAAGCAAACTTTTTCTTCTTATTCTAGTGAAGAAACACATAAGACACGTTAGAAATTACAAAATAATTGTCTTGTGGGTAATAAACATTTGAAGCCATAGAAACTTCATTTAGTCAATCTGTGCTCCATAAAATCAGTGGCAGCAGTGTTGTTACTTAAACACAGTAAAGTTCCATTCTAGGATGTAAAAAAAAATTGTTTTCAATAATGCCAGGGCACATTCCAGATATTTTGGACTTTAATTCTCATGTCGTCCAGTCAGCATGTCTAATGATAAAGTATTGAGAGAGCTGAGTCAAAACATCTAAAGGGTTACTCTGAATGGCTGGCTCTCATTTGGTTGTATCTACTGATTATCCCCATATAAAGAAGCTGCACCTCTAGAGAGAAAGAGGTTGTCTGTCCATTTGTCAGCAATGCAAACACACCTCAGCCATAAGCCCCTCATTAGCAAAGTTATTTAGTACTTGAGACATAATTAAACAGAACCAACCTAGCTTTAAATACATGAATTCCAATGAAAGCATTAACTGCTACTATTTCTACCAGAGAGGAACAGAGAAGAAAAGGATAGCAAAATAAACTAAGACATTTTTGAAGCATAATTCAAAATAATTTTTTAAGGAAACCTTCCACCTCTTCCTTCCAGCTATGCAATACCTACCACACTGTTCCTTCACATATGGGGTCTACACATTATTACAGAAATTGCCTGGGCTCAACTTCAACTATCTTTCACACTCTATTCAATACATTACTTCCCTTTCAGCAAAAAATATAATTTTTTTCCTGTTTCTTTAATCTCAGCAAGGACAACCCTACTCTCTCCAGTGACAGAATTTGAAACAGTTGGTGCAATTGAAATTGGGGGGGGAGAGAGAGAAATGAACAGGACAGTGATAATTCTGAGAATGGGCCAGCCTAGCCCGTGTTCTTGCCGAAAGATTCCAGCTTCTTAAATTCCTTGCACCAACTCTATATATCCACAGCAATTCACCTACTTTTAGCAACCAGTCAAAGTAGCTACCAATCATCATCATTTAAATAAAACTCCAGAAACAGGTCAAAACCCTGGCTAGGAAACTCAACCGGAGTGTGAAAAAAACAATGTTATAAAAGAGCATGGGGTTGTTGGTTTCCCTTCATCCATCCTTTAAAAAAACAAAAAACAAATCTGGAGCCTACAAATAACAAGGTCCCTCCCCCAGAGGCACTTTATATCCCATCTGAGTAGGGTTCTACTATTAGGGGAGTGGGGTGAAGGCAGAAAAGTGAGCTTGAGAAAAAAAAAAGGGGGGGGGGGAAATGCATGCCTTCGGCTGGACAGTATGAAAATGAGCCGAGATAAAATAAACACACAAGAAATCGTGTTGCTAGTGTCACCACCTACAACAACCACAAGAACAACAACCAAAAAATAAGGAGACCGGAGAGAAAACGAAAGTTTAGGGTGGGGGGGAAATCAAGGTGATAAAAAACAAAGGACTGGAAGGAGGAAAGCCCTGGGAGAGAAAAGAAGAGTGCAAAAGAGACTTGTAAGCAAATTGCCTTGCCAGAAGGAAGGAGGAGGGAGGGGGGCGGCATAGGGAGAATTGGGCGACTCCTGGCTACGGCCTACTTCCAGAGGACTCCTCCAAGCAGAATGCTAAAAATGGCTGCTTTGCTTCCATTCCTCTCTCCCACCCCCCCACCTTCTTTTCCTCCTCTTTGCTGGCGATCTCATCTCTCTCTCTCGCCCTCCCCCCCCCTTTCCCTTGCACGGTTTATCGCTTGCGATCTGCCCTTCAATGCCTCTTTCCTCCCCACTCCCCCCACCCAAAACCCCCCCAAGAAACACATATACACACATATACACACATATACACACACACAAAGTAGACACTCACCAGACAGAAAAGGTTGGAATGGCAATCTTCCAGGCTGGCCCCGTTCGGCACGAAGCAGGAACTCATCCTCACAGCCACAACCCGCACGCCATTATCCCACAAGCCTCCGACAAGAAAGAAAAGACAAGAGACAGGAGCCGAGAGCGACACACACCACACCACACCAGACCGAGAAGGAGGGAGACACAATCAAAGGGAGGGAGGGAGGGATGGGGCGGTGTGATGGGGGGGGGGGGAGGAAGAGAGAGAACAGAACGGGCCTAATTCCTTTTCTAAAACACACACACACACGCACTGCAGGGAGAGAAAGAGAAGGGGTTGACGGAACTGCCCGGAGCAGGAAGAAATAAGCTAACCCGAAGGAAGGAAGGAAGGAAGGAAGGAAGGGATTTTTCCAAACGAAAGAAAAGAAATTTCAAAGCCTCCCGGCCAGGAAAAGGTACAACAATAAATCCGCGGAGGCAAGGAGAGGGCCGGCGAAAGCTTGGAGGTGGGTTGGGCGGGGAAGGATAGTGAATCCAAAAGGGCTGGCAAAAGGCGAGAGATTTACGGTCTTCAGCCAGCCAGCAAGCAAGCGAAAGAGAGGAGGGGAAAGGAGGAGGAGGGCGGGTGTGAAGTAATCCAGGAATCGAGCCCGCTGCTCCCTTTAGCGCCTCGTTTTTCTCCCGTCACCCTGGATTTGCAAGAAAGACAACACGGCCACACGCGAAAAAGGAGAGAGAAAAAAGCGGCGGCGTGAGAAGCAAGGCGAGCCGAAGGCAGCAGGGCCGAGCTTCTCCGAGCTGCCTCGGGCCTCCCCCCGGCCGCTGGCCCGGTTCGGACGCTCGGGGAGCCTGGCAGGAGAGGAGGAGGAGGGAACTTCCACTTTGAGTCGGCCCCGTCGCGACTTCTTTTGCAAGCCCCCGTTTCCCTTCGGCTTCCTAAGGGAAAGAGAGTTCTTTTTTAACGACGCTTGACACAGAGTTGCGTTGTTTTTTCTCCACCGCTTTTTTTTTTCTTTAAACAAGGAGCCGCCTTGAAAATCTTCCGACTTCCCATGGAAGCGAAATCCAGGGCTGGGTGTTTGGTTTTCCAGTCCGGGTGAAAGGAGTTTTCCTTTGCTGCTGGGGTGTTTTTTCTTTTCTTTTCTTTTGGAGTCGGGAGAGCAAAAAAAAAAAAAGTCCGTTTCCAGGAAGGTGATTCCCCCCCCCCCCTCGAATTAAGAGGCCAAGATGCTTTCTCCCCCCCCCCTCCCAAAAAAAAGGGAGGAGAATCACAATTCTCCGATTCTCTTGCGATGTTTTATCCAAAAAACAACAAAAGCCCTCCTTGTCCTAGATACAGTGGCTCCCTTCAAGCTTCGATGAAAATATCACAATGGGGTGATGGTGGATTCCTTGCTTTCCCCCAAAAAAAAAAAATCTTCCAAAAGAGGAGAAACAAACCAAATTCGTTTTACCTCCGAAAAGGCAAATGCCCTCCTCCCCCCACAAATAACTTTTGGAAAGTGAAAAAAGAATTTCCCAGATAGAAAGCAACTAATTCGGCTCCCCTTGATTTCCTTTCTGCAAAGAGGCCAAGAAGAAACTTCCTTTTTTAAAAAAAGAAAAGAAACGCCGAGAGAGAGAGAGAAGAGTGGATCTTCTTCCAAAATTATACAAAAAAAATAAAAGTAATCGCGAAAGGTCCTCTGTTCAGGTTTTTTTTCTTTTCCGTGCAATGAATTCTTGCAGGAATTGCTGCCCCGGGATGGGATGTGAGGGGGTTTTTAGCTTCCCACCCCCCGTTTCCAAGTACTGGAAACAAGCTTTTTTTTTTTTTTGTTACTTTCTTTGTTTTTGGGTAATTCCTTTAAACTTCGCCCCTTGTTTTTTCCAGGCAGGGGAGCCAATGCAAGTTTTCTTCCACAAGCCTTTCCTTCTTCCTCAAGGCTCCCCAGCCCCCCTCCCCCCCCAAAAAAAAATCTACAATGAAACTTTTTTCTTCTTCTTCACACCTGGGAAGAGAAGCTGAAAAGAGGACGAGGGGAAATTCCTCCAGTTACTATGTATTTAAAGCCAAAAAAAAAAAAAAGGAAAAGAAAATTCTGGAATAACGATCAGCCCCTGGAAAGGCTCTTGCTCTGCTTCTCCCCCTTCAGAAACGATATGGGGGGAGGGATATCTTCTCCTTTCCAGATATTTATGTATTGATCGATCCTCCAGAGACGTTTGAGACGGAGAGGGCTCTGGGGTTGCCCCCCTTCAAAATAAGAGGGTGGGGGGGGGTTATAGACTTGGTTTTGTTTTGTTTTCAAAGCCGACTTTTTTTTTTTCAATATAAATAAACGTCTCGAAAAGGAAGACGAAAGAGACCCGGGTCCGCCTCGCGTCTTCTTTTTTCCTTCTTCCTAAAAAAATAAAATTCCTGAGGCGATTTGGGGCTCTGGGGCTTCCTCCCCCCGAAGGCTTTTGACAGGTGAGGACCGAGGAGACGACTTCGGGAGGGGGGTTGGGAGAAAATAAATCCAAGGGGGGCCCCCCCGCCGGCGCAGCGTTTCCTCTTCGCTTCCTCGGCGTCTCCTCTTCTTCCCTCAGCGGTGCCTCTGTCGGCGGCTTCCCAGCCGAGGCATCCTGAGCGCCGGATGCCCTTCTCCGCCTTCCTCTTGCGCAGCCGCCGCCTTCGCCGAGTCGGCCGTCTCCTTCAGCGGGTCTCCCCCATGCCGTTCGCCGCCGTCGTTTTCCCCCTTTTCCCCGCTCTCAATATTCAGGCTGTGTCGGACGACTCCCTCCCCTCAGAGCCTTATTTCGACCAATCTTTTTTTCCCCCCTCAGTCTCGCCTCGCTTCTCTAATGGCGGCCGCGAGCAGGAGAGCGTCGGAAGGGAGCGAACTCCGCCCCTGCAAGGCCATTGGCCGCCCTCTTTTAGAGGCCTCCCCCTTCAACCCGATCTTGGCTGCGCGGATTGGACGAGCGTCCATCACGTGGAGAAGCCGCCCGTCATTGGCTGGTCGAGGAAGCCGAAAGGGGCGGAGCGGAGGGGACGGCGGAATAAAAATCCGAGAGGCAGAGGCAGGGCCGTCGGAGACGAAGGTGGTGGAGGAGAGGATGAGGCTGGGGTGATGATGAGAGGGGGGTGGGGGAGCGAAAGGGAAGACCAGGGAAGCCCGGCGGTCAGCTGGCGTGAAAAGCGCCTGAGGAGAGAGCGCCATCTAGAGGGCCGGTGGAGAGATTGCAGGGGGGGGAAATCCCAGAAGGATCGTGGATATTTCATATTTTTGTTTACAAGAGACTTGCTCCTCTTAATTTGCATTTACGTTGAGGTCCTTTGAAGTGGTTAGCTTGGAATTCAGGCTTTATTTCTGTGATTATTTTTTTCCACTAAAGTTGAGCTGAGATTTTCTTTTTGCACTTTTCATTACGGGTGGTAATCCTCATTGAGTTACTGCCTCATAAAGTGACAGTTCACAGGACGGGGATGAAAAAGTTAACTTTGCAACTTCTCACGCCTCAAAAGCAAAAGAAAGCTGAAGTTGGATTGCAAGCACGGTTGTAGTTTCATTTAGTGACCACTTTGTTTAAGAACCGAGTCACTGGTCCTGATTGTAGTCGCTAAATGAGATCCACCTTTATTTCTATGGTAGCATCTTGGGGATGGAGTACAAATTAATTAAAAATTATTTGGTTTTCAGCAGTGGTATTTGATTTCAAATGCTTCTGTTTTAACAATAATATATAATTAAATATGTTTTGATAATAAAACTGTCTGGTGGAATTTGGGCCAGTGACACACTCTGGGTCCAACACCTCACAAAGTGGTGCTTGTGAGGAAAATGAGAGGAAGAAGTAGTAGGTATGCTTGCCGCCCTGAGTTATTT
Organism: Notechis scutatus; assembly: GCF_049901735.1. NCBI lineage: Eukaryota > Metazoa > Chordata > Lepidosauria > Squamata > Elapidae > Notechis > Notechis scutatus. The sequence goes on from NC_142009.1 coordinate 8,280,223, forward strand.
ATAAAAATAATGAAGTACAACAGTGGTGGGATTCAATTTTTTTTTTTTACTACCGGTTCAGTGAGAGTGGCTTGGCTTGGTGGGTGTGGCAGGGGAAGGATACTGCAAAATCCCCATTCCCTCCCCACCCCACTAACCTGCTTTCCAGCTCCGTTTTCCTGAGCAGAGCAACCAAAGAAGATCCAGCCGATCAGCTGGGATTCGGGAGGCAGAGAAGAGATGGGGTTCGCGGGGCCAGTCAGAGGTGGGATTTGCCGGTTCTCCAAATTACTCAAAATGTCCGCTACCGGTTCTCCAGAACCTGTCAAAACTGGCTGAATACCACCTCTGAAATACAAGTAGTCCTTGACTTACAACAGTTCAATTAGTGACTGTTGAAATTACAATGCCATTAACAAAAGTGACTTTATGACTGTTTTTCACATGGCCGTTGAAGTATCCTTATGATCATGTGATTGAAATTCAGATGCTTGGCAATTGACTCATATTTGTGATAGTTGCGGTGTCCTGGAGCCACATTTTGAGACCTTCTGACAAGCAAAGTCAATGGAGAAGCCAGATTCACTTAACAATCATGTCTATGGAGATTCTCCATGATTCCAGATCATGGTTGTCCCAATGATGCTTTTTCAATAGGTAACTGGACTTTCTTTGAAGATGAAATGAAGAAATGGAAAGGACATGGGAGGGACATGATAGCAGTGTTCCAGTATCTCAGGGGCTGCCACCAAGAAGAGGGAGTCAAGCTATTCTGCAAAGCACCTGAGGTCAGGACAAGAAGCAATTGGTGGAAATGAATCAAGGAGAGAAGCAACCTAAAACTAAGGAGAAATTTCCTGATAGCAGGAATAATTAATCAGTGGAACAACTTGATTCCAGAAGTTGTGAATGCTCCAACACTGGAAGTTTTTAAAAAGATGTTGGATAACAATTTGTCTGATGTGGTGTAGGGTTTCCTGCCTAGGCAGGGGGTTGGATTAGAAGACCTCCAAGGTCCCTTCCAACTCTATTATTCTATTCTATGTTTTGCTTCTTATCCAAGAAGCTTCTTCAGCTCAACTTAACAGTCATGTTACTAATTTCACACCTGTGGCAAGAAAGTTCATAAAATTAGACAAAATTCACTTAACAAACTTAGCAACAGAAATTTTGGGCTCAATTGGGGTTGTAGATTGAGGACTGTCTGTATATAAAGAAATTAATATAAAGTTTCAAGGAATATTGGTTGAAGGTTTCCAAGAAATTACTTCCCATTCTCTGACTGCTGAGGATATGTAGATTGTCGTAGTTTTCTTCTACAAGATTTATTGATAGGGTAAATTTATAAGATTATTGAACAGAAATTTCAGCAACTGGGTTTAATTTAGGATCCAATGTACCCTTTTTAGTTCATTAGAGCAGAGATAGTCTTTTCTAAGTACTTTCTTGTGAATTAATAATTATTATTTTCCTCAGTAACAAAGGACTGTCATTATTTTCCAGACTATGTCACAAATCTTTATCAGGTTCTGAACAGACCATTATAGGGACTGTTGGTACTATATTTACCAAGAAAGCCTTTCTGAGAATGAGCAGGTACAAATACGAAAAATAAATAACAAGATATAAGAAAAGATTTCTACATTTTTATGATACTTCCTTTAAAGGAAGCAAGCCAGAAAAACCCCTCATTTGCCTGTATTACCAGATTTTCAAGAAATTCTCTCATTTAAAGATAAATCATATACAGGTTAAAAACCATCTTCCTTTAAGCAAAGATTCCTGGTTAAGAGGGCAGATGAATAGAATAGAATAGAATAGAATAGAATAGAATAGAATAGAATAGAATAGAATAGAATTCTTTATTGGCCAAGTGTGATTGGACACACAAGGAATTTGTCTTGGTGCAAATGCTCTGTGTACATAAAAGAAAAGATACATTCGTCAAGAATCATCAGGTACAACACTTAATAATAGTCATAGGGTACAATAAGCAATCAAATCATACCAGGAAACAATATAAATTGTAAGGATACAAGCAACAAAATTACAGTCATACAGTCACAAGTGGGAGGGGATGGGTGATAAGGAATGATGAGAAGATTAATAGTAATAGTAGTGCAGACTTTGTAAATAGTTGAACAGTGTTGAGGGAATTATTTGTTTAGCAGAGTGATGGCATTTGGGTAAAAACTGTCCTTGTGTCTAGTTGTTCTGGTGTGCAGTGCTGTATAGCATCGTTTTGAGGGTACGAGTTGAAACAGTTTATGTCCGGGATGTGAGGGGTCTGTAAAGTGGGAGCTTTTGAGCTGCTGTCCCAGTGATTTTATCTTTTGTTTGTTGTGTTTGTGTGATTGTATGTATGGGATGTTGGAGTGACACACGAAGAACAGTCCAACTGTTGGAATGCAAAATTGGACTCCTTAGCTCAGCCTGGTGTTAATCACACCCACTATAACCGGCATTTGAGAATTAAGCAGCCTTTTTAATCAGACTGGAATTTCCTAGTCTGGCTTGGCTGCTTGGGGGGGGCTGTTGCTGCTTATTTGGGCCATTTTGGGGAGAGGGCATTGGGGAGTCAGACAAGGGTGAAATAGGAACCAGTGCATAAGCTGGGGTGGGAGGCCCCCATCGGGACCCCAGGCCAATTGGCAGAGTTGTGCTTTTAAGACCCTTTCAGAAGGGGCCCAGTGTTCCAGAGCTGTAGGGGGAGACAACAGAAAAGGCTTGTCAAGGTATTGAGATTTAATAGCTCACGAGTTGTCGTAAGGTTGATGCAATGAAGATGAATCAGCATGGTTATTGCCACTTTAAGACTGAGGATGGGTCCCACAGGGTTTTACCACTTTAAGAAGCTATATATATATATAGCCATGAGAGGGCGTACCTCACTTCCCTCCTTGTGTTCTGTCTCCATTGTGGCTCTCCGTGTAGAGTAAAAAAGATTGATTGATTGCCAGGTATTTGCCTACCACGTATATGTACGTATATAGCTGTCTTGAATACAAACCACTGTTAAAAGACAAAGCCCCTGTTCGTGCTGTGTTTTGCTCCTGGGTTGTCTCAAAATAGCGGTCACGCAGCAAACACTGTGACAAGGCTCTTCTCCTGGACCCTGCTGCTGAGATTCCTTGACCGATGGGGTCCACGGCATGCCCTCTTCTGTTGGAGGGAGCAGGGTTGGCCAACCCCATTGAGTTGAAATGGCGGACAAGGTTTTGTCTCAGTGGGTGAGGCACCTTCCTGGGAGCCTTGCACTCAGCGTAATTATGCATGTCTGGGCCCAACATTCCCATTCTTCGACCAAACTGGGTCCGAAGAATCCTGGTGCTGCATCTTGACCCACTGAGGGTGTTCCTTTCTATCCTGCCCCTTCAGGAACCCGTCGGAGTTTCCTTGAGGAGACGGCATCAGCCAGCATTGCACGATTGCCAAGTTCTGTTTGTTTCAAAGATCTCTTTGCAAGGAGGTTGAATTTCTCCTTGGGGATAACGGGACTTAATAAGACTCCAAACAAAGGCTTTATGTTGCATGCCGAGATAATTACTCTTAGCAACCAAAGTGCCACTTTGAAACTTTGGGGCGTCTCATGTGCAAGTGTGCACTTGTGCATTTTTGAGAATGCTAAGCGGGCGGTTTGGAGGAGGAAGCGGGGGGCCAAGGACGTCTTCCTAGTCTTCCTCCTCTCCTTTTGGTCACCACAGACAAATATTTGGTTCTTCGTTGATAGGAAGCGCGCATTCCAAAATACGTGCTCATTCCCAACAGGAACCTTACCCTACATCTATCCCAAGGGTGTCAAACTCAATTTCATTGATGGCTGTATCAGAGTTGTGTTTGACCTCGGAGCAGAAGTGGTATTCAGCAGGTATTGACCAGTTCTGGACAACCGGTAGCGGAAATTTTGGCTAGTTTGGAGAACCAGCAAATACTACGCCTGACGGGAGATTTTATAGTATCCTTCCCCTGCCACGCCCACAGAACCGGTAGTAAAAAAAATTGAATCCCACCATTGCCTCAGAGGGTCGGGGGTAAGGGGGATGTGGCCAGGGTAGGCGTGGCCAGCTTGACGTCACTCATCCAGGCTCCATTTTCGACTGCGACAGCCTACCTGGGCTCCATTTTCAGCCGCAACAGTCTCCTGCAGCCCTCTGCCAGCGAAAACAGAGCTCAGGGAGGCCACGTGTGGCCTGTCCAGTCTTTGTTTTCAGTGGCAGAGGATTGCAGGAGGCTGTTGCGGCCAAAAATGGAGGCCGGGAGGGCCACGTACAGCCTTTCCAAGCTCCATTTTCAATAGCAGAGGCACCACCGGCTGGTCCTTCACTGTTTCCAAGGTGGGCCTGCAAACCGGATCTACATATACCACAGGCCGGATCTGTCCCACGGGCCTTGAGTTTGACACCCCTGATCTCTCCATTCCTCGTTGCTATACGCAGAAGAGCCATTGCTCAGACTCCGACAACAACAGTATTCAATAGGAATCCTTAATTAAAGTATGCAATGGTGGGATTCCATTTTTTTTTAATACTGGTTCTGTGGGCATGGCTTATTGGGCATGACATGACTTGGTGGGCGTAGCAGGGGGAGGATACTGCAAAATCCCCATTCCCTCCCTATTCCTGGGGGAAGGTTACTGCAAAAATCCCCATTCCCTCCCCACTCCACTAACCTGCTTTCCAGCTCCGTTCTCCTGTGCAGGGCAACACAAGGAGACCCAGCCAATCAGCTGGGACTCAATGGGAGGCAGAGAAGAGATGGGGGCGGGGCCAGTCAGGTGGCATTTGCCAGCTCTCCAAACTACTCCAAATTTCCGCTCCCGGTTCTGTAGAACCGGTCAGAACCTGCTGAATCCCACCTCTGAAAGTAGGTAACATCCTCAGTGCTAGTAAAGAAGTGGAGTTTGCTCCTATTTTCTATACTACAGGTGGTCCTTCATTTACGACCAGAACTGAGCCCAAAATGTCCATTGCCAAACAAGATGGTTAAGTGACTGATGACCATTTTTCACACACCAAGTTGTCACATGATCAAAATTCAGACACTTGCCAGCTGACTCATATTTGAAGAGTCCCAAGGTCATGTGATCTCATTTCATGACTTTCTGACAAGCGAAGTGAATGGGGAAGCCAGATTTACTTAATGACCGTGTTACTGATTTAAGATGTGCAGTGATTCGCTTAAACCACTGAGGCAAGAAAGGTCGTAAAATGGGGCAAAGGTCACTTAACGAATGTCTCACTTAGCAGCAGAAATTTTGGGCTCAATTGCGGTCATAAGTCGTGAACCACCTGTATTAGTCATGACTAACGAAGGAGTAAAGGGTGAAAGAGTCTGAGGCTTTGGTCCATCAATTCCTGACATCTTCCTTTAACACAATATTTTTCAAAGCTGGCAAGTTTAAGATGTTCAGACTTCCACTCCCAGAATTCCCCAGCCAGCAGGCTTTAAAGAAGGGTGGACTTCAACTCCCAGAATTCCCCAGCCAACAGGCTTTAAGACGGGTGGACTTCCACTCCCAGAATTTCCCAGCCAGCATGCTTTAAGACGGGTGGACTTCCACTCCCAGAATTCCCCAGCCAGCAGGCTTTAAGATGGGTGGACTTCAACTCCCAGAATTCCCCAGCCAGCAGGCTTTAAGATGGGTGGACTTCCACTCCCAGAATTCCCCAGCCAGCAGGCTTTAAAGAAGGGTGGACTTCAACTCCCAGAATTCCCCAGCCTGTGTGCTTTAAGATGGGTGGACTTCAACTCCCAGAATTCCCCAGCCAGCAGGCTTTAAGATGGGTGAATTTCAACTCCCAGAATTCCCCAGCCAACAGGCTTTAAGATGGGCGGACTTCCACTCCCAGAATTCCCCAGCCAGCAGGCTTTAAAGACAGGTGGACTTCCGCTTCCCAGAATTCCCCAGCCAGCAGGCTTCAACTCCCAGAATTCCCTAGCCAGCCTGCTCTCTCTTGCAGGTCCCATAATCAATTACTCTTTCATTGCAGTGCATGATCCTAAGCAGCATTCTTGGGGACAGGAGAGGTTACAATGGAAAGCCATCTGTGTGCAATTTCTCAACACCGTGCACAGATTTGAACGGCTCCCTCCAAGCTCCTTTCGGAAAGAAATTGAGAAATTTCTCAGAAGCATTTTGCCCTAATCAATTCAAAGCTTGCAAAATATTTACCGTGCAACGTTGAATGTGCTTGTTCTTGAACTCAGCGGGACAAGCTGCTGAACAGTTTACCTACCGTTCGTCCCTGAGGACACAGAGAAATTGACCGGAAAAATCCTAAGAAGATAATCCTTCAGGATTTGGAGATGGCAACAGATCAAGGATTTCCACCTGAGCTTCTCCGCAGACCAAAGGCTTCATTTCAGAAATGATGATGCAACCCCCTCTCTTAAGCCAGGATTCACGATCTAGGTGCACGCACGCACACATGGATTGCATGCATCACATGCAGTGGCTATAATGTGAGGGGTATGTGTTTATTGTTTTATTTTTTATGTATAACGTGCACTGAAGATGGCATTTAATTTTGTTGTACGAAGTGCAATGTCAATAAACTAATCTGTACTATACTATACTATACTATACTATACTATACTATACTATACTATACTATACTATACTATACTATACTATACTATACTATACTATACTATACTATACTATACTACAGTGGTCCCCAACCTTTTTTATGCCGCGGCCCGGTACCGGCATCAGCTGGGCACCGCGCCCGGTACCGGCATCAGCTGGGTGCCGCCATCTTGTTTTGATGAAAAAGTGCTTCGGTGAGCTCACCGGAAGCACTTTTCATCAAAACAAGATGGCGGTGCCAGCGCTCCAGTGAGCTTTTCAAGAAATGGCTTTCTACCCGGAAAAGCTCACGGAAGCGCTGGCGCCGCCATCTTGTTTTGATGAAAAAGTGCTTCCGGTGAGCTTTCTACCCGGAAAAGCTCACCGGAAGCACTTTTTCATCAAAACAAGATGGCGGCGCCCAGCAAACCAGCGGCCCGGTAGGATTTGTTCCACGGACCGGTACTGGTCCGCGGACCGGTGGTTAGGGACCCCTACTATACTATACTATACTATACTATACTATACTAATACTAATACTAATACTAATACTAATACTAATACTATACTATACTATACTATACTATACTATACTATACTATACTATACTATACTATACTATACTATACTATACACACTGATGGTAAAACTATGCCATACATGCCGGAGTGGCACGCACAGCCATCTCTCTGGGCACGCTGTCAACCGTTGATCTTCTGACATGCACATGCACGCCGGCCAGCTGGTCTTCCACGTGCAGGAACGCTGGAAACCAGAAGAGCAGCTCCCCCAGTGCGCATGTACACGCCAGCCAGTTGGTCTTTGCAAGCGCGTGCGCGTTAGAAACCTGGAAGACCGGGTGGCCGGCGCACATGTGCCGGGAAGCTAAGCTTCTGGTTTCCGGTGCTCCCACACACTGGTTTCCAGTTTTACTTGGTGCCGAAAAGGTTAGCCACCAGTGCTATAAAGGCTGCTGGTTCGGACCGGTTCTAGTGAACCAGTAGTTCTGATGATCAGCTAGACCTGCCCACCTGCCCCAGCCTATCCTGTCCTATATTTTGGTCTGTCTTAGCTCAGCTGATTAGCGCAGCACAGTGGATGTCCACGCCTCAGCTGTGCTGTTACCATGGCTGCCCTAGAATAGTGGTTGCCAACTAGTGGGCTGCAGACCACTGGTGATCCGCAAGAAAATCTTGTATGAAGCCAAAAGTCTCTCTCTCTCTCTCTCTCTCTCCCCCTGAGAACGGAGCTGGAGACAGTAAAGAATGATCGATTGGTAGGAAAACGGGATGGGGGATTTTCTCTGCTGCTTCTGCTTTTGGCTGCACGCAAGGAAAGCAGTAAAGGTCTTTCTTTCTCTCCCCCAAACTCCACCCGAATGGCGCAGCCTCTTGGAGCAGGGTGCCTTGCAGGGTCCCAAAGACTCATTTCTGGTGGAGTTTGGGGGAGAGAAAGGAAGACTTCTGCTGCTTTCCTTGCATGCAGCCAAAAGCAGAAGCAGCAGAGACCCTGGGAAAATCCCTAAAAAAGTCTGTAGGAAAATCCCACATTTTCCTACTGATCGATCGTTCTTTATTTGGGATCGCAGGATACCGTCTCTCTTCTTCCCTCCCCCCCACCGAGAACGAAGCTGAAAAGCAGGTTAGGAATGCAGCTGCCTTGGAGGGGGTGGGGGTGTGTAAGGGACCTGTGTGTGTGTGTGTGTGTTTGTGTGAGAGAATGAGAGAGAGAGAACATCCCCGCCAGCCCTCTGAGGTTAGATCGGATCTCTCTATCTCCCACCAACATCAGCAAGCCACCGTCAGTCAAAATTCATATTAGTGGTCTGCAGGATTTAAAATTAAGAGTTTGGTGGTCCCTGAGGTCCAAAGGTTGGCGACCGCTGCCCTAGAAGATAAGCTGTTGAGGTTCGATTTGGTGTTTTCTGAACGCTCCATGCGTGTGTGCTGACAGAACCAGTTGTTAAACCGGTTGCGGCCCACCACTGGTAGTCAGGCTGACAGTGACAGTAGCGGCGCTGGTGATGGTATGTTGGTGGTGATAGTGGTGACGGTGATTATGGTGATGGCGATGGCGATGATTGTGGTGGTGATGGCAGTAGTGATGGTGGCAATGAGGCTGGTGATTGTGGTGGTGGCAGTAGATGATGAAGGTGGTAGTGGTGATAGTGGCAGTCTGAACTACTCAAAATTCCCGCTACCGGTTCTCCAGAACCTGTCAGAACTGGCTGAATATCACCTCTAGTTCAGGTGCTGGGCATCCACCGTTGGAACAACAGAGTAACAGAGTTGGAAGGAACCTTGAAGGTCTTCTAGTCCAGCCCTCTGCTCAAGCAGGTGACCCTATACCATTTCGCCAATTTCTTCTTAAAAACATCCAGCGTTGGAGAATAGCTTGACTCCCTCATCTTTGTGGCAGCCTCTCAGTTACTGGAAGACTGCTATCATGTCACCCCCTAATTCTTCTTTTCGTTAAACTAGACATACCCAATTCCAGCCATCGTTCTTTATATGTTTTAAGCTTCCGATCACTTGTCTCATCCCAAGTGAGCTTAAAAAATAGTTACAGAACATAGAATAACAGACCAAGAATACAGAATCCTGGAATTCCCGAGCCACAATAGCTGGGAGTTGAAATCCACAAGTCTTAAAAGTTGCCAAATTTTAGAAACCCCCTGCTTTAGTTTACTTCTTCCCCAAACCCCAAAAATTCTTCCCCAAACCCCAAAAACTTTAACCTTAGACTGTCTACTATTGACCTCACCCCTTTCCTAAGAGGTCTGTAGGGGGCGTGCATAAGCGCACCAACGTGCCTACCGTCCCTGTCCTATTGTTTCTCTTATTCTTTTATTTTTCTTATATGTAACCATTTCATGTATTCACAACTATGTATACACTTATACTTATTATCTTGTAAACAATTGGCAAATCAAATAAATAAATAAAATAAATAAATAAAATAAATAAATAAATAAATAGTTCAATCCCCTGCTCGGGCAGGTGACCATACCGATCCAGACAAATAGATAAACAGTCTCTTCTTGAAAACCTCACAAAGGCAAGCCCCGCCCCCATCGTGAGAGATTACCTGGGAAAGGAAACTATGAACCATCAACCACGAATGTAAAGACGCTACCTAGACAGTTGTGAGATGATGGGTGAGTCAGCTGGCAGCTTATCTCATAAACGGTGACTCAGCCCAGGTCATGAGACATTTGACGGAAAATCTTTCAAATAATTTAAGACGATTCCATCTTCATGAAAAATCGCCTGGGGGGTTTTTGTGGCCGAGGACGGATTTTATTTTATATCTGCTGTCATGATACAAAAAAGATGTTCAGATTCTAGAAAGAAAGCAGAGAAGAGCAACGAAGATGATTAGGGGACTGGAGGCTAAAACATAAAGAAAAGGTTGCTGGAATTGGGTATGTCTAGTTTAATGAAAGGAAGGACTAAGGCATTGGTGGTATTCAGCCGGTTCGCACCGGTTCACAGGAACCGGTAGCAAGGATTTGATGTGGGTCACCCAAACCGGTAGTAACTTCTGGCTGACCATGCCCCCATCTTGGTCACCCAGTCACCGCTCACTCGCCCCGCTTGCCCGATGCCCGGTCACCCCGTCCACCCGATGCTCACCGCCCAGTCACTCCTTAAGGTATTTCTATTTTTTTTACCTCCCAACAATCAGCTGTTCCTATGAACAGTGTCAGTCTGTGCTCCGTTCAAAATCCAAGAAAGAAATACTTAGACTCCATAGATTAGAGAAAAGAATTCTTTTACTGAAAAATGAAGTGGTAGCATAAAGTAGGATTCTGAATCTGAGGATTTAGGCGCGCAGATCACATATACAAAGTGATGAAGTTGTTCCCACCCCCCATAGTTCAAAAGATTCTTCCAATTAAAAGTTCTGAATATGATCATGTGGACATCTTCAGGTGGCCTCTGTCCGTTGACCTTGGCATATTTTGATAAAGGTTTGCAGCTGCGCAGAGAAAAGAAAGCTAAGTGAGAAATAGAAACCTAAGAGCAGGAATTTATACTCCCCCCCACTCCTCATTTACACAATACAAGAATGTAACACCTCCAGCTCTCTTCCCAGACAATATCCCCCCTCCTCCCCCCGTTACTTATGGCAGCCAAAAGATGCAAAGCAGTAGAAAAGATGCAAAGCAGTAGATCTTGAAGGCTGACAAACAGCTAATTCTCCTCACTTCTTACTGCTTCGTCCAGGAGGCTCCCGTGAGGCTAGGAAGACCCTAAAACGGAGGATGCTCCGTGTTTTTTTTTCTTCCTGAGCCCCAGGGGAGCCTTCTGGGAGCAAAAACACCCCCCTAGAGGCTCCCCTGAGGCCAGAAAGGCCCCCCAAAATGGGGTGGGGTGGGGGGGTGTTGCAAAAAGAAAGCCATGCCCACCCAATCACTTGGCCATGCCCACCTGGCCATGCCCACCAGGTCACGCTCACAGAACCAGCAGTAAAAAAAAATTTGAATCCCACCACTGGACTAGGGATGACATGATAGCAGCCTTCCAATATCTGGGGGGCTACCCCAAAGAAGAGGGAGCCAAGCTATTCTCCAAAGCACCAGAAGGCAGGAAGAGAAGCAACGGATGGAAACTCATAAAGGAGAGAAGCAACCTGGAACTAAGGAGGAATTTCCTGACAGTGAGAACAATTAACCAGTGGAACAACTTGCCTCCAGCTGTTCTGGACACTCCAACACTGGAAGTTTATAAGAAGAGACTGGACAACCATTTGTCTGAAATGGTATAGGGTTTCCTATTTGAGCATGGAGTTGGACTAGAAGACCTCCAAGGTCCCATTCCATTCCATTCCGCCAATAAATGAATGGTTGTAAGTCAAAGACTACCAATAGATATTTAGAACCCACCTTTAGATTTTTCATCATTTTTATTTAATCTGAAAGAAAAACAAAAACTGAAAGGAACCACAGGAAATCAGGCCAAGTTACCACGTCCAGCGTCCAAAGACCTGAATTACATTCTGTGGATTGCCAGTAAAGTCTGGGTTAGGTGTTGATGGTATTAAACTATGCAAAACATGGTTGCTTCCCCTGGATTGCAAAATACCGTTCCTCTCCTTGGCACCGTCCATATAGACAGGATTCCTGGCTACCCAGAGCTGTGACGCAATCACTGTCCTTATGTCTACAGAACATTCAGGTTGGCCGTGCTACGTTTGATAAATAGTCGGTTTGAACCAAGTGCTCTCTGGCTATCAAGCAGTTAGAGGGATCTGCCAAATAGACATTCTGCCACCTTTTTACACTGTATAAAATCTTTATCAGGAGGTAGAAATTATCCTGGTTAAACATGGAACCTTCCAACCTATTCTGCAAAACACCTTGAAGGCAGGACAAGAAGCAACAGGTGGAAACTAATCAAGGAGAGAAGCAACTTAGAACTACGGAGACATTTCCTGACAGTTAGAACAATTAACCAGTGGAACGACTTATCTCCAGAAGTTGTGGATGCTCCAACACGAGGTTTTTAAGAAAGGATTAGACAACCACCTGATTGAAATGGTATAGCGCCTCCTGTTTGAGGGGGTTGGACTAGAAGACCTCCCGAGGTCCCTTCCAACCGGTGGTGGGATTCAAAAATTATTGTTTTAAAATAAACATTATTAATCTTTTATCATTTTAAAAAGACAAAAAACAAAAAATATAAATCTTATAAGATCAGTTTGTGACATTCATCTTATACTAATATTTTGTGCATTATTTACCAATATATAGAATTTGTGCGGATATAAATCATTGACTTATCTAGTGCATATCCCTATTTATTTACAATCCATTTATCTATCCACCAATCTGTCTTTGCTCAATCCAATCATACAATTTTGCTCACATCTTGTAATAATCAGATTCCTCTTTCTCTTGTAAACTCAAAGTTAATTTGTCCATCTCAGCACAGCTCATTATTTTTTGAGTGATCAGTTCCTCTGGTGGTATACATGTGTGTTTCCAACATTGGGCCTAGGCAATCCTGGCTGCAGTTAAAATGTGCAATATTAAACATTTTATATTTCTCCCATATTTCTTTCTGAATATCCCCAATAAAAATAATTCCGGTTCTAATTCTATTTGCTCATTGGTAATCTCCTGTAACCATTTTTGAATTTTTAAACCAATATTTTTGGGTCTCCAAGCAGGACCACCACATATGATAAAATGTACCGTCTTTTTGCACTTCCGGCATACATTTTCGCTAATCTCGAAGGAGGCAAATACCATCTGTAAAACATCTTACAGGCATTTTCTTTCATATGCCGCCGATTTCGTTAATTTATAATTTCTATTCCACAATTTTTGGGATTCAAATTTTTTTACTACCAGTTCTGTGGGCTTGGCTTGGTGGGTGTGGCTTGGTGGGCGTGGCTTGGTGGGTGTGGCAGGGGAAGGTTACTGCAAAATCCCCATTCCCTCCCCACCCCACTAACCTGCTTTCCAGCTCCATTCTCCTGTGCAGGGCAACCAAAGAAGACCCAGCCGACCAGCTGGGACTCAATGGGAGGCAGAGAAGAGATGGGGGTTGGTGGGGCCAGTCAGAGGTAGCATTTGCCGGTTCTCCGAACTACTCCAAATTTCCGCTACCGGTTCTCCAGAACTGGTCAGAACCTGCTGAATGCCACCTCTGCTTCTAACTCTGTTATTCTGTTTGAGGCTCACACCGGCCAAGGAACTGCTCTGAAGAACCTGCAGGTGGGTTGCAACGAATAGAGGATTAGTCATTTTCTTTCTTTGGGGTTCTCTTTGCAAAAAATAAAATAGCTGTTCTGTAAACGATTGCCTCAGTTGGGCAGCACAATGCAATTCCATCTCTGGCTAGTAACAGCATATATTATGTTTGCTTGCAAATCAGCCAACAGATGGCATGCTCTTGCTAAGGCTGTATGCAATTTATTTATTTATTTAATAAACCCAATCATATGCAATGGTGGGAATGAAGTAGGTAGTCCTCAAATTACGACCACCCCGAGGGGGGTGTGTGGAATTTCCTTGGCTAAACAAGGAGGCTTGTTCAGTGAGCCAGGCCTGATTTTACAACCTTTTCCCCACCATTGTTAAGTGAATCACTGCAGTTGTGAAGCGAATCTGTGCCATCGTAAAATGAATCCCATGGTTCTTACGTGAAATTCAGCTGCCTCCGCCACCCGCTTGACTTGTTGGAAGCTGCCTGGGAAAGTCCCACGTGGTGATCATGTGAGCCTGGGATGTTGCAACCATTTATAAATGCAGGTCAGGTGACAAGCACCTCCATTTTGATCACAAGATTCTGTGATGGTTCCATCTGTGAAAAGTCACCTATTCTGTGCTGCTGTTACTTCCAGTGGTCACTCAATGAATGTGTCAGGTTTCCGGCAGTTACCCCCATTTAAATGATGAGTCTCGAGCCAAACTTCCAAAACTTCAAAAGGATTTATTGGGAGTTAAGTTAACATGCCAGCACTGCCTTGGTGTAGCCGACTCTGAGACACATCATTCATTGTCATCCTTGACCCTGGTTTTCCCCCCACCCCCTGGGTGTATCATAATTCATATTCTCCAATGGGACACATCCATAGCCAAGAGTCATCAATCATGTTCTCCAGTTAGAATTTTGCCTCGGCAGAAACTTCGGTCACCTAGTTACTATCTTTGAAAACATTTGTGGAATGCAGTTTCGGTTTTGCAAACTGCCGCACTGCTTCCCTTTCTGTTAGCAACTCTAAAAAGACCATAGAAATATTTCATATGTTGACGGAATGGTTGTAAGTTAACAGATTAAACAGATAACAGATAATCAGAGTTGGAAGGGACCTTGTAGGTCATCTAGTCCAACCCCCTGCCCAAGCGGGAGACCCTACACCATTTCTGACAGATGGCAGTCCAATCTCTTCTTGAAAGTCTCAAGTGATGGCGCTCCCACAACTTCCGAGGGCAACTTCTGTTCCACTGGTTGATTGTTCTCACTGTCAGTTGAGGACTGTCTTCGGTACATTCGCCACAGTTATTTATTAAAATTACAAAGGTGGGATGTCTATGGAGATTCTCAGTCCTGCAGGTCATGGTTGTCCCAAAGGTGCTTTTTTTCAAGAGGCAACTGGACTTTCTCGTTTTTTCTTTTGAAGACGTTTAGCTTCTCATCCAAGAAGCTTCTTCAGTTCTGACTGGATTTTGAAGAATGGAAGGATTTATACTTCTTGGAGATAGCTGGTCATCTGCCTTTTTTTAGAGCATTGTTGAGGCCACCTGGAGGTTTATCTGTATCCTCAAAGTCACCTGAGAAGTGCAAATGAGTGTGGAGCCTTCTTGGAACTGCTGAAAGGACCGTGTTGTAGACTGGAGATAGATAGTGTCATATTCCTCCCCCACTGTTGAGAGAAGGTTGCTCAATTTTGACATAGATGGCCTCTTTGACCCATCTTTCAAACCAGACCCTGAGGACACAGATAAAACTCCAAGTGGCCTCTAGGACTCGCCAAAGAATGCAAATGACCAGCTGTCTGCAAGGAGTATAAATCCTTCCATTCACCACCATCCAGTCAGAGCTGAAGAAGCTTCTTGGATGAGAAGCAAAACATCTTCAAAGAAAAAACAGAAGGTCCAGCTGCCTCTTGGAAAAAGCACCTGTGGGACTCCAAGTTGCCTTAACGACTCTAAAAGGATGCAAATGACCAGCTGTCTGCAAGGAGTATAAATCCTTCCATTCACCACCATCCAGTCAGAGCTGAAGAAGCTTCTTGGATGAGAAGCGAAACATCTTCAAAGAAAAACAGAAGGTCCAGCTGCCTCTTGGAAAAAGCACCTGTGGGACTCCAAGTTGCCTTAACGACTCTAAAAGGATGCAAATGACCAGCTGTCTGCAAGGAGTATAAATCCTTCCATTCACCACCATCCAGTCAGAGCTGAAGAAGCTTCTTGGATGAGAAGCGAAACATCTTCAAAGAAAAACAGAAGGTCCAGCTGCCTCTTGGAAAAAGCACCTGTGGGACTCCAAGTTGCCTTAACGACTCTAAAAGGATGCAAATGACCAGCTGTCTGCAAGGAGTATAAATCCTTCCACTCTCCACCATCCAGTGAGAGTTGAAGAAGCTTCTTGGATAAGAAGCGAAACATCTTCAAAGAAAAAAAACCAGAAAGTCCAGTTGCCTCTTGAAAAAACACCTTTGGGACACCAAGTATCCTCAGTGACTCTAAAAAGGATGCAAATGACCAGCTACCTGCAAGGAATATAAATCCTTCCATTGTCCACCATCCAGTCAGAGCTGAAGAAGCTTCTTGGATGAGAAGCAAAACGTCTTCAAAGAAAAAACAGACAGTCCAGTTGGCTCTTGAAAAAAGCACCTTTGGGATAAAGGTGGGATATACATTAAATAAATCAATAAATAAATACTTAAAGGTGTTTGCAACATAAAGCGTACAATTTATAATCACAATTGATCCCAAAATTTATACAGGTAGTCCTCGAGTTACGACCACAATGGAGCTCAAAAACTATGTTGCCAAGTGAAACATTTGTTAAGTGAGACTGCCCCATTTTACAACTTTTCTTGCTGCAGTTGTTAAGTGAATCATTGCATTTTTTAAAATTTAGTAACATGGTTGTTAAGTGAATCTGGATTCCCCACTGACTTTGCTTGTCAGAAGGTCGCAAAAGAGCATCATCTGAGGCCAGGACATGGCAACCGTCGTAAGTATGAACCAGTTGCCAAGCATCTGAATTTTAATAATCCCTTCAGTTTTAGATAGGTTATAGTCAGGAGTGGGATTCAAATTTTTTAACAAAATGTGGGCATGGCTTAGGTGGTGGGTGTGGCTTGGTAGTCATTTGACTGGGTGGACATGGCTTGGTGGTCATGTTATTGGCTGGGTGTGGCCAACTCAATATCACTCACATTGAGGCATGCATCTCCTCGCCTGGCCTCTCATGACAGTGAGGATGCTGCAACAGTCATAAGTGTGAAAAATGGTCATGTCACTTTTTTCAGTGCCATTGTAACTTTGAATGGTCACTCCACACAAGCAAAGTAGCAGCAAAGGAGGGGGAAAAAAACTCTAGAGAAGTTCCTGAGACAGGAAGTCTAGTCCTGCCAATTTAATGATTTAATGGAGAGGCAGTTTCTGTAAGCAACACCAGAATGCTTCCTTCCTGCCTTCCTTACAGGATTAGGCCAGTAATTTCTTCTAACAACCGGTTCTCCGAACTGCTTAGAATGTTAACAACCGGTTCTAGCGAATACGTGCAAACTGGTAGAATCCCACCCCTGCCCCCTAGTCCTTCTTTGCTCTAGACTGGCCAAACCCAAATCCTGCCACCCTTCTTCACATGTTTTAGTCTCTAGGCCTTTCAACATTTAATAATTTGCTCTGTGTTCCCCCATTCCTGATAAATAGACCATTTGCAGATGGCTGCTTTCTCTCTCCACTCTGCGTATTGTGCTTTTCTGTGCAAGGGAAATTGAAGCAGAGGTGGTAACACAGGGCTTCCCACCCTTACTTTCCCCCCAAGGATGAAAAACACCTGGTTATAAGATTTAACTTCAATCGATTGAATGAAATAGCTCACCTACCTTTGAAATGGGAAAGATTCTCATCTATCATCCAAAGCGTCACAAAAGGGCATTTGGAACCATTAGTAAATGAAACACCTTTTGTTTTACATGGGGGAATTAAACAGACGGAAAAGGGGGCATCTTAGTGTTGCATTTGCAGAGGGATACAATCAAGATCAAGGAGGTACTAATATTACTCTATAAAGAATTCTATAATATAATTTCATTCAGAAAACAACAACTGAATGAAAAACTGCTGGTGACCTTCTATCGCTGCACCACAGAGAGTATCTTAATTTACTGCACCTCTGTATGGTTTGCCAATTGCATAGTGGCAGATAGGAAAGCACCCCAGAAGGTTAAAGTCATTACTCAGAAGATCATTGGTTGCCCTCTTCCCCTCTTTGGAAGAGCTTTATAGCTCCCGCTGCCTTAAAAAAGTTCAAAAGATCCATCTCATCCTGGGCATCCTTTTTATTTGAACTATTACCATCTGGCAGACGGTACAGGATAATAAAAACAAGCCCAAATAGGCTGAAAAACAGCTTCTATCCCAGGGCAGTAGCTCTGTTGAATTCTACTGTATAGTGCAGTGTTGGTGCAGTGTCGGGGGTTTTCAGTTCAATGTGTGGAGTGTGAAGGATGTGTGTTTGTGTTTATTTTCATGGTCATTGATGTGCACTGAAGATGGTGTTTTATTTCCTTGCACAAGGTGCAATGACAATAAAGTAAACTGAAAACTAAACTAAACTAAACTAAAGCCTTAGTCAGGGCACACCTAGAATACTGCATCTAGTTTTGGTCACCACGCTACTGAAAAGTTGTTGAGACTCTAGAAAGAGTGCAGAGAAGAACAACCAGGTTTGATTAGCGGACTGGAGGCTAAAACATATGAAGAACGGTTGCAGGAACTCGGCATGGCTATAGTGAAGAGAAGGACCAAGGGAGACAGGATAGCAGTCTTCCAATATTTGAGGGGCTGCCCCAGAGAGGAGGAAGGGGTCAAGCTATTTCCCAAAGCACCCAAAGGCCCAGACAATGGATGGAAACTGATCAAGGAGTTGAAATAAGGATAAATTTTCTGAAAGTAAGGACAGTCAACCAATGGAAGTTGCCTTCAGAAGTCGTGGGAAACTTCGGAAGTCATGGGAAACATCACTGGAAACTTTCAGGAAGAGACTGGACAGCCACTTGTCAGAAATGTCTCCTATCTCCTATCAAGGTCTCCTGTTTGAGCGGAGGGTTGGCCTAAATCAGTGGTCACCAACCGGCCCACCGATGGTCCGTGAGAAAATTTTGGTGGTCCCTGGTAAAATCCCCCAAAAAGTCTGCAGGAAAATCCCCCGTTCTGTTTTCCTACCAATTGTTCTTTATTTGTGATCGCAGGATACCCTCTCTCTCTCTCCCCCCCCGCCCGCCTCCCGAGAACGGAGCAGAAAAGTAGGTTAGTGAAGGAATGTGGCTGCCTTGGAGGGGATGGGGGTGTGTGAGGGACCTCTGTGTGTGTTTGTGTGTGTGTGTGTGTGTGTGTGTGTAAGAGAGAGAGAGAGAGAAAGAGAGAGAGAGAGATAACATCACTGCCAGCCCTCCAAAGTTAGATCAGATCTCTCTCTCTCTCTCTCTCTCTCTCTCTCTCTCTCTCCCACCAACGTCAGCAAGCAACCGTCAGTCAAAATTCATAATAGTGGTCCAAGGGGTTTAAAATTATGAGTTTGATTTATGCCATATACACACACCTAATCTTTACATATATCTGTATATATGTATATATCTGCTATAGGCTTATGGGGGGCGGGGGGAAGAGATCTTACAAACTGTTGAAGATGAGAATGTTTTTAATTGCTTTCTATTCTTTCTTTCTATTTTCTTTTCTTTCTTTTTTTTCTTTTCTTTCATTTGTGTATGTG
This sequence comes from Notechis scutatus, assembly GCF_049901735.1. Lineage (NCBI taxonomy): Eukaryota > Metazoa > Chordata > Lepidosauria > Squamata > Elapidae > Notechis > Notechis scutatus. Next base: position 8,299,234 of record NC_142009.1, read on the forward strand.
TTGTTGGTTTGTTTTAATTGTAAAATTAATAAAATTTATTTATAAAAAAATAAATAAATAAATAAAATTATGAGTTTGGTGGTCCCTGAGGTCCAAAAGGTTGGCGACCCCTGGACTAGATGACCAACAAGGTCATTTCCAACTCTGTTGTTCTAAGTTGACTACTGGAAGCCTTGACTTCATTTTTAAGTTAGGAAGACTTACCTGACAGCACGTTCCATGCAATCCAATAAGAATGGGTAAGTACAATAGTCCTTGACCCTTGCAACCGTTCATTTATTTAGCGTTCAATGTTCAATGTTACCATGGCACTGAAGAAAATGACTGATGACCGGTTTTCACACTTACTTACAACATAAAATCTGACCCAATTCACTTAACGACCATCTAGTCTAGCAATGGACATTCTGGTCTCATGGGTAGCGGTAAGTCAGGGACTCCCCATATATGGCTAAATTCAAAGAAAGAGAAAAATGAAAAAAAAAAAACATTACAGGCCCAATATTTCTGTTGTTAAGTGAGACACTTGTTCAGTGAATTTTGCCCCATTTTACAATCTTTCTTACCTCGGTTGCTAAATGAGTCCCTGCCGCTGACAAGTTAAGCCAACCAGTTGTTAAGTGAACCTGATTCCCCGTTCGCAAAAAAGGGGATCGCATGACTTTGGGACACCCAGCAGCGGTCGTAAGTGTGAGTCCCTTGGCTAAGGGTCTGAATTTTGATCCCATGATCATGGGGAATGCTGCAAAGGTCGTAACGCTGAAAAACAGTCGCAAGTCCCCCTTTTTTTTCCAGTGCCACTGTCGCTTGGGATGGTCATTAAATGAATTGTTGTAAGTCGAGGACTATCTGTACTCTGCGCACGGAACGGGAAAAACAAACCAGTTTTTCCCAGTCAGATCCTTTCTCCCATAGGCTCGGACTACAAAGCCCATCGTGCCCAGTTGCAAGAGTTGGGGGATTATGGGAGCTGGGGAGTCCAACTCGCCTAAGACTTCCACGCTAAGGATAAACTTTCTGACAAAGTACCAAACCCCGCTAATTTTCACCTTTCTTAAAGGTCCCCTGGAGAACCATTTATCTAGAGGAGGAGGGGGGAAATCAATCTTTTAGGTACTAAAGTGCAAGTTTTTCTCTAATCCAAAGCTCACTTGAGCCCAATAATAGCAGTGTGTGTGTGTGTGTGTGTGTGTGTGTGTGTGTGTGTGTGTGTGTGTGTGTCCATTGATTTCTTTCCAATTTGTCAGCTGTGATCTTCTTTAATCCATAGATAATTGAGACTCTTCAAGAAGAATTCCCCCTTCAGCTTCCTTGGATGCTCTGTTGCTGAAATGACAACAGAATAACATAATTGAAAGGGACCTATGGAGATCGTCTAGTCCAACCCCCTGCTCATGCAGGAGGCCCTACCTACTTCAGACATACGGATGTCCATTCTCTTCTTAAAAACCTCCAGTGTTGGAGCATTTACAACTTCTGGATGAAAGTTGTTCCACTGGTTAATTGTTCTCACTGTCAGGAAATTAGCTCTAGGTTGCTACTCTCTTTGTTTAGTTTCCTTCCGTTGCTTCTTGTCCTGCCTTCAGGTGCTTTTTTAAAAAATTAATTTATTTTACCAAAGTTCTATAAAGCCCATCACACTAATGTGACTCTGGGTGGTTGACAAATTGTTGAGGGGTTGGCAAATGACTGCAAATCCCCTCCAAGCATTTCGCTTCTACTCCTATTGCTATTCCCTCCAAGTAGGGCATAAGCCATATCTAGTTTTTAGAGGAAAACCTATCCATGATTTGCAAATATGTCATCAATTTCACTTCCCTCCATTCCCCTAAGCTAGTCCTTAGAAAGTGTGCAAAGAAGAGCAATAGAGATGATTAGGGGACTGGAGACTAAAACACATGAAGAATGGTTGCAGGAATTGGGTATGTGTAGTCTAGTGAAGAGAAGGACTAGGGGTGACATGATAGCAGTCGTCCAATATCTCAGGGGCTGCCCCAAAGAAGAGGGAGTCAAGCTATTCTCCAAAGCACCTGAAGGCAGGACAAGAAGCGATGGGTGGACACTAATCAAGGAGAGAAGCAACCTTAGAACTATGGAGGAACTTCCTGACAAGGAGCACAATTGATCAGTGGAACAACTTGCCTCCAGAAGTTGTGTGTGCTTCATCACTGGAGGTTTTTAAGAAGAGATTGGACAACCATTTGTCTGAAATGTTATGGGGTTTCCTGCCTAAGCAGGAGGTTGGACTAGAAGACCTCTAAGGTCCCTTTTGATTGATCGATTGAGGCAAATGACCATTCCAGAAACTGGCCTATAGGATCTGGCCAATGCCAACGGTGAGATTACATCACACAGAATAACAGAGTTGGAAGGGATCTTGGAGGGTTTCTAGTAGACGAAGGGAAGGACAAAAGAGAACTATTTTCCTGTGCCAATTCACGGCAGAAATCTGTGCCAGGACAGGAAGAAAAGTGGATGCATAATATCATGGGACGAGATTACAACCGAAAAGTGAAACAGGCAGGAACACAAGTCTGTCGCCAAACCAGAGGTACGCAACGTCTGACCTCTGTGTGGGCCCCCAAACCGCATCGATTCTGCTAATATGTACAAACTGTACTCAACAGGATGAAAGAGGCAAAATTTTGCTGGCACAATGACAGGCTGGGGAATCAAGAAGAGTACATTAGCAGAAGCCAAATTTCCTTATAGAGCGTTTGTAAAAAAAAAAAAAAACAACCCCTCCAAAGTTAAATTTTAAAAAAAAAACAGCCGGAGTTTGATGGAGATCAACGAAGTCCTTTTATAGTCCTTATAAGTCAGATTTTGTAAGATTTAACATAATAACAGAGTTGGAAGGGATTTTTGGAGGTCATCTAGTCCAACCCCCTGCTCAAGCAGGAGACCCTATAATATTTCAGACGAAGGGCTATCCAGACTCTTCTTTAAAACTTCCAATGTTGGAGCATCCACAACTTCTGGAGGCGAGTCGTTCCGCTGGCTAATTGTTCTAACAGTCAGGAGGAATTTTCTAGGTGGCTTCTCTGCTTCATTGGCTTCTATCCCTTGATTCTTTTCCTGCCTTCAGGAGCTTTGGAGAATAGGTTGTTCAAATGGCAATTGTCCTGAGTGGCAAATGGCAAGACGTCAAGTGACCTAATCAACATCTAATGAAATTTGAGGAATTCTTGCTCAAAATCAAGCAATAATTCAGCCTCCAAAGAGGGTACAAAGATGAGATATTTGTACTGAGATCTCTTAACGTTAACTTTAACCTTACCCCTAAACTTAATCCCAACCCTTTCCATATCCTTAACCCTAAGCCTAACACTTTCCCTAACTTTTAACCTTAACCTTAACTCTAACCCTAACCCTAACCCTTTCCCTAACTCTAAATCTTTCTCTATACCTAACCCTTTCCCTAACCCTAACCCTTTCCCTAAACCTAACCCTTTCCCTAAACCTCACCCTAACCCTTTCCCCAACCCTAACCCTTTCCCTAAGCCTAACCCTTTCCCTAAACCTAACCCTAACCCTTTCCCCCTAACCCTAACCCTAACCCTAAGCCTAACCCTTTCCCTAAACCTCATCCTAAGCCCCAACCCTAATCCTTTCCCTAAGCCTAACCCTAGCCCTAAACCTCAGCCCTAACCCTAACCCTAACCCTTTCCCTAACCCCCCCTAAACCTCACCCTAACCCTTTCCCCAGCCCTAACCCTGATCCTGGCCCTAACCCTGATCCCTAAACCTAACCCTAACCCTAGCCCCAACCCTAACCCTTTCCCTAAGCCTAACCCTAACCCTAACCATAAGCCTGGCCCTAGCCTTGGCCCTAACCCTAACCCTAACCCTAACCCTGATCCTGGCCCTAACCAGAGGTGGGATTCAAAATTTTTAACAACTGGTTCTGTGGGCACGGCTTAGGTGTGGGCATGGCTTGGTGGTCATGTGACTAGGTGGACATGGTTTGGTGGTCATATTATTGGCTGGGTGTGGCCAACTCAATATCACTCACATCGAGGCACTCATTTCCTCACTTGGCCTCTCATGACTGTGGGGATGCTGCAACAGTTGTAAGTGTGAAAAATGGTCATGTCACTTTTTTCAGTGCCACTGTAACTTTGAATGGCCACTCCACACAAGCAAAGTACCAGCAAAGGAAGGGAAAAAAAACTCCAGAGACGTTCCTGAGGCAGGAAGTCTAGTCCTGCCAAGAATGTAACAAGGGTTAACGGAGAGGCAGTTTCTGTGAGCAACACCAGAATGTTTCCTTCCTGCCTTCCTTACAGGATTAGCCCAGGAATTTCTTCTAACAACCGGTTCTCCGAACTGCTTAGAATGTTAACAACCGGTTCTAGCGAATAGGTGCGAACTTGTGGAATCCCACCCCTGGCCCTCACCCTAACCCTAAATATTTCCCTAATCTTAACCTTAACCCCCAACCCCAACCCAATCATCATATTTTAACAACCCCATAATCCTTGTGGGGTGAAGTCTAAGCAACTGAATGAAGCTAGCAGAGTTTTTTAATGGATGGATGCCCTTCCTGTCGCCAATGCGGAGTTTTGTTCAGCAAATATACGCTCATTGTGCCCAGAGGGAGAAATACCTGCCTCTACCTAGGATTGAACTTCTGATTGTGAGGCAAGAGCTCCACCTCTAGGCCACCGGACCACTCCTAACTCACCCAGCGTAACCCAAAATTACCCAGTGGCTTTCATACTTAAGGCAGGACTAGCACTCACCATCTCCTATTGATTGGCTAAAAATCACCCCGTGGGCTTTACAGGCCACCACCTTCACCACTACACCAAACTGGCATTTATACTGATGGAAATATATTGATGGAAATATTTTCAACCCTTTAGAAAAAAAACTTTTCATGTTTTTTAATATAAACAGCTTTGTCTGTAATTACGCACCTGTGATCTACTTATTTCTTGCACCAGGTGCTTTAACTATTACAAAAGTAACTTTGCTAGCTAAGCCCGCCAGGGATTTAGATGCTAACTATTTCTGATTGTCCTGCAGTCCTCAACTTAGTTTGTTCAAGTGACTGTTTGAAGCCACGACAGCACTGGAAAAGGTGACCGATAATCTATGAACTTCTCCAAAAGTGATTTTGATCTCAGCAGCTTTGCAAATAATGGCACAGTCCAGCCCGCGTCAGAGACGTCTCTCCAATCTGGACTTTTGCCAAGGAAAAGGACATTGTGTTCAGTCCAAGAATTGGATTCAGAAGTCCTCAATCTGCCTGGTGGCTGGAATGAAGGAGGCTCCTGCCAAAAGGATGTTAAAGGATGCTGCAATCAGAAATTGGGCACAGATGTCCCTCTGCAATTGCCCACCAAATCTGTGGAGGGAAGAACAGCGTGGAAGGTGACACGTAAGTGATCCAGGCAAAGGGAAGCTAGGAAGGTCTGGAAAGATAGAGAGATAATGAAAGACAGAACATAGATGTTGGGTTATCTTGTTTTAAATAAATAATGATTAGATAGATACCGTGTTTCTCCAACAATACGGCCTCCCCCAATAGGAAGTCCCAGCATGTTTTATAGGCCTAAAATCAAATTAAGCCCCTCCCCCCAAATTAAAGCCTATATTAAACATGTTAAATGGTGGGGAATGGCGGGGGGGCTTGCTGTTAGGAAGTACTTTTGTTGCATACCCAGATATGGTGCTGCCTGCGTTGATTTCGGCGTTGGTGGGGCACTTCATATTGGGAGACCTTCCGCCATTGCTTTCCCTTCTCCCCGTGCTGCCGGCGTTTGGCACAGCCACGCGTGGCCAGCCAGGGCTCCTCCCTGCAACCGGAGCCCGGCGGAGACACTCGGCTTCAAGCGCTCCTGTCGCCGCCTTCCCTTCGCCTTTGAAGGCAAAGCCAATTCTTTTAAAAACGATGCCCTACTACCGGTACAACAAAGATGGGCAGCTTCGGGCTCTCTCCGCCGGACCTGCCGGCCAGGGAAGCAGCGCTGCCATCGCCTCACCTCCCTGTCCGCGGACAGGTGGGTGCTATCACTGCCTCGGGCAGCCTCTCCCAGTGGCCCCTTCAGGTTCGGGCTGGAGGGACTTGGGAAGGAAGCCAAGTTCAGGTCAGCCTGGCTCTTTCGCTTGGCAGGCGGTCGCACACCCATGGCTCGCTTTCCCAGCTCTGCCCCGCCCACCCAGCTCTGGCGCAGCCCTGGCGGGATAAGCGGAGGGCCCGGCGGGGAGGCACACGCTGCCTTGGCGAGAGCTCTGCCACCGGGCAGGAGGGCCCACCTGTCAGCTGCACTGGGCACCCCAGGTGAAGCTCTTCACGCTCTGCCCAGCATCAGGCAGGGATGGCGGCTGGGCGCTTCTCCCGGGGTGGGCTGATCCTGTGGTGCGGCCCCAGGAGATTTGCCTCCCCATGTGGGGTTGGGCTGTCCTCTCAGGCAGGGGAGGCTTTGTTGTACTGGTAGTAGGGTGTCGTTTTTAAAGGAATTGGCTTTGCCTTCGAAGGAGAAGGGAAGGCGGCGACAGGAGCGCCTGAAGCCGAGTGTCTCCACCGGGCTCCGGTTGCAGGGAGGAGCCCTGGCTGGCCGCATGTGGCTGCGCCAAATGCCGCTCTAAACTTCGTGTGGCTGCGCCAAATGTTACTCTAAACTTCGCGGCAGCACGGGGAAAAGGGAAAGCAATGGTGGTGGAAGATACGAAATGCCCCACCAACGCCTAAGTCAACATCCAAGCCATCACCACCCACCCAAGGATGCAAGGGGGGTGGAATTAAATCACCCCTGAAAAGACGGCCTAGTCATTTTTTCGGGGGTCAAAAAAAAAATAAGGCCCGGCCTTATTTTGTGAGAAACACGGTAGATAGATAGATAGATAGATAGATAGATAGATAGATAGATAGATAGATAGATAGATAGATAGATAGATAGATAGATAGACAGACAGACAGACAGACAGACAGACAGACAGACAGACAGACGATAGATAGACGATAGGATAGGATAGGGTCGATAGATAGATAGATAGATAGATAGATAGATAGATAGATAGATAGATAGATAGATAGATAGATAGATAGATGATAGATAGATAGATAGATGATAGATAGATAGATAGATGATAGATAGATAGATGATAGATAGGGTTAGAGATAGATAGAGATAGATAGGCAGGCAGGCAGGTGTAGACAGCAATAGTACTTAGACTTAAGTACCACTTCACAGTGCTTTTACAGCCCTCTCTAAGCGGTTTAAAGAGTCAGCATCTTGCCTACAACAATTTGGGTCCTCATTTTACCAACCTTGGAAGGATGGACCGCTGAGTCAACCATGAGCTGGTAAGAATCATCAGTAGAAGTATCCTGGAGTACTGCACTCTAACCACTGTGCCACCATGACTCATGATGATAGATATAGGTAGAGGATGGATGGATGGATGGATGGATAATAGAACAACAGAATTAGAAGGGACCTTGGAGGTCTTCTAGTCCAACCCCTGCTCAAGCATGAAACGCTATACCATTTCAGACAAATGGTTGTCCAATCTAAGATAGATAATTTGATAGAAAATATAGATAGATAGATAGATAGATAGATAGATAGATAGATAGATAGATAGATAGATAGATACTGTGTTTCTCCAACAATACACACACCCCATAGGAAGACCCAGCATGTTTTCTAGGCATAAAATGAAATTAAGCCCCTCTCCCCAAATTTAGGCCTAGTTTAAAACATGCGAAATTGGGGGGGAGGTGGGGGGGAACTTGCCATTAGGAGTGTCCCACGGGCAGCTACGCCTCACCATCAGCCGCTCCTAACACCATGGTGGAGCACGGAGGGCTCCCTTACTCCTCCCTTACCCGGGTCAGCAGGTGGGCAGCGTCGGCGTGGATGTCCGGCAGCGTTTCAGCCACTTTTCAGGCTTCCATAGCTTCCACGGTTCCCACTGGTGCTGGTACCTCTCTCGCCAGCGCTGTCTCCAAGAACAGCGACTGAGTCGCTCCTGCTTTTCCCCCGTCCCCATAACAACAGGAAAAAAAAACATTTTGAGGTACCTGGGAGCGCTGTGCACTGAGTTTTGGTTTAATCCCGAGCGGCTGGGTGGGTGTGAGAAGAGCCGAGCGAGCGTCTCTGCTGCTGCTACCCTTGGTGCTCCAGCCTCGGGCTCTGCCAGTTTGCAAAAGTCAGAAGTTACGGAGGTGGCTCCCCCACCCGAGAAGCAGCTGAAATGCTTCCATGGTTCCCGCCGCTGCTGCCGCTGTTATTGGAGATGGCGCTGGCGAGAGAGGGACAGCTGCAGCTCGGCCTGGGCGCTTGGAATGCAGGAACGGGCTGCGCACTGGGACTTTTGCAAACTTGCAGAGCCCGAGGCTGGAGCACCAAGGGCAGCAGCAGCAGAGACGCTCGCTCGGCTCTTCTCACGCCCACCCAGCTGCTCGGGATTAAACCAAAACTCAGTGAGTGGCGCTCCTAGGTACCTCAAAATGTTTTTTTTTCCTGTTACAGGGATGGGGGGAAAGTGGAAGCGACTCAGACGCTGTTGTTGGAGACGGCGTTGGTGCACGGGGGGGGGGATTAATTCACCCCTGAAAAGACGTCCTAGCCATTTTTTTGGGACTCAAAAAAAAATAAGGCCCGGCCTTATTTTGTAAGAAACACGGTAGATAGATAGATAGATAGATAGATAGATAGATAGATAGATAGATAGATAGATAGATAGATAGATAGATAGATAGATAGATAGATAGATAGTAGATAGATGATTTGATGATAGATAAATGATAGGTAGGTAGGTAGGAAGGTAGGTAGATAGATGATTTGATGATAGATGATAGATGATTTGATGATAATGATAGATAGATGATTTGATGATAGATAAATGATAGGTAGGTAGGTAGGAAGGTAGGAAGGTAGGTAGATAGATGATTTGATGATAGATGATAGATGATTTGATGGTAATGATAGATGATTTGATGATAGATGATAGGCAGGCAGACAGACAGAGATACAACAACTAGATATACCACAATCCACCAGGGAGAATTTTGCTGAAATACATGCAGTCCTTGACTTCCAACCAACTACTTACCAAAGTTACATCCTACCTGAAAAAGTGGATTGATAACCTGGATCTAAAAGTTCCCGAGCCCTGTATTTTACCTCCAAATGCAAATGTCCTGACTTTCCAATCTTAAATGCCCAGGTGCAATATGTGTTTGCATGTCTGCGCTTTTTCTTCCCAATCGAAAGAGCTGCGTAAAAAAAATGATTATAACCCTGGAAAATGAATTCAGGGCTCGGAATGGCTATATTAAGACATCGAACGTTATTACTTCAGATCTGACACTCATTCTTAGTTCAGGGGTAGGAGAATTATCAAATGAAATCAGCATTTTGCTTGTCTTTTTTCGTTTCTCCCCGCAGCCCTTTGCTAATATGAAAGATGGCAGCCATCAAATTTATTCACATTTTTCTTGTCAACAATATCATTAACCAAATCCCTCAATTTCAAAGTTAATAAAAGCATCTGGCTTTTCGTGCAGTGTAAGGCTGCCTTGCCTATTTCAACCCTGCACATCAACGGATTTGCATTGGACCAAATTTGCATATTAATGAAGGACTAATTGCTCTGCAGTCAACTTCTTGCATATGAATTACCTGTGCTTTGTATGATACTTTCTGAATGATTAAAATGATGCAGCAGACAAAGAGGATTTTTTTTTTTCAAATCACGAAAATATTTGAAAGATAGAGGGGAGGGGAAGAGATTTGCCAATTATTTTAAGGCTTTAATAGTTCTTTCCATTATTGGTTTGTTCCATTTCTACAAATATTTAATTAAGGGAGGAAGGGATCCTTTGTTTTTTAGACAGATAACCTCACAATTAAAAGGTTTAAGAATTGTTGGTTATCAATTAGAAACTCATTTCATGTATAGCTCTTGAGATATTGTAGTAGTCTTGGAAGAAATATCCATCTGGTTCTGTTCCAAGCCAGGAGAAAGACACTGGAAACATGGAGGATGATTGGAAAGATGGTTTAATGGTGAAGCGGAAGCACATGGGTAGTTCTGGGCAGCTGACCACATGGAGTGGGGTGGCTTTTATACCTTCTCTTGGGCTTTGAACTTGAGCTTCCTGTTCCTGTGCAAGAACATGTATTCTATTGGCTGTTGTCAGGCTCCCATGGTGCCATGTGGGGTCAGTTTGAGTCAGATTTGGTTGAAGTTTGCTGGGTGATGCAATGTCCTTAAGAGATTGTGCAATGTAGTTAGCTCTGCTGCTAGATAATCCTATTAGGTCCCGAAGGGCCATGTCTTAATCCCATCAGCCTGGAGCTGAAGGTCTTTTATCTTGTACCTAGGATGACCCAGTCCTACTGGGGCTATTAAGAAAGACTTGGGGGCTGCTTTCTGTCTTTAAAAAACATTATTCTCTTTTAGGGAAATATAATATTCTGGCTTTTTAAATATTTCCCCCAAAATTTCATTCTTCTAGGAGAGGGGTGGGTGGTAACTTTCTACAGTAGGCAAAATTCTGTTATTCTGTTATACTCTGTACTGTTATTCTGCATAAAATTAGAGAACATAAACATTAAACAATGCTCAGCAAATCTTCCTTTGCACCAATTTTCAGAGAGTGAGGGCTTCTTTAGGCATTGGCATTCAAAGGAGGGGAATGGACCTTTTGAGGGCTATTACGCTCTCTGGGTGTATCCTGTAACCCAGGGAAGGTTTGGGAGGAGGAGGAGGAGGAGGAGGAGGAGGAGGAATAATCAAATGAAAAAATAAAATAAAAATAAATCCACCAGCCGAATGTAAGCTCTACCCCTTTTTTTGCACACCCCTTCGCACAGACATAGAAAAGATGGGATACTTTTCAATTGGCCTTATAAACAACACCACTTTGTTTATAAGGCCAATTTAAAAGGCCACCCAATTCATGACAAATATGGATGGCCTGCAGATTTAGAAACAGAACTCTTTAGATAGGGACACAGGGATATAGATTCCTTGAAAACCAGGCAGCATACAACTTTAGTCACTTATTACTCTCTGTGGTGCAGTGGTTAGAGTGCAGTACTGCAAGCTACTTCTGCAGCCAGCTGCCGACAATTTGGCAGTTCAAATCCCACCAGGCTCAAGGTGGACTCAGGCTTCCATCCTTCCGAGGTGGGTAAAATGAGGACCCAAATTATTGGGGGCAAGAGGCTGACTCTGTAAACCGCTTAGAGAGGGCTGGAAAGCACTATAAAGCGGTATGTGAGTCTAAGTGTAGAGGTGGGTATTCAGCAGGTTCTGACCAGTTCCGGAGAACCGGTAGCGGAAATTTTGAGCAGTTCAGAGAACCGGCAAATCCCACCTCTGACTGGAGATTATTACAGTATCCTTCCCCTGCCACGCCCACCAAGCCACGCCCACAGAATCAGTAGTAAAAAAAATTGAATCCCACCACTGTCTAAGTGCTATTGCTATTATGATTGGTTGCAGTCAGCCAGATGTTTCAACTGGTGCTACCATTTTTAGCTACCTATCAAGTCATCTATGGAGATTCTCTGTCATCCAGGTCATGGTGGTCCCAAAGGTACTTTTTTTCAAGAGGCATCTGGACTTTCTTGTTTTTTCTTTGACGACGTTTCACTTCTCATCCAAGAAGCTTCTTCAGACAACCCTACACCACTTCAGACAAATGGTTATCCAATCTCTTCTTAAAAACTTCCAGTGTTGGAGCTTTCACAACTTCTGGAGGCAAGTTGTTCCATTGATTAATTATTCTCACTGTCAAGAAATTTCTCCTTAGTTCCAGGTTGCTTCTCTCCTTGATTAATTTCCATCCGTTGCTTCTTGTCCTGCCTTCAGGTGCTTTGGAGAATAGCTTGACTCCTCTTCTTTGGGGCAGCCCTCAAATACTGAAATACTGCTATCCTGTCTCCCCTAGTCCTTCTTTTCATCAGACTAGACATACCCAATTCCAGCAACTGTTCTTTATATGTTTTAGCGTCCAGTCCCCTAATAATTTGTCTTGCTCTTCTCTGCACTCTTTCTAGCGTCTCTACCAGAGATGGTATTCAGCAGGTTCTGACCAGTTCTGGAGAACCGGTAGCGGAAATTTTGAGTAGTTCAGAGAACCAGCAAATCCCACCTCTGACTGGCCCTGCCAATCCCATCTCTTGTCTGCCTCCCATTGAGTCCCAGCTGATCGGCTGGGTCTCCTTTTGTTGCCCTACACATGAGAACGGAGCTGGAAAGCAGGCTAGTGGGGTGGGGAGGGAAGGGGGATTTTGCAGTATCCTTCCCCTGCCACGCCCACCAAGCCACGCCCATCAAGCCATGCCATGCCCACCAAGCCACGGCCACAGAACCGGTAGTAAGAAAATTTGAATCCCACCACTGGTCTCAACATCTTTTTTACAACGTGGTGACCAAAACTGTATTCATTAATTCCAAGGGTGCCCTTACCAAGGCCTTATGAAGTGGTATTAACACTTCATGTGATCTTGATTTTGTCCCTCTATTTACAGAAACTTCAAAAATTTAAAGTTTACAGAAACTCAAAAGTTTACAGAAACTTTACAGAATACCTTATTATGGTTGGTGGCACCGTCAGCCAGTTGTTTCAACTGAGTTTGGCCTTCTTATTACTGCTGTTATTATTAATTTCCTGTTTGTTTCCTGTTAATAGACTGGCTGTCAAATCACATAATTTGACACGAATTCGTCCGCAGAAATCTTTTTGATTAAACTAAATATTGTGATACGGAAAAGGAGGCGTTCCTTTCTCGCTTCGTCCTTTTCCCCTTTTGCCTGTAAAATAACAAATCAGAAAAGAAGAAAAACGGCATTACATATGCAGCTAGCATAAGACATCAAATCTCATAAAAGGGAAAAATTTAGATATAGATAGTCCTTGACTTACCACAATTGAGCGCAATATTTCCATTGCTCTGAGACATTTTTTAAGTAAGTTTTGCCCCATTTAATGACTTTTCTTGACACCATGGTTAGGCAAATCACTGCAGTTCTTAAGTTAGTAACACGGTTGTTAAGTGAATCTGGCTTCCTCATGGGCTTTGCTTCTCAGAAGGTCACAAAAGGGCATCACATGACCCCCCCGGGGACACTGCGACCGTCATAAATGTGAGTCAGTTGCCAAGCGTCTGAATTTTGATCACTTGACTATGGAGGTGTTGTAATGGTTGTAAGTGTGAAAAAGGGAATGTCACTTTTTTCAATGCTGTTGTAGTCAGTAAACGAACTGTTATAAGTCTAGGACCCTGATGGCGAATCTATGGCACGTGTGTCACAAGTGGCACGCAGAGCCATATGTGCAGGCACCGGGAGCCCAGCCAAACTTACCTGCACTGCGCATGCGCGCACCTCACAGCTGATTTTCGGCCCATCTGAGGCTGTTTTCCTCCTCCCAGAGTCTCGAAGGAAGCCCCTGCAGCCTCAGGAGGCCGAAAAATGGGCCTTCCGGAAATACCGGAAGTGCCGAAACGGGCCCATTTTCAGCCTCCCAAGGTTCCAGAAGATTCCCTCGAGCCCCCGGAAGGGCGAAAATGGCCTCCCCTTGGCTCCAGAGGCCCTCCAGAGGCTGAAAACGGGCACTTCCGGTATTTCTGGAAGGCCCATTTTTCGGCCTCCTGAGGCTGCAGAAGCTTCCCTCAAGCCTCGGGAGAGGGCAAAAAAGGCCTCAAACGGGCCGAAAATCATTTGGGAGGCACACGCATGCGCCATGCAGGAAAGGACGTGGGGCTTGCGTGTGCATGCGCACGCGCTTTCAGCACACCCCAACAAAAAGCTTTGCCATCACTGATCTAGGACCAACTGTACAAGCAAAGCGCCTCGTTTTCTCTCGGTCACAATAAAATGCATGTAAAAAAAGAGATAGCTGTCATTTTAATTTGTTTGATCCATTTTCAAAAAACTCCCTGAGTTTCTTTCAAAATGGTCTTCTGGTTCCCTCCCCCACCTCAGATTATCATTCACCTTCAGCATTTTGTTGGCATCATCATATACAGGTAGTCCTCAACTTACAATAATTCATTTAGTGACTGTACAAGGTTACAACACACCTGAAAAAGGTGACTTATGACCGTTTTTCACACTTACGACCCTTGCAGCTTCCCCATGGTCACATGATCAAAATTCAGATGCTTGACAGCCGAACTCATGTTTATGACAGTCGACATGTCCTGGGGTCACGTGATCCCCTTTTGTGACCTAACAATCAAAGTCAATGGAGAAGGCAGACTCACTTAACAACCATGTTGTCAGAGTTCCAACCAAACTCTCCATCCCAATTCAGCACTCAGAGACAAAGTCATTCAAATAAGAATTTGTTGGAATTGTCGTAACTGAGAGTTCCGGGTTTTCTCTACCCAAAAGTAAAATCAAAGATCCATCCCCTGTACCCACCAGTCCATCACATGGTCGAATCAAATCTTTCTCCCAACTGGAGACCTCCCTCTAGTCCCATGATGGTGAACCTATCCCACAGGTGGCACGCAGAGCCATTTGTGCGGGCATGCGAGCCCCAGGCAAACTTACCTCACTGCGCATGCGTGCATCTCCCATCTGATTTTGGGACCTTCCAGAAATACCGGAAGTGATGATGACGGGCCCATTTTTTGCCCTGCAAAGCCTGCAGAGGCTTCCCTCAAGCCTCTGGCAGTCCAAAAAAGGCCTCAAACAGGCCGAAAATCAGCTGGAAGGTGCAGTGCAGTTAAGGGAGCGGCGTGGGGGGGGGGGGGAAATGCGCGCACATGTGTAGGGGGCGTGGGGGGGCATGTGCATTGCCTTCTGCGTGCTGGCATGCAAGTGTGCGAATGCAATTTTTGGCACAGGAGCCCAAAAAGGTTAGCCACCTCTAGTCCGTCCCCTCCAGGTGCAGGGAAAGTTGTCCTTCGCTCTCTGAGAAAGAACGTTGTTGTTTCACTATGAAATCCCCCCTCCCAAATTCCCAGGCACTGAATGTGGCAGCCTCAAAGCTTCCAAGTGAAAAAAATACACATGTTACTAACTTAACAACTGCAGTGATTCACTTAACAACCGTCGCAAAAAATAAGTCGTAAAATGGGGCAAAACTTACTTAACAAACATCTCACTTTAGCAGCAAAAACTTGGGGCTCCGATGTGGTCATGAGTCCAGGAGTGTGCGTGCCGTCTTCTGGATGATCCAACGCCCTTCAGGAAAATTTGAAAAGGGGGGTTGATTGACAGGCATCATGTCTGTATTTCTTTTTTTCCCCCCTAATCGTAAAATACAGAGAGAAAACGTCCACTTCACACAGGCAGGAATTACTATGAGGTTAAGTCCTCTCCGCTCTGAGCACCACTCACTTAGATTTAAATAGCATCCAGCAGCAGAAAGATCAATTAAGAAAATTAAACAAAACAACTGCTCTTCTGTGCATGAGAAATTGGCCAGGGCTCAGAGAGCGGCTGCCCAGGATGGCTGGCGGTTTGCCTAACCCACATAACTCCGAGGTTTGTTTTAGGCCAAGGAGTCTGTGACTTTTTCCCACTGGTGTTTCCATCGCATGCTGTGAAAACACGCTCCAAAATGCAGTCTGTGGACCTAGGGCAAAACCCAACACTGATTTGATGCCATTAACATGTAGATTTAATTAAACAGAGTTAACTGGATTTCTCTGCCGTGGTGTCTTTTAAAATCATCCCTCTCCCATTCAGGTTAAAAATTAGCATTTGGTAACTACTTTAATTAAGCTTTGAAGATGTTTAACGCAGGCAGCATAAAAGTTTATTTTTATTTGTTTGTTTGTTTGTTTGTCAAACATGTACAAGATAACAAGTACAATTATGAACATAAAGAGGAACATAGGAAGTTGGCCAAATAAATCAATCCAGGTGTATATTGTGGTATTTTTTGACTTGTCAGATCTGGCGGAGAAAACTGGATGATCCGAAAAGCTGAAAAATGGAGGCTCTGAATTTTGGGACTGGAGAAGATTCTTGAGGACTTGAAGAACATAAAATCATAGAGTTGGAAGGAACCTTAGACCCAAAGGTATTTTTTCCAGAGGCAACTGGATTTCCTTTGTTTTTCCTTAAAGACATTTATCCAAGAAGCTTCTTGGATGAGAAGCGAGATGTCTTCAAGGAAAAACAAAAAAAGTCCAGTTGCCTCTCAAAAAAGCACCTTTGCAACAACCTTTGGGTCTAAGGTTCCTTCCAACTCTATGATCCTATGTTCTTCAAGTCCTCAAGAATCTTCTCCAGTCCCAAAATTCAGAGCTTCCATTTTTCAGCTTTTTGGATCATCCAGTATCAACAGTATCAACAGTAGAGACCTTCAAATTTCTACGTTCTGTTATATCACATGACTTAAAATGGACACCTAACACCTCTTGAAACTGGAAGGTTGCTATCATATTACCCTCAGTCCTTCTCCTTGGATCACAAGAACAAAAGATTTGATTGTAGACAAAGCCAAACCAGAATGCTCATATGATGCCAAGACAAGACCTTGGAGAAGACCTGATGCTTAGCCAACTGAAGAGGAGGCTAGTAGAAGATAAGGTGGCCAGATACCATCAGAGATGACCTGTGATGACCCAAAGGGGCGTGGCACAAAGGCAACACAGTCAGATAATCAGAAGGAGTCCCTTTATTAGCTCCAAGTTTGCTCCCAAGGTCCTGGTTATCTTCTGGGCTGGAGGAAAAACTCTCCCAGGAACACCCTTTGGTTGCAGAGAATCAAGTCCAAAACGTGGTTAACACAAACTGTAACTACAAGTCAAATCAAGGTAAGATGAGATAATTAGTCCGGCAGGGCAAGAGAAGGAATTCCAGAGGTGAAGGAACGGCAGTAACTCAACATGATTGGGAAGATGCCAGGAACGCAGATAACCAAAGTCAACACAAGATAAACTCAGGTTTGCTCTCAGCAGCCTGCCGCATGCAAGCCTGCCTTTCGTATCAACTGTCTTCCCAGGTGTGGCTAATGAAGGAAATCAGGGCCCTTCCCCGTAAGCCACGCAGCCCATGTTGCTCTCTTCTCTGTTCCTCCCTGCGTGCCCTAGGACAGGGGTCCCCAACCACCGGGCCCCGGACCGGTACCAGTCTGTGGATCACTTTGTACCGGGCCGCAAAGAAATAAAAATAAAAAATAAAATAAAAATGGCGGCTTTCTTCGCCTTCGGTGAATGCTGCTGGGATCAGGGATCAAGAACACAAAGGAGAGAAGGGGAGGGAGGAAGCACCAAAGCCTGTCCTGCTCTCCGGCTCAGCGGCTTCGGTTTCCTCCCGCCTCGTTCCTCTCTCAGTCGCTCTCTCGCTCCTCCACCAGCCCAGGAAGAAACAGGGTGGCTTCCTGTCGACGCAGCTCCTCTGAAGCACCCATTCATAGAGGGAGGCAGGGCCGAGAGGCGGGGCTTCTCAGCCGTCCTGCAGGGACTTGTCCTGAGCCGTGGAGACAGCCATG
This sequence comes from Notechis scutatus, assembly GCF_049901735.1. Classification (NCBI taxonomy): domain Eukaryota; kingdom Metazoa; phylum Chordata; class Lepidosauria; order Squamata; family Elapidae; genus Notechis; species Notechis scutatus. The sequence goes on from NC_142009.1 coordinate 8,316,659, forward strand.
GGCCACCACCGCCCAGCGCTCAGTTTTGAAGGCGCTCCTCAGCCAGGCACAGTTCCTGAATCTGCAGCTGAAACCCTCTGTTTTAAATGTCCCAATAGAAGAGAATATCTGTCGCTCAGGGTTGCAATGAGGAGGCATTGGCGCTTCCTGAACTTGGTGGTTTGCTTGCAGACGTTTTATTACCCGACCAGGTAACAACATCAGATGTTACCTAGTCAGGTAATGAACGTCTCACAAGCAAACCACCAAACTCGACTCTCCCCCGGTCCTTGAAAAAGTGTTTCTGCGTGAAACTGGTCCCTGGTACAAAAAGGTTGGGGACCACTGCCCTAGGATGAAGAGGGGGTGGGCCTGGGTCTTCCTCTGTTGGACGGGAGGATGTTCTGGAAGGATGGTGAGACGCCAGCAGCAGAGAATTGATGCGAGATACTAGAACCTGCCTGCGATCTAGCTGATTTGGGATGGAGGGAGGAGGCTTGCTTTGAGTGGTGGGAAGAAGCTGCTTGGAATTGAAGACCTCTGTCAGATGTGGTCTTCTCCCTTGGTATTTGCTCCTCCTGTAGTGCATCGAGGAGCACGTCCTGGAGGGAGTTTTTCTCTTTCCAGATGCAGTCTTCACGTTCTTTGTTCGCCTCCTCAAAGCATTGAATGTGTTCTTGGAGCTCTGGGTCTTCCAGGTTCGACTGTATGTACTTGAGCTTACTTTCACTGTCTCTCCACCCTGCGAGATGCTCCTCTAACTCCTTCTGCATTAGGAAGAGGTTCTTGGGGGGCAACTTGCTTTTGGGGGTGTCACAGATCTTGACCAGCTCCTTCCATGCGTTTGCATGACGGAGATACTGCCTTTCCCAATCCTCTCTGAAGCGTGTCACCGCGGGTGAGGTAAGCTTCCTATGCTGTCTGAGGTCATAGGCCTTCTGAGGTATCGCGGCTTCTCCAGAGGTGTGCTGTCCTAGCCAGTCTATGGGAATTGGATAGTTACTTAGGAATTATGAGCTGTCCCCTTAAGGGAATGCATCATGGTAAATGTAGTTAAAGGTATCCTGGGAAATGTAGTTCATGTCACGTGGCCACATCTGTAATCCCGATTGGCCACTAATCTGACCCTTGATGGGTTGGGGGAGTTTTCCTCACTTTTGCCTGAACTCTCTAACTCATGGCAGCTGCTTTCTATCGCTACAAGATGGGTTAGGAGATAACCATCTTTTACTACACGGCAGATATCCAAAGGAGTGGTCATTAAAGAAGAAGTTCATCAGAAATGTGAGTTATGAGGATACCTGATGAACCAATAACTGTACTTTGTTATGGACGTCTTATTGAGTTTATCTATCTGCATCTGCACCGCTTAAAAATCCACTACTTTGCAGAATACAGAAAAAGAGGGTTGGACATCTAAAGGCGGTTGTTGGGAACCAGACTCCATGTTTATGACAAGGGTGGGTGGAGGATTCGGGTCTTCTGGTACATCAGAGACATCTGTCATGGCTGAGGAAGTTGTCATGCTTCAAATTGGCAAAGGGGGAATTTTGGAAAATTTAGTTGTTTTCCATGTAATTCCCTTTTTTTTTGTAGTAGGGGGCACTATGCGCGGGTAGCGGAAAGTAGGATTTCTGCTGAATTTAGTACTTGAGCACATAGGTGGCGCTGCAGAGTCTGGGCGATGCTAGAACAGCACACAGTATGGCTGTTTCTAGGGTGCGTTGTGAGCTTGCAACACAAGGGGGCACTAGAGGTTGCATAGCGAAGTCCGAAGACTAGAGGGCTGAATGCAGAAATATGCGTAGGAGTCTGAAGACTTGAGGGCTGAATGCAGAAATATGCCTGTTAGTGTTGTTTGCTCCACAAGGTGGCAGTAGAGGGTCTGGAAGACGCTGTTGCTACGCCCATGTTAGGTTGCAGTTAATCTTGAACCTTGAATTAAATTGATTAAATTGTCCACAATAGTTGCAAAAAGAGATTGTCATTGGATAAACACGTATTGGTAAAATATGGGAATTTTTTCCTTGACCACCAGCTGGTGCTGTGGGTTGCTTTGCTTGAGTCTGGTAGGTTGCAATTAATCTTGGAACATTTGAATTAAATTGATTAAATTGTCCACAATAATTGCAAAAAGGGATTATCATTGCAAGCACGTAGTGGTAAACTCTGGGAAATTCCTCCTTGAGTACCAGAAGTTGCTGTGGGCTGCTTTAAGATTCAGAAAATCTTACAGAGTCCTGCTAAATTCCCTTTTTGGAGTGTAAGCATTAACAAGTCAGCAGAGATAACGTAGAACTCAAGAAGGAAAGGATCCCTCTCTGTAATCCAAACAGACCGTATAACTTTAAATGGAGCAAGGCTTCCTGAGCCTCTGTGGTTGGATAGAGAAAGAGGAGGGGAATTCCTCCCAGCAGCCAAGCGGGCTTTTCAAAGTTTACGTTGTACAGGGAGGGAGGGAAATCAGCATTTGTAAAGAGCTTTGAGACAAAGGGCTTCTACCTCGTGGGCAGTCCGTTTCTATGGTGATGAGGTATTTTAATTACTGACTTCCTGTGGAAGCTTTTGGTTGGAAGGGCCAGTGAGATGCAGTCCTTGTCTCAGAAGGAAGAAGGAAGGAAAAAAAGGAGCAAATTCTCTTCAGCTGCTGTGAATACATTCAATTTTTAGCTTTTAGCCCACAAAGGGAGAAAGAGATAAATGAAATGCTTGGCCCTTCCCCCTGCTTGTAGATGAACTCTTTAGATAACAGCGATGTAACATGAGACATAGCACGTCTTTCGCTGAAGAGAGAAGGAGGGGGAATTTGCCCCTTCCTGGTTTGATACAAGACAAAGGAATCCAGCCTCAGTAGAGGAACAGAAGAAAAAAAGGATCGAAGGAGACAAATTTGATTGCCTTTGAAAGCCAGAGTGTAGGATATTTGAAGAGACTCTTGTGTAAAAAGGGAAGGAGGGGATTCTTGCCCCTCCCTGCAATTCAAACTGAGGCACAGAGCTTAGCATTCTACATTCACTCCTGGCTTCAACATTACTTTGCTTTATCACAAATCCAAATTAACAGTCTTTATACTGATGGGCTTCCTGACTTCAAATTTTAAATCATATTTTTACTTTTTAATCCTCTTTTGGTGTCAGGAATTCAAATTAAGCAATCCTTTTATTTTTCTTGGGCTTCAGGAATACAAAAACCATCTTTTACTTTTCTGTATTCTGCACAATAGTGGATTTTTAAGCTGTGCAGATGCAGATAGATAAATTCAACAAGACGTCCATAACATTTATTGGTTCATCAGGTATCCTCATAACTCACATTTGTGATGAAGTTCTTCTTTAATGACCAATCCTTTGGATATCTGCCTTGTAGTAAAAGATGGTTATCTCCTAACCCATCTCATAATGCAAAGAAAGCAACTGCCATGGCCTTCCGGTTTGAGTCTCTTCAGCGACAGACCAAAATCCACAATCGTGCGCAGTTTCGAACTGTGCTCGCCGCCAGAGCACCCCGAGCCGGCTGGTTTCAGGGCTAAGCCACCCCATAGAGTTGGTGAAGAAGGGAGAGACTGCCAGCAGGGTCGAGGAGAGCCGCATCTCTCTTCCCCAGCTGGCCATTACTTCCTTTCCCGAAGGCGGTTGCAGCAGTGGTCAGAAATGGCCACCTCAAAGAAGAACTGAACTGGAAAAGAATGTGCAGGAGGAAGATATGAAGAGAAAGTTTTGGTCGACCGGGTTAAACCGAAAAAGCAACAATGTAAGGCATCCTGGAATTTAAATTAAATAACATTGTTCCCAAAGAAGATTTTGAAGCTGCGAAGGAGAGAGAGAAGGGAAAGGATTAGGTTTTTCTTTTCTTCCCTTCCTTATACTGACAGCCAAGAGACTTAAGCAAGAAATTGAAAAAAAATCCACTTTGACATTAACAGGCATCTAAGCTGAAAATAAAAGTCAAAGGGATAATAAAGATTTCTGGATATTTAAAGTTTTTAAAAGCAGGAAAGGAGAAAAAAAAAGAATAAAAGGGCAGAATCTGGAAAAATGGAGGAGACTACCTGGAACTAAGGAATGGAACTGTAACTAAAAGGAACTTACAGTTAAATTTTACCAAGATTCCTCAAAGATACATTTTAACTGAAACTTGGCAACAAAATAATAGAACCCCAGGAAGAGAAAGTGGAAAAAAGAAGCAAGAAGAAACAGCCTTGGATTATTTGGATTATTTGGTGATTTTTGGTTTTTGCATCTACATGACTAAAATTAACCGGGTGGTTGTTCAAAAGTCTTTAAAATGGTATCACTCTTAGAAGAACTGAAAATGGAACTTAAAAAAATGGAAAGAAGATGCACAAGAAGGGAGAGGTTCTTTTGGCTTCATATTTCAATTCTTAGAAATGGAGATCTGGAACTATGAGAAACAAGAAATGCTTGCAGAACAAGAAGATTGGGACAAAGAAGAAGCCATCTTTAATGATCAAATAATTTTAAGTGGGGGGAAAAAAGGAAAGGGGGGAAAGAAAGTGAAAGGTTTAAGACCAGAAAAAACAACCAAAAAAGAAGAAGAACGATTTGAAAGATAAGTATAATATTAGAAAGCAACAGAAGAGGGGATTACAGATGAGAGAATTAGAAGTAGAGAGACGAGGGGGTAAAAAAGGGAGGGAGAAGAAGAGGGGGAAGAAGGTAAGGAAAAAAAGTTGTAAAAGACAAAAACAAGAAATAGAGAAACAGGGAAAAGATATAAGAATTGTAACCATAAGCTTGTTTAGAGATAATGGGTGAAAATTTAATTGTAAAAGGGATTCTGCAAAGGTACATAAGATAGCATTGTTATATTATAAACAGAAATAAATTTAGAAAATATGACTAAAATGATGAATAAAATATTTACTGTAATGTAGTGGAATGTTTGTTAATAAATAAATGAATCAAAGTGAATGAGAGAAATGGGAACATTTTAATTATTATTAATGATTTATGAAAATATAAGTGAGAAATATGGGTGGGGGGAGAATTAACTATGGAAAGTTTATAAATGTTCCCAAGGAAATACGATATTTAATTGAAAAGAAATGTTAAAGATGTTAAGATTTTAATGAATATTAATGATAGAATTGAATTGGAATGGAATGTATGTTTTATTTACATATATATATAATCTTTTCTTTTTAAGAATATAGTGTGTATTTTAAGAATGTACCAAGCAGAATTTGATTGGAAGTTATGTATTATATTGAATGCTATAATTTTAAAGGTATACACTGAAGCTTAAATAAGAGTTTGAATGGATAAAATTAAAAGATATAAAGGTGTCATCCTCCAATTGGTAACTACAGGGAAAAACTTGTTTAATGAGAAAAGATAATATGAAATTGAAACAGGACAGACAAAAGTATAAATATAATGATTTGAATTGAGATGAGATAATTAAAATAAAGTTGAGAAAATTAAAAGAGGGGAAAAACTATGTAGAAAATATAAAACAGTAATAAGATATGGAATAGAATATAAAAATGAGCATGAAATTGAGTTTTGTGTCTGTATGAAGAAGTGATAACTTGGGACCATGCTATTTTCAAAAAAAGATGTTTTATTTGTATTTTGTTTTTGTGAAAACCCAAATAAAATTTTCAAAAAAAAAAGAAAGAAAGAAAGAAAGCAGCTGCCATGAGTTAGAGAGTTCAGGCAAAAGTGAGGAAAACTCCCTCAACCCATCAAGGGTCAAATTAGTGACCAATCGGGATTACAGATGTGGCCACGTGACATGAACTACATTTCCCAGGTTACCTTTAACTACATTTACCATGATGCATTCCCTTAAGGGGACAGCTCATAATTCCTAAGTAACTATCCAATTCCCATAGACCGGCTGGGACAGCACACTCTGAACTCCCTCTCCCTTTTTCTACCACTCCCCTGCTCTGCCCAGCCGGCCTTTGCCCTTCCCCAGTTTCCTCCACAGCCAAAGGAGCCACACTCCCACTCCCTGTCAGCTGTTCGTCTTCCTCCTCGGATATCTGACAGGGGCATGACATGACTCAAGGAGGAGCTCACAAGAACTTCAAGGAACCATGGCTGACGAGATATTGTGAACAATGATGTCCTTGGAGATTCTCAGTCATCCAGGTCATGGTTGTCCCAAATTAAGAGTCAACAGTGGAGTTGGGCAACTATGGCCCCTTTACAACTTATGGACTTTACAACCTGTACTTCTGGGAGTTGGCTGGCTCAGCAATAGAGTGGTCAATGTCTGGAATACTCTACCCGACTCTGTAGTTTCTTCCCCAAACCCCAAAAACTTTAACCTTAGACTGTCTACTATTGACCTCACCCCTTTCCTAAGAGGTCTGTAGGGGGCGTGCATAAGCGCACCAATGTGCCTACCGTCCCTGTCCTATTGTTTCTCTTATTCTTCTTTTATCTTTCTTATATGTACCCATTTCACATATTCACAACTATGTATACACTTATACTTATTATCTTGTAAACAATTGGCAAATCAAATAAATAAATAAAATAAATAAATTCTGGGAATTGAAGTTCACAGGTTGTAAACAGGCCATAACTGACCTGGTCAAGAGGGACTGGATAATAATGACAGTGACATAGTACTTGCTCTCTGGACCAGCATTGCCTCCAAGGTCCATAAAGACCCAATTCAGTTGTCCTTCAGAACAATCTTCAATCTTGGTTCTTCTAGCCAAGCACCAAAACTTTGATCACATAATCGTGGGAATAGAGGTAGTCCTTGACTTAGAACTGTTCATTTAGTGATCTTTTGAAGTTACAACAGCTCCCAAAAAAAGTGACTTATGATCGTTGTTCACACTTATGACTATTGCAGCATCCCCTGTAGTCACATGATCAAAATTCAGACATTTGGCAACTGACTCATACTTATGACGGTTGCAGTAACCTGGGGTCATGTGATCGATTTTTGCACCTTTCCGACAAGCAAAGTGTCAACTCATAAAATATTTCTATGGTCTTTTTAGAGTTGCCAACAGAAAGGGAGGGGGGGGGAAAGGGGTTTGAAAGACCAGTGCGGCAGCTTGGAAATCGAAAGTGCATTCCATAAATGGTTTTTCAAATATAGTAATTAGATGACTGAAGTTTCTGCCTAATCTCCGATCTAATTGGAGAACATGATTGATGACTCTTGACTAATGGATGTGTCTCATTGGAGAATATGAATTACGATACACCCAGGGGGTGGGGGACAAACCAGGGTCAAGGATGACAATTAATTATGTGTCTCAGAGTCGGCTACACCCAGGCAGTGCTGGACATGTTAACTCCCAATAAATCCTTTTTAAGTTTTTGAAGTTTGGCTCGAGACTCACGATTCAATTGGGGTAACTGCTGGAATCCTGACACAAAGTCAGTGGGGAATCCGGATTCACTTAACAACCGTGTGATTTATTTAACAACTGTAGGGATTCATTTAACAACTGCAGCAAGTAAGGTGTCAGCCTTGGAAGCCGTATTTGACTTGGAAGCTTCCAGGCTGCCCCATTTAGTGCTTGGGAATTTGGGAGGGGAGATTTCATAGAGAGGTAGAAGATTAGACTCAACAACATTCTTTCTTAAAAGTCAAGGAAAAGTTACCCTGCACCTGGAGAGGAGTGTCTGGAGGAATGGCTCCAGTTGGATTGGGCCGTGTGATGGACTGATGGGTGCAGGGGATGGATGTTTGAATTTCTCTTGGGGAAGGGGAAACCTGACTCTGAGACGGTTTTCCCAGATGTGGCAATATGACAACTCTAATAAATTCTTACTTGGATGGACTTGGTTTCTGAGTACCGAATGATTATGGGGAGCTTCATTGGAACACCGACATGAGGTCGTAAATGAGGCAAAACTCACTGTACAGGTGTCTCGCTTAGCAACAGAAATTTTGGGTAAAAAGTATATTTCTTGGTTTTAGCATTTCTTTCTCTCCATATATCTTTTAAATTTAATTCATCTGTCATTTTAAAAAAGGATTTAGGGAGGGTCTTTCTGTTTTGCTTTGTTATTGTTGCTGTATAGTCCAGTTTATTGTCCACAATTCCATTAAAATCTCCCATCATAACTATATTGACATAGTCCAGTCCAATTATTTTCATGTGTAATTTTTTGTAGAATTCTTCTTGTTTATCATTCGGAGCATAAATTGCAATCAGGAGTATTTTCATATTATTATCCATTATTTCCACCATTCATACTCTTCCATCTTCATCAGTATAAATCAATTTTGCTGGGATAACTTCTTTAATGTATAAAACCACTCCTCTTTTCTTACATTGCGTCAAAGAAGTAAATATTTTCCCTAATTTTGGCTGTACCAACAATTGTTCATATTGTTTTTTGATATGTACTTCTTGTAAGCAAATTATATCAAATTTTAGTTTCTATCATTTGTGAAAAAATTTCCTTCTTTTAACAGCTGAATTAATGTCCCCTTTTTTTTCAGAGCCGTTGTAACTTCAAATGGTTGTAAGTCAAGGACGCTCTGCAAGGGGTTGGAAAAGCAAACGAAGTCGGGTGCAAGCCATCGGGGGTTTATTAGAAGATGTGTAAGGCAACTCGGGCGCTAGGAACCCGCAGCCCAGGGCTTGCAATTAATAAGATGCAAATGTAAGCAGGGGGAAATGAGATAATTAGATCCCAGCAGGAGAGATGGGGCTTCTTAGCTCGTGAAGTGCTGCCTGCAAGGGAAATGGAATTGAGGACTCTTCATAGGAACGAGAGCATCTGCCAGGGAGGGGGGAAAGGGGAAAAAAGGACATTTCAAGGCATAAAAGCTGCGGAGTTGAAGGGCGTGAGAAATCCAGATCGTTAGACAAGGCGCCGACTAAGCTTGACCCAAAGAGATCAAGCTTAGAAGCCCCAGCTAGGAAGACGTAGTTTGTTTGGCTCGGCAACCCAGCAAGACAGACTTTACAGACTTCAACGGATAATTAGGATTGCGGAAAAAACCAATTGCTACCAACCTGCCTGTGGTGGAATTCAATTTTTTTTTTTACTACCGGTTCTGTGGCCGTGGCTTGGTGGGCGTGGCATGGCATGGCTTGGTGGGCGTGGCAGGGGAAGGTTAATGCAAAATCCCCCTTCCCTCCCCCACCCCACTAACCTGCTTTCCAGCTCCGTTCTCCTGTGCAGGGCAACCAAAGAAGAGCCAGCCGATCAGCTGGTACTCAATGGGAGGCAGGGAATAGATGGGGGCGGGGCCAGTCAGAGGTGGCATTTGCTGGTTCTCCGAACTACTCAAAATTTCCGCTACCGGTTCTCCAGAACTGGTCAGAACTTGCTGAATATACCACTTCTGCAACCTGCCTTCCATGGAGGACCTGCATACTGCACAAGTCAAAAAGAGGGCTGTGAAAACATCTACATCCCGGACATAAACTGTTTCAACTCCTTCCCTCAAAACGACACTATAGAGCACTGCACACCAGAACAACTAGACACAAGGACAGTTGTTTCCCGAACGCCATCACTCTGCTAAACAAATAATTCCCTCAATACTGTCCAACTATTTACTAAGACTGTTTCAGTTTCCAGCCATTATTCCTTGTCTGGCCTTCAGGGACCTTGGAGAATAGCTTGACCCCTTCCTCCTCTCTGTGGAAGCCCCTCAAATATTGGAAGGCCGCTGTCCTGTCTCCCTTGGTCCTTCTCTTCACTAGACTAGCCAGGCCCAGGCCCTGCAACGGTTCATCGTATGTTTTAGCCTCCCGTCCCCTAATCATCTTGGTTTCTCTTCTCTGCACTCTTTCTAGAGTCTTCTAGGGGCTTGGAGAATAGCTTGACTCCCTCTTCTTTAGGGCAGCCCCTGAGATATTGGAAAGACTGCTATCATGTCACCCCGGGTCCTTCTTTTCGTCAAACTGGACACCCCCAATTCCAGCAACCGCTACACTCCTTTGAAACCTCTCTTTTAAAAAAATGCCACCTCTGCTCCACAAAACCTGTGAACAGCTACCCTTTCTTCTTAATGTTTGCTTTATATTCACATCGACCAAGAGAAAATGTGCTCTTCACCTGCCCACAAGTGGTCTGCGTATTCAAATTACACTAATTGGTTTTCCATGATTTAGTTCTTCCCTTCCTCGGCGCTTGGAGGAGAGCGCGAGAATCGCAGCAAACCATTGGGGGAGAACTCGTTTTAATTACAATTGCTCATTAAAGTTATCTTGCAGCCTACTATAAAAAAAAGAAAAGAAATAAACAAACAACGGTAGAAGCAACAGAATCAGGGATTTCTGTTAAGGGAGGGGGAGAAAACCCCCTTTTTCTGCAGGCAGCGTGAAACAAGGCTATTTAATTTCCCAACATAAAATATTCGTCTCTGCCGAAGTCCCAAAGGTGCTTTTTTTTCCACCCCAAAAGGCAACTGGGCTTTCTTTGTTTTTCCTTGAAGATGTTTCGCTTCTCGTCCGAGAAGCTTCCTCGGTTCTGACTGCATGGTTTAGAATGGAACCGTAAGAACTGAGGAAGCTTCCTGGATGAGAAGTGAAACATCTTCAAGGAAAAAAACAAAGAAAGTCCAGTTGCCTCTTGAAAAAGCACCTTTGGGTGATTTGAGTATCTCCATAAATATCATCGCTGAAGTCTTAAGGAAGGAAACTGAGTCACAGCTCCTATATGTGTGGCATTTTCTCGACAACCCAAAGAGTGTCTCTGGGGCTATGGTTCCTCTGTTTTGAACTCTGGGTCCAATGGACGTTGAAGCAGGGGTGGGTTTCTACCGGTTCTGTCCACCTCGGTAGAACCGGTAGCTCTGAAGAGCAGCAGACATAGAACCGGTTCTATGTCGGCTGGTGTTTTTGCCCACCCGCCCACCTGGGCTCTAACCTGATCTTTATTTCCTGATTTTTCAACTTCAGCTGCGGTTAAAAAAACAAGAAACGAGGGCTGTTTCAAAGGCTGCTTCTCGCAGCATGCTAATGACAGCGGGCAGGGAAGCTCATAAATCCCGAACCGGTAGTTAACCCTGTCGTATCCTACCCCTGCATTGAAGGCAAACTTTGCTACAGAATATGAGTAGTTCTCGACTTACAGCCACCATGGGGACTAGAATCTTGATTGCAGAGGTGGTGCAAGGGTCATAACCAGAATTTCCATGGCTAAGCAAGGCAGTTGTTAAGTGAGAGATGCACCTAGTTTTATGACCTGTTAATCGTTAAGGCAGGGGTCTTCAAACTGGACAGCTTTAAGCCTTGTGGACTTCAACTCCCAGAATTCCTCCTCCAGTCATGTCAGCTCAGGAATTCTGGGAGTTGAAGTCCACAAGTCCTAATCTACGTAGCTTTTTCTCTGGTAATATCACACTACTAACCAGAGCATACAAAACATTTGCTAGACCAATACTCGAATACAGTTCATCAGTCTGGAATCCACACTACGTATCTGATATTAGCACAATTGAGAAAGTCCAGAAATATTTCACAAGAAGAGTTCTCCACTCCTCTACTCGCTGTAGAATACCTTATGCCACCAGACTTGAAATTCTAGAACTAGAAAACCTTGAATTACGCCGCCTTCGGTCTGACTTAAGCATGGTATACAAAATCATACATTGCAATGTCCTACCTGTCAATGAATACTTCAGCTTCAACCATAACAACACAAGAGCACACAATAGATACAAACTCAAAGTAAACCGCACCAAACTTGATTGCAGGAAATACGACTTCAGCAATAGAGTGGTCAATGTCTGGAATACTCTACCCGACTCTGTAGTTTCTTCCCCAAACCCCAAAACTTTAACCTTAGACTGTCTACTATTGACCTCACCCCTTTCCTAAGAGGTCTGTAGGGGCGATGCATAAGCGCACCAACGTGCCTACCGTCCCTGTCCTATTGTTTCTCCTATTCTTTTATTTTTCTTATATGTAACCATTTCATGTATTCACAACTATGTATACATTTATACTTATTATCTTGTAAACAATTGGCAAATCAAATAAATAAATAAATAAGTCTTAAACTTGCCGAGTTTGAAGACCCTTGTGTTAAGGAAATCATTGCGGTGAAGTGAATTACTCAGTCATTAAGTGAATCCAACTTCCTCCACTGACTTTGCTTCTTGGAAGCCAGCTGGGAAGATCCTAAAAGGCAACAGCCAGAGTTGCCTGAATTCTGATCCCCTGACCTGGGGAAATGGTACAATGGTCGTAAGTGTGAGGACTGATGGTGAGACAGCGCAGTTGTCATTTTGAACAGTCGCTAAATGAATGGCTGTAGGTCGAGGATTATCTGCAACATCATTTAAGACTGACTGAAGAGTGAGAAACACAAGGAAAGGCCAAAAATCACTTTTCTCCAACTCTGTTTTAACTTCAAACCCACATTAAATAAACGGTCATAACCTGAGGATTGCCTGTAGCACCGTCAAGTTAGAACAGAATAGAACAGAGGTCCCCTAACTTGGCAACTGTAAGACTAGTGGACTTCAAGCATAGCTGGCTGGAGAATTCTGGGAGTTGAAGTTCATAACTAACAGATAACAGATAATTAGAGTTGGAAGGGACCTTATAGGTCATCTAGTCCAACCCCCCACCCAAGCAGGAGACCCTACACCATTTCTGACAGATGGCAGTCCAATCTCTTCTTGAAGGTCTCAAGTGATGGCGCTCCCACAACTTCCGAGGCAAGCTGTTCCATTGGTTGTCTTAAAGTCTTAAAGTTGCCAAGTTTGGGGACCCCTGGAATAGAATAATAGTTGGAAGGGACCTTGGAGGTCTTCTAGTCCAACCCCCTGCTCAGGCAGGAGAGTTCAGCAATCTCTGACATACCATTATCCATCAATGATGGTTTTTAAACAATAAATAAATAAATAAGAAGTAACTTAATTAGTACTTTTAAAGTTGTTTTCTAACTTCCCCGTGTAACCTACAGCTGTGGGATTTCCTGTGGGTATCCCACCCACATAATAACCAGGTCTGATCCTGCTATTTAAGTAGGCCCTGGGTTCAAACAATACAGCTGGATGGTATTTGAAAGAGACATAAGAAAAAGCACTAATAGAGAAGAATATTTGTAGCTCAGGGTTGAATTGTGGGTTCCTTGGTGCTCTCTGATCTTGGTTGCTTTCTTGCAGACATTTCATTGCCAAACTAGGTAACATCATCAGTGTCAGAAGGGGTTTGCTCTTTTTTTTATATATACTCGTTGCTTGTCCAGTCAGTGTTGCTGGAAGTGTTCTTGATGGTTCCTTAGCTGAACTGTTGTTTTTGTTGTTGTTCAGCCGCTACATCATGTCCGGACTATCACAACCCCATGGTCACGTGATCAAAATTCAGGTGCTTGGCAACTGGAATGTATTGACAACAGTCACTGCGTCCTGCGGTCATGTGATCTCCAATTCGCGACCCTCCCCGCCCAGAGGTAGTATTCAGCAGGTCCTGAGCAGTTCTGGAGAACCGGTACAGGAAATTTTGCATAGTTCGGAGAGCCGGCAAATCCCACCTCTGACTGGCCCAGCTCCCATCTATTCTCTGCCTCCCATTGAGTCCCAGCTGATCAGCTGGATCTTCTTTGGTTGCCCTGCACAGGAGAATGGAGCTGGAAAGCAGGTTAGTGGGGTGGGGAGGGAATGGGGATTTTGCAGTATCCTTCCCCTGCCATGCCCATCAAGCCACGGCCACTGAACCGATAGCAAAAAAAATTTGAATCCCACCACTGTCCCCACAGGTTCCAACAAGCAAAATCAATGATTTGCTTAACAACTGCAGTGATTCGCTCAGCAACCATAGCTGAAAAGATTGTAAAATTGGATACAAGAACAACCACCTTGTTTAGGAAATGGAAATTCTGGTCTCAGTTGTGTTTGTTGGTCGAGGAATACTTTTACAGGAGAAGAAATCAGCTAACCTTTTTGTCGTCATGTGCCGAAATGGCGCATGTATGCCAAAATAGCGCATGCATGTCTGCACCTATAATGCAATGCGTGCACGACCCCCTCCCGCTCGCCCGCCCCCCATGTATGCGTGCATGACCATAACTCTTAAGACTCCATTTTGGGCCTAGTAGGCCTCCCTGCAGCCTCCTGGGAGCAAAAACGGGGCGCAGGAGGAGTGTGGCCCCCCATGGCCTATTTTTGCTCCCAGGAGAATGCAGGGAGGCCTACAAGGCCCAAAACGGGGACCGCAGGAGGGGACGCACCGCACACACACCCGCGCTCCCTCACCCCTGCAAATGCGCATGTGATCCCGGTGCTTCCCTCCCCCCACGCATGCGCATGTGTTTCCTGCATGTGCCCTGCTCCCTCCCCGCGTATGCACAGCAGAGACCCCAAAACCAGCTGGCCGACAGGAGGTGCACACGTATGCACGGTGGAGCTGAGCCGGGGTGACGGTTCATATGCCTGCAGAGAGGGCTCTGCATGCTACCTGTGGCACGCATGTCATAGGTTCGCCATCATGGTGCTAGATCATTTTATTTATTTATTTATTTATTTATTTTTGTCAATTGCTTACAAGATAATAGGTATAAGTAAATACATAGTTATGAATACATGGATACATATAAGAAAAAAAGAAAGAAACAATAGGACAGGGACCGTAGGCACGTTGATGCGCTTATGCACGCCCCCTACAGAACTCTTAGGAAAGGGGTGAGGTCAATAGTAGACAGTCTAAGGTTAAAGTTTTTGGGGTTTGGGGAAGAAACCACAGAGTCAGGTAGAGTCTTCCAGACATTGACCATTCTGTTGCTGAAGTCGTATTTCCTGCAATCAAGTTTGGTGCGATTAACCTTGAGTTTGTATCTATTGTGTGCTCTTGTGTTGTTATGGTTGAAGCTGAAGTATTCATTGACAGGTAGGACATTGCAATGGATGATTTTATATACTATACTTAGATCGGACGGAAGGCGGCATAGTTCTAGATTTTCTAGGTCTAGAATTTCAAGTCTGGTGGCATAAGGTATTCTGCAACGAGTAGAAGAGTGGAGAACTCTTCTTGTGAAATATTTCTGGACTTTCTCAACTGTGCTAATATCAGATTCGTAATGTGGGTTCCAGATTGATGAGCTGTATTCAAGTATTGTTCTAGCAAATGTTTTGTATGCTGTAGTTATTAGTGTAATATTACCAGAGAAAAAGCTACGTAAGATTAGGTTAACAACTCTTAACGCCTTTTTGGCTATGTAGTTACAATGGGCTCCAGCACTTAGGTCATTAGAGATGAGTACTCCAAGATCCTTGACAGAGTCTGGAACATCAACAAGGTCTTGACTATTCAACCTGTATTTTATTTTCTGATATATTTTTTTGCCAATATGTAGGACAGAGCATTTATTTGTTGAGATTTGAAGTTGCCATTTGTTTGACCATTTTGATACATAGTTAAGGTCTTTTTGAAGGGTAGCAGTATTGTCTATGGTGTTGAATAGCTTTACATCATCAGCAAAGAGAACGCAGTTGCTCTTGATATGATCACAGAGGTCATTTATGTAGAGTATGAAGAGAGTTGGTCCTAGAACACTGCCTTTGGGGACACCACTGTTGACAGGTACAGAATTTGATAGGATGCTCCCAATTTTGACCTTTTATTGTCTGTTTGACAGGAATGCTTCTATCCAGTTATGCAGGTGTCCAGAGATACCGTAAGATTTTAGTTTTAGGAGTAGTTTGTCGTGTACCACTGAATCAAAGGCTTTACAGAAGTCTATGTAGATTGCGTCTACAATCTTGTGTAGTCCATATGCTTTTGCAGTGTAAGAGTTGCAGATTGCAGGATAGTTTTTTCCTGAAACCAAATTGTTTATTGGATGGGTAGGTTGTTGGTTTCTAAGTGGAGAAAGTTGGATTTGTTAATAATTGATTCCATGACTTTACAGGTGACACAGCATAGAGAGTTTGGTCTGTAATTTTCAACTAGGCTGGGGTCTCCCTTTTTGAAGATGAGGATGACCATGGCTTGTGACCACAGTTTTGGCAAGGAGCTGGTCCTGAAAGATTTTTCACAGATTATGCTTAGAGGTTCGCTATGGCAGTGAATAGCTTTTTAAGAAGTAGGCACATATTCCGTCTGGTCCAATAGATAGAGATGGTTTTGGATTGCGTAGTGCTTTTTCAACATTGTCTTCTGTAAAACCGATATGTATTAGATCATTGTAGTTATCTGTGGTTCGACTAGGAAATACTGGGCATGATCCATTGCTGTTTACAAATACTGAACCAAAGAATGTGTTAAAGAGGTTGGCTTTAATAGTGTCGTCATTGCAGTCTTTACCATTAGGTCCTTTCAGGGGTGGGATGGACCTTGAGTCTTTTAGTTTGTTGTTTACAAAAATGTAGAAAGCGCGGGTGGAATTGGTGTATAGAAGGTTTTCCTCTTGTTTAATGTGATAATTGGTGCATTCAGTCTTTATCTGGTGGCATAAATTTTTGTATCAGCTTTTGAAGTTGGCAACATGACCAGATTTGTTTTTCCGCCAAAGTGATTTCTTTTTAGATTGAAGCTTCCTTATTGTTATGGATATTTTTTTTTCTGGTTTTGGGAGTTGTTAATGGTACATATAGTTTGATGACTCTTTTGACTTCAAGTAAAAATATGTTGTAATGGTCTTCTACAGTATTGCGTCCAGAGAATAGAAATTGCCAATCAAGGGATGAGAGATCGTTGTTTATAAGATCATAGTTGCCTTTTTTGAAGTTATAATTGGGGATTCTGTCATTGTGATGATTTTTGTGTGGACGTATGTTGAGACAAAAATCAATTATGTTGTGGTCACTGTTGGAAAAGGGTACTTTAATTTGTATTCCATAAATTGAATTCAAACTATTGCAGAAGATGAGATCGAGGCAGTTGTTAAGTCTAGTGTTGTTGGTTACTAGTTGTTCTAGTCCCAGATTTGTTACTGCATTGTAGAAGGTTGCATGTGTGGGTTCAGTTGTACATTCATTAAGGGTCCAGTTAATATGAGGTAGATTGAAGTCACCAAGAAAGATAAAAGTGTGTGGAGAGGATGTTGCCCATGTTAGTAGTGTATTTAGCTTGTTTGCATGTTCAATGTTATAATCAGGGGCCCTGTAACATAGTAAGAACCGAAATGTGATATTTAAGGACAGTTCACAGACGATGGTCTCAGGAAGAGCAAGCTCCTGGGTAACTTGGATGTTTTTTAGATGTAGGGACTTTTTATAGAAGATAGCAACACCACCTCCTCCATGGATTTCACGATCTGATCAGTAAACATGATAGTCTCTTACTGTGGTAATGGAGTCAGGGAGAGATGCGTTGAGCCATGTTGCACAGACAAATACTCTATAATGTCGAATTTAGCCATATTTAGTAAGAGGAGAAATTCAGGTATTTTATTTACAAGGCTTCTTGCATTGAGTAGCTTGCATTTAAGGCCAGTTGTGGTTGAAATAGAGGTAGTTAGGGGCGTGTGTGCCTAGTTTTGAGTGATGTTGGATTGGACGGGGTGGGGTTGGATGCAGAGTTGTGGGTTGTGTGACTTGATGCAATCAGGTCTGTAGTCAATGTATAGGTCCTTTTCTCCATTGTCTAGGCGGTTTTTGAGTTCTGCACAGAGTTCACAGGAGTGGATTCTTTGCAGTATGGATAAGTCTGGTCTTGAGCGAAGTTTTTTGTGGTTGGGATTGGTTTTTGCAATGGAATTTATTGTATGGATGAATATGTGTTTGCTGGACTCATTTTTGCATACAACTCTACAAAATCTTGGGGCCACAGAGCTGTCATTGTATTTGCACCCAGGGCCATCTCTGGTTATTTCAATGATATCTTCAAGAGAGATGTTTGTTGTATTTGAGTTGCTTATGATATCACAAATTTTGGTGATGTTGTCTGATGTGTTGATGTCTTCGAGACCAAATAAGATGGCATTTGGACGTTTCTATTCACGTTCCATGGTGTCTCTGATGAGTAAGGAGATATTATTTGTGGAATTATTTGAAGGGATAGTAATTGTTTGTGGCTGTGGTTTGGTGGTTATTTTTGGTTGTAGTTGTGATTGTAGTTGAGGTAGTGGTTGTGGTTGTTGTGGGATTTGATTTTGAGCTGATAGGTACTCACTTATCTGTGCTGTATTTTTTTTTTCCAAGAGAGATTAGGCTTGCTTGTATAGTTGTTTCAAAATGTGTTGCTAAGCGTTCTTCTATTGAGTGAATGAGTGATTCTATGCTTTCAACTCTGTCAGGTAGGGTACTCAGTTTGTTTAGCTTAGGAGAACATGATGGACACAGATAAAAGAATGTATCTGAATTTTTGACCATATCAGCTAGGTTTTTGTTTGCGTTTAAGCAGGCAGGTTGGGCTGGATGATCGCATAGGTGGCATTTGATGTAAATTTTGCTTTCATTGATGGTTTCAAGACATCTGAAACATGTGCAGGAGTCTTGGAGGTCATTGGTAGAGATATTTTTCTTTTTCAATGGTCCCCAACTCTTCAGCTTGGCCGGGGGGTGGATGGGGGCGTTGCCGACTGAGTGGGTGTGGCCAATTGGTTCCAGTCCTATGATTCTAGCCTTCTTTGAGAGTTCATGTTAGCCCTTCAAGGAAGGCCAGATCAAAAAAGCAGACCTCATGAGGTGTGAGGAATGCGACTGAAATATCAACAATGCCATCGTTGAAAACAACAACAATAAAACAACAGCATCTTGAAAATCTGCTCAACTTTCCTCTGAGCAAACAATAACAAAACAAAGGTGTTTTTTTTTCAAGAGGCAACTGGACTTCCTTGGTTTTTTTCCTTGAAGATGTTTCGCTTCTCATCCAAGAAGCTTCCTCAGTTCTTCTTCGGTTCCATCCTCCACCATTCAATCAGAACGGAAGAAGCTTCTTGGATGAGAAGCGAAATGTCTTCAAGGAAAAACAAAGCAAGATTAGTTGCTTTTTGAAAAAAAAAAGCTCCTTTAAGACAACTGGAGGACTGAGAATCTCCATAGACATCAAGGCAAAGTTATTTTGAGTCTCTATCGCATATTCTCTTTCTTGGGGCAATATAATCGTTTCCAAATCTCTCCTTAACAGCTCTCTCTTTTCTTCCTCCTCCCCAAGATCCTTTCTACCTTTGTCCACAATTTGACATCTCTGTGTAGGTTGACTATCTCTGTTCTTCTGAGATAATATTCTTCCCAGTCTATAGCTGTAGGATCTCCGAGTGGTTTCCCCCATCCAAAGATGTACCAGCCTGCCTTTGCTTAGCTTTCCGAGATCAGCCAAGGATAGCTAAATGCTGAAGAGAAATGTCTCTGAACAAACAGACAAACAAACATTTCTCCTGCTATAGCAATTTCGGAAGGAAATTCGAAATCCACATCATCAATCAAAAGGGTGACTGTGCCAGTCTGGGGTACAGGTGCTCCCCCTTGTGTTTATAAGCTATTCCTGCAGGTCTATTTCAGAAAAAAATGGGGAAACATCAAGAATAGATTATTGAGTAGAGTAGAATAGAATAGGGAATAGAATAGAATAGAATAGAATAGGGAATAGAATAGAATAGAATAGGGAATAGAATAGAATAGGGAATAGAATAGGATAGAATAGAATAGAATAGAATAGAATAGGGAATAGAATAGGGAATAGAATAGAATAGAATAGAATAGAATAGAATAGAATAGAATAGAATAGAATAGGGAATAGAATAGAATAGAATAGGGAATAGAATAGAATAGGGAATAGAATAGAATAGAATAGATTAGGAATAGAATAGAATAGAATAGGGAATAGAATAGAATAGAATAGATTAGGAAATAGAATAGAACAGAACAGAACAGAATAGTATATTAGTGTTATTAAATACACAAGGAATTTGACTATGATGTAGAAGCTCTCGATGTATATGCAGAACAGCAGAGTAATACTCATATAATGATACCAATAAGAGAAGGCAGTAGAAAAGATGAGAAGGATGATATTAAAACAGCCATACTACATGGGTATCTTCTGAACATCAATAAGAGAAGGTTTCTAAAACAGGAATCCCCGCAGAAAGCCCAACATTTAAAATAGCTTCCTTGCCGTCTTCTCTCTTTAGTGGACCGACTGTTTCCTTGATTTTTTTCTTGTTATTTATATGTTGGAAGAAACTTTTTTTATTATCTTTGGCTTTTGTTGCAAGTCTTTGTTCGTTCTGAGCCTTTGCTATCCTGACTTCGTCTTTGCAGATTCTGGCTATCTGCTGATATTCTGCTTTAGTTGTATGTCCTTCTTTCTATTTTTTGTACTTGTCCTTTTTTTCCTTCAATTTGCCAGAGAGATCTTTGTGTAGCCATGCTGGTTTCTTTTTGGATTTCTTGTTTTTCTTTCTCAGTGGTATTGTGCTGGTCTGGGCTTCTATGATCATACTTTTTAGCGTTTCCCAAGATTCTTGAGTTGTTTTCCCCTTTAGGATTTTCATCCATGGAATCTTTCCCAAGTTCTCTCTGAGTTTATTAAAATCAGCTTTTATGATCATAAGTCAAGGACGAATTCCAGTTAAGAATTTGATTCTAAAATAAGTTGTGGATTGAAAAAGCACTGAGGACAGGACAAGAAGCAACGGATGGAAACTAATAAAGGAGAGAAGCAACTTAGAACAAGGAGATATTTCCTCACAGTGAGAACAATTAACCAGTGGAACGACTTGCCTTCAGAAACTGGAAGTTTTTTAAGAAGAGATTTGACACCATTTGTCTGAACTGATACAGGGTTGGACTAGAAGACCTCTACGTTCCCTTCCAACCCTGTTATTCTATTTTATTCTATCTATGTGAAATTACTTTTCCAGCATCAGAAATACTGTTTTTTTTTTAATTGCAATGCATTACCAACAAGTCTTGCAACGTATGATTGTGATAATACAGGTAGTCCTCAACTTACAACAGTTCATTTAGTGACCATTTGAGACGACAATGGTACTTAAAAAATGACTCGTGATCGATTTCCACACTTATGACTATTGCAACATCCCCATGGTCACCTGGTCAAAATTCAGAAACTTGGCAACCTGCATGTTCAATTGGCATCCTTCAGTCTCAAGGGGTTATGGTATCGTGCTATGAAACCGGTAACTGCCACTTCCCATTGTTGTTTCATTGCTGTATGCAAAGCTGGAACATCCTCTCCAGAGCATGAGGCCTGGATAATTTAATATGGAGGATAAACTGTTACCCAAGCAGAAGATTCCCCCCTCTTCACGTCACTGAAATAGTGTCATGCCTCTGTTGGAGTCTGACTCCGAGGAAGAGGAGGAACAGCCAACAGGGAGTGGAAGTGTGGCTCCGGAGGTTGTGGAGGAAGCTGGGGAAGGGCACAAGCTGGTTGGGTAGTCAGAGGAAGACCCAGGCCCATCTCCTCTTTATCCTAGAGCACGCAGGGAGGAGAGGATAAGGGAGAAACATGAATGGCATGGTCTACAGGGGAGGAAGGGGCCCTGATCCCCTTCATGGGCTGCAGCTGTGAGGACTGCTTAAAAGGACAAACTGTGTATGGCCCAGCGCTGGAAGCAAAGCGTGTTTTATTCTTGTTGGAGCTTATCTGTGTTTTGGCTTCCTCCCAACTGGGGTGGGCTGCATTGTCTGGTAGAAGCCTGCAATTAATCATCCGTGCCTGCCATAGTAATTCCTTCAGTGTGGTTTGTGTTTGGTTTTTTTATTTCGAATTAACTTTACTTTGGGTGCAGACTGCATGTGCTCCCTTCCTAAACTGTTTTCTTTAAGAGTTTGATTTCCAGCCAGGGATAATTGGACATTGGGACCAAGTTGGAGGCATTAAAGGAACTTTATTCTATTTTTGCGACTTGGGTTATTTTTGTGTCATGCCCTGGGTCTAATGGAATAGCAGAGCCAATACGGTGAATTCCAGCTGTGTCACAGGAGTTACCAGAACGTGATTGTACACTGTCACGAACTACTTCCAGGATTCCAGCTCCAAATTTTGCCTTGAGGTTGACTCCAGAAGCCTTTTCCAAGAATAGATATAGCCACAAGGCAGAGGACGTTTGAAATCAGAGTTTCCCTTCTCCTAGAAGATGGTTCTACCGTTTTACCCGCCGTTGGGGCATGAAGCCCTCTTCTGCCTTCAAAACTGTTGACCATCTTCAACCTACATGCATTAACAGATAACAGATAACCAGAGTTGGAAGGGACCTTATAGGTCATCTAGTCCAGCCCCCCGCCCAAGCAGGAGACCCTACACCATTTCTGACAAATGGCAGTCCAATCTCTTCTTGAAGGTCTCAAGTGATTAATTGATTATTAATCAATTAATCTTATTACAGTTGCAGTATCCTGGGGTCAGCTGATCCCCTTTGGTGATCCTCTGCAGTGATTCACTTAACAGCAGTGGCAAGAAAGGTCTTAAAATGCAGTACAATTCAATTGTCTCACTTAACAACAGAAAGTTTGGGCTCAGTTGTGGTTGTACGTTGAGGACTGTCCTATAAAGGCATATTATACAGCTGTGTGAAAAAGTCCTTTAAACTTTACGGTTTATGACATTTTTTGGATAGGCCATTGATTTTATGACATGCCGCCTGGTGATAAGCAATAAGGGCTGGCCAATTTCATATTAATAACCATGTTTGGTTACCTAAACGGTCCTTTTCAGGCCCACAAACAATAAAAATGTTAACAAAACACTAGCATCGGCCTTAGTAATTGCAACAGGTGTGCCACTGGGTATGCATCAGTTAATCTGTTTTCATAGACATTGTAAGCATTCAAGAAAATTCACAATCCCCATCCAAACAGCACCAAATTGCAAAAAGCTTATGCTTTTCACTTAAAAATCACCAGTATTTATTTAAATATAACAATATTTGCACAGCAGTTAGCATAAAATATCATAAAATCAATTGCCTATCCAAAAAATGTCATAAACTGTAAACTGTAACCGTAAAGTGTGCAGGACTTTTTCTTACAGCTGTACTTTATATCTTCATTTTTATTTTCTTTACTGAATTATTTCACTTGTCTTTTTAAGAACTTGTTGTGTTTGTTTTTGACCCTCCTTACGCGAAGTTCCCTGGTTATCTTCCACCTGTCCTCTGTTTCTTCTGTTGCTTATTTTGTTATTTCCCTTGTCTCTTCTCCCTTCAACCGGTTCTCCTACAATCTGTGTTTACTCCAGAACGGAAATCTTTGCCTTCCTGTTCTAAATATTTACAACGCCCTGGAGGCAAACAGCTTCCAAAGTTTGAGAAGAATGACTGCAACACAAACCAGCCAAATTGAATTTTGGAAAAAATGCTACATATGCCACAGGAATTAAGTGAACCTCACACAACACTTAAGACATAGCAGTCCCTGATTCTGTTACACAGAATGCTCTAAAATAAAAAAATACTTTGCAGCCCAAAACCCCTTGAATTCTTGTCAATGGTTTCACCTATAATTTAGGGCGAGAATAGAATTGGAAGGGATCAATCCCACGCTCAAGCAGGAACTCTATATCATTTAGAAGAGAATATTGAGTAGAAGAGAAGAGAAGAGAATATTGAGTAGAGTAGAGTAGAAGAGAACAGAACAGAATAGAATAAGCTAGAAGGGACCTTAGAGGTCTTCTAGTCTAACCCCCTGCTCTGGCAGGAAATCCTATACCATTTCAGACAAATGGTTGTCCAATCTCTTCTTAAAAACCTCCAGTGTTGGAGCATTTACAACTTCTGGAGTCAAGTCGTTGACGTTCCAATGATTAATTGTTCTCACTGTTGGAAAATTTCCCCTTAGTTCTAAGTTGCTTCTCTCCTTGATTAGTTTCTATCTGTTGCTTCTTGTCCTGCCTTCAGGTGCTTTGGAGAATAGCTTGACTCCCTCTTCTTTGGGGCAGCCCCTGAGATATCAGAACACTGCTATCATATCACTCCTAGTCCTTCTTTTCATTCAACCCAATGCCTGCAAACGTTCTTGATATGTTTTAGTCTCTAGTCCCCTAACCATCTTATTTGCTCTTCTCTGCACTCTTTCCAGAGTCTCAACATCATTTTTATATTATGACGACCAAAACTCGATGCGATATTCTAAGTGTGGCCTCACCAAGGCATTATAAAAACAAGAGCATTTTGGATTACATGAATGGGCACGCAAAACAAAAACACAACTGTAGTGCGTGTCAATCAGCCACCTCTGGGGCACAGGTTTGCAGATTTAGAATAGAATAGAATTCTTTTATTGGCCAAGTGTGATTGGACATACAAGGAATTTGTCTTGGTGCAAGTGAGGTACTAATACCACTCTATTAAAGCCTTAGTAAGGCCACACCTAGAGTACTGCATCCAGTTTTGGTCACCGCATTATAAAAAAGATGTTGAGACTCTAGAAAAACTACAGAGAAGAGCAACCAGGATGATTAGGGAACTGGAGGCTAAAACATACGATGAATGGTTATAGGAACTGGGCTTGGCTAGTCTAGGGAAGAGAAGGACCAGGGGAGACAGGATAGCAGCCTTACAATAGTTGAGGGGCTGCCACAGAGAGGAGGAAGTGGTCAAGTTATTCTCCAAGGCACTTGAAGGCCAGACAAGGAATAATGGATGGAAACTAAACAAGGAGAGATTCAACCTGGAAATAAGGAGAAACTTTCTGACAGTGAGAACAATCAACCAATGCAATCAAATCATACTAGGTAACAGTCAATATAAATTGTAAGGATACAAGCGACAAAGTTACAGTCTTACAGTCACAAGTGGGAGGTGAGGGGTGATAAGGAGTGATGAGAAGATTAATAGTAATACTAATGCAGACTTTGTAAATAGTTGAACAGTGTTGAGTTTAAGGTGTGTTACCATGAGTTGCAAGGACAAACTATGTTGTACAGCTGATCCTTGACATACAGGTAGTCCTCAACTTACAACGGTTCATTCAATGAGCATTCAAAGTTACAACGGCACTAAAAAAAAATCCCCGGTGACCATTTTTCACCCTTTTGAACCTTGCAGCAATCTCTTGTGATCATGTCATGATCAAAATTCGGACACTTGATAACTGGTTTATATTTATGGCGGTCATGACCTTCTGAGAACAGGGAACCTTGTTTCGCTTAATCAACCATGTTACTAACAAAAGCAATGATTTACTTAACAACCGTGACGAGAAAAGTTGTAAAGTGCATCAAACTCACTTAACAAATGTTCCACTTATTGACATAAGTTATATGTGCATAAGTGCACAATCGTGCCTACCATCCCTGTCCTATTGCCCCCAATTATTAGTTCCTATTTCTTGTATTTAAGCTTATGTTTATTCTTGTTTCTGTTGTATTGTAAGCTTTCAACAAATAAATAATTAATTAATTAAAATAAGTTTTGGGCTCAATTGTGGTCATAACTTGAGGACTAATTGTATAACTGGGACCAGAATTTCCATTATTAGGCCAGGCAGTTGCTAAGTGAATCGTCCCCAATTTTTACAACCAACTAACTGGAGTTGCTAAGTGAATCGTAAGGCCATTAAGTGAATCTGGCTTCCTCCACTGACTTGGAGTGGAAAATGCTTGGAAGGTCACAAATGGTGATCACATGATCCAGGGATCATTGTAAATACATGCCAGTTGCCAAGCGACCCAATTTAAATCACGTGATTGTGGGGATCCTGTAAACAGTTATAATCGTGCATACCAGAGGTGGTATATTCAGCAGGTTCTGACCAGTTCTGGAGAACTGGTAGCAGAAACGTTGAGTAGTTTGGAGAACCGACTGGCCCCGCCCCCATCTCTTCTCTGCCTCCCGAGTCCCAGCTGATTGGCTGGGTGTTCTTTGGTTGCTCTGTACAGGAGAATGGAGCTGGAAAGCAGGTTAGTGGGGTGGGGAGGGAATGGGATTTTGCAGTATCCTTCCCCTGCCACGCCCATCAAGCCACGCCCATAGAATTGGTAGTAAAAAAAATTGAATCCCACCACTGGCGCATACCACTTAGGACAGGGGTGTCCAACCTTAGCAACTTTAAGACTTGCAGACTTCAAACTCCCAGAATTCCTCAGCCAGCAAAGAATTCTGGGATTTGAAGCCCACAAGTCTTAAAGTTGCCAAGGTTGGAGACCCCTGACTTAGAATGTCTCTTTTTTCAATGACATTGTAGTTTTGAATAGTTGCTAAACAAATGATCATAAGCCGAGGACTATTTGTATTCTTCCCAACCCTTTGGAAGTTATTTAATTATTCAGTGAGGCAGAAGGAAATCATGTTGATTTATTTCATTCTCCAAAAGCACCAGAAGGCAGGACAAGAAGCAACGCGTGGAAACTGATCAAGGAGAAACCCAACCTGGAACTAAGGAGACATTTCCTGAAAGTGAGAGCAATTAATCAGTGGAACAACTTGCCACCAGAAGTTGTGGGTGCTCCAACACTTGAAGTTTTTAAAGAAAAGACTGGATAGTCACTTGTCTGAAATGGTATAGAATCTCCTGCCTGAGGAGGGGGCTGGACTATAAGATCTCCAAGGTCCCTTCTGGCTCTATCCTGATTTTGATTCTGGTTTGAGTGGATGGGCGTGAAAGGAATACAGACTGATATTTTTCCTTCTTTTCTTTTTTTTGGAAATTCCTGCATCTTCCTTTTATTTTTTATTTTATTTATTTATTTGATTTGCCAATTGTTTACAAGATAATAAGTATAAGTGTATACATTGTTGTGAATACATGAAATGGGTACATATAAGAAAAATAAAAGAAGAATAAGAGAAACAATAGGACAGGGACGGTAGGCACGTTGGTGCGCTTTATGCACGCCCCTACAGACCCTCTTAGGAAAGGGTGAGGTCAATAGTAGACAGTCTAAGGTTAAAGTTTTTGGGGTTTGGGGAAGAAACTACAGAGTCGGGTAGAGTATTCCAGACATTGACCACTCTATTGCTGAAGTCATATTTCCTGCAATCAAGTTTGGTGCGGTTAACATTGAGTTTGTATCTATTGTGTGCTCTTGTGTTGTTATGGTTGAAGCTGAAGTATTCATTGACAGGTAGGACATTGCAATGTATGATTTTATATACCATGCTTAAATCAGACCGAAGACGGCGTAATTCAAGGTTTTCTAGTTCTAGAATTTCAAGTCTGGTGGCATAAGGTATTCTACAGCGAGTAGAGGAGTGGAGAACTCTTCTTGTGAAATATTTCTGGACTTTCTCAATTGTGCTAATATCAGATATGTAATGTGGGTTCCAGACTGATGAACTGTATTCGAGTATTGGTCTAGCAATGTTTTGTATGCTCTGGTTAGTAGTGTGATATTACCAGAGAAAAAGCTACGTAGGATTAGGTTAACAACTCTTAATGCCTTTTTGGCTATGTAGTTGCAGTGGGCTCTAGCACTCAGATCATTAGAGGTGAGTATTCCAAGGTCCTTTACAGAGCTTGGGTCATCAACAAGATCTTTTGCTTGCTCTGGTCCACCGATATTACAAGCAGTCCTCAACTTGCAACAGTTCATTTAGTGACCGTTTCAAAGTTACGACATCTTTGAAAAAAAGTGACTTGTGGACTTTTTTTTTTACACTTTATGGCCATTGCAGCATCCCCGTGGTCACTTGATCAAAATTCAGACGTTTGGCACGTGGCTCATATTTATGACGGTCACTGTGTCTTGTGGTCACGTGATTCCCTTTTACGATCTTAGTCAATGGGGAAACCACATTCATTTCACTGTGTGTCTAACTTGAACACTGAAGTGAAATGGGGCAAAAGTCACTTAATGCCTCGCTCAGCCACATAAATTTTGGGCTCAATTGTGGTCATAAGTCGAGGACTACCTATATTAAAATGATAATAAAATAAATGTCCTTTCCACAGGTGAAGTATTCTGTCAGGTTTGGGTGGCAATTAAAAGGCAAAGGCTGCTAGTATTTTATTTTTTGTCTTCCCTTCCCCAAGCAGAACTTTAAGCAACATTATTTTTCAGATTTTCCCATAACGCTGAGTCAATTTGAAAACAGCAGGACAGCCCTCAAAATGCAAATTTTAATTACTGCAGAGCAGTATTGAACATGGGTTTGTGATCATATTTTTCTAGAGCTTGTGTTTCAAAGTGTTCCATGTAGAGGTTTGCGATGACAGGTGAGAGGGGTGACCCCATGGGTGCTCCTTCTATTTGTTTGTATTTTTGTCCGTTGAAGGTGAAGTATGTATTGGATAGGCAGTGGTTGGTCAGATCTAGGATGTGCTTGGGGGGGGTTGTATTTGTTTTGGATGACTGTCAAGGCTTCATTTGGGTGAAGAGGGATATGACATCAAAGCTCACTAGTAGGTCGCTGGGTTGTAAGTTTTGTTTCTTTATGATCTCGATGAACTGGAATGAGTTTCTTACGTGTGAGTTGATGGATTCTGCATAGGGCTGTAGTTGTTTGGCGAGAAATTTGGCTAGGTTTTGTAGAGGTGAGCCTATGGAGCTGACTATTGGTCTAAGTGGAGTTCCTTCTTTGTGTATCTTGGGGAGACCATAAAGCTTAGGGCATCTGGATGATTTTCTCTCTGGGTATGATTCTTTGCTGGATTTCTTCACTGATGGGGGAGGCTTTTATTTTGGATCTGGTGGTTTTTTCTAGGTAGGTGGTGGGGTCTGTGTTTAGGGGTTTGTATGTGGGGTCTAGGAGTAGGTTGGTTAACTTGGTTTGGTAGTCAGATGTGTTCATAACCACTGTCGCGTTGCCCTTGTCTGCTGGTAGGATTATTATGCTGGTGTCTTCTTTCAGGTTAAGTAGTGCAGTTTGTTCTTCTTTGGATAAGTTGCTTTTGGGCGGTTTGCTAGTGCAGAGGATGTTGGTGATTTCGAGTCTGATTCTATTAGCATCATCAGGGTTGGTTTTGGTCAGACTGGTTTCAACTCCGCATATGATGGTTTCTGTGGGGATGTGTTTGGGAGCGACAGCAAAGTTGAATCCTTTCGAAAGGACATTGGTTTCGGCTTCAGTGAGGATCTTGTCTGAGATGTTGTGCACTGTTTGTTTCATGTGTGGCTGTGAGGGGGGAGGAGTTTGTTTCTGGCGTTGTTGTAGTTTTCTGAGTTTGTTGGTGTTTGTCTTGAGGGTGGTCTGTGTTTCGGCTCTCCAGACAGCGAGTTGTTTGGATTTGTCCCAAAGTGCGGGGTGAATCTTGTTGCTGAGTCTGAGGTGAAGTGTGAGGAGATCTTTGTTTATTTGGTCTAGGAGGAATCTTTTTGTGTGAAGTTCATTTCTAATTAGGGCCAATTCTGTTCTTTTTAGGATGCGTTTGGTGGCTGCTGTGTTGGTGTGGAATTTCAATTGGAAGCTTATGGGGATTAAATTTTGATCTTGGCAGTTGCATAGGAATGCAAGGTCACATAAAATGGAAGCTCTTTGGACTTCAAGTTTTTCATAAGTCCTGGTCAGATGGTGGGTTTCCTCCCCGTAGAGGTGCAATATTTGTTTTCTGAGGTTTTCGTGGGTATTTGTATGTGGATCTTTGGTTATTCGGGTTTTCTCCCGCGTAGAATTGGAAGTATCTAGGCGATGTTTCGATCAATTCCATAGCCGAGACACTCATCTCCAGAATAAAATGCTTAGCCGACAAACAACACCTAAAAACCGAATTACACACTCTCACTAATGTACTAACAGCCAATGGATTCCAAAGAAAGAAGATTACCCACCTAATCCAAAAAGAAACCCCAACTGAAATCCAAGACAGAGAACAAGAGAACGGCAAAGCCCTCCTCCCATATATAAAAGGCACTACAGACAAAATCAGCAAGATCCTCCAAAAACACAACATTAAAACAGCATTCTGCACAAACAGAAAAATATCCACCATCCTAAGAAACCCTAAAGACAAAATCGAGTTAGAAAACCAAGGAGTATACGAAATCCCTTGCACCGCCTGTCCCACCACATACATCGGACAAACTAACAGAAGAATAAGTGTACGCATTGAAGAACACAAGAATTCAATCAAAAAAGAAGAACCGACCTCTTCCCTGGTCCAACACCTCAAAGCCACAGGACATGAGATTGACTTTAAAAATACCACAACTATCGACAAAACCGAACACTTCAACAACAGAATAATCAGAAAAGCCATAGAGATAGAAAAACGCCCACACAGCGTGAATAAACGAGATGATACCTCCCGCCTACCAGCCATTTGGAAACCCGCCCTCATGAACAAACGAGTACCTAACATGAAGAATGACACCAGACCCACACGCACGAGGGCCACACAAGATGCTACCACCACACTTCCATGTAGAAAACAGACTCACACCCACACAGAAGATGATACACGACCACGGACCAGAAGCCGTACCGCAGCTGCATCACTGCCCGCTTCAAATCCCTCCAACCCATGCATGAAGTGAACTGACGCCCACCATGAAGATGTGGCATGACCACGAACGCGAGGCCAAGGAGCAGGATCACAGTCACCAGCTCAGATCCCCCAGCAACTAAGACTAGCCTGAGCACAACCAAGCCCCCACCTGAACAGAACACACCCCCAGCCAATCAGAACACAGCCAAACCCCCAACCAATGAGAACACACCCCCAGCCAATCAAAGCACAGCCAAGCCCCTACCCAATCAAGTCACACCCCCACTGGCAGTTAAAAGGAGGAGGCAGCTGCAAGCTCACATTACTCCGAGAAGCACAAAGCCGAAGACACAAGCCTGAAGATGATGAATGAGACTTCATCGAAACGTCGCCTAGATACTTCCAATTTTACGCAGGAGAAAACCCGAATAACCATATATATATATATATATATACATACATACACAGAAGCCTGATGATGGCAGATGAGATTCTGCCGAAACATTGCTACAACTTTAAAAGCACAACTATAATGACGTGGGAAAATACTCAAAGCTGAATACCATTACATATATATATGTGTGTGTGTGTGTCTTCGGCTCTGTGCTTCTCAGAGTAACTTACTCTTACAGACTTACTCTGAGAAGCACAGAGCCGAAGACAAAAGCCTGAAGATGATGAATGAGACTTCATCGAAACGTTGCCTAGATACTTCCAATCTTACGCGGGAGAAAACCCGAATAACCAAAGATACACATACAAATACCCGCAAGAACCTCAGAAAACAAATATATATATATATATATATATATACATATATACATATATACATATATATACATATATATACATACACATACACATACACATACACATACACATACACATTTAGACTTTGTACCATTATAAATCTTATTCTTATACCTCTTTTTTTCCATTTGAAATTCTAATTTCACTTTTATGAACTTCCTTTCATGTCCCTCCATATGTTAAATTTATTCTGTACTTTACACTATTCTAATTTATTCTGATCTTTCAATTCTAGTGTTGCAACTATCTAGCTCATATGTGCTTTGTTTTCCATGTGGTGGCTGTTAAGCAAATCCCAGTGGTCGTTAAGCAAATCCGTTGTCTGCAGCAGGCATTGCTTACTGGAGACTGGAAGGAAAGGTGGTCACATGACCCCGGGATCCTGCAACTGTCTTAAATACACGCCACGTGCCCACATTTTGATCACGTGACCGTGGGAATGCTGCAACGGTCATAAGTGTGAAAATGGTGATAAATCACTTTTTTTCAGTGCTGTTCCAACTTCCAATGGTCACTAAAGGAACGGGTTGTAAGTCGAGGACCACCTGTATTGGTGAACTTATAAAGTCTCTGGGGATCATTAATTACTTAATGATTAATGAAGACAATCACACTTGGCCAATAAAGTATTCTATTCTATTCTATTCTATTCTATTCTATTCTAAATTAATTACTTTCCACCAACGGGGCCCCAGCAGCTACAGCTCAGCAGGGATCGAGCCCTACCCCTCTACGGAACCGCCCTCAGCCCCGCCCCCACGTAATTACGTCCCCAGCTCCTCCTCCCCATGGTAACGCCCCCCAGCGCCGCCCTACCGTGTCTACGCCACTAGCTCCGTCTCCTGCGGTAACGCCCCCCCCGCGCGCTTCCTTTCCGCGACGACGTCCCTAGCTCCGCCCCCCTCGGCGACGCCCCAGGCCCCACCCCCACCGCAGCGCCGCCCCTGTTGCCGTGGCGACCACTTTTCTAGGCCTGTTTTCCTCCTCCTGCGGCCGGCGTGGCCACTCCTCTTCTTCCACGGAGCCGGTAGTCGGAGGCAGCTGGTCGTCGCTCGCTCCTTCTCTCGGTCGGTCTCTCCGTCGGAGACTGGCGCTTGGTCGGCCGCCCCCGCGGCTGCCATGGCGGTGGAGGCGAGGCTCGGGCCTCCCGGACAGGCCTCGCCATGAAACTCCGGCCCGCTATGAGAGGTGGGTGGCGGGGACTTACCGGGCGGGAAGGGCCTCTAGTCCGAGGCTTCGGCTGCCTCTTGCGTCCCCCCTCCCATCCCGGCCGCTTGGAGACAACAACTCCCATCATCCCCTTGGCGGGGGAGCGAGGAGTGGGGAAGAGTTGGGCAGATATATATGCAGAAGTTAAGAAAGAGTGGACGGATGGGAGGCCACCAGGTAATCCCACTGTAATCTAAACCTGGGTTTTCCCATCTTGGCCCCTTTAAGATGGGTGGACTTCAACTCCCATAATTCCACAGCCCCCCCCTCCCCCATGGCTGGGCAATTCTGGAGTTGTAGTCCACCCATCTTAAAGCAGGCTGGCTGGGGAATTATGGGAATTGAAGTCCACCTTTAAAGCATGTTGGCTGGGGAATTCTGGGAGTTGTTGTCCGCTCATCTTAAAAGCTTGTTGGCCAGGGAATTCTGGGAATTGTAGTCCACCCATCTTAAAGTACACTGTCTGGGGAATTCTGGGAGTCGAAGGCCAGCCTTCTTAAAGCATTCTGCTAGGGGATCCTGGGAGTTGAATTCCACTTTTCTTAAAGAGGCCAAGGCTGGGAAACACTGGTCTAAACTGGGAAATCCCCTAGCCCTCATGGAAGTCATCAGCCACCCACTCACCACCCATTAATGTGTCCAGCCATGTCCTTGAAATGACCAGGAACTGGCCTCAATGAGGCCTGATTTTTGAATTGACTTGATATTCTAATTACTTCAGAGGAGTGAAAGAGAAGTATCGGCCCAACATTGCATTTTGGGAAGAGGGATTTTGTGGCAGGAGCTGCCTGGGCTCTGCCCATACTTAGGGGTATTGTAGTTCCTGCTGCTCTGGTTGCGCCAGTCATGCCCTGCCTTTCAAACAGGATTGGGGACTGAGTCGTAGCACTGAAGGGGATACAGAGAATTACTATTGTTAGGTGTTCTGCTTGTCACAATTTCCAAAGCACCCAAAGGCCAGACAAGAAATAATGGGTGGAAACTGATCAAGGAGAGATTCAACCTAGAAATAAGGAGAAATTTTCTGACAGAACAATCAGCCATTGGAACAGAAGTTGCCTTTAGAAGTTGTGGGAGCTTCATCACTGGAGGCTTTCAAGAAGAGGCTGTACTGTCGTTTATCAGAAATGGTGTAGGGTTGGACTAGATAACCTACAAAGTCCCTTCTAACTTTGTTAATCTAATATAATCTAAGAGCAGTGACTAATCCCTTTCTCAAAAAAAAAACAACTTTGTTTAATTTACTTCTCCTGAAGTGCTTTATTGATTGTGTAAAACTGGGCTGAATACAGGTAATTCTTGGTTTACAACTACTTGTTTAGTAAATGTTTGAAATTACTACAACACTGAAAAAAGTGACTGTTTATCACAATTACTATTGCTGCACTGTCCCTGTGGTTGCGTGATCAAAATTCAGGCGGTTGGTAACTGACATGTATTTTAAGATGGTTGCAGTATCCTGGGATCATGTGATCACTTTTTGGTAACCTTTCTGCCAAGCAAACTCAGTGGGGAAGCCAGATTCACTTAACAACCGTGTTACTAACTGAACAACTGCAGTGATTCACTTAATGAGTAACAGAGTTGGAAGGGACCTTTGTGGTCTTCTAGTCCAGTGGTCGGCAACTGGTGGGCCGCGAGAAAATTTTGGTGGGCCACAGAGAAATCTCACCCCCAGTGCCACCCACATGGCCCGCGGGAACCCTCCCCACCCACTCACTCCTTACCCGGCAAACTTGCCTGCTAAATTGCTATTTTTCCAACCATCAGCTGTTCTGCTGTGCTGGGAGATTTATATTAGTTAGGAAGCAGGAAATAGTTGGATTTCTTGCTTTCTAGCTAATCTTTAGATGTTCGACTCTGCTTTTAAGCACAGCCGAACCTCCCTTAGGACTGAAGGTTCTGTTATTCAGTGCAGACTCACAGCATGCAAATTTGAGAGACTGAGCTAGCCGATGGCAGATAGATAGGTCACTGAATGATTCTGTGAGCAACTCAATCTGCCTGCCTGCTTTGCTTGATTTTGGGTAAAAATTTCTCTTTTTTATATAAAAAATTCAATATTTACGTACATGGTGTGTTGTGAGTTAATTTTGTGAGTTTGTTTGCAAGCAAATTTTTGACAGACTGAGCTAGCTGATGGCAGATAGATATCTGAATGAATCTGTGATTATGTGAGCAACTCAATCTGCCTGCCTGCTTTGCCTGATTTTGGGTAAAAGTTGCTCTTTTTTAAAAAAAAAAAATTCAATATAAATATTTATAATAGTTACATACAAACCATGCCCAGCCAGTCACATGACCACCAAGCCACACCCACAAATTAGGCCATGCCCACAGAACCAGTTAGCGGTACTGGGGTTTAAAATTACGAGTTTGGTGGTCCCTGAGGTCCAAAAGGTTGGCGACCCCTATTCTAGCCCACCTGCTCAAGCAGGTGGACAGTGTGCTTTGCAATGCGAGCCCGTGGAACAGCACGCCAGCACATCAGGCAAAACATGTTGTAAAATGGGGCAAAATTCATAACAACTGTCTTGCTTAGCAGTGGAAATTTTCAGCTCAATTGTGATTGTAAATCAAGGACTATCTGTTACCAGCTGCCTTCCTAAAATAGGTGGCCAATGTCCTCACCCTCTCATTTGCAGGGGAGGGTAAAGAAATCAGTGGCTGGCCACCTCCCAACTTATGAAATGCCATTTTTCCAGTAATCCTGTCATTTAAAATGTAGATTTGGGGAAAAGTCCTTTGCTATTTTCTCGAAATCATCCGAGTTATAGTGCAAAAGACCTGGATAGCTCCAAATCGTCTACAATGCACTTGCAGAGCCTGGAAACTTGATTTTGTTCATTTGGTTCTCCAGGAATTTATCTGATTTAGGTGGAAAGGATGCCTCATTTTATCATGTTGGCGTGTTCCCCCTTCCCTACAGGGCTTGCTGATTGTGGTTTATAAACCTTAATTGATGTCTTCCTGTGCTGTGTGAATTCACCCAGGTGTGGCTTATTAAATAAATCCTAATCAAAGCCACATCACATAGTTTGTGATAGTTATAGTATGAACAGGATCATTCAGAAAATTACCAGACATTCCTTTGTCCAGAATATAATAAGAACTCCTGCCTTGGGCAGTGGGTTGGACTAGAAGACCTCCAAGATCCCAGCTGTGTGATTCTATGCTGTTGCTTTCTCGAGGACTTCTTGCTTGTCCCTTCCCCCTCTTTCCCTGGAAATCTTGGATTTACAAAAACAAACACTAGCCTGTTGGACTGGTTTTCTTCTTTACATATTTATCCTTACTTCTATGCCTTTCTCCCGGGGGAATTCGTCTCCCCTCCTTTTTCTGCTCTGAATATCAGAGGATCAGCCAACCAGGGGTATTGTCACTTAATGTCCTTTATGGCCACTTAAGGGGGTGAACTTGGCTTTGCCAACCTTGGCTGCTTTCCAGAATCTTTGCTTCACGGTGTATAAATTTCTGTAGGCAAAACAGATCCTAATTCAAAGGTGGTAAATGCCAAAATAAAAAGCTGTTTAATGCAGAGGTCTCCAGCCTTGGTAACTTTAAGACTTGTGGACTTCAACTCCCAGAACTCCTCAGCCAGTGAAGCTGACTGAGGAATTCTGGGAGTTGAAGTCCACAAGTCTTAACGTTACCAAGCCTGGAGACCCCTGGTTTAATGGGCTTCAGGCAATTTCCAGAGTTTTATCTCTGCATTAAAAGCTGGGGGTTCCAGCTGGTAAAAGTTGCTTTGGTGATTGCAATGTCCCATAAGCCGAACAATAAGAACAAAAGCCCCACATGAAAACCCAGGTTAGAGAATTGCAAGAATTCTCTTGGTAATAGGTTCCCACCTGCCAATTTCCTCAGTTGAGCCCAAAACTTCGGTTGCTAAGTGAGACATTTGTTAAGTGAGTTCTAGCCCTGGTTTGCGACTTTTCTTGCCCTGGTTGTGAAGTGAATCACTGCAGTTGATAAGTTGTTGTGGCCTGAAGAGGCTCTGACAAGTGCTCTGTGTTGGAGGCAGTGATGGGACCAGGGCCGTCCGACAGATATCAGTTGCCTTCGGAGTCGGACTTCAGTGAAGCAGAAGAATAGCTAGAGCCTGTTTTCCTATCTGTGGCTCCGAGAGTTCAGATAGATCTGATCTGATCTTCTGTGGCGTAGAGAGTCCAGCCCCACCCTGCTCTGGTGGACTGAGTCTGCGTTAAAACTGAAGCTCTGCCTTGCGCCGGGGCCAGCCACGCCCTGGCTTTTGACGAAGCACTTGGCAGACTGGACATGATTCTGGAGGTGCGAGATAAAAAAGAAAACACATTATTGCTCCCCACCAACCCACACCCAGACCAGACCAACCAGGGTGGGGCTGGACTCTCTACGCCAGTGATCCCCAACCTTTTTTTACGTCGCGGCCCGGTACTGGCATCAGCTGGGCGCCACGCCCCGGTACCGGCATCAGCTGGGCGCCGCCATCTTTTTTGATGAAAAAGTGCTTCCGGTGACCTCACGGAAGCACGTTTTCATAAAAAGATGGCGGCGCCAGCGCTCGGTGAGCTTTTCCGGGTAGAAATGGCTTTCTACCGGAAAAGCTAACGAAGTGCTGGCGCCGCCATCTTTTTGATGAAAACGTGCTTCGGTGAGCTTTCTACCTGGAAAAGCTCACCGGAGCGCTGGCGCCGCCATCTTTTTTATGAAAGCGTGCTTCCGGTGAGCTTTCTACCTGGAAAAGCTCACCGGAAGCACTTTTCATCAAAAAAAAGATGGCGGCGCCCAGCAAGCCAGCGGCCCGGTAGGAGTTGTTCCGCGGCCCGGTGGTTGGGGACCCCTGCTCTACGCCACAGAAGAAAACGAACATTCAGGTAAGCCAATGTTCATTTTCCTCTCTGTGGCTCCCAGAGTCCAGATAGATTGGGTAAGACCAGATCTATCTGGACTCTTGGAGCCACAGAAGAAAATGAACATTCCCAGTGTGAGCATGCACAGAGTTGCCAGAAGGGAACAGCTGAGGAACAAGGGCCGATTGGAGAGTAAAGCCACAGGTGGACAGTGAATGGCCCCTCCCCTAGAGTATAAAAGAGGAGCGAAAGGGGTGTGAGGCTTTGCAGAAGACAATTAGTTCACTCCAGCATGCTTGCCAAGCATTGCAGCGCATGAAAGATATCGGCCTGGTCATTCTCCAAGCCCGAAAAAGGTACAGGTAAAGGTTCCCCTCGTGCATCCATGCTACTCATTTCTGGCTCTAGGGCAGGGGTGTCCAACCTTGGCAACTTTAAGACTTGTGGACTTCAACTCCCAGAATTCCTCAGCCAGCAAAGCTGGCTGAGGAATTCTGGGAGTTGAAGTCCACAAGTCTTAAAGTTGCCAAGGTTGGACACCCCTGCTCTAGGGTGTAGTGCTCATTTCTGTTTCAAGGCCGAAGAGCCAGCGCTGTCCGAAGACGTCTCCATGGTCATGTGGCCGGCATGACTAAAATGCCTTCGAAGGCGCACGGAACGCTGTTCCCTTCCCATCAAAGTGGCTCCTATTTTTCTACTTGCTTTTTCTACATGCTTTCGAACTGCTAGGTTGGCAGAAAACTTCCCTTGATCAAACCCACACACACACACACCTACATGACTACAGATAGTCCTTGACTTATGATCTCAACTGAGCCCCGAATTTCTGTTGCTAAGCAAGGCAATTGGTTGTTAAGTGAGTTTGGCTCCGTTTTGTGATTTATTTTTTTTTGCTGCCGTTGTTAAGTAAAACACTGCAGTAGTTCAGTGAATTAGGCGGTCGTTAAGCGAAGCTGTCTTCCCTCCCCCCCCCCTTCACTTTGCTTGTCAGAAGGTTGCAAAAAGGGATCACGTGACTTTGGGAGAGTTCCTAAATACATGCCGGTTGCTAAGGGCCCAAATTTTGACCATGTGACCATGGGGAGGTTGTGACAGTTGCCATGTGAAAAACTGTTCCAAGTCACTTTACTCAGTGCCGTTGTAACTTGGGATGGTAACTAAATAAATAGTTGTAAGTCGAGGACAGCCTGTTACTACTGTGTTTCCCCCAAAATAAGACCCAGTCTTATTTTCTTTTGGGCCCTGAAATAAGCACTTATTTTCTTTTGGGCCCTGAAATAAGCACTAGAGCTTATTTTCAGGGGGGGGGGTTGTCTTATTTTTTCCCCCATGTACGGGAGGACCACTTCTTCTGCTTGTTCACATTTGGGCAGCAGGCTGAGTGATCCATTGGCGCCGCGGCTGCGAGGGAGGTGGGAAGGGGTAGAGCTGCCTCACATGCCCCACACTTGCTTACTGCAGGGCTCCCAAAACCAGGCCATCCATGCCCTAGCACATCGTTCAGCCTCCTGCTCTGTTGCGGCTGTGAGCAAGCAGAAGTGCGCCGCTGGCCACGTGGGCTCCTGCTACACGTGGCTGGTGCTACCACTGCAAGGCAATTGTCGAGGCATGGATGGCCTAGCTGTGGGAGCCCTGAGGTAAGGCAGTATGCTCACGGTGCTTAATTAGGAATTATTTTGTGGGTAGGGCTTGTATCAAACTCAAGGCCTTTGGGCCAGATGCAGCCTGTAAGGTGCTTGGATCTGGCCCATGGGGCTACCTTGGAAACAGCAAAGGACCAGCTCGTGGTGGCTCTGCCAGTGAAAACAGAGCTCGGGAGGGCCACGCGTGGCCGTCAAAGGCTCCGTTTGTGGCTACAACAGTCTTGCAGCCCTCTGCCAGCTCCATTTTCACTGGCAGAGGGCTGCAGGAGGCCGTCACGGCTGAAAATGGGATCCAGGAGCCCGTTTCATGGCACTCGGGCCACCACAGGCGGTCCTGGTAAGTGATGTCATGCTGGTCAGCCCCCCCCCCCCCAGCCCTCCTGAGGTCAAACAACCCTGATGTGGCCCTCAATGAAATTGAGTTTGACACCCCTGCCTTAGTCCTTAGACTAATATACCGCTTTATAGTGCTTTACAGCCCTCTCTAAGAGTCAGCCTCTTGCCCCCAACAATTTGGGTCCTCATTTTCCCACCTTGGAAGGATGGAAGGCTGAGTCAACCTTGAGCCTGGTCGGATTTGAACTGCCAAATTGTAGGCAGCTGGCTGCAGCAGAAGTAGCTTGCAATACTGCACTCTAACCACTGTGCCACAGAGGCTCATATATCATCATATACATATGATGCGCACGTGGCGAAAAAACACGCTAGGGCTTATTTTCGGGGAAACGCAGTGGTAGACCTTTCATTCCTAATCGATGCTGGTTCTCTTCTGACCGTTTCTTCCTTCCTTTTAGGAATCATCACACCCCAATCCAGATCTCGGAAGCAAGTCCGTTCCGTACCATGCAGTCCACCCCGAACGTTCGGCACACCGGACTCAACAATGGCCACAGTCACAGCCCCACCTGCCAGGGCCCTCACGCCACGAGGTCTCCCGGAGAGGAACCTTGCCAGCATGCAGGGGACGTTCACATCCAAATGACCTCAGCGGTCGGGGAGCCAGAGGCCAATGCTGGCTCCCGGCAACATCCGCGGTTGGGGACTCAGAGTTGGCCACATGGCCAAACCCCTGGCGAAGCCCGAAGTGGCCACTCTGGTGGTTCAGCCACGGAGGAACAAAGAGACAGCTCTCTCTCGGAATTCAAATACCTCCTTCAGTGGTTACACAGGAGCATCCCTTACATCTTGATTTTGTCCATCAAAATTATCGTGCAACATATCATTGGTAGTGTATCAACCTGTGGGTGTTTTGGAAACATCAAGGTTTTTTTTTTTTAAAGTGTATTTGAAAGTAGTGATGAATGAGTTGGGTATGGATCAGTCTGGACTTCAAGACCAGAAGTTTTGGACCCTAAAAAAAAAACCCCGGTGGGAAACTCAGCTAAATTCGACATCCTGTACAAAGGAAGCACGCCAATTCAATTTCCATCTTTTCTTTCCCCCACTTGATTTTCATAATTTTGATATGCGATTTGGGCTTCCGAGACCTCCCTAATGCTTTGAATTATGTTTTTTCAACCTCAAGGGCCAGTAACTCACTTTAAAATTAGACATGGATTTAAACGCTTTTTTTAACCTTTAAAAGAGCCTCAATCTAGGTAGTTCTTGACTTATAACCAATTGCTTAGTGACTGTTGGAAGTTATGACAGACTTCCTCAGATTCACGGGCTTTGGGTGCATTTTGGGTGCTTGGTGCCCATCCCCCATCCGCAGGATCCTGCAGTCAGGTGATCACAATTGGCATATTTTTTTGCCAGTATTTTGCAGTGTTTCCAGCAAAAAAATTCCCTTTGCAGGCAGTGGGTTTACTTTATGACCATTGTCATTGCTTAACCACCACCACAAAAAATATATATCATAAAATCAGGAGTGGAGAAGTGTTGACCTGCATAAGGATTGGCATAACTTACGACCATAATTCCAGGCTCAATGGTTGTAAATTAAGGACTACCTGAATCTTATTTTATGCAGGTAGTCCTCAACTTACAGCAGTTTGTTTACTGACCGTTCGAAGCTATAACAGTACTGAAAAAAGTGACTTATGATTATTTTCCACACTTATGGCCATTGCAGCATTTCTAGGGATGTGATTGACATTTGGATGCTTGACAACTGATTCATATTTATGATGGTTGCAGCGTTCCAGGGTCACGTGATCCCCTTTTGCGACCTCCCGACAAGCAAAAGTCAATGGGGAAGCCAGATTCACTTAACAACCATGTGACTCACTGAGCAACTGCAGTGATTCACTTAACAAATGTGGCAAGAGAGGTCGTAAAATGGGGCAAAACTCACTTAACAAATTTCTCACTTAGCAACATAAATTTTGGCTCAGTTGTGGTCCTGAGGACTGCCTGTAGTATTTTGGGCTTGAGGCCTAATGCGAACTATAGGTAGTCACAACCGATCGCTTAGTGACTGTTCAAAGTTGCAACAATACCCTAAAGTGACCGTTTCACACACTTGCAACTCCCCATGATCGCATGATCAAAATTCAGTTGTTGGGCCGCTGACTCATATGCAATGTCACCAGGCAGTGGTAGGATTCAAATTTTTCTACTGCCAGTTCTGCGGATGTGGCTTGATGGGCATGACAGGGGGAGGATACTTCAAAATCCTATTCCCTCCTCACCCCACTAACCTGTCTTCCAGTTCCGTTGT
This sequence comes from Notechis scutatus, assembly GCF_049901735.1. Taxonomy (NCBI): domain Eukaryota; kingdom Metazoa; phylum Chordata; class Lepidosauria; order Squamata; family Elapidae; genus Notechis; species Notechis scutatus. Next base: position 8,357,980 of record NC_142009.1, read on the forward strand.
CCTGTGCAGGGCAACAAAAGAAGACCCAGGCGATCAGCTGGGACTCAGGAGGCAGAGAATAGATGGGGGCGAGGCCAGTCAGAGGTGGGTTGGCCGGTTCTCCAAACTACTCAAAATTTCCGCTACCAGTTCTCCAGAACTGGTCTGAACCTGCTGAATACCACCTCTGGTCCCAGGGACAAGCGGAGTCAGGGCCTGTTCTGACCAAGGCTTCCTGCGACTGTAATTAAGTACACGCTTAGTTAAAACAACTTTTATTTTATTTCAATGCTGGGAATTATGTTCATTCCCAGCCGGTAATGAGTCCCAAACAGTCCCTCGAGATAAGCACCCACCTTTCTCTCCTTTGAATTGCTGCCAACAACTAAAGTGCCAAATGAACTATAAAAAACCAACCGAAGTACAAAGTCCACATACAGAGCTTCAAGGTTGAATCCGAACAGAGCGAACGACTTTGCTTCCTGCAAAGTGTTCATCATTGAAGTCTGACTTTTATTCCTTATGGGAGGGGCAAACACCTCCCAGTCTTACTCCCAAGTCGCCCCTTTTGTCTCAGCTGCTCTCGCCTTCTAGCAGCTCTGTGCACTCACGCACTGGGAACAGGCTCCCCTTGCTCCTCTGCCTCACTGCTGCCAGACTCCGAAGGCTCCGGAGTCAGCACCCCACTCCCAGATGGTCCTGGCCCCCTCTCTGCATCGGATGCAGGACCCTCGTCCGAGTCCTCTCCAGACTCCCGGACTGGCCCCCGTTCTTCCCCACTGTCCGATTCCTCTGCTGTCTGCACAAGCTGCCGGCGAACCACAACAGGTGCCATTGTAACTTTGAACAGTCATTAAACAAATGATTGTAAGTTGAGGACTATCTGTAGCAAGAAACACAGTTATTTTTTTATTTTTAATGTATATTCCATTTTCAGTTCCCCCCAGCAAAAGGGAGGAACGGATGGCTTCCAGTCCCTCTTTGGGGCATGGCTTCCCAGATTTGGATTTTTGGTTCTTAAGCTTCATCTTGGAGTTCAGTTTCCCCATTTGAAAGGGAACAGGGGATCCATCTTTTTTTTAAAATGCCATTTCTAACCTTTCCACCTCTGTTTTATGTTCTGTGCCTCCAGTAGAAAAACATTGCTAATGGGGGGAAAAAATCTAGGATTTTTTTTAAATTTGTCCTTTTGTTGCCATATACACAGGGGCTCTCAGCTCAAAGTTAGGGTGTAGATGGCCTGCTGTGTCAAAATATTCTGATTTCCTTCAAGGAGAACACTAAAGAACAGTGTTTTTTTCCAGTGGCAGCAACTGTTAAGACGTGTGGACTTCAACTCCCAGAATTCTCCAGCTGGCTGGCTGAAGAATTCTGGGAGTTGAAGTCCACACGTCTTAACAGTTGCCGCCGTTGGAAAACACTGCTATAAAATACACCTTTCCGGCACTTGCGATGCTACACTGAATGCATAGAGACACCCAAATTGACAAACAAATGCCCAATTTTTTTTTTTAAAAAAAAGCCAGGTGAAGCTGCACAGGAAAGATTTGAGGTCATGCTGTCAGAATGAATGCGGTTCTATTACATAAACTATATGAAAAATTTCACGGATACGTTGCCATTTGCTCTAATTACACTGCTTTGATTTAAGGAGTACAGGCTGTTCTAATTTGAGTTTCTGCTCCGTCCCCTGCATTTTGTACTACGTTTTTATTGCATAATGGTGCCGGGAGATAGGGAGGAATAAGGTGGAGAACTGGTTAGATTGGAAATATCGCAGTCAAAACACGGCATCTCCAAGCCAGCCTTTACCAAGTATTTTTCCCGAAGTGTTGGGCTCGTCCCATTCTAAGGAGTGCTTTCTGAGTCCTTGGCTGTTTTCTTGCAGAAGTTTCATTGCCCTACTAGGTAACATCATCAGTGCAAGTAGAGAGTGGGGTTTGCTCTCATTTTATGGCATGTAGAGACCAAAACCCCACTCCTTATTAGCTCTGATGAATTTACCTAATTGGATAAAGAAACATCTGCAAGAAAACAACCAGAGCACAGAGAAGCACCAAGGACCCCACAATCCTCCTCCTCCTCCTCCCTGCAAACCCCACTCCCCTCTAGCACTGACAGTGTTACCTGGTTGGGTAAAGAAACGTCTGCAAGAAAACAACCAAGCCCAGAGAGCACCGAGGACTTCTCATTTCAGCCCTTACAAATATTCTCCTTTTATCGGTCTCCCCATTTTGTTGTGGGAGCTACAAAAACGCTCTTTATTCATCACTGGGATTCTCACAAATTAATTAATTAGCCTAGGATCTTGTTGCACTTTAGGGCTGCAGTGCCCCTGTGTATAAAAAGGCCAGTTGTATTTGTCTCCTTGTTTAAAAGAGTGTTGTGTACTTCTTGCTTAATTTTGCCATTTGTTTCAAAGAAACTTGGGTTTGGTGCCTTTTTTGTTTTGTTTTTTTCTCTTTTGTTCTTTTTTTTTTCTTTTCCCCTTTTTGTTTGTATAATTGACCCTTTTTTCCTAACAGGAATTTCTCTGGGAATTGGGCTGCTCACAACTTTTATGTATGCAAACAAAGCCATTGTAAATCAGGTTTTCCTAAGAGTAAGTATCGATTCCTCCAGCACGGTTGTAAGTATTTTTAAAGCTTCATTTTACTCCGGAGATCGATACAAATTCTGGACAGAAATATAGAGTGTGGTGGTCACTTTTGTTCTCCCAGGCTATAAAATAGCATAGGTTTCTTTTTTAAGGCTTCCTTTTAAAGACAATGTTTTGTTTTTCTAAATACTGACCTGGGACGTTTTAGATAAACACACTGAGAAATTTCAGACTAAATGCCTGCAGACCACTGGATTATAGGTAGTCCTCAATTTACAACAGTTCATTTATTAACAGTTCAAACTTGCAACGTCACTGAAAAAAGTGACTTAACGACTATTTCACTTTTACGACCATTGCATCATTGGTTGCATGATCAAAAACCAGACGCTTGGCAACTGTCTCATACTTATGATGGTTGCAGTGGGTCACGTGATCCCCTTTTGTGACCTCCTGACTAGCAAAGTCAACGCAAGAGCCAAATTCACTTCACAATTGTGTCACTCAACTTCAATGATATGGCTAACAACGGTGGCAAGGAAGGTACAATGGGGAAACACTCACTTAACAACTGCCTTGTTTAGCAACATAAACTTTGGGCTCAATTGTGGTTGTAAGTCGAGGACTACCTTTATTTCAATAAACTAATTTTATTTTATATATGAGAGAGAGAGAGAGAGTCAGATTGTTCTAATGGTTAAGATAGCAGGCTAGAAAGTGGGAGGCCATGAATTCTAGTCCTGTCTTAGATGTGAAAGTTGGCTGGGTGAATTTGGGTCAGTAACGCTCTCTTAGTCCAACGCACCACACAGGGTTGTTGTGGGGAAAATCCGAGGAGGAAGATGTGTTGGATCTGTTTGCTGCCTTGAGTTATTTGCAAAAATAGTAAAGATGGGATATAAATTTCAGTGCTTTCTGACAAGCCAGCATCTTCTGGAAATCTATAGAGCAGTGGTGGCTAACCTTTTTGGGCTCCTGTGCCAAAAATTGTGCGTGCGCTTGTACGTTTGCACTTGCATGCCAGCATCCAGAAGGCAATGCATGCCCCCCCACGCCCCCTACGCATGCGCGCGTAATCCCCACCCACCCCGCCATTCCCTTACCTGCACTGCGCCTCACAGCTGATTTTCGGCCGGTTTGAGGCCTTTTTCGGCCTCCCAAAGGCTTGAGGAAGGCTTCTGCAGGCTTTGCAGGCCAAAAACTAGCCCCGTTTTGTCACTTCCGGTATTTTCGGAAAAACTGGAAGTGATGAAGTGGGGCTAGTTTTCGGCCTGCAGAAGCCTTCCTCAAGCCCCTGGGAGGCCGAAAAAGGCCTCAAACTGGCCGAAAATCAGCTGTGAGGCGTGTGCATGCCCAGTGAGGTCAGTTTGCCTGCAGCTAGCGTGTTGGCACAAATGGCTCTGTGTGCCCCCTGTGGCACGCGTGCCATAGGGTCGCCATCACGGCTTTAGAGCATAACATGCAGGCGTGGACTGCTGGGGCTTTGCAGGGGTTCGGGAGAGCCCCTAGCTAAGATTCTGCGCAGTTCGGAGAACCCCCAAATCCCGCCATTGGCTGGCCCCACCCACCCCTTCCCTCTCCTCCTAGGAGTCCCCACACGGCCCGTTTTGGGTGCGAGGTAAGTACAGGGCCTGCGCGGAGGCTCAGGGAGGGCAAAAAACCAGGCCTCCCGGAAGTTCAGGAAGACTGCATATGGGCCCATTTCCGGCTTCCAGAGAGCCTCATGAGCCCAGGGAGGGCAGAATATGCCCCCTGCCGTGGTGCAGGACGCTGACTAGGCCACGCCCACCAAGGGGCCTGCCCACCCAGCCACCGGGCAGAGAAGCCTTAAAATTTTTGAAGCCCGTCCCTGGTAACATGGCCTATAATATATGACAGGACGTGTTATTAAAGTTGGTCTTCCCTTATTTACGAAAACCAAGTGGGAGGTTGAAATATATCTGAATTATGTTACTTATTTGAAGGAAAACTGGTCAGTGAGAAAGCCACTTAAATTTCACTTGAACCTGTTTTTATGCTCTTTCGACATTCTGAGTGGCACAGGGCAGAAAAATTAATAAATACGAATAATATCAGAGGAATCAATCAAAAGCATCATAATTTGCATAATCTGTAGCTTTTTAAAATATTATAAGCTGTTATTTCTTTCAGTTTAGATACGTTTGTGTGTGTGTGTGTGTGTGTTTGTCTGTCGGTATCATTGTAAATACCTAATAAATACCTAATAAATACCACCATTGATTTATGGCCACAATTTAGCCCAACATTTGCGTTGCTATACAGCAGCGTTTCTTCTTTTGAGTCAGTTTCTTTTCTTTTTACAATCTTTCTTGACACAGTTGTTAAGTGAATCACTGCAGTTGTTAAATTAACAACACGGTTGTTAAGTAAATCTGATTTCCCCATTGACTTTGTTTGTCTAAAGGTCGCAAAAGGGGATCATGTGAAACTTGTACCAGCAGGGGGAAAAAAACATTATCTCTGATTTTCACACTTATGACCGTCGCAGCATCCCCATGGTCAAGTGATCAAAATTCAGATGCTTGGAAACTGGCATGTACTTATGACTGTTGGGGGACACATGATCACCACTTGTAAACTTCCCAGCTGGCTTCCGACAGGCAAAGTCGATCCGATTCACTTAACAACCGTAGTGATTCGTTTAACAAGTGTACTGATTCAACCACTGTGGCAAAAAATGGTTGTAAAATGGGGCAAAACATCACTTATAAACTGCCTTGCTGAACAGTGGAAACTTTGGGTTTGGTTGCGGCTGTGAGTCGAGACCACTCGCTGTGGGACAATTGAACAATTCTATTTAATTATTTAAAATAAATAAAAATTATTTTAATGTTTGCCATTCACATTTCATTCTGTCCTTCCTTTTACGTATTGTGTATCGTGAAGTACAATGTTCCAAAGTCTTTTTTGTTGTTGTTGAGCTCAGAATTTTATTGAAATGGATTATATCGGAAAACCATCACAGAATAACAGGGTTGGAAGGGACCTTGGAGGTCTTCTAGTCCAACCCCCTGCTCAAGGCAGGAGTCCTTCTACCATCCCAGTCAAATGGAATCACGTGATTCTCTTTGCCTCTTGGTTTAGCCCTGTGACGCTACCGATTGATCGACATTTTCTAAAATTCTTCTCTTGCAGGAAAGGTGCTCCAGACTACGGTGTATGTGGTTGCTACTGTTCTTGATGGGGTCATCTGTTTTCATCTATTACACCTTCTACTCTCAGTCGCTTCATTACAGGTAATTCAGCACAGACTTAATTCCCCCTATTGGTACAGGTAGTCCTCGACTTATGACGGACTCTCCCCTGCCATCCCCAATGTAGTAGAGGGTTCTATGATGGCCTACTCGTCATGGCCGACTCTCCACGGCCAACCCTCTGCGGGACAAGAATTATACTAATATCAAAGAAATGAAGGAATAGAATCATTAAAGAAAGGACGCAAAAGGAGGGACAGAACGAAATGTAAATGACAAAAATTAAAATAATGTCTTACTTATTTTAAATAATTACATTGAATTGTTCAATTGTCCTGCAACGAGTTGGCCGTGGCGAACTGGCCGTGGCGAACTGTCCTATTTCCAGTGTGCAGGTCGTCCTCTACTTATGAGGGACTTAGGATTCAGATCTGAATTTCCGATGTTCATCCTTCCGTTTCCTCCCCGCCCCCCCCCAAGGGTGGTGCGGTGGCCTAAAGGTGGAGCTCTCGCCTCACAGTCAGGAGGCTGTGAGTTCGATCCCAGGTAGAGGCAGATATTTCTGTCTCTGAGCGCATTGAGAATATATCTGCTGAATAAAACTCCGCATTGGCAACAGGAAGGGCATCTGGCCAGTAAGCACTCAGCTCCATTCAGTTGCCTGATTCCACCCTGCAAGGGATTCTGGGGTCGTTAAAAGAGGATGATGATCCTTCCATCCCATCCCCCCCTGAAGTTATGGGATCACATTTTAGACGCTTGACAGCTATCATAATTGGGCCCTAAATTTCTCTCACTAAGACCGTTGTTAAGTGAGTTTGACCGTTTTACGACCTTTCTTGCCGCAGTTGTCAAGTGAATCCCTATGGTTGTTAAATTAGCAACACGGTTGTGAGGTGAATCTGGGTTTGCTTGTCAGAAGGTCGCAAAAGGAGATCACACGACCTCAGGACACTGCAACCGTCATAAATACCGAGTCAGTTGCCGAGCATCTGAATTTTGATCACGTAACCATGGGGATGCTGCCAAGGTCCTAACTGTGACAAAAAAAGCCCCTTTTTTCAGTGGTGTCGTAACTTTACTAAATGAACTCTTGCAAGTTGAGGTCTACCTGTATATGATGAAGCCACCAAAATGCCAAAAATGAATGATAATCGGGGGTGGGGGTAGGGGGAATAGAAGACAATTTTCCGATGGTCACTAAATGAACTCTTGCAAGTCAAGCACTCCCATTTATTTTCCTCCCATTTGGATTCCTCCACTGTCCGTATTTTTTCTTAACATTTCCAGGCTTGTTTTTGTGTCCCAATGACCCTAATTCTCTGCTGTTTTTATGGTTTCTCTTCAAAGCTTGATCCTCTTAAATCCCAAGGTGGATTTTTGGAACTTCTGGGAGGTGCTCTGGATTGTGGGAATCACCGATTTCGTTTTGAAGTTCATCTTCATGAGCCTGAAATGCACCGTTCTCCTGCTGCCTTGTTTTATCATGTCTCTTAAATCCAAGGTAAAGGCACCGCTGTCTTTAATTTGATTTTAATTTAGCTGTCCTGCTGCTTTGGATGAGAGCAGGTTTTGCTGCCTTAACTCATTGGAACTAGGAGAAGATTCAGCCTGGGAATAAGGAGAAATTTTCTGACAGCGAGATCTATCAACGCGTGGAACAAAAGTTGCCTTTGGAAGTGGTGGGAGCTTCATCACTGGAAGCTTTCAAGAAGAGACTGGACTGCCATTGGTCAGAAATAGTTTAGGGTCTCCTGCTTGGACTAGGTGACCTACAAGATTCCAACTCTGTTAATCTGTTTTTTCAATGTGGCTACTTTAAGATAGGTGGGACTTCAACTCCCAGAATTCCCCAGCCAGCCATCGCTGGCTAGGGGAATTCTGGAAGTTGAAGTCTCACCCATCTTAAAGTAGCCAACTTGGACTGCCATTGGTCAGAAATAGTTTAGGGTCTCCTGCTTGGGCAGGGGTTTGGACTAGGTGACCTACAAGGTCCCTTCCAACTCTGTAAATCTGTAAATCTGTAAAACTCCATTTCCAGGGGTGCAGATATTGACTTGAAAGTGAGGGGAGTGCATTTGAAAGGGGCCGTACTGGTGAGTCCTTGACGTACGACCACAATTGAGTCCAGAACGTCCGTTGCTAAGTGAGAAAGTTGTCAAGGAAAGTTTTGCCCTGGTTTTATGACTTTCCTTGCCACAATTATTCAGTGGCTCATGCCTTTGTTACGGTTGTTAAGTGAATCTGGCTTCTCTGCCACTCGCCAGAAGGTTGCAAAAGGTGATCACATGACCCCACCCAGGACACTGCAACCGTCATAAATGCGAGCCAGCGGCCAAGCATCTGAATTTTGATCACACACGATTGTTGGGATACTGCAATGGTCGTAAGTGTGAAAAACGGTCATCAGTCATTGTTTTCAGTGCTATTGTAACTTTGAACGGTCTACGTTCTTTGTGCTGGAAAGGGGATAAAACTTTTACAGTGGGAGGCAAATCTTAGCCCCCGTGGCTCCCCCCATCGGTAACTTAAATTGAGACCCCCAAAAGACCGTTTTGACATGCGGCTTCTTGAATTTTGTGTCTTGAAAATACTTAGCAGTCTGCTGTAAAAAGAGGAGGGCACAATTGAGCCCCAAATGTCCCTCGCTAAGGCGGCTAAGTGAATGTTGCCTCGGTTTTACGTCCTCCTTGGCCACAGTCGTTAAGCAAATCACTGCAGTTGTTAAGTGAATCATACACTTGTTAAGCCCAATCTGGCTTCCCCCATGGACTTGTCGTGTCAAAAGCCAGCTGGGAAGGTTGCAAAGGGTGATCCCATGACCCCAGGACGTTGCAGCCGTTGCAAGATGGCGGCCAGGGAAGCTGATCAGGAATTGTCAGCACCTCAGCAGACCAGAGAGAGAGAGAGAGCTGCCAGAGGCTCAGCCAAGCCCAGGTCTGCTGGTTTAGAGGCAGCAGCCAGAATTATTAAATTAAATTATTTAATTTAATTATTAAATTAAAAAACCACCTAGGGCAGACCAGGCGCAGACAGAAAGCCTTGGATAAAGAATTCAACAAGGCTCTGAGGTAATCCAAGATGGCTGACAGTAGTGCCATCGCTTCCCAGATTCCTCATCACTCTGCTAAAGAAATAATTCCCTCAACACTGTTCAATTATTTACAAAGTGTACACTACTATTACTGTTAATCTTCTCACCACTCCTTATCACCTATCCCCTCCCACTTGTGACTGTAGGACTGTAACTTTGTCGCTTGTATCCTTATGATTTATATTGACTGTTTCCTAGTATGATTTGATCATTGATTGTACCCTATGACTATCATTAAGTGTTGTACGTTATGATTCTTGATTCTTAACGAATGTACCTTTTCTTTATGTATACTGAGAGTATTTACACCAAGACAAATTCCTTGTGTGTCCAATCACACTTGGTCAATAAAGTATTCTATTCTATTCTATTCTATTCTATTCTATTCTATTCTATTCTATTCTACTCTACTCTACTCTACTCTACTCTACTCTACTCTACTCTACTCTACTCTACTCTACTCTCATGAGGCCATGCAGCAGGACCAATTGGCAAATACTAGACAGTACTTGACAGCCTGGTCACCAAGTGGCTCCGTTAAATCAAGATTTGCATGGAAACCTCCAAATTAGAGTCAGTTGCCAAGTGCCCGAATTTTGATCACGTGGCCACGGGGATGCTGCAACGGTTCTAAGAGTGAAAAACGGTCATGTCATTTTTTTAAAGTGTTGTAACTTTGAACAGTCACTAAATGAACTGTCGTAAGTCAAGGACCACCTGTATTGCGTGAATGTTTCTTCTAATGTTGCATTTCCGCCGTTTCCCACAGGGTTACTGGTATATGCTGTTGGAAGAGCTTTGCCAGATCTATTCTAAAGTGGTTCCTGCCCCTGTGTGGTTTCGATATTTCGTTGGCTTTAGGGAATTGGATGGCACCATCGGGTGGAGTTTTGGCATCTTGCTGGCTCTGCTGTACCTTATCCTAAAGGTAAACATTTGTTTCCTTCTCAGTGTCTTATCCTGAAGAGAAAGGGGTCACCCTGGGAGCAGAGTTTTCAGTGTTACAGGCAGTCCTTGAGAGGGATTTTGGAGTCCCAGTAGACAATCCCTTGAATAGGAGCCAGCCGTGTGCTGCAGCTGCCAAAAAAGCCAACGCAGGTCTAGGCTGCATCAACAGAGGGATAGAATCAAGATCACGGGAAGCGTTAATACCACTTTATAAGGCCTTGGTAAAGCCACACTTGGAATATTTGCATCCAGTTCTGGTTGCCACAATATAAAAAAGATGTTGAGACTCTAGAAAGAATGCAGAGAAGAGCAGTAAAGAGGATTAGGGGACTGGAGCTAAAACATATGAAGAACAGTTGATGGAACTGGGTATGTGTAGTTTGATTAAAAGAAGGACCAGGGGAGACATGATAGCAGTGTTCCAATATATGAGGGGCTGCCACAGAGAAGAGGGAGTCAAGCTATTCTCCAAAGCACCAGAAGGCAGGACAAGAAGCAGCAGATGGAAACTAATCAAGGAGAGAAGCAACTTAGAACTAAGGATAAATTTCCTGACAAGTGAGAACAATTAACCAGTGGAACGACTTTCCTCCAGAAGTTGTGAATGCTCCAACACTGGAAGTTTTTAAGAAGAGATTGCATAATCAATCTCTGAAATGGCGTGGATTTCCTGCCTGAGCCCCAGAGGGTTGGACTAGAAGACCTCTAAGGTCCCCTCCAGCTCTGTTATTCTAAATTCTAAAATTACAACTGTAATTGAACCCACAATTTTGGTCCAGAGTCATAATAGTCATAAACTGTGACCCCATCTGATTTTACAACCTTTTTCGTGGCTGTCATTAAGCAAACCCATTGTTCGCGATGGGGCTGCAATTGCCAGAATCGGCAAATAAACACTGGTTGCTGGCAACAACTTTGTAAATCAGGGTCAGGTATCACAGGGCGCTGCAAACAGTCCATAAATGCAGGTCAGTTGCTCAGCACTCAAAATGTGGTCACACGACCACAGGAAAGCAGTCATTAGAACTTAGAATCCAGGCCATAACTCCCATTTTCGGGTCCATCGTAATTTCAAACACTTGCTAACCAACTGGTCATAAGTCGAGGAGTACCTGTATATGTAGAGGTACAACTTCTTTTTCCAGAATCCCTCTTCAGGCCTTAATATTATTATAATACTAGCAGGATACCCGTGGTTCGCTACGAAACTATGTGATTGGGCAAGTTTTTTGGAAGGAAAATAAGAGGGGAAAAATTCTGCCTCTGCCTACCAGCATCCATCGGTATTCATCTGGCTAGCATCCTGTCTGTGTGTGAGAGAGTTGAGGGCTGTTTGGAAACTGAAACAGTATTTGCAAGAAGGGGACAGGAAGGAGCCTGGGCGTGGCTTAGCTCAGCTGCAGTTGGAACATATTTTTCAGGTGGGGAAGAGGAGTAGAACTCCTTAGCATCAGAGCATGTTAATAATAATATGCAAAATACTAATAGCTCTGATGGTCATTTCAAAAAATCCTTTCTTAGTGAGCCCCTAGAAGCCAAGAGGAACATACGTGCCAAATTTCAAGTTTGTAGGCTTTGCGGTTCTGGAGATTTTGTGATGATGCATGAGTGATATTTCGCTTTTATATATATAGATTATCTGTGACTGTTGATTCTTTGTTTTCACACTCGGCAGTTTGACTCTGGGTGTCCTGTAGGAAAAGGGGGAATTAACTATGCTTGCTTTTGCCTGGGAAATCCAGAGCTAGTTTAATGTCAAGTGTCCAATTGGCAAATCCAGAACAAAAAACTCCTGGGACATAATTTTACCGAGAAATTTTGGGCTCAGTTGTGGTCGTAAGTCAAGGACTCCCTGTAGAGGATAAAGTCACACCCACTACTGGATTTTGGATTCCTGCTGTGATGGAGTTGTTCTCCATTTTCTAGGTAAGGTTAACTTCCCAGTTTGGCCTATACAGGTTAGTCCTTGAGTTACGACCACAGTTGAGGCCAAAAAGTCTATTGCTGAGGGAGACATTCGTTAAATGAATCTTTTGACGAACTTTCTTGCCATAGTTGCTAAATGAATCATTGTGTCAACTAAAAAAATACTCCTTTGGTCTTTTTAGTTGCCAGCAGAAAGGGAGTGGGGGAAAGCAGTGCGTTCCTTAAATGCCTCAGATAATCGCCTTGGCAGCCCAAAGCTGTCAGCGCACAAGAATATTGCTGGAGAGCATGATTGATGACTCTTGGCTATGGATGTGTCCCATTGGAGAATATACATCCAGGAGATGGGGGGGTCAAGGGTGAAATGAATGATGTGCCTTAGTGTCGGCTGCACCCAGGCAACGCCAACATGGTCACTCCTAATGAATCAAATTTTTTTTACTCTGAAAGATGCAGCTAGAGACTTATGATTTGAATGGGGGTGGATTTGTTGGAACCCTGACACATTGCAATTGTTAAGTTAGTAACACCGTTGTTAAGCGAATCTGGCTTCCCCATTAACTTTGCTGGTCAGAAGGTCCTAAAAGATGGATCATGTAACTCCAGGATGCTGCAACCGTCATAAATATGAGTCAGCTGCTAAACGTCTGGATTTTGATCATGTGACCGCGGGGATGCCGCAAAGGTCGTAAGTTTGAGAAATAGTCATAAGTCACTTTATTCAGTGCCGTTGTAATTTTGAACAGCCACTAAACGAACTGTGGTAAACTGAAGACGATTGTGTACTAGAATTTCGATGTGGTCTCCCATCCCAGAAACCCTTGCTTCATTTTCAAGCCCTGTGAGGTTGGCCTGATGTAGAATCTAGCATGCTAAGAAGCACATGTAGCGACTGGATTTTATGTGGTCTAAGCTTATAGGGACATGCCTATTAAATTTAATAATAGTTGCATGACACTTAAGCACTTCAATTGCTTCCAAGAAATGCTTTGAGTCTGAAACGCCAAGTGAACTATTATTATAGGACAGACCGTAATTCTTTTCTCTCCTGTTTGCTTTCCAGCTTTTGAGTTTTTTTGCACAACTGAAAAACTTCAGAAGGGTCTTACGGATATTTTTTACACGACCGGTGAGTATTTTTTTTAATCAATTTTTTTTTATTTTTCAATATAAACATACATATTTTGTGGACATTGTGCTGACTGGGTCAAGTCTTTTTTAAACAACAGTAATAATAATAATACAAATAAGTATGTGTTATTCTAATCTTCAACAATGCTAGTCTCTTTTCATAATCCATTTATCATTTTCCCATTAATTCATTTAAACATAAATAACATTTCTTTGCACCCTGTATTTGTTATCCCTAAATATTATTATTTAATATTTTTTAAGAATTACTCATTCCACCATAACTTCAGTATTCCAAATGTGTAGGATTACTAATAACACCAAATATTAACAATATTTAATCATTCCTGGGAGTTATCTCAAAACCCAACATAATTTCTAGTCCTTAATATTTTAAATTCACAATACACTTTAACACACTATTAATAAAACAGTTTAATTACCTAATCCTAAATTCCCATCTACTAATCTTAACTTATTTGGATTATATTATATTATATTATCTGTAAATTATATTATCTGTTGATGTATATACTATTATTTTCCCTTCATGTATTTTCCCATTTTATTAATATTTTCTCATTATCCATCATCTCTTAACCTTTTTAAAGTTCCATCGTTTATTGCTTTTTTTAGTCAGCCTAAACCAGTGAATATTTGTATGCTCTAAAGAGAATAACAGATAGTCCTTGACTTATGACTGCAATTGAGCCCAAAATTTCTTTTGCTAAAACAGTAACTGTCAAGTGAATAACAACTGCTAAGTAAATCAGTTTTCCTACAACCGTGGGAAAAGAGTCACAAAATGGGGCAAAACTCACTTAATAAATGTCTCACTTAACAACAGAGATGGGCTCAATTGTGGGTGTAAATTGAGGACTACCTGTATTAGGTCAAGCTATTCTTAAACAGGCAGCAAACTTCACACTCCCTTGTCCTGATGATGTTATCTAGTTGGGTAAAGAAATGTCTGCAAGCAAACAACCAAACTCAGAGAGCCACTAGAATGCCACGAGAATTGGTGTTAATTCTGTCCCAATGGTTGTGGTTCTTTGTGCCATATTTTATAGGATTATAAATACTAATATACTTCTTGATATCTATTAGTTTTGAGACAGAAGTTTTGATTTTTTTAAATCATGGTCATAGATATATGTCTTGCTCAAAATGTAAATAGAGGGCGATGTTTAAAGAGGCATGAAAGCAGTTGTTGGAAGGAAGGACTTGCTCCGTCTGAGCTTTGCTGTATAGCCTTCTGATTAATTGATTGATTTACTCATTGCATTGTTAGAGCTGCCCATCTCACAGAAGGTAACCATAACAGCAAACAATTAAAATTCTGAGTATTGCACAGATATGCGTGCTGTGTTTTCTCTCTCTCCTGTAAACATAGAGCCCTGTGTTAACAAAGAAGCTGGCAACTGTTGGGTACTCTCTGAGCTTGGTGGTTTTCCTGCAGACGTTTCATTACCAAACTAGGTAACATCATCAGTGTTAGTAGCTGGCAACAGAAAGTCTTCTCTTTTTATAGAAATAAAATTAGTCATACCCACACAGTTGCTTTGAAAAAGTCCAGAAATGTATGGGGCCAAATCCTTGGAGCCTTTTCTGATCTTTGTCCAGGAAGATCTGCTCTCTAATTTTTTTAATTGAGGCTGCAAAACGATCCAAAAATAAACCTGGGTTTAAGGTCAGCAAAAGAGCAGGATAGCTCTGGGTCAAAACGGCAAAGTAAATATGCTCTAAAGGAGAGTATCTGTAGTTCAAGGTTGCAATGAGGGGACCTGGGTGATCTCAGCACTTGGTGGCTTTCTTGCAGACGTTTCATTACCCAAAAATACGACTTTTGCCCTAAAACACAAGGGGGGTCGTCTCCGGTAAAACATTGCACTGGAGAGCGGGGGCGGAGCCCGCACAAAGCCCCTCAAGCCCAGGTCTCTCCCCTCCTCCCACCACCCACCACCCCCGCCGCTGGGCGGGGCCACGGAGGGGGGGGGGGGGGGGAGGGTCGGCGGGGCCCCAGCCACCCCGCGAAGGCCGGGGGGGGGAGGGGGGGGCGGCGCCCCCCTTCGGGCAGCGGGGGGGGCTTCTCCTCCCTTCTCCCTCCCCTTTGAGACCGGGGGGCGGCTGGGCGGGGGTGTCCACAAAAGTTCCGAGGGACCCCGCTGGGCAGGGCCCCCGGCTCCCGGAGCGCTTCAGGGTCCCGGGAAGGGCCGTGGGCGGGCGGACCCCTCAGCCCCTGCCCATCCCGCCTCCTAACATCATCAGTACTGGAAGGGAGCGGGGTTTTGCGCTGATGTTGTAACCTAGTTTGGTAGTGAAACGTCTGCAAGAAAACAACCAGGCTCAAAGAAAACCAAGGACCCTTGAATACTCTCTCTCTTCTCTAGCACCTCTGACATTATTTCACCCTCTTTCTCCTCTTTCTCCTCTTTCTCCTCCTCGCTTTGCAGAGCTACGGCGTGGTGGCCAGCAAGAGACAGCGTGCCGAAGCAGACGATCTTTGTGCCATTTGTCAAGCTGAATTTCAGAAGCCGGTTGTCCTCCTCTGTCAGGTAACACTCAGCGATGAAACTCTTGTAAGCTACACCTTGTGCACATGCACTGAAGTCTGCATGCCCGTTTTTCTTTGTAACAGCACTTCCGTAACAAGTGAAATCTTCATCCGCTTAATGTCTGTGGAGATTCTCAGTCCTTCAGGTCATGGTTGACCCCAAAGGTGCTTTTTTCAAGAGGCAATTGGATTTTCTGGTTTTTCTTTGAAGACGTTTCGCTTTCGCATCCAAGAAGCTTCTTCAGTTCTGACAGGATAGTGGAGAACGGAAGGATTTATATTCCTTGCAGGCAGCTGGTCATTTGCATCCTTTTTAGGGAGTCGTTGAGGCCACTTGAAGATTTATCTGTGTCCTCAGGGTCACCTGAGTGGTGCAAATGGGTGTGGAGGCTTCTTGGAACTGCTGAAAGGACTCTGTTGTAAAGTGGAGATAGGTGATATTGTACCCCTCCCCTTCTGTTGAGGGAGGGGTGTTCAACTTGGGAATAGATGGCCTCTTTGACCCCTCTTTCAAACCAGCAGTCCTCCCTGTCCAAAATGTGGACTTTGCTGCCTTCAAAAAAGTAGCCTTTCAGACGCTAAAAGGATGCAAATGTCCAGCTGTCTGCAAGAAATCTAAATCCTTCCCTTCCCCACCATCCAGTCAGAGACAAAGAAGCTTCTCGGATGAGAAGCGAAACGTCTTTAAAGGAAAAAACCAGAAAGTCCAGTTGCCTCTTGAAAAAAATAGCACCTGTGGGACTTCAGCCCCTTGGTTATTTAATCGGTCTTGCAAATATTGGGAGATCCTCTTAAGTCTGAATGTTTGACCTTAAAAAGCATCTTGTTACCAGATCTGAAACTGAATTTTAAGACATAGAGGAAGTATCTGAAAGCTTTTTGAAATCCCGTTAAAGGTAACCCTTGACTTTTAACCCTAATGGAGCCTGTTCGTTATGGTCATAAGTCGTAACAGTCCTAAAGTGGGTCATCCTGATTTTATGTCACTTTTTAAAAAATTGAATCACCGTGGCCGTTCAGTGGATGCTGTGATCATTCGCTATGGGGTGTTTCTGTGCCGAAAAGCGGAAGTAAACACCGATGTTGGGCAAAAACAAAAATCATGTTCACGACTGTGGGATGCTGCAAACAGTGCCTGGAATGTGGTTGTGTCACTGGCAGTGTGTGTGTGTGTGTGTGTGTGTGTGTGAGGCCAGCTGTTGTAACTTCAGAAGTTGGTCGTAAGCACCTTTGGGGGGATTTGTCATAACGTCAAACTGTTGCTAAGTGACTGGTCATAAGTCAAGGACTACCTTTAGGAAGTTCAGCATAACGGCAGAGAGAACAACAGAGTGACAGAGTTGGAAGGGACCTTGGAGGTCTTCTAGTCCAACCCCCGGCTCAAGTGGGAAACCCTATGCTGTTCCAGACAAATGCTTGTCTGATCTCTTTGACAAATCTCTTTGGCAGAGATTGACAAATCTCTTCCTGAAAGCCTCCAGTGATGGAGCACCCACAATTTCCAGAGGCAAGTAGTTCCACTGGTTAATTGTTCTAACTGTCAGGAAGTTTCTCCTTAGTTCTAGGTTGGATCTCTCCTCCATTTATTTCCATCCGTTGCTTCTTGTCCTGCCTTGAAAGAGAGGGAGATCTAGTTAGTCCCCCCCTCTTCCTTTGATACTCCTGGGGAATCATGCCAGCATACAGAAATGTTGACCCTGCCCTATAAAACTGCATGCATTTCTAAATCGATATTTTTCTTAACCAGGGAGGTGCAGTGGCTCAGTGGTCAAGACATTGGCCTTGTTGGCTTGCCCAATTGGGTTTGAAACCCGAGCGTCGTGCTACAAGATTGAGCTCCCATCCTCACCCCAGTTCCTGCCAACCTAGCAGTTCGAAAGCATGCAAATGCGAGTAGATAAATAGCTACCACTTCAATGGGATGGCAACAGCACTCCGTGACATCATGCTGGCCACATGACCATGGAAATGTCTTGGGACAGCGCAGGCTCAATGGCCATTGAAACGGAGATGAGCTGCATCCCCCGCAGAGCCAGCAAGAATTCCATTAAAATCCTTAGTAAAAAAATAAAAATACCTTTATTTTTCTTAACCGTTCTGAGGAGATTGGAGTTTGTTGGCTGCTGATTCAAAATTGCTCTGCGAGGATGATGGGGGAGGAGATGCTTCAAAAGAGTTTGCCATTCAATTCTTCATGCATTCATCAATTTGATTTAGAGCTGAGCACACCCGCTACCGGTTGAGTAACAGTTAAGGGTGTCAGTGAAGATTCCCACTCATCCAGGTAGAGTTTTCTGGAAGTTAAGACAACTAGAACTTTTTTTCTTGCTGGTTGGCTTATCCAACTGCTGCTTATCCAACTACAGGTCGTCCTCAACTTACGACTACCCTTGAGCCCAACATTTCCTTTGCTAAGGGAGACCTTTGTTCAGTGAGTTTTGCCTCGTTTTACGACGTTCCTTGGCCCGGTTGTTAAGGGAATCCCCTGCAGTTGTTCAAGTTAATGACACGGTTGTTAAGCAAATCTGGTTTCCCCATTGACTTTGCTTGTCAGAAGGTCGCAAAATAGGTTCGTACAGTTGTGGGACGCTGCAACCGTTATAAATACATGCCAGTTGCCAAGTGCCTGAATTTGGATCACGTGACCATGGAGAAGCTGCTTCGGTCAGAAGTGTGGAAAATGGTCGTGTCAGTTTTTTCAGTGCCTTTGTAACTTGGAACAGTCATTAAATGGATTGTTGTAAGTCGAGGTTATTGATCGCTTCTTTGGCCTGAGCAAGAAGGTTCAGGGTGTTCTGACCTAGGCTTCACAAAATCACGCAGCAGGCTCCTTATCCCGACAAAACCCCTTTTATTTAGGCTAATTTGAATTCCTATCATTCACATCCAGCAAAGTCCTGGCAAACATTCTTTCAAGGGTGAATTGCAACCACAGACCTTATCAGGCTTGGAGAATTGCCAGGGCGATAGCTTCCAAGCGCAACGCTGTGCAAGGAAATGCTTGGCAAGGAGTCTCTGTGAGTCACGAACAAAACTTCACACTAATTAAACGAACTAATTGTCTCCTGCAAACACCACTCCCCTTTTGCTCTTCTTTATTCCCTAAGGGAGGGGCCATTCATGGCCCACCTGAGCCTTTACTCCCAAGTCGACCCTTGTTCCTTAACTGTTCCCTTCTCCTGGCAGCTCTGTGCATGTGCACATCGGGAACAGGCTCCAGCTGCTCTTCTGCCCCACTGATCTCCAACTCCAAAGGCAGCTGATAACTGTCGGACAGTCCTGGCCCCATCTCTGCCTCTGATGCAGAGCCCTTGTCAGAGCCTTCCCCAGACTCCAGGACTGGCCCATGTTCCTCCCCAACCTCCTCACTGTCTGATTCTGCCACCAGCTCCGCTGGCTGCTGCTGGGCCACAACAAGGGGCACTCTTCTTGGAGGACATATTTCGGGTCCCTCTAACCAATTTACTCAGACTGAAGAAGCTACTAGGATAAGCAGTGAAATGTCTTGAACTAACAAGAAAACGAAGTCGTTGCCATGACTCAACTTCCAGATAATGGTTGACTACAAACAGCTTTTTCAACCACACGTAGCCTAGAATCCATGTTTAGATATAAGAACGGAGTCAACCGAGCCCTTTACAGAGTCCTCGAATTACAACAGTTTATTTAGTGACCATTCAAAGTTAGAATGGCACTGAAGTGTCTTATGACTACTTTTCACGCATTCTTTGCAGCGTCCCCACGGTCACGTGATGAAAATTCAGATACTTGGCAACTGAAAGTCACGTCGTATTTTTGACGGCAGCAGTGTCCCAGGGTCACGTGATCCCCTTTTGTGACCGTCTGACCAGTCAATGAAGGGAAGCCAGACTCCATTCTCAACCGTGTTGCTAACTTAACAAGACAACCGCAGCAAGAAAGATCGTAACATGGAGCAAAACTCATTTAACTCTTTTGCTTAGCAATAGAAATCTTGGACTCCACTGTGGTCGTAAGTCGAGGACTACCTGTAGTCATATTCCTAATGTCTATGAAGATTCTCAGTCCTTTAGGTCATGGTTGTCCCAAAGGTGCTTTTTTTCAAGACGCAACTGGACTTTCTTGGTTTTGCTTTGAAGACGTTTCGCTTCTCATCCAAGAAGCTTATTCAGTTCTGACTTGGATAGTGGGGAATGGAAGGATTTATATTTCTTGCAGATAGCCGGTCATTTGCATCCTTTTAGAGAGTTGTTGAGGCCACTTGGAGGTTTATCTGTGATATAGGAGAACAAACCGATCAGGACAAGATTCAGCATTTAAAAGACAAAAGCCACCCTTGAGGACAACAAAGTCCACTGAGGACCACTAGTTTGAAAGAAGGGTCAAAGAGGCCATCTATGTCAAAATAGAACGGTCTTCTTTCAACAGAGGACTAGGGGTAGGACATCATCTCTCCTGTTTAGAACACAGTCCTTTCAAAGTTCCAAGAAGGCTCCACACCTATTTGCACCACTCAGGTGACCTTGAGGACACTGATACACCTCCAAGTAGCCTCAACGGCTCTCCAAAATGAATGCAAATGACCAGCTGCCTGCAAGGAATATAAATCCTTCCATTCCCCACCATCCGGTCAAAGCTGAAGAAGCTTCTTGGATAAGAAGCGAAACGTCTTCGAAAGAAAAAAAAACACCAGAAAGTCCAGTTGCCTCTTGGGGGGAGCACCTTCGGGTCATTTACCTCATGTTTGCATGCTCCTCTAACCAAAGCAATCCCTTCTCTTTCCAGCACATATTTTGCGACGAGTGCATCGCTCTGTGGCTGAACCGGGAAAAGACGTGTCCCCTCTGTCGAACAGTCCTTTCCACTCACGTGAACAAGTGGTATGATGGCGCAACCTCTGCACAATTGCAACTCTATTAAACAAACTAAAAATAAAAGTGGCTGTGTGCTTCACAATATAGACTCATTTGAGCACCAGGCGTGCGCGTTGTAGAGGACATGACTGGAAGGAGGAGAGAGGGACACAGAAGGAATAGTGCTTTGTTCTCTCCACTGACTCTATTGGAATTCGTTCAGATTCTTACAGCCTGTATCCTACTTAATTTTTCATATGCTGCTGCTGGGAAATTCTCAAATTTCTGAGTATCTAAAGATTATTTTTTACAATCTACCAAATCAGCAATGGGGATACCTTGACTGCCTTCCAGTATTAACATCTGGTGTGTGCAAACTTTAGATTCTGAGGTACAAAATCCACCTTGTAGGATTTGGCATTATCGGGGTGCTTCTACTCATTGTACCTGGCCGTCACACAGCAAGAATCATGGAATCGTTTCTGCTTTCCATGTCTGTAAATCTCAACTTTCAATTATGCAAACGTGGATGAAATTTTCTTTTATTTTCTAAGTCTGAATTTTAAAGAACAAAGGTTTTGGCCTCTATTTTGTCAAAAGCAGCTAGATTTTTACTAAAGAGTTAAGCTGTATTTTAGCTATACTTTTTTTTAAAAAAATGTAGCGTATGATTGATGAAAATAAATGCAGTTTGAATCTGTCAGCCTGCAAATTTTTGTGTTAAACTTTTTTACATGTTTATAAACTCATATATTTTTTTTGCATTTATATGTATAACGACATGAATCTACTTGTGACCAAGGAATAGATGAGCACACTAAGTCTGTGGTGGCGCAGTGGTTAGAACACAGTATTGCAGGCTGACTCTGCCCACTGCCAGTTCGATCCTGACTGGCTCAAGGTTGTCTCAGCTTTCCATCCTTCCAAAATGGGTAAATTGAGGGGGAAGCTGATGGTTTCGTGTGAGTAGCAAATGCACACAGCTCCATTTGCACAAACAGCAGGCACCAGTTTGGGGGGGGGGGGTTGGGGACCTCTGCCCTATAAGGTGACTCTTGATAGCTGTATATGGACTGGATTCTGAATGGATGATTGTATACTTACTAACAACTCATCATTGACTTGGGTTCATTAGCTTTAATAATTAATCATCAAAATCCAGGAAGCCAAAATTAAACCAACTTCATCAGAAGCATGCTTCCTTATTCCGAGTCAATAACGAGTCTTATTTCTTTTTTTGGAGTATTTGGTAAAAGATGACACCTATTTTTCCCTATTTAGCTGCACATGGCACAAATTTGACTTCAAGAGACCTAACATTTCACCTGTTGGCGCCTAGCCACTCAGATTGGCTTGGAAACCCAAGTTTTTCCCTTCAAGAGCAAGAAATAAAAGAAATCACTATTCGGTCATTTGTTCAAAGATGCATTTAATTGCTATTTACACCCATCTGTTTTGAAATCAAGTATATTTTATTACAGTAAATAGTACAGAATGAGGTAAGAACCCTCATACCATTCCTTGTAAGGCAGCTGTAGTCGGATTCATAATGGATGGTTTAATACAGCCAGCTAAAGTTTTGCAGAAAGAACATGGTTTTTAAAAAGGGTACAGGTGAAAAGTTGTCATTGTGCATCACTGTTGAGTTCTTCCCATCCCCTCCCTTCCTTAAAAGTACCAGGGTGCAGACATTTTAATTAATAAAGATACACTGGGTAAGATAAACTGAAATGAACCCTGCATCGTTTCATTCTTCCGAAAGCATAAAAGCTTAAAAGCTGTATCCTGGTTTAGATAGACAATGAAAGCTTGTCATCATCAACACATCCAGTACATAGCTTCTATTTCAACAAGGGTTAACAAGCCTTCCAGATGGCTGGGGTTGCTAGACGAATTTGCACCTTACAGCCAGAAAGGGCAGAGAAAACACAACCTGAACTAGTTTTACACGGCTGCTGCCCTTCCAACCTGCATACACAGCAGTCTTAGGTTACCAGCAGAGAACAGTTGTAGCTCAGGATTGGGCTGTGGGATCCCTTAGTTGCTCTCTGAGCTTGGCGGTTTTCTTGCAGATGCTTCCTGACCCAGCTAGGTAACATCATCATTGCTAGAAGGAGAGGGGTTTTGCACTGCTGATGTCACCTAGTTTGGTCACGAAACATCTGCAAGAAAACCGCCAAGCTCAAGAGAGCACAAAGGACCCCTAAATCATTCAAAACACACCTACATTCTCCCCTTTTCCCCCTACAGCAACAATGCACCTTGGGCCAACGTGGTAGGGGAAGGAGTAGACCCTCACTAATCCACTTCCAGCCATCTGAGAGGCCAGTCCTTTGACATCCTGCCCCTTGATCATAAGGTCAGCCTTCTGCAATCTTCTTGGCTAAACCAGATAGGAGCAGGTGGCCTCAGGCTGGGGAAGGTTACCTCTTTCCTCCCTGAAGATTGTCATCTGCAGACCTGCTAGGGAAGTGATGGCGACCATTCCTCTTAACACAGTGGCTCCCAACGGTACCAGCGTTGTGGACTGGGGGGAAAGAGGTTCTATGAGAGGAGCAGGCATGCCCGCTTGCAGCTCCATCTGCGCCAGTGGCTGGCACTTGCATGCGCGTGTGGAACTCCATTGGTGCAAATGCCTGCCGCTCACACACAAATGGAGCTGCCTGCCTCTTGGGCAGCCCAGTTCCAAACAGGCCCAGAGGTTGGGGAGCCCTGCTCTAACACACGGATAGTTTCTCCCACGATCATAGGAACAAGGTTAACACTATAGACTTGAACATTTTCGTTATGAACTAGGTTAGAACACAAGGGAAACTGACCCACGGTGCCTGGAGGAAGCTGATGGCACTGAAGCAAGCTTGGCACGCCAGCAATGTCCATGCCCACAGACGGACAACCATGCGATCCAATGCCTCGCTTGTTCTGCCCTGCCCCTAATACGTCAGGCAAGCCGACCCGTTCAAATTATTTCTTATTATTTCCTCAAAGCAAACTCTAGTATACAATCAGCAGCACTGATTCTTAGCCGAACGAAAAACATGGTTCAAGTTATCAAGATTTAATACTTAACATTATATATATATATATATATATATATATATATATATATATATATATATATATATATATATAATGTTGTTAGCTTCAGCAGGTATTAACCCCAGTTATTTCTTCGTTATATAAGGAATACAAAAATCTATAAAAAAATCAAACGATAGCAAAAAACCCCAAGATTATAATTAAAAAAGCACAGATTGTATAAAATAAATCTTAATTACTATACCCCAATGGAAACCTTTTTTTTAAGACATTGTTAAAGAAAGCACTTAATTTCTCCAATAGACATTTCCATAGACGGTTGCAGTTTCTCGGGTCATAAGAGGGAATTACACTCTGTCTGAAGTTTGACACAATAACTATTATCTACAAGAAGGGCAGGAATCCAGGTTGGGAAATTGATTCTTTATACAAATAAATACAAGACCACCCAAATTGCATAGTGTGTGCGCTTAACTGTCCCAAATTGCAAATCCAAAAGTTTTTCACAGTTCAAAAGACCAAAAGGGGCACATGAAACTAACGTCTTTACCTCGGGGTATCCCACTCTGGCAACTTCTAAGACTTGTGGACTTCAATTCCCAGAATTCTGGGAGCTGAAGTCCACCGATTTTAAAAAGTGGCCAAGGTTGGATACCCTTGGTTCAGTCAATGGCACCATTTCATCAACCACTCTGCTAGGTTTTCCCGGCTAATCCCTCAGCTAAGAGAGGCCTGCTTAAGCAACAGCACACAACGTACGCAAGGTGATTGTAACCAGCCACAGAGAAGGAACCGCCCAAACCCGAAATGTGAGCATCTTGCACCACTCCAGATCCAGATTTCACGCCACTGGGGTGTGGGGTGAGGCACCTCTATAGGAAGGACTGCCTTTTTCTTGGTTCAGGACAAAGAAAAAGTTCCACCTGTCTCACTGGATGCCTCCCAGAGGGATCTTTCCAAGACTCGTCTATTTCCAGGCATATATGGGCTTCCACCCCAAGAATTCTTCTCGAGGGTCATGCTGGCTGTGGACTTCTGGGAGTTGAAGTTCATGCACCTGGAAATGAGCACGGTTGGGAAAGGCTGTCCTAGAGCCACAGGGCTGGCTGACAGCTGGATTTTCCAAATGATGCAGGAGAAAGGAAGTGAGCCCCTTTCCTGGCCCTGCCAAGACCCTCCCCCAGGCAATGGCGGCCTTCATGTTCCTGAGGACCACAAGCCTGAGTCTCCCTCCCCTCCTCTCCCTTTCAGACTCTTCCCCAATTGTGCTATTATTCCTCTGCAAAAGGAAACCATGCCACTAGCTAGTTGACATGACACCACACACTAAATCTGATGCAGGTGCCTGTGGAAGAAGAGTGGAAGACCCCTGATCCAGCTCACCCCCAGATCCTACTCTCATCCAGAAATGTCTCACTATTCACACACGACACTGACTGATGCTTGGGGACATGGGAAAGGGTCTCATTTTGGAGTGGCCCATGCAAAATTTAGGAGATTGCTGGCCCACAGGAATTAAATCTCCTGTTCTAGAACAGGAGTCCCCTATAGCTTGGTCACTTTAAAGACTTGTGGGCTTCAATTCCCAGAATTCCCCAGCCAGCATGCTTGAAGACAGGGGCCTCACAAACTTGGCCACTTAAGGCTCGTGGACTTCACCAGGCCAGTCATGATGGCTGGGGAATTCTTGGGAGTCGAAGCCCACCCGTCTTACAAGCGGCTGAGTCTGGAGGCCCTTGTTCTAGGACCTGAAGGAGAATCGCTGCCCCTTTTGGGTGGGACTTTCATTTCCAGGATTGTGTCTTTAATTTTGCTCCTGGAGGGGGGAAACCAAGGTAGGCAGCTCTACACTCAAGAGAGGTGAGGCCGTGCTCACCAGTCCCCCCCCTCCCCTCAACACGTTCCCCCCCTCCCCACTGACTTCTGGAACAGCTTGGATCCGAGGTGTGGAAAAGTACCGTTGGGGGAAAAGAATCCACAGAAGAGGTTCTGGCTAGATTCAAATTAAAATATAGTTATGGCTCAGATCCTATGGCTCAAGGAGAGAAGCACAACAAAACATCACAAAAACCCACTTAAGTAGCCACGGTTGCAGAATGGCCAGGTGTAACAAGCGGGGGAGGGGGGAAGCAAAGGATGCGCACCCTGTCCCAACAATTCACTCACCCACACTCTACACTAGAGTAAAACTCTGTGGACAAAAATTCACCCTTTTCCCCCAGCTGTAGCCATGGAAATGCTTTCTTTAAGGCAGGAAGTATTTAAGTTAAGGTAAAGTTACCTTTATTTAATTCTTTGTACCTGTGACGGTATAGTCATTTGTGTACAGGTTTTCTTTCTTTCTTTTTTTCCTCTTCAATAACAATCGCAGAAACATAAATAGCAAGTCTTCTCAACATTTCCTAAAATCAAAGTTGCAAAAGTTCTCTGGAAGACATTCATCGAAGGCCATCGTAATACTTGTGTGTTTCTGGGTTTTTTTCTTCCTTTTTTCCCCTCAATACAATCAACGGATGGCTTGCCCCAACAGAGAAGTTATACGGTCGTCCGTTACAGAGATGAACAATGGAACAATTATGGGGTAAAACTATCTCTTCTGAGCATTACCAATCGGCTGCAACACCAAGGGAAATGTGCAGGTTCTTATTTTTATTTAAAAAAAAAAAAAAAAGATAGCCGTCTGCTAAAGCTTGTGCCCCTTTTGCGATAGGTTTAAGCCCTCCTTGGCACATGCCGGGGTCTTGAGCAAAACTATATAATCAGCATATAAACAGAGATTAAGTTCCTGATAGCCAGAATTCTGGTTTCAGAATGACGAGAATATAGGACAAGACACTTGGAATTCCACACAGCCACCAGAACTCCAGACCGGTAGGGCAAAACTTGAGCTGGGGGGGTTGGGGGGGGGGGGGCGGCGGGAAAAACGTCACAAAGACCTCAGATTAAAACACGGGATGTCCGCACATTAGCCAAGGTTTTAGCACAGCCAACGGCCCGATGGGGGGTCCTTTTTAAAACGAAACAAGACAAGGGGAAAAAAAGTATTTAAACAAGATAAGAGAGGGTAAAACTCTTACCCTACCAATCTTGGCAACGTAATGAACAGTGATTTATTATTATTATTTTTACAAAACCATTATTTCAAATATAATTAAGAAATGTTCAGTCTTGCTAACTTGTTCTCTCTTTGCTGAGGGAAATCAATAATTCCGTAATGTTCCAACTGTGGGAGACTTTTTCATAATGAGTCCCTTCTAAAAAGGGAAGAAAAAAAAACTAGTTGAAAAATATAGAGATTTATATATCTATATATCTAATATATCTATATATAGTTTTCTTTAAAAAAAAAAAAGATTCGTTCGGATTGTTTTTGCACGTGGAATCCTAATGGTTGGAGTTAAGCCTCGGACCCTCTGGTAATTTCTTAAAATTGCAGGAAGCCCCCTGAAGGAACTTGGTTGGGATTAAATACTCAGGTAGAAAAGGGCCAGGCTGGCATTCTGCAGATTTGCCCAGGGGGCATGGACTTCCCAGGGGGGGCACAACCACGCAGGAGAGCCAGAGTCTACTCTCCATCCCGTTAGCTTCAAGCAATTGACTTGGGGGGAAATCTTTTGATAAAGAGTGGAAAAGATGCCACGCTGCATATCGGTTAGCGACTGTGCCTAAGTTGCGTAATACCTTCTCTGTCTCTCTTTTTTTTTGCTCATGTCCTGTCTTTTATGCACCATTGATTCAAAGGAGGGAATGAGCAGGTGGGGAAAAAGAGAATGGAGGAGGGAGGGAGGGAGGGAAGGGGAATCCATCTTTTTTTTTTGTTTCATTCTTCTTTTCCGTTATTCTGTGCAATGACTAACTTGATACCATCACTGAGAAGAGGGTGAAAAGAAAAAGCCACAAGAGGTCTCGTCTTTTGGCAGGAAGAGGGCGGTGAGGCACAGCTGCCTCGCAGAGAGTTGTCCTCGTCTTCTGCTGTCGCTCAAGCCGGGGGTCGGGGGAAAGGACTGCGGCTGATGATGTCATAGGTTCATGCGCAAGTGCTCTGGTCGTTTGGAAATGATGGGGAAGGCTTGCTTTTTGTATGGACCGGTGTTGGGCTGCCGGATCGGAAGAGGAGCTGAGGCTTCCCCGCAGACTGTGACATCCATCTGTTCAATCCCACCCGTCTCCATCGGATAGTCCATGGGCGGCTGAGGATTGGCCACGCCAGAGGAACCGCCTCGGCCCCAGAAGTCGCCTGGAGAGAACTTGACAGGGCTTTGGAAGAGAAGCAGCAGCCATTAAAAAGGTTTTATCAAAAAAAAGTTTTTATATCTATACCTATATCCATCCATCATCTATCTATCTATCTATCTATCTATCTATATCTATCTATCTATCTATCTATCTATCTATCTATCTATCTATCTATCTATCTATCTATCCTCTATCCATCCACCCATCCATCATCTATCTATCTATCTATCTATCTATCTATCTATCTATCTATCTATCTATCTATATCTATCTATCTATCTATCTATCTATCCATCTATCCATCTATCCATCCATCCATCCATCCATCATCTACCTACCTATCTACTCACCTATCATCCATTTATCTATCTACCTACATCCATCAATCCATCCATCCATTATCTATGTCTACCTACCTATCCACCTACATACCTACCTATCATCTATCCATCTATCTATATCCATCCATCTCCCCCCCCCATCTCCCTCTCCTCATCTTGTGCAACTCCCAGAATTCCTCAGCCAGCCATGCTGGATGGAGAATTCTGGGAGTTGAGGTCCACAAGTCCTCAAGTTGCCAAGGTCGGAGACTCCTGCGCTAAGCCAAGCATTTGAGAGGCAAAAGGTCAAACCATTTTGTACATAAGATCAATAACTGCATCTACATTGCCACTTAAAGCCAAAATATGCCAAGTATCTGTGTAACTTAATGGCGGGGCCAATGATGCAGAGGTTCTGCATTTACATGCACCCCTTTTCCAACCTGGAGATCCCCGCAGGGCCGTCAACTACCAAGAAGGCCTTTTCACCCTCTTACTGACTTATTGTCATTTTATGGCACCGACAGGATTGTATGGAATCATGTTTGCAAATCTTTGGATGAAAAATCAACATTCCCATGCAGCCAAGATTCTCAAGCTTTTATGAAGAGCAGAGGCACATGCTGTCACTCACAAAACATCCGGCAATGGGAAGAGACAAATACCTGATGGGGGTCCGAGGACTGCCAATGAATCTGCGTGGCGACCGGATTTTTGGTTCAAAGGAAAACTTCTCTTTTACGCTTTCAAGTACGGATGGAGCCACATACGTGAAACCCTGCAAGGGGTGGGTGGGGGGGAGAGAAACGAGGGTGGCCGGTGACCATCCCCACCAAAAGAAGAACTCAAACGAGGGCACCACATTGTGACGAAACCAAACAGGCCATGGAAGAACTAACCTCCCATCAATTTTGCTACGAGAACCAACGTATTGGTAGGAGCAACCAATATTGCCTAACTCAGGCTGATCTGTTGGGGCAGCTCTGGAGAGAAAGCTCCGTCCCTGCCATTTGCCTTAGGACTTCCCTTATAGTCAAGAAACACCACAGAAAAATATATTTAAAAGACATATATAGTGTCCACCACTTATTAATTTGTGAACTAGAACCCAGGTCACTGTCTCTTTTCCAATACGTGCCATTTGGTCTACCCAGCTGCCAAGAGTGTGCCTTCCCATTGAACTGTGACTCATTCCCATCGTCTGGGAAACAAGAACTTGGATCCTTACTGGTCCTACGGTTAGTCCTCGGTTTATGACTATTCGTTCAGTGACCACTTGAAATTACATTAGTGCTGGGAAAAAAATGGACTTGTGATGCCTGATGTTACACCTGTTGCAGAACCTCGTGGTCAGGCAATTAAAATTCAGGTGATTGACAGCTGTACTGCAACTCTCCGTTTGCAAATCCCTTGGCGCAACAACCATGACTCTCAGTTAACCGTGGCAACTGGGAGTGCCAGATTGTAGTCACTAAGCAACGGAGTCATGTGACATTTCATTTTACAACTGGTGTGTCCAATCTGCACCCTAAGGACTGCATGCGGCCCTGAACAGCCAATAATGTGACCCTGCAAGATCCCAAAGGTGCTTTTTTCAAATATTGGGAGGATCTCCCGATATTTGCAAGACCAATTAAATAACCAAGGGGCTGAATTCCCCACAGGTGCTTTTTTTTTTTTCAAGAGGCAACTGGACTTTCTTTGAAGACATTTCGCTTCTCATTCAAGAAGCTTCTTCAGCTCTGACTGGAGGGTGGGGAATGGAAAGATTTATGCTCCTTGCAGACAGCTGGTCATTTGCATCCTTTAAGAGAGGCCATTGAGGCCACTTGGAGGTCTGTCTGTGTCCTCAGGGTCACCTGAGTGGTGCAAACGGGTGCGGAGCCTTCTTGGAACTGCTGAAAAGACTGTGTTGTGGACTGGAGATAGGTGATATTGTATCCCTCCCCCTCGGTTGAGGGAGGGCTGCTCAATTTTGACCTAGATGGCCTCTTTGAGCTCCCTCTTTCAAACCAGCGGTCCTCTCTTCACAGAATGTGGACTTTGCTGTCCTCAAAAGTGTTGTCTTTTAAATGCAGACTGCTGAATCTAGCACTGATGGGTTTGTTCTCCTATATCACAGATAAACCTCCAAGTAGCCTCAACAACTCTCTAAAAGGATGCAAATGACCGGGTATCTGCAAGAAATATAAATCCCTCCATTCCCCACCATCCGGTCAGAGCTGAAGAAGCTTCTCGGATGAGAAGCGAAACATCTTCAAGGAAAAACGAAAAGTCCAGTTGCCTCTTGAAAAAGCACCTTTAGGATGACGATGACCTAGATGACTGGGAATCTGCATAGACACCCTACAAGATCGTAAATATATATATGTATTAAAAAAAACAAAGGAAGTTTGTTATTTATATACATGCATTTTATTATGTATTTTATAGGTAGCCCTAAACAATTTCTCTTCACTCAGGGCAGCCAAGGCAAGCCAAAAGATTGGACCTGCCGGCTGCACAACCTCACTGCTTTGCAGTGGAAATTTCAGTCCAAATTGTGGTCGTTTAAGTCGAGGACTACCTAAGCAAGAACTGAACCGGGGAAGCGGCTTAACAGATTCTGCAGACGTTCTTCCATAAATCCAATCCCAGCAGCAAGGCACAGCAAGGAGGAGGGAAATAACAGAGTGAGGAACTTTAGGTAGGTGGATAATCTCGCTTCCTTCACACAGAGAGAACATTTGAGAATTTGAGCCAGAGAGCAAGCAGACCTGGTTGCCTTGGATGTGTCAGGATTCATCCTCAAATATTTCAAAAGTGCTTTTTCCAAAAAAAAGATGCTTTTTGCAATTGGACTTTCCTGGGTTTTTTCCCCCCTTGAAAATGTTTTGCTTCTCATTCAGTTTGAACAAGTAGCTTCTTGGATGAAAAGCAAAAAGTTTTCAAGGCGGAAAAAAACCCCAGGAAAGTCCAATTGCCTTTTGGAAAAAGCACCTTTGGGACGACCAGGACCTGGATGACTGGGAATCTCCATAGACATTCATCGCCAAACTTACTTACCAAGAAAACTTGGTTGGCACTTTCGCTGAGGGTCGAGTCATCGGGGCTATCAACAGGAGTCTGACGTGTAAATTTTGCATCAAATTGGCTCACGTCTTCTTCGGATTGCTTTGCAAAAAACAAAAGTTGAAGGAAGGGTTGTTTTTTTAAAAAAAATAGTTTAACAGATAAGCACAACAGCCTTTAGTGGAAGAAGACAAAGCTTCTGGACGGAGGAAGCGTTCCGTAGATGTACCACCTTGGAAGTCTGCTGGAGTCCTGCCGCCGCCACTGGAGGGTCCCCTTTTTGGACAACTGGGCTGAGAAATGAAGGCAAGGGGAAGGGGGAAGGGAGTCACGGATCAAAGAAAAGGAGGAGTGAGAAGAGATGCCTTCAAGGCCAAGACATCAAGGAGACCTCCCCTCCCAAGCACCACAATTAGTTGGACTCCAGAGTTCTAGGAAGTCTGAGTTACTGCAGCTATACAACAAAATACAGGTAGTCCTTGACTTACGACAATTGAGCCCAAAATTTCTGTTGCTGAGTGACAGTTGTTAAGCGTTTGGCCCATTTAATGATCTTTCTTGTCAATTGTGAAGTGAATCACTGCACTTGTTAACTCAGTGGCACGGTTGTTAAAGGAATCTGGTTTCCCCCATTGATTTTGATTGTCAGAAGGTGGCAAAAAGGGGATCACATGACCTGCAACTGCAAATGAACCAGTTGTCAAGCGTCTGAATTTTGATCACGCCATCATGGGGACGCTGCAATGGTTATAAGTGTGAAAAACGGTCGTAAGTCTTTTTTTCCCCCAGGGCCGTTTAACTTTAGAACAGTCACTAAACGAATGGTTGTAAGGTGAGGACTACCTTTAATAGCCAGGTGCATCTCTGAGCTCCAATTTATGGAAATGGATCAATGAATTCTCCATTTTGCAACCCAATGGTTTATGGGAAGCCCAGACTTCGGCTAGCTGTGCCAATCTTCTGCCTTCCCCTGAAGTGAAGGAGACACTTTAAAATTGGGGGGTGCATTTCAACCCGAAATTTAAAACTGAGGAAGAATCAGAAGTGAACTCCCTTGTGAAGGAAGTGGGACGCAGCTGAGTATTGATTCGGACAACTTTGGAAAGACAGGGCCAAAAACCCCATCTGGGTTGGGAATGCCACATGCCCCGATTCCCAAAATTTGGCTTATTTGGCTGGGTTGTGCCTGAAGATCACAAGCACGTATCCAAATTACATACCAATAAGGGTTTAAAAGGTGGCTCCACCTTCCGAGCTAGCAGTTCTTCCCAACTGATGTGTCTGAAGAAGGGATGACCCTGGGGGGAAAAAAAACCAAGGGGTTATCAGTCAACAACCAATCAAAGATAGCAAAACATGCCAAATGAGAGGTCCTTGATTTTGATCCGAATACAAACTGAAGCACACTGGTCTACAGCGCTTACTCGGAATAGGAACTGGGAGAGACAGAGCATCAAATAAAAACTGGGCAAAGC
Organism: Notechis scutatus; assembly: GCF_049901735.1. NCBI lineage: Eukaryota > Metazoa > Chordata > Lepidosauria > Squamata > Elapidae > Notechis > Notechis scutatus. The sequence continues at coordinate 8,390,379 of NC_142009.1, forward strand.
AACAATTGTTCCCTAAAATGAACTAAAGCTCTGTTTCAACCTCAGCAACCCCTTAGAAGCGAGGACTTCAATTCCCAGAATTCCCCAGCCAGCCATGCTTAAATCTTAAATTACTATACCCCAATGGAAACCTTTTTTTAAAGACATTGTTAAATAAAGCACTTAATAATTCCAATAGACATTTCCATAGATGGTTGCAGTTTCTCATACAAGAGAATTACACTCTCTGTGAAGTTGACACAATAGCTGTTATCTACAAGGAATCCAGGTCGGGAAATTGATTCTTTATACAAATAAATACAAGACCACCCAAATTGCATGGTGTGTGCGCTTAACTGTCCCAAATCACAATTCCTAAAGTTTTTCACAGTTCAAAAGACCAAAAGGGGCACGTGGAAACTAACGTCTAACCTCTGGGTGTCCAACTCTGGCAACTTTTAAGACTTGTGGACTTCAATTCCCAGAATTCCCCAGCCAGTCCTGGGAATTGAAGTCCACACATCTGAAAGGGGTTGCCAAGGTTGAGAATGGGCCATGCCCACCCCAGCTCCGCGAAGGAAAAACACTGTGATACGTCACCTGACATCAATGTGATGCAGCAAGTTTGACACCCGTGATCTAAGGTGTTGCTTCAAAATTGTTTATTTAGAATTGGTAGGACAGTGATGGTGAACCTATGTGACATGCGATGACATTTTAGTTGATATGCCGGCGCTCACCAACATATTTGACATTTGTGACCAGATCAGCTGGCATCCTTTCTACCCATTCCCCAGCCATCCTCCTTGTGCAAGGAAAGGCAAGAGAGAAGAACAGACAGCTCAGCAATTTCCCAATTTTTAAAATTTTTGTTATCAGTTTGAGTTGCCAAGCAGGCTGGCTTGACATCTCTCTGAAACTATACCCAAGCCCTTACTTACATCCAAGACACAATCCCTTTTGAAAGTTATTTTACTGGCCGGAAGAGAAGGGAGGACAAATCACAAAATTGCGTACCTGAACTTCTCCAGCGTCTCCAGGACCAGCTCCTAGACGAGAGGCAGCGTTTCTCTTTAGCAGCTGAAGAGAGGGAATAGATGCTTAAAACCAAATGGACTTTCTTTTAGAAAAAGTTACTTGATAGCTGTCAGACCTGCCCCAACCTGGTCCTTTAAGCAAGGAAGACCCTCAATTCAATTTGTTGTGACAGTTATACTTTTCTGAAGGCCAAGTAGATTACAGTAGAGCAAAGCCAGAACTGAGGTTTGCGCGGCAAAATTTTCCAGTTTACATGTCTCTTGAAACGCATTGGGTGATATGGGAATTACAGTTAAGAGTTCATCCTCAAGTTTCAACTTTCGAGTTTCAAATGTTTTATGAGTTTTTAAATCACCGTTGTTAAGTAAATCATGCGGTCGTTAAGCCTGGCTTCCCCAATTGACTTTGCTTGCCAGAAGCTGCCTGCGAATGCCACAAAAGGTGAGCATACGAAGCCAAGATCCGGCAACTATGGTAAATACATGCTAGTTGCCAAGCATCTGAATTTTGATCATTTGACCACAGGGATGCTGCAAAAGTGCAATGGTCATAAGTGTGAGGACCAGGCATAAGTCACTATTTTTCAGTGCCGTTATAACTTTGGTTGCTAAATGGATGGATGGATGGAGATTGAGGATGACCTGTACTGAAACTTTGTGAATAAATGTCCACGTGACTGATTCACCAACTAATTTCCAGGCTTGTATTTACCAAGATCACCAACTGTATACAAACAGACGCTGGAGACATTTTGTATTTTTAAAAGGCTTAATGAATATTTAGTAGTTATTAATTGGGGAAACACAAGCTTGCAATTCAGATCAAAGAACAATTCGGATGAAATCACTTTTGGTTCACTCTAAACTCAGACATTCAGTTCTTGACCTGCAACCATTCATTTAGTGACCATTCAAAGTTACAATGGCACTGAAAAAAGTGAGTTATGACCGGTTTCCACACTTATGACTTTTGCAGCATATCTGTAGTCATGTGATCATCATTTGTAACCTTCCCAGCCAGCTTCCAACAAGCAAAGTCAATGGGAGAAGCCACATTCGCTTAATGACTGCATGATTCACTTAACAACCACGACAAAAAGGCTATAAAATTGGGCACTACTAATTTGACAGCCCTATTGCTTAACAACAGAAAATTTGGGCTCAATTGTGGTCATAAGTCGAGGACTACCTGTAACTGAGCATAGAAGCTACAGGAGAGTAGCAAATTCAAAAAATTGCTATTGATTTATACTTGATCCAACCTCTGGGATTACCCTGTAAGAGTCTCACCTTTTTAAGCAGATCTCTGGCTTCTTGTGTGAGGTAGGGAGGCAAATTGAGTTTACACTTGAGAATCTTGTCAATCGTTTTCTTTCGGTTCTCCCCAGTAAAAGGGGGCTGAAAAAAAGAGAGGAGGAAAGAGAAGCTGTGAGAAAAATGCACCACATTATATAATGTCCGCTATCAAAACAAAATTCTGCTTGTGCTTCCTGACTTTTAAGCAGGCCTGTAAAAGCTGATTTCCAAACCTGGCTATTACAAAGTGGGTTTGATCTGCAGCTGGGGCTGTCTTAGAAACTAAAATAGTATGGGCGAGGATCTCAAAGGGACTTTTTCAGAAGGCAGCTGGACTTTATTAATTTTTCATTGAAGACGTTTTGCTTTTCATGCAAGAAGCTTTATTGGTTCTGGCAGGATGGTGGTGGTGAGGAGATGGAAGGCTTAGTTATGCGCATCCTTCCATCTCCCCCACCATCCTCCCAGAACCGATGAAGTTTCTTGGATGAGAAGCAAAATGTCTTCAAGGAAAAAAAAATCCGGTTTCCTTTTGAAAAAAATGCCTTTGGCACAACCATGACTTGGATGACTGAGAATCTCCCGAGATATGGATGCGCGCGATCACGAGAAATGGCAGTGATTCGATCATACAGTCATAACCATTATCTTGACTTTTTTGATATGCATGTGCTTGGATGCCCTGACTGCAATGTCAGCAGTAAGCGCATAAGGAATCAGTACTGCAAACCCAACAGGGATTCAATTTCCAAGCTTGCTGCAACCTCAAAAGTTTACGTGATTGGGGTGAAACATTCAGCCAGGCCAATGGAAGGAAATTTCCCTCCCAACAAACATGCTGTGGACATCGGTAAGTATTGTGAATTAGCATAAATGGAACTGCTATCATTCCAAGAAGCAGAATGAAATACAGGTAGTCCTTGACTTAAAGATTGGTTATTCAACAACCATTCGAAGTTATGATGGACTTCAAAAATAGTTATTTCTGATCTGTCCTCAAAGTTACAACTGACACACACACACACACACACCTTGTGACATGGTTGCATTTTAGGGTCTCGGAGAACCAGCTCGCATTTATGACTGTTTGGAGCATCCCAAGGTCTGTTTTACAAGTTTCTGGCAAAAAAAACAACCTCTGACCATTTGGATGAAAGGGTTCACTAAAGGCCATATGATTTGCTTACTGATCGCAGTGACTCACTTTATTGCCATTGTAAAAATAGTCTTAAAATAGAATTCGATGACATAGCGCCTCGACTTATGACACGACTTACAATCGATATTCCAGGCTCTACTGTGGTTGTAAAGACAAGGACTACCTGTTCACCAACGTTTTCTGAATAAACCAGACTGTAAATGAGATTTCTTTCAAAACCGGGAAATCGAAGCGCCCATGCTTAGGCAGAATTAAAAAACAACAACAACCACGTTGGTAAATTATTTAAAGGAAGGGAATGTATTCCAAAACAACAAACAAAACATGCAGCTTGTAAGTGTGCACCTACTGCTCCAGTCAGCATGTCATACATTAGTGCCCCCAAACTCCACCAGTCCACAGCACGGTTGTGCCCACTCCTCATCAGAATTTCAGGGGCCCTAAAAAGACATCAAATGCAAAAAGCAAGGATCAGCACAGCAGAGCACAGCGAACAGGTAACGATTATAATTAAAGACCCTGCGGACAGCACCAACAGCACCAGTTGTGATAGCCATAAATCAGTCAAGTATTTCTGGTTACAGCCACTCACCTGTGGTGAATAACCGTTACTTCTAAGGGGCTATCTTTGCTAACTTGCTATATGCAACACTCATGTGTCAGCGTCAGCATCTTGTAAAACAGGGTTGGGGAATGATTGTTAGGAATGTAAGTCACCTAACAGCTATTTGGGTTGGAAATATATAAACCAGGATAGACATTTTAATACTGTCTCTTTAAGAGAATCCTAAAAGTGTAATTGGGTGTGGTTCATCAAACGACCATAAGATGGAGCCAGAAACCTGGGTTGTTTAGTCTAGTCTCAGAAGAAGTCTCAGTGAGTCTCTGTTTCCTTCTGTTGGATTTGATGTAAGTCTGATACTGAACTGTTTTTGATACTGGACTTTGTTATTGGATTATCCCTGGACTAAAAACTGTCTGATCTTACCTGTGAATGACTTTGGACTGTGTTTGAACTTTGCTTTAACGTTTCTGGAAGTAAAAACCTACATTTACTGTACAGTGTATCTGTGTGCTGTGTGTGTATTATTCAAAGACTACTCTCAAATACGTCTCCCTGTATGCGCTCATTCTCCTAACGGGGAATTACCTCAACTGTTGAAGTCCACAAGTCATAAAGGGGCCATGGTTCCAACTCACCTCTGATGTAAAGTGTCATGCTGAGCTGGTGACAGTGTGAAAAGTTTAAAAACCAGATGCAAAGGTACAGGAGAAGGCGGTACCTGGCTTAACAGTAGTGCCCATGTCTGTGAGGGGGGTTTAGGTGTCCTGATGGATCATCACTTAAGTTACGAGCCACCAAGTGTGCTGCAGCTGTCCAAAAATCCAATGCAATCCTAGGCTGCATCGACAGAGGAGTGATATCAAGATCATGAGAAGAGATAGCCTGCACTAGTGAGGCCACATTTGAAATACTGTGCCCAGTTCTGGTCAACACAATATAAAAAAGATGTCAAGGCCCCAGAAAGAGTGCAAGTCAACTTCAAAACGGCCCACTGCAGCCATTTTTTTATTTCTCGGCTGCCACACAATATTGGAGAGGGTGAGAGGTTTGGAATGCCAGACCAGACAACAACACACAACCATCCCATGGGAACCAAGGTCATCTCCACAGGTGCCCGACAGAGAGGAATGACCAGGTAAGCTGCTAAATAAGCTAACTGGACAATATGACCTGGGACACCCAGGGGGAGGGAATCATGTACTCTTTTAATTATACTGAAACTATGGGAAACAGTTAAGAGTTGGTTTTGCTTTTATTCGTGCCAATATGATGTACCCGATAAGGAAGTTCCGAGAAGGATTCCAGTCTCAAGAGTTCTGAATTGGTTGGGTTTGTTAGTTGGAACCATGACATTAAACCAACTCTTTTAGCAACAGATGAAAAGGGGTCTGGAGGCTAAATCCTATGGTGAATACCTAAGGGAACTAGGTGCATCTAGCCCAGAGGTCTCCAAACTTGGCAATTTTAAGACTTGTGGACTTCAACTCCCAGAATTCTCCAGGCTGGAGAATTCTGGGAGTTGAAGTCCACAAGTCTTAAAGTTGCCAAGTTTGGAGACCCCTAGTCTAGCCTATCAAAGAGGAGGATGGGGGGTGGGGGAATGATTGGGCCAGTACTTAAGGGGTTGTCACAGAGAAGAGGAGATTGACTTATTGCCCAAAGCACCTGAGGCAAGAAGCAATGGGTGGAAGCTTGCTAGAGGAAGATCCAACTTGGAACTAAGGAGGAATTTCCTGACAGTGAGAACAATTAATCAATGGAACAGCTCACCTTCCGCAACTGTCAGTGCTCCATCACTGGAGGTTTTCAAGAAAAGTTTCCATCTGTCCAGGATGGAATAAGGTCTCTGCTTTGGACAAGGGACTGGACTAGAACAGGGGTGTCAAATTCAAGGCCTGCAGGCTGGATCTGGCCCACTGGGTGCTTAGATCAGTCCCACGGGGCCACCCTGGAAACAGCGAATGACCAGCCTGCGGCCCTCCAGAGCTCCTTTTTTGCTGGCAGAGGGTTGCAGGAGGCCGTCGCAGCCAAAAATGGAGCTCGCGAGCCCACACAGTGCTCAGGCTACCACAGACGCCCGACATGAGTGACGTCAAGCTGGCCATGCCCACCCTGGCCCCCCGAGGTCAAACACAACCCTGATGTGGCCCTCAATGAAATCGGACCCTTGGACAAGAAGACCTCCAAGGCCCCTTCCAGCCCTATGATTCTGTGACCTTTATTCAACATGTTCTGCAGCAGAGGTCATCTCAGTGACATCAACTCCTCAGTAAGATTTTTCAAATGAGTAATTTAGAGTCACCAGATAGGCATATGTGGTTATCATGTGACCCGATGTATGTGTTTTCATGCGAAGGATCAGTTTCATAGCACTGCATAATCACCTACCACATTAAACGGCATCTTGCTTCACAGATGCTGGAAGCCTTGGCCTATGACCCTAACAGTTGTGATGGTCATAAATCAGGCCAATAATTTGAGTTGACTTTATTTTACATTTTTTACAGCAATACACAAGCACAGTGGTCATAAAACAAGCCCAGTTTCTAATAGGGCAGAGTTTTGCTGAATACTGGAAACCATTTCAGGTTTTTAGCAAAATCATCGTAAAGTGCAGCCACATGATTGTAAGGCACTGCAAACCACCATAAATGCAGCTGTACTGCTGAGCATCCAAAAATGGTTGTGTGTGTGTGTCTGTGTGTATGGTTTTGTGTGTGTGTGTGTGTGTGTGTTGTGTGTGTGTGTGTGTGTGTGTAAACCAATGGAATTTCTGATCTGAACCCCCTTTTACCAGGTAAGCTGTAACTCTGAACACTCACTAAGCTGCCAGTTGTACTAAAACGTACTATATCTCTTTCAAATGATAGTGCATGAAAAACACTGACGCTCGTTATGACATTGATGAGATCTCAGTGGTACACGGACAGGGACACTCGTTCTCCAAAATTCAGGATGCCAGTCAAGAGACAAGCTTCCAAATCTTAAAAGGTCAGTCGTCCTGTCAAAACTAACATCCTCTCAAAAGCATTAAGCAGTGTGACCATAGTAACTAAGAGTGCTAAATCCTATTTCAAGCCCACTCTTCGGTATGAAAAAGCACTAAGTGACTCTAACCTCTATCTCATAGGGTCAATCGCACAGGAGAAAAATGGAAGTAGCGCATAGATACCCCACCGCCTATCTCCCCCACATCTTGCCAGGATAGGGAGCGAAGCACCAAGTGCCCTTGGAGGCCCGGAATAGGTCAGCCTAGGTCTGTGATAGGCCTCTGCCTCCCCCTCCCAGTACTCCACTTAAGAAAATCTGCATATTTAGTAAACAATTCACTGGGGAAAGCAGGGATGGGGTTAGGTTTGATACTTCAGTTAATGACAGGTGACCTGCAACCTAAATGGGCAGCCTCCGTTACTGTCCTGACAATATGCTGTCTTGACCTCCTAAATATAAATCCAAATAGCTAAATAAAATAAAATAAAATAAAGGATCCTGTAGGAACTTAAAAACAAGTCTTTTGGAGAGAAAAAACTACAGATTAAATTGACAAGATTCCTGCTTGCTAAAAAAAAAAAATCAGTTTCATCAGCCTTGTTCCTGGGTCATTTTGAGTGGAGATTACAGTAATTTAGTCCAACGCACCTGAAGGACATTCAATTGAGAGATCTTTTTCTTCTTCTCAAGAAATCCTGGGAGTGAATGAGTGAGTGTGTGCGTGTGCATACGCATGCGTGTGCTCTCTCTCTCCTAATTTAAACTGAAAACATTCATGATTTGCTTTGGCCACTAGGCAGGTTAATCTGAAGGGGAAAAATAAACACTTCTCCTTGAACACCATTTTTCTATCGGTATCAGCTGGACTTACATGTATTCTATTGTTCCACAGAATGTATGTGTGACTGTTCCATCGTGAATGGATTCTTTACACAGTCCAAAATCTGTCAGTTTAACGTGACCTGGAAAGAAAAAAAAATAAAGAAGTGAGAGAAGCACAGAAAACTAATGTACAGTTAAAATACACTTTTGACACACAAGCAGTAACACATACAAAAGGCCAACGAGTGGGAAATCGGTTGGCTTTCTAAACCCTGACAGGAGTGTAGCCTGGCAGGTACTTCGAGGACAAATATCCTGCAAACTAGGGGCCCACCCCTGAAAAGATCTGCTACTAAGAGGCCAAGCTCTGTCTCTTCTTTCACTTCCTGCTTCTTTTAGGCAGGTAAAATACAGTAGTCCTCGACTTACAACCATAATGAAGTCTGCATATTACGGTGGCAAGTCATGATGCTTGTTAAGCGAGGTACTTTTTACTATTTTTATTGTTTTAATTTTTTTAAATTTACATTTTAATATAGGTTTTGAATTGTGAGCTGCCCAGAATTATTTGCGGAGATGAGCGACTATAGAAATCAAATTGAAACAAATCAAATCAAAAACACCCTAATCCTTGTTCTCCCTATTATGGCTCATTAAATACCCTAATCCTGGTTCTCCTTATTACAGTTGTTAAATGTTAAATGGTCAATAAGCAAAGCAAGGGGAGGACCTGGGAAACCTAGGGGGGAGGGTGGGGAGGAGGGGGTGGAATCAAGCTATGTGGGAAGCAGACACAAGGCCTATCGGGACCCAGTGGAGAAAGTAGGCCCAAGGCCTGGGGGACCAGCACCACAGGAGGGTATGGGGGGGGGAAGTGCTACGGTCAGGTGTCAGGGTGGACAGATTGCCAAATGCACAAATTTTGTTCATGTGATGGCCATAATTTCAGGCAGGGATTCTAAGTCCATTCAGGGCCACTGTAATTTTGAATGCTCAATGGACCAAGAGCGTAAGTTCACGGTTACTATAATGGGAGATGTCAGCATCTCATCTCATGGGTGCCAATCTGAGAAAAGACCATGAAAGCTTTCAGACATCCTGTAGTAAAATCATGCTCCAAATTCACCAGATATCTCCCCAAGGATTCAAAATCGAAGTGTGCATTCAGGCAGTAACCCAGTGTCCATGCAAATGGTGGGACCATTGTCCTTACACCTGAAGTCTCCAACCTTGGCAACTTTAAAGACTTGTGGACTTCAACTCCCAGAATTCCCCATGCTGGCTGGGGAATTCTGGGAGCTGAAGTCCACGAGCCTTAAAGTTGCCAAGGTTGGAGACTCCTGCCTTACACCATCTGGAAATGCAGAAAACTGCAATACCAACCAATGTGTTGACTCTCAGGCGGGGAAATCTCTTCTACTGAATCACACCCAGATTCCAATAATTCTGAACAAGGGTTGAAAAAAAACCTAAAACGGGGCTTGGTCACTGTCTTTCTAACCTTGATGATTCAGCATGATGTTTTCTGGCTTTAAGTCACGGTAGATGATTCCTTTCTGGTGCAAGTGTCCCAAAGCCATTGAAATTTCAGCCAAGTAGAAACTGCAATGCAAAAAATCCGATTAGGAAAGAAACCTGGGTGGCTATGTGGCATGTATGGCTTTAATATGTCAATCAATCTCAATTAGCAACCATATAGATTAAGAAATAAATTTTAAAAAAGAAGAAGCAGTGCAAAATCTCAGATGTGGCACAAGAGAAGACTCAGCTTCCAGGTTTTATAGTTGTTTGTTTGGCTTAGTTTTACTCTCACTCATTATTCCAGCTCCTAGAGAAGCTGGGTTTTCCCATCCCTGCTTTGGGGGCAATAGGCCCAAAGCAAAAACCAGAACCATAATTTCAACTGTAACCATAATTTCAGAAGCTACATGGATAAATCACAGTCCATAATTCCATTTCAAGCCACAGGTAGTCCTCAACTTACAACCACAATTGGGCCCAGAATTGTGCTAAATGAGGTGAGGTTTTTTTTAAGCAAGTCATGCCCAATTCTATTTTCGCCACAGTTGTTACGCGAATCCTGAAGTCATTAAACAAATCCAACTTCCGCCCTTGACTCTGTTTGTGGAAAGTTCGTAAATAAATGCTGGTTGCCAAGCACCCGAATTTGAATCACGTGACCACGGGGAATGCTGTGGTGTGAGGAATGGTCATAGCTCACTTTTTTAAGTTTGAATGGTCACTAAACAAATGGTTGTAAGTCAAGGACTGCCCTCTGTTGCTTTTAATGCTGCCCTGCTGGCCAATTACAGACGTTTGCAGCCCTTTAGTGCAGAGGTCCCCAAACCCCAGTACTGGGTTCGAAGCTTGATAGGAACTAGGGCGCACAAGCGGCGGGTGAGCAAACAAAGCTTCGTCTGTGTATGCACAGGATCTAGGTTGTGCATGAAACTATCCCACCCACCCACCATCTCTGGAAGACCATTTTTCTTCTGAAATGGATCCCTGGTGTCAGAAAGGTTGGGGACCGCTGCTTTAGTGTAATGTCTGAACAGGGCCTGAAATTCAGTTTCTCTGCCGCTACTTTTCGGTCTGCCTCAAGGAATAGAAACAGAATGGTACAATGGCAAAAAAACCCAAAAGCTGCGCAACCCTCCTGCTGCACCCAGGTTTCCCACTTCCCAAACAAGGGCGATGACACCATTTTTCAACCTCCCATGTGGTGTGGACAGAAAAAACAATTTTTGGGGCTCTGCATTTCTAAACGAAGTGGTCATCCACCTTCCATAAAGATGGTCATTCTTGCTCAGCTTATTAAGCTGCACAGAAGCACTAGTGATGTTCTTCCACTTCTCCCTTAGGATAGGGATAGAAAGCAGCATCGATATATAAGTAGCCATTTGACTTACGACTGTAATAAGAGACCACGATTATGATCATAAATTGTGATGGTCATTAAGCAGGTCATCATGTGTCCAAGTCCAGTCTTACAACCTTTTTTTGCAGCAGCTTAAGTGAACAGTGCGATCGCTGAGGGATCTCTTTATAGATTACGGGCATTTTCCACCAGAAACTGGAATTAAACACCAGTTTGTGGCAAAAAAAATGGCAGTAATTAGGGCCATGTGTCTCCAGGATGCTTCAGAAAAGCCTTAAATTTGGTCCGTTGCTGAGCATCCAAAATATGGTCGTGTGATTACACAGGGTGGGTGGGGTAGCTGTCAGGACTCCAGATAGTAAGTACCATTTTTCTGGCCCATCCTAACTTTGAATAGCCACTAAGCAGCCAGTCGTAAGTCAAGGACTACCTGTCATCCAGACCGTCTCTCCTCCTTCAGTTCAGCTCTTAATGTGATAGAGGATGGGAGTCATTTTAACTGGCCAATAAAGAGTGCCAATCAACAGTAGATGCTCTAGATTGTAGCAATGAGGTCGGAGTCATGTGCTCTTTAACAGCCTTTCCTTCTGCTAAGGAGCCAGAGAAATTCATGTGTGGCTTCTGGCCCATGGCCTCAAAACCATATTCCTTCTTTAGAAATGTTTAATGATTCCAACATGTTAATTATTGATAGCAAATGCTGGGACAGCCCAAAGGACAGGCTTCAGCCATATCCGATTTTTTTCTCCATGATAAAACCACAAGATCAACATACAGATGGATGTTAAGCCCCTCCTCCCCCCACCAAATTTGTTTTTAGCCCAAAACTGAATGAAGCTGCTGGAATGCAACCTCATATTTAATTCTAGGTAATATATGCAGCCTTTACGTATTTGTCAAAATCTGTCCGCATCTGCCTTTAGCAAACTTCTGTACAGAGGTTTGTTTCAACAGGAGCTATTTCAGGCCTACTGTGGCTTCATGATATATTTAGTGGTATTTATATAACCATTTAAATGAAACACAGAATCTTGTATTGTGACATACCATAAGATCAGCCTTCAGGCACACCCAGGCATATTCAATATCCAGTTCCCCAAATCGCCTTCTCTTTGAGGCATGGAAAGTGAAAATGCAGCTTAGCAGGAAGCTGTGATTTGCCTCCCCAACTGGCTACATACATTCTTCACCCAGCTCTTGCCTTAAGTCTACCCTGCTGGAGCTGAAGAAACTTTCTGTCACTTACCAAGCGGTGTCTTCCATAAATATCCCCTCTCGTTCCAACTGCATGAAGAGTTCTCCTCCTGAAACCGAAGTGGGAGAAAAGCCCAGTAAAATTTCGGCTCCGTCACTAGGAACATAGTATCAGACAGATGTCACCAGAGAAGAGGGATGCGGATGGCTGCATCGCAGAAAGCTAGCTGCCCTATTTCCAAGTCCATGGAGCATTCTAGATAACTTGTCCTTTTGTTTAGAGAACTGACCGCACTCGGGTTAGATTCACAAATTGCCTTGTAACTTATTTATTTATTTCTAAAATTTATTGGCCCTCCATCATATCTCAGGGTAACTCTGGCTTACAATCATAAAAGATAAAAACTGTACAAAGCTTTAAAAAAGAAAAGACATTAGACAAAACCAATATCTATTATAAATATTGCAGCATAATTAAATGCCAGAGCCAGGTCTCTAGGTCTTATAGAAGGTCCGGACGGTTGGAGCTGACCTCGCTCTGGAGGGCACGATGTTCCGAAGGGCAGGGACAACAGCAGGGAAGGTCCTTATCCTGCACCTCATCATCCAGAATACTCAGGCCAACAGGACCTACGACGTGCCTCCTTTGCCAGCATGGACAGGGAAGGCAATCCCAGTGGGATGAGACAGTCCCTCAAGTAGCCTGGGCCCATGCCATGAACAGACATTGGGTCCGCTGGACAGCTACGTACAGTACAGGTAGTCCACGACTTACGACCACAATCTACTTACGACCACAACATTCCTGTTGTTAAGGGAGACATTTGTTAAGTGAGCTTTGCCTCATGTTATAACTTTCCTTGCCGCTGTTGTTAAGTTGGTAAGTAAGCAACCTGGTTGTTCAGCGAATCTGGCTTCCCCCATTGACTTTGCTCGTCAGAAGGTCTCAAAACCGGTGACCTTAGGACACAGTGTGAAACCATTGCCAAGTATCTGAATTGTGATCACATGATCGCAGGGATGCTGCAAAGGTCTTAACTGTGAAAAATGTCCATAAGTCGCTTTTTTTCATTGCCGTTGTAACTTTGAACCACCTGTTGTTGAGGACTACCCTGTAAGTGTGGCTTCCCCAGAAATGCAACCTTCCTGAGAGAGACCAGTTGTCAGGCATGAATGTCCAGGTCTATACCTGAAGGTCCAATTAGACTGCTTTACTGCTAATTATGCCTACGCACAGGAACCCTCTCAACTAAGGGTCAGCACCTTCTTGGAGTTTTTTAAGGGTCAACCGCACTGAGAGGAGGGGGTGGTTGGACTTAAGCCTGTGCGTGGCTCCGTAGGGATTCTAGGCAGATCCCTCATTTGATGACTCCCCCAGGATCTGCACCACTCTTTCTCCTACAGCAGTTTGAGAAAAAACTAATACAAAAGATATGCTTCTTTAGAGAAACTTCTTTGAAAAAAAATAGTACATTTTAAAAAATTTATTTAGTTTACTTTATTGTCATTGCCCCTCGTATAATGAAATTAAATGCCATCTTCAGTGTACATTGTAACTATAAAATAAAACACAAGGACACATCCTTCGCGTTCTATACAACTGAACTGAAAACCCCTGATATTGCATTAATATTGCACTATACAGTGGAATTCCATAGAGTTACTGTCCTGGGATAGAAGCTGTTTTTCAGCCTATTTATCCTTGTTTTTATTGTCCTATACCGCCTGCCAGATGGTAACAGTTCAAAAAAAAAAAAAAGGGTGCCCAGGATGAAATGGATTTTTGAGGATGTTTTGAACTTTCTTAAGGCAGCGGGAGCTATAAAGCTCTTCCAAAGAGGGGAGAGGGCAACCAATGACCCTCTGGGCAATAACGTTGACCCTCTAGAGCGCTGTCCTATCTGCCCCTGTGCAGTTGGCAAATTTTGAACCCAAGTGAACCATCTCCCCCCTTTTCCTTCTCCTGCATATGTTTTAGATTTACAAAAGAAGATACAGGTAGTCCTCGACTTATAACCGGTCACTTAGCGACGACTCAAAGTTACGACGGAATTTCCCCAGGGTTACTTATGACCCAGATTTGAACTTCCAACAGCCAGGCTCCTCCCAATGTCCCACGACTGCATTTTGGGTGCTTGGCAACCAAACCATATTCACAGCTGTTTGCAGCATGCTGATTTATGTTTTTACACCCCCCCCAGAAATCTATAGTTTTCAGGCAAAAACATCAATGCAGGCAACTGATTTGCTTAACGACCACCACAGAAGAGGTCACGAAATTGAGCCCGGTGACATGGTGACCTGCTTAACAACCTGCACGACTTAACAACTGTGATTCCGGGCTCAATTCTGGCTGTTAACTCAAAGACTACGTATATTTCTAAAAATACAGAGGAGTTTTATGGGGGAAATGTAAGCATGCAATGGATCTCACACCGTTGCTGAACTCAAAATCCACATGTTGATTCTCCGCTCACACTTACCGCTGAGATACTCAAGGATGAGGTAGAGTTTTCCACCAGTCTGAAAGGCATAAATCAAGTCGACGATAAATGGATGCTTGACCTCCTCCAAGATATTCCGCTCGGCTTTGGTGTGAGCGGTGTCTTTTGCGTTCCGCACAATCATCGCCTAAAGAAGACAAAACAATCAGCATTTGTATTCTAAAAATTAGGTAGAGGGAATGGTAGAATCTGGGGGCAAGGTTAAAAGAGGGATCCGCCTAGAATCCCTACGTAGCCACAAGCAAACTAAGTGAAACTTCCTTGAATTTAACCATTAGTTGAGAAGATTCTTGTGCATAGGCTTTTAGCAATCAATCAACTTAACTGGACTTTCACATGTGAACCTGATATTTCCTGACAAAAATATAATGTATCAAAAGCTCTGCAACCAAACCAGACACAGAGGGGTAATTAGAACTGCAGATAAAACAATTGCTACCAACCTGCCTTCTGTCCTCACTGTGTGTTGTGGGGGGGCACGAAGGGAGCTCAGCCAATCTCATTGTATACCTGTTGTACTCTGACAATAAATATAATAATAACAAGGAAGGGACTGGAGTGTGTGAAGTTGCTGCATATTGTACCAATTGAAGTTTCTGAACAGCCCCAAGTAAAATATGGTTCAGTAGTCTGATAGCAAGGTTGATCAAGACATGAGCAGCTGAGTAGAAAAAGGATAAAGCATGCTGCCTGGGGAATTCTGGGAGATGAAGTCCACACATCTTATAGTTGCTGACCTAGACTCCTGTACTTATAATTTGGATTCTTGATTTGGAGGACTTTAGACATTATAAACCCCAAAGAGCCTCTTTGTTATTTGGCTTGGTTTTCACAGCCCACTAACCAAAGTTATCAAACATTACAATGGCTTCTAATGATGGTCTGGTTCACACATGACAGAAGAGTCAGTTTCTTGCAATTCAATGAACTTTAAACAATCAAACCCATTTGAACCAAGCCTAGTTTGTCCAGCCTTTTCTATCTCATTCTTTTTCCTCCCTTTTTTCAAAAGAGATTATAGATCCCAGGAGGACGTAATTTAACGCATTGTTAAATGTATGTTCACCTATAATACGTATTCAGAGTCATTTAGGTTTCAACGGACTGGATGACATTTGAGAAGCATAGGCCCTGCTCTAGCTATTCCACTATCATACAAGGAGCAATAAATAATACAACAATAATTGCTTTTTAACAGCAATGCCTGTTAAAAATATCTGTATAATAAGTGCACCAACTAAGCAAAAGTTCAAGAATTTTAAATATGTAATAACAGATAAAAAACTTTGAAAAGAAGTAAACATTAATTCTCCAGTTACTGCTAATATCTGAAGTAACCAGACAGAAATACAGGGTTAGTTGTAGAAAACCTCTTTATTTCAGTTAGGAAGACATCGTCCTCAATCTATGACCACAATTGAGCCCAAAATTTCTGCTGCTAAGCAAGACAATTATTAAGTGAATTTTGCCCCATTTTATTATCTTTTTTGCCTCAATTGCTAAGCGAATCAGTTCGCTATGTTAGAAACACAGTTGTTAAATGAATCTGGTTTCCCCACTGACTTTGCTTGTCAGAAGATCACAAAAAGGAATCACATGAAACCGGGACACTGAAAACATCATAAATACATGCCAGTTGCCAAATGGGGCAATTTTAATCACACGACCACAGGCACGCTGCAATGGCGATAAGTGTGAGAAACTGTTGTCAGTTTTTCAGTGCCGTTGTAACTTTGAACGGTCACCAAACAAATAGTTGTAAGTTGAGAACTACCTGTGTTTCTTGACAAATTTACATTCTCCTAGCAATGATTTTCTGGAGCCTCAGCAAGATCCTCTTAATGGAGCTTGGATTCAAGATCTGCAGCAAGCAAAACCTTGTTCTATATTCACTCCACACAAAGTTGTCTATCCTTCTAGAATTGGGTCATCAAAGCCATCTCACCTTTTTCAGCACCTTCATGGCAAAAATTTTGCTCGTGTTTGCCCCCGTTACTTTGCGAACTTGGAAAACCTGCCAACACATTTTAAAAAGAAACAATATTACTTTCCCTGCCCCCCAAAAAGGTTCAATAGTGACTGCAATATCTGGCATTTTAACGCTTCCTTTAATCAGTGAATAACAAGTGATCAGGGTTCACTACCTGAATGAAACCAAGCAAGCCACAGATAGCACAAGCCAGTTTTCCCATAAGCCCTGGTTTGCACCATTCAGCAAGCTGCAAATACAATTGGTCTGAAATAATAAAATATCGACAGAATCAATTTATAAGTGGTCTTTTAGTAATAAGGCTCAGGGCAACTAATGGCAAATACTGTTTAAAATAAAGAAACTACTAACTTTTGAAAACCTAATGAAAATAAAAGGGAGGTTAGGATAAGCATACACAGAAGTCATCCATCAAGCACATATTATGAAATCAACAGGCCAAAAGTCACCCTCCTAACCCTGCTCTGAGTTCATCTGTGCTTTTGTTTTTATCTTCTAAGTTACCCAAGGAACCTTTGCCACAAAGCAGTGTATAAACAAGCCAGAAAAAATAGAGGAGATTGCTACAAGGTGCTGGGCCATAAGCTACAGCTGATTTATAGGAACTGTGTTGGCGCAGCTCAGTCTGGCTGGCTAGGGAATTCTGGGTATTGAAGTCCACGGGTCTTAAAGAGTTGACAAGGTTCAGAAACACTGATCTACACAGTTAAACAGAGAACCTTTCAGGCCCTATTTTGAGATTCTCAGGATTGAATCTTTGCTTTTCCTGCATTTACAGGCTATGTTTGACTCCTGAGTTATAGTCCCCGCCCGGCAAATAAAAATTCCAGTCTTTATGCTCTGATTAAACAACTGAGACAGAAATATGGGACCATTTTGCTCACTGCACCAGGTGGGAACATTCCCTGGTTCCTACTCCCTTATTCCAGAAGATGCCCAAGTTCGACGTCTTATTTATGAAACAAATTTATACAGCCGCCCAACTTACACGTGGTGATTTATATTTGAAACATGAATTTAGTAATATATTAATAAATCAATATCCAGAAGGAAAAGACGTGCTGGGCCCACTGACATAAAAGCCGTCAGGAAAAGAGGAGAGATTCTCCACCTTGCTAGAAGGCTCCTTACCTTTCCGTAGCCCCCTTTGCCCAGAACACGGAGCAGCTCAAAGCACTCTGGCCGGATCTTCTCAGGACCTCGGTTTACACTCGTTTCCGAAATCTCGAATTTCTCACAATGCTCCATGCTCCTAAAAGAGAACCAACCATTTTCATTTTTAAAAATAAGGCTAGCAAGGCAACCCTACTCTGACTGGTAAGATCCAGAAGGGGTCTCTTTGCTGAACTGCCAGCCCTTTGGAACATCCTGTCTCTCTGGGATGAGGTTTACCCCCACCCTCTTGCCCTTCCGCAAGGACCTGAAGACCTGGCTCTGCTGGTTAACCTGGGCCCAATAGGGGAGCACCACACTGCAGGTGGCCACTGGAGTAACTAGCTGACGCCCACCTCCCCCCTGCGCTTCCTGTTTCCCCTCCACCTAACTTTTACATTTTATATTATTGTTCTTGTCTCTGGAGATTCTCAGTCATCCAGGTCATGGTTGTCTCATTGGTGCTTTTTCAAAAGGCAGCTGGACTTTTATAGCTTTTCCTTGAAGATGTTCCACTTCTCATCCAAGAAGAATGTAGACCACATTCTGAACACAGTTTGAAAGAGGGGTCACAGAGGCCATCTACATTAAGACTGGACAGAGAGGGAAGGACAGGACACCACCTACTGTATTTCCCCCAAAATAAGACCCAAAAGAAGCCCTAGCATGATTTTTCCAGATGCTCGCCATATAAGCATCTCTTATTTACAACACAGTCCCTTCAGCAATTCCAAGAAGGTTCCACACAGGGGTGAGATACGACAGGGTTAACTACTGGTTTACGAGGGTTGGTGATTTATGATGTGCTTCCCTGCAGCGTGCAGAAAAGCAGCCTTTGAAACAGCCCTCTGTTCTTGTTGTTTTAACTGCAGCTGCGCCTCTCAGGGCAAGTGAAGTTGAAAAATCAGGAAATAAAGGTCAGGTAAGAGCCCGGGTGGGCAGGTGGGCAGAAACATCAGCAGACGTAGAACCGGTTCAATGTCTGCTGCTCTTCAGAGCTACCGGTTCTACAGAGGTGGACAGAACCGGTAGAAACTCACCCCTGGTTCCACACCTGTTTGCACTATTTAGATGGCCCTGAGGACACAGACCACCTCTGTGGCCTCAACGGCTCTCAGAGAGAGTGCTAACCACCAGATGACTGCAAGGAATAGAAATCCTTCCATACTCATCATTCAGTCAGAACTGAAGAAGTTCTTTGGGTGAGAAGTGAAATGTCTTCAAGGAAAAAAATAAAGCCCAGTTGCCTTTTGAAAAAGCACCCTTGGGATATTATTGTATTTGCACTGTTTATTTTTATTGTTTTATTCCTTTGCTATAATTATGTTTACACTTTTTATCATTTTTTTCCCATTTTATGATTGTAAGTCGCTAAAGTAGTTCCATGGCAAGATGGGCAGCAAATAAATTTAGCAAATAGTAAATTCCTTTTAGACCCTTTGACATCTCCTTAGTTTAGCAAGAGAAATATTTTCATCTTCTTTATTGGAACAACTTTTAAAAAGAAATTCCTTTTCCTTGCAGATAAATTAAATGTGATTAAAACTGTTTCAGGATTGGATTTCATCAATCCCATTGCCATATCTGTGCCCTAGAATGAAAATGCAGCATCTCCAAGAGAGAAGGCTTGTTTTGTTACCACTTCCTCTTTGCATTGAGGATGTTTCTGACCATTGCCAACTGCATCCCCCCATCCCAGACAATTTCAGGACTTACAGGTCATATGGGCCGACTCCTCCATGATCCATACTTTCGCTTAAGTGACCCTAAAATGAAATGGTGAGAGAAAAGTCATTATAACATTGTAAACAAGAATTATTTAGAAAGCGCAGTAAGATTTGTTTATACATTAACTCGAGTTTTAAAGGCTGATAGCATCACAAGCCTGCAGACTGAATTTACATAATAAGCTTTGTCAGCAGAAAGATACGGCAACCACACTGGAGAGAAGCAGCAAAACCTGGGAATTGACTGCACAGATTCAGCAGTTTTCAAGCAACTGTCCTGTTACTCAGCTATGTGCAAATCCTACAAATAGTTGGAAAAAGTCTGAGAAAAAAATACTATCAACACACTGGAGTGAATATAAATGACAGACTGCATGAAGAATATCAGCTACATAAAATATTTAAATTTAGGTTTGTGCAATTCACCCTTATAGTGAAGTTCTCATACCCATTCCTCCCCAAAATAACTTTTTCTGTATCATAGAAACTGTGATAATCGTGCGGAAATAAAAGTAGTTCTTGACTTAAAATCATTTGTTTAGTGACCAAAGTTACAGTACCACAGACAAAAGTGACTTATAACCAGTTCTCGTACTTATGATAGATGCAGCATCCTCATAATCAGGTGATCAAAAATGGGGTGCTTGGCAACTAACATGTACTTATGACAGTTGGAATGTCCCAGAGTCATGTGATCACCATTTGTGACCTTCCCAGGCAGCTTCCGACAAGCACGGTCAATAGGGAGAGCTGGATTTGCTTAACGACACGTGATTCTCTTAACAACTGCAGTGATTCACTTAACTGTGGCAAAACGATAGTAAAATCAGGGGCAACTCATTTAACGACCGCCTTGCTTAAAAATGGAAATTTTGCTCCCAACTGCAGTTATAAATCAAGGACTACCTGTATAACAAGGAAACTTGGAAAATTAAACAAGGAAGCTTGTTTAATCAATTCCTCAATGCAAGTATCCAGTTATATGGGCTAGTCTTTCGGCCATAAAAAATACACAGTTTTTTGTTAAAACAGATTAGCACAGTTACTGTTCTGGAAACAGTCCAAAAAAATTGATCCTTTCTGCAATCTGTGAAAACCACATCCCATCATACAGAAAGTGTGAGTAAAATCAATAACAGTTATAAACTCATTAGTTTACTCTATAGACGGACTATAGGACTGGGTTCATAATCCACCATAGCCTATATTTAGCAAATAATACAAGCACCATGAAAAGTCAAATTAGGCAACTTTTTCATTAGAGACAAAGAAACCAGGAAAGGGATGCATGCAATACTTTCCCCAACTACATTCTTAAGATTTCATTCAATATAAGAAATATTTCACTTTGGTTCATTCTACTGTGTGACTACTAGTACCACAACATTCCTGTACATTCCAGCAATTAAACTATTAGCAAGAATGCCAAAATCCAATAATTCCTAAAAATAAATAAGAACCACAAATCTGGGAATCTACGTGTGTTAAAAAAAGAGGCAGGATACAGATCTCTCACCTTATCCTAGAGAGAATGTGGAAACACTGAAGTTCAGCACAAATATCTGTGTTCCTGGTTTGTATTTACATCTAGATGACTCTTAGATTACATATTCACTCAAGGTAGATACTACAATGCCTACATCAATCCTGGATAACTAAGCAACAAATTGTTTAGGTCTATAACAGGGTGTCCAACCTTGGCAACTTTAAGACTTGTGGACTTCAACTCCCAGAGTTCCTCAGCCAGCAAAGCTGGCTGAGGAACTCTGGGAGTTGAAGTCCACAAGTCTTAAAATTGCCAAGGTTGGACACCCCTGGTCTATAAGATCAAGAGTTAAAAAATCATTCAATCCTGACATGAGCAAGATTATGATGGCCAAGTGTGAAAAATTTTCACTCTGCTAGAAAGAAGTTCCCTGAAGATGGGCTCAAGCATGAATCTGAAAGTTTGGAAGATTAAACCAGTGGTCCCTGTGACCGACCCTGATTGTATCCTGCAACATTATCTTGGGATAGGTATATCTGCCTTCATTCGTGAACATTTTTCAAATGTGAGAAATTCTGCTACAGTGCAGAGAAAAGCCAATTTTATCATTGCTTTTGCATGCCACTGGTAATAAGCATAAAGCAACCTTTGCAATTAGGCCTTTATCAAGAGCCAACTCTTAAAAGTGTAAGTGCTTAGAGTAGGGGTCCCCAACCCCACTGGCTGCGGCCCACTACCAGGTCATGACCTGTTTAGAAACAAGCTGCGCAAGTGGCAGGCTGGCACGCACAGCTTGACTTGTGTAAGCGATGAGCCGGCGCACACGTACGTGCGCAGCTCAACTTGCATGAGCAGTGGGCTGGTGGGTATGTCCGTGTGCGAGTGGCGAGTGGGCACTTGTGCAGACTGGTTCCCTTCTCGTCCTCCCTGCTGAGCTGCCAAGTTGTAAAGGTTGGGGACCGCTGGTTTAGAAGTCTTTAATAACATGTTGAACCTATAGTGCCAAAGTCAGCAACTTCCAACCTGCAGACAGCCCCCTCAAATTTCTACAGAGCGTATCAATGAAATTTGTAACAAACTGCAAAACGTCTGAGACAAAGTTCCCCACTGTGTTTCCAAAGAAAAGGACACATACGCAGTCTGGATATCATTAAAGTAAAGCACAATTCAAATAATTCTCCCTGCAAACCATAAATAACAACCCATTTACATGACATTAACATGCAATGGCTCTACAACTGCAGTCTTAGCTACCAGAAAATGTTATTTTTTTAAAAAAGTGCAGCTCTCCAAAAGTTGCCTGTCATGCTGTGGTAGCACAATTAAGGAATTGCTAATCTTTGTCCCTTTACAGATAATGTTCTAGCCTCAAACCCTTAAACAAACAACCCAATCAGAAATCTAAGTATATGTAATTAAATATTTGCCTCTAGAGATATTTAGCACAAAAAATGTAAATATCTAGCTTCCTTTCCACAATCTCCTAAAACTAATGATCCTTTTTCAAGCAAAATGTTGAGATTACAGGTAGTCCTCGATTTACAACCATTCATTTAGTGACTGAAGTTACAATGGCACTGAGTGACTTATGACCGTTTTTCACTTATGACCACTGAAGCATTTCGATGATCATGTGATCAAAATCTGGATGCTTGACAACTGGCATGTATTTATGACAGTGGAAGTATCCTGGAGTCATGTGATCACCTTTTGTAATCTTCTGGCAAGCAAGATCAATGAGGGAAGCCACTTAACAACCATGTTATTAACTGAACTGCAGTTATTCACTTAACAAGAAGTGAATCACTGGGGCAAGAAAGGTTGAAAAACGAGGCAAAACTCACATAACTGTCTTGCTTACTTGGCAAAAGAAAATGGGCTCAATTGTGGTCCTAGGTGGAGGACTACTTGTATAAGGGGATATTATACCACTTGCCTGCATTATTCTAAAAAGATAAGTATAAATTTTTCCTTGTCCAAAAATACCCTTCAATCTTCCTTTCCATTCCTATCCTTTTCAAATTTCCCACCATATATTATTGTACCTATCTGTGTCAAAAAAAAAAGGCTCTCCAACATCTGCGTTAATAGGCCGGTTTCTGTACAAAGACATATCACAGAAATACAGTATACAAGTTTAGACCAAAGACAGCCAATTCGAGTTATGAAGGGCAACATCTTTTTCCATCGTAAGCCACAAAGCTGTGTTGTGTTTTCTGTCAGAAATAAGATCTGTGATGTTCAATGAAGCTGCCTCCTCCAAGGTGAATGCCTAAAGGCAAACAGTCTGTTTGCATAAGTTGCCTCCCCATATGAGTAATACACTACATAAGGAGTAGCTGACCATACCCACTGTGAAGCAACATTACTAAAGCAGCTTCAATAGTCACCAATGGTTCACTTATTACAGCAGTGTTATTACGGAGAATTTCATTCCAAGGGGAGGTCCTACATTAGGACTTGTAGAGGAAAACAACAAGACTCTCTACCTACTCAAGAGTAAACCTGACTGAAGAGGAAGATAAGATACTCAAGCTTGGGCTGCCCAAAATTTATTGCAGTCTCAGTTTTCCATGGACAAGAGCCCATTTCATCCCAGTGCAGCAGAGAGAGGTCAACACTCCTGGCAATGATCAACTGACACGCAGGGCTCTGGCCCCACAGACCATTGGCAATACATCTGCCAATGTGACACTATTTTTTAAAAAAAGTCACCATGTTTGCTTGGGTTAAAACGGCTGGGCCCTTTTATATGCCACGGTTTGGGGGCATCTCTAAAGAAGGACTGGATAAATTCAAGGAGGAAAAAAGTCCATCAGAAACTATATGGAGGACTTCAGATGCAAAGGAGATGAGGCAGGAGATGCCTTCAGGGACCTTGCTGGGCTCTTCCCTCCAGCGTCTCCTGAGAAGGCCCTCCTGTAATTAATGTAATTAAGTGAATTAATTAATCTTTTCTTCGAATTAACAGGGCTCTTCTGTTCATTATAAAATCTCCTTTGAATCACAGTTTAGGACCTTTGGTCTTTGCACTTTGAGAAAAAGTGCAAGAGCAGCAACTAAGATGGTTAAAGGTCTGGAGATGAAAACATATGAAGAACGGCTGCAGGATTTGGGTATGGCCAGTCTAGAGAAAAGAAGGACTGGGGGGACATGATTAACAGTATTCCAGGATTTGAGGGGCTGCCACAAAGAGAATGGGGTCAATTTATTTTCCAAAGCACCAGAAGGGCAGGAAAAGAAACAAGAGGTGGAAACTATTCAAGGAGAGAAGCAATCTGGAGCTAATGAGAAACTTCCTAACAGCGAGAACAATTAACCAGTGGAACAGCTTGCCACCAGAAGTTGTGGGTGCTTCATCACTGGAGGTTTTAAAGAAGAGATTGGACAACCATTTGTCTGAAGTGGTAGTTTTTTTTCCTGCCTGAGCTGGGGGTTGGACTAGAAGACCTCCAAGGTCCCTTCCAGCTCTATTCTGATTCCTTCAGTATTCCTTGCAGTTGCAGAGGAGCAAGACTGCCTTGCAATCCAGGCGAGGGGATGGGACGTTTCTTTGGCTCCCTAACCACCTCCCTGCAAGGTAGGCCGGCTGAAGAGGAAACCAGCCTATATATCTCCCTGGGGGGGAGGGAAGAGGAAGGACTTGACCCCGGGTCTCCCCGGGGCCAGACCGACGCCCGAGACCCCGACGGGCACGAATCATCATCTTCAAGTCTCCCGGGACAAGATTTCCTGGTGGTCTCCTGTCCCCGCTTGGTTCTCCGAGGACGGTCAGGGGCTTGTCCATCTTCCCCGAGCCGGGCCTCCCTTAAGCTCCCTCAGCGGTCCTCGTCCCGTCCTCCAAAGGCAAGGAGCGCCGCGAGGAGCCTCCTCCGTCACAGGGGCGGGAAAAGGGAGACGCGGGACCCGAGGAGACTCAGCCTCGGCGGGGTGAAGGCGGGCCCAGGCCCTCGTCTCGCTCCCTGAGGCCCGGCCTCCCCACGCCGCCCTCAGCCTGGCCACGCCGCGCTCACCCCTTCCTCCAGCTCCTCGTCCGAGGCCGCCTCTTCGGGCTGGTCGAGGTCGATATCGAAGACGCCCGCCATGGCCCCGGGGACGACGCGTGCGGGACAGCCGCCTTCGCTGCCAAGAGCCGGGAGCGTCCGGGTGAAGACTGAGGGCACCTCATGGGCCCGCGGCACCCACCCATAGCGCCGCCATGACGGCCGTCATAGCCCGGGCTTAAGGCAGGCCCTGCCTCCTCAAGCTCGCCGGCGCCAACGCGCATGTGCCGGAACGGGCGGACTGGCAGGAGCGCGCGGGCGCGCGCCGAGCTCAGCTTTGCCCGCTCAAAAGGCTGCCCGACGTCGCCGTGGCCGTCCTGGAAGACGAGCCGCCTCGATCTGCGCAAGCGCAATGGGGCATAACGTCTAACTCCCCGCGCGCGCGTGCACGCGCAACACGTGCCGCCTGGACGGCTGTTACTCGTTCCCTGGGACTTGGAAGGCGTCCTCCTTAAAACCAGCGCTGGAGTGCGCCGGCGTCCATAGGGCGCATGCGTCAAGCTCGCGACTGAGGCAGACCACCTGCCCTTTCTAGGATAACTTTTTTTCGAGACTGATTTTCCCGCCTCGGCCGACGGGTTGGTTGGGCGCATGCGGGGAATGAGCCGAAAGTGCCGTGGCTGTTTAGGAATACGCAAAGGGAGGCGTGAGAACCGTAGGCGCATGCGCCCTGGGAGGAAGAAGGAAACGGGTAAACGGAGTTGTATAATTTATATTTTTATATACGATATACATGTAGAACGTGGGCACATATCATATATATATATATATATGTGTATATGTATATATGTAATGTATGTATGTATATGTGCCTAACTATATTAGCTGTTCATAATATAGCTAAGAATTTATGCGCTGTGGTTTTCTAATTAAATTAAATTTTGACGACTATTTTTTAATTCATGAACATATTTTGCTAATAGCTTGTAATTTATAGACCGCTTCTCTGTAACAATCGGCTCGTTTTTTTCCATCAGTTAAGTAATACATTAATATTTTAATATGTATAGTATACACTATAGTCCATGCTAGTCTGTAAGAATTTGACTTAAAAGAATAGTAAAACAAAACATTTGGCTGTTGTCTATTGTGTGCTAGATATAAAGTTTGGTATATGTCTGACTATAAATTGATTATAAATGTTTATTTATTAAATGTATATGCTAAATTTATAAGCATCTTTGGGCAATTATAATAATACTGTATGTCTGAGTCAAATGCACGCACACACACATAATACATCATACATATATGTATGTATGTATATATATTTATTACTAGCTCGATACCCGTGCTTTGCTATAAAACTATGTGGTTGGGCTTAGTTTTTGTGGAGAAAAATAAAGGGAAAAAAATCATGCCTCTGCTTACCAGCATCCATCGGTTTTCACCTGGCTAGCGTCCTGTCAGTGTGTGAGAGAAATCGGGGCTGTTTGGAAACTGAAACAGTATTTGCTGTGTGAGCAAGAAGGAGACAGCAAGGAGCCTGGGCGTGGCTTAGCTCAACTGTTCTGTACTAAAGCTGCTTGATGCTCTGAAACTGAAACTCCTCTGCTTGTGTTTTGCATTTGGAACAGATTTCTTTTCATGTGGGGAGGGGAAGTAGAACTCCTTAGCATCAGAGCATATTAATAATATAGGAAATACTAATGCTCTGATGGTCATTTTGAAAAATCCTTTCTTAGTGAGCACCTAGAAGCCAAGAGGAACATACGTGCCAAATTTCAAGTTTGTAGGCTTTACGATTTTGGAGATTTTGTGATGATGTGTGAGTGGTATTTCGCTTTTATATATAGAAGATATAGATATAGATGCATACATGTGTGTGGATCTTTGGTTATTCGGGTTTTCTCCCGCGTAAGATTGGAAGTATGTAGGCAACGTTTCGATGAAGTCTCATCATCTTCATCACTCTAAGAAGCACAGAGCTGAAGACACAAGCCTGAAGATGATGAATGAGACTTCATCGAAACGATGCCTAGATACTTCCAATCTTACGCGGGAGAAAACCCGAATAACCAAAGATCCACATACAAATACCCGCAAGAACCTCAGAAAACATACAAATGTGTGTATATATATGTATACTATATAATTTTAATGAATGGATTCCTATGCAGGTAATCCTTGATTAAAGCTAGATGGGTTTGCCTCATTTTACAACCTTCCTTGCCACTGTTGTTAAGTGAATCACTGCAGTTGTTAAGTGAACAACATCATTGTTAAGTGAATCTGGCTTCCCCATTGACTTTTCTTGTCAAGAGATTGCAAAAGAGGATCAGATGACCCCTGGATAGTACGACTGTCGTAAATTCATGCCAGTTGCCAAGCTTCTGAATCTTCATCCTGTGACCATGGGGATGTTGCAAGTGTGAAAAACTGTTGTAAGTTACTTTTTTTCAGTGCCAGTTGTAACTTCGAATGGTCACTAAACAAATAGCTGGAAGTTGGGGACTACCTTTTAATATAAATGATTTGTCTGTGTTGGTGTGGAATCAGAACACAAGGACCCCAAACAAATAACCAACACTTTACTGTGGCATTTACAGATAGTCCTCAACTTACAAAAGTTTATTTCAAAGTTACAGCATCGTGATAAAAAGTGACTTACGACTTTTTTACAGTTACGACCAGTAGTGGGATTCAAAAATTTTTTTTTACTACCGGTTCTGTGGGCTGGGTTCTGTGGGCATGGCTTGGTGGGCATGGCGTGGCTTGATGGGCGTGGCAGGGGAAGGATACTGCAAAATCCCCCTTCCCTCCCCACCCTGCTTTCCAGCTCCGTTCTCCTGTGCAGGGCAACAAAAGAAGACCCAACCAATCAGCTGGGACTCAATGGGAGGCGGAGAATAGATGGGGGCGGGGCCAGTCAGAGGTGGGACTGGCTGGTTCTCTAAACTACTCAAAATTTCCACTACCGGTTCTCCAGAACTGGTCAGAACCTACTGAATACCCACCTCTGGTTACGATCTTTGTGATCCAAATCCAGGTGCTTGGCAGCTGGTTCATACTTATGACCGTTGCTGTGTCCCGAGGTCATGTGATGCCCTTTTGTGACCATCTCACATGCCAAGTCAATGTTGAAGCCAGATTCGCTTAACAACCTGGTCATTAACTTATCAACTGCAGTGATTCACTTAACAACAGTGGCAAGAAAAGTCATAAAATGGGGCAAAACTCGCTTAACAAATGCCTCACTTCACAACAGAAATGTTGGGCTCAATTGTGGTCGTAAGTCGAGGACTACCTGTACTCCAAGGTTGCCTTAATTTAGCACGAATTCCTTCTACACTTCTACTTTGCTAACATGCTCCTCTTAGGAATTTGTTGTCCCCACATTGGTCTGTGAACAAATAAGGTTGGTGCTGGCAGACTCCAGGTTTAAGACGGCGATTAAAACTTGGTTTCCTCTTCTTTAGGGAAAGGCGACTAAGAATGTCCATCATAGCCATTCAACTGGGTCAGTGCGGCAACCAGATTGGGCGCGAGGTGTTTGATACCATCTGCACAGACCTCCACAGTTCCCAGGGATTCTGCTCCAAAAGGGAGAATGACTCTTATCAGGCAGCTAGTAAAGAACGTTTCTTTGAGGAAAAAGATGGAGGTAAGAAGTCATCCATGTCACGGCCTCTTGAAAGGTGGTTGGGGCAAAGCTCCCCAAGGGAGAATTGAGACTGTGACAAACCAGGATGCAGAAAAATACAGAACAACAGAGTCCCCTCCACAAGCAAGAGACCCTAAACCCGTGATGACAAACCTAAGCCACACGTGCCGGAAATGGCACACAGAGTATATTATATCTCTTGGGGCACGCAACCCGTCGCCTGTTGCTCTTCCAGGTTCTGGCGTGTTGACCAGCTGGTCTTCACACGCACGGGAGTGCCGGAAACCAGAAGAGCAGCCACCCAATGCGCGTGCATGTGCCGGGAAGATGATCTTCCTGTTTCCAGTGCATGCATGCACACTGGCCACCTGGTCTTTTGGTTCCCGGCACACCTGCGCGTGTGAAGACCAGCTAGCTGGTGTGTATGTGCATGCCGGAAACCAGAAGATCGGCGCACACATGCATACCTGCCAGCTGGTCTTCGCGTGTGTAGGCACACCAGAAACCAAAAGACCAGGTGACTGGTGAGCATGCATGCGCGCACATTCCCGTTTCAGCACTCACTGCCGAAAAGGTTCACCAACACTGTCCTAAACCATTTCTGACAAGTGGCTGTCCAGTCTCTTCTTAAAAACCTTCAGTGTTGGGACCCTTCTGGAGGGAAGTCGTTCCACTGATTAATCGTTCTCATTGTCAGGAAATCCTTGATTAGTCTCTTCTTGAAAGCCTCCAGTGATGACACTCCCACAACTTCCGAAGGCAACGTCTGTTCCATTGGTTGTTCTCACTGTCAGAAAGTTTCTCCTTATTTCCAGGTTGAATCTCTCCTTGATCAGTTTCCATCCGTTATTTCTTGCCTGGCCTTCAGGTGCCTTGGAAAATGGAATGGAATGGAATGGAATGGAATAGAATAGAATAGAATAGAATAGAATAGAATAGAATAGAATAGAATAGAATAGAATAGAATAGAGAAAGGAAAGAAGGAAAGGAAAGGAAAGGAAAGGAAAGGAAAGGAAAGGAAAGAAAAGAAAAGGATAGGGGAAAGGAAAGGATAGGGGAAAGGAAAGGATAGGGGAAAGGAAAGAATAGAATAGAGAAAGGAAAAATAGAATAGAATAGAATAGAATAGAATAGAATAGAATAGAATAGAGAAAGGAATAGAATTAGAATAGAATAGAATGGAATAGGAGAAAGGAATAGAATAGAATAGAAGAATAGGAGAAAGGAATAGAATAGAATAGAATAGAATAGAATAGACGAATAGAATAGAGAAAGGAATAGAATAGAATAGAATAGAATAGAGAAAGGAATAGAATAGAGAAAGGAATAGAATAGAATAGAATAGAATAGAATAAGTGCAGCAAGAAAGGTCTAAAATGAAGCAAAGCTCACTTAACAACAGAAATTGTGGGCTCAATTGTGGTCATACATTGAGGACTACCCATATTTCCTATTTATCTTGTTTTTTCACTATAGTTTTGTAAAAAGGAGGTTGTTTTTTCCCCAATTTTTCTCTTTTTCCTGCTTAGGTATGGTTGCTCGGGCTGTTCTGGTCGACATGGAACCGAAAGTGATCAACCAGACTTTATCCTTCGCCTCAAGAACTGGGAATTGGAGATACGGCCCCCAGTCTGCCTTCTGTCAGAAACAAGGATCAGGAAACAATTGGGCACACGGGTATGTGGGATTGCCGTCCGAACTAACAACCCCTTTATTTATTTCTCCGGCTGGCTCTTCAAAGCACAGCTGCCGAAAGAATCCTGCTGTTTTGCAATTAAGCCAAGATTAATTTAACAACAACAGAATAACATATAATAAACTAGCTGGATACCCGTGCTTCGCGACTAAACTTTGTGATCGGGCTATGCAGGAAAAATCCGGTTCACAATCCGTTGGCTCAGCGGTGGTCTGTGACTGAAACACGTAAGGGAATATCGCTCTCGCCACCTTGAGTCTGGAAGCAGTTCCATAGGTGGAAAGCATAGACATTTCGGTGAGGTACCAGCGTTTAGTACTGTAAGGAGCCCCAGGCTGCTCCTGAGTGAAGGAGTGGAACGTCTGCCAATTTGAACTGAGGTAACGGAATGTGAGGCAACTGGCAGTTGGAACAGAGTTCTTTTCAAGTGGGGAGGGGGAGTAGAACTCCTTAGCATCAGAGCGTGTTAATTACTGTATAAGAAATACTAATGATCTGATGATCATTTCGAAAAATCCTTTCTTAGCGAGCACCTAGAAGCAAAGAAGAACATATGTACCAAATTTCAAGTTTGTAGGCTTTATGGTTCTGGAGATTTTGTGATGAGTGAGTGGCACTTGGCATAGATAGATAGATAGATAGATAGATAGATAGATAGATAGATAGATAGATAGATAGATAGATAGATAGATAGATAGATAGATAGATAGATAGATAGATAGATAGATAGATAGATGACTGACTGAGACTGACTGACTGACTGACTGACTGACTGACTGACTGACTGACTGACTGACTGACAAAAAATGACTTATAACTGGTCAGGCAACAGAATAACAGAGTTGGAAAGGATCTTGGAGGGCTTCTAGTCCAACCCCCTGTTCAGGTAGGAAACCCTATACCACCCTATACCAGGGGTAGGGAAACTTGGCTCTCTTATCACTTATGGACTTCAACTCCCAGAATTCCTGAGTGAGCCATAAAAGGTTCCCCATCCCTACATTTGTATATTTAACAGTCCCATTCAAGTCAAAAATTGATTTCCCCCACAACTGAAAAACCAGTAGGCCAGGGATGGGGAACCTTTTATGGCTCATTCAGGACTTCTGGGAGTTGAAGTCCATAAGTGATAAAAGAGCCAAGTTTCCCTACCCCTGCCCTATACCATTCAACAATGTTCACTTAATGATTATGGCATTCCCTGAACAACTGCTGGAAAAAATAGCTGTAAAATTGGGTCATGTGAAATGGGTGCCTTGACTTACGACCGTCATGACCTACGACACAAATTCCAGGCTTCCTTACGATTGTCAAGTTTGAGAGCTACCTGTAGCCGTTCAGACTGCCAGCTAAGTTGCCTCTATCAATTCTGATTCTGCTTTCTTATGGCTTCTGAGAACTCCCCTGAGTTATATACAGGTAGTCCTCAACTTACAACCGTTCATTTAGTGACAATTCAAAGTTACAACGGCACTGAAAAAAGTGACTTACGGCCGTTATTCACACTTGCGACCTTTGTAGCGTCCCCATGGTCCCACGATCAAAATTTGTTCACTTGGCATCTGGCATGTACTTACAATGGTTGTAGTGTCCTGGGATCAATTGATCCCCTTTTGCGACCTTCTGACAAACAAAGTCAATGGGGAATCCAGATCCATTTAACAACCATGTTACTAACTTAACCACTGCAGCGATTCACTTAACGACCATGGCAAGAAAGGTGGTAAAATGGGGCAAAAGGATCAGCATTAAGGCAAACAGAGCTCTGAGGGGGGAAGAGGGAATGAAGCTGGCAGAGGGACAGAGAGGGGAGGGAGAGGGAGAGAGGGAGGAGAGAGAGGGGGAGATGCCGTCCATCAGCCCTCAAATGGACAGTCAACAGTCCCCAGGACTGGAGGTGGCTGATGAGGAAGAGGAGGAACAGCTGCGTCCAGTGCCTGACACATGGATACGCAGAGGAGAGGAGAGCAGTGAAAATCTATGGGCCGGTCCTTGGGACGGAACAGCCATCGCTGCTAGTGAAGCTCCACCCTAGCTCTGGGAATAAAAGGCAGGGGGCGGAGATGAATAGATCTGGCAGACAACTATTCCTGTGAGAGAAACTTTTTGCTGGTGCTGCTAATAAAGGAACCACTGATTTAACTATAGAGGGTTTGTCGTGTTCGGGGAGCTGGGTCAGAACATCTTCCTTTCCTGAATTCTGCCCAGGTACTGCGTCCACGGCCCGAAACATGAAGACGCGATCATGAACCTGATTCGGAAGGAAGCGGAGAAGTGCGACCGGCTAGGTGGCTTCTTGATGATCATGAGCATGGCTGGTGGGACGGGGTCGGGCCTGGGGGCATTTGTGACGGCAGCCCTAAGAGAGGCCTATCCAAACTCCTTCCTGCTCAACCACGTTATTTGGCCGTACGGAACCGGAGAGGTGAGTTGAGTGTCCCAGGTCTTCTTCGCTTGAAGGTGCCAGAATTTCTTGCTAATGGGTGCAGAGAAACCTAACACAGGAAGTGGGGCAGGGTGGGTGGGCCAGAAAAATTTGTGGGAGGAGACTTCCCTGGGATTTGGGGAAAAGTAATGTACACAGGTGATCCTCAACTTATGATTAGATGACCTACAAGGTCCCTTCCAATCCTGTTAATCTGATATCTGTTCAGCTTTGCAGCCGGCTTCCGACAAGCAAAGTCAATGGGGGAAGCCAGATTTGCTTTGCAACCGTGTGTTTCACTTAACAACTGCAATTATTCTCTTAACAACTGTCATGCCCCTGTTAGAATCTGACTCCAAGGGAGAGGAGGAACAGCCAATAGGGAGTGGGAGTGTGGCTCTGGAGGTTGTGGAGGAAACGGGAAGGCGGCAGGCCGGCTGGGCATTCAGAGGAAGACCCAGGCCCATCCCCTCTTCATGCTAGGGCATGCAGGGAGGAGCAGATAAGGGAGAAACGTGAATGGCATGGCCTACGGAGGAGGAAAGGGCCCTGATCCCCTTCATGGGCTGCAGCTGGGAAGACTGTTTAAAAGGACAAACTGCGCGTGGCCAAGTTGCTGGAAGCAAAGCATGAAATAATTCTAGTCTGTCAGTTCTTATCTGAGTTCTGGCGTCCTTCTGTGTGTGTGTATTTCGATATCTGTGGACATCTTCAAGCCCTTATTCTGCCTTGTCTCATTAATTGCTTCGGTGTAGTTTGTGTTGCTTTTTTTCTATTTATAATTTATATGTATTTCGAATTTGAACGGAAGTTCTTCCTTTTTGCAACTGTTTGTGGGGCAGTTTTTTCTCCCGTCAATGACAATTGGACCTTTAAAGCCAAGTTGAAGGAATTAGAGAGACTTCACCTGTTTTTGTGACTTTGTTGCTTTTGTATCCCGCCCTGGGTCATCACAACAACTGTAAAAAAAAAAAAAAAACTGTCGTAATACGAGGCAAAACTCATTTAACTCGCTTAGCAGTGGAAATTTTTGGCTCAGTCGTGGTCGTACGTCAGGGATTACCTGTATCTAAAGCAGCTCCTTGCTCTTCCTCTCTTTTCAAGGTGATTGTCCAAAATTACAACTCCGTCTTGACGCTCTCCCACTTATACCAATCCTCGGACGCCCTTCTGGTGCACGAGAACGACGCCGTCCATAAGATCTGCCTGCAGCTGATGAAGATCAAGCAGGTTTCTTTCCAGGATGTCAATCGAGCGATCGCACATCAGTTGGGAAGCGTCTTCCAGCCAGCCTACTCCTCCAAAGGGGCGGCTCACTTCAGCAGATCACCTCTAGGTATTTAGTTGCTCTTTCTGAAAACGCTCTAGCCCGCTGTTTCTCAGCCCTTGGCAACTTGAAGAGGTGTGGACTTCAATTCCCAGAATTCCCCACAGCTGGCTGGGGAATTCTGGGAATTGAAGTCCACACCTCTTCAAGTGATCAAAAATTGAGAAAGGCTGATTTGGCCTACTTTACCTCAGAAATCGTCTTAATGCAGCACGAAACCAAAATAAAACAGAAGACAAAAATCAGCTTCTGTTGGTGTCTTCTGTCCTCTTAGTGTAAATTGTACAGGTTGTCCTCGACTTATGACCAGAATTGAGCCCAACGTTTCTCTTGTTAAGTGAGACATTTATTAAGTGAGTTTTCACCCATTTTACAGCTTTTCTTTCCCACGGTTGTTAAGTGGATCACTGCAGTTGATAAATTAGTAACTCGGTTGTTAAGTGAATCTAGCTTACCCATTGATTCTGCTTATCACAAAACCCCAGGACACTGCAACTGGCATAAGTATGAGTCAGTTGCCAAGCATCTAAATTTTGAGCACATGATTATGGGGATGCTGCACTGTGAAGCGGTATATAAATCTTAAGTGCTATTGCTTTGCAAGCAAACTCTGCCCACTGCCAGAAGTTCGATCCTCACCAGCTCAAGGTTGACTCAGCCTTCCACCCTTCCAAGGTCGGTAAAATGAGGACCCACATTGTTGGGGGCAATAAACTGTTTAGAGAGGGCTATAAAGCACTGAAGCAGTATATAAAGGACTACGGCACTGAAAAAAGCAACTTAAAACCATTTTTCATACTTACGACCATTGCCGCGTTCCCCATGGTCAGGTGATCAAAATTCAGACACCTAGCCACTGACTCATTTATGACGGTTGTAGTGTCCCCGAGATCCCTTTTGCGACCTTCCAACAAGCAATGGGGAAGCCAGATTCGCATAACAATCATGTTACTAACGTAACACCTGCAGTGATTAACTTAACAATTGTCTCACTTTGCAACTGAAATTCTGGTCTCAATTGTGATTGTAAGTTGAGGATTACCTGTACCTTTCTATTTATTTATTTATTTATTTGATTTGTCAATCACTTACAAGATAATAGATATAAGTATAAACATAAGTAAAAATACAGGAAATAGGTATGAATAAATGGGAGCAATAGGACAGGGACCGGTAGGCACGATGGTGCACTTATGCATGCCTCTTACAGACCTCTTAGGAATGGGGTGAGGTCAATAGTGGTTAGTTTGAGGTTAAAGGAATGGGGGTTAGAGGATGTAACAACAGAGTCAGGTAGTGCATTCCAGGCATTGACCACTCGGTTGCTGAAGTCGTACTTTCTGCAATTTAAGGCCCATTGGGGCTCAATTCTTCATAGAAGTGAAGTGTTAAAACCGCACTGTTAATCTTCGTTTCCTCTTTTTTTTCCAGGGGATCTGATGGAAGCTTTAGTTCCCCATCCGGAGTTTAAGATGCTGGGCCTCCGGAATATCCCTCAAATGTCCGAGAATTCCCTGTCCTACACCACCTTTGCTTGGCCTGGGCTTCTGAAACACCTCCGGCAGATGCTCATCGCTAACGCTCAAATGGAAGAAGGTGAGATCAAAGCTGCCTTGTTTACCAGGTGTTGAAGAGGCCGTACAGACACTCTGTCAGCTTTGGAAGCCATTGAAGCACCAGACGCTTCCACACGGCCACATTCTTGAGCCTGGGAAAATGGGAGGGGGGAATTTCTTGGCGGTGTATGTGGTTAGACATAATAGCATTCTTCTTCTAAGTCAAGGTCATGTTATTTCTGCACCTGGGTGAGAGGACGTGTCAAGTTGGGACGGATGGTGATTGGGGCCTGGGATGCCATGAGGGGTGCAGGAGGCGGATTTGTAATATTTTACTTATTGCAAGGAAACCCAGAACTTTCAGATTCGGGATTTCCCAGATGTGCCAGTTTACCACTCTAATAAAAGGAACCTCGGAGAGGATGTCTGACTCGGAGTTATTTGTTGGAGGTTTTCTGGAACCCTGAGACACTGCTTGAGTGACTTGACTTGACCTCATCTACCTGTTCACGTCACCTTCACAGGTATTGACTGGCAGGTGCGGCCTCCAACCAGCAGAGCTCCTGCAGCTGAGAAACCCTCTTCAAACCGGGCAGTTAATTTTAATACATCGATTGCCAATTTGGTCACTCTGCGAGGGAAGGACGTACAGTGTGCAGATCTGGGTAAGTGTTGTTGGCCTGTCGGCTGCTGGCCCCTCCAGCAGCCGAATAGGAGGAGGAAGAGGAAGTATGGGAGTCGGGGTCAGCCTTGGGGCAACCTGGGTCATGTATTTACGACGGTTGCAGTGTCCCAGGATCACGTGATCCCCTTTTACGACCTTCTGACAAAGTCAATGAGGAAGCCAGATCCACTTAACAACCGTGTTACTAACTTAACCACTGCAGCGATTCATTTAACGACCATGGCAAGAAAGGTGGTAAAATGGGGCAAAAGGATCAGCATTAAGGCAAACAGAGCTCTGAGGGGAAGAGGGAATGAAGGAAGAGAGAGAGAGAGAGAGAGAGAGAGGGGGAGAAAGAGAGAGCGAGAGTGAGTGAGAGAGAGAGAGAGAGAGAGAGCCTGGGCCTCATCCCCCAAATGGCTCAACAGCCCCCAGGTCTGGAGGTGGCTGATGAGGAAGAGAAGGAACAGCTGGGTCCAGCGCCTGATGTATGGATGTGCAGAGGAGAGGAGAGCAGTGGAAATCTATGGGCCGGTCCTTGGGACAGAAGAGCCACCGCTGCTAGCGAAGCCTCCATTCTAGCTCTGGGAATAAAAGGCAGGGGGCGGAGATGACTAGATGTGGCAGACAGCTATCCATCTTCTGGATGGACAGACTTGTTAGCCTGCGAGAGAAACTTTTCGTTGTGGCTGCCAGCATTCCTAATAAAGGAATCTTTTGAGTTCATATCAGAGGGTTTGTCATCTTTTGGGGTGCTGGATCAAAATAGGAGGGGCATGCCATTGCAAGAAGCAGCGACAACAGGTGTGGCTTTTCCTCTGTGGCTGCCAACAACCATTCCTCCTCCTAGCTCATCTCTCCTACTTGGCTCCTAATAGAAAAAATGAACGGGGACCAAACTGGGGGTACACAACACGTAGTCCCCAGACTTACGACCACAATTGGGAGCAGGATTTTGATGGCTAAAAGCAAAGCGTTGATGAAGTGAGTGGCGCCAATTTTGCAATTTTTTTTTGCCATGGTTGTTCAGAGTTGCAGTCGTTAAGTGAATCACATGTCGTTAAGGTCCCTTCCAACTCTATTCCGATCAACAACTTGTAAGTTACTTTTCTTCAGTGTTGTTGCAACTTCAAACCGTCACTAAACAAATGGTTGTAAGTCACTTTTTCAGTCTCGTTATCAAACAAAGTGCCATTGTCAAGTTGTATTTGCTATGTCCCGGGGTCATGTGATCACCAATGACCTCAGCTGGCATCTGAAAATCAATGGGTGAAGCCGAATTCTTTTAATGACAGCTGCAATCTCAATTATGGTCGCTAAGTGAGGACTACCTATGAGTGGTGCGGTGGTCTAGAGGTGGAGCTCTCGCCTCAAAATCAGGAGGGTGTGAGTTCGATCCTAGGTAGAGGCAGATATTTCTGTCTCTGAGCGCATTGAGAATGTGTCTGTTGAACAAAAAAATTCCGCATTGGCGACAGGAAGGGCATCCGGCCATTAAAATACTCTACTCACTCCATTCAGTTGCCCAGACTCCATCCTGCAAGGGATAAGGTAAACGTAAAGGTTCCCCTCGCACATACATGCTAGTCATTTCTGACTCTAGGGGGCGGTGTGTTCATCTCCGTGACGAACCCGAAGAGCCAGCGCTGTCCGAAGACGTCTCCGTGGTCATGTGGCCGGCATGACTAAACGCCCGAAGGCACACGGAACGCTGATCCCTTCCCACCAAAGTGGCTCCTATTTTTCTACTTGCATTTTAGACATGCTTTTGAACTGCCTAGGTTGTCAGTAGATGGGACCAGTAATGGGAGCTCACTCCATTACGTGGCACTGGGGATTCGAACCGTCGAACTGCCGACCTTTCTGATCAACAAGCTCAGCATCTTAGCCACTGCGTCTCTGCAAGGGATTATGACAGTGGTCCCCAACCTTTTTTGTACCAGGGACCAGTTTCACGCAGAAACACTTTTTCAAGGACCGGGTAGGGGCGTGAAGGTTCCAATAACAAAAACCTTAATCAATGCTGGGTGTTTTGTCTCCATGTGGCGGTGCAGTTTTGATGGTTTCATGGCTTCATCATTGTCTCGTTTACCCTTTCCAAAAAAACTCTCCAGTGAACTCTGTTTCTGAAGTGGTTGTCTTTCAAAATAAGACACCCGGAAGCAAAAACATATTTTAAATATATATTTTAGTCACGATTATTCATTCTTTGCGGCCCGGTACAAAATGATCCATGGACCGGTACCGGTCCGGGGCCCGGTGGTTGGGGACCCCTGGATTATGGGGTCAGAAGAAGAAGAAGAGGAGGAGGAGGAGGAGGAGGAGGAGGAGGAGACGAAGACTGCCTAATGCATCCCTTTCTTGTCCCTTGCAGGGGGTTTCCAGGATCCAGCCTTGTACACCTCCTGGCTCAATCCTCCAGAGACCCTGAGCATCTGGAGCACACCCAGAGCCTTCAATAAGTACGAGAAGTCCGCCTCTCTGGTCAGCAACAGCCAGTTTCTGCTCAGTCCGCTCAACAGCCTCGTGGGGAAGGCTTGGAAAATGTTCGCTTCCAAGTAAGTCGAAAATTAAATTCCCCCTTTTTTTTTTTTTTCCGGCTAATATGTCCCGACAATTGTTTTGGTGGGAGTGGAATCAGGGAAAGCACATTAAAATGCAGATAGTCCTCAACTTACAACAGTTTGCTTAGTGACCGTTCGAAGTTACAACGGCGCTGAAAAAAGCGCCTAAGGACCATTTCTCACACTTACGACCATTGCAGCATCCCCAGAGTCATGTGATCAAAATTCAGATGCTTGGAAATGGACTCACATTTATGACGGTTGCAGTGTCCCGGAGTCATGCGATCATCCCCTTTTGCGACTTTCTGACAAAGAAAAGTCAACGGGGAAGCCAGATTCACTTAACAACCGACTTAGCAACGGCAGTGACTCACTTAACAACTTGGCAAGAAACATTGTACAGGTGGTCCTCGACTTACGACCATCATCGATCCCCAAATTTATGTTGCTAAGTGAGAAACTTGATAAGTGAGCTTTGCGCCATGTTACGACTTCTCTTGCCACAGTCGTTAAGTGAATCACTGCAATTGTTTGTCAGGATTCCGGCAGTTACCCCCGATTAAATCATGAGTCTCGAGCCAAACTTCCAAAACTTCAAAAGGATTTATGGGGAGTTAAACTGCCCGGCACTGCCTGGGTGTAGCCAACTCTGAGAAACATAATTCATTGTCACCCTTGACCCTGATTTTACCCCACCCCCTGGGTGTATCATAATTCATATTCTCCAATGGGACACATCCATAGCCCAGAACCATCAATCATGTTCTCCCGTTAGATTTTTGTGTGGCAGAAACTTCAGTCACCAGGTTACTATCTTTGAAAAACTATTTATGGAACGCAGTCTCGATTTCCAAACTGCCACACTACTCCCCCCTCCCTTTTTGTTGGCAACTCTAAAAAGACCATATAAATATTTTTATGAATTGACAGTGTTCAGTTAATAACCTGGTTACTAAGTGAATCTGGCTTCCCCACTGACTTCACTTGTCAGAAGGTCGCAAAAAGGAGTCACTACAACCCCGGGACATTGCGACAGTGATAAATATGAGTCAGTTGCCAAGCATTTAAATTTTGATCACATGACCATGAAGATGCTGCAACGGTCACTCGTGTGAAAAAGTTTCATAAGTTACTTTTTTCAGTGCCGTTGTAACTTCGAACGATCACTATGTGAACAGTTTTAAGTTGAGGATAACCTGTATTATACTTAGACTTAAATGAACTTTATTGTCGCTTTGTACACCAATTGTACACCAATTGTCACAGGTTATAATAAAATTTCATTGCATACAGCTCTCAAAGGGTCACTACTTCCACATAAACATGACAGAATAAATCAATAAAAATTATGCATATACCCACATAGCCATATATATTATATGACAACGATGGCAAACCTTTTCAGCACCGAGTGCTGAAAAGGTCGGATGAAAACGTGGCGCATGCATGCTCCTTGGGGCCACACTCCAGAAAAGCCAAAGTTCTGGGTTCTAGTGTTCATGCGTGCCCACCGATCAGCCGGCCAGCGTACATGCACAGGCCAATTTTTGGCACTGACGCACACACGAAGGAGAGCTGATGGTCATGTGCCCATGCGTGCCAGAAACCTGGAAGACAAATAGGCAAGGTCGCACGTGCCAGGCAACATGGCTTCATGTGCCACTTTGGGCATGCGTGCCATAGGTTATATGATGTATTTTGCCCACAATTAATTGATGTCCCATTACTTCCCTTCCAAGGAGCTGTGGGTAATTTGAACTGGGACAGGCTCTCTTGGTCAAGTGGTGCGGTGGCCTAGAGTTGGAGCTCTCGCCTCACGATCAGGAGGCTGTGAGTTTG
This sequence comes from Notechis scutatus, assembly GCF_049901735.1. Classification (NCBI taxonomy): domain Eukaryota; kingdom Metazoa; phylum Chordata; class Lepidosauria; order Squamata; family Elapidae; genus Notechis; species Notechis scutatus. The sequence goes on from NC_142009.1 coordinate 8,430,877, forward strand.
ATCCTAGGTAGAGACCGATATTTCTCTCTGGGCACACCGCTGAACAAAACTCTGCATTGGTGACAGGAAGAGCATCCAGCCAGTAAAACACTCTGCTTGCTCTATTCAGTTGTTCAGACTCCACACTCGCCAAGGGATTATGGGGGTCATTAAAATATGATGATGATGATGATGATAGGTGCTTTTGTTCACCAAAACCTCTTGTTCATTCCGCGCAGGGCTTACATTCACCAGTATTCGAAATTTGGGATTGAGGAAGATGACTTCCTGGGCTGTTTTACCACCTTGGAACAAGTGATTGCCAGCTACAGCAGCCTCTGATTTCCCAAAGCTCATAAGGACTCTGTGCCTTTTCCAGGAGGACCAAGAAGACTCTGATGAGGTCAATCTTCCATGCACCCGTCTCAACGAAGGACACGGATCCTGCAGTGCCTTACAAATGCCAGAGCTTTACATGCCTGTGGAGCCTCTCTTATAAACTGCACATTTCCAATGGAGGAAGTCTGTTTAATGACAATGAAGTACGTTTAATGGGCTTCGGCTTTGGATCACATCAGACACCATCAATGATTAGAGAAAGGTCTTTTTTCGTTCATCAGCATCCATATTTTCTACATTCCTGGTTTTATATGTTTTGTACTAAATATAGTTATTAATTTATGAGACCTGCCTGTGTGCATACTAATTTTTCTTCCTACAGTGACAACGTACACGGGGGGCTCATCAAATCAGCAGACAACTCGCCAGAAGATAAGCTTAAGATACAGAAGGATCTTGACAGACTTGAACATTGGACGCTATGTAACAAAATGAAATTCAAGGGTGAAAAAAGTAAGGTTCTACATTTAGGCAAGAAAAACAAAATGTACAGGTATAGTATAGGTGGTATCTGGCTCAATAGTAGTAACTGAGAGGGATCTTGGAGTCCTAATGGAATATGAGCCAGACGTGTGTTGCAGCTGCCAAAAAAGCCAACACAGTTCTAGGCTGCATAAACAGAGGGATAGAATCAGGATCACGGGAAGGGTTAATACCACTTTATAAGGCCTTGGTAAGGCCGCACCTGCAATAATGGATCCATTTTGGTCGCCACGAGGTAAAAACAGATGCTGAGACTCTAGAAAGAGTGCAAAGAAGAGCAACAAAGAGGATTAGGGGACTGGAGGATAAAACATATAAAGAACAGTTGCTGGAACTGGGTATGTCTAGTTCGATGAAGAGAAGGATTAGGGGTGACATGATAACAGTTGTCCAATATCTCGGGCTGCCCCACAGAAGAAGGAGTCAAGCTATTCTCCAGGACCTGAAGGCAGGACAAGAAGCAATGGGTGAAAACTAATCAAGGAGAGAATCAGCTTAGAACTAAGGAGAAATTTCCTGACAGAACAATTAATCAGTGGAACAACTTGCCACTGGAAGTTTTTAAGAAGAGATTGGATAACCATTTGTCTGAAACATGCGGCACGGGGAGTCCTTGATTTACAATCGTTCATTTAGTGACCGTTGGAAGTTACAATACTAGATAAAATAACTTATGATCGATTCACACACTTTTGACCATCACAACACCACCATGGTCAAAGGATCAGAAATTCAGGCATTTGCCAACCGGACTGTATTTGGCAACACAACCATTAACTAAGTCTTAGTGTTGTTTCTACACAATAAACCAAAAAATCTGAAGCTATCTAATTGCGCTTTTTCAGACTTGCAAATTGTATTTTATTAAAAGACATAAAGCTTTATAAACTACAACTCATTGGTTTCTGGCTGCCATATTCAGGTAATCCTCAGCTTACAACAGTTCGTTTACTGACCAGCATTGAAAAAAGTGACTTACGGCCATTTTTCATAGTTAACAACTTTTGTTATGTGATCACATGGTCATGTGATCAAAATTCAGATGCTTGGTAACTGGTTCATACTTATGTCCGTAGCTGCATCCCAAGGTCACATGGTCCCCTTCTACGACCTACTGACAAGCAAAGTCAATGGGGAAGCCAGATTTCACTTTAACGGCCAGGTTACTAACTTATCAACTGCTGTGATTAACTTAATGGTGGAAAGAAAGGTTGTTAAGAAAGGTCATAAAATGGGGCGAAACTCACTTGACAAATGTCTCACTTATTAACAGAAATTTGGAGCTGAATTGTAGTCATAAATCAAGGATTCCCTGTATTAGCACAGCTCCCCTACGATGACATACCGGTTAAGGAATTCGGGGAGTTGAAGTCCACACATCTTAAAAGTTGTCAAAGTTGAAAAACATCATATTTGCTCCTTTTTCATGACATGTTACTTTTATGTAAGCTATGGACTGACTGAAGAAGCCCAAACCCCACATAATTTATTTTGTGAAATCTTATTTTGGTCCTTGTACCCTGTATACAGATCGGACACAAGAGGGCGCCCGCCTTCCATTTGTTGGAGATCAAGTGGATTTTACTTGGATCCACTTCAGTGCAATTGACTGAAAGGTACATGAAAGATCCAGACCAAGGCTTATTTAACCTTGCATGGCAGAGATTTCCCAAGCAGGTGCCCTAAATTGGACACAGTCACCTCACATTTTCAACCCACTGGGAAAGCAGGAGGTGAATAAAAGAACAATATAAACCACGTCGGTATGTTAGAGCAGGGGTCTCCAACCTTGGCCACTTTAAGACCAGTGGACTTCAACCCCCCAGAATTCTCCTTTGTTCATTGCAGGGCATGAACATTACGAGGTTAAGAAAATTTTGGATTCTAGGATTTTCAGGGGAGGTTATAATATTTAATCTATTGGAAAGGCTATCCAATTTCACAAGCGACTTGGGTTAATAGCTGGAAAGTAAATGCTGATAGATTTAGTGGGGAAATTCCATGAAAAATATCCACACAAGCCAAAACTGAATTCTGTGGGTGGCAGAGGAGGTTTAAAATGTGCATTGTATGTTTGTTTTTAACCTAATTTCAATCTTTGTGCATTTTATGTTGTTGCAGGGGTTTCTTTTCAAATGAAGGAGGGCAGCCTGTCAAGCCCGAAATTGACATGTGTAGCCATTTTAATTAGTATATATTCTCTTTCTTACTTTCTCTGTGGCAGTCATGGGGGAAGGTTTTGGGCTTGTGTTAGAGGGATTATTTATAATCATCTCCATTTATTGCTCAAGTCAAGAAACATAGAATGAAGAAAATACAGGCAGTCCTTGGCTTACGACCACAACTGACCCCAAAATTTATGTTAAGTGAGACATTTTGAATTTTGCCCCATTTTACGACCATTCTGACCATTCAGTTGTTAAGTGAATCATTGCAGCTGATAAGTTAGCAACATGGTTGTTAAGTGAATCTGGCTTCCCCATCAATTTTGTTGTCAGAAGGTTGCAAAAGGGGATCATCATGATCCCAGGACATTGCAACGGTCATAAGTATGAACCAGTTGCCAAGCATCCAAATTTTGATGTTGTGTCCATGGGGATGCAGCAAGGGTCGTAAGTGTGAAAAACAGTTGTAAGTCACTCTTTTCAGTGCTGTTGTAATTTCAAACGGTCACTAAATGAACTGTCGTAAGTTGAGGACTACCTGTATCAAGGTTGGGCAATTTCCCTTACCTGTATACCTATGAAGCTCTAAGAAAATATTTTTCAAGCACTGATAGAACCTGGCAATGAAATGTCTACAAGACACCAACTAAGCTCAGCTCCCACATTTCAACCCTGAGCTACAAATATTCCCTTCCATTAAGCTCCGGGTCAGTCAGGCTTTCAGGAAAGCCTTGCCGGCCTCAGAAGAAATTCCCGAAGGCATGTGCAAAAAAGAGGCCGGGAGTGACACACACAAGTGAGGTTAGTCAGTGGATGACATCCCCTGAAAATAAGACCTGGTGCCTTTTTTTTGGTGGCAAAAATATATATATTAAAAAAAAAAACGGTCTTATTTCTGGGGAAACACAGTAACACGTCTATCAACTCATTAGCACACCTGGCTTGAACAGGTTACACTCAGCAGTCAGATTTTCCCGGGTTGAAGTCCTTTCCAAATAATAACCAGTTAACTAAAAAGTAATCATTAAATTGGGCATGGTCAGGGGGGGGCAACACCAAAGGTTTGGAAGACCCAGGTAGGGTTTTCAAGGCCTTAACTACAAGACCTCCAAGTTGCCTTCCAACTCTATTTCGATCGACAACTTGTAAGTCATTTTTTTTTCAATGTTGTTGCAACTGCAAACCATCCCTAAATGAATGGTTGTAAGTTGAGGACCATTTAGTGACCGTTCAAAGCTACAACGGCACTGGAAGAGGTGACTTAACAGCCATTTTTCACTTACAGCCGTTGCAGCACACACACACACACACACACCCCAGGGTCATGTGATCAAAATTAAGGGCGCCTGGCAACTGGTTCATATTTATGATTGTTGCAGTGTCCCAGGGTTAGGCGAACCACCTTTTGCAACCTTCTGACAAGCAACGGGTGAAGCTGGGTTCACTTAATAACCGTGTTATTAACGGCAAAGATTCACTTAACAACTGTGGCAAGAAAGGTCGTAAAACGGGGCAAAACTCATGTAAGCAACTGTCTGGGTTAGCAAAGGAAATTTTGGGCTCTGTTATGGTTGTGCATTAAAGGGCATTTAAGGAGAGATTGGCTGGTCTACTCTTTGTTCTACCTGGAGCAGACATTGCAACTGCAAAACTGCACCCAAGAGTTGCTGTTTACTCTTCTGGTAAGGAAAGAAAGGAAGATGGGAGGGGTGAACCTGAATTCCTGCTGAGTCACAATTCTCGGTGACGAACCCTTTTTGCTTCAAGAAGAAAGCACTTCGGAGAGATTGACGCCTGTCATAAATGCAGCAGTGCCTGTTTTGAAACCTCAGAAACCTAAGATTAGTACACAGAATTGTCTGCTACAATGTCCTACCTGTTCAATGACTACTTCAGCTTCAACCGCAATAACACACAGGAAAGTAGACTCAAAGTAAACTGCTCCAAACTCGATTGCAGAAAATACGACTTCAGCAACAGACTGGTCAACGCCTGGAACTCGCTACCTGACTCTGTTATCACATCCTCAAACCCAGAGGTGGTATTCAGCAGGTTCTGGCCAGTTCTGGAGAACCGGTAGTGGAAATTTTGAGTAGTTCAGAGAACCGGCCAATCCCACCTCTGACTGGCCCTCCCTCTTTGCTGCCTCCCATTGAGTCCCAGCTGATCGGCTGGGTCTTCTTGTGTTGCACTGCACAGGAGAACAGAGCTGGAAAGAAGGTTAGTGGGGTGGAGAGAGAATAGGGATTTTGCAGTATCCTTCCCCTGCCACGCCCACCAAGCCACATCCACCAAGCCACAGAAACGGTAGTAAAAAATTTTTGAATCCCACCACTACTCAAACCCCCAAAACTTTAACCTTAGACTACCGTGGACCTCACTCCATTCCTAAGAGGTCTGTAGGTGCACCAGCATGCCCACGGTCCCTGTCCTACTCTTCCCATTTATTCCTACTCATTTATTATGTACATATATACTCATACCTGTTTATTAAAAAAAAAAAGATATAGCATTGGGAAAAAAAGATGTGGTGTGGAGGCGTAAAGGAGATAGCAAATGAATGGATGCATGAAAAAAAAAAAAAAAAAAGAACCGTACTGGACAGGTTGATTTCATGTTCATCTTTGCTGTAGATACCCCAGCCATTTCTGCAAAACCTGGCAAAGTAGGGAATAGATTTTGTTCTCCTGTAGCCAAAGAGCGGGAAAGCATTTTGTTTGGCCCTAAGATTTCCTCACAGGGAAAGATGGATGGAAGAGACCTGACTCAGGAGAGGTATCTGTGAATTAGCCTTGTAAATTACAAATTAATTACAAAAGGAAAAAAAAAATAGTAAAAGGATGTTGAGACTCAGTGCAGAGAAGAGCAACTAAGATGATCAGGGGCCTGGAGGCTAAAACAAATTGTTGGAAGAATTATCCTTTGGGGTTCAGTTCCAATTGGGGGAAAAGACACTGGAAACATGGAGGCTGTTAGGAAAGATGGTTTAATGGTGGGCAGAGGACCCCATGGCTTGGAGCTCTTGGGCGAAGAAAAAGGGGAAGAGATGCTGAGAGTGCCTGGGTTTGATATCCTCTCTGGCTTTGAACTTCCTGGGGCACAGGAAGAGCCTCCTGATTGGTTGCTGTCAGAGGTCATAGCTAGCTTTGTAGGTTGCTTGTGTGCTACGTTTGGCTGAAACTTGGTGGGTGGTTGCAATGAAGAGCAATTAGAAGGAGGTAGATCTTTGTTATGTAGAATAGGCTGCCCCAGGCCTGAATGGCCCATCAACAGAGTTTCTGCCTCGCTGAGTTTCTACTTCTCTTTTAGGGAAAATATTCTGCCTTTTTAATATATCCTAAAGTACGTCATTTTTCTAGGAGAGGGGTGGGTTTTAACTTCCAACAATATGATGAATGGTTGTGGGAACTCTAAATGTCTAACAAAGAAATGGACTAGAGGTGACATGTCAGCAGTCTTACAATATTTGAAGGGCTGCCCCAAAGAAGAGGGAGTCAAGCTATTCTCCAAAGCACCTGAAGGCAGGACAAGAAGCAACGGATGGAAACTAAGCAAGGAGAGAAGCAACTTAGAATTAAGGAGGAATTTCCTGACAGTGAGAACAATTAACCAGTGGAACAACTTGCCTCCAGAAGTTGTGTGTGCTTCATCACTGGAGGTTTTTAAGAAGAGATTGGACAGCCATTTGACTGAAATGGTAAAGGTGGTCCTTGACTTACAACCATTCAATTTAACGACCGTTCAAAGTTATAACGGCACTGGAAAAAGTGACTTATTACTGTTTTTCACATGATCGTTGCAGCATCCCCATGGTTATTACATGATCAAAATTCAATTGCTTGTCAACTGTCCTGTATTTATGGCATTTGCCATGTCTTGGGGTCACATGATCCCCATTTGTGACCTTCTGACAAGGAAAGATCCATGGGAAAGCCAGATTCACTTAACAACCATGTTATTATCTTAACAGCTGTGACAATTCACTTAATAACAGTGGCAAGAAAGGTTGTAAAATGGAACCAAAACTCACTTAACAACTGTCTGGCTTAGCAACAAACGTTGGACTCAGTTGTGGTCATAGGTTGAGGACTATCCATCTCCTACTTGGGGAAGGTTTTGGACTAGAAGACGCTGAAGGAAAGATCAGGCTGTTTTTTTCCATCCAGAAGTTTCGTCATCCATTCCAGCCAGCATCTTCATGTATTTTTGACCACTTCCTGTTCTGAGTTCCTTACTATCAACCTAACTTCCTCCTAGCTTTTGTATTTGGGACATATGTACTTCTGGTAAGGAAGGTACTCTAGTAATCTTCTGGTTCTCAATTTTAATTAACCTCTCATCTTCTCAAGGAACTGTGTATCTCCATGGCCCCAACTTAGGTGCCCTTCAATCATGCTGGGCTATAATTTCTGTTCACTCTGCTCAGTATAGTAGGCGAAGTCTATAAAAATATGTCAAAAATTCAGTTTTCTTGATTCTCAACTCTCTGTGTTGGTTGCAGATGATTGTCTCTAAAAAGTCAGATTTAGCTGAACCAAACCAAACCCATTTGAAGATGTTGAGAGTCTAGAAAGAGTGCAGAGAAGAGCAACAAAGAGGATTCGGGGACTGGAGGCTAAAACATATAAAGAACGGTTGCTGGAATTGGGTATGAAAAGAAGGATTAGGGGGACATGATAGCAATGTTCCAATATCTCAGGGGCTGCCCCAAAGAAGTGGGGGTCAAGCTATTCTCCAAAGCACCTGAAGGCAGGACCAGAAGCAATAGTTGGAAAGTAATCAAGGAGAGAAACAAGCTAGAATTCGGGAGAAATTTCCTGAGAGTTAGAACAATTAATCAGTGGAACAAGTTGCCTCCAGAAGTTCTGCAGGTTTTTAAGAAGAGATTGCAGAAACATTTCTCTGAAATGGTATCCAGTTTCCTGTTTGAGCAGTGGGTTGGACTAGAAGACCTCCAAGGCCCCTTCCAACTCTGTTATTCTATTCTAAATCTTTATACCTGCCCAGGTGAATTTGAGCATCATAGGTTTGAAAGTGGGAATCCAAGTGCCAGCCCCAGGTATAATTTTGATGGACAAGAAGGTGTCTGGCCTCCAAATGGGAAATGGACCCCAAAGTTTTATTTTGTGTGTATGTGTGTGTTTTTTTGTTTGTGGCTTCAAGTCAGGGCTGACTCTGGCCCACTGCCCAGACAAATCCTTTCCGTTTTCTTGGAAAGATTTATTTTTTTCAGAAATGGTTTGTCATTGCCTCCTTCCTAGGGCTGAGTGAGAAGGACTGGCCCAAAGTCAAGCAACTAGCTTCATGCCTAATCAGGATTAGAACTCATGGTCCCACAGTGGTGGGATTCAAATTTTTTTTTACTACTGGTTCTGTGGGCGTGGCTTGGTGGGCGTGGCTTGGTGGGCATGGCAAGGGGAGGACACTTCAAAATCGCCATTCCCTCCCCACCCCACTACCCTGCTTTCCAGCTCCATTCTCCTGTGCAGGGCAACACAAGAAGACCCAGCCAATCAGCTGGGACTCGGGAGGCAGAGAAGAAATGGGGTTGGCAGGGCCACTCAGAGGGGGTATTTGCCGGTTGTCTGAACTGCTCAAAATTTCCGCTACCGGTTCTCCAGAACTGGTCAGAACCTGCTGAATCCCACCTCTGGTCTCCCGGTTTCTAGCCCGATGCCTTTAACCACTGCATCAAACTAACTCTCTTAGGGTTTTCTGAGAAAGCAAAGTTGTGTTTTCTTGTGATGTGGACACCCCTCAAAAAAAAAAAAACCCCAGGAAGAAGGAAAAATAAGAGGGATGGAGGGAAAGTCCATTTGGAGAAGAGAAGGGGGTGTTGGAATATTTGAATGAAGTTAGACCACAGTTGATCTTCAGCCATGCTTCTAGTCCTCATTAAAGGCCTTATTTTTCCCCCCCATTGCCACCTTCAACTGCCTGCATGTTGTCCTTCCTCTTTTCGGTGACTCATAACAAGCTACAGATAATAGTCTTTTCTGCTCTGTGTTCTTAATTCTTATTTATCGCTCCACATCCTTTGCATAAAAAACGGCCTCTCTCGGTTGGTTTCTCGCCTCCTTCTACTCTCTCTTCCTGTTACTCATTCCCTGTTACAACCTCTCCCTTTCTCTTACACAACTTCCTCCCACCAGCCCTTTTTTTTTCTCCTTCTAGGAGAGTCGGGTGGGGAGAAATTGCCCAAGAAAGCTAAATTCTGTCTGGGGTGAAGGAGCAGGAAGGAAAGTTTTTAAAAAGGCAGGTTTTTATGCAAACAGTGAGGGATGCAAAGATAATCAATCCCTTAAGCAGATTATAATAAATTTTGGTCTGTGCTTGTAATTTTACACAAAATTCTCAGCTAGGCAGCGATCCAGCTTCATCGTTTATACCAAATCAGGGTTAGTGTTATTAGGGTTTGTCCAATAAACCCAAATTAGCTGGGCTCACCCTTATTAAACTGTATAAAGTTAGCACCCACCCCTCTCCTAGAAAAATTTTGAGAAACATTAGAAAGGCAGAATATTATATTTCCCTGGATGAGAAATGGAGAAGCTCTTAAGAGACAGAAAGCAGTCTCCGCCTGCCTTAATAGCCCACAGCAGATGTCAGCACTTAAGAGATAAAGAGATAGGTAGCTCTATTCATAAGCAAATACCCTCACTCAAGATCAAACCAGGATAAAGCCATTAAACCATTAAACCATTATAGGAATTGCCCAACACCCTTTCAAAACACAAGCCTCATTCATTGTATCATCTCAGCAGTTCAAACTTCAACCAAACGTAGCTCAGACAAATACCTAGGATTTGTACTTTGCCTACAGAGCCAGCTGTGACCCCTAGATGACCCCTACATCATTAAACCATCTTTGCAATCTAGCCTCCAGCCTCCGTTTTGTCTCCAGTGCATTTCTCCCAGCTTGGAACTGAACCGGATGGATGTTTCTTCTCACTAAACCACCAATAGACCTTGCAAATTATAATAGCTGAATGGATGCCCTATATCCTGGCTTTACAAGCAGTCCTTGACTTACAACCGTTCGTTTAGTAACCATTCAAAGTTACAACAGTACTAAAAACTGACTTATGACCGTTTTTCAGAGTTATGACAGTTGAAGCATGCGGATGTTTAAGATTATCAAAATTCAGATACTTGGCATTGGCATGTATTTACAATGGTTGCTGTGTCCTGGGGTCATGTGATCATATTTTGCGACTTTCTGACAAGCAAATGAACAACTGCAGTGATTCACTTAACAACCGTGGCAAGGTCATAAAATGGAGCAGAACTAATTTTAACAACTGCTTCGTTTAGCAACATCAACTTTGGCCCAAATTGTGTTAGTAAATCGTGGAGCTACCTGTATTGTTAACTGGCCAAGTATTTTGGCTGCTGTGCATATTTATTTGGGTTATTTTTTGCTTCTAATGATTTAAAATGTTTTTATTGTTTTAAAATGATTTTTTTTTAAAATTGCAGTACTTTTTTTTTTAATAAGCCACCCAGAGACATTGACTGAGATGGGCGGCTATGGAAAATGAATAAATATGCAAACCCCCAAATTAAAACAATCGAACAATCGCTGTTCGTGCTGCAACTAGATTGCCTGTCACAAAGACTCTTCATCAGCAGACTCTTAACTAATGAACTAATGATATGAGTTAATGGTTAACTGGTAATGAGAAACGGCTCATTGCTTAATGACACAGCCCCTGCTTTGCATTTCAAAGGTTCCAGGTTTTGCATATAAGGTCTACAGATGGTTTCCAGAGAGCAGAAGTTGGAGAGATAGTTGGTTTCAATGAGATTGCCACCTCTTTTGCAATGCAAATTGTTTGGGCTTGACTTTGAGGCCAGAAGACTTGACTTTTCCCTGAGGAGAGAGCCTGGAGATCTCATGGCCTCAAGTGAAGAGACTCTTCCTTCCTGAGGTTGGGTTTCAGGAGGGCATCTTCTTGGGAAAGAGACAGTGATGGGATTCAAATAAACAACTGAGTCTCTGCTCTAAGGACCGGCTGGGTGGACGTAGCCAGGGTGGGCAGCACTCGGTCTCCTGCACCCCCCTGGGAGACGGGCCATGGGGGGGCTGCACCCTCTCATGCCCCGTATTGGGCCTAGTAGGCCTCCTGGGAGCCCCCTGGGAGCAAAAACGGGCCGTAGGGGGCACATGCTGCACCCCCTCGTGTCCCGTTTTGGGCCTAGTAGGCCTCCCTGCAGCCTCCTGGGAGCAAAAATGGGCCGTGGGGGGCACATGCTGCACCCACTCGTGCCCTGTTTTGGGCCTAGTAGGCCTCCCTGCAGCCCCCTAGGAGCAAAAACGGGCCACAGAAGGGGCTGCACCCTCTCATGCCCCGTATTGGGCCTAGTAGGCCTCCTGGGGGCAAAAACAGGCCATAGGGGGCACATGCTGCACCCCCTCGTGTCCCGTTTTGGGCCTAGTAGGCCTCCTGGGAGCCCCCTAGGAGCAAAAACGGGCCGTAGGGGGCACATGCTGCACCCCCTCGTGTCCCGTTTTGGGCCTAGTAGGCCTCCCTGCAGCCCCCTGGGAGCAAAAACGGGGCACGTGGGGACTCCTGGAAGGGGCAGGGCAGGTTAGGGCCAGCCAGAGGTGGTATTTGCCGGTTCTCCGAACCAGTCAAAATTTCTGATCCTGGTATGGCAGAACAGGCCCGAACCAGCTGAATGCCACCTCTGGAGAGTCAACCTCTCTTCAGACCTGACAATCCTACATTTTGCCCCATTCTGGAGAGAGGGGACCACTGGTTTGAAAGAGGGTTCAAAGGGGCCATCTCTATTAAAACTGAACAGCCCTCCCTCAACAGAGGGGAAGAGATAGGACACCACCTATCTCCTGTTTACAACACAGTCCTGTCGGCAGTTCCAAGAAAGCGCCACGCCCTTTTTGTGCTCTGATTCAGGATACAGATAAACTCGCACGACTCTCAAAAGAGCTAACAAACAGGTGATTGCAAAGAATAAAAATCCTTCCCCTCCAGTCAGTTAGAACTGAAGAAGCTCCTTGGATGAGAAGTGAAACCATTTCAAACAAAAAAGAAAGGAAGTCCATTGCTTTTTTGGGAAAAAACAACTTTGGGACAACCATGATCTGGATGGATGATTGAGAATTTCCATAAAAAATTGATAATCCTACAGTTCCAAAGTAACCAAGGTTATGAGAATGTCATTGATGAATTGAGGGTTCAGCAAAAGCAGATGTGGGCAACACCCCATTGCTCATCTTGAACTCAAGATTGTAGGTGCGGCTGTCCATTTACAGGTTGTAGTCCTTGACTTATGACCACAACGGAGCCCCAAATTTCCATTGCTAAGAGACAGTTAAGTGAGTTTGGCCCCATTTTACGGCCTCCCTTTCCACAGTTGCGAAGTAAATTGCTGGTTTTTCTTTGAAGACGTTTTGCTTCCCATCCAAGAAGCTTCTTCAGTTCTGACTGGATGGTGGGAAATGGAAGGATTTATATATTCCTTGAAGACAGCTCCAAGGTCATTTGCATCCTTTTAGAGAATCATTGAGGCTACTTGGAGTCACAAAGGTGCTTTTTTTCAAGAGGCAACTGGACTTTCTGGTTTTTCTTTGAAGATCTTTCGCTTCTCATCCAAGAAGCTTCTTCAGCGATTCTTCGGAGGCACTTGGAGGTTTGTCTGTGTCTTCGGGATCACCTGAGTAGTGCAAATAGATGCGGAGCCTTCTTGGCCACAGGATGTTTTCCCCAACAGCTTGTGCCTGTCTTCAACAGTGAAGGGACACAGAACACAAATCATCCTGCACCCAAGAAGGCTCCACACCCATTAGAGTCACGCAGGTGACCCTGAGGACACAGGGTCACCTCCAAGTAGCCTCAAGGACTCTCTAAATGGATGCAAATGACCAGCTGTCTGTAAAGAGTATAAATCCTTCCATTCCCTACCATCCAGTCAGAGCTGGAAAAAGCTTCCTGGATGAGAAGCAAAACATCTTCAAACAAAAAACAAGAAAAGTCCAGGTGCCTCCTGGAAAAGCACCTTTGGGACAACCACGACCTGGATGATTGAGAATCTCCATAGACTTAGTTGCTGGCAAGCTTCTCTTTAGAGATCCTGGTTAATTTTCAGAACCTCTGGGCTATGAGATGCAGCGATGGTGATACATACCAGGAAAGGAATGATGTGGAGAATCTGAGAAGGAAAGTTTCAGGAGAACATCTAAGCCATGACGTGCTCAGGAAGCTGTTGACCTTTCAGAGCTAACACAACCTCAGGCATTTTGAAACCAGTAATCTAACAGGGCAAAGGTCCTTCCCCTTGAGTGTAAGACAAGTTAGCACACAAAAGCCGGCCTGTGTCAATTCAAGATTTACAAATTTGTTTAGATTTGTGCTGAGCCTTTCTCTTTTGTAAACTCCCTTTCTCCCTCTCCTTGTTCTTTTAGTACAGTTTAAGTACTCTGGAACCCAGCCATTTGTGATGGGTTGCGAGTCCACAACCGTTTCAGCTGGGAAGAAAGTCCACTAGCTCAATCAGGAATGGTCACAAGTAATCCTTAGCTAGAATTGTATTTGCACAAAACTGGAAGAGAGATTCCTACCAGTGGTGGGATTCAAATTTTTTGACTACCGGTTTTGTGGACGTGGCTAGGTGGGCGTGGCTTTTTTTTTTTTGCAGCATCTGTGCCCCATTTTTTTGGGCCGTCTGGGCCTCAGGCAAGCCTCCTGCCCCCCCCTCTATTATTTGCCTTCTTGGGGCTCAGGGAAGCCTTCTAGGTCAGCGGTCGCCAACCAGTGGGCCACAAGAAAATTTTGGTGGGCCACAGAGAAATCTCACCCCCAGAGCACCCCCACAAAGCAATTAATCCAGGCTGTGCAGAAACACAAGGCTGCGCCGCCCACATGGCCCGCAGGAACCCCTCCCCGCCCACTCACTCCTTACCCAGCAAACTTGCCTGCTAAGTTGCTATTTTTCCTTTTTCCGACCATCATCTGTTCTGCTGTGCCGGAGATTTAGATTAGCTAGGAAGCAGGAAATGGTTGGATTTCTTGCTTTCTAGCTAAACACAGACGAACCTCCCCTTAGGACTGAAGGTTTGCTTGCAAGCAAATTCAGTGCAGACTCGCAAGCAAATTTGAGAGACTGAGCTATCCGATGACAGATAGATAGATCATTGAATGATTCTGTGAGCAACTCAATCTGCCTGCTTTGCCTGATTTTGGGTAAAAGTTGCTCTTTTTAAAATAAAAAATTCAATATTTACATGCCTGGTGTGTTGTGAGTTAATTTTGTGAGTTTGCTTGCAAGAAAATTTTATGTGACAGACTGAGCTAGCCAACGGCAGACAGATAGATCTCTGAATGAATCTGTGATTCTGTGAGCAACTCAATCTCCCTGCCTGCTTTGCCTGGTTTTGGGTAAAAGTTGCTCTTTTTTATTAAAAAAATCAATATTTATATAAATATTTATAATATTTACATACAAGCCATGCCCAACCAGTCACATGACCACCAAGTCACACCCACAAATTAGGCCACGCCCACAGAGCCAGTTAGTGGCCCCTGGGATCTAAAATTATGAGTTTGGTGGTCCCTGAGGTCCAAAAGGTTGGCGACCCCTGATCTAGGTGAAGCAGTAAGACAGCGAGGGGAATCCCAGAACAGCTGAACAGTTGTAGGAACAGTTGATTGTTGGGAGGGAAAAAAACACCTTAAGGAGTGACTGGGCAGGGAAGAACGCAGTCAGTGATGTTGGGAATGCACGCGATGTTGCCCATGTGTAATAAGGACTGACTGGGTGGGTAGGGGAAGGGTGACCGGGTCAGGGGCATGGCCAGCCAGAAGTTACTACCGGTTTGGTGACCCATGCCAAATCCTTGCTACCGGTTCATGTGAACCAGTGCAAACCGGCTGAATATCACCACTAATCCCTATAGAAAATGATGTGATTAGGAAAATATTAGAATGTGCAGAAATGAATAGATTAACGCTAGCAATTAAGGAGAAAGAGCAAACTGAATATTATATGATATGGGAATTATTCTATCGATGGTTAGAGAAGAAAAATGGAAGTTAGAAGTAAAAGGAGGCTAGTGAATTATAGAAAGTATGTTAAGATGTAAACAATATGATGATTGTTATTGATATGACTATTAAGCTTACTATGTTTAATATTACTACTATATTTTTACTAGAAGATACATTAAGAGGGAAAAATTGAAAGTTTTATTATATACATTACGGTTGTAAGATTAGAAAGTCAGTATCAAAGTAATGTATACTGTCATGAATTTTGATGGCTTATTGCACAGAGATATCTGTAACTAGATGACATACTGTTTAATGGAAGATGGAGTGTTTATATTAATTTTTTTAAAATGTAATAAAAAAAGGAATGATAACAAATAATCCGTGACTTACAACCGTTTAATGACTGAAATTACAGCGGCCCTGAAAAAAGTAAGTTATGACCAGTTTTCACGCATACGACCGTTGCAGCATCCCCACGGTCATGTGATCAAAATTCAGGGGCTTGGAAACTGGCATGTACTTATGACGGTTGTACTGTCCCAGGTCACGTGATCACCATTTGCAACCATCCCAGCCAGATTCTGACAAAGTCAACGGAGGAAGCCAGATTTGCTTGGCAACCGTATGATTCATTGAACAACTGCAGTTGATTTACTTAACAATGATGGCAAAAAAAAATACTGTAAAATGAGCCCAGCTCACTTGCTTAGCAACGGAAATTGTGGGCTCGATTCAGCTATAAGTCGAAGATTATCTGTAATGAAAAATAACGCAATTTCAGTTTTCCCCCAAGTTGTTAACCATCTGTTTCCATCTTGGCACTTTCTCTTCATTTGCATATTCAGGTAGAGAAGAAGGGAGAACATTAGATTTGTTTACCCACCGATGTAACTTGGCATGATAGCACATTTGGGAGAACTGCAGATTCTGCCCCAAACACGAGATCCTTGGGAGATGCAAATTATCTCATAGGTTTCTAGCTTTAATTACAGATCAACTTAAAGATGCTTTAACTATAAATAATCCTCAACATATAACCACAACTGAACCCAGTTTCTATGGCTTGAGACACTTTTTAAAATCAGTTTTGACCCGTTATATTTCTTGTCACAGTTGTTAAACGAATCACTGCAGTTAGTAGCATGGTTGTCAGGTGCCCGAGCTGTCCGTGCCTAGGCACTGGAGGTGGAGATTTATGACATCAAGCAATGTTGAATTACTTCTATTGGAGAATGTGACTTTGGGGAGGTTGTTTCTAACTTCTAATATGTGGGGTAATCAGATCCGGAATAATGTCAGGTTTCCAAGTGATGAAATCCATCTTAAAAAGAAAAGCACAAAGTCCATCTTCCAAGACAATTTCTTATATTTAGGAAAGCATCAAATTGGCAAAGTCCGTTGGAATTCCGGATCTGACACAACCCGGAATTACCCCACAATATTACAAGTTAGAAACAACCCCCAAAAGTCACATTCTCCAATAGAAGTAATTCAATGTTGACATCATAAATCTTCACCTCAAGGGGCCCAAGTACGGGCAGCTCGTTTTCCCATGGGAAGAAGAATCACTTAGCCTAAACAACTCTTATCTCCACTTCTCCCCCCTTAGGAATGTGGCTAGCCCAAAACCCTTCCCCCCCATGACTGCCACAGAGAAACTAAGAAAAAGAATATATATTAAGCCTAACTAAAATGGCTACACATAGGTCAATACCAGGCTTGACAACGGTTACTTCGGTTGTTAAATGAATCCCTCTTCCCCACTAACTTTGCTGGTCAGGTTGCAAAATGGGTTCACATGAACCTGGGACGCTGCAGCCGTCATAAATGTGACTCAGCTGACACGAGTCTGAATTTTGATCACATGACCACGGGGAGGCTGCAGCAGTTGTTAAGTGTGAAAAATGGTCGTAAGCCCCCCTCTTTTTTGGGTGCCGTTCTAACTTCGGCCCCTAAACAAATTGTTGCCAAGTCAAGGACTACCTGTACTCCAAACTTTCTTCAAAGTTTTCTTGGAAAGCAAAAATGTTGTGCTTTCTTTTCAAGTGGGAAATTTCCTACACCACACACACACACACACACACACACACAAATGCAGGAAAAAGGAGAGGTAAGTGGGAAGGTGCTTTGTTGTTGTTGTGAAGTCGCGTCCGACCCATCGCAACCCTGTGGATAACGTTCCTCCAGGGCTTCCTATCTTCTACCATCTTCTGGAGTCCATTTAAGCTCAGGCCTACTGCTTCAGTGACTCCATCTAGCCACCTCCTTCTCTGCCGTCCTCTTCTTCTTCTATTGCCCTCCATTGTTCCCAGCATTAGGATCTTCTCCAGGGAGTCCTTCTGTCAGCCTTCAAGATCTTCCTCCTTTCCTTTGCTTCTTTCTGGCTGCCATGAGTAACGGGGGTAGAAAGTGTTGAAAGTGTTAATAACTGATATTGTATAAACTGGGGAGGGTTTCTCATTCCTGCTTAGCTTTCTCTTCTTTGCGCAATTGCAAACCTTTATCTGAGTAAGCCAAGGTCAACTAATCATCACCACCTGGAGATGTCCACATGATGAAGTTCACAACTTTTAATTGGAAGAACCGTTTGAACTATTGGGGGTGGGAACATTTCACTCCCTTGATACATGTGATGTACGTGCCTATTTCCCCAGATTCAGAATTTTCTCGTTGCTCCCACTAACTTCCAGTAAAAGCAGGCATGATATTCCGCTCTGAAAAAAAAATCGGGGCCGGCCAAGAGACCCCCCGCCGCGCGCCCGGGGAGTGCCCGCTGCTTTCCCTCGCCAGGGCTGGGTGGTGGCGTGTTGCACGGAGGCTGGTCTGTGGCTGGCCCAGCTCCCTTTTCCTGCTGCTCAGCGGCCTCCGCTCGCATCGCCCGGGCTCCGCTCAGGTATCCAGCTGGGGCTGTCAGAAGTTGCTACCGCCGGCGCAGCTCCACGCGGCTCCAGTCCCACGTTGCCTCGGGAAGGGAAAGGCAAAACCAGGAGCCGCTGCTGCCGTTGCAAAGCGCCGCCTCGGCTCTTCCTTTTGCCTTTCCCTTCCTGAGGCAACGCGGACTGGAGCCGCGCGAGCCGCGCCAGCAACTCCTGACTTGGGGCCTCCGAGGGGAGGGGAAGGAGGAGAAGAAGGGGTGGGGGGAAAGGGGAGGTGATTCCCAAAAATATCGGAATTCCGATTTTAATCGGAAGAATATCATGCCTGTAAAAGATATCTTTTCTCTAATTACAAGAGTCTTAAGTATTTCTTTCTTGGAATTTGAACGGAGCACCAGCTGACACCTTCCTTCTCTTGAGGTGGCCAAAGTATTTGAGTTTCATCTTCAGGATCTGGCCTTGTAAAGAGCAGCCAGGGTTGATCTCCTCTAGGACTGACCGGTTGGATGGCCTTGCAGTCCAAGGGACTCGCCAAGGGAGTCTTCTCCGGCACCAGAATTCAAAGCACCGTAAAAAAACCAAAAGCACCATAGTGCAAAGGAAGATGCTGGGGAAGAGGAAAAAGCAGGCAGGGGATATTTTAGTGAATGTATACACTGTACTTTGTGTTGTCGTGTTGCTGTCATCTGTTTGGCGAAGGGTCAAGCCAACCAAGAAACTATTTTGTGAACAGCACCCAGAACTCGGTCACAACGTAGTGCAATTTGACAATCTGACAAATTGTGATTGGACAATGTGTGTCCAATCATATTTGGTGAATAAAGAATATTCCTATATTCCCATTTCTACATCCCTGAGGTTCTCACTAGGACGAAAGGATGGAAGATTCCTGCATACGTGCAAGGAAGTAATAAACCTCAGCCAGATTGGACTTTACCTTCTTCGTTGGATTTCCCAGCACTGCCTTTATTGTTCTTGAAGATTATTTGCAGCAATTTCCTCCATTCCTTTCTCCTGCTCTCACCAACCTGGCAATCGGGTGTTATCGCAAACAAGGTACAAACTACTGTTCTGCGGAAACCATGGGGTGCAATGCCAACCAGGAAGCTCTTAATGTTTGCCGAGGAGGCATCAATATTCAGTTTTTTTTTTAACCTTTTATTACTTTTATTAAAAACTCAAGGTGGTGAACATGCCACCTAATACACCTATTTTGTCCACAACAACCCTGTGAGGTGGGTTGGGTTGTGAGACAAGGACTGGCCCAAAGTCAACCAACCAGCTTTCATGCCTAAGGCAGGACTAGAACTCAGAATCTCCTGGTGATTGATTGATCCAAGGTCACCCAGCTTTCATGGCTAAGGCGGGATTAGAACTCAGAATCTCCTGGTGATTGGTCAAAGGTCACCCAGCTTTCATGCCTAAGGCGGGACTGGAACTCAGAATCTCCTGGTGATTGGTCCAAGGTCACCCAGCTTTCATGCGTAAGGTGGGACTAGAGCTCAGAATCTCCTGGTGATTGGTCCAAGGCCACCCCAGCCCGCTTTCAATCCTAATGTATGACTAGAATTCAGAGCCTCCTGGTTTCTAGCATGGTGCCTCCATCACTGGACCGAGCCGGCTCTCCGTTCCCCCCAGGCAGTTTCATTCTCAAGTCAGCAGAGAAGTAAACTCTGGTTTTCCCCAAGTCTCCAACCATTAAGCCCAGGGGTCAGCTACTTCTGGACTGAGTCAGAAAGTTGGTTGCTTGCGTAAGGGGAAATCTGAAATTGCAGAAGTGGCTTCTGCTGTGCTTTAGGCGGGTTTCAAAACCTATTAAAAATGAAACCCCTTTCAGATCTCTTCATAAGCCACTGCCTTTCTCCAATTTCTGATTGCTATTTCTTTTGCTGGTTTTCTGGAAACTGAGACTGAGATTGCAAAAGCCTTTTGTACACCAAGAACTGGCTCGCTTCTACCTCGAGTAACCGAGTTCTCAAGTTGGAAGAGGCCTTGAGGTCCTCAAGACTAACCCTTCTCGGTGCACAAATGCCAAGTACAGAGCCCACTTAAGCCTCTGCTTGGAGACTTCCAAAGAAGGATAACTTGACCCTTCTCGGGGGTCCCTGGTTCTACTCTTCTGGTATTTGAGGGGCTGCCAGGGGGACTTACTCTCCAAAGCACCAGAAGGCAGAACAAGAACTCACGGGTGGAAGCTTATCAAAGTGAGAACCAACCCAGAACTAAGAAGAAATTTCCTGACAGTGAGAACAATTTTTCAACTGTGGGAAACGATCAATTAGTGGAACTGTTTCCCGCCAGAAGTGGTGGGTGCTCAGTCACTGGAGGTTTTCAAAAATAAGACTGGGTAACCTTTTGACCCGGATGGTCTCTTGCCTTGAGTAGCGGGGTTGGACTAGAAGACCTCCAGGGTTCCAGGCCTGGGATTCTATGTTCTGTCCAATCATTCTTAGTCTCAGAACATTCCCTGCCCCCAACAAATTCTATCAGGATCTGTTTCCTTGTAGGTTAAGACCACAATTAGTCATTGTGTATTCTAGAACAAGGGAAAAAAAAGGTTCTCATTGTTTTATATCACCCTTCCAAGTTTGCCGAGGGAAATAAATTGGAGGAAGGACTTCTGGTGGTCTGAAACCGTATTTTCATTGTTGGCAGCCTAAAATTAATTGCCTGTGCCGTTTTTTGCAGCTATAATACAGGGCTGGCTTAAAGAGTGGTGACAATTAACTCTTGTTTTAATGATTTTTCCCACCAGTAGCGCTAGCAGTAGGCACTCCCTGTTCTTTGTCCTGCTAATCACTATAATTTACAGAAGTGAGCCCTTAAAAAGGAGAGAACTGCAAAACCTATGATACATCTACCTCTAGAGTAGCTTGATTGACCAAACAGAAGATAGAGAGAGAAATTCTTAAGACGGAATCAGAATATTTTGGAAATAAGTACTTCGTTACAATAAACATGGAATTTATTTTATTTTTATTTGATCCACCAGCAAAGGCATTGTTATTTGCATGATTAATAAAGTTCTACAGATTCCTCTACATTTTTGCTAAGTAACCCAGAAGCATTCTTCTTCTTCTTCCCATTTTATTCTGGCATTTAATTGGAAAGAGGCACATCAACCAGCATAGAAAAGCAGTAAAACCCAACACTCACAGGGAAAACTATCTCTATAAATACAGATTTAGCTACCCACAAACATCTAATTAATTGTTCGAAGGTTGGTTCAGTGAATCATTTTCTAAAGACTGTACTCTAAATCATCACTTTTTTCACTTTTTAAAATATGAGGGGTGTGTTGATAAAATTCGGAAAACTAAGATGGATAGCTAATAATAAAAAATTATTAGCTATTCCTCTTCGTTTCTTCCCATCAGCCACAGTTTCAAGTGGTTTTGTTCCAAGATGGTATTGGCTTGGGCTATACAATTCTTACCCAACTCCCTGCTCTCCACATCATCCACAGCCAGCGTGGCATTTACAGGTCCATAGGCCAGGGTGGTAAACACTTAACTTTCAGCAATTAATAGGACTCTGGAAGAAAATACAAACCATTCCAGAAGTTCCAGCATCTATTCCGTTAAGTATTCTGCTACTTGGCGTTTCATGAAAAATCTTTTACGGGCTACAGGTACTTTGGCATTTAACAAAAGTGAAAATATCCTACATGTCAGAAACTGACAGTTCAAGACAACCCAGGCAGAATAAACAAAGAGTGAGCGAACTTGATAATGGAAGAAGTTTTAAATTTGGGGACTTATATGTACTTATACCATGGATTCAAGTATTGTTTTCTATTTTTACATCCTATTTTTCACCACTGTGTACGCACAATTCTTCAAAAGACTGTTAGGTTTTGGCCAAGAGGAGGAAACTACAGAAGATCCATGGCTACTTTTAACCCATACAGGTAGTCCTCGACTTACAATCGTTCGTTTAGTGACCGCTGGACGTTACAACGGCACTGAACAAAATGATTTATGACACTTAGAACCACCGCGATATTCCCCATCCCTATGATCAAAATTCAGACACTTGGCAAACCGTCTCATATTTATGACCGTTGCGGTGTGGTGATCCCCTTTTGCGACCTTCTAAAAAGCAAAGCCGATGGGGAAGCCAGATTCACTTAACAACCATGTTACTAACTTCACAGCAGCAGTGTTTCACTTAACAACGGTGGAGAGAAAGGTTGTAAAATGGGGCCAAACACTGTCTCTTGCTTAGCAAGGGAAGCTTTGGGCTCCATTGGGGTTGTAAGATGAGGACTACCTGCGCCGATATTGTGGGTTTGCAGGCTGAAGAGCTGCTTATGGTCGTGTTTCTCAACCTGAAGAGGGTGGACTTCAATTCCCAGAATTCTTCCCTGCCTGGCTGGGGAACTCTGGGAGTTGAAGTCCACCCACCTTCAAGCTGCCAAGCAGGTTGAGAAACGTTGTCCAACGGGAAGGCCAGATCAAAAGCCGGAGGACTGAAATCCTGCCAGGGGAGTGGAAAGCTGGCCTGCACGAAAATCCTTCCAGAGGTTTCCTTCTCAAACCTGCATTCTCAAGCCAAGATGGATGACCATGAAATGCCGCAAAACCCTCCTTCTTTTCTCTTCTACTGTTTCCTCTGGAAGATCCTGCTCAGAAGATCTTGCAAAGGGTATATAGGACATGAGAAGGTCCCCAAGCACCGTTTTGCATAGCTGAGAGAAGTTTGAAGAAATCTGGATTTAATTTATTGGCACGAGTGTCTCCTCCATCCCTAAATAATGGACGTCCTTTTTATTTTCTCCCTCTGTTCTGAGGACATCTTATTCCACCCGCCGTCTCAACACGGAGCTTCTCGTCCCTCTGGAAACCTACCTGCCGGAAGACCTTGAGTGACTAGGGCTCCCAATGTATCTCAAGATGGCTAACACGAAGGACACGAAGATTTTGAGATATCCAAGGAGATCCGCTTCTTTTCTTTTCTTTTTTAAATGTGAATGTCAAGGCTGTCCCCGCAGGCTGGACAAACAGGTTGGAGATGATGGATGGATGGATGGATGGACACAGTCAAGATGAAAGATACCAAAATGTCAGACAGCCTACCGACTGTTGTTGCCATGACATCCAACAGTCAACATCAGTCTGATAAGCTATCCGACAGAAAGGTACACGCCAAGGAGGTGTCACAATGCTAGACAGGAAGGAAGGCGGGGGGGAGGGGAGGCAGGGGAGGGGCACACAAGTGGGAGAAGGTGGGAGACATACCACTCGCTTGACCAAAACAGAGGATAATCTGCCAGAAACCCAACTGCTCTGATGACCACGCATAAGGCGACCTTAAAAATAGATTTGGGCAAGATCAAGCATCCGCTAAAATCAACCGACTTTAGGTTAGCCAAAGCTGAGAACACCTTTAAAAAGAAAAAATGGAATTTCTACCAGGGACTCCTGTCAGGTCCAGTTCTGTCCCACCAAAACTTCTGAAGATGTTCTCCAGCAAACAAGAGGTTCTTCAGATGTTCTACACATTGGGACAGAGCAGGTGACCTGTCTTAAAGACAGGAGGGGGAAGTCATGACGTTGAGAAAAAGGAGGCGTCGCCCCACATCACCGTGCCAGAAAGGAGAAACTGTCTCCGTGCATAAGGAACCCAGGTGCCCAATCAGGCCCAACCCTCTATGAACCAAGCTATGTCCTCCCTCCCACCCACGCTTTGGAAATGAGGAGGGTCTCCTTTTCCAGGAACACAGGAAGTGCCCTCCTCTGAATCTGCCTATTGGTGGTCCTTTAGATCAGGGGTCTCCAACCTTGGCCACTTTAAGACTTGTGGACTTCAACTCCCAGCAAAGCTGTCTGAGGAACTCTGGGAGTTGAAGTCCACAAGTCTTAAAGTGGCCAAGGTTGGAGAACCCCTGCTTTCGATATAGGTCGGTCCTCTCCAATTTTTTCTGAGATGCAGGCACTCAAAACGAAGCAACTGTTTTATAACCACCCCACTTTTAGACAAAAAGAGGCACCGGGAAACTATCTTTGAATGTTGTTTATTCCAGTTACCTTTCCTTGCACCTTACAAACCAACTTCCTCTTGCGTTTCCTAAACACGGCGAGAGTTAAACCATTTTTTATAAAATCCAACACAAGGATGCTCCAGGTATCGGGGCTACCGGGTCAGTTAAATAAATAAAAATAACTGAACAATGTCCAAAAAAAAAAAAAAAAATCCCACCCCGTTTAGTTCTTTGATCTGAGCAAAGAGTGGGAAAATCCAAAAACCGAGGAGAACTTGCAAAGGAGCAAGAGCAAGCATTCATTCAAAACAGGGTGGTTTTTTGTTTTTTTTTGAAAGATTGTTGCAGAGGAACTACAAATAAAATAAAATAAAAAAAATTGGGAGGGGAGGATTTAACCGGAATACGGACACACTCACAAAAAGGAGGAAGGACTCAGGACAGTTTTAAAAGACCCAAAACAGGGGAGTCTGGAATGATCTGAGAGGGTGTTGATTAATGCCCTTCTAAACAGGCCCAAGGGAAAGAAGAATGAATCTCCCCACCCTTTCCGTGAACATGACATGGGGGAATTTCCAGATGTTTGTCAAAAGGGCCACCACCCCATCCCTAGTAAATCTTAAGATCGCCCAGGTTAAGATGAAGATGGCTTTTGCACCCTTCAAGGAGAGGCTGAACGTTAAACATCATGGGCAGTAGCCCTAAAAGTTCTGGAAAGCCAGAAACTTTTCTTTAAAAATGAGGAAAAAAAGCAAGGGGGGAGGGAGGAAAAAAAACAAAAAACCACCCCAATCCTAAACCCAGCCATGTAGTCAATTCGGAAGTGGGGGGGAAAGCACATATGTAGAAAACAAATTAATTAATTAACATCGAAACAAGGGATGCATCTGCTACCTTTTAACGTGGAGACAGTGGCCTGCGGGAACCGTAACTAACGGCAGAGTTACTGAAACCAGAGAGTCCAGCCTTACCCGCCCTCCCCCCCATAACCCCGCCCCTCTTTTGCAAATGAGGATGATGATGATGATGATGACTATTATTAAACGCAAGGCTGGTTATTCCAGTGGAAGTTGGGGTGGGTGGGAATCCCTCCCTCCCTTTTCCTGATCCTGCTCATTTCGCTTTCCTCTCGGAGTTCATGCGTTGCTGGACACGCTTGTCGTAACTTTGGGCCATGGAGTTAATAATGGACAAGACAAAATAGCACACCATAATTATAACCAATTTCTCAAATGTCCAGGACAACCAGTTTTCACCCTGCAGAAAAAGAGGAGGGAGGAAGAGAGAGAGAGGGAGAGAGAAAAAAAAAAGAACATTAGGGTCATGCGTGCTACAAAAATACGGGTCGTCCTCAACTTATGATCACAATGGAGCCCAAAATTCCTGTCGCTCCGCTGGACGTTGGTGGAGCGAACTTTATCCCGTTTTTCAAACTTTCTTGCCACGGTTGTTAAGTGAATCGCTGCCAGGGTGAAATAAGTGGCACGGTCGTTAAGTGAATTTGGCCTCCCCACCAACTGTCTTGCCGCCGTTGTTAAGTGAATCACCATGGTGGTTAAAATAAGTGGCACGGTTGTTTAGCAAATCCAGCTCTCCCCATTCCGACTTCGCTTGTTGGAAAGTCGCAAAAGCGGATCGTGGGACGCTGCAACCGTCATAAATAGGAGTCAGTTGCCCAGTGCCTAAATTTTGATCCCATGACCGTGGGGATGCTTCAGCGGTCATAAGTGTGAAAAGTGGTCCTAAGTCACTTTTTTCAGTTCCGTTGTTGCTTTGAACGGTCACTAAATGAGCCTTGGTGGCGCAGTGGTTAGAGTGCAGTACCGCAGGCTACTTCTGCTGACTGCCGGCTGCCTGCAATTTGGCAGTTCAAATCCTACTAGGCTCAAGGTTGACTCAGCCTTCCCTCCTTCTGAGGTGGGTGAAATGAGGACCCAGATTGTTGGGCCCAATAGAGGCTGATTCTGTAAACCGCTTAGAGAGGGCTGCAAAGCACTATAAAGTGGTATATAAATCTAAGTGCTATTGCTATTCTTAAGTTGAGGACTATCTGAGTTGTAGGTTGACGGGAGGTAGGTTTGTTGGAAGCAGGGCAGGCTTGCTCAGCTCTTTGGGGTGGCCAAGTCCATGTTTCCTCCCAGAGCCATGCAGAAGGTCCTGGGTTCAATGGAAACTCCCATAATAAGGCTTGGTTGGGTGGTAGAACTTTGAGCAAGAATAACAGGCAATGCGGGAGGCAGCTGACCAGTGACCAATTCTATTACTGGAAAGAATTAATTGGCCGGTCGTGGGGAGATGAGTAATACGTGGGTCAGCATCCTTCCAGGAAGTTGCTTTGGCCTCCTCGGTTTCTCAAGAATAAATGTGGGAGTTATCAAGACTGGGTAATTTATCCAGACAGTTTTCGGCTGGCAGTGGTGCCCCAGGCAGCTCAGAGGCTTTTAATTGGAGCAGCCTAAGGAGAACAGATTCTGTAAAATGGCTTCTATAATGGATCAATGAGTAAGTCTGCATAAGAATAACAGAACAGAATAACAGAGTTGGAAGGGACCTTGGAGGTCTTCTAGTCCAATCCCCTGCTCAGGCAGGAATCCCTACACCATTCCAGACAAATGGCTGTTCAACCTCTTCTTAAAAACCTCCAGGGATGGAGCACCCACAACTTCTGGAGACAAGTTAACTTATTCTAACTGTCAGGAAAATTCTTCTTAGTTCTCGGTTGCTTCTCTCCTTCATTAGTTTCCATCCCTTGCATCTTATCCTGCCTTCAAATAGGACGAGAAGGGGTGTCATGATAGCAGCCTTCCAATATTTGAGGGGCTGCCACAAAGAAGAAGGGGTCAAATTATTCTCCAAAGCACCAGAAGGCAGGAAGAGAAGCAACGGATGGAAACTAATCAAGGAGAGAAGCAACGCAGAACTAAGGAGAAATTTCCTAACGGTGGGAACAATTAACCAGTGGAACAACTTTGCCTCCAGAAGTTGTGGGTGCTTCATCACTGGAGGTTTTTAAGAAGAAATTGAACAGCCATTTGTCTGAAATGGTACAGGGTTTCCGGGGGGGTTGGACTAGAAGACCTCCAAGGCCCCTTCCAACACTATTATTCAATTCTAGATGACAGGAGTTGCTGGAAAAAAAACTGACATGGTTCTCATTCCTTCCTGGGTGAAAGCCCCAGTTTGAGGACAGCCAACCATTCTGCTCCGTCCCCTCGGGCATCCATTAAAAATAAAAAAAATCGGTTGCAGAAAGTTAGTGTCAGCCATCCAAAGGGGGACTAATAACGGTGGAGATTTGGGAGGAAGTCTTATCAACTCCCAAGGTTTCCCTTCGAGACGCGGGAGGGCAGCGGTGAGCAAGTGAAGTAAAAAGTTAAGAATGAAAACCGCACTTTTCTATAATTCTCTAAGACCGGTTCGCTTTTCTCCTCTCAAAGGCCCAGCTTCCGGGGATGAATTAAGGTGAGACGCGCCAGGAAGGAAGAAAGAAATACAAGAAAGACTCTTCAACCAAACTAATAATACATGGCTAAAGAATCTTCCCGGGATTGAAATACGGATATATATAGATTTCTCAATTTTTTATTCACCGCCTAGCCACAATATTCTCAACGCAATCCATTTCTTAACCTGCTTAACCTAGAGAGATTCAGAGATTTTTGCTATTTACTCCTAATGCCAGCAAAAAAAGGGGGGGACGGGAGCAAAGTGCGACCCAAAGGTATTTAGGAAAGGAAAACAAGGTGAAGTTTCTTACCTGGGGGGCCTCATTGGCTTTGCTGTGCAGCTTGATCCGCTGAGCTTCCAAGTATTCTTGTAAAGGTTTTTGCAGAGATGCCCCGATGCCAGGCACCGAGCTATGGGTGAGTCGAGGGGGGTGGGGGCAGTTTGCCAGCGAGGCCAGGCATTTGGGGGAAGGGGGAAGAGGAGGAAGAGAAGGGGGTGGGAGGGAAAAGAGAGAGAGCACAAGAAACGTGATTGGAAGGGGAACAACTTACCCAATGAAAGCTTAAAAAGGGGAGAAAAATCAGCCCTCAGGGAAAGGAAGGGAAGGGGATGGCTCAGAAGACAGAAAAAAGCACGGGCTGGTGTAAAAAAATAAAAAAATAAAAATTAAGGGTGGGGGAGTTATTAGACCAGCGAAGAAAAGAAAAAGTCAAAAAGATGGGAGGAAAAAAATTGCTTTGGCAAGTTGGCAAGATCAGCTTAAAAAAAAACAAAAAAAACCCAGCCGGGCACAGAGAGGAAAAGTCTGGAGCTGCAGGCTGGCACTTCCTGAAGTTGGGCAACCCCCTGGGCATCAGGCCGGTGCCGGTTGGCACACTGGGTGACTTTAGAAAATTCCCCACCATTTATCACCCAGGGTTCCTGTAAGAACTGGTTTGAACCGATCAGCAAGGAAATGACTTGGCTGGTGTCAGTCGCCCTCGTTTAAAAAGGAAAGTGCACGCCTCCCCCTGGTGACCTGTCCAGAAGAGGCGGGCCTGCCCCAAACCAAGTCCTTATTAGGACAACTCCTGCGTCATCCCTCCCTCCCCTCCCCCCCCTCCCCCACCACCCCGAGGCCCCCAGGGCCTTATCCCGAAAAGAATGCATTCCCCGGGCTGCAAGAAAGGTACCTCCCATCAAAAGTCAGGCAATGAAAAGAAAAAAAGAAAAAACTCAAGAGGAAGAAGGCAAGGAAAAAAAAATGAGAAAGAGAGAGAGAGAAAGAGAACGAAGAAATAACAAAAGAAAGAGAATGAAAAAGAGTCAGAAAGTGGAAAAAAATGAAAAAGGCAGAGAGAGAAAGAGAAAGGAAAAAGAAAGAAAGAGAATAAAAGAGAGAGAAAGAGAGAGAGAGAGAGAGGAAGAAAGAGAGAAAGAGAAAAAGAGAAAAGAAGGAAGAATAAAAGAAAGAAAGAAAGATAAAGATAGAGAAAGAAAGAAAGAAAGGAAGGAAGAATAAAAGAAAGATAAAGAGACAGAGACAGAAAGGAAGGAAGAATAAAACAGAAAAAAGAGAAAGACAGAAAGTGAAAGACAGAAATAGAAAGAGAAAGGAAGGAATAAAAGAAAGAGAGAAAGAGGCAGAGACAAAAAGAGAAAGACAGAGAGAGAGAAAGGAAGAATAAAAGAAAGAGAAAGAAAGAGAAAGGGAAAGACAGAAAGAGAAAGAGAGAAAAGGAAAGAAAGGGGGAAAAAAAAGAAAGAGAAGGTGATTGATTAACAAAGAATCTTGGCTTCTGAATCGAGCCGCAGTGTTTCCCCGGCTGGCTAATGCGGCAGACGAACTGGCTCCTGATGGCCACATTTCCTTAAGATAGAAAGAAATGCTGGCTTGGCACAAATAAGAGGGGTAGGCTTGGGGGAGAAGCCCAGCCAAGGGCTGCCTTCTTTCTGGACCAAAGGAAAAGCTGGAATCCACATTGGAAGCCCCCCACCCTCCAAAGTGATCCCCGACATCCTCTGGAAGGATTATGAGTGGGGGTGGAGGTGGAGAAGTGTTTTTCTCTACTAGTGTATTCAGCCCCTCCCTGCCATCTCCACCAAGCCAGGATCAGGCCAAAGCAGGTATCATTCTGGGTCTGTGGCCTCTTGCAGTATAGCAAAGAAGGAGGGGGGGTGTCTCTCCAGCAGCAGGGACAATGTGCCCTTTAAGGTGCTGGAGAAAAATGGGAGAAGGGGGTCAGAGATGGAGGAAGCCACCAATGATGGTCTCTTGTGGACTGACGAAGAAAGGTAAAAAGCAAGGAAAGAGAGAGAGAGAGAGAGAGAGAGAGAGAGAGGGAGAGGAGAGAGAGAGAGAGAGAGAGAGAGAGAGAGAGCGCAAGAGAAAGAAAGAAAAGAAAGAAAGAAAAGAAAGAAAAAGAGAGAGGGTAAGAGATAAAAAGAGAAAGAACATAAGAGAAAGAGAGAGGGAGGGGGAGGGAGAGGGAGAGAGAAAGAGAACAAGAGATGGTGAGAAAAAGAGCAAAAAAGAAAGAGAGAGAAACAAAGGAAAGAAGGAAGGAAAGACAGAGAGAGAAAGAAAAAAGAAAGAAAGAAAGAAAGAAAGAAAGAAAGAAAGAAAGAAAGAAAGAAAGAAAGAAGAAAGAAAGAAAGAAAGAAAGAAAGAAAGAAAGAAAGAAAGAAAGAAAGAAAGAAAGAAAGATTAACAAAGAAACTTGGCTTCTGAACCTGTCATCCAACACATTTGGAAGAGATAATAATGCCAGGGAAAACCAAAAATTGGAAATCTGGTTCCTTGCTTGGACACAGCAATTGCACTCAGGAAGGCCTGGCCGACTCCAACTCCATCTCCTGAATCTCGTGGGGGTCCCCCACATAGCACTTTGGGGGGTTTCTTCTATGGCAGGAATGCCAGAACCCAAAAAGGGGGATTTGTGCGGCAGGGAAATTTTTCCCAACCACTCGCCTTCTCCCAAGTGGACGAAGTATTAAAAACAAACATTCTCAATGAAATTAGATTAGGGCTTCCTATGCGATTTGCTTTGGACTCTAAGATCAGCAGCATCTCAATGGAATAAATAAATACATTCACAACATTCTTTTGTCAAACGTACATCGAGGTCTGAACAGCGCAGGTGCGCCCTAAATCAACAGAAAACCAAAGAGTGAACAAGCCTGGACAATATTGCAATTATTTCTTATACAAGCAGCCCTCAATTTACAACAGTTCATTTAGTGACTGTTTGAAGTTACCATGGCACTGAAAAAAGTGACATGATCGTTTTTCACACGACTGTCACAACATCCCCGTGGTCACGTGATCAAAATTTGGATGTTTGGCAACTGGTTCATTTTTATGACGGTTTTGCGGTGTCCCAGGGTCATGTGATCCCCTTTTGCGACCTTCTGACAAAGTCAATGCCATATTCACTTAACAACCGTATTACTAACTTAACAACTGTGGTGATTTGCTTAACAACTGTGGCAAGGAAGGCTGCAAAATGGGAAGAATTCACTTAACAAATGTCTTGCTTAACAGCAGAAATGTTGGGCTGAATTGCAGTTGTACGTTGAGGACTACTGTTTTTCTTTTTTTAAATAACCAAAGTTAGGCTCTCTTGGAGATTTAGATTTTTGAATGGGGAAGAAATCCGTTTTGTTCTTTTCAATATCCTCACTCTTTTAACAAGATACACAGGTTAAAAAGCACCTCTGTGGCTTCCAAAAATTCAATTATTTTACTGGACTGGAAAGTTTTAAGACCACGAACATGCCCTAACATGGACTTTTACTGGTGTGTATCCATCCCAAAACCTGGCCTCCCAATTTATCCCAGGAACAGCTCCTCAATCCTCGGAAAACCCTAATCCTAGAAAAATAAAATGTGATAATGTGCCATGCAGTTTCCTTTTATAAAAAGTGATTCTCACTGAGAAAATTAGAGCCCCATCCCCAAATATTTATAGCACGGTTTTCTTCCAACACGATCTTTTCAAGAACGGCAGGATCATAAAAAGGAAGAGTGATATCGTATTAAGAAAATATCTCACCTTATAGGCAACCCTTCCCTCCCTAAAAATCAAGACTCATCATCCTTCTGGTATGACTGTACCCAATGCCTTGCCTGGCAAACCGAGTCATCTTTTACAGGCCAATCTGCGCTTCAGTAAACATGACACAGAAGCCTCATCAGGGTAAACTCTTCAAACTTTCAAAAGAGAGTCAGCAGATCTGAGACAAGAAATGCCCAGACAATGAGTATTAAATGAGTAGCATCTCTGTGTAAGGGCTTAAACCCACTTGCTATTGAAATTTAACTGCAGAATAAAGTCCAACCAACATTCAAAATCTGGGTAAGGTTTGCTTTTTATGAATCAACCATTCACTTTTCTCTCTCTCTCTTTTATAACTCTCTTTCCGGTAATCAAGCATGCCATAAAATAATCATCTTTCAAATCAGCCGACTGGTACAGGTTTTTAATAGGTTATGCCGTGGACCTGCAAGGATGTTTATGTGTTTATACAACCCTGCTAACTACTGAAAGTTTGCTATTTTTAACCCCCAGAGGGGAAAAATAAAAACAGCTTTAAATAATGTTAAAATAGTTGTTGTTTTCTCTTCTCAATTGGGTGGTTTTGATCTCCGCCTCTGGTTTTAATTGGGGATTATTAATTAAGGGAAAAAGCTTTAGATACCTATTTCTCATGCATGGAATGTTGTTTTAGAACATGCAAAAATGTAAGATAGGTAAGAGAAATGGATTTCTCTTATATAGTGAAAGGAAAATAAAAAACACATTTTTGATCTTGGGAAAAAAAGGTTTTACAAAGGTAGAAAAAGGAACAACTTCTTAATGCTTAATCCCTTGAAAGGATGGCTACCGAGGAGGAAAAAAAATATTTCAACAATATTAACTATAGAAAGTTTATAATTGTTCCCATAGAAGTATGATATTTATTTGAAAAGTAATGTGCAAAATGTTAAGATTTAAATGAATATTAATATTAATGATAGAATTGAATTGGAATGGATTGTTGTTTTAATTATATTATACATTTATAATTTTTTTTCTTTTTTCAAGAATACAGTGTGTAGTTTTAGAATGTGCCAAGCAGAATCCGAATGGAAGTTATGTATTATATTAAGTGTTATAATTTTAGTGGAAAGATATAAAGGCATCATACTCCAATCAGTGATTACAGGAGAAATTTTGTTTAATGAGAAAAGATAGTAGACAGTTGAAACAGGACAGACAAAGAATATAAGTACAATGATTTGAATTGAGATGAAATAAATAAAATAAAATTAAGGAAGTTAAAAGAGGAGAGAAGCTATGTAGAAAATGTAGAATAGTAATAAGATATGGAATGGAATATAAAAATGAGCATGAACTTGAATTTGTGTCTGTACGAAGAGATGTAACCCGGGATTATGCTGCTTTCAAAAAAGATGTTTTACTTGTATTTCTTTTCTTTTTGTGAAAACTCAAATAAAACTTACAAAAAAAAAAAAAATTCAACAGGACTGCGTATTAATTTAATTTATATAGTGCTATAGCTGGGAAAGACTTTCATTTTTGTAGATCGCAGGAGATTGTCTAAAAGTAGCAGTCCTTCAGCCACGATTCTCCATTAATTAACCATTTTTAAACAAATGCTTAATTAATTTTAATTAACCATTTTTAATTAACCACCAAGAAATGAACATCAATGTGTGCTGCTGTGCATTCTTATTTAAAAAGAAGTTCCAGTTTTCTAGGGGCTTTTCAAAATTAGATATATAAAAATATGGGGGTGAAGCAATTTTGGGAAGGAAGTTTTACCAAACAGCAATTTGGTTTTTGACTTCACTTCTGAAGCTAATCAGCTACCCACCTGGGGCAAATGATTCTAAACTTTTGCTAATTTTGCGTGAATTACAAATCCTTTATCTGATTTACAGATACACGGTTTAAAAAAACCTTCCACCCTGAGAATTTTTCTGCATCTTATTGAAATTATTCATTTTTACAATCTATATCTTGGTGTTTAGTCCTTGGGGCATTTTTGTTAACAACCTTAGAAGGTGCTAGCTCCCTTTCCCCCCTGAACTTATACACTTCCTTTAATTATGCAGAGCCCAGTTAAAATATTAAATGCATGTCTATCGGTTAGATATAGGTGAAGAAGTTAAAATGATGTGGTGGCTTAATGAGGTCTTCCAAATTTCTTTCCAATTTCAAAAGAAGGCGATTAAGAAGTACGAAATATAAATAAGAGAAGAAAATTGGCATAGATCAATTGCATTGGTGGCATATATTCCCACAGATATTTTCGATTAAAATATTTGTGCATAGAAAAAAAATTCATATATTAGAAATCACTTTGGTGCTGAGAAAAAGCAGTTCAGGGGAAGTGCAGGAAACCATACCTGCACTCAACTGAAAAATAAGTTTTATTTAATTCAAGGACTTATTCTTAGACAAGTAGACAAAGCAAATGTACATAAAATTGCGTCCTCAAATCTATCGTTCTAAGGAAAAGCACAACTGTAATTCAACAGTTCAGGGGAAAACTCTCTATAATATTCTTAATAGCAAGAAATGGGCTTTAATTCTATAGAATGGAGGTATAATTGTACCAAATCACAATCCTTAACATTTGTATTGAAGATATGACGCTGGATTTTATTTTCTTTTTTTCTTGAAGTATAACTTAGGGGCTATAAATGCAACCTCAGGTTCAAATGCACAAGTTAGCCAAAATCAAAATAGCCTACTTGAAATCCTTTGGATTGTAATTTGTTGGAAACGTAATAATTTTAAAACATTCTTTGAATATGACTCTAATTGTATGGACGGGCATGTAAATAAATGTGAGTTTGCCCCCTTTTTTTGTACTTCTTGAGCATTTGTGCTTTCAGGGCTGTCAAATCCTAGTTTTAAAGTGAGCACGAGGCAAAGGAACTTTCTTTTAAAATTGTACCTTTGAACTCTAGAGTGTCACGATTAAATCTATGCTCCAATTAAAAGCTGGTTTTTCAAAAACACAAATCACGATAAAAATGACTTCAATACTCTCCTAAATCCTTTGTTTTCCATCACAAAGCTTTGTCACTGGGATGAAGGCAGGATGCCACATATCTTTTCACTCTGTCCTTCGGCACCCGTTTCTATACCTT
Organism: Notechis scutatus; assembly: GCF_049901735.1. Taxonomy (NCBI): domain Eukaryota; kingdom Metazoa; phylum Chordata; class Lepidosauria; order Squamata; family Elapidae; genus Notechis; species Notechis scutatus. The sequence goes on from NC_142009.1 coordinate 8,465,364, forward strand.
TGCACACACACAAAAAGGCTTCAGAATCTACATTTGAAAAATTGCTGGGGACCCTTTCCAACCTCTGAAAAGTACTGCCTGTTTTACTTTCACCAAGGATACAACCCTTTCGAAAGAAAAATTGTTTTTAAGTCCCAGTCAACCTGTTCTATACCGACAGACTGTATATGTACACAGTTCAATTCCTTTCCCGGAGAACGGGAGGAATTGAACTCTCTGCGTTTCTGAAAGCAACATGTCATTAAAAAAAATCATGTTCGTATTACCTATCTCGCTGCTATTAATTCAAGCTCAAGGCTCTGCATTTCCTAACCAACATTTTTCCTCAAAAAAATAATAAAAATAAATCCTGCTTTAATTATTTTTATATATAACTCAAGGTGGAAAACATATTCCTTGCTTGTCTTATTTTCCCCACGACAACAAACCAGCGAGGTAGGCTACGGAGAGAAAAAACACAGTGTGCCCCATGATCGAATTGGTATTCATCTCCGCAAACAAGAATAAAACCTTCCTTTTTACTCCACAAACAAGCAATTTTCTTCCATGTATTCTCTGCTTGGATGGTTAGTTAAGGGATTGTTAAACATTGGGACACAAAGTCACACTAAATGATGTTTACACCGCATCCACTGTCCACACTAAATCCACAAAGTCACACTAAATGATGTTTACACCACATCCATCCGCCTTTTGGTGATCCAAGCGCCAGTCATTTCAGGAGCCCTCCAATTTTCATGACGCAAAAAAAAACACCAGGTAAGAACCTCCACAAAACTCAAATTAAAAAATAATAATAATTCGTAATCCCACGTGAGGTTTGGTCTCTAAGAGGTGAATGGCAAGGTTTGTGCTAATGTGTGATTTGCAGGGTTTGTGCTAAGACTCAACAACCCTGAATGCTTCTCTATTAAGCATTTGGGTTGGTTTTTAGGATAACACCGCACGGGGTTAACCATCGCCCAATCTCCTTGTCTTGAATCAGAGGGGAACTCCAGTTTGTTGAACACGGCTTTAAACTCCCCCCCCCCCACCGCACCCCGAGTACAGTTAAGGCTATTTGCAAGCGGCTCTGCCCTTATCGGCCGATGAATTCTCTTCTTTTCCTACTTCCCTTGCAAAGCAGAGTGTATTTGGAGGCTTGATCAACTCGCTCAAGCCGGAGGTGTGGGGTGCAGTCATGAAGTCCAGCTTAATCTACAGTTCTGAGGTGGCAAATTTAAAAGAGGGTGTTACTAGTCCTCATGAGGATGCCAAACGTAAAGACAGGATGGGGGTGCCCTCTCCAGGTATTTCTTCTCTCAGGTCACATGGATTTCCTGCCTGTTTTAGCACCTCTTTTCATTTACATGTTATCTATCTGCCTACCTACCTACCTACCTACCATCTAGCTAATCGATCTACTAATCTATCTATCATGTACCTCTCTCTCTCTCCATCCTCTTTTATCTGTCTGTCATTTCTCTCTCTCTCTCTCTCTCTCTCTCTCTCTCTCTCTCTCTCTCTCGCTCTCTCTCTCCATCCATCCTCTTTTGTCTGCCTGCCTGCCTATCATTCCTCACTATGCTGAAGAAGCTTCTTGGATGAGAAGCGAAATGTCTTGAAAAGTCAAAAACAAGAAAGTCCAGTTTTCTAGGAACCAGAAGAGAGATGGAACATAATTTAGTTCACTTTCCGAAGAGCTTTAAACCCATGTCTATAAGGATCCCTGACAAGAGCTGAGCCATAGACGTGTCAGAAGGCCAATGTTGTGACCCAGCACGACTGATTTGAAGCAGCCCCTCTCTTATTCCAATGTTGGTTGAGGCATGAAAGCCGGCTGGGTGACTTTGGGTCAATCACTGGGAGACGGTGAATTCTAGTCCCAGCTTAGGGCATAAAAGCCATACGGTGACTTTGGGACGACACTCTCTTTTATCCCAACTCACCTCACAGGGTTGTTCTGTGGAAAATAGGAGGAGGGAGGAATTTTTGGTATGTTTCTTGTCTTGTGTTGTTTATGAAGTAATAAAGATGGGATAAAAATTAGGAAGGAAGGAAGGTGACAGGAAAAAGGGAAAGGAAGGGAAGGAAGGAAGGAAGGAAGGAGGGAGGGAGGGAGGGAGGGAGGAAGGAAGGAAGGAAGGAAGGAAGGAAGGAAGGAAGGAAGGAAGGAAGGAAGGAAGGGGAGGGAAGGAGGGAGGAAGGAAGGAAGGAAGGAGGAAGGAAGGAAGGAAGGAAGGAAGGAAGGAAGGAAGGAAGGAAGGAAGGAGGGAGGGAGGGAGGAAGGAAGGAAGGAGGAAGGAAGGAGGGAGGAAGGGAGGGAGGGAGGAAGGAGGAAGGAAGGAAGGAAGGAGGAAGGAAGGAAGGAGAAAGGAAGGAAGGAGGGAGGGAGGGAGGGAGGGAGGGAGGAAGGAAGGAAGGAGGGAGGGAGGGAGGAAGGAAGGAGACAGGAAAGAAAGGGAAGGAAGAGGAGGGAGGGAGAGAGAGAAAGGAATTAAAGGAAAGGAAAGGAAGGGAGAAAAGAAAGGGAAGGAAGGAGATGGGGAAAAAAGGAAAGAGGGAGAGAGAAAAGAATTAAAGGAATGGGAGGAAGGAGGAAGAGAAAGAAATGAAATAAATGAAAGAAAGGAAAGGAAGGAAGGATTAGGTCTAATCAATTTTTCCCCCCCAAAATTCCAAAACTTCAAAAAAATTCCAAAAATGTGTGTGAGCACGCGCGCACACACACACACACAGATTTTCTGACTACTCTCAAGCAAGGGGCCATCATGTCTTGCATTGAGCATCCTGGAAGCAGACCAATAATTGTTGTCCAGGAAGAAAAGGCTGGTTTAGTTGTGCGTTTGGCTTTGCCTTCCTCCCATCACTTTTTTCTCCTGGCAGTTTTCAACTTGACTCTGGCAAGCCATTTATCCGGTTGTACGTTGCCCACCCTTGGGCCTAGGGGGTTTTCTGGTTTTTTTTTTTATGGGGTGGTAGTGGGAGCACATGAGAACTGACCTCACAACCCTGAAGCTGTGTTCTTTGATAACTCCATGAGTCAGGTCCTCAGTCATCCACCTACCCCAAGAGACAGACAAGTAGTTCATTGAAACAGGTTGCCTCGAAGGAAGTAACGCAGCGGAGAAGAATTGCAGCTGAGCCCTTAACACAGAGGATGTTATGCAAACTATACAATCGGGCTTTCCCAAAAAGCATGTATTTATGGGTGATTTCAGACTGAGTCACAGTTTTCGCCCTCTCTCAATGCACCCTTTCAATCCTAGAACCTTGGCGTCGAGTTTCAACCAGAAGAAAACGCAAACAAGAGTAGAACAGGCAAGGTTGTCTTAAAAATATATATATATATAGCTCAATATATATAGCTCAGGGATGGGGGAGCCCTATTTTAGAAGGGGATGGTGTTGGGAATGGCAGAGAGACCATTCTTGCAGAGAGGCCATCCTTGGACCTCCTAATATGTTGATGGTTGACAAATCAACCAATCATTCCACCAAACTAGACTGTTATAAGAAATCCACCCACCCACCCATCCATCCATCTATCATCTCTTATCCATCCATATCTCTATCCATCCATCCATCCATCCATCTATCATCATCTCTTATTCATCCAGCCAACTATCTATCTATCTATCTATCTCCATCTATCTATCTCTTATTCATCCATCCATATCTATCTATCTATCTATCTATCTATCTATCTATCTATCTATCTATCTATCTATCTATCTATCTATCTATCTATCTATCTATCTATCTATCTATCTACCTACCTACCTACCTACCTACCTACCTACCTATCATTTATCTTCCATCCACCACTCATCTATTATCTCTTTTATCCATCCATCCATCCATCCATCCATCCATCCATCCATCCATCCACCTCTCTATCTCTGTCTTTCTCAGTACCAAAACCAATAACCTCCACATACCTAGTGACAAAAGTAAGACTTCTGGGCTTCTCATCACCTTGGGGTCAGGGCCTTTGTCAGGGCCTTGACCAGAAGTCTCAACAATGGGGACCAATCTTATCTCTGCAGGGATAATGTTCCACAGGGAGGGAGCCACCACAGAGAAGGCTCTTCTTCTTGGTCCCACTAAATGGACTCCCTTAGGAAAGAGGACCCGTAACATTCCTTGATTCCCTACTCTGGTGGGTTGGGCAGAGGTCACTGGGAAAAGATGGTCCTTCAAATAAACCTAGTTCCAAGCCATGTGATTGATGGAATATAGGCATGCAAGAATGACAACGGACATGTACAGACTCTGAAATAATCTCAGTTCGAGCAAGACTGAACACAACTAGAAGACAAGAACATTGCTAGGTCTGAGGGATACCAAGTTGAGTAGAGGTTCCTCCAAGACTTTGTCCAGGAAAAAGACTTCTCAAGGAAGCAGGAAAAAGCAGAAATAGTTAACTCAGTATTTCTCAAACATGGGGACTTTTAAGATGGGTAGACTTCAATTCCCAGAATTCTGGGAGTTGAAGTCCACCCATCTTAAGGTCCCCAAGGTTGAGAAACACTGAATTAAAGCATGGCTGTTCTTCCTCAAACATCCTCCTCTCATTTTCTCTTTATCACCCACAATCTGGCGACACACCCTTCCACCTGGCTCAGCCCAACCTTGAAATTGTACCTTCCCCCACCACGTTTTTACACACCCTCCAGGCTGTCACGAGAGCAACAATAACGGCCGGTGTGTTTCTTGGAATGAGCTGTCACTTCCTGTAGCGATAAAAAAAAATTCTCCCACCATTGAAGAAAAATCACCCTTTCTCGATTTGCAATCTGTTACAGGTCAAAGAACAAGAACAAAAAATATCTACAGGGTGATTCAGAACAAATCCAGGAACAGGTAGAATTGATTTTGGTGGGGCCCAAATTCTGAATAATTCAGGGGGCGGGGGGGAAGGCAAGAGAAACTACAGGGACAAAACCTGAGAGGCTGATTTTCCAAAGTTCTCACTTTTCAAAATAGAAGGGATTAAATTTTTGGCGCTTCCTGTATTTGCCTATCTCATTCCCAGCCAGAGTTGGTCCTTGACTTGTTAGCAGTGTTTCAATTTCTAAGGGGCTGCCACAAGTTATTCTCCAAAGCCCTTGAAGGCAGGACAAGAAGCAACGGATGGAAACTCACCAAGGAGAGAAGCAACCTAGAAATAAGGAGAAATTTCATGACATGGAGGTTGTTAAGAAGAGATTTGGACAATCATTTGTCTAAAATGGTATAGGGTTTCTGGCTTGAGCAAGGGGTGGGTGGGCTAGAAGACCTCCAAGGTCCCTTCCAACTCTGTTAGTTGCTTCTCACTTGAGATAAATACCATTCCAACAACACAAAGGTTTTTGTCACAAAAATAATTTATTAAAAAACAACAACAAATTGGTTTTGCCTGCATTGATGATGCTACCTAGTTTGGTAATGAAACATCAGGAAGAAAATCACCAAGCTCAGAGAGCACTGAAGGCCTCACCATAAATTTGCTGGTCTGTTTAACTTGGTTATAAAGAAGGTTTCTGATTTCCTGCTTCCCAGTTCACATGACTTGGTAGTTGGCAATTCAAAAGCTGGGTTAAATCCTTGTGGGTGAAATTCCCCCCTTTGACCTCATCCTCTGAAAGCCCTCATTATTATGCAGTTGTGGTCTGCTTAAAAAAAACACACCAACAGTTCGTTTAGGGCTTCTTTCACATCTATGTTTCTTCTCTCTCTCTCCTTTTTTAAATTAAATTTTCTCTTTCCACTTGCTGTTGAATTACCTTTTCAGGCAGAAGACTGAAAAACATAGAATTCCACTGGTTTCTGATTTATTCTGTGGGAAGAGATGCTTGGCTGCACTAAGAGAGGAAAAGGCTTGGGAATCAGTCACACTGTCGAATATTTTAAAGGATATTAGAATAGAATAGAACAACAGAGTTGGAAGGGACCTTGGAGGTCTTCTAGTCCAACCCTCTACTCAAGCAGGAAACCTTACACCACTTCAGACAAACGGTTGTCCAAACTCTTCTTAAAAACTTCCAGTGTTGGAGCATTCACAACTTCTGGAGGCAAGTAGTTCCACTGATGAATTGGTTCTCACTGTCGGGAAATTTCTCCATAGTTCTAAGTTGCTTCTCTCCTTGATTGGGTTCCATCTGTTGCTTCTGCCCTCAAGTACTTTGGAGAATAGCTTGACTCCCTCTTCTTTGTGGCAGCTCCCAAGAAATTGGAAGACTGCTATCATGTCTCCCCTAGTCCTTCTTTTCATCAAACTGGGCATACCCAGTTCCAGCAACTCTTCTTCATGTTTCGTCCTCCAGTCCCCTAATCCTCTTTGTTGCTCTTCTCTACAGTCTTTCTAGAGTCTCAGCATCCTTTTTACATCGTGGGGACCCAAACTGGATGCAGCATTCCAAGTGTGGCCTTCCCAAGGCCTTATAAAGTGGTATTAACCCTTCCCGTGATCCTGATTCTATCCCTCTGTTTATGCAGCCTAGAACTGTGTTGGCTTTTTTGGCAGCTGCTGCACACGGCTGGCTCATATTCAAGTGATTGTCCACTGGGACTCTGAGATCCCTCTCACAGTTACCACTGTTGAGCCAGGTACCACCTACACCAGGGGTGTCCAACCTTGGTAACGTTAAGCCTGGAGGACTTCAACTCCCAGAATTCCCCAGCCAGCTTTGAAGTCCTCCAGGCTTAACGTTACCAAGGTTGGACACCCCTGACCTACACGGTACCTGTGCATTTGATTTTTCTTGCCTAAATGTAGAACCTTACTTTTTTCACCACTGAATTTCATTTTGTTAGATATTGCTTGTCATACTAACTGAGTGTTAAATAAGACCAATTCAGTTAAACTCTCTCCCTGTTTAAACCTTCAGATCAGGAGGAATGTGGTAGCACCTTCTCTAACCAACAAGTTTTACAAAAAGACGTAAGCTGTCGTGAGCTCAAAGTCACAACAGCACTGAAAAAGTGACATATGACTGTTTTTCACACTTAAGACCATTGCAGCATCTTGATGGTCCTGTGATTCACCTCCAGATGCTTGGCAATTGATTCATATTTACGACGGTTGTAGTGTCCAGGGATCACCGATTATCTTTTGTCAAGAGAAGTCAATGGGGAAGCTAGATTCACTTTACAACCGTGTCACAAACTTAACAACTCTAAGTGATTCTCTTAACAATTAGGGGAAGGAAGGAAGGTCGTAACATGGGGCAAAACTCACTTAACCGTCTTGCTTAGCCATGGAAATTTTGAGCTCAATCGTGGTCATAAGTCAAGGACTATCTGTGCTTTAAATCTGAGCCCAACTACACAATACAGATAGTCCTCGGTTTACAACAGTTCATTTAGTGACCGTTCAAAGTTACAACGGCACAGAAAAAAAGTGACAGGACAATTTTTCACAGTTACAACCTTTGTAGCATCCCCATGATCATGTGATCAAAATTCAGTTGCTGGGCAACTGGTTCATACTTATGACCGTTTCTGTATCCCAAGGTCATGTGAACCCCTTTTGAAACCCTTGGACAAGCAAAGTCAGTGGGGAAGCCAGATTCACTTAACAACCAGGTTACTAACTTAACAACTGCAACGAGTCATTTAACTCTGGCAAGAAAGGTCACTTAACAAATGTTTCACTGAACAACAGACATTTTGGGCTCAATTGTGATCGTAAGTTGAGGACTACCTGTATATTTCCAAACTTCCTTTTAAAGTCAGTTTAGTGTGAATCTCCTTTCTCGAATATTGCTCTTCTCCCTAAGATCACATTGTACTTTGTCAAAGTAAGATTTTCCAAGTAGAAATTTGAATAAGGTTGTAGAGGGAATATTTTCCTTTTAAATAACTTAAGTATTGGAAGCACATTAATTACAGGGCAGCAGAGAGAGAAAAAGTACCAGAGTGGAGTGAAGGAGATTCACTTGATAGGATATAACATGGCCAATTTTACAGCACTTATCCTATATTGAAAAAACAGTGCACCTAAGCCAAAACACAGACATTTTCAAAGCCAGAAATCTTCGCAAGTTTATGCAGAATCAGGCAGCTGACAAGGAAATAACAAACAAATGAAATAAAATGATTAAAAAATTGTTAATTTCTTAAAATTGTACTGAATGGCACATTTTTTGCTCAGTTTTAAAAAAAGCCAAAATTATATAATTAAATGAACTTTCTATGAGTGGATTACAATAACAGTTTAACAGACAGTTTTAAAATATTTTGTTTTGTTTTACTATTATTGTTCTTCCTGTTAACTACTTTGTCACTAATATTACATATAGAAGACAGGTCAACAATTTGCAAATAGATATAGTAGCTTAAAATTTTGGGGGAGGGTCCATTTTGCAAGGGGTGGGAACTAATGTTGTAGCAATGTATTAATCAGTATTCAACTAGAGGAAATAATATGTATATAATGTGGGGTTTTATGCATCTTTTTAATGCTTTGATTGTTTTGTGTTTTTTGTATTTTTTGTGGGGTTTTTGGGAATTTTTGGGAGTTTTGTATTTTAACTTTGTCTTGAAAAAAAATGTTAAAAAAGAAATATTTGTTGATTAAATCTTGACTTTAAAAACCAACCAACACACCATTCAGTATAATTTAAATCCAAGTTGATATAATCAGGCATTCTTGCTTAATTTAAAAAACCCCACACCATTTGAACAAAAGTCATGCCATTCAGTAAAATTTTGCGAGAGAATCCCCTATGTTTTGAGTTAATCAAGGTTTTTTTTTGAGGGGGGGCAGCTAAAGTGTATTCAAATCTGCGATGTTGTGATCTTTAATTTTGAATGGCTGGTACTGAAAAAGCTCAAATTTGTATTTCAAAAGAAAATATCGTGCAGCAAAGTACATTTTTATGTCTGGCCAAGGAAATAAAATACATGGGGGATTTGTATGTTTGATTTTGCAAATGCAGCTTGCCTAATCCTAACATCTGGAAAGACAATGAAAGCAAAACCCCAAATCTGGAAAAACCCATTTTCCTGAAAGCCTGCAGGGTACATTTAGAATCTCTTCCTTGCATCCTGGGAACCCTACATCAATTCTAAATGTAGACAAAGGAATTTCTCTAATCTCAGCTTCCTCTCAGGCATTTGGGTAGACTTCTGGAGAAGGGAGCACACTCAGAAGTGTCCACCCCACCAAAAAATTGGGGTTCTCTTCATTAGAGAAGAAGCTCTAAGGTCCAGGCTGCAGCATTTCCAGGTATGAAAATGGTAGATGGGCCAATGGGTTCTATATATAGAATAGAATAGAATAGAATGGAATGGAATGGAATGGAATATGAATAGAATAGAATAGAATAGAATAGAATAGAAATAGAATAGAATAGAATAGAATAGAAAATATGGAATGGAATAGAATAAAATTCTTTATTGGCCAAGTGTGATTGGACACACAAGGAATTTGTCTGTGTATGTATGTATGTACATACGTACGTATGTATTTTCACATCTTAGCTTCTCCAAGTGAGTCTACTCTCCGGAACCAAACAAAGGTCTACTTTGGTGTAACAGAACTTCAAAATGTGAGACTGGAGAATTCACAACTGTGGAAGGTAAATTATTCCACTGTTGTGTGAATCTTATACTCAGGATTTTGAATTGAATAGAGCTGGAAGGGACCTTTGGAGGTCTTCTAGTCCAGCAGGAGAACTATACTATTTCATTTCTTTCCTTATATTTTAAGTATGTCTTTATATTTAAGTTAAACCTATATTTGTTCATTTATTTAAGAAAATTTATGTAGCCGCCCCAAACTCACTCTCAGAGACTCCAGACAGCTTGCAAATATAGTTGCAAGTTAGTACTCATTATTTCTGATTTTCTTCTGTTTCATGGAATGTCATGCAAAAGGAGTAATTTTTGTAAGTGTTCTAATTTAGCTGATGAATTGATTTTTTTTTTAAACTGAGGTTCCAAACTTGGAAGGTTAAGGAACTTGTTAAGGAAATGCGTTTATTAGTCCAGCTCAAGGTCTATAATAATGGATAAATTAAATTAAATTATCTTAAATTAAAGGAGAAGGTGGTATTAATTATTTCTAATAAACTATTTTGCTCAGGTTCACTATGGCTTTCTAGGTTTTCTAATCATACTACAATTAAAAAACAAAATCTGGAAAAATAAATGCTTTCTCCATTGCGGTAGCTATGACAGCCTTAATGCAATTGACTAGAATTGATAAATAAATTGAATGAATCAATTTAATTCATAATTTTATTTGTAAAAATAAAAATAAGTTACAAATGAAGGCGAATATACATATGTCCCAGGATAATGTTGCAGGATCCAATCTGGCTCTGGTTCTGGTGACTGACCGAGACTGGATCCTGCAAAAATAAGTTATTTCTAAAAATAATAAAAGTAGGATACAAAGAAACCAACAAACTGAATGAATATATAAATTCCAGCCTTTCGGCTCTCTTAAATTAAATTTAATTTAGATCCTTTCCAGGTGTGAGATAGAGTGAAAATTTAAAATGTTTAAATTCTACATAGCATAATGCTCAGCCTACCTTTATTTAAATTAACTGAAATTAATGGCATTTCTACGGTAACATCAGAATTTTGCTGAAAAAATGTTTATGTTAAGCCATTTTGGTTCTGATGGAATCTCTGTGATTCTAGTAATGGTTACCCATGATCTGTTTTGTAGGCTGCCCTAGAGAGAAATGGATGAGATAGTGTTAGAGATGGGAGGAGGTGGGAAGGAAATTCTGATTTTTTTAAAAGTCAAAAATTAGGACGATTTTCCAAGAATCTTTTCTCTCGAGAACATTTTTGAAGTCTGACATCAAGAGTTTGATAAACTTCTGAATCCGGCAAACTCCTTTTTTTTTTTTTTCTTGCAAAGATGCTTCATGGCGTTCAAATACCGATGAGTAATTGTGAGAGAAAATGCTACTCTACTTTCCATCCCCAGATTTGCGTGCTTGAAAAAAAAAATCTCTCACTCAGCAGAATATTTGATGTTGCAACGGGAGCAGCCCTTGAGCCATTGGCACCGAGTTCTAATCAATTGAGTGCTGATTTAATTTGGCAGGGAGGAAGAAACAACAACAAAGTTTTATTCCCGAAGTTCCGGAGATGATTTAAGGAAAAGAAAAAAAGGAACAAGCAAGCCACAGATTTATTCCAGCACTGAGTCTTTCAAGAATGTTATTCGGATACTTCAGCTCTTTTGTAGAAAGCGTCTTCCCATGTCACGTTTACATACTTCAAGAGCGATGACTTCCAGACATTTCATATCCCCAAAGAATCCTTCAGACAAATTTCCCGCCTTAGAAAATACCAAGAGTATAAATCATGGATATTAATTCCATCAGGCTGTACATTGAACAAAAACAAGAAGTGGAGGGGGAAAAAACCAACCACACCATCATTGAGAAAGCTGCAGTTAGTTGTTGGGCTAAGTTCTGAAGTTGCCTTTGAAACTCCAACAGCTCAGGTAGGAAAGCAAGCAAGATGGCAACTCCATGGTTTGTTTGACGAGCATTTTTTGATATAAAGAAAAGTGTCTTGTAGACGTCTGTAGAGATTCTCAGTCCTCCAGGTTATGGTTGTCCCAAAGGTGCTTTTTCAGGAGGCAACTTTGGACTTTCTATTTTTCCTCTGAAGACGTTTCTCTTCTTGTCAAAGAAGCTTCTTCAGTTCTGACAGGATCGTGGGGAATGGAAGGATTTGTATTCCTTGCAGACAGCTGGTCATTTGCATCCTTTTAGAGGGTCGTTGACGCCACTTGGAGGTTTATCTGTGTCCTCAGGGTCACCTGAGTGGTGTTCCTGGTTCTTGTAGTCTGCAATTTTTTTTCCTCTGGAAATCCATTCCTGCTCCCACACCATTCAAAGGTTGTTCATCCCAAATTGTATAGTTAAAAGTCTTGCAGACCTGTCTTGCAGACGTTTCATGACCCAACTAGGTAATGTCATCAGTGCCCGAAGGAAGGGGTTTGGCTCTCTGTTTATATTAGAAGTTGCTTACCCTATCACTCAAGGAACTACCAACATTCAAAAAGTCCAATGTGGGAATTTAGGTCTCTTGGAGCAAAGAGAAATTGAATTAAGCTCCGTGGAATTGCAGTAAGACAGACAGGTATGGAGAGAGACATAGAAATAGAGAGAGCCAGAGAGAAGAATGTTAGGGATAACATTGTTTACCCTAACTGGTTTGGGTAAAAATAATAAATATGGTATCATGGTTTGTTGGTTAAAGTGTGTGTAACTTTAACAGCAAGAATGTAATTAAGGGTGTGGTTGTAAAAGCACTATATATGAAGCAAGGCAAATGCAGCTCTCTCTCTCTCTGGCTTACTGATCCCTAATTACTGGATGGATTGATGACTGCGTTCTTGTAGGAGTGTTGATTTTTCTCAATGGAGAGAAGATAAGATTGGACTGATTTATTGTAAGTGTACTGACATTGGCTATTCAACACGGACTTTTGCAAATAGAGTATCCCTGACAAGACTTGACTGAAATTGATATATGACTAATGGACTGTTTATTTTGACTATGCTATAATTCTTAAATGGAATAAACAATATTTTTGATAGCACAAGCGTATCTGTATTTTTACTGCGTGTTAACTAGAAAACTTATCTCACACATTTACCTGTCTTCCTATCTGACTTCGCTGCACGTTCTGTTTAGTTTGTTTTCCTTAACACCCGTTGGGGAATCCAGGCTTAACAAAGATTCCATCCCGTTATATACTGGTTCCTTCCTTAGAAATTCGAATGTTAATATCAATTAATCAGAACAGAGATGGAAGGGACCTTGGAGGTCTTCTAGCCCATCCCCCTGCTTCAGCAGGAGACCCTATACCATTTCAGACAAGTGGCTGTCCAGTCTCTTCTTCAAAACCTCCAGTGATGGAGTACCCACAACTTCTAGTGGCAAGCTGTTCCACTGGTTAATTATCTTCGCTGTTAGGAAGTTTCTCCTTAATTCCAGGTCCCTTCTCTCCTTGGTTAGTTTCCATCCATTGTTTCTTGTCTTGCCTTCTGGTGCTTTGGAGAATAAATTGACCCCCCTTTTCTTTGTGGCAGCCCTTCAAATACTGGAAGACTGCTATCATGTCACCCCCAATTCTTCTTTTCTCTAGACTGGCCATACCCAAATCCTGAAATGGTTCTTCATATATTTTTGTCTCCAGGCCTTTAATCATGTTAGCTGCATTTCTTTGCACTTTTTCCAAAGTCTCAACATCTTTTTTTGCGATGTGATGACCAAAACTGTTTGCAGTATTTATCATTTATGTATATATTATTTAAATATCTCTATCTCTATCTCTGTCTGTCTCTCTGTCTGTCTCTCTGTCTGTCTCTCTATCTCTCTATCTCTCTATCTATCCATCCATCCATCCATCCATCCATCCATCCATCCATCCATCCATCCATCCATCCATCCATCCATCCATCCATCCATCCATCCATCCATCCATCTATCTATCTATCTATCTATCTATCTATCTATCTATCTATCTATCTATCTATCTATCTCTCCTATCATCTATTTATCTATTTATCTCTCTCTCTCCCTCTCTCTCTCTCTCTCCATCTGTCATCCATCCATCCACCCACATCTATCTATCTATCTATCTATCTATCTATCTATCTATCTATCTATCTATCTATCTATCTATCTATCTATCTGTTTTATGTTGTCATTTTTATCTTATAAACTGTTTCAAGTTGCAGGATGGCCACCACCATACAAATTTAATAAATACACATATTAACTTCAAGAATGACTAGAAGAATAAAGGACTTTTTTGTCTTCTGGATGGTGGAGTGGGAGACACCTGGGTCCAGAGGAAAAACAGATAGGTAAGAGGAAAGAAAAAGACATACAGCTGAAGGTATCTGGCTCAAAATACAGGTAATCCTCGACCTACAGCCATTCTTTTAGTGACTGTTCGAAGTGACGATGGTACAGAGAAAAATGACTTATGGCCAGTTTTCACACTTGCGATCGCTGCAGCATCCCCATGGTCACGTGGTCAAAATTCAGATGCTTGGCAACTGGCATGTACTTATGATGGCTGCTTCATCCCCGGGTCATCCGATCACCACGTGTGACCTTCCCAGCTGACTTCCGACAGGCAAAGTCAATGGGTGGGTGGGGGGAGCCAGATTCAATTAACAACCACATGGTTCACTTAACAACCACAGCGATCCGCTTAACAACTGCGGCAAAAAAGGTCGTAAAATGGGGTATGCCTCACTTATCAACTGTCACAGAAACGTTGGGCTCCATTGAGGTTGTAAGTTAAGGATTTTGTGTATGCAACCTCAAGGTAGCCACATGTGGATTTGACAACAACACAAACTAGTCTCTTCCCTACACAAACATACACAGCCAAAAACACACAGGGACACATAATCAAGGCAAACAGTTAATGGACTTGGTTTTCAACCTTCCTCTGAACTCCGAAGAACCAGGTTCAAGATAATTGTGCCAGAAAACAACAAAGACTGTTAAGGATAATTTCCATTTTTAAAACAACACACTTCAGACAGGGTGTCATGTTATTATTCATTCAAAAATACTTTATGGTTTAATTTAAGAGCACACCCAGCTGCTCCCAGGTCAAAAACATTTATAGACGTATACATTTTAAAACTGTGCCATTGTTTCATTTAACAGCAGGACAGTGCAGAGATGTTTTAAAAACAATAATTGCATTCACGTTATCTACAGCTTTGCTCCATTTCCTGCTTGAAAGAGCAATAAATCCAAGCCTGAATCACTTCCTATCACAGATGGATATTCTTGTTAGGGCAGCAAAAGGGAAAAATATATTTGTATAAGTGAACGTTCAAACCATGAATAAGTGAGCAGGTTCTGTTAATGAAACAGCACGTTACTAATATGTTCCCCTCTTCTGCCTACACAGCCTTTTCCTGAGCACAGTTCTTTTGACATTACCCATAATATTCCATATAAAAAGACACTTTTAACCCCCTTTCCCCCCTATATTTCAGCCACATGATCCTGCCTAAGTCTAACTGGTATTCAATCACTGATTCACCGAAGCCAACAAACCACGCGGCTGAGCCAGTTCTAGCAGAGTTCAGGGGTAGCAGCCGTGACAAGCATCCTGTAGGATGGAACTGAATTCAAGCGACTTATTGGAAAACAGGAAATCCCACTCAAATGAGCAGTGATGGCCCTTGGATTGGCTTTGCTGCTGTGAAGTCTCCCTGATATTGTTGTTTATTTACATTGACCCCCCTAATTGGGATGAAGCCACCTTCCTACGGCCAAGGGCTACACTTTACACCTCTTAAAAAAAAGAAAGAAGAATACCATGGACTGAATTCAGGAAAAGCAAGGATCTGCACCAACAGAGGGAGGAGTTTTGGATTCCCCTGTGGGGGGACAACCCCCACCCCCAATTTTCAAAGTTCAGGGAAAAGGTTCAAGTTTTTTTTTTTTTTTTAAAGTGTAATCTAAGTTGGAGCTCAGTTTTCGGAGAAGTCGTAATTTTCAGCAATTGGGAGGAAAATCAGGGGTGCCAAAATAGAATGTGGGATACTGTGGAGCTTTAGTCCTCAAGGTTGTTTTATCTATCTGTCTATCCATCTGCCCATCCATCCATCCATCCAATCTAGCTCTTTCTCTATCCATCCACCCATCCATCCGATATCTCTCTCTCTGTCTCCATCCATCCATCCATCCATCCATCCATCTAGTCATCCATCTGAACTCTCTCTCTCCATCCATCCAATCTAGCTCTTTGTCCATCCATCTGATCTCTCTCTCTCCATCCATCCATCCATCCATCCATCCATCCATCCATCCATCCATCCAATCTAGCTCTTTCTCCATCCTTCCTTCTTTGTCCATCCATCCAGTCATCCATCTGATCTCTCTCTCTCCATCTATCCATTCATCCATCCAATCTAGCTCTTTCTCTATCCATCCACCCATCCATCCGATATCTCTCTCTCTGTCTCCATCCATCCACCCATCCATCCGATATCTCTCTCTCTGTCTCCATCCATCCAATCATCCATCCATCCATCCATCTAGTCATCCATCTGAACTGTCTCTCTCTCTCCATCCATCCATCCATCCAATCTAGCTCTTTCTCCATCCTTCCTTCTTTGTCCATCCATCCAGTCATCCATCTGATCTCTCTCTCTCCATCTATCCATTCATCCATCCATCCATCCATCCAATCTAGTTCTTTCTCCATCCATTCTACTTTGTCCATCCATCCAGTCATCCATCTGCTCTCCATCCATCCATCCACCCATTCATCCATCCACCCACTCATCCATCCACCCATCTTATAAGGTCGTCCATTCATCTACGAAACTCTGGGCAGTGAACAAATTTTAAAAAAAAAAGAGAGAGAGAAAGAACTTCATTCAAACAAAAGACCAACTAAAACTGCACTGAGGCTCAATAAAAATACAAAACCACTGGAGCTCCTGTACCAATGTCCAAATCCATATCCCATCGCTTGATCATCAGAACTGGCAGCCCGGAGTCATACTGGGTTGCTCTATTAGTGTGCCATTTTAAAAGAGATTGTGAAATGCTTTTAAAAATTAAAGTGAAGGCATCTGGATGGGGCGGCAGCTTTTATTCAGCATGGGTTCAGCACTGTCCCTTATTGACAAAGAGCTATGCTGCTTAACCTAAACAACTTTAAGATGGATAGACTTCAAGTCCCAGAATTCCCCAGCCAGCCATCTTAAAGTTGCTTAAAGTTGCCCAGGCTGAGGAACACAGCTATAAAGTTAGACTTGAGTGGAGCCATTTTCAACCATTTTCAACATTAGAGCTGTTGTACTCACCCAATTAAGGAGACCATCTGTTCCACTATGTGTTTGCTGAAGGTGATGATCACAAAAAGTTTCTGGAAGAACAACCACAAAGCACACACAAGAGTCAGACAAATGCTGAAAGGGGGACAAGGAAACAATGCGGGGTGCCTGTTCAGTTCCTTGATTGCTCTTGTGCTTGATGACGTTCCTTTTCCCAAGTTCACGTAATGATACCCCAATTCTTCAAATTTCTCCCCCCCCTCTCTTTTGGTCACATCCTTTTTCTAAGGGATGATTAATCTAATCATGATGAGTCTATTCTTTGGGCGGAGAAAGGAAGCGAAAGAAGGCCACGGATTCTGCTCCAACAATGCCTTAGACTTTGGATGGCCCTTCAGAGGTCACCCACCAGCGGTCCTACCGGCCAGCTGACTTTCTTTCCAACTAAGTGGAATCTAAAAATATGGCATCACATTCTACAGAAATAGTTTACTAACTAGATGACACATACTCCATTGGGCCATTGTTTCAGAAATACTTCCTTATTTAAACAGAGAAACAAGAATGGCCAAGGGTAAGCAAGACTTCTGATTTCCTGCTGGCTTCCCCATTGCGTTTTCCTTGTGCGAATCTGGAAGGAAGCATCAGAAATCTCCTTCCCTCCTTTGCTTCTTTTCTTCTCCCTCCTTCTCTAGCAGGCAGGTAAGTGGCTGCCACTGGGTGCCAAAAGAACAAGAGATTGTGAAACTGATGAGTAAACTGTCACAGAACACTGAAAATGAGTATTGCGTGACCACAGCAGCAACCCAGTAGCAGCCTGCAGCGAACACACCTGCCTCCTCCTGTTTCCTCCACAACAAGAAGCCTGGGAGGTGGGTTGGGCTGAGAGTGAGTAACCTTTCATGCCTGAAACACACGAAAGGGCTAGAACTCACTGTCTCCTGGTAGTTGGCCCAAAGTCACGCAGCTACTGTATTTCTCATGCCTAGGGCAGAACTAGAACTCACTGTCTCCTGGTGATAGGCCTAAAGACAGCCAGCCAGTTTTCATGCCTAAGGCAGAACTAGAACTCATTGTCTCCTGGTGATCGGCCCAAAGACACCCAGCCAGTTTTCATTCCTAAAGCAGAACTAGAACTCACTGTCTCCTGGTGATAGGCCTAAAGACACCCAGCCAGTTTTCATGCCTAAGGCAGAACTAGAACTCACTGTCTCCTGGTGATCGGCTCAAAGACACCCTGCCAGCTTTCATTCCTAAAGCAGAACTAGAACTCACTGTCTCCTGGTGATCGGCCCAAAGACACCCAGCCAGCTTTCATGCCTAAGGCAGAACTAGAACTCACAGTCTCCTGGTATCTGGCCCAAACTCATCCAGATGGCTTTCATGGCTAAGGCAGGGAAATGAACTCCTAGCCTCCTTACTTTAACCACTAGACCAAATTGCCTCTTAGTTAAATTAACCTCTATGTTACAAGAAAACCCCTACATGGTAAATTGAAATACAGGTAGTCCTTGACTTACCACCGCGACTGAGCCCAACATTTCTGTTGCTAAGTGAGACATTTGTTAACTGAGTTTTGTCCCATTTTGCGACCTTTCTTGCCACAGTTGTGAAGCGAATCACTGCAGTTGTTAAGTTAGGGGCATAGGTGAATCTGGCTTCCCCATTGGCCTTGCTTGTCAAAAGGTCACAAAAGGTGAACGCTTACTCCCCTGGGACACTGCAACCATCATAAATATGAGTCAGTTGCCAAGCACCTGAATTTTGATCACGTCACCATGGGAACGCTGCAATGGTCGTAAGCGTGAAAAACTATCAAAAGTGACTTGTCCAATGTCGTTGCAACTATGAATGATTACTAAATGAACTGATGTAAGTCGAGGACTACCTGCATGGTAAAAATTGAAATAACCCTCCTCTCCAACCTGGTTTCTCTCTGGGCTGTAACTTCCCCCAACAGTTTGCTAATTTGGGGGAAATTCTCAAAGTTGCAGTCTGACATATCTGGAGGGCTCCAGGTTGGAGAAAGGGTGCAATATATATAGCATTCCTCGAGGATAAGCAGACAGAAACGTTCAGCTTTGCTGAGATAACTCTTGGAAGACAAGCTGTTCTAAGAGTTGTTGCTGTTTTAAACTGTCATTTATTGTGATGTATACCACTTGCGGTACAGTGGGGGAAGGTTCCCAGACTAGTCAACATTGGTTAAATCGTGTATTTGTCATATAATTCCAAGGCTTTGTTTCCCATTTTTCAGCCAATCTGGAACTGCGTGTCTCTTTTTTTCAAGAACATTGTGCTATGGCGTCCCAAACGTTCACGCTCTGTATCTTTGCAAGCGTGTGTGTGTGTGTGTTTTGAGGATTTTGGCGAATTTAGCCAGCTGTAGGAGGTTCAAAAACCAAATCCCTCGCTCCTGGGGCCAAACAGAAAGCAGCTACTATAAAATCTCCCCTTTTATGTTACAATCACTTGGCTTTTTAGCGTGCACCCCAAAATCAAGTCCAGAGTGAATGGGGAGCTCATTTCCTAAACATGCATGTCCCCCTCCAACATCATAAAAAGACAGGCCATCCTAGACATACAATGGTTCATTTTAGTAACTGAAGTTACAACGGCACTGAAAAAAGTGACCTATGTTTTTCACACTTACGACCACTGCGACATCCCCATCGTGGTCATGTGATCAAACTCCAGACCCTTGCCAACTGGACTCATATTTATGATGGTTGCAGTGTCCAGGGGTCAGCTTATCCCTTTTGCAACCTTCTATGCTGGCTCAGGAATTCTGGGAATTGAAATCCACAGGTCATAAAAATTGGCTGGGTTGCCTACTCTGATCTTAGAAGTCATAGTAAGAGAGGGCAGGCTAAATGCCTCTTCCGAGATTAAAGCTGCGATGAGCCATGTGTAGAGAATCTAAAAATAAACATTTTCTTTCTTTCTTTCTTTTTTTCACCTTCTTTCAACCGCTTGCCGATTAAACAAATTCTTCCAGCCAGCAAAGTTTGGACAACGAATGGCTGAGATTTCTTTTTCGTCTGCTTACCCACAAAGTTAGCTCGCCTAAATTCTGAAGATATGTTCCCCAGGTAATGTATACAGAATAGGCCTGTTTCCTTGCAAAAGGAGCTGGCTATGTTTAGTCTGCAGAAGGGATGATTAAGAGATAATACGCCAATATAATTGCCAGCTATGCATATCTGAGAGGCTTTTGCAGAAATGGAAGGACTCCAGCCCAAATTCGAAGAAACGAGATTTCCAAGTTTGGGGAAGAACCTGTGATAATTCAGAAAAAAAAATGTACTGGTGGAAGATATGGGAATGCCCATTGCAGACAATTGATTTGCTTAATGACCATGGGGTTTGCTTAACAACCACAGTGATTCCGAATAACAGAGTTGCAAGGGAACTTGGAGGTCTTTTAGTCCAACCTCCTGCTCAGGCAGGAAAATCCTATACTATTTCAGACAAATGGTTGCCCAATCTCTTCTTAAAAACCTCTAGTGAAGGGGCACCCACAATTTCTAGAGGTAATTTGTTCCACTAGTTAATGAATTGGAAATTTCTCCTTAGTTCTAGGTTACTTCTCTCCTTGATGAGTTTCCATCCATTGCTTCTCGCCCTGTCTACAGGTGCTTTGGAGAATAGCTTGACCCCCTCTTCTCTGGGGCAGCCCCTCAGATATTGGAAGACTGCTATCCTGTCACCCCTAGTCCTTCTTTTTGTTAAACTAGACATTCATTTTAACAACCGACACAAAAAGGTTGTAAAATCGGGCATCTCATGTGGTGACCTGCTTAACAACAGCACAATGTATAATCATAATTCCAGGATCAATGATGGACGTAAGTTGAGGACTACCTGCATTTAGCTATGACGCTCACTCGGGAGGGAGGAAGCCTTGCTATGATAACACGGACATATGCCAATTGATGTTTGGTGATAATATGCTCACCAAGGAACAAAGCAATGGGTGTTAGATGGGCTCATGGCGGCCCTGAAGCTTGCTAAGAAGAAGGTAATTCCTGGGAAGCAAGAGGGGTGGATGTTCCAAGGCGCTTTTTCCAAAAGGCAATTGGGCTTTCTTCGTTGTTGTTTTTTTCTTCGAATATGTTTTGTTTCTCATGCAAGAAGCTTCTTCCATTCTAATGCCTGGTGACTGCCTAGATCAGGGGTGTCAAACTCAAGGCCCGGGGGCCAGATCTGACTCATGGGGTGCTTAGATCTGGCCCACGGGGCGCCCTGGAAATAGCAAAGGACCGGTCCGCGGTACCTCTTCCAGCAAAAAAAAAGCACCGGAGAGTTGTGTGCGCCTACTCCCCCAACCCCCCAAGCTCTGTTTTCACTGGCAGAGGGTTGCCCCCGACCTCCGTTTTCCCTGTCAGCGGGCTAGCAAAACAAACTAAAAACAAAACAAGAAGATAAATGTTTTCCCTTTTGCATTTGAGCATGCAAGAAGGGACAGGAAAGGAGAAAGGAAAAGAGGAAAGACAAAGACAAAGAAGGGAAATGAGAAGAGAGGAAGGAAGGAAAAATAAGGAAAGAGGGGAAGGAAGAAGAAGGGAGAAGGAAGAGGGAAGGAAAAAGAAGAGGAGGGAGGGAGGGAGGGAGATTATGAGAGGGAAGGAGGGTCTGAGGGAAGTCTTGCCTTAGCACTTGGCCATCACAGGTGCCCCCGACACGAGTGATGTCGAGCTGGCCATGCCCCCCAGCCCCCGAGGTCAAACACAACCCTGATGCGGCCCTCAATGAAATCTAGGCCCCTGGCCTAGATCATTCCCTGTTGTTTTCTTGGCAAGGTTTTTCAAAACTGGTTGGCCATTGTCTGCTTCCCAGGGCTGAGGGAAAGCGACTGGCCCTTAGAAGAAAAAAAAGCAGCAGCTTTTGGGAGGAGAAGTGAAAAGAAAAAAGAAAATTCTATTCTAAAAAAAAGAAAGCCCAGTTGCCTTTTGAAAAAGCATCTTTGGGACAACCATGACCCAGATGATGGAGAATCTCCACAGTCAAAAGCGGCAGATGTGAACGCAATTGTTTTAATCCACCTTGACAAGAAGGTAGAAAGCTTTGGTCTAGGTAGGTAAATTACCTGGATGTGCATTTTGATGATGGCTTTTCCGATCAAGGTGGCTCCAAAAAAGGTCCAAAAGGGAACCAGGAAATGTCCACATGTTATCCCGGCCAAGTCGAAGAGAGGGTTGGGAATCTGGGAGGAGAAAGAGAAGTGGGATTAGCATACATTTCCACATACAACGTTCCAGGAACGGCTGTCGTAAATATGGGTAGCCCTCGACTCACGACTGCAAATGACCCCCCCAAATTTCCATTGCTAAGCAAGACAGTTGTTAAGCGAGTTTTACCCCATTTTACAACCTTACTTGCCACCATTTGTTAAATGGATCACTGCAGTTGTTAAGTTAGTCACACGGTTGTTAAGTGAATCGGTCTTTCCCCACTGACTTTGCTTGTCAGAGGTCGCAAAAGGGGATCGCATGACTACAGGACACTGTCATAAATATGAATCAGTTGCCAAGTGTCCAACTTTTGGTCACATGACTGTGGGTATGCCATAAGTGTGAAAAATGGTCATAAGCCACTTTTGTTGTAACTTCAAACGGTCACTAAGTGAAGGATTGTAAGTCGAGGATTACCTTGACAGAATAATACAGTTGGAAGGGACTTTAGAGGTCTTCTAGTCCAATCCCCTACTCAAGCACGAAACCCTATGCCATTTCAGACAAATGCTTGTCCAATATCTTCTTAAAATTATTCTGGGAATGAGACAGGCTCAAGAAACAAGACAGGACCATCAAGGATTAGTGGTTAGGAAGCCCAGTAAATAAAACCTCCATGGTTAGTGGCAATCTTCTGCAGAATATTATATGCTGCTTGTGACTCAGTAAATGAATGTTGTCCTAAATATGCTCATGATTTGAACCTTGCTGGCTGGGGAATTCTGGGAATTGAAGTCCACATATCTTGAATTTGCCCAAACTTGAGAAACATTGGTCTAAACCAGCCAGGGTCTTATTAAAACCACAGCTTTGTTAGCCTGGTTGAAAATCTGGACAGAATTCATCACAGTATTTCAATTGAAAAGAAATGAAGCAAGACCACATAGTGGCGAGTTTTCCATAATCACCACAGGGCTGGAGCCCTCAAACCATCCACAACTCCCTCAGATCACAAGTTTGAGAACTTCTGAACCTCTGAGTATGTTGGTTTAGGTTTTTAACCCTTTTTCTGAATACCTTTCTCATGTTTTTTGACAGTTCTGCTTAAGAAATGTTGGTGTGACAGCCCATGATTTTGTTTTTTGTTTTTTGTTTTAAAAAGAGGGAGACCTCTCAGCTAGACACTGTTCCAGATGAAGTAAGGTCTTGCCCACAACTCTGTTGTTTTTTTCCCTGAAAGTCCAGATTAGAAACAGCTCGACCGACGTCTTCCATAAGAAATGCACAGAAACCACAGCCAGCCATTTTATAGCCATTTATCAAATATCCTCCACCTCTTGCCCTCCCCCATCAACAAGTGTTTTGGTCCAGTGAGTCAGTCTCCAAAAATGGATCTCTGGTGAACAGTGTGTCTGAAACCCCCTCCCCCGGAGTGGGGGGGGGGGGAGAGAATAAACCTGGCATTTATTTGCTATTAATGCTGTCGAGATGAAGAGGAACAGAAAGAAAAGAACAAAATGGCTGCTTTTCTAACAGAAAAACAAGAGTTGGAAGGGTCCTTGGAGGTCTTCTATTCCAACCCCTTGCTCAAACAGGAAACCCTATATCATTTCAGACAAAATGGTGGACCAATCTCTAATGTCTGAAGAGCGAAGGATCCTAGCTGAAAAATTAACAATTGCTATATTTGGAGGTTAGATTTGACATGAATAGTTTACAACATTTATTTATTTTATTGATACCCTGCCTTTATTGTTTTTATAAATAACTCAAGGAGAATGAATATACAAAATATTCCTTCCTCCCCCTATTTTCCCCAGGACAACAACCCTGTGAGGTGGGTTGGGCTGAGAGAGAGGGACTGGCCCAAAGTCACCCAGCTCGCTTTCATGCCCAAGGCAGAACTAGAACTCACCGTCTCCTGGTGAGATTGTCCCAAAGTCATTCAGCCAGCTTTTAAACCAATTATACCTTAAAAGAGATAATTTGACCCACCATTGTCAATTAGAAGCAAGCAGTGACTGTAACCATATGGCTTCACAACCATCTATTTTTGTGTGTGGGCTCCAGCTGCCATTTTCACTTTTTTATGTGGTCCTTTAATAAATGTTAATTTGCCAGTCAGGAAACTGAGAAATACCAATATGGACCTGCCAAAGTCATATTACTTTGCTTTCTATAATCCACATTTTTGGAATTTATTTTTTCCTCTTTGGTGTCTAGGCCTCATTGTTATAGAAAGAGATTGAGGAATCCTGGAAGTCCACCCATAGTTAAAATTGTCAAGTTTGAAAAAAAAAACCTGATCTAAAGCATCCTTTCAATGAAAAATATATGCTCGGTATAAAACAGTGAGATGTCTGGATGGGGAAGAACAGGGGAAGGAAGGAAGGAAGGAAGGAAGGAAGGAAGGAAGGAAGGAAGGAAGGAAGGAAGGAAGGAAGGAAGGAAGGAAGGAAGGAAAGATAGAAAGAAAAAAGAAAGAGAAAGAAACAGAAGGAAGGAAAGAGAGAATGAGAAAGAAAAAAAGAAAGAAAAGCAGAACATAGAAGAAGATAGAGGTAGACATGATAGCCATATTCCAGCATAATTCCAGAAAATTCTCCTGGAGAATTTCAAACAGAAGTTGTGCCATTTCTCTTGGGTGATCTGAGGTTTCCCATCCCGGGCAGGGAGGTGGTTGGACTAGAAGACCTTCAAGGTCACTTTTAACAGGATTTATGTTGCTGAATCTGCCTCTTTTAGGCGAAATAAACAATGGTCAACGTTTTTTTTTGAAAATGGTTTTCTATTTCTAAAGTCATTTTTCCTGGCATGGTGAAGGTTGTTATGCTATTTGATACACAAAACTCTAAAGCTGTTGGGAAAAAGATTCTCTGGCCATTGAGAAAAATGAAGTTACATAAACACTTGGGTGAGCTTAAAATATTTACACACGGAGCATATTTTTTCCCCCGAGGCCTACTTAGAAAATGCCCACAAATGCTACATAAATGCTGCGAACAGACAAAACGGTCAGTCCATTTCCCCCAAACAGTCTGTAAATAAAGTTACTACTTGCCGCAAAGAAAGGGAGTGTGTTTTAAACAGTTTGTACATCGTATTTAAAATCCTAACTCTTTATCCCTCGTCTAGACAAGGTTTGCAAGAGAACATCCCGGACTTGGTCCAGATTAACACATACATATTCCATATTTCCACAGTGGTTAAAAGAGGCTTTTTTTTAAAAAAAGGTAATTCATAAAGCAATGAAATAGCAATGAAATAACTCCGTGCATAGGCTGAACCTCGCTGCACTAATAATAAACATGAATTTGAAGAACAAACAAGAGCAGTCAATAATCAATTCAGTTCTCAGTGTCCAATTTTTTGTGGCTAAAAGGAAAAAAAAATCCAGCTCAGGTTGCTTCCTATAAGCGTGGAAAAGTTCGGATGCGCCAGTTGTATAAATTTGTTAATAAAGGTGGAGACAGTAAGCTGATGAGGTAGCATTTGCAAATTAAAACCTTTCCACTACTTTTTGAGGTTACACAGAGGCTGCTTTCCACGAACTTCGACTTTTTGAAAGTTTTTAAATGGCTCTGTTTCTTTTTATTTATCGGTACGACAGGACTAATGGTGGGCATGTGATTATGATTTTATCCCGGTTTATGATGATGCATTCACGGGATCTGGAAGCAAAACCCAGAGGATAGCAGACGTGTGTTTATTTGCACCAGAGCACAAAATGTACCGAGAATTAAGTTTGGGGATGTTGTAATGGACTGAAAAGATTTGAGGAAGCTGGGGACAGCTCAACACTCAAATCACTTTTCAGATTCAAACATACGTAGGCTTTGGTATTGCACAACCTCACCAGGAAGAGGAAAAAAAACTCCAACCCCATTCACTATGAGTGAAATAAATTACACCTCTCTGTTTTAGGATAAATCAGAGTTCCACCCTTTACTTCATCACTGTGGCCAGAAACACAACATTTGCTGCTTATTAGCACTTAGCAATTGCACTTAAGACTTATATATGGTTTTACAGTGCTTTACAGCCCTCTCTAAGTGGTTTACAGAGTCAGCATCTTGCCCCCAACAATCTGTGTCCTCGTTTTACCCACCTCAGAAGGATGGAAGGCTGAGTCAACCTTGAGCCTAGTGAGATTTGAACTGCCAAATTGCAGGCAGCCGGCAGGCAGCAGAAGTAGCCTGCAGTACTGCACTCTAACCACTGTAAGCACTGCGGTTTATTAGATTTATATCACACTTTTTCTTCAGAGCTGAAAGCATCCTATACAGATAGCCCTCAGCTTATGACCACAATTGAGCCTCAAATTTCTGTTGTCAAGTGAGACATTTCTTTAGTGAGGTTTGCTCTCTGTTTATATATAAGTGCCTTGCCGCATCAGTGTTGGGAAGGAGAATTCTTGGTGGGTCCTTCATTCAGCTGTTCTATTTGACTGTTGGTAGTTCCTGACTTACAAGCCACTTGTATATAAACAGAGAGTAAAACCCACTCCCTTCTACACTGATGATGCTACCTAGTTGCGTCATGCCCCTGGTGGAGACTGACTCTGAGGAAGAGGAGGAACAGCCAACAGGGAGAGGGAGTGTGGCTCCAGAGGTGGTGGAGGAGGCTGGGGAAGGGCAGAGGCCGGCTGAGCAATCAGAGGAGGATTCAGGCCCATCCCCTATCCATCCTAGGTCACGCAGAGAGGAGAGGATCAGGGAAAAGCGAGGTCTACTCAAGAGGAGATTACCATGATCCTCCTCATGGCTTGCAGCTGGGAGCTATGTATATAAGTTTGTAACTGCGCAGTCAGAATTGCTGGAGTCAATTTAGTGTTTACTTTGAAAGAGGTTTATTTTTGCTGGCGTTCTTCCCATGGACTCTCCTCGGTTATTTTCCTGGAGTTTATGATTAGTTATCTTGGCTTGCTTCGGAACTCTCGTCAATGCGGTTTGTTTTGGTTTTCTTTTTGCCCTCATTACTTACTTTTGTGACTTTAAACTGTGCCTAATAAAACAGTGAAGTTAAGTTGAAGGCCTTACTGGACTTTAATGTATGTTTTGGGTTTTGGGTTATTTTGAGAGACTACTGGTCATCACATTTTGACTCCAGCCACCCTTTCAACTTATTTTTGCTTTTTGTGGGGTGACCATTGATCAGCTCAGAGCAGAGGTTGCCCAGTTAAGCCAGCAAGTGGCTCTTTTGACTGCACAGGTGGCACAAATGCAAGCTGCCTGGCCACGCTGAAAATGCCCAGAAGCAGATAAATTTGATGGTTCGCTGGCCCAATTTCCAGCATTTTTTGGGCAGCGTCAGCTTTACATAAGCCTTCGGCCTGACGACTTTCCCACTGACCGGGATAAGGTGGGGTTTTTGATTAGTTTGTTGTCAGGCTCTGCAGCATGTTGGGCTGACTCTGCTGACCCAGCCCAACCAGGTGTTGGACAATTACGCCGAATTTTGCCGATAGTTTCAGGCCATGTTTGAGGACCCTGTTTGAAGCCAAACAGCAAACAGATATTTGAGAGAGTTGAAGAAGGGGCGTGGCTCGCTTATGGATTATATTGCTAGTTTTTGGGTGGTTGCTCAGGATGTACAATGGAATGAGGCGGCACTATTAGACCAGTTCCAGGAGGGTTGGTCGTTGGAGCTCCTGGATGAGTTGGCGCGCACTGAATGCCCTCGCACCCTTCAGGACCTCATGCATTTGTGTCTTCATATTGATGCTAGACTTCAGCAGCAACGGGTGCGACGACAGACAGAGACCGTATCTGTTTCCAGCAAGACGGCACCTTTGGTTGAAGTGCCTTTGGAGGAACCCATGCAGTTGGGGGCTGGCCGCCCTTGCCTGACTCAAGTAGAAAAGGAGAGATGTTGTTGTGATGGTTTATGCCTCTATTGTGGCAATCGAGGCCATTGTGTGGCCAAGTGTCCTGTTAAGACATCCACACCAGTGACGCCTGTGGTGGTGGGAAACAAGCATCGCTCAGCTTACGGGGGTCTGTAGGTTGGGGTGTAAAGTCCTTAGGCCCGCCATCTTCACCAACCTTGCCATCCTCGCCACTTTTGATATCTCCACCACAATTGTTATTAGTGAAGCATCTTGCGCTGAAAGCAAGTGTGTTCGTGCCTGGTGTGGGAGCGGTGGAGATCCAAGCCTTGGTGGGCTCAGGGGCCACAGCCAATTTCATGGATGCTCATTTTGTAGAGCAGTGGTTCATTCCTCAGCAACAGGTGTCCCCTCCAGTAATGGTAGAGACGATTGATGGTCAGCCCCTTCGTTCGGGACCTGTGCTTGCTGCAACCAAATCCCTTTGCATGCATATTGGGCAGCATGTGGAGAAAACCGTGTTCTACATTACCGCAGTGCCTCATTTTACAGTGGTGCTGGGTTTGGAGTGGTTACAGGTCCATGATCCACAGATTGTCTGGTCGTCTGGAACTGTGCAGTTCTTTGATAGGAAGTGTGCCAACCATTGCTTGCGCTCCTGTGCAGGGAGTGTGGCTACGCCCATGGACCTGGATCTACCTGAGGAGTTGGTGGATTTTGCTGATGTGTTTGGGAAGAAGGAGGCGGATCAGTTGCCTCTGCATCGGGCGTATGACTGTCCAATCGACTTGCTGCCTGATGCAAAATTGCTAGTGGGTTGGATATATTCCCTGTCGGAACCAGAGTTGGCCGTGTTGTGGGATTTTATTGACAAGAACCTCCGGAAAGGGTTTATCCGGCCTTCTACCTCCCCATTGGCTGCACCGGTGCTTTTTGTAAAAAAGAAATCGGGGGAGCTATGTTTGTGTTGTGATTACCTCAAGTTGAATGCAATCACAGTGAGGAATCGGTACCCGCTTCCCCTCATCCCTGAACTGATTGAGCGGCTTCCTCAAGCTAAGATATTTACGAAGTTGGACTTGCATGGGGCCTACAATCTGGTTTGCATTCATGCAGGGGACGAGTGGAAAACAGCTTTCCAGACGAGGTACGGGCATTTTGAGTATACCGTGATGCCTTTTAGATTAACCAATGCCCCAGCTGTGTTCATGCATTTCATGCACAATGTTTTCCGTGATTTGTTGGATCAATTCATGGTCATTTATTTAGATGACATTTTAATTTACTCAGACTCCCTGCAGGAACATTGGCAACATGTGTGGCTGGTGTTGCAACGTTTGCGTGATAACCACCTGTTTGCTAAACGTGAGAAGTGTCAGTTTGCACAAACCACGATTGATTTCTTGAGACATCGTATTTCACCTGCTGGGGTGGAAATGGATCCGGAAAAAATACAATCGTTGCAGGAGTGGGAACCTCCACAGCGAGTTAAGGATGTGCAATGGCTGTTGGGGTTTGCGAACTACTACTGCACATTAATTCCCTGCTTTGCTGCCCTGACTGCTCCCCTTTCTAATCTGCTCAAGAAGGGGGAGAAGCTCCATTGGGGTGCTGAAGAGCAGGCAGCTTTCGAGGCGTTGAAAGTCGCCTTTGCTTCCAAGCCTATCCTCAAGCACCCTGATCCAGGCCAGCCATTTGTGGTGGAAACAGATGCTTCTGATGTGGCTGTTGGTGCAATGCTCCTCCAGACCTATGCTCCCGCAGGCACCTTGTTCCCGTGCGCTTATTATTCCCGGATGTTGTCGGCTCCAGAGCGCAACTATATGATTCGGGACAAGGAGCTATTGGCAGTTAAGGTCGCTTTTGAGACATGGCGGCACCACCTGGAGGGGGCTCGTCACCAAATCGAGGTTCGGATGGATCATCGCAATTTGGAACACCTATGTACAGCTCAGACATTGAACCAGCGTCAGGTGAGATGGTCCTTATTCTTCGTTCGATTTGATTTCCGGGTGACCTATGTTCCGAATGGAGGGAATCAATGCGCCGATGCCCTATCTCGGATGCCTGAGTATACCTGAAGGGAGGATAAAATCTTGTCCCGGACGGTGATTCCGTTGGAGCGGTTTGTGGCCACCAAGGAACCTGTGGACCTCCGAGTGAGGATTCAGGAGGCACAGCAGCAGCACCCATTTGTGGCAGCTCGACGTCGAGAATTGGATGAGAATGGGAGACAAGAGACTCCTTGGGTGTATATTGGGGACCTGTTGCAGTTCTGTGATCACATTTACGTGCCTGGAGGTCCTCTTTGTGGCCTTATCCTACGTCAATGTCATGATAGTCCGGCGGCGGGACACTTTGGGGTGTTCAAAACACTGCACCTCATCTCTAGGACATTTTGGTGGCCGAGACTTAGACATGATGTGTCGGGATATGTGGCGTCCTGTGGGATCTGTCGCCAAGCCAAGTATGCTCCTGGTGCGCCCCTGGTCTCTTGCAGCCCTTGCCCACGCCAGAACGACTGTGGGGGGCAGTTTCATTGGATTTCATCATTGAGTTACCACCATCGAATGGTGCCACAACCATTTTGGTGGTGGTGGATATGTTGACTAAAATGGCCCACTTTATTCCATGTGCAGGTCTTCCATCGGCCAAGATAACGGCTCAATTGTTTATCTCCAATGTTTTCCAGTTGCATGGGTTACCAGACCACATGGTATCAGATCAGGGGGTACAATTTACAGCACGCTTCTGGCAGACCCTACTTGCAAAACTGCAGGTACAGGCATGTCTGTCGTCTGCTCATAACCCCAAAACTGATGGGGGGACAGAGAGAGTGAATGCTATTTTGGAGCAGTACCTCCGCTGTTTCAGTAATACTCAGCAAGACAATTGGGTGGAAGTGCTGCCGGTGGCAGAATTCGCTTATAACAATGCTCAACATGCATCCACCCATGTGTCCCCTTTCTTTGCTAACTATGGATTTTATCCATGACTTTTCCCTTTAGCCCCGTCTGATTCCCCAATTCCGGCAGTGGATACGTTCTTGCAGGAGTTAAAAGCTGTGCACCACATGGCCCACGATCAACTAGAGAGAGCCAAGGAGGACTATAAGTGATTTGCAGACCGACATCGTCGCGATGTTCCGCCTTTTGCAGTAGGCGATCGGGTTTGGCTCTCTACTCGATACTTACCAACGATGCGACCATCGAAAAAGCTTGATCACCATTACTTGGGACCTTTTCCAGTCGAGGCAGTGATCAATCCTGTGGCTTATCGTCTCTCCCTGCCACGGACCATGCATATCCATCCTGTTTTTCATTGTTCCCTGTTAGTCCCTGCCTTGGCCGACAGTCCGCATAGACCAGCTCCATCACAGCTGGCCCCAGTAGCCCCTCTGGGAGAGGAGGAGTACGAAGTGGATAGTATCCGAGATTCACACCAGTTGCGGGGTCGATTTCAGTATTTGGTGGCATGGAAAGGTTATGAACCAGAGGACTTTACCTGGGTTGATGCCACTGATGTTCATGCTCTTCCTTTGGTCCAGGACTTTCATGCTCGGTTTCCTCAATGTCCTCGTCAGCCTGGTCCCGGTGGAGGGGGCCATGCGGGGGGGATAGTGTCATGCCCCTGGTGGAGACTGACTCTGAGGAAGAGGAGGAACAGCCAACAGGGAATGGGACTGTGGCTCCAGAGGTGGTGGAGGAGGCTGGGGAAGGGCAGAGGCCGGCTGAGCAATCAGAGGAGGATCCAGGCCCATCCCCTATCCATCCTAGGTCACGCAGAGAGGAGAGGATCAGGGAAAAGCGAGGTCTACTCAAGAGGAGATTACCATGATCCTCCTCATGGCTTGCAGCTGGGAGCTATGTATATAAGTTTGTAACTGCGCAGTCAGAATTGCTGGAGTCAATTTAGTGTTTACTTTGAAAGAGGTTTATTTTTGCTGGCGTTCTTCCCATGGACTCTCCTCGGTTATTTTCCTGGAGTTTATGATTAGTTATCTTGGCTTGCTTCGGAACTCTCGTCAGTGCGGTTTGTTTTGGTTTTCTCTTTGCCTCATTATTTACTTTTGTGACTTTAAACTGTGCCTAATAAAATAGTAAAGTTAAGTTGAAGGCCTTAACGGACTTTAATGTATGTTTTGGGTTATTTTGAGAGACTACAGGTTATCACTAGTTGGGCCAGGAAATGCCTGCAAGAAAACAACCCAGCTCAGAGAACACCAAGGACCTCACAACTGATAAATTCCAATTCAAGGCACCGCCCTTTTTCTGTCCACAACTGAGGCTATTTGTCAGGAAAAATACAGAGAAAAACCATCACAAGGGACAAAATCACATGGAAATAGGATCAAGAGGTTAAACCCATTTTTGGATGAAAACTTACAGAAGCGCATGCCAGGATGCCGAAAAATCCGACTTTCTGCACCAAATTCTGGATGGCCAGTTTTGCCCGAGAGGCGAAGTCCTACAGAGAAGGAAGACAACAGGTTAAGGACCCAAAATGGTGGTGATATTAAACAAAACAACTTTGAATTGTGCCGGCATAAAGTAGTCAATTCCACAGGATTATGGATTATGGTTTATGAATTATGGTTTCTCATACCTCACCTTCCCACAGGTAGTCCTCAACTTACAACCATGATTAATAGTGACTTATGACTATTTTTCACACTTACAACCGTTTCAGCATCCCCATGGTCAGGTGATAAAAATTTGAATGCTTGGCAACTGACCCATATTTATGACGGTTGCTGTATCCTGAGGTCATGTGATCCCCTTTTGCGACAAAGTCAGTGGGGAAGCCAGAATCACTTAATTGTATTCCTAACTTAACTACTACAATGGCTGACTTAATAACTGTGGCAAGAAAGGTTGTAAAATGGGGCAAAACGCACTGGACAACTGTCTTGCTTAGCAACTAGAAATGTTGGGCTCAACTGTGGTAGTAAGTTGTGGACTAAACCACTCCACGAAATTAATTTATTAAACAACAGATTTATAACTCACTGAAACACGGGGGGAAGGGCTCAAGAATTCCTGGCAGCTTTTATAATGCACATTAATACTTCAAAGAATATTATAACAGACCACTATGAGAGAAAAATGTAGCTTACATAACATGAAATAAATCTGTAACCCATACATTATTAATCGAAGCAGTATGAACAGGAATTTGTACTTAACCACAAACTGATTATTTTGAACAACATAATGGGTCCTACGAATAGCTTAGAGAAGAACATAAAAGCAAGATGATTTGAAACACAAAGACCAACAACACAATGGCATAAGAATACAAGAACGGGCTAATAGATCAAACCCAAGAAACATTTTTTCAACATCTGTTGCATCCAGATGTCTCCTTGGTGGCCACCTCAACCTTCTGGACCTGCCTCCCATTTGAGATCCAAGGGACCCCTTCCCTTTTAGCCCTCCACCAGGCTGTGAAGATCACCCAACATCACCATCCCTAAAGAATGGGCTGGGATGGAGGATTAATTGGGAGGTTGGTTGGTCTGGCACCTGGATGGAGGGGTATGTTTTAACTATGTTATAGAATAGAATAGAATAGAATAGAATAGAATAGAATAGAATAGAATAGAATAGAATAGAATGGAATGGAATGGAATGGAATGGAATGGAATGGAATGGAATGGAATGGAATGGAATGGAATAGAATGGATTCTTTATTGGCCAAGGGTGTTTAGAGTGGAATGTTCTTTATTGGCCAAGTGTGATTGGACACACAATAAATTTATATCCAATGCATAAGCTCTCAGTGTATACACAAACAACAAAGTAATGTAATCATAAGATACCAATAGGAGAATGTAATAGGAAAGATGAGAAGGATAATATTTTATTGTGTATTGTGAGAGCTATTATATGAGAATGGTATCTATATAAGTCAGGGGTGAACAACTATGGCTCTTTAGGACCTGTGGATTTCAACTCCCAGAATTCCTGAGACAATTCCTGAGCCACCCATCCCTGACTTCCACACTGGCTCAGGAATTCTGGGAGTTGAAGTCCACAGGTCAGAAACAGGCTGTAAGCCCTATAAGTAAGTGACTGAGTAAGTAAGTAAATAAATAAGATGGCCAACTCAATAGATCCAGAAATCTCACAAACTGGACACAAAAAGGCAAACTGTCAGCCTTCAAGAATCCTTCTTCTGCTTGCTACACCTGACACAAACCATCTTTTATTGTGGCTTCCTAGCAGCTATTACTTAAGACCTCTAAGAATTTCTACTTTGAAGTTTAGGAATAGTTTCCAAAATTAACAACCTAACCATGTGTGATTTTTTTAAAGACCTGTCCCCCCCTTTTTTTAATATAGTTGAAGTTCACTAGTTCTGCCTTAAGAAAGTTTAAGGTCCTTGGAAGGCAGTGGAGCACTTGCTTGGAGCAGGCTGGTATGACACCTCATATTCTACTTGTAGGTTTCTACTAAGCCTTTGGCTAGCACAGAGAGTTAGAAGTTGGACAAAATGGACATTAGATTCCTCCAAGTAAAGTTTTTCATATGTTCTTATGATATAGTTGAGTCTCCTGACCCATCAATTCAATATTAAAAGATCAATATTGGGTAGCCATGGAGATGGCTTGGAGCCACTGCTGCGGAGATCTCCTTAGATAATTTCACAGATAACATTTTAATGGTCCTTTTGTGGCAAAACCTTTTAACAACTAACAGAACAGAATATCTGTATCTCAGGATTGAAATGTGGGGTTCTTGGGGCTCTCTGAGCTTGGTGGTTTTCTTGAAGACATTTCATTACCTAACTAGGTAACGTCATTGGTGATAGCAGTGACAAGTGCTCTTCTGACAATGTTGATGACGGTGGTTTTTTTTTTTTCCCCAGTAATAAAACTGTGATTCTACAAAGTGTTACAGGATTTGACCTGGTTTTACGAACTTTGGGAAATAACAAAGCTTCAAGGACGTAAATAAATTCTTGTCATTCAATCACTATGATTTTAAAAAATAATTATCAAATGTTCTACAACTAAAATTTCCAAATGAGTTTACATTAAAGTGGAAGTCTATTCTGTAAGATTTATAGGACGAAGTTATTACAAATCTTTATCACATATTCACCGTATATATCCACTCAGTATTTAAAACTTAAAATGCAGGTATTTAAAACAATATTCGAGGAGTTGCCACAAAGAAGAGGGAGTCAACCTTAAAATCAGGACAAGAAGCAACAGATGGAAACTAATCAAGGAGAGAAGAACCCTAGAACGAAGGAGAAATTACCTGACAGTGAGAACAATTAATCAGTGGGACCACTTGCTTCCAGAAGTTGTGGTTGCTCCAACACTGGAAGTTTTTAAGAAGAGGTTGGACAACCATTTGTCTGAAATGGTGTAGGGTTTCCTGCCTGAGTAGGAGGTTGGACTAGAAGACCTCTAAGGACCCTTCCAACTCTGTTATTCTGTTAACGTGAACACTGTATATACCAGGGGTGGGCAAACTACAGCCCGCGGGCCACATCCGGCCCGTTGGTCTGTCCAATGCGGCCCGCCCCTGAAAAAATCGCTGCCATTGGTCTGTCCAATCGCCCGCCCCTGAAAAATCGCTCCCAGCACCCGAGCAACTTCCCAGCAACTTTTCGGCTTCCTTTTAACTGCGGGCACTCGCGCCTGGCCCCGAGCGCGCGGCGGAGAGGAAGCCCAGTGGGCGGGCGGGCTGCTTGGAGGAGGCGACCGGCGGTGCTCCGGCAGCAGCAACAGGCAGTTTCGCCCGGGCTCCGCTCAGGTGTCCGGCTGGGGCTGTCAGGAGTTGCTACCGCCGGCGCAGCTCGTGCGGCTCAGTCGCGTTGCCTTGGGAAGGAAAAGGCAAAACCAGGAGCCGCTGAGCCTGAGCCTCCGGTGCCGCTGCTCCCGTTGCAAAGCACCGCCACGGCTCTTCCTTTTTGCCTTTCCCTTCCCGAGGCAGCGGGACTGGAGCCACGTGGAGCGCCGGTGGTAGCAACTCCTGACTCAGGGGCCTCGAGGGGAGGGGAAGGAGGAAGAGGGGCGGGAAGAGTGGGGGCGATTCCCAAAAAATCTTGTGCTGACCCGGCCCGTCCGTCAAATTTTAAAAGTCAATGCGGCCCCGAGCCAAAAAGTTTGCCCACCCCTGGTATATACTGTAAATCTAAGAGTAGGAAACATATGGATTAAGAAATAAGATTCTTCAGAAATAAGAATATTCAGAAACAAGGGACAATTTGTGGCAAAAGCTTCACATTAAAGTTTAAGTTTATAGTCTTATCAATTTTTTGCAGGTAGTAATTATGTATTTCTGTAATTTTAGATCAGAGTTTTAAAAGTCAATGCTTAAAGAATCTTAAAACCATAAATGAGAAATAAGAATCAACAGAATGAATGCAAATGTAACATATAGGACCAATGAAAAATTTGAGGAAAGATAACTTTGTAGTAGCGAAACTCTGCAATTTAAATGTTATATATGTATAACATTAATTGATGTATACTTCATTTAAATTAAGGACATATTCTTAGGGTTCATTCCTTCATCAGTCATCTCATAAAAATGTACTGTTCTGAGAAGGATTGGTCATTGCTTCCAGGAAATCCCCTTTTATATACATTTTAACTTTGTTTCAGTCTTTTTAAAAACAAATGATTTGATTTAATTTTAAATTGTTTTAAAATAATTTTTTTAAATTATTGTATGTTGCTGTCTTATAATTTTTAAATTTTCCTGAGCAGTTGCTAAATGGAGGCGGAATTAAAAATACAATACATAAATGAGAGGATAATAAAAATTGTTTTTTATGCGGCAACTTCTCTACAATAAATATATACAAACCCGAATCTAATTAAACTGATTATACAGTGATGAAATCCAAAGTTAGTTTTAAATTTTTACTGTGGTAATTTAAAGGTCATTAAACCAATTATTTTTAAACTCTGCTTATTCATTAAAATAATTTATCTTTCAGATGTTTTTAATGTAATACTTTCTCTTCTTGTTGGTTGACCAGTTTATTGCTTGGGGAGTAAAAAGAGGAAAATTCTTAATTTGGAATTAACTATTAATTCTGCAGAATTGTTTCCAATAGTGGAAAATAGGCTAATTTTATATGCAAGCAAATAATTGAAGGACAACAGATTTATTTTATGAAGAAAGAAAGAAAGAAAGAAGGAAGGAAGGAAGGAAGGAAGGAAGGAAGGAAGGAAAGAAAGAAAGAAAGAAAGAAAGAAAGAAAGAAAGAAAGAAAGAAAGAAAGAAAGAAAGAAAGAAAGAAAGAAAGAAAGAAGGGATTTTTTATAACTGTCGCATATCTGGTTTAACATTTATTGCTAATGGGTAAATAATATCACACAATATAAAAATATTGAATATCTTAACAATTAGGAATAGGAAATTTAATATATATGCAGACTGAATTTATAAATTGTGTAATATTCATTCTCAGAGGATTGGTATTCGACTTAAAGTTTCTACAAAAACTAATGATTCTTCCAAAACAAAATTCATATATGAAATGATTTTTATTTGGGATTCATAGGTAAATATTTGATTCTACAAATATTCAGTTCTTTAAGGCTGTATCATCAATTCAAGGAAACTGATATATTTTGAGTGTAAACTGATGGTAAAAATAGAATTTCACATGATAACTTCAATTTTTTTTTTAAATTAAAAAGTTAGATCTTTATAGTTCTTAATAGGAAGAGTGTGCAATTGCTACATTTAAATATATTATTTTATAGATAAGATGCAGATGTAAATATATTTTAAAAACAGAGTTTCAAAATTCTGAACTAATAGTTATGTTCCCAAATTCAACAACTATATACCCTTAAAAACAAAAACAAGTCTAAAAGGATTTTCACCCCAAATTCAATTTCTTCAGTCCAAGGAAATTTTATTTATAACTTTCTCAAATAGGGAAAATTAATAATAAATGACAATACTGACAGTATAGAACAAACCTATATACTCTGCTAGCATTCTGGCTAGTTTTAGTATAAGATGGTGATGTCTGAAAAGTAAAATTATACAAAACTTGCATATTAAATTTACACAGGCCTTGGAGTTGGGGTGGGTCATCATTTAATGGACTGACCTCTTCAAAACATTTTCCATGCATTTGAGATGTTTTAGCAGAAAGCTCTTGCATGTTGAAAAAAGTAAGGAATTTTATACTGATCTGGAGTGATTTAGACAAACATTTGTCACCTAAAGATATCCGGATTATGGGTTATGCCTTGGAGCCCCAGCAAACTTTTAATCTTTA
Organism: Notechis scutatus; assembly: GCF_049901735.1. Classification (NCBI taxonomy): domain Eukaryota; kingdom Metazoa; phylum Chordata; class Lepidosauria; order Squamata; family Elapidae; genus Notechis; species Notechis scutatus. Next base: position 8,503,395 of record NC_142009.1, read on the forward strand.
TTTTTAATGCTATCTTATTTAATCAATAAAGATTAAATTAGTAATGGTTTCCAGATGGTGTAATATATTATATCAACTTGCTCTCCAAAGGATGCCAATTAAAAAGAACAAAGTCCTTAGGTGCAGTCAATAGGAGATCTAACTTCCCTCCAAATAAAATGTTTTGTGCTAAATATCAACATTCAGAAATACAAGAAGATAATTTGATGCCTGCTAAGGAAAAACACTTTGATGCAGAAATATACCTATGCCGTAGTTAATTGCACATCTATCATTTTCCAAATTAATGATGGTTGAAACTGGATTAAAAATTGCAGGACATTTACCCCCCTAAAATTTATAATCTGAGTCTGAATTTAACATCAGAGGTGATGTTGCTAAAGTGGAACTTCTTCATGGAAAGAAAGAAAGAGAGAGAGAGAGAAAGAGAGAGAAAGAAAGAAAGAAAGAAAGAAAGAAAGAAGAAAGAAAGAAAGAAAGAAAGAAAGAAAGAAAGAAAGAAAGAAAGAAGAAAGAAAGAAAGAAAGAAAGAAAGAAAGAAAGAAAGAAAGAAAGAAAGAAAGAAAGAAAGAAAGAAAGAAAGAAAGAAAGAAGTTGCAAATTGGTGACTGATGAATGGATTTGGGTTACCTGAAATTTTTAAAAAGTAGAAGAAAAGAGAAGTGAAGAAAAAAATATTTCATGCAATCAGGGTCTTTCATAAGAAGTTTCCCCATAATTTCTCTATTACAATGCTAGATTTGACCATTAATATTTTCAGTTCCTATTTTGCCAAGACTATTTCATAAGGCATGTGGGTTATTTATAATTTAATTTTAAATGAAAGACATTCTTGGTCCGATGGTAAAAAAAAATAAAAAATAAAAGTCAAGTGTACTGAATTTTAAAACACAAACAATTGGATGTAATTTGCAAGCCAGTCTGAATTTCTTTCTTTTATCCCATTTAACCATTCTTGTGTGAAAACAAAAATGGGAAATTGTAATAAAAGATCTATTTGACTTTATAGGAAAATGAGCTGAGGAAAGAAAAATAGAAAGCATTGCCAACTTAGGTCTGTCTCATTTTAAGGAAAAAAATACTAGGTATTTTATTCAATATTATGGATTTCAGAACAAATTGAGACTCATGGAAATTTATTTAAGACGGAGATAATGATAGCTACACATAATAATGATACCTACACATCACAGAATTAATTCGAAAACATGGGACATAGCTTTTCATTTTGGAATGCCTGATATGCTAAAATAATTAAACAATCAAAATTTTAAAAAATACAAGTTTTAGAAATATATATTTCTTAATAAATATACTATTTGTAATTTATTATTCTGTCTTTGTTACTTTTATTAGTTTTTTAACAATATTCTTAAAAGGAGTTAACCAGAAACATTTTTCGAGCTAATTTCTAGCAAAAACCTATTGCATGCTGAGAGACAATAAATATTCTTTTATATCACACCTTAATTGTCTGAAAGATAATTTTAAAAAAAGATACAAAAAAAACAGAAACAACTGCTAGTGTGATTAAAAACCAGAAGGCAAAGAAATTCTAATATCCGCAAAGTAGATAATATCTAGTAAATAAATAGCTGTTTTATGAAGAAACAATTTTAATATCTTGTTTCAAGATTTTTTCAAAAGTTTCAAGTTTACTTTTCTTACTACTTTTTTGTTTAAAAAACCTAACCGCTGCCTAGTTCTGATTTGATCTTTTTTGAAATTAGCATTTAAAAAAACAAAGCAAGATACCTCTTCTGCGCCTATTTTTTTTTTTTTATAAAAGAGGCAAGATTACAATTCTCAGATGCCACCGGACAATTTTAGAACTTTTTAAATTTCATTCAAAGAAGCAGAGATCAAAAATATTTATATACTGGGATATATATATATATGAATATTTCAAAATTACTTACGGGCAAAAAATAACTTTCCCCCAATTAAAGGTTATAGATTTTCTTCTCCTGTCTTCCCAGTTATCGTGAATCATTTTCTTTATTGTAAGAATATTGTTATTATTTTTGCTCAAGACTATTCCTATCAAAAGCATGACTCTTGTGGGACTTAGGAAAGATTTCCTGCTTCTAATGCTATACCAACCGGGAATTTTTAAATGATTAGTTATTACTTCACTGGATTAATCATCAGATTAAAAAAAAACAGTGCTGGGAATAGTGCTGAAAACTGAAAAGTTTGTTGAAATAATAGGCAATTCACAAAGCTCACATTTTACAATCCATAAAAGCGATATTCTCTAATTAGTGTAATAGTTTAATAAAGGGACAAAATTTAAATGAAAACTGCTCCTTACTAAAATTTTAAAAAGAGGGAAGCTCATTATATTTTAAATTAGTTTTTACAAGGTAATTTCCAATGCAATTGATTTTCTATCTGAGTGGAAGGAATTCTAGAAAAGAGATTAGGGTGCATTTTGCTGCTAGAAATTTCCTAAAGTAAGATTCTTTTCCAGATGGATATGAGCTTCAAATAAACAAAGGAATTTGGTGGTGTGGACTTCATTTAGTCTTGTTGTCCTTGCAATTGTCTTGTTATAGCTTTTAAGTCATAATTTATTACCATGGTTGGCTGATGTTGGTCAATGCTATATGCTTAGGAATGAACTGGAAACAGATTTTAAATTATATAAAAAGGAATATATGGATTTTCTCAATAAATTGAACACTCCAGATCCCACTCTACAGTCCATACGTATGTACAAAAGACCAGGCAATGTATTTTAGGCAGGAATTTGGCATGCAAGACCACGAGGTGGTTTACACAAGAATCATTTTATGTAGGATCCTGGGTGCTCTCTGAGCTTGGTTGTTTTTTTGTAGACTTTTCATTGCCCAACTAGGTAACATCATCAATGCTAAAAGGGAATGGGGGTTTGCTCTCTCTTTATATACTTGCCCTGTCACCACTTTACTAGCAATCGGCACCCAGGTAAGCAGAGATTAACATCAAGATTAATACCTACATCAACAATCATGCAATAAACAATACCCCAATCAACTCAGTCAATCAAAGAAACAATAAACAGCCTAATCAAGGAACCATCCAGACCACGCCCACCATCACAGACAAGGCAAGCCCCTTGTATATAAACGGAGAGCAAACTTCACTCCCTCCTAACACTGATGTTACCTAGTTGGGTAATGAAACGTCTGCAAGAAAATAATCAAGTTCAGAGAGCACTACGGACTCTACAAGTTCAACCCGGTGCTATAAATATTAGCATGTAGTGGATCTTTTTATCCCCACAACCATTAACTAGGGATGGGATTCTATCGGTTCGGACTGGTTCTACAGAGCAAAAACACCCCCCCAGGAGGCTTACTTGAGACCCAGGAGGCCCAAAAAATGGGGGGGGGGGGATTTGCTGCAAAGAAAAAAAAAAGCCACCCCACCCAGTCACATGGCCACGTCCACCTAGCCACGTCCACAGAACCGGTTGTTAAATATTTGAATCCCACCCCTGCCATTAACCAATAAGTTAGGCTGTGCTGAGAGATACTAATTGTTCCTAGCTGATTCCACAGAACTTTCCTGGCCATGAGGAAACTTCAACCAGAGTCTCTCTAGAAACTGTCCATCAACTAAGGAATTAATTCGTGGAACAGCTTGCCTTCAGAAGTTGTGGGCGCTTCTCCATCACTAGGAGGGTTTTAAGAAGAGATTGGCAGCCATTTGTCTAAAATGGTATAGCGTCTCCTGCCTGGACAGGGGTTTGGGCTAGAGGACCTCCAAGGACCCTCTTCCAACTCTGTTATTTTGTATTCCGTATAACTGAGCCACTATAGCAAATATCAAGACAAGAAAGACTTGCGTTCCTCCAAGTTTATGGCTCAGTGTAACCTTCTCAGTCCTGACATTTAGAGTTTCCGTGGGTTTGGGCAGCCTTACAAATTTCACAAATAAATATGTAGGGGAGCCCAAATAAAATTCAAAATGAGTTTCATACGACTAGGTGAGGTTCACATGCATCTCAACTAATGTAAGAATATCAGAGACGAAGGAAGATATGAATGAAGATTACATGAACAAAAGAAGGGGATTTTGAGGATTTTGGAGTTGAGTTTTTATACTTTAAACAAAGCTAAAATAGTTTGGTTTGGTTGTGAAGGTTTTCCCCAACTCGACAGAAACAGGCGTGTCCAATTCAGTGAAAGAAAACAGTGTAAAAAAAATTATCCCCATATCGAACTTTTCTACTTTCACACGTTTCCATTTGGCTTCTTTTCACTGCCTCCTAGAGCTTAGGAAAAAAAAAAATAGAATTTTCCGTTTTTTGCTGCTCTTTCTTTGTAAGAACGCCCACAAAGTGAAACAACACTGCTAAATAGTGTTTGTGCTGCAGGCTTTCTGCTAATTTTTGCAACTCATTTTTCCACAACCCATTTCCATTCATGCTTCTCAGGACACCATTTTTTTTTTATTCATTTGGCTAGAAATAAAATGTTTTCTCTTTAAGCAACATTTGAACTTGGATTTCAAAAATTTGGGAACCAACTACAAACGTTATCAATCTCCCAAAATCCGCAATATGGTGATTTTTTTTTTTTTTAATCTTGTGTTCTAAAGAATCCATGTATTTATTTCCTCAAACTCCTTTTGCTACACAGAAGAAGCAATTGCAAAGGGACATCTTATATGGACCGATACAGATAGTCGTTGACTTACAACAGTACTTCATTTAGTGACCGCCTGAAGTTACAAGTGCACTGAAAAAAGGGAATTTATGACAGTTTTTCCACACTTAACGACCGTTCCAGCATCCCCATGGTCACATGATCAAAATTCAGATAATTGGCAACTGATTCATATTTATGGCGGTTGCAGTGTCCTGGGGTCAGGTGGTCAACTTTTGCAACCTTCCAACAAGCAAAGTCAATGGGGAAGCCAGATTCACTCAGCAACCATGTTACTAACTGAACAACTGCAATGGTTCTCTTTAACAACGGTGGCAAGAAAGGTCCTAATATGGGGAAAAGGCGCTTAACCACTGTCTCATTTAGCAACATAAATTTTGGCCTCAGTTGTGGTCATACGTAGAGGACCATGTGTATTAAATACATATATTTAAAATGGGACAGATCTCTTCCAAGGAAATTTCAGTAATTGTGGAGAAATCAGAATGGCTGAAAATACTCGCTTTTTGGCTTAAACTCTTTTATTTCAGTTCTCCCCCCAGCAGTGAGGCCTCTAGACCAATCTTTATGAACTACATCTTGATTGTCCCACCTTGAGATTTGTACCCTGGATCTTCTGTCAAGCTGGGCACAGCCCCAGCTTGTCTAAAAGACAACATTGCTCCATTGTGACTAATATCCTCTGGTAATCTGCAGCTGCACGATTTGTGGTGGGCCAAAGGAGAGCATTTTGTGGCTCATGCAGATCCAGCAACCCAAGGGCAAAAAAAATGCCTCCTATGCTTTATTATTATTATTATTATTATTATTATTATTATTATTATTATTATTATTATTATTATTATTATTATTATTATTATTATTATTATTATTATTATTATTATTATATTTTTCTTAAATACACCTTTATTATTTTTTATAAATAACACAAGGTGGAGAACATACCTAACGCTGGTTCCTCCTCTTATTTTCCCCACAACAACAACCATGTGAGGTGGGACTGGTCCAAAGACACCCAACCAGCTTTTATGGCTAAGGCGGGACTAGAACCCACTGTCTCCTGGTGATTGGCCCAAAGTCATCCAGCTGACTTTCGTGCCTAAGGCGGGACTAGAACTCTCTGTCTCCTGGTGATTGGGCCAAAGTCATCCAGCTGACTTTCGTGCCTAAGGCGGGACTAGAACTCTCTGTCTCCTGGTGATTGGGCCAAAGTCACCAAACTGGCTTTCATGCCTAAGGTAGAATTAGAACTCACAGTCTCATGGTTTCTAGCCTGGCACCTTAATCATTAGACCAAACTGGCTCTTCCATGGAACTCAGCTCTACAGAGTTACCCCATTGAAAAATGAGTGGTCAATATATTTTACAAATAAAGTCCTCGACTTACAACCAGAGTTGAGCCCAAAATTTCTGTTGCTAAGGTGAGACATCTGTTAACGGAATTTTGCCCTATTTTTGATCTTTCTTGTCACAGTTGTGAAATGAATCACTGCAGCCGTTAAAGTTACTAACATGGTTGTTAAGTGAATCTGGCTTCCCCTTTGATTGTCAGGAGGTCGCAGAAGGGGAATCATGTGACTTTGGGATACCTGCAACCATCATAAATACATGCCAGTTGCCAAGTGTTTGAATTTGGATCACATGACCATGGGGATGCTGTAAAGGTCGTAAGTGTGAAAAACGGTCGTAAGTCACTTTTCTCAGGGCCACTGTAACGTTCATCACTAAATAAACTGTTGTAAATTGAAGACTACAAATAAAATAAAATAAAAATAAAAACATAAAGAATAGAATTGAATAATAAAATAAAATATTGCTGGATTCCCTTTTAGAAATAAAAAAAAACCCGAAAGTAAATCATTTTGATTTCAACAGGGTTTATTCTCAGGTCAGTGTGTGAACGTGAAAATTGTTGGCAATTTTACACATTAATTATTTTGGGCCAGAAAAAAACTTAAGAAAAGCCCTTGGAGCACATCTGATCCACTCAGCTTCCAATCTGGATGGGGAAAAAAACCCCATAAATCTCAAACAGCACCAAGACTGAATGTCCAAAGACTTAACTGTAGAGAGGAGGAGGAGGGGAAACCCCAAAGAAATTAACTTTATACCTATTTTAAACAGGAGGGTGTATGTGTCACTCAGCAAGGAGTTTCACTTCCCGCTTTTCAGATCGGCCTAACAAAGGTAACACAATGCCTCTAGTTTCAGATAACTTGCCTTTTCTTTCACACAGGGCCAACAGGTGTGTGAGCGTTTTAAAGAGAACATTATGTACTCGGCTGATAGCCTGAGCAGTTGAAGGAAGGGGAGGGGAAAGAGGAAGAACTCCGGGCTTACACATCCATTACTCAGCACTTCTACCACCAACTGTCTCGCCTGTTAAGTCATCATCCCTCGCAGGTTGGCTGGGAAAAAAGCCAGTGAAAGAGACAGATGCTCGGCTGACAAGCTGACTCACACGCGTGTGCATGCACGCACACTCTCAGCACACAGACTGGGGTAGCTTGCCAGCAGGATTTCAAAGGAAAAGAGTGAAGAACTTGGCCGGGGAACTTAAAAGACTGCGCCAGTGGGAAAAAACAAAAATGGGCGTTTTTGTAGAATCACAGAAATAAATTAACACGTCTGCAGGCTTCAGGGCTACACAATTCGGAATCGCTAAAAGAGACGGACGTGTTTTGCTTTATTTCCTCCCCCCCTCACTTAGGCAATTTGCACTCCTTGAACTGGTGGACTGCCATAATTTGAATTTTTTCGACACTTTGGGAACAAAAAAGAAAGAAAGAAAAAAGGGAGGAAACGGCTCTGTGAAATCCCACAAAACGAAAGTCAATTTTGAAAGAGGCTTCTTCTCTTCCAACTAGCCTCCAATGACAGCATTCTGGAAAATTTATTTATTGCTTTTGTTTGATTTATGTAGCTGCCCATCTCAACTGGGTGGTTTACAACGGTTTAAAAAAAAACCTCCCCCCCAAAAAAACAATACGGGAAGTCCACAGCTTACAATCATTGGTTTAGTGACCATTGGAAGTTATAATATAAAATATAACTTCAGCAATAGAGTGGTCAATGTCTGGAATACTCTACCCGACTCTGTAGTTTCTTCCCCAAACCCCAAAAACTTTAACCTTAGACTGTCTACTATTGACCTCACCCCTTTCCTAAGAGGTCTGTAGGGCGTGCATAAAGCGCACCAACGTGCCTATTGTTTCTCCTATTCTTTTATTTTTCTTGTATGTAACCATTTCATGTATTCACAACTATGTATACATTTATACTTATTATCTTGTAAACAATTGGCAAATCAAATAAATAAATAAATAAATAAATAAATAAATAAATAAATAATGGCACTGAAAAAAGTGGTTTATGGCCGGTTTTTAAAGACTTATGACCCCTGCAGCATCCCCGTGTGATGTGATCAAAATTTGGATGCTTGGCAATTGGCGTGTATGTATGACGGTTGCAACGTCCAGGAGTTGTGTGATCCCCTTTTGTGACCTCCCAACAAGCAAAGTCAATGGGGAAGCCAGATTTACTTAACAATTGTGCTACTAACTTAACAACGGCAATGATTCACTTTAACCTCACTGGCAATAAAGGTCGTACGATGGGGCAAAATTCACTTAGTGACTGTCTTGATTAGCTCTGGAAATTTTGGCCTCAATTGTGATCGTAAGTCGAGGACTACCCATACAACCGCAAATACATTAAAGACTATAAAACCAATAGAAACTCATTTACAAAATCTACCACTAAGATTTTCTTTTTAAAAAAGGAATCTCTGTACAACAAGGCCACTGGAAATTTGCTCTGTTCCGCTCCAGCTGTAATACAGGCAGTCCTTGACTTATGACCACAAGTGAGCCCAAAACTTATGTTGCTAACTGAGAAACTTGTTAAGTGAGTTTTGCCCCATTTTACGACCTTTTCTTGCCACTGTTGCTAAGTGAATCCTTTCGGTTGTTAAGTGAGTAACACGGTTGTTAAGTGAATCTGGCTTCCCCACTGACTTTGCTTGTCAGAAGGTCGCAAGAGGGGATCATGTGACCCCGGGACTCTGCAACCGTCATAAATACGAGTCAGTTGCCAAGCCTCTGAATTTTAACCAAGTGACCGCGGGGATGCTGATGTGGTCATTAAGTATGAAAAATGGTCATCAGTCACTTTTTTCATTGCCGTTGTAAACTTCGGCCACTAAACGAACTGTTGCTAAGTTGAGGACTACCTGCAGAACGGGGCAAAATTCACTTAGCGACGGCCTCGATTAGCAATGGAAATTTTGGGCGTAAGTTGAAGTCTACCTCTACAACTACAAGCACATTACATTTTTTGGAAAAATAATCTCCGTTCAACGAGATTGTCAACTCATAAAACATTCCTATGCCTGTTTTAGTAGTTGCCATAAAAATGGGAGGGGAGGAAGGAAATCTGGAAGTGCAGTTTGGAAGCAAAAGTACATTCCAACTCTTATCTTTAAAAGATTGTAACTAAAATACCAGAGATTTTGGCCGCAAATATATTTGATTGGAGAACGTGAATGACAATACCCAGCCTGTGAACGGGCTCAATTGGAGAATCTGATTTATGACACACCCAGGGGGGAGAGGGGGAAACAGGGTCACAGGGGACTGTAAATGACATAGGCCAGAGTTGGTTTCATACAGGGCAGTGCGAGTATGTCGCCTCTAATGAATCCTTTGGAGTTTTTTCAAGTTTGGCTCGAGAATCATGATTTAATTAGGGCGATTGCTGGAATCCGGACAGAGATCACCCGAAATGTCCACTCTGCCACAGCTACAATAGCCATCAGAAAAACTCCTGAGAATTTTGGATAGCAGATAACAGATAACAATCAGAGTTGGAAGGGACCTTGTAGGTCATCTAGTCCAACCCCCCCGCCCAAGTGGGAGACCCTACACCATTTCTGACAAATGGCAGTCTTGAAGGTCTCAAGTGATGGCACTCACACAACTTCCAAAGGCAACTTCTGTTCCATTGGTTGATTGTTCTCACTGTCAGAAAGTTTCTCCTTATTTCCAGGTTGAATCTCTCCTTGTTTAGTTTCCATCCATTATTCCTTGTCTGGCCTTTGGGTGCTTTGGAGAATAGCTTGATCCCTTCCTCCTCTCTGTGGCAGCCCCTCAAATATTGGAAGATGCTATCCTGTCTCCCCTGGTCCTTCTCTTCCCTAGACTAGCCAGGCCCAGTTCCTGTAACCGTTCTTCGTATGTTTTAGCCTCCAGTCTCCTAATCATCCTGGTTGCTCTTCTCTGTACTTTTTCTAGAGTCTGAACATCTTTTTTATAATGTGGTGACCAAAACTGGATGGAGAACAAGGGACTCCCATTTTGCATCCTTTTTCCTCTTCCCTGCTCTTCCCTTTGCAGGCTTGTACTTGTGTCTTTTTGGTTAGTTATTGATCTGATGTAAGCTCCCCGGGGAATGCTGATAAGGAGAAGATAAAGTACTTCAAGTAAAATACTTTCCCTGATAAAACTTGAAAGGGAGCTCTGGGATGCCTATCTATTGGGCAATGAGATCCTAGCAGCTGCCTAAGTAGGCCAGAGACATATGCTGGCTTAACTTCAGATCAAATATCTTTATTACGGACTTCGGACCGGCTTAACTTCAATTATGATCCGGTTCAGTTTCAATCTGCTATTTCGCTGAAGCTGAACCAAACTGACGTACAGGTAACCCTCAACTTACAGCCATTCATTTAGTGACCGTCCAAAGTGACAATGTGCACTGGGGGAAAAAAGGGGGGGGGGGGACTGACGGCCGTTTTTCACACTTAACGACCATTGTAGCATTCCCTCATGGTTGTGTGATCGGCGTTCACAAAAAGCCCGGCAACTGGTGTTTATGACGGTTGTGGTGTCCCGGGGGTCAAAATGAACAGGGGAAGCCAGATTCACTTAACAGCCATGTTATTCATTGAACAACTGCAGTGAAACTCACTTAACAACAGCGGCAAGAAAGGTTGTAAAATGGGACACAACTCCCTTAACAGCTGTCTTGCTTAGCAATGGGATATTTTGGGCTTAATAGTGGCTGTAAGTTGAGGACTACCTGTATTAAAAGTTCACACTTCCTTATTCGGGTGTTTCTATACCCTCCCCGAAGGAGCCCCACCCTCATTTGCTGGAAGCTGCCTGGATCCCCAATTCCATCCAGGTGGAATTTCAAAGATTGGTTTTTCAGAGAATCCGGCCTGTTAATTCTTGACATGGGCCAAGGGACATCTTGGCCAAGAGACTCTCTTGAATAACAGAGCAGAATAACAGAATTGGAAGGGACCTTGGAGATCTTCTAGTCCAACCCCCTCTCTTCAATCTCTTTAAAAACCTCCAGTGATGGAGCACCCACAACTTCTAGAGGCAAGTTGTTTCTAACTGTCAGCAAATTTCTTCTTAGAAATTTCCAGGACAAGAAGCAACAGATGGAAACTAATCAAGGAGAGAAGCAACTTAGAGCTAAGGAGAAATTTCCTGACAGTGAAAACAATTAATCAGTGGAACAACTTGCCTCCAGAAATTGTGAATGCTCCAACACTGGAAGTTTTTAAAAAGATGTTGGAAAACCATTTTTCTGAAATGGTGTAGGGTTTCTTGCCTAGGCAGGGGGTTGGACTAGAAGACCTCCAAGGTCCCTTCCAACTCTGTTATTCTATTCTATTCTATTCTATTCTATTCTATTCTATTCTATTCTATTCTATTCTATTCTATTCCATTCCATTCCATTCCATTCTATATTCTATTCTATTCTATTCTATTCTATTCTATTCTATTCTATTCTATTCTATTCTATTCTATTCTATTCCATTCCATTCCATTCCATATCCATATTCTATTCTATTCTATTCTATTCTATTCTATTCTATTCTATTCTATTCTATTCTATTCTATTCTATTCTATTCTATTCTATCCTATCCTATCCTATCCTATCCTAATTTATTCTATTCCTATCCTATTCTAGTTTTCGGTTGCTTCTCTCCTTGATTGGTTTCCATCCGTTGCTTCTTATCCTGCCTTCAAATGTTTTGATCCTCTCTTCTTTGTGGCAGCCCCTCAAATATTGGAAGACTGCTATCATGTCCCCCCCACCCCACCACCAGTCCTTCTTTTCATTAAACTAGAAGGCAACACAAGGCAAAGTCAAGGCAAGCTGATCTCCTCTCTTGGCCCAACAAGTGAAAGGGTTAAGAGAGACAAGATCCACCCAAGCCTGTTTTAGAAAAATAAAGTAAAGTAAAAGGAATGCCCTCGGGAGTCTGGAATGTACGACATGCAGACGGTTCATTTGGTGGCCACCCATTGAGAGGGAACAATAAAGAAAAGAAGGAAAATGAAGGAACACAGTAAGGGAGGGATGACGGGGGTGGAAGGGGTGGGAATCCAAGCCTTGAGTCCAAATCAGGACCTTGTCCTGGGAAGGGAAGGGAAGCAGCCCAAAAGAACATTTCCTGTCTCTCCAAGATGGTGCCTCCTTCCCCATCATTCTCCCAACCCTGCCTTTGTGATGACAGCTTGCAAACTATTAGTTGAGTAGGGGACTGGTGACTAAAACATATGAAGAACGGTTGCAGGAACTGGGCCTGGCTAGTCTAGTGAAGAGAAGGACCGGGGGAGACAGGAGAGCAGTCTTCCAATATTTGAGGGGCTGCCGCAGAGAGGAGGAAGGGATCAAGCTATTCTCCAAGGCACCTGAAGACCAGGACAAGGAACAATGGATGGAAACAGAACAAGGAGAGTATTCAACCTGGAAATAAGGAGGAACTTTCTGGCAGTGAGAACAATCCATCCATGGGACAGAAGTTCCCTTCAGAAATTGTGGGAGCTTCATCCCTGGAAGCTTTCAAGAAGAGATTGGATGGCCCTTTGTCAGAGATGGTGTAGGGTCTCCTGCTCGGGCAGGGGGTTGGACTAGATGATCTACAAGGTCCCTTCCAACTCTGTCAATCTTTCAAACTATTTTAAGGAAAGCCTCTGCTGGCAAGCGAGGAATAAGCCGCAAAATCATCCTGTCTGTCGGGCAATGGGGAGAGGCTCTTAAGTCTTTGTGTGTGTGTGTGTGTGTGTGTGTGTGTGTGTGTGTGTGTGTGTTGAGAAAGATTTCAGAAGCCAACTGGAGTAGCTTTTCATACTAAGCGAGAGCCAGAAACTTGGGCTGCGGGGAAGAATTACATACTGCCCGGGAGCATCCAGCCTGTAATTCTGAACTAATCAGATTCCCAACGAAGCACATAACTCGTTCCGTGTGCCCGGCACGCTTTCCATAGGTGGATTGTGTAACGGCACCACCCACCCACGTGCCCTCACAGACACATCCTGGACGGCGAACACTGCTTGATCATCCTTCTGGCCGGCGAGCATCTGATTCCCAAATGAATCTTGGCCTGGAGTCGATCAAACTAAAGCAAACTCTCTGAACCATGGCTTGACGAAACAGGAATCAAACCCTGATGGTTTTTTTGCTTCATTGTAGCTTATGGAAAGATTGGCTAGGGACATCTAATGTGCGACGCCGAAAGGGAAGAAGTGTCAACCCCACCAGAGACAGGAAATTGGGCCGAAGGGCTGTTTTTCAGCTTTACTTTTCGCCAGCGTGCTCCTTCTTGTTCCGTATTTCTCCCAGGGCCTCTGGTTGACAATGTTCTTTCGTTATTAAATGCAGAAGATAAATTTGTGCCTTTTTAACCATTCTAAGTTTAGTTACAGGAACCCAGTTGGCATGTAAAAGAGGCTACAAACCTAACCAACAATTAAAGAACGATCACCCTGAAGCCTGGTTAGGAAATTTGCCAATCTTCTCCAAATTACTTGTCTTTTTTTTTTTCCATTAGGTTGATCATTTGCTATCCAGAAAGCCTGTCTCTGGTGATGAATCTGGTTAAACAATTGTATTGCTGCTGCATTTTTTAAAAATCCTGATGCTATCTAGAATACTCCTTTATCCTTTAAATAGTATTTAAGGACTGCTTTTAACTGTTATTTTATGAGAGCTTACAGTCAGGTTTACTGCCTTAATTTCTCTAGGTGGAAAGGCAGGGGGGAAAAAAAGATTCATATAAAAAAATGCAAATAATTTATCCAGAAACTTAGCATCGCTCCGGCCAATTCTATCAGCTGGGAACTCTGCCTGCTAAACCACTCCTTTTTTCCAACCCTTCACCTATCACACTTAAAGGTTTTAAAAGTAAAACTGGATAGGGTGTGGCCGATGGACTTTGTGTTCTTTGTTGGGCCAAAAAGAAAAGGGAAAAAAAGGGGGGGAGGACAAAGCAAGTTTCCACAAAGTCTAAAAAACTTTTCAAGAGCCTCTCCTATGGTGTCCTCTAACCTCACAGTTCGTCATTAAATGACATTTAACCCATTGCAAATACTGCCCATCTATTTCTCCTTGACAGGAAGTGATTCCTAGGAACCCATGATGTAATTATTAACCCAAAGAGACAGAAGCTAAAGTTGGATGTGAAAAAGACACACACACACACACAGAGACACACACACACTCCCCTCCCCCCCTCCCCAACCCCAGTCCACGTTGACAAATTCTTTTGACAAGTCCTGTGGTTACAGGGAAGCTGGTTTCATACTGAGTCATCTCTGTTCAAACAGTTTACTGGAAATGAAGGGGAGGGGGAATTTTCAAAGAAACCATGTGATGGCCAGACTAACCACAATCAGCAAAATGTTCACAGGAGAAACGAAAAAAGAAAGAAAGAGGGAGGGAGGGAGGGAGGGAGGGAGGGAAGGAAGGAAGGAAGGAAGGAAGGAAGGAAGGAAGGAAGGAAGGAAGGAAGGAAGGAAGGAAAGGGAGTTGGAAGAGAAAGAAAGCAGATGGGGGAGAGAGAGAAGAGAGGAAAAAGGAAAGAGAAAGAAAGAAAGCCAAAGAAGAGAATGAAAGAACACAGGGAGGAAGAAGAGAAAGACAGCAGATGGGAGAGAGAGAGAAAGAAAGGAAGAAGGAAAGAGAAAGAAAGAAAGAAAGAAAGAAAGAAAGAAAGAAAGAAAGAAAGAAAGAAAGAAAGAAAGAAAGAAAGAAAGAAAGAAAGAAAGAAAGAAAGAAAGAAAGAAAGGAGGAGGAAGGAAGGAAGGAAGGAAGGAGGGAGGGAGGGAGGGAGGGAGAAAAGAAAGAGAGCAACACGAGGAAGAGAGAGAAATAACTAGTAGGGAGGAAGAAGAGAAAGAAAGCAGATGGGAGAGAAAGAAAGAGAGGAAGAAAAAAAGAAGAAAGCAAAAGCATGAAAGAGAGAGAGAGAGAAATAGGGAAGGAGGAAGTTAGAAGAGAAAGAAAAAATAGAAAGAGAAAAAGGAAGAAGAGAGAAAAAAGAAAGAATGGGGAGACAAGAGAATCGAGACGGGAAAGAAAAGAGAGGAAAGAAGCAAGGAAGGAAGGAGGGAGGGAAAGTAAGCAAGTAAGGCCAGGCTCCTGGGGTTAAACAACCGCTCTGCAATCTTTCAGTCCCTTTGAAGTTTAGGATGTGCCTTAACTCCTTTCAAAAACCCGTGTTTCTTCAAGGGAGAGGACTGGGAAAGAGTCAACAAGAGAAGGTCCTTGATTGCCCCACACAAAGCAATGGCCAGAAAGCACAGCCCCCCCTCCCCCTGGGGGAGCTGACCTGAGAATAATCAGGCCAGGCTTGTCTCTGGAGCTGCTTCTGGCTCCCTTTTAGCAATCCCTGCTTGGCCTTCCTCGGGGTGTCCATGCAAACTTTCTTCCCCGGGGGATTAATGCACACGGTTAGCAGATCTGTGGGATTTAGCCGGGGCGCGGGAGGCGGGGCGCTTTCTGGCTCACAGATCTCTGATGGCTTCCAGTGAGGTGTGATTCTCTCCAGAGACAGTAGGAAATCAAGAACACAATTCCGCCCCCACCCCCAAAAGAGCACACAAAGATTGGGACACAATTGGACCCAATACAGCCCAGCTCAGGATCTTGTTTTCTCCAATGTGCATTCCATTACACAGGGCCATTTATTATTATTATTATTATTATTATTATTATTATTATTATTATTATTATTATTATTACTATTACCCTGTTTCTCCAACAATACGGCCTCCCCCAATAGAAAGTCCCAGCATGTTTTATAGGAATGTAATGAAATTAAGCCCCTCCCCCCAAATTAAGGCCTATATTAAAACATGCGAAATGGGGGGGAATGGTGGGGGGGCTTGCCATTAGGAAGTACTTTTGTTGCACACTCGGATATGGTGCTGCCTGCGTTGAACCCGATACGAAGTGCCCCACCAACGCCAAGGTCAACATCCAAGCCGTCGCCGCCCACCCGAAGATGCAGGGGGAATTGTCGCCCCGAAAAGATGGCCTAGCCATTTTTTCGGGGCTCAAAAAAAAAAATAAGACCCAGTCTTATTATATGAGAAACACGGTGGTATTATTATTATTGTTGTTGTTGTTGTTGTTGTTGTTGTTGTTGTTGTTGTTGTTGTTATTATTATTATTATTATTATTATTATTATTATTATTATTATTATTATTATTATTATTATTATTATTATTATTATTATTATTATTATGCATCTATTTACATTTATTGGCCGGTCATTTTAACAGTTCCACCACAAGACAGATCCACAGTTTTAGTCAGTTGAAGGCAATTCAACCAGAGGTTCTGACCAGTTCTGGAGAACCGGTAGCGGACATTTTGAGTAGTTCAGAGAACCGGCCAATCCCGCCTCTGACTGGCCCCGCCCCCATCTCTTCTCTGCCTCCCATTGAGTCCCAGCTGATTGGCTGGGTCTCCTTTGGTTGCCCTGCACAAGAGAACGGAGCTGGAAAGAAGGTTAGTGGGGTGGGGAGGGAATGGGGATTTTGCAGTAACCTTCCGCCAGGAGTGGGGAGGGAGTGGAGATTTACAGGATTCTTCCCCTGCCATGCCCACCAAGCCACGCTCACAGAACAGGTAGTAAAAAAAATTTTGAATCCCACCACTGAATTGAACTGTTGAAATGTACGAAGAACTGTTGCAGGATTTGGGTTTGGCCAGTCTAGGGGAAAAAAAGGGCTAGCGGGGACATGACGGCAGTATTGTAGTATTTGAGGGGTTGCCACAAAGAGGAGGGGGTCAATTTGTTCTCCAAAGCACCAGAAAAAAAAAAAGACAAGATACAATGGATGGAAACAAATCGAGGAGAGAAGCAACCTGGAATTAAGGAGAAGCTTCCTAACAGTGAGGACAATTCACCAGTGGAACAGCTTGCCACCAGAAGTTGTAGGTGCTTCATCACTGGAGATTTTTTAAGAAAAGACTGGACAGTCAGTTGTCTGAAATGGTATAGGGTCTCCTGCTTGAGCAGGGGGCTGGACTAGAAGACCTCCAAGGTCCCTTCCAGCTCTATTCTGATTCAATTAAAAAAAGCGGACTTCAACTCCCAGAATCCCTCAGCCCTCAGCCACTTCAACTCCCAGAATCCCTCAGCCCTCAGCCAACTGCCCGAATTCTGGGAGTTGAAGTCCACATATCTTAAAATTGACGAGGAAGCGAAAATATTGGTCTAAGCCAAGAGAGTCACTGACCAAAAGTCTCCCAGGAGCTTCTATGGCTAAAGGGGGGAATAGAACCAGGATCTCCCTCTTTAGTCCAGCTCTTTCCCAGCATCCCACACTGCCTCTGTGGCCGAGAGGGAGGGATTGGCCCAGGGTCCCTCAGAGAGCTTCTGTGGCTAAGATAGAACGTGTGTCTGGATCTCCTCGTTCCTTGGCCATCTTTTTCACAGGAAAAAGGGGCTGAAAGAGGCCAACTGGCCTAACATTTCCTGGGAAGCCTTTGGGGCTTAGGGAAGACTAGAAACTGAAATTACTCCAAGTGCATGTAGCTTTTCTTCCCTATTCTCCTACGCCTGGTGGATGGTCACCAGTCCCAAATCCCCAGACTCAGGTCCATGGTCCAAAGTGACCTAACTGAGGTCAATCGCCCCAAAGTTACCAGGTTGAGGTCAATGGTCCAAAATTACCAGGTTGAAGTCAATGGCCCAGTGAATGGTCACCAGCCCAGTGAATGGTCACCAGCTCCAAATCCCCAGACTCAGGTCAACAGCCCAAAGTTACCAGGTTGAGGTCAATGGTCCAAAGTTACCAGGTTGAAGTCAATAGTCCAAAGTTGCCCAGTGAATGGTCACCAGCCCCAAATCCCCAGACTCAGGTCAACAGCCCAAAGTTACCAGGTTTAAGTCAATGGTCCAAAGTTGCCCAGTGAATGGTCACCAGCCCCAAATCCCCAGACTGAGGTCAATGGTCCAAGTGACCAGACTTTGGTCAATAGACCAAAAGTTACCAGGTTGAAGTCAATGGTCCAAAGTTGCCCAGTGAATGGTCACCAGCCCCAAATCCCCAGACTGAGGTCAATGGTCCAAAGTGACCAGACTTTGGTCAATAGACCAAAAGTTACCAGGTTGAGGTCAATGGTCCAAAGTGACCAGACTGAGGTCATTAGCCCCAAAGTTACCAGGTTGAGGTTAATGGTCCAAAGTTACCAGGTTGAGGTCAAGGGTCCAAAGTTACCAGGTTGAAGTCAATGGTCCAAAGTTGCCCTGTGAATGGTCACCAGCTCCAAATCCCCAGACTCAGGTCAATAGCCCAAAGTTACCAAGTTGAGGTCAATGGTCCAAAGTGACCAGACTGAGGTCATTAGCCCCAAAGTTACCAGGTTGAGGTCAATGGTCCAAAGTGACCAGACTGAGGTCATTAGCCCCAAAGTTACCAGGTTGAGGTTAATGGTCCAAAGTTACCAGGTTGAGGTCAATGGTCCAAAGTTACCAGGTTGAAGTCAATGGTCCAAAGTTGCCCAGTGAATGGTCACCAGCCCCAAATCCCCAGACTGAGGTCAATGGTCCAAAGTGACCAGACTTTGGTCAATAGACCAAAAGTTACCAGGTTGAGGTCAATGGTCCAAAGTGACCAGACTGAGGTCATTAGCCCCAAAGTTACCAGGTTGAGGTCAATGGTCCAAAGTGACCAGACTGAGGTCATTAGCCCCAAAGTTACCAGGTTGAGGTCAATGGTCCAAAGTTACCAGGTTGAGGTCAATGGTCCAAAGTTACCAGGTTGAAGTCAATGGTCCAAAGTTGCCCAGTGAATGGTCACCAGCCCCAAATCCCCAGACTCAGGTCAATAGCCCAAAGTCCTCCAGGTAAAGACTCTCATATGGAACAATGTTAAAGCTGCCATAATAATGCTGGTGTGTCAGGGTATGCCGGGAACTTCTGCCATCACACTGTTTGTGCATTCCTTACCTGTGCACCTTGAGCATGTTCTAACATCTCCTCAAATTCCTGGTATTCCTCGTCGTCCGGCTCAGTTCCAGACAATCGGGCTGCCCTGGCCATGAAGTACGGAGGCAGCTCCCCAATGGCTGTTCCAGCACCCTGGAGGAAAAAATGCAGGAGGGGACAGGAGGTTGTCAAAGAAAATCCTTATTTTCCTTCTCTTAATACAGGTAGTCCTTGATCCATGACCACAACTGAGCCCAAAATGTCTGTTGTTAAGTGAGACATATATTAAGTGAGTTTATGACCTTTCTTACTACGGTTGTAGTAAGGCACTGAAAAGGTGACTTACAACCAACCAGTCCTCCCACTTACAACCACTAAGGGATTCCCAAGAACATGTGATCAAAATTTGGGCAGTTGGCAACAGGGTGTTTTTACAAACATGGCAGCATCCCAGGGTCTTGTGATTGAGATTTGCAGCTGGCTTCTGACATGCTAAGAACGGTTGCAAGAATTGGGTATGTCTAGTTTCATGAAAAGAAGAACTGAGGGTGACATGATAGCAGTCTTCCAATATCTGAGGGGCTTCGCAAAAGAAGAGGGAGTCAAGCTATTCTCCAAAGCACCTGAAGGCAGGACAAGAAGCAACGGATGGAAACTAATCAAGGAGAGAAGCAACCTAGAAGTAAGGAGAAATTTTCTGACAGTGAGAACAATTAATCAGTGGAACAACTTGCCTCCAGAAGTTGTGAATGCTCCAACATTAGAAGTTTTAAGAAGAGACTGGATAACCACTTATCTGAAACAGCATAGACAGAGTTTCCTGCCTAAGCAGGGGGTTGGACTAGAAGACCTCCAAGGTCCCTTCCAACTATTCTATTCTATTCTATTCTATTCTATTCTATTCTATTCTATTCTATTCTATTCTATTCTATTCTAACTCTACTCTACTCTACTCTACTCTACTCTACTCTACTCTACTCTACTCTACTCTACTCTACTCTACTCTACTCTAATCTAGACAGGACACAGCAACTGTCATAAATACGAGCCAGTTGCCAAACATCTGAATTTTGATCACATAACCATGGGGATGCTGTCAACGGTCGTTAAGTGTGAAAGACGGCTGTGAGTCACTTTTTTCAGTGCCGTTCTGATTTCAAATAGTCACTAAAATGAACAGTTGTAAATGGAGGTCTACCTGTAACGCAGTAAGCATGTTGCAGTACAGTTTGGCTATTACGTTCAGAGTTACTTCGCCACCATGGGAAGGATAACTAGATTAATTACCAGGAAAGAAACAAAATCCGGTTACAGGAGAGAAGTTTCAGTACCGGCACTACTTATTTCTGCTACTGAAATCAGTTAAGTGTTGGATTGTGCAAATAAAAGCCAAGTTTATTTTTAGCATCCTGAAAAGGGTATAATCAGGTTGAAGCTGAAGTCGTTCAAATCTTTCAATAAAACCGGTCGTGTTTATCATCTTTGCATCTTGCCTTAATTTTTCCCCTCCCTCCTGTGCAAAGCGCGAGTGACCAACCGTACCATGACCTCATCGGAAGTTGACTACAAGCCCGTGAAAGTCAGTTAGGCGATTACATCATTTAAGCGAATTCCCATCTCGGGAGTTCAGCCGGAGATGTGGAATTCCGATATCCCTGCGGTTCAATCGGTCGCCGCCCGCCATTTCGTAGACGCAACGCAGGTCTTTGGCAAAAGCCATCACCCATATCAATTGTGTTACAGTGTCTCTCCATCTTAGCAGCTGAAAGATGTGTGGACTTCAACTCCCAGAATTCCCCAGCCAGCTTGGCTGGCTGGGGAATTCTGGGAGTTGAAGTCCACACATCTTTCAGTTGCTATACCACTGCCAAACTATACAGGTAATCCTCGACATATAATCATTCATCGAGTGACCATTCAAAGTTACAACGGCACTGAAAAAAGTGACTTATGACTGTTTTTCAGAGTTGCGACTGTTGCAGCATTCCCTCATGATCATGTGATCCAAATTCAGATGCCTGGCAACTGGTTTCGTATTTATGATGGCTGCCATGTCCCCAGGTCATGTGATCCCCCTTTGGTGACCTTCCGACAAGCGAAATCAAGGGGGAAGCCAGTGTTGTGGTTTGCTGGGAGCCTGTGCAGATGGCAGCGGAATCAGACAATGGGGAAGAACGGGGACCCGTCTGGGAGTCTGGAGAGGACTCGGACGAGGGTCCTGAGTCCAATACAGAGATGGGGCCAGGACCATCTGGGAGTGGGGTGCTGCTGCCTCCGGAGCCTTCGGAGTCTGGCAGCAGCGAGGCAGAGGACCGAGGGGAGCCTGTTCCCAGTGTGCGTGTGTACAGAGCTGCTAGAAGGTGAGAGCAGTTGAAAGAAAAGGGATGACTTGGGAGTAAGGCTGGGAGGTGATTGCCCCTCCCATAAGGTATAAAGGACAGGCCAAGATGACGAAACCTTTGCAGGAAGCAAAGTGGTTTGTTTGGTTCAGATTCATTCTTGAAGCTCTTTGTACTTTGGTTGGTTTTCTTTCTAGTTCATTTGACACTTCTGTTATTGGCAGCACTTCACAGCAAAGAAAGGTGGGTGCTTATCTCGAGGGACTATTTGAGATTCATTTCCGGCTGGGAATGAAAATAATTCCCAGCTTTGCAATAAAACAAGACTTGTTTTAAAAATAAGTGTGTAATTACGGTCTCGGAAGCCTTGGTCAGAACAGTCAGATTCACTTAACAACCGGGTTGATCACTTATCCACTGGGGCAATTCACTTGACAAACGGGGCAAGGAAGATCGTAAAAATGCGGCAAAGCTCACTTAAAAAAAACCTCACTTAACAACAGAAAAATTGGGCTCAACTGTGGTCGTAAGACGAGGAGTACCTGTGTACTATGTTTTGTGGAGGCAGTTTTCTGAAATGCACTAAAGGTTTGTGCTTTCTTTGGTCTGTTCTGACAAGACAGATAATAATTGATAATAATAAAACAACAATAAAAATAATTGGAATAATTTTGTTACTACAGATACTACCATTGTAGTGTTCTTAGAGGAACAATTTAGAGTTGGCCTAGAAACCAGAAGACCACAGAAACCAGGACACAGGGAGTTCTAGTCCTGCCTTAGGTATGAAAGCTGGCTGGGTGACCAGGAGACGGTGATTTCTAGTCACACTTTAGACATAAAAGCCAGTTAGGTGATTTTAGGTCAATTACCAGGGGACAGTGAGTTCTAATCTTGTCTTTAGGCATGAAAGTCAGCTGGGTGACCCGGGCCAGTCACTTCCTCTCAACCCAACCCAGCTCACAAAGTTTCCCTTCTGGAAAAAAAAATAGGAGTAGGATTGTATATGTTTGTTACCTTGAGTTACTTATAAAGTAATAAAGGTGGAATAAAAAAAATATGAAATCAATAAATTCTGCTTCTAATGTAGCTCGAAGGTTGAGTAAGTTTTAAGATCAGGAACACCAAGCTCAGCAACAAGAAAAAGACCTCGGTCTGCAGTTCTGACTTCTCATTTAAAGGCAGGGAAGGATAATACCGCAATAATGTCAGGACACGTCGAAAGAGCTATCACGCAGCATCCTTAACTGGCGTTCCTTTGGAGCACATCTGGAATACTGCAACCAGTATTGGTTACCTTACAAAAAAAGATGTTGAGACTTTGGGAAAAGTGCAAGAAGAGCAATTAAGATGATTAAAAGGCCTGGAGGCTAAAACATAGGAAGAATGGTTGCAGGAATTGGGTTTGGCCAGTCTAGAGAAAAGGAGGCCTAGCGGGGACATGATAGTATTCCAATATTTGAGAGGCTGTCACAAAGAATAGGGCAGGGGTCCCCAACCACCGGTCCGCGGACCGGTACCGGTCCGCGGAACAACTCCTACCGGTCGCGGCTTGCTGGCGCCGCCATCTTTTTCATGAAAAAGTGCTTCGGTGAGCTTTTCCGGTAGAAAGCTCACCGGAAGCACGTTTCATCAAAAAGATGGCGGCACCAGCGCTTCCAGTGAGCTTTTCCGGGTAGAAAGCTCACCGGAAGCACGTTTTCATCAAAAAGATGGCGGCGCCAGCGCCCGTGAGCTTTTCCGGGTAGAGCTCACGGAAGCCATTCATCAAAAAGATGGCGGCGCAGCGCTCGTGAGCTTTTCCGGGTAGAAAGCCATTTCACCCAGAAAGCTCATCGAGCATGCGCCATCTTTTTGATGAAACGTGCTCCGTGAGGTCACCGGAAGCACTTTTTCATCAAAAAGATGGCGGCACCCAGCTGATGCCGGTACCAGGCCGCGGCGCCCAGCTGATGCCGGTACCAGGCCGCGGCGTCAAAAAGGTTGGGGATCACTGGAATAGGGGGTCAATTTAGTTTCCAAAGCACCAGAAGGAGACCGGAGAGCAGAAGAAATTTCCCTTCCTGCTCCAAACATTTGGATTCCAGACAAGGCCAGCACCAAAGCCTCTCTGAATCAGATGGCTGAGATGAGGAACAACAGGAAATTATCCCCAGCCAAGCTGCAACTTCGCTTCAGCCAGGTGGGAGAAACAAATTCTTTTTAAAATTATTATTTTTTGCCTCGGGACCCAAACCAGCCTGGGTCACCCTTGGCAGTCAACCCACAACTCGGAGGGGGAAGGACTGTGACATAGAGGCTGAAATCAGCACTGGCCATCTGGCTAATCAAAGGTTAACGGAACAGGAAGCTTGGCCTGGATTCAAGCAGTGCATTTAAATCGCAGGAAAGGTGTAACAAACAACCGGGCAGCTGTCCGGAGGAGGGACGCACCTCGGCCACCACCGGCAGGTGTCTTCCCTCCAGCTGACCCATTCTTTTATAGGTGCCCCTTTCCAAGCTGCTCTTTAGCTGTTGAGTTTTCCTTTGTTTTCTTGGCAGCTGCCCCCCGGCGGGGGGGGAAGCATTGTGGCTCCTTTGTGTTTGCTTGCAAAAAAAAATCATCAGGGCTATTTTGATATATACGCACTCGCCTCTCTCTGCGCTGTTCGAAAATACTTGCCACCGCAAACACCCTGGTGGTTTATTCTTCTCGTTATCTGCATTGGGTGGTGGTGGTAGTGATACGGAGAGTCCCCAGGTCTAAAAGATGGAAATTCCTGTCTGAATGAGAAAGCCAACTCAACAAGGAGGAGCAGAGCTGAGACCTCTGGCTCAAGAGTTTGAAAGGGGATGTAGGAAGTTATCACCCACCCCTCTCCTAGAAAAATGAAATATCCTAGGAAATATTAAAAAGGCAGAATATTTCCCCCCAAAAGGGAAGAAACTCAGAAGCAGAAACTCAGCCCGCCACCTTTGCTAATGGGGCATTACTCTGGCCTAGGTCAGCTTATTTTACATAACAAAGATCTACTGCAGGTAGAGTTATAGGAATTGCCCAAAGCCCTTTCATTACATCATCATCCAGCAAGGCTCAACCAAGCCTGGCACTCAGGACAGCCTACAGAGTTGCCCCTGCATGGCCCCATGGGAGTCTGACAACCAATCAGAATACAAGCTTAAATTCAAATCCCAACGTAGGGTATAAAACCCACTCAGCATATTGGCCCTTCCTTCTTTTCCTTCATCTTGAAGCATGTGTTCATTCTTTTCACTTTGGAGCTCCAAGCCATGGGGTCCTGTCCACCATTAAACCATCTTTCCAAGCAGTCACCATGTTTCCAGTGTCTTTTTCCCCACTTGGAACTGAACCCAGAAGGATAATTTCTTCCAACAGGGAGGTGGGGAGAGATACAGATTTCTGGAGCATGAGAACCATCTCTTGTCCCAAAGGTGCTTTTCAAAAGACAATTGGACTTTCTTGGTTTTATTTCCCCCCCTTGAAAACCTTTCACTTCTCATCCAAGACCAGAGGGGACATGATAGCAGCGTTCCAGTATTTGAGGGGTTGTGTGCTTTCGAATTACAAGGTTGGCAGGAGCTGAGGTGAGGATGGGAGCTCACCCCATTGAGTGCTGGTTGGGTCTCGAACCTGGGCTCCCGGCCCAGATCTTAACCTTCTTAACCGCTCCTACTTGAGCAGGGGTTGAACTAGAAGAAAACTAAAAAAAAAAGATGTTGAGAGTCTAGAAAGAGTGCAGAGAAGAGCAACCAGGATGATTACAGGAACTGTGCTTGGCTAGTCTAGGGAAGAGAAGGACCAGGGGAGACATGAGAGCAGTCTTCCAATATTTGAGGGGCTGCCGCAGAGAGGAGGAAGGGGTCAAGCTATTTTCCAAAGCACCTGAAGGCCAGAGAAGGAATAATGGATGGAAAATGATCAAAGAAATAGATTTAACCTGGAAATAAGGAGAAATTTTCTGACAGTGAGAACAATCAACCCATGGAACAGAAGTTGCCTTCGGAAGTTGTGGGAGCTTCATCACTGGAAGCTTTCAAGAAGAGACTGGACTGCCATCTGTCAGAAATGGTGTAGGCAGGGTCTCCTGTTTGGGCAGGGGGTTGGACTAGATGACCTACAAGGTCCCTTCCAACTCTGTTAAAGCTTCTTGAATGAAAAGTGAAATGTTTTTACAGAAAAAAAAAACCACCCAAGAAAGTCCAGTTGCCTTTTGAAAAGCACCTTTGGGACAACCACGACCTGGATGATTGAGTGTCTCCATAGATATCTCCTTAGGCTATTCTTACCAGGCAGAAAGAATGGCCAACGTGTTTCTGATGCCACCACACAGCAGGGGGGTACTTACTTTGCCCAGTGAAGCCTCTCCTTTCTCCAAAAAGAGAAACCAACTGATTTTGATAGGAGGCGGTGTATATAAAGGGTGACTGGGGTACCCTTATGCTTCTGTGGGGTCCTTGGTGTTCTCTGAGTATGGTGGTTTTCTTGCAGATAGTTCATTACCCCACTAGGTAACATAACCAGGGATGTATGGATGGAGATAGAGAGAGAGAGTGATAGATAGATAGATAGATAGATAGATAGATAGATAGATAGATAGATAGATAGATAGATAGATAGATAGATAGATAGATTCATGCATACTGTGAGGTCCTTGGTGCCCTCTGAGCTTCATTGTTTCCTTGTGGACATTTCATTACCCAACCATGGATAATGGTTATCAGTGCTAGACAAGAATGGGGTTTGCTTTATAAACAAGTGGCTTGCCCAGGGGTGGGATTCAAAAATGCCAGCAACCGGTTCGCTGCCCGCTTGCTGGGTGGGCGTGGCCATGGTGGGCGTGGCCTACCGGAACTTCCTGTTTCTGGCTTCCGGTGAGCCTCCAGAGCCCCGGGGGAGGCCATTTTCACCCTCCCAAAGGTCCGGGGGGGCTGCATGGAGAGGCGGGCGGGGCCAGCTGATTGGTTAAAAATACCGGTTCAGCAAACAATGGATCCAGTTTTGGTCGCCATGATGTAAAAAAGATGTTGAGACTCTAGAAAGAGTGCAGAGAAGAGCAACAAAGAGGATTTGGGAACTGGAGGCTGAAACATATGAAGAGTGATTCTGGAACTGGATAATGTGTAGTTGGATGAAGAGAAGGATTAGGGGTGACATAATAGCAGCCTTCCAATATTTGAGGGGCTGCCCCAAAGAAGAGGGGGTCAAGCTATTCTCCAAAGCACCTGAAGGCAGGACAAGAAGCAACGGATGGAAACTAATCAAGAAGAGAAGCAACTTAAAACTAAGGAGAAATTTCCTGACAGTGAGAACAATTCATCAGTGGAACCACTTGCCTTCAGAAGTTGTGAATTCTTCAACACTAAAAGTTTTTCAGAAGAGTTTGGACAGCCATTTGTCTGAAATGGTATAGGGTTTCCTGCCTAAGCAGGGGGTTGGACTAGAAGACCTCTAAGGACCCTTCCAACTATATGTTTTTTTTTAAAAAAACCCAGACCTGCCCACAAGAAAGTCATATTTTTGGAATCCCTGTGGGGTCTGCTCCTTGGCCTGGTCTACCTCGAAGGGCGCAGAAGATGGGGAAGGTAATTCTAAGCAGGTGTCCATGTAAGAGAATTGGAGGGAAATGATATAATCCTGAACTGATGAGAAGTAAAGCACCACCTGCTCCGAAAGCAGCAGCATCACCCATCCAAGCGTATCTTCATAAATTGGCCACACAGCCCACAAGGCAAGTGCAGATGCACCGCAGAATAGTCCCCTTAGGAGGAAGTGGCATTGAGTGACTCAAAGCAAGCCAGCCAGGCTGCACGGTGCAGGGGAGGGGGAAGCTTAAACATGGCTGGGGGGGGGGTGGGGGGAACAAGTGGAGGGGAAAGGGAGGTATTGGTGTAAAATCAGACCATTTACTACTCTTAATATGGGTTTGAAAGAAAAAATGATTCAGATGGTAAACAGGTTGAATGAAAATTGAAACCGAGGCGATCCTGCCCACATCAGAAGCAGGTGCAAGCTTCGGTTACATACTTGGGTGCTGTGACAATTCGGTTCCCCTACACACACACACACACTCACACACACTAACTTGTGGTCCAGTCCTAAGAGAGTGTTTTTACAACCAGCGCAATCAGAAATAAATGTATTTTTTAAAAAAAAAATACTTTAAAAAGCACAGAAAAAAGAGTCAGTAACTTTGAGGCCTCAGGGCCTTTGCACAAAGAATCACATTTTGGGGGGGCTTAATAAAAGCAAAACAACGATGCATCTCAATGGGATGTCCCTAGGAATATTTTTCATTTGTTTGTCCGTATCCTTTATTATTTCTACAAACAACTCAATGCGGTGAACATAAGCGAAACAACTATTTCTTCCTATTTTCCCCACAACAACCACCCTGTGAGGTGGGTTGGGCTGAGAGAGAAGGAGTGGTCCAAAAACAACCAATTGGCTTTCATAGCTAAGGCGGGACTAGAGCTCACCGTTTCCCAGTGATTGGCTTAAAGTCACCCAGCTGGATTTCATGCCCAAGACAGAACTAGAATTCCCTGTCTCCTGGTGATTGGCCCAAAGTCACCTAAGCCAGATTTCGTGCCTAAAGGTGGGACTAGAACTCATTGTCTCCTGGTGATTGGCCAGGAGACAACGGCTGGATTTCATGCCTAAGACAGAACTAGAATTCACTGTCTCCTAGTGATTGGCTTAAAGTCACCCAGATTTCATGCCTAAAGTGGGACTAGAACTCACTGTCTCCTGGTGATTGGCCTAAAATCACGCAGCCGCCTTTCATGGCTCAGGTAAGACTAGAACTCATGGTCTCCTGCTTTCTAGCCTGGTGCTCTTATCACTAGGAATAAGCCGAGAGTCATTATGTCCCCACAAAATGATCTAAATCCTACCCCTCTTGAATTCCATTGAAGTTACGATGACTGACCTCCAAATAATGTTACCGAACTTCAGCTGCTTACCAACCAGGCTGCGTTTACGGCCATTTGCAAATCCCGCCCCTCTCAAGTCACATGACTGTGTTTTACGACGGTTTTTGCTGAAAATTGGCGTATCGTTCCATTTTTCTGCAGTTCCCAAACTGCCCCTATGGCAAAGCCCTGGCTAGCATAATACCTGGTGCAAAAAAAGGTCCCAAAAGAATCCATTTTATGACTGTCATGACTTATGACGATGATGGGCAGGCTCCATTATGGGTTGTAAGTCGAGGACTAGCCAGGTAAAAATCTGATGGATTCTCTACAGCAGGGGTCTCCAACCTTGGCCCCTTTAAGGCTTGTGGACTTCAACTCCCAGAATTCCTCAGCCAGCAAAGCAAATTCTGGGAGTTGAAGTCCACAAGCCTTAAAGGGGCCAAGATTGGAGACCCCGGCTGTACAGAGTGTACAAAAGGAACACATCCACGCAGTGAGATGGACGGCAGACAAACTTAATAGGCAGTCCCCGACTTACAACAGTCCGTTTAGTGACATTCAATGTTATAATGGCACTGAAAAGGTGACTTATAACAGTTTTTCACACTTACGACCATTGCAGTATCCCCATAGTCACATGATGGAAATTCAGATGCTTCGCAGCTGACTCATATTTATGACAGTTGCAATGTCCTAGGGTTATTTGATGTCAATGGGGAAGCCAGATTCACTTAACAAGCGCGTTGCTAACGTAGCAGCTCCAGTGATTCACTTAACAACCGTGGCACGGAAGGTCGTAAAACAGGGCAAAACTCATTTAGCAAGCATTTCATTTAGCAACATAAATGTTGAGCTCATTTGGGGACGTAAGTTGAGGATTTCACGAAATTCCACTTTAAAGTTCACGTAATGAACGTTTCACTTAGCAATATAAATTTTGGGCTCCACTGAGGTCTTTTTTTTTTGAATTTTTTAAATATTTAATTAAACAAAACAATTAAAAACATTGAACATGTTTTGACATAACTTTTGGTCAATATCGCATATATATATATATATATATATATATATATATATATATATATATATGTATATATATATATGTATATATATATATATATATATATGTGTGTGTGTGTGTGTGTGTGTGTGTGTGTGTGTGTGTATGTGTGTATATATATATTTTTAAAAGTTTATAAGTTTTCGCGGGTACTTACATGTATGGTATTCAGCTTTGTTCGGGTATTTTCCCACGTCATTATAGTTGTGCTTTTAAAGTTGTAGCAATGTTTCGGCAGAATCTCATCTGCCATCATCAGGTTTCTGTATTGTGTTCGTCTGTGAGTCAGACTTTTTGTTTTTGTCAAACTCCAAGACCAATAAACACAGACCAAGACTCCCAACTAATCAGGATGAAGAATAAACCATTCTGGCACAGCGTAGGCTAGCACCAAATTTAAAACAGAAACGGCTGTGAAAGTCTGACTCACAGATGAACACTATACAGAAGCCTGATGATGGCAGATGAAACCGAAACGTTTCATTCTGCCGAAACGTTGCTACAACTTTAAAAGTACAACTACAATGACGTGGGAAAATACCCAAACAAAGCTGAATACCATACATACATACATACATACATACATACATACATGTTCCTATAAACAATTATTCAAATATATACATATTTGTTCGGTCATATATTACATTGCCAACATCATTTGTCTTCTTTTCATCTCATCCAATCATTTACCCTTTCAGCAACTCCTTTCTCAACTTAAGACCTTCCTCTCTGCTCCCACCAGTGATAGAATTTATCCCAAATTGCGTAATATGCCGATTCATCTTTGTTTTTCATTTCTAGAGCTAGCTTGTCCATTTCAGCGCGTATCAAGATTTCATTTATTACCTCTTCTTCACTTGGTATGTCTGTCTCTTTCCAGTTCTGGGCAAATGCTATCCTTGCTGCAATAATAATGTGTATAACCAAATAAAGCTCATCCTTCTTATATTTTTTTTGACATAATTCCTAAAAGAAAATATTCTGGTAGGTGATCTACTTTAAAAGTTGGGGTTTTCTTCAGATCGTATAAATCTTTCATCTTTTCCATTGAGGTCTTAAGTCGAGGAGTATTTGCAAATAAAAATAAAGGAAACCCCTGCACTCTTCCTTGATTTAATCCAGCTTCCTTCAGGCTGATTGGGGATTCTGGAAAAAAAATGCTTTCCAGCACATTTGGGAATGCTAACTTGTGAAGAAAAAAAAGATTATTTTTTTGATTAAGCGAATGCCTTGTCACGCCGTGGCTGGCTCTACAGAATTGATGGAGGAATTCTGCGGGAGAAGAGGAAGCTGCCCCTTCTTAGCAACGATTATTTTCAGGGAAGACAAAAGAAATGAATATAAATGGGTGGAAATCTGACAGCTTGCTGGAAGAAAGAAGCTGGAAAAGCGAGCCAGAAAAACAACTTGCTTCTTCCTGGCTAAGCAATTAATTTGCAGCAGCTTCTTGGGTTTTGATGATGTCATTTGCAAAAAAATAAAATAAAATAAAATAAGGGAAAACAAATGTGTTTTCCACTGTAAAAAAAATAATAATGGAAGTCTTTGTTTTGGCTCCGCGTTGCTAACAGAAGGAAAAAAAATAAAAAAAAAAAATTTTGCACTAGAAATGAACTTTCCCTGAATTTGTCCAGTCACATGCCGTGAGGTTGCAAAACAGAACGCGTGCAGAACACATGATGCCATGTGAAACAGATGCCCTGCTAGAGCATTTATCAAAAGAGTTGATAGCTGGAGCTAATTTTGGAGGCCCTTTGCACTCTTATAACCTGACCGTTCGTCATCACCTGTACTCAGGTGCTCCAAGGTGAACAAAGGGATTGGAGACTGCAAGGACCGGTTGTTGTATTTCTGCGCTGGCTGTAATAAACGGAATAAACCAGCCGTCCCCTGTCCCCCCACTACAAACAAGTGAGAAGTTGGTTGTGGAGGTGCAGAGGAAGGAGGCCTGTTCAGAACATGCCATGAGCGTATGTACCCAGTCCCACCCGTTTGCATTTAGGAGTGATACCAACTTCCTATCTGAGTGGAAGAAAGCACGAGAGATTGTTCCTCGCTTAGCGACTGTTCAAAGTTACAGTGGATCTCCCCAGACCTACGTAAGACTCGGTTCTGGTGTTTGGATGGCCACCTACCTACCTTGGGGAGGTCACATGAGAGCATAGTGGGCACAGCAACTGACTCGCATCTATCTATCTATCTATCTATCTATCTATCTATCTATCTATCTATCTATCTATCTATCTATCATCATCCATCCATCCATCCATCCATCCAACTCTATTTCTATCTCTATCCCTCCCTCCCTATCTACCTACCCATCCATCCAACTCTATTTCTATCTCATCTCTATCTCTCTCCCTCCCTATCTACCAACTACCTACCCAACCATCCATCCAACTCTATTTCTATCTCATTTCTATCACCCCCTCCATATCTATCTACTTATCCATCCATCCATCCATCCATCCATCCATCCATCCATCCAACTCTATTTCACCTCATCTCTATCTCTATTTCCTCCCTCCCTATCTACCTACCCATCTATCCATCCATCCAATTCTATTTCTATCTCATCTCTATCACTCTGCCCATATCTACCTACTTACCTACCCATCCATCCAACCCTATTTCTATCTCATCTCTATCACTCCCTCCATACCTACTTACTTACCCATCCATCCATCCAACTCTATTTCACCTCATCTTTATCTCCCTCACTCCCTCATCTATCTATGTACCTACTCATCCATCCATCCATCCATCATCCATCCATCCATCCATCCTCCCTCCCTCCCTATCTCTATATCTATCCATCCATCCAATTATCCATCCATCATCTCCATCCATCTATCCAACTCTATTTCTATCTATATCCATCCATATCTATCTATCTATCTATCTATCTATCTATCTATCTATCTATCTATCTATCTATCTATCTATCTATCCATCCATCCATATCGCCATCTCTCTTTATCTTTACAGGTAGTCCTCGACTTACAACCATAATCAAATCCAAAATTTATCTTGCTAAGTGAAACATTTAAGTGATTTTTGCCCCATTTTAGACCTCTCTTGCAGCAGTTGTTAAGTGAATCACTGCAATTGTTCAATCAGTAACACGGTTGTTAAGCGAATCTTGCTTCCCCATTGACTTTGCTGGTCAGAAGTTGCAAAAGGTATTGCAAAATGACGCCAGGGCACTGCAACCGCCAGAAATACGAGCCCGTTGCCAAGCATCTGAATTTTGATCCCATGACCATGGGGATGCTGCAATGGTCGTAAGTGTGAAGAATCGTCCTATGTCACTTTTTCCAGTATCTTCGTAACTTTGGTCACAAAACGAACTGTTGTAAATCGAGGAGTGCCTGTACTGGCAGTTGATTTATTTATCAAATTTTTAAAGCCTCCCAAACAGAGTCAGTTTCCTTAAAAAAATCTTCTCTGATATCATAAGATCTCAAGAAAAGAAAAAAAGGATGAGGTCAACTGTCTTTCTGAAGAAAAAGGAGCTTCAGAATCTCTCTGTGACTCGTTAGTTATCTGTTGTCAATTTTAAAAAAAAAAATTCTGGGGAAGTTGTTTTCTAAAAGTGCTTGCCCTCATCTTTTTTCCAGACATTAAACAGAGTCCCAGCTGCAGCTTCTGAGTCACAGTGACAACTTCCAACTCACTTTTTCAGCAGAAATATAAATATATTCAGAAATACACACATACACACACACATACACACACACACAGTGTGTGTGTTATATATGTACATGTGTGCATGTATCCTGTTTCCCCCCAAAATACGACCTACCCTGAAAGTAAGTCCTAGCTTGGTTTTTACATGTGCGGCCATATGTTCGCCCAATATAAGCCCCAAAATAAGCCCTAATTAAGATCCTGGCCACTCCAGGGTGCATGTGTAAAAATTAAGCTAGGATGGGGATGTGGGGGGTGGAGCTGTCCTACTATTTACCTTTGGACAGTTTTAGCCAGGACTCGCACACCCCGACACCTGCCTTGCCGGCCCATTTCTTCTGCAGCTGGCAAGGCTTTCCGTGAAGGCCTCTGTAGCTGATGACAAAGCTCCGGATCGATCCAGAGCTCTGTTATCGGCTGCAGAGGCCTTCAGGAAAGCCTTGCCGGCCGCAGAAGAAGTTCCTGAAGGCCTCTGACAGTGAAAAGGAGGCTGGGGACAACACACGCAAGTGAGGTTGGTCAGTGGATGACGTCCCCCGAAAATAAGACCTAGTGCCTTTTTTTGGTGGCAAAAAAAATATATAAGACAGGGTCTTATTTTGAGGGAAGCACGGTATGTATATGGACATGTATATCTACATATGGAGGGGGTCAGAGAGAATGCCGTCAAAGTAATATTTGACAGTTCAGCACCGTTTCCTGAGGATGAGCAGCCTAAGCAGGGCGCAATAGGGGAGGAAGCAATAGGAGTTAAGCCCCCAACGATCGACATGTCTGAAGTAAAAACGATAGAGCTAATCCCAGGTTGGAGGCGGGTGGATGGGCCTACTACGCGCACAATGGCTAAACTGATCAATGGTGCGTAAAGGCGAATCTCTCTCCAATGGTAGTTTTTTACACTCTGACGTTGTTAGCAGAGGCTAACGAAAGCTAAATGGATAATATAGTTTGAAGTTTCGGAGATTGTGATTGTCTGTCTCTTCTTTTATAGCTACACCTGGAACTCGTATTTTTAGGATAGTTTGCAATATGTATATGTGTACACACAGATACACACACACATATATATATATAATTTATTTTTTCTCTCGCAACCTTCCCTTACAACAGAAGCCCCCAAATCACTTTCTTGGGGAGATTTGTTATCCTCATCACATCTGTTTGAAAAAAGGACAAGCTAAAACAATGCAGGTAGTCCTCGACTTACAAAAGTTCATTTAGTGACCGTTCAAAGGTACACCGGCAGTAAAAAAAAGCGACTCTTGACCGTTTTTCACAGTTACGATTTTGGCATTGTCCCCATGGTCACACAATCAAAATTGAGACCTATGGCAATTGATTCATATTTATGACCGTTGCAGGGTCCTGCGGTCTTGTGATCAGCTTTTGCGACTTTCTGATGAGTAAAGTCAATGGGGAAGCCAGATTCACTTAACAACTGAGTGACTAATTTATCAGCTGCAGTCATTCACTTAACAACCATGGCAAGGAAGCTTGTAAAATGGGACAAACACACTAAACAAGCATTTCACTTAGCAGCCTAAATTTGGGGCTCAATTGCAGTCGTAAGTGGAGGATGACCTGTAAACAAGTTGGGGGATATTTCAGCTAAAGTTTAAAGAAATTTTCTGTTCTGGTTAACCTGTGATATCACGGGGCTCCAGTGATAAAAGGAGAAATATCCCATTTTGTCCTTTGGGATTTGATGGTCAAAAAGATGCTGCTGAAAGCAGTTTTCGACACATACAGGTAAATCAATGTGTAGGAACCAATGGGAAGCCTACTTATCAAGGCACCAAATTCTTAATGAATTTAGCAACCCATAGAATCTCTTGGTAAGCGAGATGGGCAGCTGATCAATTTAATTAATCAATAAATAAACCTGTACCTGGCCACGTGTTCCCACTGGGAACAAGCCTGCTGAACAGAAGTGAGAACCACAGCAGTGTGCGTGTGCATTGTGGATGGGTGTGAGCACTCACACACCCACGTGTTGCGTTGCCGGCTTCTCCAGTTCAAACCCTAATTAGGGCAAAGGGGGTGAAAACATCCAAAGAGTCACTTGCCAGACTCTTTAGCTAACAGGAAAGAAGCAAGTGGGGGGTTTGAAGGCTCGGTAAACAAAGTCAAGCAGAAAACATGTTGTGACATCAGATAACGAGAGATTCCCCCACCCACCCAGGGGAAGCACAAGTCATACGACACTTCTCCGGTAGCAGCCGAAAACATTTGGTAGCTCTTTTTATTATTATTTTTCTTGGAAGATGTCTCTCTCCGCTCGGCTGGCCCCATGGAAGAGGCTCACGAGAAATGGGAGAAAAATATTTCCCAACTGCTCTTGTCTGTTTTGGCTGCTGCCTTTCTTCCTTCTCTCGACAGAGATAATGATGGCAGCACCTGTGGCGGCTGTGTTAAGAGCGCACAAATAAACACGTTTTCAAACTGTGCGCGACGGGAGCATGACATCGGCATGGCCTCAGTGCAAGGAATACAGGCAGTCCTCAACTTACGACACCAGCGGAGTTCAAAACTGCTGTGGCTAACGTTTGATTCAATGTGCAACTTCCTTTTGAAGTGGTACAGGTAGGCACAATGAGAATGTATCTGCTGCAAAATTCCGCATGGGGCAACGGGAAGGGCATCCGGCCAGTAAACATTCAGCTCATTCAGTTGCCTCGCAAGGGATTATGGGGTCATTAACCGACAACTAGTCCTATGACTTAAGACCACAACTGAGCCCAAAATTTCTGTTGCTAAGCTGTTTAATGAAGTTTGCTCCGTTTAACGACTTTTCTCGCCACGGTTGCTAAGCGAATCGCTGAAGTTGTTAAGTCAGGAACACAGCTGTTAAGTGAATCTGGCTTTCCCATAGTCAGCATGACCCTGGGACACGGCAATCGTCATAAATATGAGTCAGTTACCAAATGTCTGAATTTTGATCACGGGCATCATGGGGATGCTGCAGGGGTCATAAGGGTGAAAAACGGTCATCCCTTTTTTCAGTGCCACTGTAACTTTGAATGGTCACTAAATGAACTGTTGTAAGTTGAGGATTATCTGTACATGCAAATGAATGGTCAATCCACACACAGTTTCAGAGTCCGCATAACGTCCCATTTAGAATTAAACATTTGGGCATGATCTCTCTGACCCCTTCCAAGTCTGAGATCTTACTCAGTCTCTACGGATCCAGAGACTTACGTGGCAGTGGCTGAAACTGAGCGACCATTTAATGTAAAGTCTTCTCAATCCAATCTATCTGTGGACCAGGTTGAATCTCAGTATGATGGAATGCTGTCCGGAATGCCAAAAGGGGACTGCTTTCCAAAGGAGCCAAAGACAGATATCCCAAAAGTGCTTTTTCAAGAGGCAACTGGACTTTCTTGGATTTTCCTTGAAGATGTTTTGCTTCTCATCCCAGAAGCTTCTTCAGTTCTTCGGCTTCTTGGATCATCGTTTCTTATTTGCTTCTTCTGTTCTTCGGCTTCTTGGATGATCGCTTCTCATCCCAGAAGCTTCTTCAGTTCTTTGGCTTCTTGGATGATCGCTTCTCATCCAAGGAGCTTCTTCAGTTCTTCGGCTTCGTGGATCATCGTTTCTTATTTGCTTCTTCAGTTCTTTGGCTTCTTCGATGATCATTTCTCATCCCAGAAGTTTCTTCAGTTCTTTGGCTTCTTGGATGATCCTTTCTCATCCCAGAAGCTTCTTCAGTTCTTCGGCTTCTTGGATCATCGTTTCTTATTTGCTTCTTCAGTTCTTTGGCTTCTTGGATGATCCTTTCTCATCCCAGAAGCTTCTTCAGTTCTTCAGCTTCTTGGATGATCCTTTCTCATCCCAGAAGCTTCTTCAGTTCTTCAGCTTCTTGGATCATCGTGTCTTATTTGCTTCTTCAGTTCTTCGGCTTCTTCGATGATCATTTCTCATCCCAGAAGCTTCTTCAGTTCTTTGGCTTCTTGGACGATTGCTTCTCATCCAAGGAGTTTCTTCAGTTTTCAGCTTCTTGGATGATCATTTCTTATCCCAGAAGCTTCTTCAGTTCTTCGGCTTGTATGAGAAGTGTGAAAAACCAAGAAAGCCCAGTTGCCTCTTGAAGAAAGCACCTTTGGAATAACCATGACCTGGATGACTAAGAATCTCCATAGACACACAGTTCAGATAGTATCTGTGAGAGAAAGAGGGTGAAGATAGCTCCTCCCTAACAGTTCCCAGAGTACAGGTAGTCCTTCACTTACACCCATTTAAGTGGCCATTTGAAGTAACAACAGCACCAAAAAAGTGCCTTATGACCAGTGCCTTTCAGACTTACAACCATTGCAACATCGCCGTGGTCATGTGATCGAATTTTAAATGTTTGACATTTGGCATGTATTGACGATAGTGTCCACATGATTACGTTTTGCAACTTTCCGACAAGCAAAATCAACAGGGAAGCCCCCATCACTTAACAACCGTGTTACTAACATCATAACTGCAGTGATTCACATAACAAATGAGGTTGGGGTGAAACTCATTTCCCAACTGTCTTGCTTCCAACAAGTTAAGTGTTGGATGTTTCTTCTGCATGTTTTGCATTTTATTTTTGCTGACAAAAAGAAAATAAACACATTGAAGAAATCCGAGTGGCTTGGTTAGCAACAGAAATTTTAGGCTCAATGGTGGTCATACTTTGAGGAAAACCTATACAGTAGAACCTGTGGTCACAACTGTCATTCGTTCCGTAACTTCAGTCGCAACCCAATTTGGTCATAACCGGAAGCGAGACTGACTGAGCATATAAAAAAAAAATGGTGCGGAAGGGGAAATCGGCTGCAGCCGTGTTTGATCGCCACCCGAGTATGTGTTCGTGACCAGATTCAAAAAGTTATCAATGTTTTGGTCAGAACCCGATTTAGTCATGATCAGAAGCATTTGTGACCAGAGATTCTATTGTATATGTTTTGTGGTGCAGCGAGTCTGCTTTAATTCACTAAGATTTCTGTCCACAGGTAAGAAACAATAAAGGAATCTGTTTGGAAGAATCTCAGGGTCAACTCAAAAATATTTCTCTGATCTTTTACAGTTGCCAGCAGAAAGGGAGTGGGGGAAGGAGTACATTCCTTAAATGCTTTCATCGATAATTTCTAGGCAACCAAAGCTTCTGCCCACAAGATTATTACTGCAGAGCATGATGGATGACTCTTGGCTATGGATGTGTCCCATTGGAGAATATACATCCAGGGGATGGAAGACCAGGGTCAAGGGCGAAATGAATGATGTGTCTCAGAGTCGGCTAACCCAGGTAGCACCGGAATGCTCACTCCTAATAAATCTTCTTTAACCTTTGAGATGCGGCTAGAGAATCATGATTTAAATGGAAGTGGATGCCAGAACCCTGGCACTTAATGTGTGTTTTGTTTTGTTTTTGGAGCCTGACACTCAGGAACCATTTTTATGACCACGCTGACCCCAACCATCAACCCAATTTAAGCAAATTCTATAGCACAGGGACAGTGGTGGAATTAAAAATATTCTACTACCGGTTCTGTGGCTGCGCGCTTCTCGCACGCATAAACAAACAATAAAGGAGAACGCGTTCAGAGCGTTCTAAAATGGGCAATTTTAAGCATGAAAACTTACCTTATCATCAAGTGCTGGTGAGTAAAACAGCTGAGGCGCGACAATCTTCTTTGCCGCGCCTATCAGCTGAGCTACAAAGAAAGGAAATATAGGACAGGAAAGGGCGGAGCCAACTGCTGACTGGCGCTACCGGATCGCTAGAACCAGTGCGAACCAGCAGCATGCTACCACTGCACAGGGATCTCGATACTTGGCAACGTTAAGACTAGTGGACTTCAACTATGCTGGCTGAGGAATTCTGGGAGTTGAAGTCCACCAGTCTTAGCGTTGCCAAGTATCGAGATCCCTGGTATAGAACAAGTAATTTATGCCAGGATTTATGCCAGTCTTACCCACATGCAGGCTTCCAGCCTGACTTTGGACATGATGGTCCATAACGAAATGGATCCTACCACTCCCTCTTTCTCGGGGCAGATAATCTGGTCCGGGTAGGGCGGCTCGGGAAAATTCACTGAGTTACATTCATAAGCCGCGAGTGTCACCGATGCTATATGTGGGCCCTGCAGAGGGGAAGAAGAGGGGAAGGAAGACGATTGGTGGCAATTCATTTCATTTGACACAAACAAACAATAAAGGAGAATATTTGTAGATCAGGGGTCCTTGGTGCTCTCTGAGCTTGCCTGTTTTCTTGCAGACGTTTCATTACCCAACTAGGTTAACATCATCAATAGTTATTAACAGCATCCATAGACTAGCCGTATATGGCTGTGTGGTGGCACAGTGTGTGATGACCCCGGGTGGGGATACAAAACACAGTCACAAAAACCCGGTTGAGGCCCTTTTATTCCTTCGCTTTGCTTCCAAGCTCCAAATATCCTTGCCTGGAGACAAAAAACTCCCACACAAGCAGTTACAAGAAGGAGGGGGAAAAAAACACAAACCAGGCAAGATAAGGGCTGGAGGACATCCACAGATAACAGAACACACACTGGGAAGGACGCCAAACTCAAAGAGGAACAATAAACTAGAGATATTTCCATGCTTTGTTTCCAGCACTTGC
Organism: Notechis scutatus; assembly: GCF_049901735.1. Lineage (NCBI taxonomy): Eukaryota > Metazoa > Chordata > Lepidosauria > Squamata > Elapidae > Notechis > Notechis scutatus. The sequence goes on from NC_142009.1 coordinate 8,542,917, forward strand.
CCCTACGCATGTCTGTCCTCTTATCCAGTTGTCACAGCTGCAGCCCATGAAGAGGATCAAGGCCCTCTCCTCCTGAGTAGACCATGTCTCTCCCTTATCCTCTCCTCCCTGTGTGCTCTAGGATGGAGGGGATGGGCCTGGGTCCTCCTCTAACTGCCCAGCCGGCCTCTGCCCTTCCCCAGCCTCCTCCACAAACCCCGGAGCCACACTTCCATTCCCTGTCGGCTGTTCCTCCTCTGACTCAGAGCCAGTCTCCACCAGGGGCATGACACAGTGTTAAGCAATAGCAATAGCACTTAGACTTATATACTGCTTTACAGTGCTTTACAGCCCTCTCTAAGCGGTTTACAGAGTCAGCCTATTGCCCCCAACAATTTAGGTCCTCGTTTTACCAACCTCGGAAGGATGCAAGGCTGAGTCAACCTTGAATCCGGTGAGATTGGAACTGCCAAATTGCAGTCAGTCGGCAATCAGCAGAAGTAGCCTGCAGTACTGCACTCTAACCACTGCGCCACCACGGCTCATTAGAATACAGTACGGCAGGCTAATTCTGTCGACTAACAGCAGTTCGATCCTCTCCAGGCTCAAGGTTGACTCAGCCTTCCATCCTTCCAAGACCAGTAAAACAAGGACCCAGATTGTTGGGGGCAAGATGCTGACTCTGTAAAATGGCTTAGATAGGGCTGTAAAGCCCTGTGAAGCGGTATATAAGTCTTAAGTGCTATTGTTATGCAAAAGAGACAATCCAGTAGCCAAAAAGGGAATTAAAAGACCCCAACAACCTCTCAACCAGCAATCAGCACCCAGATCAGCATAGATTTACTCCAAGGTTAACATCAGACCAACAATCAAGTAAACAATACCCCAATCATAAAACTGCCAAAGAAGCCAACAGCAAACAGCCCAGCCAAAGAATCTCTTAAGACCACCGTCACCAAAACTGACAGGGCAAGACACTAGAATATAAACTGAGAGCAAACCACGCTCCCCTTCTAGCACTGATGATGTTACCTAGTTGGGTCATGAAGCGTCTGCAAGAAAACAATCATGCTCAGAGAGCACCAGGGACTCTTAATAAACAAACAGTAAGTTCTTGTTATAACCCCATGCTCTAACCTAGAGTGCCCTCAGCATTGGGACTCCCAATTCCCATAATACTCCAAAACAATTCCCTGTAGTCCGACCACAATACAAAAGGCATTTCGGTTCCTTTTCATTAATTACAAGGTAGAATTGTGCTAAGATCTCTGGAGAGCTATCTTTTTCCGGGAGGTTTCCCCCTCCCCGCTTCCCACCTCTGTCCCTCATGACTCAGAGTTTGTCCTGGCAGCACTGCGGGGGCGGTGGGGAGGCCCTGGCCAGTGGCCAAAGCTACCTTCCCTTCCTAAAGTACAGTCCGGGGAGGTAAAGGAGGAGGAGGAAGAATAAAATGCAATAAAAAAAGCACAGCCAACAAGAAAGCGTGACTGTGTGACTCACTCTTCTATCCCTACCTTACATGAGAATTTTATTTTTTGCTCAGCCAGTTTAACCCCGGGGATGATGACTCCCAAATGTCTGTCCAAGAGTCACTCATGAGGTCACCACAACGTGTTTTGGGGCAAGCCTGGGACAAATTATTTGTTCCCTCTTGCTGAATATTCCAGATGTTTGACTTACAGAAAGGGTCGAGGGTGAAGGGGGGGGGAAGAGTCCTTCCAATGACCTGCTTCCTGATTTTCCGGCAAGAAAAATTGTAAAACAGGCCAAAACTCACTTAACAACTAGGTTGCTTAGCAATGTTGGACTCAATTGGGGTCGTAAGTCGAGGACTACCTGTATTTTCTCCAATAACACGAATAACCAGCGGAACGACTTGCCTCCAGAAATTGCGGAGGCGCCAACACTGTTTCTTTTTTTTTTTTTAAAAAAAGAAGAGATTGGACAGCCAGTTAGAACAACAGAGTTGGAAGGGACTTGGAGATCTTCTAGTCTAACCCAGGGTCCCCAACCGCCGGTCCGCGGACCGGTACCGGCGCGAACAAGCCTTACCGGGCGCTGGTTGCTGGCCGCCATCTTTTTGTAAAAAGCAATTTTTAAAAAGATGGCGGCGCCAGCTGCGCGGAACCGGCCGGCGCCAGCTGACGCCGGAACCGGGCGCGCGCGAAGGTTGGGGATCCCTGGTCAACCCCCTGCTCAGGCAGGAAACCCTACACCCAGGGGTGTCAAGCTCGATTTCATTGAAGGCCGCATCAGGATTGTATTTTACCTCGGAGGGCCAGAGTGGGCGTGGCCAGAGTGGGCGTGGTCAGCTCGACATCACTCGTGTCAGGGGTGCCTGTGGTGGCCCGAGCCCCCGGCCAGAGAAAACAGGCTCCTGAGCTCCGTTTTCGGCTGCAACGGCCTCCTGTAAGTAACCCTCTGCCAATGAAAACGGAGCTCAAGAGGGCTGTGTGCAGCCCACCCGAGTTCTGTTTTTGCTGGCAGAGGCATCGCAGGCCAGTCTTTCGCCGTTTCCAGGGTGGCCCTGCGGGCCAGATCGAATCACCCCGCGGGCCGGATCTGGCCCCCGGGCCTTGAGTTTGACCCCCCTGCCCTACACCATTTGAGACGAATGGTTATCTGATCTCTTCTTAAAAACCTCCCGGGATGGAGCATTGACAACTTCTGGAGGGAAGTCGTTCCACTGGTTAATTGTTCTGTCAGGAAATTTCTCCTTAGTTTTAGGTTGCTTCTCTCCTTGTTTAATTTCCATCCATTGTTTCTTGTCCTGCTTTCAGGGGCTTTGGGGAATAGGTTGACCCCCTCTTCTTTGTGGCAGCCCCTCAAATATCGGACCACTGCTCTCATGTCACTCCTAGTCCTTTTCATTAAACTAGACATACCCAATTCCAGCAACCGTCCTTTATATGTTTTAGCCTCGTTTGTCTGAATGCTCAAAGGTTTCCTGTTTGAGCAGGGGGTTGGACTAGAAGGCCTCTAAGGTCTCTTCCAACTCAGTTATTCTGTTAACTGGGGAGACACAGGTTGGAGGAAGATCTTCTGATGGAAACCTACATCACTCTATCACTCCCCTCAAGTCTCCACAAGAGATATGTACTTTTACTTCCATATTGTCTGAGATTTCCACTTTCCTGTCCAGGTAATCAGTGGAATGAACCCAAATTCTTTCTAGAAGATAGAAATCTGGCCCGATTTGGAGAAAACCCAATAGGAATCTTGAAACAAAGTCCTATTACTGTGAGGTCCTTGGTGCACTTCTACCTTGAGCTATAAATGTTCTCGTTGTGGTAATTAGTAATGAGTTCCATTATTAATAGAGTATTTGTAGCTCAGGGATGAACTGTGTGGGGTCCTTGGTGCTGTCTCAGCTTGGTTGTTTCCTTGGAGACATTTTATGACCCAATTAGGGAACACCATCAGTGCTCTGGCAAACCTCACTCCCTTCTAGCATTGATGATGCTACCTAGTTGGGACATGAAACGTTGGCAAGAAAATCATGAAGCTCAGAGAAAATCAAGGACCTCCTCCTCCCTTGCAAACCCCACTGTCTTCAAGGATCCCACAATCCTCCTCCTTCTCCTGTACTCTGTAAACCCTACTCCCTTCCTAGACTGATGATGTTGCCTAGTTGGGTTGTGAAATGTCAAAAAGAAAACCAAACCCAGAGAAGCATTCACAGTCCTCCTCTCCTCCTCCCTTCTTCTTCCTCCTCCTCCTCCTCCTCTTCTTCTCCTCCTCCTCCTCCTCCTCCTCCTCCTCCTCCTCCTTCCTTCTTCTTCTTCTCTTCTTCTCCTCTCCTCCTCCCTCCTCTCTTCTTCTTCCCTCCTCCTCTTCCCCTCTCTTCTTCTCCCCCTTCTCCTCCCCCTTCTTCTCTGCAAACCCCACTCCCTTTTAGCACTGATGATGTTGCCTAGCTGGGCCATGAAATGTCTATAAGATGCACTGATGATGGAACCCCACACTTTTGAGTCGTGGTGGCGCAGTGGTTAGAGTGCAGTACCACAGGCTATTCCTGTTGAGTGCCGGCTGGCTGCAATTAGGCAGTTCAAATCCCACCAGGCTCCAGGTCGACTCAGCCTTCCATCTTTCCAAGGTGGGTAAAAAGGGGACCCAGATCGTTGGGGGTAATAGAGGCTGACTCTGTAAACCGCTTAGAGAGGGCCGTAAAGGCACTGTGAACCGGTATATAAGTCTAGGTGCTATTGTTATTCTATTATTGTACTTAATGTTATCCCTGGATGGAAAACAGGAAGTTGACCTGCACTGCTCTCAACTTAAAAATGTGAAATTTGGAAAACCCAATTGCAAATCATTTTGACCCCTCAAGAGCAGACCCGGCCTAGGCCAGGCCGTCCTGGATCCCCAGGACACCAACATTACAAAAATAGGTTCCCATATGGCTTGGTGGGGAGTGGGGGAGAGAAAGGGCAGCTGCTGATCCAACAGCCGAAACCACAAGAAGGCTGGATAGGTGTGGAGTTCTGGTTTTATTTCATTCTATATTTGCTTGGCTTTTCTTGTGAGCAGTTCATGCATATCTAGCCATATATAGAAGAGATGATTCCACCAGACTGTCAATTATTTGGAAGCCTGCACTCACAAGCAAAAAAATCTCCACACCACAAGCCAGGCAAACACCTGGGCACAAACAGATCCCCCCTGATACCTCCAGCTCAAACACACCCCAACCAGGCACCCAGATGAAACCTAGCTTCCTAACAAATGATAGCCGTCCATTTACCCGGAGCCAAGCTGCACTAAAGGCCTCCAATAAAGGAACACAATGTTGCCAGCCAATCAAGATACACACAAAAAAAGCCACAAAACAGACAGAAGATATTAGAAACACCAATCAAGCAGAACACAGCAAACTCCAAGACCAATAAACACAGACCAAGACCCCCAACCAATCAGGATGAAGAAAAAACCATTCTGGCAAAGCAGTAGGCTAGCCCCAAATTTAAAACTGAAACGGCTGTGAAAGTCTGACTCACGGACGAACACAATACAGAAGCCTGATGATGGCAGATCAGGCTTCTGTCTTCAGCTCTGTGCTTCTCAGAGTGATGTGAGCTTGCAGCTGCTTCTTCCTTTTAACTGCTAGTGGGGTGTGACTTGATTGGGTGGGGGCTTGGCTGTGTTCTGATTGGGTGGGGGTGTGTTCTCATTGGTTGGGGTTTGGCTGTGTTCTGATTGGTTGGGGGTTGGCCATGTTCTGATTGGCTGGAGGTGTGTTCTGTTCAGGTGGGGGCTTGGTTGTGCTCAGGTTGGTCTTAGTTACTGGGGGATTTGAGCTGGTGAGCTGTGATCTTGCTGTTTGGCTTCGAGTTCGTGGTCGTGCTGCATCTTCATGGTGGGGGTCAGTTCGCTTCATGTATGGCTCAGAGGGGTTTGAAGTGGGTAGTGATGCAGCTGCAGTGCGGCTTCTGGTCTGTGGTCGTGTCTCATCTTCTGTGTGGGTGTGAGTCTGCTTTTTACGTGGAAGTGTGGTGGTGGCATCTTGTGTGGCCCTCGTGGGTGTGGGTCTGGTGTCATTCATCATGTTAGGTACTCGTCTGTTCATGAGGGCGGGTTTCCAAATGGCTGGTAAGCGGGAGGTGTCATCTCTTTTCTCATCTGCTGTGTGGGTGTGACACCTCCCGCTTACCAGCCATTTGGAAACCCGCCCTCATGAACAGACGAGTACCTAACATGATGAATGACACCAGATGTATTTGAGCAAGATCACAGCTCACCAGCTCAAATCCCCCAGTAACTAAGACCAACCTGAGCACAACCAAGCCCCCACCTGAACAGAACACACCTCCAGCCAATCAGAACATGGCCAACCCCCCAACCAATCAGAACACAGCCAAACCCCCAACCAATGAGAACACACCCCCACCCAATCAGAACACAGCCAAGCCCCCACCCAATCAAGTCACACCCCCACTAGCAGTTAAAAGGAAGAAGAAGCTGCAAGCTCACATCACTCTGAGAAGCACAGAGCTGAAGACAGAAGCCTGAAGATGATGAATGAGACTTCATCGAAACGTTGCCTAGATACTTCCAATCTTACGCGGGAGAAAACCCGAATAACCAAAGATCCACACACACACACACACACACATATATATATATATACCGTTTCTCCAACAATACGGCCTCCCCCAATAGGAAGTCCCAGCATGTTTTATAGGCATGAAATGAAATTAAGCCCCTCCCCCCAAATTAAGGCCTATATTAAAACATGCGAAATGGGGGGAGAATGGTGGGGGGCTTGCCATTAGGAAGTACTTTTGTTGCACACCCAGATATGGTGCTGCCTGCGTTGACCCCAATACGAAGTGCCCCACCAACGCCGAGGTCAACATCCAAGACGTCGCTGCCCGCCCAAAGATGCAAGGGGGGAATTAAGTCACCCCGAAAAGACAGCCTAGCCATTTTTTCGGGGCTCAAAAAAAAATAAGACCCGGCCTTATTATATGAGAAACACGGTCCTAATTTCTGCTCTGTGAAACAAGTCTGGTTATGTCTTTCTTCTGCACTATATATGTATTCGTGTTTGTCAATGGTGGGATGCTGCTGGTTTAACACCAGGCGCTTGTGCACAGCACTGAAAATGGGGCATTTACAAGCTCAGCTGCTTACCTTCCAAGTCAGCAATGGTAAGTAGAAAAGGGTGGTGGGTGGTGGGTGGGTGGGAATCAGCAGTGCCATGCAATTGAGATGAGCTACAAAGCAGGAAACAAAGGACAGGATAGGGTGGGGCCAGGTGGGCGGGGCCAGCTGATCATCGGAGTGACTGGTTTGCCCAAACCGGCAGCATCCCACCATTGAAGTCTGTGCCTTTTTAAATTGTAGACTTCCCAGTGCCATTGTATTGGCTTATAAATATGTTTTCTGAGGTTCTCGCGGGTATTTGTATGTGGATCTTTGGTTATTCGGGTTTTCTCCCGCGTAAGACTGGATCTTCCAATCTTACGCGGGAGAAAACCCGAATAACCAAAGATCCACTTATAAATATAATGTATATACGGATATACAGGTGTGTGTGTGTGTGTGTGTGTGTGTGTGTGTGTGTGTGTGTATAATTTATCAAATTTATGATCAAATTTATTTGCTATTCATCTCATGGTATGATTAATGTACAGGTAGTCCTCGATTTACAACAGTTCCTTTCGAAGTCACAACAAGCACTGAAAAAAGTGACTTCTGACCTTTTTCACACTTACAACTGTTGCAGCATCCCCCATGGTCACGGGGATGCAAAATTCAGATTTTTTTGGGGGGGGGGGGGATTGACTCGTATTTATTGTGATTGCAGAGTCCCGGGGTCATGCGATCAAACCTTTGGCAAACCTTCACACAAGCAAAATCGTTGGGAAACCAGATTCGCTTCACGACAGCAGTGATCCGTGGACTTGAACTCCCATCATTCCCCAGCCAGCATGGGTGGCTGACGGATTCTGGAAGTTGAAGCCCATGCATCTTTGCTCAAGTGGAGAAAAGATGCTGCAAATGCTTGGGCTGCTAAACCACCCTAACCCCTCCTAACAACAGTGGAGCTGAAGGAGAACTTTTCAACCAATCCACCCATGGGACAGAAGTTGCCTTCGGAAGTTGTGGGAGCTTCACCACTGGAGGCTTTCAAGAAGAGACTGGACGGACATCGGTCAGAAATGGTGTAGGGTCTCCTGCTTGGGCTAGATGATCTATAACCGTGGTGGAATCTATAACCGGAAGTGGCACGCGGAGCCATTACTGCCGGTATGCGAGCACTCGCCCAGAAAAGGTCTACTGCGCATGCGTGCGCGCCGCCCGCCGGACAGCTGATTGTCGTGTATCTGGCGCACATGTGCAGGGATGTGGTGGTGCACAGGAGACACTCGCGCATGCACAGAAGCATATGGCGCACATGGGGGTAGCACGAGCATGTGCAGAAGTGCGCAGTGCGATTGGCGCATGCATGTGCAGAAGCGTGGGTCACACAGTTTGGATGCGCATGCGCAGGAGGCATGGGGGCTAGCGCGCATTGCCTTCTGGGTGGCAAGCGTGTGTGGAATTATCGGCATGGGAGCCCAAAAGGTTAGCCACCATTGCTCTATATTACAGGGGGTCTCCAACCTTGGCAACTTTAAGACTTGTGGACTTCAACTCCCAGAATTCTTCAGACAGCTTTGCTGGCTGAGGAATTCTGGGAGTTGAAGTCCACAAGTCTTAAAGTTGCCAAGGTTGGAGACCCCATAAGGTCCCTTCCAACTCTGTTAATCTGTTAGTTATAGGATAGCTGAAGAAGCTACTGAAAATAAGTCTGAAAAAAAAAAGTCTTGTTATTTATCACAGGGGTCGCCAACCTTTTGGACCTCAGGGACCACCAAACTCATAATTTTAAATCCTGCAGGCCACTAATATGAATTGTGACTGACGGTGGCTTGCTGATGTTGGTGGGAAAGTCGGTCCCATATTCCAGAGCTGCAGTAGTCACAGGACTGGCCCTTTGGTCATCCTGGAGCAGCTCCTCCAGTCCATGGCAGGCCGGTGCACCCGGGTGGAGGAGCAGCTCCTCCAGGATGACCAAAGGGCCAGTCCTGTGACTACTGTAACTCTGAAATATGGGATCGACTTCCCCACCAATGTCAGCAAGCCACCTCGGGCCGATTTCCCTCCCCCACCGTTGGTCTTACCTTCCAGTTCCAGCTCACGTGGCTCTACTCAAGGTAAGATTTGCACTTGGCTGAAGGGTGGGGGCCAGTGGGTAGGCGGGCCATGTGGGCAGTGCAGCCTTGTGTTCCTGTGCAGCCTGGATTAATTGCTTTGGGGGGGGGAGTGCTTTGGGGGGGGACATTTCTCCATGGACCACCAAATTTTTTTTCGCGGACTACCAGTGGCCCCCGGCCCACTGGTTGGCGACTACTGATTTATCAGAGTAACAGAGTTGAATTTTGGAGGGTTCTTCTACTCCAATCCCCTGCACAAGCAGGAGACCCTATAGCACCCTATAGACAAGTGGCTGTCCAACTCTTTTTAAACACCTCCAGTGATGGAGCACACAGATCTTCTGGAGGCAAGTTGCTCTACTGAGCCATTGTTCTGACTGCCAGGAAATTTCTCCTTAGTTCTAGTTTGGTTCCCTTTTTAACAAGCTTCCACCCATCGCTTCTTGTCCTGCCCTCAGGTGCTTTGGAGAATACACTAATCTCCCCTTCTTTGTGGCAGCCCCTCAAATATTGGAACACTGCTATCATGTCACCCCTAGTCCTTCTTTTCGCTAGACTAGACAAACCCAATGAAATGAGGAAGTGATAAGCCACCTGGGAAAGCCAAGGGAAATAATTAAAACCATTAAAAAAAGCAAAAGTTAGAATATTTTGAACATGTGATATGACACCCGGAAAAATACACCATACTTCACTTAATTCTCCGGGGAAAGATGGAAGGCAAACGAGGTCCAGGCAGAAGAAGAACATCTAAGGGATGTCAAGCCTGGTATTGACCTATGCGTAGCCATTTTAGTTAGGCTTAATATATATTCTTTTTCTTACTTTCTCTTTGGCAGTCATGGGGGAAGGGTTTCGGGCTTGCCACATTCGTAAGGGGGGAAGGAGTGGAGATAGAGTGAGTTGTTTAGGCTAGGTGATTCTTCTTCCCGTGGGAAAACGAGCTGTCCGTGCTTGGTCCCCTTGAGACGAAGATTTATGACGTCAATGTTGAATTACTTCTACTGGAGAATGTGACTTTTGGGGGTTGTTTCTAACTTCTAATATTGTGGGGTAATTCCTGGTTGTATCAGATCCGGAATTACCGTGGACTTTTGTCAATTTGATGCTTTCGTAAATAAAAGAAATTGTCTTGGAAAATGGACTTTGTGCTTTTCTTTTAAAAATGGATTTCATCACTTGGAAACCTGACAACAGACCATTTGGGCAAAACTCAGCAGTCATGCGGTTGTTGATCAAAATAGGATCGCCAACAGGATCGCCAACGCCCGATGGTGGATACGACACAAGAAGAAGAAGAAATACCCAATTCCTGCCACTGTTCTTTGTATGTTTTAGGTTCCGTCCCCTTGTCCATCTTTGTTGTTTTTCTCTGCAACTCTTTTCAGAGTCTCGACCTCTTTTTAAAATGAATTTGCCTAACGGAAGAATTACTCATGCTACGGCTGACATATCAAATTGGATTCCTGAGTTGAGTTAGGGCACCTTAGCCTTCCCACCCTGGCAGATCTGCAGGTTTCATATCGCGGAATTATCAACCAGAGCCAGACTGGCTGGAGAATTCTGGAAACTGAAGTCCACCCCATGTAAAAACACACAGTTTAGGAGACACTGGTGCCCATTCAAAAGCCCTTGGCATTAAATCATCTCTGAATGAATTTCTATCCACCCACACCAATAGCCGGTTACAGATTAACCTACCCTGAAGAAATTACAATCTGAACTCAAATGAGGAAGGAACTGCAGTGATGGATCTAGCAAGGGCAGCTGTCTCAAATTTTAAAGTCGATTTCCTGGAGAAATTAGTAGCAAAAAAAAAAAAATAATCAAAAAAAAAGTGAAAGGGGAGAGATTCGATCTGGATTTTGAAAGAGAAAAGGTTGCAAAGGGTTCAAGGAGATTCTGATCTCACGCACGGCAAGGGTGAAAGCTTTTAAGATGAATCCATGACTCAGTATAATTTAAACATTTAGAGCCCACCTCTTCTAATGACTCACAACTAAATAACACAACACTTCGAAGGACAAATATGGGCAGGGGAGCAGAGAGGCCCTTTCTCACAGCTACTCCCTGGGATGATGGTTCTGAAAATGGCAAGCAAGCATCAAGCTTATGGGACAATCTTTATGGGTTTAAGATCACCTCGGATGGTGCCCATCACCAGTTCTCAAACCAGCCAACTGCATTGGGTCAAGACGTTGTTGTTGTTTTTTTTGTCAATTTCCAAAATTTTGTTAATACCACTTTACAAAGCCTGGGTAAGGCCACACTCGGAATACTGCATCCAGTCTTGGTCCCCACGCGTGCAGAGAAGAGCAACAAAGAGGATTAGGAGACTTGGAGGCTAACACATATGAAGAACGGTTGCTGGAACTGGATATACCCACTTTATTGAAGATAAGGACTAGGGCTGACATGATATAGCAGAGTTCCACTATCTCAGAGGCTGCCACAAAGAAGAGCGCCAGAAGGATAAGAAGCAACAGATGGAAACTAATCAAGGAGAGAAGCAACTTAGAACTAAGGAGAAATTTCCTGACAGTTAAAGCAATTCATCAGTGGAACAGCTTGCCTGGATGTGAATGCTCCAACACTGGGAGTTTTTAAGATGATGTTGGACAACCAACTGTCTGAAGTGGTGCAGGGTTTCCTGCCTAGGCAGGGGGTTGGACTAGAAGACCTCCAAGGTCCCTTCCAACTCTGCTATTCTATTCTATTCTATTCTATTCTATTCTAATTCTAATTCTAATCCTAATCCTAATCCTAATCCTAATTCTGAATCTCCTCCCATTTAACCTGAATGGATGACCAGCAGTTCTAAAGTTTTGGGACAGCGAGGAAAGGGAAAAAAGCAATCCACATTTCTCCCTAACTTCACTAATTTTAAATACAGGCAGGCCTCTACTTATGGACCACAATTGAAACCAAAATGTCTGTGGGTAAGCTAGGTCATTGTTAAGAGAATCAGTTAAAGTTAGTAACGTGGTTGCTTAGTGTATCTGGCTTCCCATTCGTTTAGTGACTGTCCAAACAGACAACACTGAAACACCGCATGTATGAGGGCAACGACCGTCATTGGCAATTGTTTTGACAGATTTCTGTTCTAACTGGCCTGCGGAACAGCATCATGGGAAAATTTATTTATTTCCTGGTTTGGTTTATGTAGCTACCCACCTCATCTGCATGACTGTGGATCATGTTTCCAATGATTTAAAATTAAAAAAAACAAAAACCTTAAAAAAATGCTTGAAGGACAACCATTTCGTGACGGTCTGAAGTTACCATGGCACTGAAAAAAAGTGACTTAAGACCGATTTCTCACATGGACGACTGTGGCATTCCCCACAGTCACATGATCAAAATTCAGACACTTGGCAACTGGCATGTACTTATGTCAGTTGCATTGCCCTAGGGTCACGTGATTATCCTTTGCAACCTTCTAAACAAGCAAAGTCACCGGAGAAGCCAGATCCACTTAACAACCATGTTCCTAGCTTAACAACTGCAGTGATTCCCTTAATCACTGGAGGAAGGAAGGTCATAAAATGGGGCAAAACTCACTTAACGAATATCTCATTTAGCAACAGGAATTTTGAGCTCAGCTGTGGTCATGAGTCGGGGACTATCTATAACTGTGTTGCATTTTTTTTTGCAAGAATATCAACGTGATTTGCTGGGGCTTTCTTCTGAGATTTTATAACTTTCTAGTCTGCCATATAATTATCGTACTTCAGACACATGATGTGAGGTCTTTGCTCTTCAGGCAAGTTCATCTTGTTAGGAAACATGGAAGGGAGAAGAGGATGACCAACTACAAGGTGGATGGACTTACCGTAATGTCAACCCTGAAGCTGACCTGACGGAGGCCATTTTGAGGCTTCAGGGCTGCCACAACTGGAGCTAAGGGATGGACGGGGGTGTAGAGATACCTGGGGTATATAGTCCAAACAAAATACTTTCTCTTGGGAACCAAGAACACCTCAGCAGGTGCTTGGGGAGGGGACTGAGGTCACCTAGCAACTGGACTGTATCCTGATTGGACCATGTGACTGAAGGTTTTGAGAAAGTGACAAACTTTTACTTTTGATTAGGTGAAAACCGCGGGAACGTTTAGAGTCGGTTTTCACCAGTTCTGTGCCAATATGGCATATCCAATAAAGCTATTCTTTGAGGACTCTATCTGCCTCAGAGTTTTGCTTGCTGTGGATATGTTACTTGGAACCCTGACACCTAGTTTCAGTGATGATAGATGAACTGTTGGAAAACCTGAAGGGTCTGGTTGTGGGCAGATGGTCAAAATCTTTGTGTTTGTTAAGAATCAATGTCTATAATAAATCTGGTCTATCTTCCTTTGGAATCACCTGGTGGTCTCCCTTTCAAGCCCTAACCAACCAAATTCAACCTCACTAAACTTTTCAAGCTGTGGTAAGGTTGGTGTGGTGCTGCCACCTAGTGGAGGGTTTGAAATCTGATTCGGCCTTACGGAGAACAGCCATCTCTCGAGTTTCCTAAATCTTCATCCCTATTCTCATTCCCCTAAAATACAGCAGTGTCCCCCAACCTTTTGCATTTTACACACACACACACACACACTGAGAGAGTGGTGGGCTGCTGCCGGTTTGTACAATCACCTTGGCCCGCCCGCCCACCCTTCCGCCCTATCCTGTCTTACATTTCCTTCTTTTCCAGTTCAGCTGATTCGCGCGGCAAAGTGTATTAGCGCACCTCAGCTGTTCTACTCACTGGGGAAGGCTATAGAAGGTGAGCTGGAGAGGTTCAAATTGGTGTTTATTGAATGCTGCGTGCGCATTCAATACGTGAAGCGTGCGCTCACAGAACCGGTTTAACAACTGGTTGCAGCCCGCCACTGCACACACACACACACACACACACACACAGCACCCTCTGATACAGAGCCTCTGATTAAGGACTGAAAGCGGCTGGTGATAAGCAGTCAGCTTAATGTCACTGCAAATTGTGTATATCTGTTCTGACCAAGGCTTCCCGAGACCGTAATTAAGCACACGCTTACTTAAAACAACTCTTGTTTTATTTCAAAGCTGGGAATTATGTTCATTCCCAGCCAGTAATGAGTCCCAAACAGTCCCTCGAGATAAGCACCCACCTTTCTCTCCTTTGAATTGCTGCCAACAACTAGAGTGCAAAATGAACTATAAAAAAAAACAACCGAAGTACAAAGTCCCCACAGAGCTTCAAGGATTAATCCGAACAGAATGAATGACTTTGCTTCCTGCAAAGGTTTCTTCACCTTTGCCTGTCCTTTATACCTTATGGGAGGGGGAAATCACCTCCAAGCCTTACTCCTGAGTCGCCTCTTTTCTCTCAGCTGCTCTTGCCTTCTAGCAGCTCTGCACATCAGCATACTGGGAACAGGCTCCCTTTGTTCCTCAGCCTCGCTGCTGCCAGACTCCGGAGGCTCTGGAGGCAGCACCCCACTCCCAGATGATCTTGGCCCCATCCCTGCATCGGATGCAGGACCTTCATCCAAGTCCTCTCCAGACTCCCAGACTGGTCCCCATTCTTCCCCACTGTCCAATTCTGCTGCCGTCTGCACAGGCTGCCGGCGAACCACAACAATACCTTGATTTACCACCGTTTGTTTAGTGACTGTTCAAAGTTGCAACAAAAAGTGACACACTCACGACAAATGCAGCATCCCCACAGTATGTGTGATCAAAATTCAGACGCTTGGCAATTTGACTCATATTTATGATGGCTGCAATGTCCTGGGGGTGTGTGTCACATGATCCCCTTTTGACAAGCAAAGTCAATGAGGAAGCCAGATTTTACGACCTTTCTTCTTAACGGTTCGTTAAGTGAATCACTACAGTTGTTAAGCCAGTAACACAGTTATTAAAACTGTGTTACTGGCTTAACAACTGCAGTGATTCACTTAACGAACCGTTAAGAAGAAAGGTCGTAAAATGGGGCAAACACACCTGACTCACTTAGCAACAGAAATTTTAGGTTCACTTGTGGTTGTAAGTTGAGGACTAGCCGTAGTTGGTAACTGCAGAGACAAAAGCTGCCAAGAAAGGAAAGGATGGGATGCTTTGTGGATGATGAGAAATCTCTTAGAAATCTTGCTAGCAACACCTTTGATAACTTGGAAGCCAAAAATTTGGGAGCCACCAATTTGAATGAACACCCTCAGGAAATCTAGATTAGGATGGAATGTGATCTGTTGGCAACCTGGGTGGGTGGAGAGTTCATTAAGACATCAAAAAGGAATCATTCATAATTAAAATTTTCTCCTCCCCCTCACTTCTCATTTCTGCAGATGAATTTTCATCTTGGCAATGTGGAAACATACCTGTTGTTTGAGCTGAGGAACCATGTATAAATGTGTGGAGTATGGGCTCCTTGGTGCTCTCTGAATTTGGTTGTTTTCATGCAGACGTTTTGCTACCCAACTAGGTAACACCATCAGTGCCAGAAGGGAGTGAGGATGTGGTTTGTTTTTATATACAGGTGGTTTGTCCTGTACAGCAGGAACTACCATCTCAGACAAACAACCCAACAACAACCTAATCAAATAACCACCAAGAACACTCCCACCAACACCGACAGGCAAGCCACTTGTATATAAACAGTGAGCGAACACCACTCCCTTCCAGTACTGATAATGTTACCTAGTTGGGTAACGAAATGTCTGCAAGAAAATAAGCACCAAGGATGCATAGTTCAACTCTGAGCTACCAATATTCTCTTCTATTGCATGGAGTCTTCGTGTTCTTTTTAAAAACTGAAATAGGTTAAAGGTTTTAGGAGGTTAATATTGACCCTCCCATAAGATCCTTTGTTCTGGCAGTGTTGTGAGAGGAACGTTAAATCTTCAGCTAAATATTTGATGGCGTGCCATCAGGTTGATGCCAATTCTTAATGTCAATCTATTGATCAGAATAGAGCTGGAAGGGTGACATAATTATTATTTTTTTAGAATGATTCTGCCCCCAACCCTTTCTTATCTTCCAGAGCTGGCTGGAGAACTCTCGGAATTGAAATCCACCCATGTTAAAGCTGCATGGGTGGAGAAACACTACAGAAGAGTAACATTGCTATTATATTTCGAGTTCATCTTGCGAAATATGGCGGTATATAAGCCTAAATGCTATTGCTATGCTAAATAAACCAAGCCTATACAGCGGGGGTCTTCAAACTTGGCAAGTTTAAGACTTGTGGACTTCAACTCCCAGAATTCCTGAGCTAACATGACTGGAGGAGGAATTCTGGGAGTTGAAGTCCACAAGTCTTAAAGCTGTCAAGTTTGAAGGCCTCTGCAGTATACAGTATTCTTCAAAAACCATGGACTAAGTTAGAGGGTTAAGTTAAGGGTTGAGTTAGAGGGTTAAGTTAGACTAAGTTAGACTAGGCATACTAAAAAGTAGAGACATCACCCTGCCAGCAAAAGTGCGTATAGGTTTCCCCAGTTGCAATGTATGACCATAAGGAAGGCTGAGCGTCAAAGAACGGAGGCCTTTGAACTCTGGTGCTGAAGAAGACTCCCTTGGCGAGTCCCTTGGACTGCAAGGCCAACCAACCGGTCAGTCCTAGAGAGGAGATCAACCCTGACTGCCCTTTAGAAGGCCAGATCCTGAAGATGAAACTCAAAGACTTTGGCCACCTCATGAGAAGGAAGGACTCCCTGGAGAAGAACCTAACACTGGGAACGATTGAGGGCAATAGAAGAAGAAGGGGATGGCAGAGAAGGAGGAGGCTGGCTGGAGTCGCTGAAGCAGTAGGTGTGACCTTAAATGGACTCTGGAGGATGGTAGAGGACAGGAAGGCCTGGAGGAACAGTGTCCATGGGGTTGCGATGGGTCGGACACGACTTCGCAACTAACAACAACAAAGTTAGAGGGATTATCAAAACACTAAATAGCCAAGAAGAGCAACATTAGCAGGTTCTCTCTAGGGCGAGACAAAATAATGGTTTCTAGCAGGACATTTGTGATGTCATAAATGGTAGCAAGTTGAATGTGATTTATTATTGCTCTATATTAGCAGTGACGGATGCTGGCAAGATTTTCTGCCCTGGGTGCCAGAATAGCTCAGCCAGACAGGGTGCTAGGCTGAATTTGGGAGGCTGGGGTTCCTGCCCAAGGCAGAACCGTGTCTTAAACTAGCCCGGTATATTAATTACTCATAAATACATAACCAATGAAAACCAGCAGACCTTTGACCAGGTGTGGTATGCCAATTAAAGTGCACACCTATCTGTTGTCCAGGCTAATTTTCATTCTGATGACAATTACTAATAACGAACTTCGACTGTAATTGAAGAATAAGTTATGACTGTGTAAAATACATAACCAATGAAAACCAGCAGACCTTTGACCAGGTGTGGTGTGCCAATTAAAGTGCACACCTATCTGTTCTCAAGGCCAATTTTCATTCTGATGAAAATTACTAATAACGAACTTCGACTGTAATTGAAGAACAAGTTATGACTGCATTATGACTGTTTGCAAGTATTACACAGGTTGAGTCTTGGGTGCTTTTTCCAGGTTCAAGATGGCATTCAACTACAGGCAGTCCTCGACTTACAATGCTTCGTTTAGTGACCATCGCAACGGCACTGGGAAAAAAAAAGACTTACAGCCGTTTTTCATATTTACAACGATCGCAGCATTCCCCTTCCTTCCCATGATCACCTGATCAAAACTGAGATGTTTTGCAATTGACTCATATTTATGATGTGTCCTGGGGTCGTGTGATCCCTTTTTGTGAACCACTGACAAGCAAATTCAATGGAGAAGCCAGACTCACTTAAGAAAAAAATTTAAGCCTGTGACATTTCAATTCTCTTGACACTTGTGGATAAAAATCCAAGATTCTCTGTTAATCCCTTTCCGTTCAAACTGAGGTTAATTAAACAAGTTTGATCTGTCAATCAAGTCTGCAATCACTAGTAATTTCTTTTCTTTTATTGTACAGGTTGTCCTCGACTTACAAAAGCTCATTTAGTGACCTTTCGAAGTTATAACGGCACCGATGAAAATGACTTACGACCATTTTCACACTTACGATCGTTGCAACATCCCCACGGTCATGTGATCAAAATTGGGACGTTTGGCAACTGGCTCATAATTATGATGGTTGCAGTGTCCTGGGGTCATGTGATCCCCCTTTTGTGACCTTCTGAAAAGCAAAGTCAACGGGGAAGACAGGTTCACTTAGCAATGGCGTTACTAACTGAACAACTGCAGCGATTCACTGAACAAGAAAAAGTCATGAAATGGCAAGAAAGATCGTAAATGGGACAAAACTCACTTAACAACTTTCTTTCTTTGCAAAAGTAATTTTGGGCTCAATAGTATGTCAAGAAATACATACATACATACATACATACATACATACATACATACATACATCAACAGTATATTTCTCTCTCTCTCTCTTTCTCTCTCTCTCTCTCTTTCTCTCTCTCCCTATCTATCTCTATCTCTCTATCTATAAAAAAATAATTCTGAGCACCTTACAATATCTATCTATCTATCTATCTATCTATCTATCTATCTATCTATCTATCTATCTATCTATCTATCTATCTATCTATCTAAATATCTAAATATCTAAATATCTAAATATCTAAATATCTAAATATCTCTGTCTCTATCTCTATATATCTATTTTTTTAATAAAAAAATAACTCTGGGCATCTTACAATATAGATATTGTAAGATGCCCAGAGTTACTGTGTGGCCAGATGGGAGACTAATAACTTTCACCAACAAATAAATATAAAAACATAGACATGATAATGAAAGTCGACCCTATCAGCTATTGAAAAAGCTGGAGACCCACCCCTTTAAATATAAACTCTCTCTCAGATTTCCTCTTCTGGAAATGTGAAGTTTTCTTTCGGTAATGCAGGATGTTTAATAAGTAATTTGGTTTAAGTCTCAGAGATAGGGAAATGTGTCATTCCATGTCTGGGGAGGTGATCCGAGAGCCATTTTCTCATGGGAAACGGCCTCGCTCACCTCACCACAAGAGACGACTCATCCTCCACTCTATTCAGCCTTGCTCAAAAACTCCCCGAGACTTGGTGACACCACCTTTTATATCTAGGCCAAGGCAGAAGTCAACCCAAAGACACCTGCAGTGGAGGCACATCTGCAACAAGACCAGGCAGGATTGAACCCTGGGACTCCCTAAGTGAGAGGTCTCCAAACTTGGCAACTTTAAGACTTCACCTCCCAGAATTCTCCAGCCAGCAGAATGCAACTGGCTCATATTTATGACGGTCCCATTGTCCTGGGGGTCACGTGATTTGCTTTTGTGACCTTCTGACAAGCAAAAATCAATTGGGGGGGGGAAGCCAGACTCACTTAACAACCGTGTTCCTAACTTAACAACTGCAGTGATTCACTTAACAACTGTGGCCAAAAAAGGTTGTAAAATGGGGCAAAACCTACTTAATCTTTATCTTGCTTAACGACATAAATGTTGGGCTTAACTGCAGTTGTAATTCATAAGACTCTCTTGATGAACACTTTCCAAATGTTAGAAAGAAAAATGCACGTTGAATCAAACCTTTTGAGAATGCTCAAAGCAACTTTGATTCAGAGGGGATGACAAATTTGCATCTCTCTCCCTCTCTCTCTCTCTTTTTCTCTGGAAGCCGGTGTGAAAGGGCCAAAATAGCCAGATTAGTAGCAACTCCGAGAACAGGGACCCCATAGACAATAAGTCACTGCCACAGACTGGACGGAAGTGATTTTTCAAGTTGCCCCTGGTCAGCCAAGCATTCCAGGAAGCGCTGAGTTCATTATGAATAGAATGAAGACCAAAGAGAGGAAGTCGCTGGAAAAAATCACGAAGGAAGTCCATGAGACAAAACAATTCTCCCATTCTCTCTTACTTACACACACACACACACACACACACACAGTTAGAGAAAGAGTGAAAAAGAAAGACAGAGTTAGAGAGAAAGAGACTGAGAGGGTTAGAGAGTTAAAGAGACAGTGAGTGAGAGACAGAGTTAAAGACAGAGAGAAAGAGATAGAAAGAGAGAAAGTGTGTGTGAGAATGAGAGTGAGAGAGTGAAAGAGAAAGAGAGACAGAAAAAAAGAGAGAGAAAGAATTAGAGAGAGAGTTAGAGAGAGTGTGTGTGAGAATGAGAGTGAGAGAGTGAGAGTTAAAGAGACAGAATGAGTGAGAGAAAGAGTTAGAGAGAAAGAATAAGAGAAAGAGAATTTTAGAGAGTGAGAGGGTTAGAGAGAATTAGAAAGAAAGAGAGAGTTGGAGAGTTAGAGAGAGTGAGAGAGAGACAGAGTTAAAGATAGAGAAAAACAGTTAGAGTGAGAGATGAAGTGAGAGAAACAGGAAACCAGTCCGTGCAAATGGGATGCAGGCAGCCAGCACACAAAACCATGACCCCTCTGGTCTGCGGAAAAACCTTTCGCCACGGAACCAATCCCAATAGATAGATAGTTTGAGGGCCACTGTTCCTAGTCCAGCGCCCTGCTCAAGCAGGAGACCCTATATACCTTTTCAGACAGGTGAGTGTCCAGATTCTTCTTAAAAACCTCCAGTGTTGGAGTACCCACAATTTCTGGAGGCAAGTCACTCCACTGGTTAATTATACAGCACTCACTGTTAGGAAGTTTCACTGTTAGGAAGTTCTACGGGCATATTGGTAAAAATAAAAAAAAATAAAATGGGGGTGGGGGGGGACGACAAACCAGGCACTGTTTGAAGACTTTTAAATATCATGTTCTGGATCTTCTCGTTTATTTTCTCTCTCCATTTTTCCAAATTTGACCTTGATTAGACTCCAGGAGCAAAAAAAACAACAAAAAAAACCCTTCAGTTTTAACCCCAGCCATTTTTTTTTTGCAAGAGGAGGAGGAGGAGGAGAAGGAAGAAGGAAGAAGAAGAAGAGGAGGAGGAGGAGAAAGAGAAGGAGGAGGAGAAGGAAGGCAAACAGAGTTCAGGGCAAGAAAAAAACCTCGTCAGCAAGCAGGAAATACAATATCAAGTTCTGTTCCAAGCAGAATCAAATTTGCTATTTTTAGCTAATTTTGACAAGCAGGGCTGGAAAATATCTTGGCAAGCCCATGGTGAACTGGATGAGCCCAGTTTGGTTCCAGTTCAGCATCAAATGGGTGAGAGGTGATTGCGTGAGTCATCACCCTTGGTGAAGAACCGAACCGTATGACACGATGGGAACGCAGGTAGTCCTTGACTTACAACAAGTTACAACAGTTTGTTTAGTGACTGTTCGAAATTACAACAGCACTTTAAAAAGTGTTCCCTGACCCAAACCTTGTTCCAAGGAAACAAACACCAAACAGAGATAAAAGCAGAACCTTTTTAGTGCTTCTCTGCAAATTCCGTTATGAGCCTTGCCAAGGTTGTGCAAGGCTGCCAAGAACACTAGATTAAGTTGCCAAGAAATATTCCAAACAAAAAGTCTTCAAACACAAACCAAGATAGTCTGAACTTCGACAAGGCTTGAAGTGCAAGAATTTCTTTGCTTCCTGTAAAGAATCCAACCTCTGAGGGCTGACTTTTATCCCTTAAGGGAAGGGCCATCACCTTGCAGCCTTACTCCTTTGCTGCTGCAGCTGCTCTTTCCTTCGAGCAGCCCTGTGTGCACGCGCACTTGGCACAGGCTCCTCGGGGTCCTCTTCCTCACTGCTGCCAGCCTCCACAATCTCCAAAGGCAGCATTCCACTCCCTGATGGTCCTGACCCCATCCCTGCATCACACGCAGGCCCCTCATCCGAATCCTCGCTCTCCGAGACCTCAGCCGTCCACACCTGCTGCCGGCGAACCACAACAAAAAGTGACCCATGACTGGTTTTCACACTTACGACCATTTTAGCATCCCCGTGATCAAAACTAGACACTTGGCAACCAACTCGCATTTATGATGGTTGCAGTGTCCCCGGGGGGAGTTAGGCGGTCCCCTTTTGCGACCTTCTGACAAGCAAAGTCAACGGGGGAGCCTGATTCACTTAACCGTGTCGCTAACTTAATCGCTGCAGTGATTCACTTAACAACTGTGTCAAGAAAGGTCGTAAAATTACAGGAGTCCTCGACTTACGACCAGTCGCTTAGTGACTGTTCAGAGTACAGCAGACCTCCCCAAGGCTACTAATGATACGGATTTGTATTTCCAGCACACTCCTCACTCCGTTGCAGTCATGTGGCCGCATTTTGGCCCCTCGGTGACCAGATTGTATTTACAGCTTTTCGCAGCTTTCCATGGTCATGACTACAATTTTATTTATTTATTAAATTTATATAGGCCGCCCATCTTACTATCAAGTGACTTTGGGCAACTTAAAGGTAAAGGTTCCCCTTGCGCATCCATGCTAGTCGTTTCCGTCTCGAGAGGGTGGTGCTCATCTCATTACAAAGCCGAAGAGCCAGCGCTGTCCGAAGACGTCTCCTTGGTCATGTGGTCGGCATGACTAAATGCCAAAGCTGCACGGAACGCTCTTCCCTTCCCACCAAGGTGGTCCCTATTTTTCTACTTGCATTTGTTTAACGTGCTTTCGAACTGCTCGGTTGGCAGAAGCTGGGACAAGTAATGGGAGCTCACTCCATTACGCAGTGCTAGGGATTCGAACCACCAAACTGCCAACCTTTCTGATCGACAAGCTCAGCGTCTTAGCCTCTTGGGCGACTTACATCATGATAAACTGGACAATATAAAAAAACCTTTAGAACAATACATTCACAATGTTTTGGGTTTTTTTGCCCCCAAACTGGCATTTACTTCAGGTTTCTGGCAAAAGCTGCCACTGCAAACAATTGATTCACTTAATAGCTGTTGAGGTAATTCCCCGTTAGGAGAATGAGCGCATACAGGGAGACGTATTTGAGAGAAGTGTTTGAATAATACACACACAGCACACAGATACACTGTACAGTAAATGTAGGTTTTTACTTTCAGAAACGTTAAGCAAAGTTCAAACAAGCAGTCCAAAGTCATTCACAGGTTAAATCAGTCAGTTTTCAGTCCAGGGATAATCCAATAACAAAGTCCAGTGTCAAAAACAGTTCAGTATCAGACTTACATCAAATCCAGGAATAGCAGTCAATTAGGAGTAACGGCAAAACTCTCCAACAGAAGGAGACAGAGACTCACTCACTTCTGAGACTAAGACTAACACAACCCAGGTTTCTGGCTCCATCTTATGGCCGTTTGAGAAACCACACCCAATTACCATTTTTTCATTTTCTTAAAGATACAGTATTAAAATGTTTATCCTGGTTTATATATTTCCAACCCAAATAGCTGTTAGGTGATTTATATTCCTAACAATAGCATTTGCAGAATGACCACAGTGATTCGCTCAATGACCGCCACGATAAGGGTCATGCGATCGCACGCTTTATAACCGGCACAGAGTACTACAGGTAGTCCTGGACTGGCAACCAAAATAGATCCTAAAATGTTCACTGCTAAGCGAGATAGTGGTTCGGTGAGTCGTCTCCCATTTTATGACCTTGTTGCCATGGCTGTTAAACGAATCACTACAGTTGTTAAACGAATCATCAGGTCATTAAAGCAAGGATGGATCAATGAATGATCTTTAAGTCATTTCAACAAATTACCATTGGTAATTTCATCAATTGTGGCCTGAATCAGAATGTTCTGGGAGAAATCTTTAAGTCCGTTGCTTTATTTTTTATTTTTATTTGATCTGATTTGTCAATTGCTTACAAGATAATAGGTATAAGTATAAACATAGTTATGAATACATGGATACATATAAGAAAAATAAAAGAAACAATAGGACAGGGACGGTAGGCACGTTGGTGCACTTATGCACGCCCCCTACAGACCTCTTAGGAAAGGGGTGAGGTCAACAGTAGACAGTCTAAGGTTAAAGTTTTTGGGGTTTGGGGAAGAAACCACAGAGTCCAGGTAGAGTATTCCAGACATGGACCCCTCTGTTGTTGAAGTCATATTTCCTGCAGTCAAGTTTGGTGCTATTAATCATGATTTTGTATCTATTGTGCGCTCTTGTATTATTATGGTTGAAGCTGAAGTATTCATTGACAGGTAGGATATTACAATGTATGATTTTATATACTATACTTAGATCGGACAGAAGGCGGCATAGTTCTAGTTTTTCTAGGTCTAGAATTTCAAGTCTGGTGGCATAAGGTATTCTACAATGAGTAGAGGAGTGGAGAACTCTTCTTGTGAAATATTTCTGGACTTTCTCTACTGTGTTAATATCAGATACGTAATGTGGGTTCCAGACTGATGAGCTGTATTCAAGTATTGGTCTAGCAAATGTTTTGTATGCTCTAGTTAGTAGTGTGATATTATCAGAGAAAAAGCTACCTAGGATTAGGTTAACAACTCTTAATGCCTTTTTGGCTATGTAGTTACAGTGGGCTCTAGCACTTAGGTCATTAGAGATGAGTTCTCCAAGGTCTTTGACAGAGTTTGGATCATCAACAAGGTCTTCACTATTCAGCTTGTATTTTATTTTCTGATTTTTTTTTGTTGCCAGACAGAGCATTTATTTGTTGAGATTTGAAGTTGCCATTTGTTTGACCAATGTTTCAACGTTTCAGTTTTTCAAAGAAATGAAATGAAAATGTTTCAATGTCCCTGAGGAAATGGTTTGTGTGTGGTTACCTCAAACAAAAAACAAAAACAAAAAACACCTCACACCTTTTATCGAATTGGGGGTAATCTGCACACATTTGGGAAACGCAGCTCTATGGCCTCCAGTTTCTCTTCTGAAGAATCAGAAGAGGAAATCTAACTTCTGAGAAAGAAAGAGAGGGAAGGCCACAAACAGCTAAGCAGTCAGCTGGAAACAGGCAAACTTGCATATACCAGCTAACATTTAAAAGTGTTAGATTCTTTAAATGATTTTGGTTAAAAGCCATACTTTCTTTGGGGGCCTCACCTGGACAGTCAAATGCCTAAAGGTAAAGGCACAGGTTCCCTTTGCATATACATGCTAGTCGTTTCTAGCTCTAGCGGGGGGCGGTGCTCATCTCCATTACAAAGCCAAAGACCCAGCGCTGTCCAAAGACGTCTCCGTGGTCATGTGGCCAGCATGACCAAACGCCGAAGGTGCACAGAACGCTGTTACCTTCCAACCAAAGGGGTCCCTGTTTTTTCTACTTGCATTTTTTTATGTGCTTTCGAACGGCTAGGTTGGCAGAAGCTGGGACAAGTAACGGGAGCTGACTCCGTTACGCGGCGCCAGGGAGTCGAACCGCCGAACGGCCGACCTTTCTGATCAACAAGCTCAGCGTCTTAGCCACTGAGCCATAGCGTCCCTGTCAAATGCCTAGAGTGGTGTTTATCAACCATGGCAACTTGAATGCCCCATGTGGGCTGAGGCATTCTGGAAGTCCACGTATTTTCAAGTTGCCATGGTGTAGAAACAATGGTCTAGAGGAGGGGTCTCCACCCGTGGCAATTTTAAGCCTAGAGGACTTCAACTTCCAGAATTCTCCAGACAGCTTTTAAGCGAGTTTTTACAATCTTTCTTGCCACAGTTGTTAAGTGAATCATGGCAGTTGTTAAGTCAATCTCCATTAACTTTGCTTGTCGGAAGGACACTAAATGGGACGAGAGGACGCTGGGACCGTCAGAAATATAAATCAATTGCCAAGTTTGGTCATGTGACCATGGACATAATGCAACGGCCGTAAGTGTGAAAAATGGTCATTTTTTTTGAGTGCTGTTGTAATTTCGAATGGTCACTAACGAACTGTTGTAAGTTGAGGACTATCTATATTCTTGCTCAAAATCTGAACTGACTGCCTATGGTAAATCTGTGAAATGAAACACTGCAAACCCTTCCCCAGCATCAAAAATACACAGACGTGAGCTAACCCATTTCCTGACTTGCAGGAGCCAAAGAAGATAGAATAACAGAGTTGGAAGGGACCTTGGAGGTCTTCTAGTCCAACCCCCTGCTTGAGTAGGAAAACCTATACCATTTCAGACAAACGGCTGTCCAATCTATTCTTAAAAACTTCCAGTGTTGGAACACCCACAACTTCAGAGTTAACAGATAACAGATAATCAGAGTTGGAAGGAACATTGTAGGTCATCTAGTCCAACTTCCTGCCCAAGCGGGAGACCCTACACCATTTCTGATAAATGGCAGTCCAATCTCTTCTTGAAAGTCTCAAGTGATGGCGCTCCCACAACTTCCGAGGGCAACTTCTGTTCCATCGGTTGATTGTTCTCACTGTCAGGAAGTTTCTCTTTATTTCCAGGTTAAATCTCTCCTTGTTCAGTTTCCATCCATTATTCCTTGTCTGGCTACAAAAAATAGCTTGACCCCTTCCTCCCCGTGGCAGCCCCTCAAATATTGGAAGACCGCTATCATGTCTCCCCTGGTCCTTCTCTTTACTAGACTAGCCAAGCCCAGTTCCTTGTATGTTTTAGCCTCCAGTCCCCTAATCATCCTGGTTGCTCTTCTCTGTACTTCTTCTAGAGTCTCAACATCTTTTTTATAATGTGGGGAACAAAACTGGATGCAGTTTAGTCTAGGTGTGGTCTTACTAAGTCGTTAAGTTGTTCCACTGAATAATTGGAGATGTTCTCAATGTCAGGAAATTTCTCCTTATTCCCAGGTTGCTTCTGTCCTTGATTAGTTTCCATCCATTGCTTCTTGTCCTGGCCTCAGGTGCTTTGGAGAATAGCTTGACCCTCTTTTCTTGGTGGCAACCCACCAATATTGGAAAAATGCTATCATGTCACCATCCCTCTTTCTGTTCGTTAAACTAGACATACCAAGTTCCAAATCCACATGTACATGGAGGGGAAGAGAAACTCTAAGCACCTCATCTGAAGTAATAAAAGCAAGTTATAGAACTGGAACAATTACATTTCTATCAAATTCTGTACCTGTCAACAGTGGTGTCCCCCAACAGTGTTTTAGGACCAACTGTCTTCATACTCTACATATAAATGACCTCTGTGATCATATTAAGAGCAACCACATTCTCTTCGCTGATGATGTAAAGCTATTCAACACCACAGACAATACTACTACCCTCCAAAAAGACCTTGACTATGTATCAGAATGGTCAATCAAATGGCAACTTCAAATCTCAACAAATAAATGCTCTGTCTTACATATTGGCAGAAAAAAATCAGAAAATAAAATACAAGCTAAATAGTCAAGATCTTGTTAAGGATCCAAACTTTGTCAAGGACCTTGGAGGATTCATCTCAATTGATCTAAGTGGTAGAGCCCACTGTAACTTCATAGCCAAAAAGGCATCAAGAGTTGTTAATCTAATCCTACGTAGCTTCTTCTCTGGTAATATCACACTACTAACTAGAGCACGCAAAACATTTGCTAGACCAATACTTGAATACAGCTCATCAGTCTGGAACCAATATCATGTGTCTGATATGCACAATTGAGAAAGTCCAGAAATATTTCACAAGAAGAGTTCTCCGCTCCTCTACTCATTGCAGAATACCTTATGCCACCAGACTTGAAACTCTAGACCTAGAAAACCTAGAACTACGCCGCCTCCAGTCCGATCTAAGTATAGAATATAAAATCATACATTTTAATGTCCTACCTGTCAATGAATACTTCAGCTTCAACCATAACAATACAAGAGCACACAATAGATACAAACTCATGATTAATCGCACCAAACTTGATTGCAGGAAATACGACTTCAACAACAGAGTGGTCAATGTCTGGAATACTCTACCTGACTCTGTGGTTTCTTCCCCAAACCCCAAAAACTTTAACCTTAGGCTGTCTACTATTGACCTCACCCCTTTCCTAAGAGGTCTGTAGGGGGCGTGCATAAGCGCACCAATTGTGCCTACCATCCCTGTCCTATTGTTTTTTATTTTTCTTATAAGGATCTATCTCATGTATTCAAAACAATATTTATTCTTGTACCTGTATCTTGTAAGAGATTGACAAAACAAATAAATACTAAATACATAATAGCAGCTTCTAAAGGGAGTCATACAGGGATAAAGCATGGAATAGCCCTGCCAAGTGATCAGGAAGAAAACACAACTGTCCAGTACTTAAACGGGGAAATTAAATGCAATCATTTAATACCAGTTCTTCAAGTTCTTTACTGGAGCTATTAGGCCCAATTAGAGACACACAGAAACTAGAAGACGGTGAGTTCTAGTCCCGCCTTAGGCAAGAAAGCCAGCTGGGTGAGTTTGGGCCAATCCCCAGGAGACGGTGAGTTCTAGTCCTGCCTTAGGCATGAAAGCCAGCTGGGTGAGTTTGGGCCAATCACCAGGAGACGGTGAGTTCTAGTCCGCCTTAATGAAAGCCAGCTGGGTGAGTTTGGGCCAATCACCAGGAGACGGTGAGTTCTAGTCCTGCCTTAGGCATGAAAGCCAGCTGGGTGAGTTTGGGCCAATCACCAGGAGACGGTGAGTTCTAGTCCCGCCTTAGGCATGAAAGCCAGCTGGTTGAGTTTGGGCCAATCCCCAGGAGACTGAGAGTTCTAGTCCTGCCTTAGTCATGAAAGCAGCTGGGTGAGTTTGGGCCAATCAGTCTCTCCGAGTCGAACCCACCTCACAGGGTTGTTGCTGTAGGGAAAATAGAAGGGGACAGTACTGTATGTTTGATACCTGAAGTTACTAATAAACTACAGATAGTCCTTGACTTACATTCCTTTAGTGACCATTTCAAGTTACAACAGCACAGAAAAAAGTCACTTATGACTGTTTTTCACACTTACGACCGTTGCAGTATCCCCATGGTCACGTGATCAAAATTTCGGACGCTTGGCAACTGACTCGTCTTTATGACGGTTGTAGTGTCCCGGGGGTCATGGGATCCCTTTTGGTGATCTCCTGACAAGTCAACAGGGAAGCTGGATTCACTTTAACAACCGTGTTCCTAACATAACAACTGCGGTGACAGGAGGAGGCCCAAGCTTTCCAATGCTAAACAAACACTGGCACAATTAAATTCAGAGGCAGTTAGTTCTGTATGCTGAGTCAAAAGAGAAACCGCTCTTTCCTGAACGAGACAACCGCACCCTCTAGTGTCTGTTAAAAACAAAACGAAGGAAAAAGTTTTGCTAAGAAAGGTGCACGTTTGAAACTCACGTTGAAGAAACGGTAAAATTTCCAACTCCTGTTGCATCCACTGTGGTCATAAGCCAAGAATTAGTATGTATTAGAAAGAAAGAATTAGAAAGTCATGGATCAAGTGTTTTTAATCAGGGCGTATTTGGTCCAAAATGTCTGTTGCTAAGCAAGACAGTTGTTAAGTGAATCAGTGCAGTTGTTTAAGTTAGCAACACGGCTGTTAAGCGAATCTGGTTTCCAGTCGTTAAGTGTGAAAAACAGTTAAAAGTTGCTTTTTTCAGCACCGTTTAACTTTGAACAGTCAATAAATGAACTGTTGTAACTTGAGGTCTACCTGTATAGCCAATATCCTTCCATGAAGAATTAAAGATATGAAGGCAGTTTTAATGAAACCCAACTTTCATGATGGCCACAAGGCCGGCAAGTAAGAAGAAAAATGAGATAAAAAAATCTATATATATATAAAAGTGAAATACCACTCACACATCATCACAAAATCTCCAGAATCGTAAAGCCTACAAACTTGAAATTTGGCACGTATATTCCTCTTGGCTTCTAGGGGCTCACTAAGAAAGGATTTTTCGAAATGACCATCAGAGCGTAAGTATTTTCTATATTACTATTATTAACACGCTCTGATGCTAAGGAGTTCTACTCTCCCTCCCCACCTGAAAAGAAATCTCTTCCAAAAGCAAAACACAAGCAGAGGAGAGTTTTAGTTTCACAGCACCAAGCAGCTTTAGTACAGAACAGTTGAGCTAAGCCATGGCCAGGCTCCTTGCTGTTTCCTTCTTGCTCACACAGCAAATACTGTTTCACTTTCCAAACAGCCCTCAACTCTCTCACACACTGACAGGACGCTAGCCAGATGAATACCGATGGATGCTGGTAGGCAGAGGCAGAATTTTGCCCCCTTATTTTCCACCCCCAAAACTAAGCCTCACCACATAGTCTTGTAGCGAAGCACGGGTAACAAGCTAGTAAAAAAATAAAGCAAAAAAAAGGAGGAAATTAAACCTTTCAGAGGTATCAACAGCAAGGAACACATTTCACTGAAAGAGCCAGCTGATTTTGTTTGAGGGGAAAAAAAATACTTATTTTTCTCTTTCAGCCCATTTTGCACAAGTGAAGCATGAGGCGCTACCGATGAGGTTTCCTCTATTTTGAACTGTTACCCTTCTGACAGCAAATGGCCACGATCCAAAACCAACCACGACATTCGATTCCAAAGAAGCAAAAAAATAGTTTTCCAGATAACGAAAGTGAAAAAAGGAAGATGCCGACTCTTGTGGTTTGGCTCCCACCCTGCACCAAACCGTAAAATCATTTGCATGCTTTTGGCAAGGCGCACTGGCGAGAACACAGCCACTGTAAAGAATTTTAACCTAGAACTCCCAAGCACGGGTTAACCAGGCGCAAAGCGACAGAACAGGAAGATGGAAACAGAATGACTGGAAGACGGGGGTTTTCAGGCACAGATTCAACCTGGGAATTTGGATTGTTTGGAACCACAACTGGAGAAGTTCTAACCAACTTTGTCTTGTTTGGCTTCTGGGTTAGTTGGTTGGCTGGAGGGCTGATGTGTTGATTTGTTGGTTTGTTTATAAAATGTATAGGCCATCCCATCTTACCTCAAGATAACTCTGAGCAGCTCACAGTCATAAAAACGGTATAAACTGTATAAACTAAAAACATTCTTTAGTCTTCCAGCCCATGATTGGATGAAGGAACTGTGGTAAGGCATTTTATATATACTTTTCAATAGAAGAGAGTTGTCCCAAAGGTCCTTTTTTTACAAGAAGCAACTGGACTTTCTGGTTTTTCTTTGAAGACGTTTCGCTTCTCATCCAAGAAGCTTCTTCAGCACTGACTGGACGGTGGGGAATGGAAGATTTATACTCCTTCATTCATTTATTTATTCCCTTCCATTCCCCACCATCCAGTCAGAGCTGAAGAAGCTTCTTGGATGAGAAGCGAAACGTCTTTGAAGAAAAACCAAGAAAGTCCAGTTGCCTCTTGAAAAAGACCTTTGGGACAACCACGACCTGGAGGACTGAGAATCTCCATAGACAATAGAAGAGGGTATTTGTAGCTCAGGGTTGAACTGTGGGATCTTTGATGCACTCTGAGCTTGGTGGTTTTCTTGCAGGACGTTTCATTACCCAACTAGGTAACATCATCAGTGCTACTGCTGATGTTTCATTACCAAACTAGGTAATATCACCAAGTGCCACTGTGTGAATGGTCTTCATGACCCCTTGAAAGTTCATGTTTCAGAATGAGCAGCATCCCAAACTAGTGTTTTTCAACCTTAGCTATTTTAAGACATGTGGACTTCAACTCCCAGAATTCCCTAGTCAGCATAGCATGGCCGGGGAATTCTGGGAGTTGAAGTCCACACATCTTAAAGTGGCTCAGTTGAGAAACGTTGTCCTAAGGATATTTGTGGGTAGATACGAGTCCAGTTCTCCAGGTATCCTGAAAGGAAAAAAGCTGCCAGGAATCCAAGCATCATGCTAAGCTCTAATTTGGCTCATAATGTTGTGGGAAGCCAACCACTGTGTTTTGTAAGCCACTGTTCGTAGTTTAGCTTAACGTATGAACCCATCTGACTACAGCGGATTCAATAAGCCAAGATTAAGGAAAACCCAGTCAGAGGATACCTGGCCATATCTCCTTCTTAAGTAATAAATTGTAAAGGTAGTCCTTGACTTACATTTGAGCCCAAAATTTCTGTTGCTAAGTAAAACATTTGTTAAATGAGCTTTGCTCCATTTTATGACCTTTCTTGCCACAGTGAAGTGAATCGTTGCAGTTGTTAAGTTAGTAACACGGTTATGAAGTAAATTTGGCTTCCTCGATGACTTTGCTTGTCAGAAGGTTGCAAAAGGTGATTATGTGACCCTGGGAGATTGCAACCGTCCTAAGTACATGGCAGTTGCCAAGCATTTCAATTCTGATCACAGGAGCATAGGGATACTGCAATGGCTGTGTGAAAAAACAGTCGTAAGTCACTTTTTCAGCGCTGTTGTGATTTTGAACAGTCACTATATAAACTGTTGTAAATCGAGGACTACCTCTATATTCTGCCCTCTAACTTTATTCTAAACCAGGACAATTAGATGCTTAATTTCTGTAATTGCTTCAGTACTATTTTGATTAAGTTTAAACTCAATTATCTATTTAATTTAAACTCCTCTCATCCAAATCTATTTTCCTCTTGCCTGCCACAGTGAGATAGATCATGCAAATGTGCTTATTTTCCCCAATTTCCCCCAAAAAATTTTAGCGAAAAATCTCAACCTTTGAAAATGTTAAACTTACCAAGTAGAGCAGAAAGGTGTGAAGACCAGTTCCAAGCCCCACTGAGGACAAGATGCCTAACCCGGCCCAATAGGCGCACCATAAAAGCCTTTTTTCCATATACTCCACATACTGAGGAAGAAGCAAAATCAAAATAAAAATACATTCATCAACGGTCTAAAGCAGGGGTCTCCAACCTTAGCAACTTTACGACTTGTGGACTTCAACTCCCAGAACTCCTCAGCTATGATTCGGCTGAGGAATTCTGGGAGTTGAAGTCCACAAGTCGTAAAGTTGTTAAGGTTGGAGGCCCCTGGCCTAAAGAAAACACGTCCTAGTGATTAGAATGCAGTATTGCAGGCTGACTCTGCCCACTGCCAGAAGTTCGATCCTGACCAGCTCAAGGTTGACTCAGCCTTCCATCCTTCCGAGGATGGTAAGATGAGAACTCAGATTGTTGAGGGCAAGATGCTTACTCTGTAAACCGCTTAGAGAGGGCGGTAAAGTACTTTGAAGTGGTATATAAATCTAAGTGCTATTGCTGCTGCTATTGGCAGAGATCCATGAAGCTCGGTTAGCCTCAGCTTATGTCAGCCTCTGTAGCTTCCAAAGGTGAGGCAGGGAGGCGAATTGTTTTAATTCAAGCTCGGATTAGATGTCTCTTTCTCGTACCTACCCTCCTTTCAAAACAACCTACTTCTTCGCCGGCTTAGAGGCAGATAAGAGAAACCTTATCCCTCTCATCCCGAATTAGAAGCTTAAGAAAACGAACAGCGGCCTCATTCTAATTCAAGAATCTCCAGAGTAAGTGGGACAGATGCTAGGTTGTTTTCTGGACTTCGGGAAAAGCTGATAAATAGTTATAGCTTTTGCTTCTTTTTTTAAAAAAAGTGTACGGTAGCAATACAAGAGAATGTTCGTAGTCACGGCTGAACTATAGGGTCCTTGGTGCTGTCTGAACTTCGTTGGTTTTTTTTTTGTAGACCTTTCATTACCCAGCTAGGTAACATCATCAGTGCCAGAAGGGTGTGGGGATGGCAGAGAGGAGGAGGACGAGCAGGAAGGACTATGGGGTCCTTGGTGCTCTCTGAGCTTGGTTGTTTTCTCGCAGATGTTTCATCACCCAACTATGTAGCGTCATCAGTGCTTAGAAGGGAGTTTCCTCTCTTTTTATATATTAGTGGCTTGCCCTTTCAGTGTTTGTGGGAGTGTTTTGGTGGTTCCTTGATTAAGCTGTTGTTTACTCACTGATTATTTGTCTGAGTTCGTAGTTCCTTGATTCGGTGTTGTTTACAGCCTGGTTGTTGATCTAGTATTAATCGCAGTGTTACCACCAAGAACACTCTCACCAGTACAAACAAATATGGA
The DNA here is from genome assembly GCF_049901735.1 of Notechis scutatus. NCBI lineage: Eukaryota > Metazoa > Chordata > Lepidosauria > Squamata > Elapidae > Notechis > Notechis scutatus. The sequence continues at coordinate 8,576,334 of NC_142009.1, forward strand.
GCAATCCTCACTCCCTTCTAGCACTGAAGATGTTATCTAGTTGGGTAATGAAACACCCAGAAGAAAACAACTGAGTTCAGAGAGCAACCAAAGACCCCAAAGTGTACACTACTTGTTAGCAGCAACCTACTAAGCATATGAAGCCTAGTAGTTGATTAAGATATGAGAGGTAATATGGGACAATGGTTAAAATGCTGGACTAATATCTGATAAATCCAGGGATATAAGAATCTCCTTGTACAGCAATTCCATCTATAGTAGGATTCCCCAACCTTCTTGGCTTTACGGACTGGTGCGGGGGGGATGGAGAGGGGATTGTTTTGCACAAGCAGTGGGCACACGGACCTGCTGCTCATACAAATGGAGCATGCATGTATGTGCCTCTTGCTGCTTACACGTGTGCTCACCTGCCACTTCGGCAGCCCAGTTCTGAATGGCTCAAGATCCGGTGGTGGGCCGCAGCCCGGGGGTTGGGGACCCCTGACCTATAGGGTTATTGCGAGGATAAAAGTGTCAGGGTCTCGAGTAACACAACCCCAAATGAAACAGCTCCGAGGCACAAGGTCTCCTCTATTAGGGTATGTCAAATTGGCACAATTCCTTCTGGTTTTCCCCCCCAATTAGCAATAGCAATAGCGCTTAACTTATTTTTAGTTTAGCTTAGTTTAGTTTACTCTATTGTCATTGCACTTCGTACGACAATATTAAATGCCATTTTCTGTGTACATTATAACTATAAAGATAAAACACAAAGACACACCCTTCACACTCCACACATTGAATTGAAAATCCCTGATATTGCATTAATATTGCACCATATAGTAGAATTCAACAGAGCTACTGCCCTGGGATAGAAGCTGTTTTTCAGCCTATTTGTCCTTGTTTTTATTATCCTGTACCCTCTGACAGATGGTAATAGTTCAAAAAAAGGATGCCCAGGATGAGATGGGTCTTTGAGAATGTTTTGAACTTTCTTAAGGCAGCAGGAGCTATAAAGCTCTTCCAAAGAGGGGAAGAGGGCAACCAATGATCTTCTGGGCAATGATGTTAACCCTCTGGAGTGCTGTCCTATCTGCCACTGTGCAATTGGCAAACCATACACAGGTGCAGTAAGTTAAGATACTCTCTATGGTGCAGCAGTAGAAGGTCACCAGCAGTTTTTCATTCAGTTTTATGTAGTGCTTCATAATGCTTTACAGCCCTCTCTAAGCAGTTTACAGAGTCAGCATATGGCCCCCAACAATTTGGGTCTTCATTTTACTTTGGGACCTTGGAAGGATGGAAGGCTGAGTCAACCTTGAGCCTGGTGAGATTCAAACTGCCTAATTGCAGGCAGCCGGCAGGCAGCAGAAGTAGCCTGCAATACTTCATTTTAACCACTGCGCCACCACAGCTCATTAAAAGCAAAAGTTTATCACTTCCCCAGAGGCTTCAATCACACGGTCCAATCAGCACACAGTCCAGACATGGGATGGTGCCAGTCTCCACCTCCCAAATCATCTACACACTCGACCTTGGTTCCCAAGGGAAAGAATATTGCTTTGGCTGTAGCGCCCCAGATATTTCTACACACACACCCCACTCTCTATCCCTCATCTCCAGTCTGTGTCAGCACTGAAGCTCTGAAGAAAGGGGAAAAAAACCCAGTAGGACAGAAAGATGGCCACTGTCTAGCCAGCTTCAGGGTTGACAAAAAAAGGTTCAAAAGAATCTTTAAAGCTCTCATCTGGTTTGGTACCAATGTGCTATACTTACAGCTTGGATAACAATAAAAAAAGTAGGGAGAGAATGTACGTAAACCCTCTGAGAATTCAGGAAAACACCGGATTAACGTTGTGCATGTATTTACCCGTTGATGGGCTCCTTCGATATAATACGTAGATGTAAGAATGGCAAGCAGCAGCAACAGGGACACCACTATCCTTCGGCGATGCCACAGTCTGAGGGAAAGGAAGAAAAACTGCCGTTACAATCGCAGATCTGGAAAAAGGAGCGCAGATAGTCCTTGATCTGCAACTGTTCATTCAGCGACCATTCCAAGTTATAATAGCACCGGAAAAAGTGACTTCTGACTGGCCTTGCACTTAACGACGACTGCAGCAATATTTTAATAATGTGATCAAAATTGAGGCACTGTACATAGCAATAGCACTTAATACCACTTTACAGCCCTCTGTAAGCGGTTCACAGAGTCAGTCTATTGCCCCCAACAATCTGGGTCCTCATTTTACCCATCTCAGGATAGAATGATAGCGTGGGCAAAAAACTTCGGCTACACAACAGAACTGGATGAATAGCAGAAGTTGTGGGATAGGACCTATAAATTGACAATGTCAACTGCACACAAAGGAAACTTATATAAAATGTTTTATAGATGGCACCTAGCACCGGAGAGGCTGGCAAAGACGTTTAAAGACAAATCAGTTAAATGTTGGAAATGCCACCAGATACCTGGGTCATATTATCATATGTGGTAGACATGTGTAGAGGCAAAAAAATACTAGACAAAAATACAAATGTAGTTGGAAAAGATGACAATGCAGCCTACTGACTTAAAACCAGAAATATTTTTGTTGGGGATGTTACCCAAATGCTCTTCAAGGGCAGCCCCATGTAGAGCACGCTGCGATAATCTAACTGAGAGATGACCAGGGCATGAGGAACTGTGTGCGCTGGGGTCTCCCCATCCAGGTATAAGGGCGCAACTGGTGCACAACACAAAATTGAGTAAAAGCCCTCCTAGCCACCACGGTGACTATGACACCTGCAGGAGTCATGAATATAGGAGAACCTCCAGATTCTGCACCAGGCTCTGTTTGGGGCCGTGCATCCACATCCAGAAAGAAAGATGCTAAACAATGGAATCCTGAGGTCAAGATGGATTTTATTTAAATCAAGTCTATTATAAATCATGATTTAAATCACTAGCAAAAAGGCTTAATTTAAATCAACTCGATTTAAATCATATTTTTTAAAGAGCCACTGTCATCTCTGTCCCACAGCAGCTCTTTATCTGACCAACTGTTGACTCCCTGACAGACCCATTCACTTTAATGGGACAGCTGATGATGCGGCAGTGATCCAACAAGGTGAGGGATATGGTGGGCAGCAGGTGTGTGGATACCCACTAACAGGCGCTGCCCTGATGGATCTAAAATAACAGGTGCTCTTTAAATGGTGCTCTTTAAGGACTCATTCTTGCTGGTAAGTTAGAATCTTTAATATTATTATCTGCAAACAAAATAAAGGTTTCCTATTTAGCTTGCAGATCTTGGATTCATTGAATGAGCTCCTGCTACGTAACTAAGCTCAATTTCAGGCTGACTAAACTAAATTATTAATGTATCTTAAATAGAAAACTATCTTTAGATAGATTTTTTACTCCAAAAGCATTTTATTAAAATAAATTTGATAAAAATAAAAAGAAGATCCAATTTAAAATTTAAAAATCCGATTAAAAAAAACAACAACCCATAGATTTTTACCCACCCTGCCTGAGGTTGTCCTATTCTTTATGGGACATATACCAGGCACAGCTCCAGGGTCATCGTTCATAAGAGAATATGCTGCAAAGGACTTTCACCAGTGGAACTCAATGTTCTAGGGTAGGGCAAAAGACTAATAGTGTAAATGATTACCCTAATTATAAATAGATCGTTGATGGAGAAATGTCCTATATCTGGAAGAATAAAAGTGGCAACGAGCAGAAGACAAGACTATGGAACGTGATCCAGCGTGCCAGTTTCAAAAGCCTTTTGGCTAATTCTGTGGATGTCCCAAGTAGTTAAACCTCATTCATTCAACGGCCGGAAAGAGGAAGAGTCAGACATGATTTAGCCTAATGGAGAATAGCTGATTTGGGGCCAAAGTCCTCTTTTAGCGGTTGGAATACAAGTTCCACATAATCCTGATCTTTGCCCAATGAAGAATTAAAAAAAAACACCACATTGTAATGTTAAAGTGAGAAACATCTGATTCCCCCAAGCTAGCTAAGAAAAGGCTAGATGGGGAAGACAGGAAAAAGGAAGAATTAAAAATAATAAATCTCTCTATATATAAAAGCGAAAGACCACTCACGCACCATCACAAAATCTCCAGAACTTACAGCCTACAAACTTGAAATTTGGCACGTATGTTCCTCTTGGCTTCTAGGTGATCCCAGGATATTTAAAAATGACCATCAGAGCATTAGTATTTCATATATTATTAACACGCTCTGATGCTAAGGAGTTCTACTCCCCCTCCCCACTTGAAAAGAAATCTGTTCCAAATGTAAAACACAAGCAGAGGACAGGAGTTTCAGTTTCAGATCAGCAATCAGCTTTAGTACAGAACAGTTGAGCTAAGCCACACCCAGGCTCCTTGCTGTCTCCTCCTTGTTCACACAGCAAATACTGTTTCAATTTCCAAACAGCCCTCAACTCTTTCACACACTGACAAGAAGCTAGCCAGATAAATACTGATTGGCTGATGGATGCTGGTACACAGAGGCAGAATTTTCCCCCTTATTTTCCTCTCCAAAAACTAAGCCAGATGACATAGTTTTGTAGCGAAGCACGGGTATCGAGCTAGTAAATAAATAAAATAGCAAGCTTAGAGGTTGTCCTTGATTTACAACAGTTCATTCAGTGCCTATTCAACATTGCAACAGTACTAAGTGACTTACGGCCGTTTTTCAAACTTACGACAGTTGCAGTATCCTCACGGTCATATATGTATTTATGCCGGCTGCACTGTCTCAGGTTATGTGGTCACCATTTGTGACCTTCCCAGTTGGCTTTTGGCAAGCAAAATCAATGGGGGGGAAGCCAGATTCGCTTAACGATGGCAGTGATTCGTTTAACAACTGTAGTAAAAAACAGTCATAACATTCTGAACAACTGTCTTGCTTAGCAACTGAAAATTTTGGCCCCCATCGTGGTTGCATGTTGAGAACTACCTATATAGGGAATATGGTTTTAAATTTGTGAGATTAAAGTGCTTGGGGTCAAACTCCAGAACAGGTTTATGGTGAAAGAACTGGCTAGTCCATGATGAACAGTTCACTGTCATCTATACAGGTAGCCCTCATTTTACGACTGTAACTGAGCCCAAAATTTCTGTTGCTAAGTGAGAAATTTGTGAAGTGAGTTTTGGCCCATTTTACCACCTTTCTTGCCACAGTTGTTAAATGAATCACTGCAGTTCATTTAGTTAGTAACCTGGTTGTTAAGTGAACCTGGCTTCCCCACTGACTTTGTGCTTCAGAAGGTTGTAGAGTAGAATAGAATAGAATAGAATAGAATAGAATAGAATAGAATAGAATAGAATAGGAATAGAATGTAGAAGTAATAGAATAGAATAGTAGAATGGAATAGAATAATAAAATAGAATAGAATAATAGAATAGAATAGAATAGAATAGAATAGAATAGAATAGAATAGAATAGAATAGAACGGAACAGGAATAGAATAGGAATAGGAATAGAATAAGAATAGAATGTAGAAGTAATAGAATAGAATAGTAGAATGGAATAGAATAATAAAATAGAATAGAATAGAATAGAATAGAATAGAATAGAATAGAATAGAATAGAATAGAATAGAACGTAACAGGAATAGAATAGGAATAGAATGTAGAAGTAATAGAATAGAATAGTAGAATGGAATAGAATAATAAAATAGAATAGAATAATAGAATAGAATAGAATAGAATAGAATAGAATAGAATAGAATATAACAGGAATAGAATAGGAATAGAATGTAGAAGTAATAGAATAGAATAGTAGGAATAGAATAATAAAATAGAATAGAAGAATAGAATAGAAGAGAAGAGAATAGAATAGAATAGAATAGAACACAACGTAACAGGAATAGAATAGGAATAGAATGTAGAAGTAATAGAATAGAATAGTAGAATGGAATAGAATGATAAAATAGAATAATAGAATAGAATAGAATAGAATAGAATAGAATAGAACAGAACGTAACAGGAATAGAATAGGAATAGAATGTAGAAGTAATAGAATAGAATAGTAGAATGGAATAGAATAATAAAATAGAATAGAATAATAGAATAGAATAGAATAGAATAGAATAGAATAGAATAGAATAGAATAGAATAGAATAGAATAGAATAGAATAGAACGTAACAGGAATAGAATAGGAATAGAATGTAGAAGTAATAGAATAGAATAGTAGAATGGAATAGAATAATAAAATAGAATAGAATAGAATAGAATAGAATAGAATAGAATAGAATAGAATAGAATAGAATGGAATGGAATGGAATGGAATGGAATGGAATGGAATGGAATGGAACGGAACAGGAATAGAATAGGAATAGGAATAGAATGTAGAAGTAATAGAATAGAATAGTAGAATGGAATAGAATAATAGAATAGAATAATAGAATAGAATAGAATAGAATGGAATGGAATGGAACGGAACGTAGCAGGAATAGAATAGGAATAGAATGTAGAAGTAATAGAATAGAATAGTAGAATGGAATAGAATGATAAAATAGAATAGAATAATAGAATAGAATAGAATAGAATAGAATAGAACAGAACAGAACAGAACAGAACGTAACAGGAATAGAATAGGAATAGAATGTAGAAGTAATAGAATTAGAATAGTGGAATGGAATAGAATAGAATAGAATAGAATAGAATAGAATAGAATAGAATAGAATAAACAGAGTTGGAAGGGACCTTGGAGTACTTCTAGTCCCAACTCCTTGCTTAAGCAGGAAACCCTACACCATTTCAGACAAACGGTATAGTTCCAAAGCAGGCAAATTCAAGGAGATAAATAGGTACCACTGTGGTGGGAAGGTAACAGGTTATAAATACGAACAGTTGCCAACCATTCTGCATTTTGATCAAGATGATCATGGGCAGATGGCGAAGGTCCTAATTATGAAAAATGCTTGTAAGTCAAACTTTTCAGTGCTGTTGTAACTTTGAACAGTCACTAAAGGAACTGTTGTAAGTTGAGGGCTGCCTGTACAGCTTCCAATATAAGAAAGGACATTGAGTTCGAAAAGCTTAAAAACGATTCCGTGACATAGTTTACCAGCCTAGTTTCCATTTCTGTAGATCCCAAAATTATGATGAATTAAAAAGATGGAAAAAAACAAACAAACCCGTGACCTATAAAATAATCTAGGGCATTCCTCCCAATATGATGTCCTCCAGGTTTCTCAGGACATCAGAGGACTATAATCCAACCCAATTTAAAGTCTGCAGAAATAAAATAAAAATTGCTCCGCTTTCGCAGGTAACCGTAGGCCAGTTGTTTCCTTCGCTGTTTCCAGGGTGGTCTCGCGGGCCAGAGATCTAAACCCCCCCATGGGCCAGCCCCTGGGTCTTGAGTTTGACCCCCTTGCTCAGCAGCATGCAATGCCAGTCCTGTTCACCAGAAGTGCTTCCTGTTTTATGTAAAAGGGAGAACATTTATCCAAATTCTTGAACTAACCGAGGCCCAGGAAATTTGGAGTTGGGCAAGTGGAGAGAGCTGGAGGACCAGGGGAAGGAAGGGTATCTAGATAGACAGAGGGAACAGTTTATGCCTTTCACCCAAGCGATGTTTTGTGCAGGGGTGGGCTTCAAAAATTTTAGCAAGAGGTTCTCTGGCTGGTTGCTGGGTGGGCATGGCCATGGTGGACGTAGCCTAGTCGGCCTCCTGCACCACGGTGGGGAGAGGGGGACGTTTTTGCCCTCCCTGGGCTCTGGAGGGTTTTCTTGAGCCTCCAGGAAGGCAAAAATGGCGTCCCCAGACTCCGGAGGCTGGAAACAGGCCCGTTTTCACGACTTCCTAAACTTCCAGGAGGCCCATTTTTCGCTCTCCCTGAGCCTCCAGGCAGGCCTTGCCCTTACCTGCACCTAAAATGGGCCACATGGGCAGGGGTGGGATTCCAATTTTTTAACAACCAGTTCTGTGGGCGTGGCTTAGTTTGATGGGCGTGGCTTGGTGGTCATGGGACTGGGTGGGCGTGGCTTGTGACTAGGTCATGGGACTAGGTGAACGTGGCTATATATTAATCACCTATCCATTAAATGTTACTGGCTGGGCGTGGCCAACTCAACATCACTCACATCGAGGCATGCATCTCCTCGCCTGGCCTCTCGTGACTGTGGGGATGCTGCAACAGTCGTAAGTGTGAAAAATGGTCATAAGTCACTTTTTTCAGTGCCATTGGAACTTTGAATGGTCACTCCACACAAGCAAAGTACCAGCAAAGGAGGGGAAAAAAACTCCAGAGACGTTCCTGAGACAGGAAGTCTAGTCTTGCCAAGAATGTAATAAGGGTTAATCGAGAGGCAGTTTCTGTAAGCAACTCCAGAATGTTTCCTTCCTGCCTTCCTTACAGGATTAGCCCAGTAATTTCTTCTAACAACCGGTTCTCCGAACTGCTTAGAATGTTAACAACCGGTTCTAGCGAATAGGTGCGAACTTGTAGAATCCCACCCCTGCGCATGGGGATTCCTGGCAGGGGAGGGGAGGGGCAGGGTAGGCGGGGCCAGACAGGAGTGGGATTTGGGAGTTCTCCAAACTGTGCAGAATCTTAGCTAGGGGCTCTCCTGAACCCCTGCAAACCCCCAGCAGCCCTACCCTTGGTTTTGTGCCCACACTTTCTTTGGGGAGGGGTTTCCTTCTCTCCCGGACTTACTTGAGGGTCCACTCTTTCGTGTTTATTAAAGTTTCCAGGAAGAAATACTGCAAGGTAAGAATCGGTTTTCCCCAGAGGACGATACTCTGACGTGCTTCTCGTTCTTTCTGCCTTGGGTCACTCGACAAAGAAGGCTCTGGAAAAGGAGAAATGGGAGAGAATGTAATCCTCGGCTTACAACTGTTTGTTTAGTGACCGTTCCAAGTTACAATGGCCCTGAAAAATGCGACTTAGGACCATCTTTCGCAGTTACGGCCATTGAACCATCTCCATGCTCATGTGATTTACATTTGCATGCTTGGCAAAGTGACTCATATTTATGACGGTTGCAGTGTCCCGGGGTCATGCAATCCCCTTTTGTGACAAAGTCAAGGGGGAAGCCAAAATCACTTAACAATCGTGTTACTAATTTAAGAACTGCAGCGATTCACTTACCAAAAGTGGCGAGAAAAGCCATTAAATGGGGCAAAGGTTTTATCCCTAGACTGTGAGAATGTTGCATAAGTGGCTGTAAGTCACCTTTTTCAGTGCAGCTGTAAGTTTGGCCACTAAACAAATTGTTGTAAGTCGAGGACTACCTGTGAACACATTGTAGAGGTAATCCTCAACTTACAATTCATTTAGTGACCATTGAAAAAAGCAGCTTATGACCATTTTTCACATTTACAACCGTTGCCGCATTCCCATGGTCATGCAATCAAAATAGAATAGAATAGAATTCTTTATTGGCCAAGTGTGATTGGACACACAAGGAATTTGTCTTGTACTCTCAGGATACATAAAAGAAAAGATAAATTCATCAAGAATCATCAGGTACAACACTTAATGATAGTCATAGGGTACAATAAGCAATCGAATCATACTAGGAAACAGTCCATATAAATCGTAAGGATACAAGCAACAAAGTTACTGTCCTACAGTCACAAGTGGGAGAAGATGGGTGAAAGGAAGGATGAGAGGATTAACAGTAATAGTCGTGCAGACTTAGTAAATAGTTGGACAGTATTGAGGGAATTATTTGTTTAGCAGAGTGATGGCGTTCGGGAAAAAACTGTCCTTGTGTCTAGTTGTTCTGGTGTGCAGGGCTCTATAGCATCGTTTTGAGGGTAGGAGTTGAAACAGTTTATGTCCGGGATGTGAGGGGACTGTAAATATTTTCACAGCCCTCTTTTTGACTCGTGTAGTATACAGGTCCTCGATGGAAGGCAGGTTGGTAGCCATTGTTTTTTCTGCAGTCCTAATTATCCTCTGAAGTCCGTGTCTGTCCTGTTGGGTTGCAGATAGAGGTGCAGATGATAGACATCACACTTGACAAAATTCATCACACTTAACAAAGTGACTCATATTTATGACATCGCCAATGTCCCAGGGTCATGTGATCCCCTTTTGCGACCGTCTGACAAGTAAAGTCAATGGTGGAACCAGATTTACTTAACAACCGGGTTGCTAACTGAACAACTGCGGGGATTCGCTTGACAACTGGGGCAAGGAAGTTCGTAATATGGGGCCAAACTCCCTTCACAAATATCTCGCTTAGCAACGGAAATGTTGGGCTTGATTGTGGTCGCAAGTCGAGGACTACTGTCCTTGTTTCGTTCTGCAGGAATGATTGTTACTGACCCACCGTACCTAGAAACCTTCCGTTGTGGTGTTCTTTGCTCATCGCAGTGCGCCTCAAGTCAAAACTTCTTCCATTCTCTGCCATCTCATAGGCCAGTCACTTCGCGGTGCCTAATATCAAAATTAAAACACAATCACCAACCAGAATTATGATGTAGAAATCAGCTTGAAGACAAAAAGGCCCATTTCGGTAACCCAGGAACGGTTACAGAAATTGGGAATATCTAGTACAAATGAAAACAAGGACTAGGAGGGACAGGATAGCAACCTTAAAATATTTGAGACTCTAAAAAGAGTACAGAGAAGAGCAACAAAGAGGATTAGGGGACTGGAGGCTAAAACATAGGAAGAACGGTTGCAGTAGTATAAATGAAAAGGAGGAATGATAGTAATCTTAAAATACTTGAGACTCTAGAACAGGGTTCTCCAAAGTTGGCAACTTTACTTCAACCCCCAGAATTCCCCAATCAGCATTTATACCAGGGATCTCCAAACTTGGCAGTTTCTGGCTGAGGAATTCTGGGAGTTGAAGTCCACAAGACTTAAAACTGCCAACTTTGGAGGCCTCTGCTCTAGAAAGAGTGGAGAGAAGAGAAACGAAGATGATTAGGGGACTGGAGGCTAAAACATACAAAGAACGGGTGCTGGAATTGGGTACGTCTAGTATAAATGAAAAGAAGGACGAGGTCGGACATGATAGCAGTGTTAAAATATGTGAGGGGGTCTTACAAAGAAGAGAGGTGGGTCAAACTATTTTCCACCAAAGCACCAAACGGCAGGGCAAGAAAAAATGGAAACTAACCAAGGAGAGAAGTCACCTAGAACTGTGGAATAATTTCCTAATGGTTGTCCCAAAGGTGCTATTTTTTTTTCAGGAGGCAACTGGACTTTTCTGGGTTTTTTCTTTGAAGGCGTTTCGCTTCTCATCCAGGAAGCTTCTTCAGCTCCGACTGAAGGGTCGAGAACGGAAGGGCTTATACTCCTTGAAGACAGCTGGTCGTTATTGGAAGGAACATAAATCTGCAAGGAATATAAATCTTTCCATGCCCCACCCTCCAGTCACACCAGCTGTCTGCAAGGAGTATAAAGGAGTATAAGAAGCTTCTTGGATGAGAAGCGAAATGTCTTCAAAGAAAAACCAGAAAGTCCAGTTGCCTTTTGAAAAAAGCACCTTCGGGACAACCAAGTGGCCTGGAGGACTGAGCAGCTCCATAGACATTTCCTAATGGTGAGAGCAATTAACTATTCACCCTCTGCAACCCTCTGACAAGCGAAATGGGAAAGCCGGATCCCCTTAACAACTGTGTGTTATTAACTTAACCGCCGCACTGATTTGCTTAACAAACGTGGCAAAGAATAGCCATAACATGGAACCGCCCTGCTACTTAGCAATGGAAATCTGAGGCTGACTTGGGTCATAAGTCGAGGACTACCAGTACAGGGGTCTGTTTCATTCATCCATACAAAGAAGAACCGCCTAATATAAAGCCAAAAAAAAATGACTGGGGGAGAGGGCTGGGAAGAGCTCTAGTGGCGCAGTGGTTAGAGTGCAATAGTGCAGGGTACTTCTGCTGCCTGCCGGCTGCCTGCAATTTGGCCGTTCGAATCTTAGCAGGCTCAAGGTTGACTCAGCCTTCCGTCCTTCCGAGGTGGGTAAAATGAGGACCCAGATTGTTGGGGGCAATAGAGGCTGACTCTGTAAACTGCTTAGAAAGGGCTGAAAAGCACGGGGAAGCAGTATATAAGTGTAAGTGCTTACGTGCTGCTTATATTGGTATTGCAGGCAAACTCTGCCCACTGCCAGGAGTTCGATCCTGACCCGCTCAAAGCTGACTCAGCCTTCCGTCCTTCCGAGGTGGGTAAAATGAGGACCCAGATTGTTGGGGGCAATAGAGGCTGACTCTGTAAACTGCTTAGAAAGGGCTGAAAAGCACGGGGAAGCAGTATATAAGTGTAAGTGCTTACGTGCCGCTTATATTGGTATTGCAGGCAAACTCTGCCCACTGCCAGGAGTTCGATCCTGACCCGCTCAAAGCTGACTCAGCCTTCCATCCTTCCGAAGTGGGTAAAATGAGGACCCAGATTGTTGGGGGCAATATCTCAAACCCCCCCACTCCTTGTCCCTTGGCCTGGGGCTGTTTACATTCATGGGTCGGGACGCCTCTGTCTACAAGGCGTTCTTTGTCACCCATATCAAAATATCAACAATGCTCCATTGAGCATTGGCGCATCGCGTCGTTTTTCTGCTGGACGGTGCGCTTTCCAAATCAGGAGAGCGTGCTTTGCAATTGCGATCTTGTGGCACGACACACCAGCCGGCTTTGGTATCCAGAACCTTTAACCCGCGATGTCCTCCTTATGACGTTTCAAACAGATGGCAGATGGCGGAAAGGAAGGTTGAAATGGGACACGATGGCTGTCTCCATATGTCTGAATGGCACTTTAGGGCTGTCCCACTGTGGAGACCCTGAGGGTGAAAAACAGTCCAAAGTCACTTTTTTCAGTGCCATTGTAACTTCAAACGGTCACTAAACGGATGACTGTAAATTGAGGACTACCAGTCTATAGATTTAGAATCTATAGACTTCTAAAATTCTCCTCTTGGTCTAGGTCAGGGGGGGGGGGCAAACTCCAGGCCCGTGGGGTGCTTAGATCTGGCCTGGAAATAACAAAGGACCAGCCCTCAGTGCCTCTGCTAGTGAAAATGGAGCTTGGGGGGGGTACTGTGGACCCCCCCCGCATCCCAATTTCAGCCTGGACAGCCTCCTGCAGCCCTCTGCTAGCAAAAACAAGAGCTTGGGAGGAGCTGCGTGCTGTTTCGGTTGTCAGAGGGCTATCAAAACAAACTAAAAACAAAGAAGGAGAAATATTCCCCCTTTTGCATTTGAGCATGCAAGAAGGGACAGGAAAGGAGAAAGGGAAAGAGGAAAGACAAAGAAGGGAAGATGGGAAGAGAGCAAGGAAGGAAAAATAAGGAAAGAGGGGAAGGAAGAAGGGAGAAGGAAGAGGGAAGGAAAAAGAAGAGAAGGAAGGAAGGGAGGGAGGGAGGGAGGGAGGGAGGGAGGGAGGGAGGGAGGGAGGAAGGAAGGAAGGAAGGAAGGAAGGAAGGAAGGAAGGAAGGAAGGAAGGAAGGAGGGAAGGAAGGGAGGGAGGGAGTCAACTCATAAAATATTTCTATGGTCTTTTTAGTGTTGCCAACAGAAAGGGAGGGGGGAGTAGTGGGCAACTTGCATTCCATAAATGTTTTCAAAGATAGTTTCTAGGTGACTGAAGTTTCTGCCGTGCAAAATTCTAACTGGAGAGCATGATTGATGACTCTGGGCTATGGATGTGTCCCATTGGTGAATATGAATTATGATACATCCAGGGGGTGGGGGGAAACCAGGGTCAAGGGTGACAACGAATGATGTGTCTCAGAGTCGGCTACACCCAGGCGCATGTTTACTCCGAATAAATCTTCTTAAAGTTTTGAAAATTCGGCTACAGCCTCATGATTTAAAGGGGGATAACTACTGGAGTCCTGACCGAAGGGCGGAAGGAAGGAAGTTTATAATGAGGGAGGGTCTGAAGGAAGTCCTGCCTTAGTACTTGGCCACCACAGGTGCCCCCCGACATGAATGACATCTAGCTGGCCACATCCACCCCGGCCCCCTTTCCTGTCCAAGAAGGGACAGGAAAGAAGAAAGGGAAAGAGGAAAGAAAAAAGAAAAAGAAGGGAAGATGGGAAGAGAGCAAGGAAGGAAAAATAAGGAAAGAGGGGAAAGAAGAAGAAAGAGGAAAGGAAGAGCTTTGGTGGTGCAGTGGTTAGAGTGCTGTACTGCAGACCACTTCTGCTAACTATCAGCTGCTTGCCATTTGGCAGTTCAAATCCCACCAGACTCAAGGTTGACTCAGCCTCCCATCCTTCCGAGGTGGGTAAAATGAGGACTCAGCTTGTTGGGGGCAAGAGGCTGACTCTGTAAAAACCACTTAGAGAGAGCTGTGAAGCACTATAAAGCAGTATATAAGTCTAAGTACTATTGCTATTGCTAAGGAAGGAAGCTTCCAAGTTTTGATCACGTGACTGTGGGGATGCTGCAATGCTTGTACATGTGAAAGATGGTCATGAGTCATTTTTTTCCCCGTGCCTTTGTAACTTTGAACGGTCACTAAATGAACTGCCGTAAGTCGAGGACTCCCTGTACATCTCTGAACAGCTCCCTGAATTTTTAAGAACTTTTCCAATGGTCTTCCATTTACTTTCTGACAAGCGAAGTCAATGAGGAAACCAGATTCACTCGCCCATCTTGTTACTCACTTCACAAGGGCAGAGATTCATTTAACAAGAGAGGTCGTAAAATGGGAGAGAACGCACACTTAACAACTGTCTTGCTTAGCAGCTGATATTTCGGCCTCCGTTGGGGTCACTGAGGACCACCTGTACATTAGAAGCTCTGCCCCTGTTGAAGGCACTGAGGAATCTGGTAAGGAAATAATCTCTGACAACCAAACTCAATGCATCATGTCTAGCATAATGTAATTAGTTGCGGCTCACACAACACACTATGCTTAAATTATAGCTTAGGAGCCACGTTGCTTAAGTACACACAGCGCATTAGCCAAAACAAGACAGGCTGTGATTTAGTGCAATATAAATCTAGTTAGTGTGTGCTCTAGGGTACTGCTTTTCAGTTAAGGGCTGAGTTTATAAATGGACTATACCAGGGGTGTCCAACCTTGGCCACTTTAAGACTTGTGGACTTCAACGCTTTGCTGGCTGAGGAATTCTGGGAGTTGAAGTCCACAAGTCAAAGTGGCCAAGGTTGGACACCCCTGGACTATACTTTTCTTGAGGGAGAAATGAGGGAGGTGTTTAAGGTTAAGGTTTCACGGAGAAATGAGTCAGAGGCTATATATATATATATTGCTTTCTTCAGATCCTTGGGAAACTGAAATAGAGTTGTTTTGTACGACACCTACCCCAAAGGCTTCAGATTACGATTACGGGGAAAGGAATTTCAAATAAATGTTGTGTAAACACATCCTGACACTCTGTTTACACATGGCTGGGGTCCAGGAGTGGGCTTCCAAAATTTTAGCAAGGAGTTCTCTGCTCAGTTGCTGGGTGGGCGTGGCCATGGTGGGTGTGGCCTAGTTGGCCTTCTGCACCATAGTAGGGGAGGGCGTTTTTGTCCTCCCCGGACTCCCGAGGCTTTCCTTGAGCCTCCGGGAGAGAGAAAATGGCCTCCCCAGGCTCCGGAGGCTCTCTGGAAGCCAGAAAACGGGTCCATTTCCAGCCTTCTCAAGCTTCCAGGTACCTGTTTTTCGCCCTCCCCGAGCCTCCGTGTGCGCTCTGCACGTACCTCGCATCCAAAACAGGCCGCGTGTGGACTCCTGGGAGGGGAGGGGCTGGGTGGGTGGGGCCAGCCAGGAGTGGGATTTGGGGGTTCTCCGAACTGCACAGAATCTTAGCTCCCGAACCCCTGAGAACCCCCCACCAGTCCCACCCCTGGTTGGGTCTATGACAGGGGTGGCAAACCGTTTTGGGCTCCCGTGCTGAAAATTGTGCACGTGCTCGTGTGCACTCAGAAGGCAATGCGCGCCCCCCATGCCCCCTGCACATGCGCCCCCCTGCACCACTGCGCATGCCCGCACAACCCCCGTGCGCCATGCATCTCTGTGCATGTGCACACAATTGCCCCCGCATTCCCCCGCATTTCCTGCGCCCCCCTCCGATCCCCGTGCATGCGCGCCAGATACCAACCAGCTGTTAGGCAGGCAGCGTGCGTGCATGCGCAGTGAGGCTCTTCCGGGCGACCTCTCATGTGCCGACAGAAGTGGCTCTGCGTGCCACTTCTGGCACATGTGCCATAGGTTCACCATCACGGGACTAGCACGTATGTGTGAGAGGAACCTTTACCTTTATAGATAAATAAATAAAGCACTTCTTTCAAATCATTGTCAAAATATGAGCCTCTTAAAAGCTACATTTCTGAATGATTCATCGGACACCCATTATGTTTGTTGATGAGGTTTTTTTAAAGGAGATTTTGTCTGAAATGATATATAGGGTCTCCTGCTTGAGCGGGGGGGGTGGAGTACAACAGGGGTCGCTAACCTTTTGGACCTCAGGGACCACCAAACTCATAATTTTAGATCCCAGGGGCCACTAACTGGTTCTGTGGGCGTGGCCTAATTTGTGGGTGTGGCTTAGTGGTCATGTGACTGACTGGGCATGGCTTGTATGTAAATATTATAAATATTTATATAAATAGTGAATTTTTTTTTATAAAAAAAGCAACTTTACCCAAAATCAGTCAAAGCAGACAGGCATATTGAGTTGCTCACAGAATCACAGATTCATTCAGAAATCTATCTGTCTGCCATCGGCTAGCTCAGTCTGTCACATAAAATTTGCTTGCAAGCAAACTCACAAAATTAACTCACAACACACCATGCATGTAAATATTGCATTTTTTTAATTTAAAAAAAGAGCAACTTTTACCCAAAATCAGGCAAAGCAGGCAGATTGAGCTGCTCACAGAATCATTCAGTGATCTATCTGTCATCGGCTAGCTCAGTCTCTCAAATTTGCTTGCCATGAGTCTGCACTGATTTGCTTGCAAGCAAACCTTCAGTCCTAAGGGAGGTTCAGCTGTTCTTACAAGCAGAGCCGAAGATTTAAAGACTAGCTAGAAAGCAAGAAACCCAACCAGTTCCTGCTTCCTAGCTAATCTAAATCTCCCGGCACAGCAGAACAGATGATGGTCGGAAAAAGGAAAAATAGCAACTTAGCAGAAAAGTTTGCCGGGTAAGGAGTGAGTGGGTGGGGAGGGTTCCCGTGGGCCATGTGGGCGGTGCAGCCTTGTATTCCTGAGAAGCCTGGATTAATTGCTTTGGCGGGGTGCTCTGGGGGTGAGATTTCTCTGCGGCCCACCAAAATTTTCTCATGGCCCGCCAGTTGGCGACCACTGGACTAGAAGACCTCCATGGTCCCTCCCAATTCTGCTTTATTCTGTTATTCTTTCTCCCCTTTTGAGATGGGGGGGTTGACGAAGACCCATCAAAAACTCCTAGCAACCAAATTACATTTCCATTTCAACAACAAAAAAAACAACCCTGAGGGTTTCTTTTATTATTATGTCTTGAAGCAACAGCAGCTTTTCTACTGGTGGAAAAAGAGAAATGGGAATTTATTCAGCCTGCTCCCCACAAGAGTTGCGATGAAGTTTTAAAAGGGGAAGACAAAGACTGAGATGGTGTGGAAAGATTAAAAATATTTTTCGTTTAAAGAAAAAAAAAAAAGACGGTATATTTTTAATGCTGTGAACACCCAGAAAAAGATTTTCAATTACATCCAAAATTAGAAGAATAATTAGGACAACTTGGATGGACGTTTCCAAAGAGGGATAGAGTTGCATAAGAGAAAAAATTACTTTGCTAACAAGGGAATACGGTATAAATACTTCACCATGGTCCTACTTTTATCTGAAGTTCCTGTTTGGCTATGAGGATCAAGCCTTAGCATATCTAGAAATCTTATGACCGTTTTTCACACTTACAAGTGTAGGAAGTTAGCACCCACCCTTCTCCTAGGAAAATGAAATATATTTAGGATATGCTAAAAAGGCAGAATATTTCCCCTAAAAAGAGAAAAGTAAGAAACTCAGAAGCAGAAAGTCACCTCAGAAGCAGACCCCCACACCTTTGTTGATGGGCGGGTCATTAAAGCTTGGGCCAGAGTATTCTACATAACAAAGCCCTCTACCCATCTCATCACCTGGCCTGGGAAGATTGCATCAGTCAGCACTCAGGTGAAGCCATGTGAAGCCATGTGGTCCAGACAAAGCCTACAAAGTTAGCTAAGACCCCGCCCCCTGGGAGTCTGACAGCCAATGGGATGCATTTCTTGCACAGGAACAGGAAGCGCTAAGGTGGGGCCCAATAGAGGTTATAAAACTAAGGGTCTTGCAGAATCTCGGCCCTTCTTTTCCTTCACCCAACATCTTGAAACATGTGATTGTTCTTTTCACTTTGGAGCTCCAGGCCATGTGGTCCTGTCCACCATTAAACCATCTTTCCAAAGAAGCCTCCATGTTTCCAGTGTCTTTCTTCCCCACTTGGAACTGAACCCAGAAGGATATTTCTTCCAACACAACCATTGCAGAATCCTCCTGGTCGTGTGATCAAAATCCAGATGCTTGGCAACTGACTCATATTTATGACGGTTGCAGTGTCCTAAGGTCATACGATCCCCTTTTACGACCTTCTGACAAGCAAACGTGGAAGCCAGATTCACTTAACAACCGAATTACTAACAAATATTGCCAGAAATGACTGGGGGGAAAACTCAACTTAACTTTCTTGCTTAGCGATGGAAATTTTGGGTTCAATTGTACTGGTAAGGTGAGGAGGACCTGTATCTTGCTGTAAGCCACTCAAAGTGGCCTTCGATGGGGGGCGTATGAATTTGATAGTCATAATTATTTTTTTATAAAACAACTTTTCTCAGTGCATCAGTCAAAAAACATCAGACCAAATGTTCAAGAATGAGTAACGACCAGAGGCAATGAAAAAGGCAAATTCAGTAACATCAAAAGGCTGAGGACACGATCTCTTGAGACAGGAGGGCGATTTGGGAAACTCCCACCTCACCTGAGAGGGCAGGGCCATTTGGGTCCTTGCCAAAGCACAAGGTGGCTTACACCCAAATAGTCTCCTACAATGCAGCTGAAGTGCCTATTATGCAGGCAGCCTTCGACGTGCAACCAGTAGTGACGGTTCCAAGTTAACAAGGGCACTGGGAAAAAGCGACTTATGACAGGTCCTCATGCTTATGACCCGTCGCTGCACTTCCCCCATCCCCTCTATGGTCAAGCAAGCATGTATTTTATGACGGTTGCAAGCCAACTCCAGATCATGCGATCACCATTTGCAATTTCACGGCCAGCTTCCAACAAGCGAAGTCAACGGGGGAGGGAAGTTGGATTCGCTTAACGACCATGTGATTCGCTTAATAGCTGCAGCAATTCCGTTCATAACTGTGGCATAAAAGATCGCAATGGCACTTAAAGACTTATTTACCGCTTCACGATGCTTTTTACAGCCCTCTATAAGCGGTTTAAGAGTCAGCCTCTATTGCCCCCAACAATCTGGGTCCTCATTTTACCCACCTCGGAAGGACGGAAGGCTGAGTCAACCTGGAGCCTGATGAGATTCAAACTGCCAAATTGCAGCAACTGGAAGTCAGCAGAAGTAGACTGCAGTACTGCACTCTAACCACTGCGCCACCGCAGCTCAAAAGATCAGAAAATCTCACTTAAGAACCACCTTGCTTAGCAATGGGAATCCCAGTCTCCAATTTGATCGTAAGTTAAGGACCACCTGCAAATCCGGTGAAATTCCTTCTGGAAATCCCTCAAAATGTGGGATTTTTAACAGTAAATCCCCCGGCCCCAATCATGCAGGTACATCCATTCCCTTTCACAATCCATGTTTCATTATTTTTAGTCTGTTCTTGCAGATCATTCTACAGGTAGTCCTCAACTTATGACTGGTCACTTAGAGACTGCTCAAAGTTACAACTGGGGGTTACTTATGACCCGGATTTAAAGTTGTGATGGTTGGGGGGACCCATGAAGGCACTTGACTAAATGTGGGTTCCTTGGCAACCCAGGTGGCATTTACAGCTATTTGGAGTAACCCCAGTCACGTGATTCTGTTTTATGACGGTATTGCCCCAAAAAACCCCAGCATCTAGTTCCGGTTTTGGGCGAAACTGCCCCCATAAACTGCCCCATCAGTTTGCTTAACTACTGTGGCCACCTCTTTACATCTGCTGCGAAAAAAAGGTCATTAAATCGACTTAAGACGGTGACGGGAAGGCTCCACGACAGTTGTAAGTCAAGGACCACCTGTAATTCCTGATTTTGCTGTACGCCACCCCAGAACTGCCTCGTGTGAGATGGGCAGCCAGATAAACGGGATAAAGAAAGAAATGCAGAGAGCCAGAAATATGCAGGTCATCATAAAGTCATATATTCAAGCCCAACTGCCTGTTCTCAGCCGAGGCAAAAATGACAGAGCTATCTGGCCTTGTACAGTGCAAACGCTGATCACGGCCCAAAGCACTGAGAGAGAGAGAAAGTTGTGTGTCCTTAGGTGACTCTTGGAGCAACAGGTGGTCCAAGAGCAACTGCCCCAGAAGTTTTGCCAATCATATACAGCAAAGGACTCAAGATCGATCCATCCCGTTTCCCCTAAAATACGACCTACCCTGAAAGTAAGTCCTAGCTTGATTTTTACACGGGAGCCCAATATAAGCCCTACCCCCAAAATAAGCCCTAATTAAGATCCCACCACTCCAGAGTGGATGGGAAAAAATTAAGCTAGGGTGGGGGGATTCGGGGGGGTGGGGGGTGCAACTGCCCTATTTACCTTTGGACGTAGCCAGGCCTCGCACACCCAGACACCTGCCTTGCCGGCCCATTTCTTTTGCAGCCAGCAAGGCGGGCAAGGCTTTCCTGAGGGCCTCTGTAGCTGATGACAAAGCTCCGGATCGATCCAGAGTTATAGGCTGCAGAGGCCTTCAGAAAAGCCTTGCCGGCTGCAGAAGAAATTCCTGAAGGCCTCTGACAGTAAAAAGGAGGCTGGGAGCAACATACACAAATGAAGTTAGTCAGTAGATGATTTCCCCCCAAAATAAGACCTGGTGCCTTTTTTGGTGGGGGGAAAAAATATAAGACAGGGTCTTATTTTCGGGGAAACACAGTATCTCTCTATCTCCATCCCTATGGGCTGTGTCTGATTCTAGGGGATGGTGCTGATCTTAGCCAAGGGAGCCGGCATTGTCCGAAGCTGCTTCCGTGATCATTTGGCATGACTATATATCACAGGCACATGGAATGCTGTTACCTTCCCACTGAAGTGGTACCTATTTATCTACTCACATTCGCATGCTTTCGAACTGCTAGCCGGGGCAAGGAACGGCAGCTCACCCTATCACATGGTGGTCAAGTCTCCAACCAGGCTGTCAGCTTCCTATTCATAAGCTCAGCATCTATAACCAGTGTGCACCACCTACCAGTTGCGCAGGCGTCTGAATTTTGATCGTGTAAACCACCCTTGTATGGAAAAACAGCCACAAGTCACTTTCATCAGTGCCCTTGAAACCCTGGATGGTCATTCACACGAACAATTGTAAGTCGAGGCCAACTCGGATTTATGTCCATCCTTTTACCAGCCGCTTCTCCGTAAGAAATGAGAGAGGACTTCCAATTTGCAGCTTGCAGAAATGCTGTTTTAATAAGCCTGAGAGGCTATTTTTCTCTCTCCGTTCCCAAGAGAAGCTATACTTAGCTTGCTGGATCCAGTTCCTCACAAGTCGAAGAGATCACAGTTTGATCTGCTACATTCCCCATGCACCAACCCATAAAACAGCAGAAGAATTAATGGGATACACCTCAGATCAGGAAAGGTAAAAACAAAACATACCTTTGGGCTGACTGATTTAATAGACACAACAAACGTCTGCATAATTTCTTACTTTATGGATACATGGAGTCCTCAACTTATGACCACAAATTGGGCCCAACATTTCTGTTCCCGTTAAGTGGATTTTGCCCCATTTTAAGACCTTTTTTGCCACAGTTGTTAAAGGAATTGCTGCAGTTGTTATTAATAACATCGTTAAGTGAATCTGGCTTCCCCAATGTCTTTGTTTTTCAGAAGGTCACAAAAGGGAATCACATGACCCCGGGACACTGCAACCGTCATAAATACAAGTCAGTTGCCAAGCATCCGAATTTTGATCTTACGATCATGATGATTCTGCAACGGTCGTAAGTGTAAAAAATGGTCATAAGTCACTTTTTTTCAGGGCCGTTGTAACTTTGAACAGTTACTAAATGAACTGTTGTAAATCGAGGGCTACTCATACTTTTTAGCAGTTAATATAGAGCATGTGATAAAGGGGACAGGCTCCTTCCACAGCATTCAGCAGTAAATGAATTCTACCTTTGTAATCGTAAGTCTCTTCAAAAGATTTTAATACAGGTAGTGCTTGACTTATGAATGATTCACAGCCGTTCAAAGTTACAACCTACCTGAAAAAGCAGATTTATGACCAACATTTGAAGTTTTCACGTTCTCCACTCCAGGCACTCAGAAATATAGCATTTATAGCTGTTCCCACAGGGGTGTAACTGCAGTTCACAAAATCAGAATTTATCTCCAAGTTTCAGCGAAACTTCACCATTGTTGGGGTTCCAGCAATTGCCCTAATTAAATCCTGATTCTCGAGCCAAACTTCAAAAAACTCCAAAGGATTCATTAGAGGCGAAATACTGGCACTGCCCTGTATAAAGCCAACTTTGGCCTACGTCATTTACAGTCCCCTGTGACCTTGTTTCCCCCCTGGGTGTGTCATAAATCAGATTCTCCAATTGAGCACATTCACAAGCTGGGTGTCATCATTCACATTCTTCAATTAAATATATTCCCGGGCAAAATCTCTGGTATTTTACTGACAATCTTTTAAAGATAAAGAGTTGGAATATACTTTTGCTTTCAAACAGCTGCATTGCTCTTCCAGATTTCCTCCCTCCCCGCCCCCCCCACTTTTACGGCAACTACTAAAACAGGCATAAGAATGTTTTATGAGTTGACAGCCATAGCAAACAATGGGTTCACTTTTAAAAACTGCCAAATTCTCACTTACAACCACCACATTAAAAAATAAATAAATCATAAAATCTGGTCAGGCACGTGACTGACCTATTTCACTACTTTGAAGGACAGCTTCCCTTATGGTCATAACTCAAGGACTATCTGTACCTACTTTGGGTTTAGGGTTATATTATGGAAGAAAAACAAAATGTAAATAAACCTCAGAAAGCAGGCTAATGCAATGCTCAGAAATTGATTAGTCTGGGAACAGTTCATATCCCTTGTGGAGGAATGAGAGCCTTATGAACTCACTTGGAAGTATGTTTAAGTTATTCCCTATCACAATGCCCTTGAGAGCTGAGTTACAAGCCATCACATTCTCAGCTACAATGGCTGTTGGCTGTTTCAGCATTTCCATTTTTGTTTATTTTGCTAGGAATAATGGGAGCTCTGACCTCCCCTATCTAGATGCATGTGGCAGAAGAGTTTTAGGTGAATCTGATGCAATCTGATGCATGATTTCCCCAAACTAAACCCTGCAGGGTTTTTTTCTTGGATTTCTTTCCTTCTGGATAACAATTTTCATGCTTGTCAAAAAAAAAAAAAAAAATCATACCCAAATCACTTAATGACTAGTATAAATAGTCTTTGACTTACAACAGTTTGTTTCGTGACTGTTCAAAGTTATAAAGGCACTGACAAATGTGACTTATGACCGTTTTTCACAGTTACAACCACTGTTCACGCTTATGACCGTTGCAGCATCCCCATGGTCACATGATTTACATTCGTATGCTTGGCAATCGACTCATATTTATGACCATTGCTGTGTCCCTTTTGCAAACTTCTGACAAGCAAAGTCAATGGGGAAGCCAGGTTCACTTAACAACCGTATTACTAACTTAAAAACTTCAGGGATTCACTTAACAGCCGTGTCAAGAAAGGAAGCAAAATGGGGCAGAACTCACCAAACAACTGTCTCGCTTAGCAACAGAAATTGGGGTCCTAAGTCCAGGACTCCCTGAAGTTACTTTTGAAAAACTTCTTCATATTAACCAATATGGTTAACAGAAGACAAATGAGGACACAAATATAGCTTACACCCACTCGTGTGACTGTTTACACCTTGGGACAGAGTGTGTACATTCAACAAAGATTTGGCCCAAACTACAGTATTTTCATAAGAGCATGATGAGTTCTCTCTCTCTTTAAAGCCTTGCTATAAGAGCATTTAGCACATGAGCAATTCTTTAAGAGCTGAAAGCTATATTCCTCTAATATGAGGGGAGCGGGAGGGAATGATCCACAACAGTCCTTCAGAACAGGCCAGCATTCCTGGGGAACGACGACAAATACTGAATTTTGGGAAAGGTTGAGCCCCAGTGGCGCAGTGGTTAGACTGCAGTACTGCAAGCTACTTCTGCCGGCTGGCTGCAATTTGGCAGTTCAAATCCCACCAGGCTCAAGGTTGACTCAGCCTTCCATCCTTCCGAGGTGGGTAAAACGAGGACCTAGATTGCTGGGGGAAAGACGCTGATTCTATAAGCCACTTAGAGATGGCTGTAAAGCGGTATATAAGTCTAAGCGCTATTATTATTATTGCAGGCTAACTCTGCCCACTGCCAGCAGTTCGATCCTGACTGATTCAAGGTTGACTCAGCCTTCCATCCTTCCGAGGTGGGTAAAATGAGAACCCAGATTGCTGGGGGGAAAGAGGCTGACTCTGTAAACTGCTTAGAGATGGCTGTAAAGCACTGTGAAGCGGTATATAAGTCCAAGTGCTATTGATATTGCTAATTACTGTTCTGATTTTCAGATGCTATTTCTCAAACTAGCAATCATCACATTAGCATACATGTCTCTTATGCATCTAAGCTGATTTTGGCTATTTTAATATATTGGGTGCAAGAGAAGGAGTGGCAAGAACGATCAGTCTAGAATCACTATGTAGCCGCAAATGAAATAAGCCCAACCCTCTCTTGACTGCCATTGACTGCTATCTAACTCTAACCAAGTGCTAACCATTAGTTGAAAAGATTCCAGCGCATAGCCTTTTAGTAATAAGTCAATTAATTTGAACCCTTCACCTGTGAGCCTGGTCATTCACTCCTGACATTAGCTAATTTCCAAGCACATCACCATTATCAGAATCATTGCTGTTACTTTTAAGAGTATTATTAACATCATCTTGTACGATTAAGTACTTTAAATGCTAAATGGTCCCATAACAGTTTAAAAAAAAGTGCACTGTGTAGATGCATTGGCCAGAAACAGGGATATCTGCCTGAAACTGTTCAGTGACCTGGTTTTCTAGGACAAGTTTTAACAAATAACTACCAGTGGATTAATATGTAACACAAAGCTATAAATGAAGGCAGACAAAACTGCAACTGAGTTCGCATTATATCTGGTTCTAGGACACCGGGCATAGCTTCTCTGTAATTAGGGCAGATCTTTTACAGGTCGTCCTCGACTTACAACAGTTAGTTTAGCGACCATTCGAAGCACTGAAAAAAAATGACTTATGACTGTTTTTCACACAACCATTGAAGCAGCCCTCTTGGTCACATGTGATCAAAATTCGGATGCTTGGCAACTGGCATGTATTCATGGTTGCAATGTCCTGGGGTCATGTGATCCCCTTTTGCAACCTTCTGACAAAGTCAATGGGGAAGCCAGATTCATTTAACGACGGTGTTACCAACAACTGCAGTGATTCCTTTAACAACTGTGGCAAGAAAGGTCTTAAAATGGGGCAAAATCCACTTAACAGGAACAGAAATGTTGGACTCAATTGTGTTCGTAAGTCAGGGACTACCTGTAGTCTTAGTGATTCAGTGATGTTGCTGGAGTAGGCAGAATCATTTGTTTTAGTTCAGGAGGAGGAGGAGGAAGAGAAGGAGAATACGGTTATCTCCAGTTTGAGAGGGAAAAATGCACCACTGAATTCTGGTGGTACAATTCAGAGAACAGTGAAATGGTTACCAAAGGCTGATATGTAGAGGGGTAGTACTGCTTTATAAAGCCTTGGTAAGGCCATACCTGGAATACTGTATCCAGTTTTGGTCACCACATTGCAAAAAAGATGTTGAGACTTTGGAAAAAGTACAGAGAAGAGTAACCAGGATGATTAGGGGACTGGAGACTAAAATCATATGAAGAACAGTTGCAGGATTTGGGTTTGGCCAGTCTAGAGAAAAGAAGGACTAGGGTGGACATAACAGCAGTATTCCAGTATCTGAGGGGCTGCCCCAAAGAAGAGGGAGTCAAGCTATTCTCCAAAGCACCAGAAGGCAAAACAAGAAACAATGGATGGAAACTAACCAAGGAGAGAAGCAACCTGGAACTAAGGAGGAACTTTTTAACAGTGAGGATAATTAACCAGTGGAACAGCATGCCTCCAGAAATTGTGGGTGTTTCATCTGGAGGTTTTTAAGAAGAGACTGAACAGCCACTTGTCTGGAATGGTATAGGATCTCCTGCTTGAGCATGGGGTTGGACTAGAAGACCTATTCCCGTCCAGCTCTATTCTGATTCTTTCTGCTAAGCTACCTTAGATCTTAACTATCTTGTTCCTTAGCATAATGTATGAATCAGCAAGCAGGTTTATCTACGTCCAGTACAAGGGATGAGCTAAATCCTAATTTACCTACCGCACAACTAAGCAGCAATCAAAATTCAGATTCTCTACATAGAAATTTTTTTTAAAAAGGAAAGATCTCAATAAATAACAAATGAGCTCAGAAAGAAGTAACGGGTGAACTGTGTTTTACATGAAAATACATACGTACACAGAACTTTTGACAACCTGGAACGAGACTTTGAACACCAGAGAGCAATTACATTTTTAAAATTCCATAAACGTCCAGCAGTTGCGATATACTTCAAACTACAAAGCAGAAGCAGTAAGGATTTAATGTGATTTACTGTGGTCCAAATATAAGAACACAATCTCGTGTTCTCAAGCCACGTTTCTTAGTCCTTTCTAACTATTTCCCAAAGTTCCATAAGCGAGTTTTACAATTATGAACCTTCAGAATTTTAAAACGGTTAATACACACAGAGAAGAGTAAAAAATCCACCACTGCATTGCAAGTGCATTGTCAAATCTTACCCATCACAAATGATTTAGGCAACTGCTAAAATTCCAATTTTAGCTGTCACCTAATCAAATGTACTTTGGATACAAACCGATCCCGAACTTGCAATCTCACCCATTTTTAGGAAAAGATCTTTCTTGGAAAGCAAGTAGCAAAGTATGGCTCAATCACTGCTAAACATCTCGACACTAGGGGGAGTACAGTAAAGAGAAGAAAATTATCTGGTGTGAAGATCCTGAAGGGAAAAAGCACTCCATCTGAACTAAGCCTTCAGTTGTTAGGGAAACATAGAACACAGCTGCTTATCTTCCTCTGAACCCTGTTTAAACTCATTTCCTAGGGACTGGCGACACTAAACTAGGGAAATGAAATTAAAATGTGATTTATTTTTTATTGGGGAAAGCCAGGAACTTCAATTCAGCATAGGGGTGGAGAATTAAATAGTAGGTCACAATTCACACATCTCTACTCCTTGGTACTGCAAGAACTCGATCACAGAACCATCAGTTTTGAGCTAGCAGGACCCGCAAGAGAGATTGACACATGCTAAGATTTCCAAAAAAGGCAATCCCACCATGTAAAAATCCAAACCCACTGCTCCCCCCCACCCACACCTTATATGTCTATGGAGATTCTCAGTCATCCAGGTCAGGGTTGTCAACAAAATATGATAGACTTGCTGGGCCATGCATTGTGCAACAAAGTCACATAGTGTAATAAGATTGGGACTGAGTTAGGGGCTTCTGTTCTCACTGTGAGTTGTGTTGAGGGGGGGGAGTGCACGAAGGGAGGCTCATCCCATCTCACTGTACACATGTTGCACTCTGACAATAAAGGTAATAGTAATAGTCCCAAAGGTGCTTTTTTTCCAAGAGGCAACTGGACTTTCTTGGTTTTTCCTTGAAGACATTTCGCTTCTCATCCAAGAAGCTTCTTCAATTCTAATTGAATGGTGGAGGATGGAAGGATTTCTTTCCTATAATTATCTCTACCAATGTGGGGGTGGCTCTTTGGCCCTGACCACAGGGAATCTTCACAGACCTTCCTTCCAACTGGATCGGCTTCTTTTGACACCAAGGAGCCCCATTCCTAATTCTGCCTTAATCTAGCTTCATTTCTCATCACTGGACACAGAAACACTGCCCCCCCCCCAAAAGAACCCCTCCTCTATTTCTGCCCTACTCGCCCTGTCATACGTTTGGGCTCCATAACAAACTCAAAGGGCTTTTTTCTTTCTTTCGCAGGGACACGTTGCCTTTTGCCTCTCAAGATACAAAACCCACCAGGTTTGCAACCGAACAAGGAACGCTTTGCCTCCCGAAGTTGCGTGTATCTCCATTCCTGGACTGCCAAGTGTCCGAAATGGGACGGGGTCTCCCGCTTGAGCCGAGGGTTGGACTAGATGACCTCCAGGGTCCCTTCCAGCTGGATTCCGAATCGGAATCATGCAGTCGGGAGGCACCCATCGGGGGTGAGAGCCATTTGGGGCGGGGGAGCGAGGCAAGGAGGGGGGTCTGGGCAGAGAGACAGCCGGTAGGATCGGGGAAGGTGGGGGGACAGCTTGGCTGGATCCTCGGAGAGCCACCTGGAGGGGCTTCGGCTCCTCGGAGGAAGGCAGGGAGAGGGGAGAGGACCCTCGGTCCAAAGCCCACTGCCCCAGGGATGTGGAGCCTGCGGGGGAAGGAGAACGAGCCCCCCCCGGAGGAAAAGCGGGGATCGTTTCACCGCTGGCTCGTTCTGCTCTTCGGCGAGGGATTCATTCGTGCCTTTTGACCCACCTGGGGACCCGTAGCCGGGCCCCATCTCCCTGCAGGCCTTGGCCGCTACTTACGTCAGCTCAGGGACGGACATACGCGCGGGGTTCCCTCAGCTGCTTCCGACCTCTTCGCCGCCGCTCCTGAGGCTGGTGGTGCTGCTGATGTTGCTCCGGCTGCTACCGCGGCCGCCGCAAGCGGCTCCTCCTCCGGGCTCGGCCTCCTGGACCAGGGCCAACCGGGAAGTGAGGGAAAGACTTGTCTGCTTAAGCCCCGCCCCCATACAGCAAGAGGTGGTGATGATGTCACTTCCGGTCTCGTTCGCCGGAAGCCGGCTGCGCTTCCGGTTTTCTGCCAGCTGGCGACAGCCGAGGCGGATTTTCAACCGAGCCGGAGGGGGGAAGAAAAAAAAAAAAGAAAAAAAAAAGTAAGAGGGCTTAAAACCCCAAGACTCCCCACCCCTGATTTCTCCCCTTCATCCTATTCAGGGTCGCCTCAGCTCGGCCGGCCCATTGAGGAAGGGGGAGAAATGGTGTTTGGGGTGGGTAGGGACTGAGTGGGGTGTCTGCCTGGCCACTAGCGGCGCGCGGCTCTGAAGGGAAGGAGAAAGGCGATTGGTCGAGTTTGCCGCTCACGCGCCCCGCCCTTGGCGGGGTCGGCGTTCCGATTCGGCACGCGCCGCGCCGCGATTGGCTGGGTTGTTTGTGACGTCACGGAGCGTGACGCCGGCGGGAGCGTGGGGGAGGCGACGTGGAGCCGGAGGAAGAAGAAGGGGCGGGGGAGCAGGTAGAGAGCAGTGGAACGACCTGCCGCCTTTCGAAGGGGCCTTTTTTGCATTTAATAATAATCATAGAGTTGGATGGGACCTTGGAGGTCTTCTAGTCCAACCCCTGCTCGAGCAAGAGAGCCTATACCAAGTGTTTCTCAAAGCTGGCCGGGGAATTCTGGGAGTTGGAGTCCACCTACCTTCAAATGGCCTTGCTTGAGAAATAATGCCCTATCATGTCATTTCAATCAAATGGAATGGTGAGGTAGCCAAGAGGTTTGGACTTCTCATCTCACAATCAGGAGGCTGTGAGTTCAATCCTGGGTAGAGACAGATATTTCTCTCTCCGGGCACAATGAGAATATGGCTGCTGGGGTGGGGGGGAAAACTCTGCATTGGTGACAGGAAGGGCATCCGGCCATCTAGCCACACTCTGCTAGCTCCATTCAGTTATTCAGATTATGGGCAATTGAATCAAATCAAAGGCCTCTACAATCTCTTCTTTAAAGCCTCCAGGGAAAACTAGGATTGGGATTCAATGGGGAACAGCAAAAGTGTGGTGGTGGCAAGGCCTAGGCCCCACTTCCCTTTGCAGCCACTAAGGCTCAGGTGGTGACTTGGAGCAGCCAGTCCCTACCAGGATGCCCACTAGGAAGGGAAATAATCTGGTCTGTGCTTCGGTATAAGAACAGAGCAAACAAATACAGGTGGTCCTCAAATTACAACCACAATTTAGCCAAAAGCTTATGTTGCTAAGTGAGACATTTGTTAAGTGGGTTTTACCCCTTTTTACAACTTTTCTCGCCATGTTTATTAAGCAAATCACTGCAGTTCTTAAACCAGAAACACAGTTTTTAAGTGAATCTGGTTTTTGACTTTCCTTGTTAGAAGATTGCAAAAGATGAATAATCACATGACCCTGGGGCACTGCAACCATCATAAATGGGAGTCAGTGGTCAAGCGTCCGATTGTAAATCACGTGACCATGGGGATGCTGCAACAGTCATAAGTGTCAAAAACGGTCGTGTCGCTTTTTTCAGTGCTCTTGTAACTTTGAACGGACATTTATCGAACTGTTGTAAGACTTCCTGTATGCCTGTTAACATCCCTCTTAAGTGGTGGTGCTCTTCATCAGGAGAGAAAATGCCTCAGCAACTTTAATTCCCGCACTGAATTATAATCCTTTGGCTGTCAAGAATGGATTGATTTTTAAGATGTCACAATAGTCTTCTGAAATTTAAAAAAATGGTAAAAGAGAGAAGCAACTATATCCACATAGGATGATGGTGAGTATACTTAGTATCAGACGAAATTACAATCTAAAAACAAGCACAAAACAAACTTTAAAAAAGGAGAGAGTAATAGATTAGCAATAGATTAGTGATAGATTTACAGCTCTTTCTAAGTGCTTTATAGAGTCAGGATCTTGCCCCCAACAATCAGGATCCTCATTTTACTCACCTCGGAAAGGTGGAAGGCTGAGTCAACTTGAGCTGGTCAGGATCGAACTGCTGGCAGTCGGCAGCGTTAGCCTGCAATACTGCATTCTAAATACTGCGCCACCAGGCCTTTTGTATTTATACAGTAGATTTATATGGGTTTAAGGATTTATACAACAAATTGTTTCATTCGTTATATTAATATGTAATTCTAATAGTGTCCATATCGGTAGTCCTTGATTTACGACCAGAATTGGGACCAGAATTTCTGTTCTAAACAAGTGGGGTTTAAACTGAATTGTGCCCAGTTTTCTGTCTTTTTTTCCCATGGTTGTTAAGGAAATCAGTGCTGTTAAGTGAATCATGCAGTCATTAAGCACATCTGGCTCCATTGATTTTGCTTCTCAGAATCTGGGAAAGTCAGAAATGGCCATCACATGACCCTGGGACACTGCAATCATTATAAATACATGCTAGTTGCCAAATGTTCAAATTCTGATCGCGTGACCATGGGGATGCTGCAGTGGTCTTTAAGTGCGAGGATCAGTTGTGAGCAGGGGTGGCATTCAAATTTCTTAACCATTTCTGTGGGGGTGGCCTAATTTCTGGGTGTGGCTTGGTGGTCATGTGAGTGGATGGGCGTGGCTTGTGTATAAATATTGTAAATATTTATGTAAATATTTAATTTTTTATTTTAAAAAAGAGCAACTTTTACCCAAAATCAGGCAAAGCAGGCAGGCAGATTGAGTTGCTCACAGAATCACAGATTCACTTAGAGATCTATATATCTGCAATCTGCTACCTGAGTCCACTGAAAAATAGAAGCTTCAGTCCTAAGGAAGCTTCAGCTCTTCTTTTAGATTAACTAGAAAGCAAGAAATGCAACAATTTCCTGCTTTCTAGCTAATCTAAATCTCCTGGCACAGCAGAACAGCTGATGGTCGGGTGGAAAAAAGGAAAAATAGCAACTTAGCAGGCAAGTTTGATGGTGTGCATGCCAGGTAAGGAGTGAGTGGGCAGGGCAGGGCCAGCCAGTGGCACAATTTGCCAGTTCTATAGAGCCAGTCCGACCTGGTAGAATCCCACTCCTGGTTGTGAGTCCCTTTTTCAGTGCTGCTGTAATTTCAAGTGGTCACTAAATGAACAGTTGTAAATGGAGGACTATATGTATAATTGTAAGGAGAATAGGTGGAGAATATTTTTAGTTCAGGTTTGAAATGAAAACACCAAAGACCCCTCAGAATTAAGTACTTAAATCTTTGCTAGCATTAATAAGATACAATGTTGTAACCAAAGGCATTCAAGGCGTTTAGAATATTTGTAAATATTTTGTGACTGTCTTCTGTAGACATCAGTGCTGAACTCCAATATGTTGTCATCTCCATTTTCAAGAGAGTTCAGCCAAATATATCAACATTGCATGTTCTGTTGGTATTCTTAAAGTTAAATTAATGAACAGGTAGTCCTCAACTTACAACCACAATTGAACCCAAAATTTCTGTTGCTAAGCGAGGCAGGTAGGTGAAATTTGCCCCATTTTAGCACTTTTCTTGCCACGGTTGTTAAGTGAATCACTGCAGTTGCTAAAGTCAGAAATGGTGTCAGTAGGGTCTCCTGCTTGGGCAGCAGGGGGTTGGACTAGATGACCTACAAGGTCCCTTCCAACTCTGTTAATCTGTTAAAACTTAGTAACATGGTTATTAAGCAAATCAGGCTTTCCTGTTGACTTTGCTTGTTGGAAGATTGAAAAAGGTGATCTCATGACCTCAAGACACTGTAACCGTCATAAATATGAACGAGTTGCCAAGCGTATGAACTTTTTTTAATAAGTTTTTTATTTTCTTTTAACTTGAACATATCATCTTCCATTAAACAGTGTGTCGTCTGGGTAGAAAAGTCTCTGTGCTATTACAATCAAAATGTACAATATTCGTGACATTGATAATAATTCTCTAATCTTACAATAATAATAAACATTATAACTATTCATTTCTCCCTCCTAACATATCTTCTAACGAAAATATATTAGCTATGGTAATCTTAACAATCATATATAATAATCATCATATCGTTTACCTCTCTATCTTCACATATATTCTTTATTTCACTAATCTCCATTTATTTCTCACTTCTATTTTTATTCTCCAACCATCCATAAAATAGCTCCCATCGCAGGGTTGCCATCTGGCCGTTTTTCTGGCCAAATTCGAGAAATCTGGCCGTATTTCTATCTGCTTGGCCATGAGAAAATGAGGTCTCCGGCCAAATTTATTTGGCCATACGAAAGTTGCTTGGCCGTGAAATTGGCCAGATGGCAACCCAGCCGCTCTCCTTCCCTCGCGCATGCACGTCACCATGAGCAAAAGGAGGACAAGCGCGTCCTCTGGCGCTCTCCTTCCCTCGCGCATGCGCGTCACCATGAGCAAAAGGAAGACAAGCGCGTCCTCTCAGTTCTCCGACACGCCCGCTTCCTCTCAACTCCCGTCACACACCCCTTCGGGACCTTGGTGCCCGGCCACGCCCCCTTCCCGCCTGTGACCCGAGCAGGGGCGGCTCCTCCTCCATCAACACCACACCCATTCCTATTACAGCTCGTTCCAACGCCACGCCCCTCGGCTTCCCCACCCATCCCGAGCTCTCCTTCCCTCGCGCATGCGCGTCACCATGAGCAAAAAATAATTTGGCCGTATTTTGACTTGAGTTTGGCCGCAGAGCCAAACTGCGATCTGGCAACCCTGCTCCCATGTCATATAATATTCAGTTTGTTCTTTCTCCAAGTGTCTGAATTTTGATCACTAGACCCTGGGATGTTGCAACAGTCATAAATGTGAAAAATGCCCAAAAGTCATTTTTTTTCCAGTGCTGCTGTTAATTTAAAATGTTCACTAAGCGAACAGTTGTAACTCGAAGACTAGTGGAATCTCCAAGCACAAAATAGGTTTAGACTAACAGATAACAGATAATCAGAGTTGGAAGGGACCTTGTAAGTCATCTAGTCCAACCCCCCGCCCAAGCGGGAGACCCTACACCATTTCTGACAGAGGGGAGTCCAATCTCTTCTTGAAAGTCTCAAGTGATGGCGCTCCCACAACTTCCGAGGGCAACTTCTGTTCCATTGGTTGATTGTTCTCACTGTCAGAAAGTTTCTCCTCATTTCCAAGTTGAATCTCTCCTTGTTCAGTTCCCATCCATTATTCCTTGTCTGGCCTATAGACGCTTTAGAAAATAGCTTGACCCCTTCCTCCTCTCTGTGGCAGCCCCTCAAATATTGGAAGACCGCTATCCTGTCTCCCCTGGTCCTTCTCTTCACTAGACTAGCCATGCCCAGTTCCTGTAACCGTTGTTCATATGTTTTCGTCTCCAGTCCCCTAATCCTCTTGGTTGCTTTTCTCTGTACTTTTTGTAGAGTCTCAACATCTTTTTTATAATGTGCTGACCAAAACTGGATGCAGTACTCTAGGTGTGGTCTTACTAAGGCTTTATAGAGTGGTGGTATTAGTACCTCCCTTGATCTTGACTGAATCCCTGTGTTAATGCAACTTAGGGTTGCATTAGCTTTTTTGGTTGCTGCTTCACACTGCTGGCTCACGAGGGCCAGAGCTTAAAACTTTCCTAACGTTCCGACTTGTGTTTCTCTTCCTTCTCCAGATGAGCGATGGATTACCTGGCTAGGCCTGGGGTTTTTGGCTTAATTGCTGGCGTCACCTGTGGGGTATGCTTGGGCTGGAGCATACGAGCTCGGCTCTTCCGTCCGGCCAAATCCAGACTGACCATGATAGCCAACGAGCTGGGCAACGAAGCCAGCATCATGGGCGAGTACGGAGAATTCAAGATGGTGATCATCGTCCGGAATGACCTGAAGATGGGCAAGGGCAAAGTAGCGGCCCAATGCGCCCACGCTGCTGTTTCGGCCTATAAGCAAGTCCACCACCGAAATCCGGAACTTCTGAAGCAGTGGGAATATTGTGGACAGCCCAAGGTAGTCCTCAAGGCGCCTGACGAGGAGACTCTGGTTCAGCTTTTAAACGAGGCCAAAGGGCTCGGCTTGATCGTGAGCTTAATCCAGGATGCCGGCCGCACACAAATAGCTCCAGGCTCCCGGACTGTTTTGGGCATTGGGCCTGGACCGGCTGAGATTATAGATAAAGTATCTGGCCACCTGAAACTCTACTGAATGTGAAGTTCACAGCGTAAAGAGGGTGAAATCGGAGGGAATTTATATAAAACGCATAAAAAAACAAAGAGAGAACAAGCCATCTCCCTCCCAAGTCCCTTCCTCAAACAGGAATTATCAAATGCAATCCCGGATTATTTTGTTTCGTTAACGCACACACACACAAGCACACTGGCGTCCCACATATATTTGCCTAGGCTGCATTTCCCTGTCACCGGTTAAACAGGTTTGTGTTTGCGCAAAATACAAAAGCAGACTCTGACTTTGGATTTCTCTGAAACTCTTGAATCAAACCTTTTGGAAATCCAGAGGAGAAAATGCTCAGTTAAGATACGGCAGGCATCCCTACAAAACTTTCCAAATAAATGAAATTACACGGACAGGAAGGATCTCTTTGCATCCTTTTGACATTAACTTTTTAAGTGTCTTCTAGGCAAACTTTTAAAGATGGCTTGAAAAGCTGCAGTTCCCAGTAAAGCCATTGATTTAAATGCAATTGATCGTTAGGCATCTGGGGATTCTACAGCGGGTAACAGATAACAGATTAACAGAGTTGGAAGAGACCTTGTAGGTCATCTAGTCCAACCCCCCGCCCAAGCAGGAGACCCTACATCAAGGGTGTCCAACCTTTCACCTTCCCTGGGCCACATTAGAAGATGAAAATTTGGTTTGGGCCGCACATAAAATAAAATAACAGTAACGATACATTGTACAAGGTAAGACAGTAATGGGGTATAAGGGCCACAACATTGCAGAGGAGACAGAGGAGGAACAGGGCTGCAGACATTGTATACTGGGAATATAAAATCCTGCAGACATTGTATACTGGGAATAATAAATCCTGCAGACATTGTATACTGGGAATAATAAATCCTGCAGAGAGATGGCGGCCTACGCAGCAGTTAAAAGCCGCTATCAATCACGGCAAAAATGAGTTAATTTATTGCAGGTCGGAGCCCACCGGGTGTTTCATTAGGTCCCTGGTGGGCCAGTCCGACCCTGCACAACAGTGGGGAGCGCTGCGCGACAGTGATGGCCACAGCGCAATACAGTTCAACCAGCTCATCTACACTCCACACAGGCCGTAGATGCGGCCTGTCGAGCTTCTAAAATAGACGGAGGCAGGTGAAGCTGGCGTGCTGGCGTCACTTTTGTGACGCGCTCACCCATACTCAGCACAGGCCGCAAGACATCATTTCTGACAAATGGCAGTCCAATCCCTTCTTGAAAGTCTCCAGTGATGGCGCTCCCACAACTTCTGGAACCAAGCTGTTCCATTGGTTGATTGTTCTCACTGTCAGAAAATTCCTCCTTATTTCCAGGTTAATCTCCTTGTTCAGTTTCCATCCATTATTCCTTGTCTGGCCTACAGGCGCTTTAGAAAATAGCTTGACCCCTTCCTCCTCCCTGTGGCAGCCGCTCAAATATTGGAAGATGCTCTCCTGTCTCCCCTGGTCCTTCTCTTCACTAGGCTAGCCAAGCCCAATTCCTGCAACCGTTCTTCGTATGTTTTAGCCTCCAGTCCCCTAATCATCCTGGTTGCTCTTCTCTGCACTTTTTTTCTGGAGTCTCAACACCATTTTTATAATGTGGTGACCAAAACTGGATGCAGTACTCTAGGTGTGGTCTTACTAAGGCTTTATAGAGTGGTATTAGTACCTCACTTGATCTTGTGTCCCTCTGTTAATACAATTTAGGATTGCATTGGCTTTATGGTCCTCGACTTAACCACAGTCGAACCTAAATTTTTTGTGGCTAAGCAAGTTAAGTGAATTTTGCCCCATTTTACAACTTTTCTTGCCACAGTTGTTAAGTGAATCACTGCAGTTGAAGTTAATAACCCGGTTGTTAAGGGAATCCGACTTCCCCATTGTTTGCCAGAAGGTGGCAAAAGGGGATCACATGACCTTGGGACGCTGCAACCATTATAAATATGAGTCAGTTGCCAAGCATTTGAATTTTGATCACATGACCATGAGGATGCGGCAAAGATTGCAAGTTTGAAAAATGGTTGTGAGTCACTTTTTTCAGTGCCATTATAACTTCAAACAGTCATTAAGTGAACTGTTGTAAGTTGAGGACTACCTGTATTGGTTTAACAAACAATTTGGTTACTAGATTAATCTTATTTTCTGGGTTCGGACAATACATTAAATCATGAACTAAAATCATGTGGGCTGTTTGCAGAACACACTTAAGCTGTCAATTTAAAAGTAATGAATATTTCACACCTCGAAAAAAAAGAAGAGCAAATTTGTGACTGAGCTGGTTTAAGTGTGCTGTGCAAATGCAGCTTGTGTCTCGCAAGTGCTCACAGCCATGTCGGTTAGCCACCAGCCTGCATTTACCACCATTTGCAGCAACCTGCAGTTACATGACCACATTTTACTGTGGTTTTGCCCAAAACCAGCATTTACTCGTCTTTTTGGCACAGATCTCACTTAATGACCACTGCAAAAAAGGTCGTAAAATTGGGTTAGTCACCCAATTTAAGACCAACACAAATCACAACTGATGGGCAGGTCCCATTATGTTTATAAGCTGAGAAGTACCTTTATCTGTTTTTCTGTCTAAAAAGAGGGAAAACTACTATGCAAATGGTTAATTCCTCACAACAGGCATC
This sequence comes from Notechis scutatus, assembly GCF_049901735.1. NCBI lineage: Eukaryota > Metazoa > Chordata > Lepidosauria > Squamata > Elapidae > Notechis > Notechis scutatus. The sequence continues at coordinate 8,614,107 of NC_142009.1, forward strand.
CCACTTGGAAGCAGCTGCACCACCTGAACACATGATTGCAGTCACATCATCTCAAGAATGCCCAAGCCACAAAGCTTTGGAGATCCTGAGATTTGGCCTCCGAAGTCCGTGTAATGTTTGTTGTAGGAATACACCCTGCAATCTGGGCACTCTTCAAAGACTTTTGTTATCGTGTTGGTATCTTGGTGCTCACCTGCTTTGACTCTCATTGAATTTAGCACTCAAACCACCTTGACAGGAAAATTTTGTCCTGGTACCCATCTGTTCTGACCTAGGCTTCCCCAAAATGCATTAAGCAAATCCTTTGTCCCAGAAAAAACCCCTTTTATTATTAAACGAAGGTGAATTTCTTGCATTCACATTCAGCCAAAGGCCTGGTAAACAGCCTTTCAAAGGTGTAATGAGGAGCACAGACCTTATCTAGCTTGTAGAGCTGCCAAGTAAATATCTTCAAACGCAGGGCTGACAAGGAAGGGCTCGGCACAGAGTCTCTGAGATGCACAGACAGATCTTCACACAGCTGCAACTAACAAATTGTTTCTTGCAAAAGCCCCCTCCCCTTTTGTTCCTCTTGTAATCCCTATGGAGGGGGTCCTTCACCATCTACCTGTGGCTTTACTCCCACGTCAACCCTTAGTTCGTAATTGTTCTTTTCTTTTGGCAGCTCTGTGCATGTGCAGGCTGGGAACAGGCTCCAGCTGCTCCTTCGCCTCACTGCTGTCTGATTCTGAAGGCAGCTGACAACTGCCAGACTGCCCTGGCCCCATCTCTGCCTCTGATGCAGAGCCCTCGTCCAAGCCTTCCTCAGCCTCCAGGACTGGCCCGTTTTCCTCCCCAACCTCCTCACTGTCCAACTCTGCTGCCAGCTCCGCTAGCCGCTGGCAGGCCACAACACTGTTTGTTTGGTACCCAACACACAAGCTAGAATTGGTTCCTGTCAGTCTACATGTGACTCACTACATTATTCCTTACGTTAAAAAATTTGTTTGGTACTCATTGTTTTTGATACTCCTCGTGCCTCCTGAACCAATGAACAATGGCATACCACTGTACAGGTAGTCCTCGACTTACGGCCCCAATTGAGCCCATTTCTGTGGCTAAGTGAAACATTTGTTAAGTGAGTCTTTTCCCATTTTACGACTCCTTTTGCCACTGTTAAGTGAATCACTGCAGTTGGTAAATCAGTAACACGATGCTTAGATGAAACTGGTTTACCCATCAACTTGGCTTGTCAGAAGGTTGCAAAAGGGGATGTCATGACCTCTGGACGCTGCAATCGTCATAAATATGAGTCAGTTGCCAAGCATTTGAATTTTGATCATGTGGCCATGGGGATGCTGCAATGGTGTTAAGTGTGAAAAAAACAGTCTTAACTCACTTTTTTCATTCAGATTGTAACTTTGGTCACTAAATGAACTACCTGTGTTAGATTTTTATCCTGCATTTAACACACACACAATACTTCCTATTTTCCTCACAACAACCCTGTGAGATAGATAGGGCTGAGTGTGTGTGGCCCAAAGTCACCCAGCTGGCTTTTTACATCTAATACAAACTAGAACTCACAGTCTTCTGGTGATTAGCCCAGTCACCCAGCTGGCTTTTATGGGGGTATGGCAGGCTTTGAACTAACCGTCTTCCATTTTTTAGTCTGGTGCCTTAACCACTACACCAAACTGGCTGTCACCAACTCTGTTGGCCAAGTGTAAATTCTGCAAAAGGATTTGGGTTGCTCCAAGAAAGAGCAATTAGAGCCGCCACCCTCAACTTTCCAAGTATCTTGAGAAGGTAGCCTGGTTTTTTGCTCATGGGGGAATAAGGCTAGACCAGATTCAAAATACACCAGCGGTTGCTCCATTGGCAACTGCCTCGGCTTGAAATATTTACGCCAGAAAGCAACTGATGCAATAGCCTGCAACCCAAGTGGTGTGATGCGGTTGTACGTTGGGAAGTTCCGTGGCCACCTCCAGCTTTTCTGACAAGGTGTACAGAAACTGCACACACACACACACACACACAGAGCCCTCTGCTGCTTTCTTCCCACATACTAACTTATCACACAATTGTTCAGAAATGGAGCCTCCAGGAATGAGGCATCTTTATCTTGAAGGTGCCCCTTTCCAGATGTTGTCGAGATGACAACTCCCGTGCTCCACCAGGCCCTGTAAACGCTGGGGAAATGTGGCTCTGTGCCACCTGGAGAGTAACTGCTTCCTTGTTTATTTATTTGTCTTGAAAGCAAGGAAGTATCTCTCCTGCACAGCTGAAGGGGAGGGGGGAATTGGACAGTGCATCTGCCACACTTTCAATGTATCTATAGACATCTGTGCATATACATATTTGTGAAATGGGGAGGCGGAATGACCTCGAGGAACAGGAAGAAAAGCCTCATAGGTATGTATGATAGATACGTGTAACCAACGGACAGCAACGTTAGGAAGGAGGATGAGAAGCTGGAGAAGGACTGCGGCCTGAAGGACAAACTCAAGAGGGTGTGAAAAGTCAAGGCCAATGCTGGGAGAGGGGCTCCAGCAGATCCCGCTGGGAATGACATCGGTGGTCTCTGTCCAGAAAAGTGCACGGTGCAAGGCACAGCTAAGATCCCGCACAAACCCCCAGACTTCTGGTAGACTTCTTCCCCGAGTGAGGAAGAGTAGTCATAGGGATAAGAAGTGTGTGTGTGTGTGTAACTCCCCTTTTTACAACCCTGTACTCCCTTAATTCAGGGTAGTCGGGGCAACAGGATGGAGCGAGCATTTACTGGTCAGAGGCCCTTCTTGACGCCTACACAGAGTTCACAGTTCTCCTTGCATCTTAGGAGAGAAATTATCTGCAGCCATTTAGGATTAACTTCTCAACCTTCCGAGTGGGAGGTGGGCGTCTTCACCACTAAGCCAACACGCCAGTGTGCGTGTGCGCATGCGCAATACTAAAAATAATCCTGAGTCGGGGACAGAATTTGAGAAAGCGTCTCAGACAAAACCCTAATTTTCGCAATGGTAGAGGGGGCAAGGGGAGAGGAGGGGAGGAAGTCAGTGGTGGGATTCAAAAAATTTTACTACCAGTTTTGTGGCCGTGGCAGGGGAAGGTTACTGCAAAATCCCCATTCCCTTCCCACCCCACTAACCTGCTTTCCAGCTCCATTCTCCTGTGCAGGGCAACAAAAGACGACCCAGCCGATCAGCTGGGACTAGAAGAGATGGCCAGTCAGAGGTGGTATTTCCCAGTTCTCTGAACTACTCAAAATTTCCACCACTGGTTCTCCATAACTGGTCAGAACCTGCTGAATACCACCTCTGGAGGAAGCACATTCGGACTTTAAAGATTTGTGCCCATAGCCTCCTAGGTAAAAGACTATTGACCTGTGTGACATTGATTTCCTAATCCGGCCTACCCCGGAGGGATAGTTTCTGATGAGGCGGCAACAGATGCTTTTGAAGGCAGCCGTATAGGTTTGCTGAAGGATATGGCCATTTTCACCTTTCATTGAGAGGCAGTTTTGAATCCTCCCTCCTTCAAATGCTTTTCTCAGAGCTGATCTCTACTGCCTTCAGATTGTTTAGCCATCCAGGTCTCTCCTGCACGAAACTCAATCCTTTCTAATTTGTGGTATTCCCCGTCTTGTAGCCGACTTTAGTGCTAGGAAGGGCCTGGGATTAATTTCAACTAAATTCTAACTGCTTACTGACTAAAGTCCTCGACTTTCGACCAGAAATGGAACCAGAATTTCCGTTGCGTAAACAAGGTAGTGATGAAGTTCGCACCTTACTATTACTTTTGTCATAGTTAAAGCATTTCACTCGTTAGCTGCTAAGTGAATCTGGCTTCCGCCATTGGTTTTGCTTATCGGAAGCTGGCTGGGAACATCGTTCACATGACCCTGGGATGCTGCAATCATCACAAATACATGTCAAGTTGCCAAGACCTCAGATTTGGATCACATGACTCTAGGGAAAGGCGTAACGGTTACAGGTGTGAGGACGGACCACTCTTACGTCACATTTTTCAGTGCTGTTGTAACTTCGGTCGTTCAGCGAATGTAAATCGAAGACTACCCGTCCATGCAACAGATACCCCCTTTTATTAAATCTCATACCTGTTGGATCCACATGAAATCTGGAGCTCTCATTCCACCCGCAGGAGGCCATTTGCATTGAGTAAACAGGACACTAATTCAAAACAGCGTTGAACATTTAAGTCAAATTTTATTTCGAAGCTAAATATATTAAGGCAACTTAACATACCTATAACATGATCTTTTGTCAGATTTAAAACTGGAAACACTCAAAACTACAACCCTAAAGATTTTTGTTTTGTTTTGTTTTGTTTTGTTGGGAAGAAGAATGCCTTTCAGAGGCTCAGGCCCAGCTGAAGGCTTGAAAAAGTGCCATCGATTTTTTCCTCGTTTATAGCTCCAAGCATTTCCCATTCATCTCAAGGAATCTCCATCAGTGCAAGTCACCTGTCCAAGATCCACTCCACAGTCAGAAGTTGGAAAAACAAACATTTGCTAAGTTGCTAGTTCCTGCTTTTGGACCTGAAGAACACTGCCAAACTTTATATTTATAAATATTGGTAGTTTTGTTTTATTTTGTTGCTTTGAGGCCAAGCGCATACATTATAAAGGAGTTTGAAGACATACATACTGAAAAACTACTATAGAGGATATCCACAGTCCAGTCATTTATTATCTTTTTTTTTTCCAATTTGAGTCATATTTTTTTTCAATTGCACAAGCAAAACTGAACCAACCATTGGGGTTTCCCAAACGCCCCCTTCAATTCTCTCTCTCTCTCTCTCTTTCTTCTGTACACTCAGGGGAGGGGAAGGGAGAGGGGGAAGTGATTTGGAAACACCACAATATCCAACATACACAAACTGGAGAGCGAGGTTAGTCAGAAACACGCAAGATTGGATTTATGGTGCCCTCCCCCACCCTTCCTGCGTCTTGTTCCTCAAGTGGAATATAAAATGGTCCCCACAAAAAGAAAAAAGCGCACTAGCACAACGGAAGGATCGGTGGGATTACACACGGAGTGAGCAAAAAACATTGGCGTTTTCTGTACAATGGAGCCTTATTAAGTGGGTCGTGTTTTTTTTTTTTAAAATACAGGACAGGTTTTCGGTATCTTATCTGCGAGCTCTCTCTCTCTCTCTCTCTCTCCAGTTTTACTGATTTCAAGAGCCAAGCCATCCAAAAATTTTCCTTTTAGTGTTTCAAATGCACCAACTCAATAAATCTTCCTTTCACCACCTCTGCCCCTTCTGTTCAGAATATGCCACTTTTTAAAACATTGGGTGGGGGGACGGAGGACGGAAACGACACACACTTACAAACTGCTCATGGACCCCGGACCGAAAGAGACCAGAACGCTTTTTCCAAGAGTGCAAATGGGAAGAGAAAGCTGGGATGAGGGGTGCGGGATGTTTCATGTCAGAAGCAATTTTGCAAAAAAAATAATAATAATAAGGGTTGGTGGGTGGGGAGAAGCCTGCTGGAACATTTAAAAGTATTCCCACCGGAGGGGGGTGGGGTGGAAGATGTGGAATGTGAAGAAAGAGGGAGTTGGCATTTAGGGAAGGAGGGATCTGGAGAGCTTGCGGGGGAGAGGGAAGGAGAGGGAAGGAAGAAGGAAGAAAGGGAGGGAGAGAGGAGGAACAAACAGAAAAACACAGTCCTTCATAAAATAAATGTTACGAGGACACAAGGTTTGTTTCTTTTGTTTTCCCTGCGGAGTCAGGCGTGAGAGGGATGGTGGAGGTTCCACAAAAGGATGCTGGCTCCCCGCTGGCTTCCTTACATGCTGTATCCAAACCCGGGTTGGGGTTGCCCATATGGAGGTGCGGTGTAGCCGTAACCAAAAGGTGCTTGTGGAGGGACCGCCACGCTGGGGCCAGCCGTCAACATGAGCTGGGGCTGACCTAAGGAAGGGAAAGAAAGACAGACAATGGAGCAAGGGGTTAAAAGCGCTGTGTTTTTAAGACTAGGCCCATCCTGAAATGTTGACAGCCTGAGATTCCCTCCCTGCAGAAACGCTCCCGGCCCAAGAGGCCAGGCGTGGAAATGGCCACACCAAAGCATTAAACGGAAGCCCACAATCTCCACTGTTGGTCTGGAGGGCGTTGCACAAAGCAACACCCCTGAGAATGTGTGGCACAGTGGATGGATGTAATATTGCAGGCTAACTCTGCCCACAGTCTGGAGTTCAATCCTGACCTGCTCAAGGTTGACTCAGCCTTCCATCCTTCAGAGGTCAGTAAAATGGAGGAGCCAGATATTTGAGGGCAATAGGCTGACTCTGTAAAACCGCTTAGAGGGGGCTGTAAAAGCACTGTGAAGCGGTATATAAGTCTAAGTGCTATTGCTATTAGTTATTACTTCTCGTTCCTCTTCTATGTTCTGCCTAATGTTCTCCATCCGAAAAGGGAATAAGGGGATGGTTGCGTGTATTGCAAGCCAAGGGCAGGCTTACCGTAAACAATGGGCTGGGTCTCCGTCGCCTGCTCTTCCTCTTTCCTCAGCGATTCTGAGGCATCCAGCTTGTCCACCTAGGAGAACAGAAGAACCCCAAAGATCAGGAGAAACCACCTGGCTAGGATTCAGCATCCTACATTTGCTGGCAGAGAAGTGGAAAAGCCTTCAGGGGGCATGAAACACAGTCAGAGAAAGGAAATCACTGACAAAATAAAAAATAAAAAGGAACCCAAGTCGGGGAGGGGACTGTCGGCGGTCTAAACGGGCCACCGGATTTGCAGGAGGTGTCCAAGAGGTTCTCCTGAAGAGCCTTCAGCGTGGAGGTGGTGGTGGTGGTGGAGCTTTCGCTGCTGGAGGCCTTCAAGCCTAGCTCGCACCTTGGGTGAAGAGATGGCAGGGAACCAACTGGGTGGACCAAATTGACGTACCAAGTTTCTGGGGAATTTGCTAAAGCCATCCAATCGCCTCGCCGTATCCCCTTCCTTCTTCCCATCAAGCTTTCCCTGGTGTCATTTGCACAGCTTTGACCTGAGCCAATGGCAAGTGCCAGAGAAAGCAGGAAACCCAGGCACTTCAAATGTGTACAGGAGGGTTTGTGGCACGCTTAAGCTCTCTACAAGAATCTGAACTACTAACAGCCAAAGCAAATTGGTGGGAGATAAGAATGAAAAGAATTCAAGGTAGGCTGGACTTCTTGTGGGCGCAAAGGGATTCGAGACTGATGACGTGCTTGACCCCACCTTCAGGCTCAGCTTGGTCATTTTCTATAGCCAACCTGTTTTGCTAGCTCTCCTGGAAAACCAGCTCTTTAGGAATAGTGTTTCTCAACATTAGCAAATTTAAGATATGTGATTGACTGGGGAATTCTGGTAGTCGAAGGCCACACATTTTAAAGTTGTTAAGGTTGTGAAACACTGCCCTAGGGCATGAGAAGCACAGGCAGGATGCTCTAAACCCTGGCAACTTTAGGATCTGTGGACTTCAACTCCCAGAATTCTTCAGCCAGCTATAGCTGGCTGAGGAATTCTGGGAGTTGAAGTCCACAGGTCCACAGGTCTTGAAGGTAGGACGCCCCTGCTCTAAAGCCACCCAAAGCCATTTAGGTGAGATGTGCCATATAGGTAGGTAGGAATGAATGCATGAATGGACAGAACAAATGGATAGAACAAATGGAAAATGAATGAATGAATGAATGAAAAATGAAAAATGAAATGAAGAAATGAAGCACTCCATGTGGGAACTACCTCATGCAGAAATCCCTCTTCTAAGCACAGCAATTTTCAACTTAAGAACAAAAAGGCTACGGAGGTATTTTAAATTAGCATTTAACAGCATGTCACTTGTTAGATGGATGGTCAGCATGGTTTGAGGGTAGTTTTATGCATCTGGATTTAGATCTCCCCATTTACACAACAACCACCAGTTCACTAGGCCATAGGAGCCATTCCATACCTATTAGGAGAACATAGGAGAAATCTTGCTAGGCTGGATCAACCCTCTTTTGATAAACCCTCTGAAAAGTAAGGCTTATCTAGCTTTTGCTTGAAGACAGAAGTTCCTCCTGAACTCACAAACTTCCCCCCCTTTCATCAATATAGCAAACTTTTTCCTTTTCCTAACCCTAACTCCCCCCCCCAAAAAATGTGTTTTATTATGCTAAAGGTATCTACAGCAAGAAGCATTTGAAATAGTCTTCGCAAAATAATGGCCCCTGAAACCAAAGCACAGAGCTTGCACGCACACACACACACACAAAACACACATCCACACGCACGCAAGAGAGCAGGTGAGGATGGTAGTCCTCGACGTACGACCACAATTGAGCCCAAAATTTCTGTTGCTAAGCGAGACATTTGTTCAATCAATTCTGCCCCATTTTACAACGTTTCTCACCACGTTCATTAAATGAATCACTTCCGTTGTAAATTTAGTTAACAACGGTTGTTAATTGAATCTGGCTTCTCCCGTTGTCACGTCGTAAAAAAGGGATCACCTGACCCCGGGACGTTGTAACCGTCATAAATATGAGTCAGTTGCCAAGCCGTCTGAATTTTGACCATGGGACCGTGGGCATGCCGCAACAGTCGTAAGTGCGAAAAACAATCGTAAGTCACTTTTATTAGTGCCGTTGTAACTTCGAACATTCACTAAGTGAAGTATTGTAAGTTGAGGACATATCCAGTCAACCCTATGCCAGCTTTATGTTTTTAATTTCTGTTCAGATCCTTTATTCCTAGAAAACCAAACATTTAGGCTGGAAAACCTGCTACTGCGGAGAAGGAAAATATCAGTGGAAAAAATGTTGTAAGGTGCTAAGAGGTAACGGTTCTAGATAAAAGGATGAAGCTAAGCAGGAGATAACCAGAGATCTTCCACAACTGCCAATCTGGCTGTGGTGGTTGCTGGTTGTTGTTTTTTTCCACGATGGCTTCGAAGAAACACCAGTTTTTTGGGTTGTTTTTTTTTTTTTTAAAAAAAGAATCCACTAACAATCTGGTTTAAACTGTGGAGAGCTAGTGCTCGATCGGAACCACGTCATCGGATGCCCTGCGGTTTTATTTATAACGGTAAACCGTTCCTTGTAAAAAGGAAAAAAAGAAAAAGAAAAGGCTTTTCCACGGAGACTGCAATGACTGCAGAAGGGAGAAAAGTAAAAAAAAAAAAAGGGAGGAGGAAAGAGAGAGAGAGAGAAAGAACGAAAGAAAGAAAAGAAAGGATGAACCACATGCGGTCAATGCTAGAGATTTGGTGTTCTATGTGCATGGAAAAAAGGCAAAGGAACTGAAGAAGCAAAGGAGTGAAGTTGGAAGATGGCGGCCAGGCGCCTCCCTCCAGCCAGCCTTCCCCCCCCCAGCCCCCCCAAAAGTTCACGGCACGCAGAAACAGGCCCCCGCCCCCCCACTGCGCCCGCTTTCCACAGCAATGCTTTGCAGCTTAGGGAAAGTGAGATGTATATCACAAATGATGGCCGGACATGCTCAGTTCAGAAAAGCAAACACTGCAGTTCATGTACCTTTTTTTCACACCACACGGGCCCTGCCTTGGACCTGCTAGCTGCTGGAGGACTTTGGGGGGCATTGGGTAAAAGTTGGAGCACGGGCCGATTCCAGACTGTTTTTGGGGTGGGGGTGGGGTGAGTGAGGGGGGTGGGCAAAGGGTGGGCACGTTTTGAGTGTTGTAGCCCAATTGTCTGATGAAGAGGGAAGCGGCACATCTGCAGAAAGCGGGTGCTGAATTTGGGGGGAAATGCTACTGAGCGGGAAGAATGGCTCGGCTTCGGGAAGTGGAGGCCTTGGCTCTGGGCTTAAACCGGGCCTGGGAGGTTCTGGGGGGGGGCGAAGGCAAGACAAATTGATGGGAAGACCTGTGTCCAAGGAGCCAATGGGAAGATCCGGGCCTTGCAATCAAGGGGAAGACAAGGGCCATGCAATCAATTGACGGAAAGACACAGGCCTTGCAACTGAAGGGACGATTCGGGCCTTGGAATCCATCAATGGGAAGACCCAAGCCTTGGAAAGCGACTCCTGCTGGGAATAGGAAGCAGCCAGATGGGACCAGAGAGGCAGAGGCCTGGCTGGTGTGATACGAGGGGGGGGAGGTCTCTAAGCAGCTAGCTACTCTCAGCAAGACAAGTTAGTAAGACTGTCGTGGTCACGATCCTCTCCAGGGAGGGGAAAACACAGAGCATCCAAGGGGGAACCCAATCGCCACCCCACCCTGCCCCGCCACCCTTCAGGGAGAATCGGTTAAGCAACCTCCCCAGCTTTCCCTGTTCCTTCTTTCTCGAGGTTTCTTGGGACAGGGTTAAATGCCTGGGGTCCGGCAGGTGGTTTCTAACCTTCCTGGAGAGTTGGATGAGCCAATTAGTGTCTACGGTTCTGCCCTAGGGCTGTGGCTCTGGTTTTTAACTTGCAGAGGCTTTTTTTAGTGAGGTTTTTTTTTTTTCAAAGGGGCGGGCAGAAAGCAGTAGCAGCAGTGTAGGGAAGGTAGAAAAAAAGGAAAACTAAAATAAAATAAAATAAAACTCATGCAGATATCCTTAAGACTTAGGCCTCCAGGCTTTAAAAAAAAGATGGAAAAGAACCAACTTTCACCTTTTCCTTTATTGTATCAACCTGCAAAGGAATTCAGAAGGTGCAGCTTAGAGGAAAAAGAAATCCCAATATTTTTGCATTTTTAGAATTAACAGAGAGCAAGTAAAAGGGAGGGCAGGGAGAGGCTTAAAACTCAAAAGGCCGCCTTTGCTGCCAAAGTCCTTACGCTTCCATGGTTGAACAGGTAATGTTATGCAAAGGACAGCATGCAAAGAGAAAGGCAAACCTGGGGGTTAAAACTCCAAATTAGTGTATCTCAACCTGAGCAACTTTTAAGAAGTATGAACCAGCTGGGGAATTCTGAGAGCTGCCCTAGAGATGTTAAAACCTGGAGTTATTTTGGACCAGGTGGTAAAAGTGCTCAAAGTTTACTGCTTCGAAGGATATTTATTCCTGAATGATGCAGAGGTGATGCGGGTCCTTTTCTAACCCAGCATTTCAGGAATGAATTTGGGAAAGGGGTTGGGTGTGGGGTTTGAGGCCACATAATTCATATTCTTATTTAGAACCCTTTGCACTGGTCACCTAGTTATATTAGTTATTTCCTAAGTTTCAGCATGCTTAACCATAAACCATATGCTGTCTGCTACTAATCCTATTAGAACACCCAAACTCAAGCTTTTTAAGTGCCACAAGCTGTGGGTTAAACCTCTTCTGCTGTGCTGCTGGCTTTCGTGTTGTATTTCCTAAGGACAGATTTTTTTTTCCCTCCCAGCCCAAACAAAATAGGGAAAATCCACCACACGTTTTAGAAACAATTCAGACTGCCCAAAACAAGGGAAAAACTCCTCAACTCTCATGTAACCTAGAATTTCCCTCTGTCAATCTGGGCTGTAGAGCTATGCTTTCAGACTTTCAGCCCCCCCCCCCACCCCGAGTTGGCAGGATTCTCAATCCCCAAATTATGCCAATATGTTTGGAATATTCAAAGTGCTTCATGTCTTCAATCACGGCCAGAATCAAGCACAGCGAAAGCCAAAGACTTGATCTACCCAGGCTCAAGATTTCCAGACTGGAAATCAACTGTTCAATTTCAGACTGAAAGAGTAGATCAGGATCCGCTGTAGAGGACATCTCCATGCACAAAGTGTGCAAAAAAGGGAGAATTTGAGGGAGAAGCCCCCTTGAGCCTAACAGCCTGGCGCTTCTAGACACTGGTCCCACTCTCAAGCAAAGGGGATTCATCACCGCCACTTCTTCCAGCACAGGCAAGCGGAGGGCTGAAAGAGTCAGCGGGGGTTTATTTTTATCAGTGAACCACAGCTAATCATCCAGTGGTCTGTCGAGATTCTCACTCATATCCAGGTCATGGTTGTCCCAAAGGTGCTTTTCCAGGAGGCAACTGGACTTGCTGGTTTTTCTTCGAAGACGTTTTGCTTCTCACCCAAGACTGGATGGTAGATGACTGAGAATCTCTACAGACTTTTAGCTATGCAATTTGGGATGAACATCCTTCAAGTGGGGTGTGTGAGTATGAACGGATCTCCAGAGGAAAAACTGCAGACTACAGGAACCAGGAGCACCTCTCTCAGGTGACCCTGAGGACACAGAAGAGCCTCCAAGTGGCATCAACGACTCCCAGTATGAATGCAAATGACCAGCTGTCTGCAAGGAATATAATTCCTTCCATTTACCACCATCCAGTCAGAGCTGAAGAAGCTGCTTGGATGAAAAGTGAAACATCTTCAAAAAAAAAACAAAAAAAAAAACCAGAAAGTCCAGTTGCCTCTTGGGACAACCATCCAGTGTCTCCAAAAATCCTCTTTCGGCAAGGACACAGAAGGCTTCTTAACAGGTGAGGTTGGAAACTAACCACAGGGGCCCAATTCCAGTTTTACTGTCCCAAATTTGGCAGATTTACTGTGGCTGAGAGAGAGAAAATATAGGTAGTCCTCGCCTTACAACCTCCATTGAGCCCAGAATTTCTGTTGCTAAGTGAGATATTTGTTCAGTGAATTTTGTCTCATTTTACGACTTTTCTTGCCATAGTGGTTGAGTGAATCACTGCAGTTGTTAAGAGAATCCAGCTTCCCCACTGACTTTGCTTCTCAGGAGGGATCACATGACCCCCCCCAGGACACGGCAACAGTCATAAGTATGAATCAGTTGCCAAGCGTCTGGATTTTGATCACGTGACCCTGGGGGTGCTGCAGCGGTCATAAGTGTGAAAAAACAGTCGTAAATTCACCTTTTTCGAGCGCCACTGTAACTTCAAATGGTCACTGAATGAACAGTTGTAAGTCAAGGACTACCTGTATTCAAAAAAAACAGAACCCAGTTCCCTGGCTAGGCCCCCTACTGCGTATCAAAGAATCCAACAGACATTTTGAAAGAGAAAGGAGGGCCGGCATCGACAGAGAGGAGACGTTCAGGGAGGGCCCATTTTTTTTCAAGAGCTGAGAGTCCCCACAAGAAAGGCACAGCGAGCAAGTGACAGACAAAGGGATCTGGGACAGGTGGGGAGGAGGAAGAGGAGGAAGGGGAGGAGGCCAGGACCCTTACCTTGCTCAAGTATTCCTTCATGACCTGAATGAAGTAGGGCATGGCAAAGTCCATGATGTTGTGTCTCCAGGCGGTTTCCAAGACCACGTCGGGCCGGAGAAGATCGTAGCAGGTGAAGAGACAGGCGCCAAAACATTCTTGCTTGCCTTCCTGGAGGAACCACTGCAGCAATTCCTCCGCCAGCTCCGTGTCTTTGGACTCTGAGGCGTATTGCATGGCGTCCTGGGAGGGAGGGAGGGGAGGAGAACAAACAAGGTCCCATCAAGGACGGGACTCCAGCCCAACAGAGGAACCCACTGGCTCTAACCGTAGACTGACTAGTAGTCCCACCAGATTCTCAAAGACATCGGCCTATTGGTCTCTTATTAACAACAGCAACAGCATTTAGACTTATACGCGGGTAGTCCTTGGCTTACGGCCACAACGGAGCCCCAGATTTCTGTTGCCAAGCAAGACCTTTAGTTATGTGAATTTTGCCCCATTTTGTGACCTTTCTTGACCCGGTGCTTAAGTGAATCACTGCAGTTGCTATGTGACTCTGGCTTCCCCCATTGACTTTGCTCATCAGAAGGTTGCAAAAGTTGATCCCGTGAGTCCGAGATATTGCGACCGTCATAAATATGAAACGGTTGCCAAGGGTCCGAATTCTGATCGCATGACCTTAGGGACACTACAACAGTTGTTAAGTATGAAGATGGTTATAAGTCACTTTTTACAATGCCGTTGTAACTTTGAATGGTCACTAAGTGAACTACAATAAGCCAAGGACTATCTGTTCTGCTCCAGAGTGACAGAGTCAGCCTCTTGCCCCCAACAATCTGGCTTCTCATTTTACTGACTTCGGAAGGATGGAAGGCTGAGTTGACCCTGAGCCAGTCAGAATCGAACCTCCAGGCTGTGGGCAGAGTTAGCCTGCAAGACTGCATCCTAACCACTGCGCCGCCAGGGATGCTGAGCGAGCTCTTCCTGAACTCATCCACTGCCCCACCGCCTTTCCCGCTGGCAGATGCGGTTGTCCTTGGAACTCCGGTAGGTACCTTGTACAGTCGGTCTTTTTTGCAGAGTTCTACGCTTTGCTTCCAGCGGTTGTTCCCTTTGAAGAGATAGGCGGCGATTCTCCTAAACTCTATCAGCTCGTGTTTCTCCAGGCGCTGGGCGAGGGAGATGTTGTCGAAGTTGTCGTAGGCGTCTATCGATGTCCGAAGAGCCTGGACAGGTGTGACACAAGCCGGCACTGTAACTGAAGCTTAGGAAATGGCCACCCTACAATGTCTGAACATTGGGAGGTCGCCAGCCTGCATCCCACCTTCCCCAAGCCGCCAGGCGCCTCGACCCGAATTCCAGGATGGGCCCCGGAAACGGTCTCCTACCTGGTAGTCTTCTTCTGTAATGAAGAGGTTGTTGAGGGACTCATTCACTGATTTGTTATTGTGGTTCTGCACCGAGCGCAGGTAGGGCTTCACCAGCGGAAGTTGCTTCACCTGTTCAGGGAACACACCTTCACTGTTAAGGCATCAAGCTAAAATCCAGCAGGAGGCGAGTTCTACTCCTGCCTTAGGCATGAAAGCTGTCTGGATGACCTTGGGGAAATCACCAGGAGACAGTGAGTTCTAGTCCTGCCTTAGGCACAAAAGCCTGCTGGGTGACTCTGGGCCATTCACCAGGAGGTGGCGACTTCTAGTCATAGCCATAAAAGATGGCTGTGTGATATTGGATCTATTACTAGGAGACGGTGAGTTCTAGTTTTACTCTAGGCATGAAAGCCAGCTGGGCGACTTTGGGCCAATCACCAGGAGACTGTGAGTTCTAGTTCCGCTCTAGGCATGAAAGCCAACTGGGTGACTCTGGGCCAATCACCAGGAGACTGTGAGTTCTAGTTCCGCTCTAGGCATGAAAGCCAGCTGGGTGACTCTGGGCCAATCACCAGGAGACTGTGAGTTCTAGTTCCGCTCTAGGCATGAAAGCCAGCTGGGTGACTTTGGGCCAGTCACTCTCTCTCAGCCTAACCCACCTCACAGGGTTGCTGTTGTCAGGAAAAAAGGAGGAAGAGGAAGTATAGTGTGCCAACTTAAGTTACTTAAAACATAATAATGGAGGGATATAAATAAATAAACAAATTAAAAAACTTCCCGAGAGCAAAGAAAGAAAGAAAAAAACCCTTTGATTTTTAAAGGATTTCTTACCTTACTAAAGAAATTGACTGCACGGGTATGATCCAGCCGTGGTGAAAGCACCATCAGTAAGTCGTTGAGCAGCAGAGGTTTAAATTCTAGGTAAAACTGAATCGCTTTGTAGTAAAGCTCCACATTCGCCACCTGCAAGGAGGACAGGCAAGAAGTGAGTGTCACTGTTGCACGTTTGCAAAAAAACACCTCCGAATGAGGGCGATACAAGTAACGCAACTCCCCCAGCCAAACTCACTCTTCATCAGACCTTGACATCGTCCACAGCCTCCCTCAAAGGGCTGCATTCTTGCCCAGCTGCTTTTAAAACCACCGAGTTAAGTCTGTATGGTTTGGAATTGCCTGGCAGCTCTATTCATTGGACTTCTCCATTTTGTTGGGCTCATCACAGGTTGCCCACAGGATAAAAAAGGGGGGGGGATAAAAGAATACATTCTCTGCACGTGCTCCAAGGGCTTTGGGGTTGAGTGGTTTTCCTTGCTTCTAAGATAAATTGGACTGGACTGGGATATCTAGTATTTCTATCTGGTGACAGTGTTTCTCAACTGTGGCCACTTTTAAGACCCCATGAAGGATGGCAAATACACAGTATGTGTCCCAGGATGTTGCAGGATCCAATGAGGGCCATCACCAGGACCAGAGGTTTAGTCTTCCAAGGTTTCGGACTCGTGCTGGAGCCCCCATCCTCAGGGAACATCTCTCTGGCCAGAATGTGTCCTTTGGACTATTCAATGCAACTTTAAGACCCTGTGGGTTTCAACTCTCAGAATCCCCCAGTCGGCAAGAGAGACCCTCGTAAGATCACCCTTCAGAAGATATAAATATAAAGATGATATAAAGTTGATGCCTGAACCAGGGGTGGCCTTCAAAAATATCAGCAACCCGTTCTGGTTGTGCATGGCCATGGTGGGCCTGGCCTAGTCGGCCTCCTGCACCATGGCAGGGGGCCGTTTGCACCTCGCCCGGGCTCCGGAGGCTTTCATCGAGCCTCTGGGAGAGGGAAAATGGCTTCCTCTGGGCTCTGGAAGTCAGAAATGGTCCTGTTTCCAGACTTCCGGAGCCTCTGAGAGGCCCATTTTTCGCCCTTCCCGAGCCTCCGCAC
Source organism: Notechis scutatus (assembly GCF_049901735.1). Lineage (NCBI taxonomy): Eukaryota > Metazoa > Chordata > Lepidosauria > Squamata > Elapidae > Notechis > Notechis scutatus. The sequence continues at coordinate 8,630,463 of NC_142009.1, forward strand.
AGGTCCTGCACTTACCTGACATCCAAACGGGCCACGTGGGGGAGGGGAGGGGTGGGCGGGGCCAGCCAGGGGTGGGGATTTACGGTTCTCTTGTAAAACTAGCTATGGGTTCGCCTGAATGGGGGCAAACGGGTAGCAACCCACCCCTGGCCTGAACCCGTTTCCCACCAAGCAGGAACATCAGAGAGGAAACCTAAAGAAGTGACGCCGAGAAAGTTCTCCTACCTTAGTGATGATGTCCTTGAACTGCCCTTCTTTCCAGGCATCCGTGGGATGGTTCATCATCGTGATAATAGCATTATCGTATTCTTCGTATTTATCGTACAGGAAAACCAGCTCTCCCCAGAGGTGGGCTTGCTCAGCGGCCCTCAAAACCTAGGAGGAACAAAGCGTTTTCTGAACGGAAGCCGGATAAAGCAGGCCTCTCCAGCCCAACTAATCTATAGCATGAGCTTCCGACATTCATCGAACATCTTCAAGGATCTTTTCCCAATCCAAAAGGGGATCCTGTGTGTTATGACTCCCCTTCAAAATTCAAGCGAGCAACACAGAAAGCAGCCGTTTCAAAAGTAAATCAAACAAAAAGGAGTCTCACAAGATAACGGCTGCCATAAATCACAGTCCACAGCAACAAGCTTTGCTCTGTTCGGCAAACCAGTCCTGGCAAAAATTCTCAAGCCTCAGAGCATCGGCTGTAAATTCTCCACGCAATCAGTCACTTTGTTCCTGGCAAATTGTACCAACCCAGCTGTGTCCTTTTATAGTCATTGAGGTAACGAGCTAATTTCCTTAATTACTGGCTCGCCCTCCTCCTCATCTCCACTGGAAGACTCCCTCAAAACGTCCCTGTCAGCCATTCCCGGCTGATGATCAGATAAGGAACCAGAGGAGGTCAAAGGTCCTGACAATTCCAATACGTCAGGTCTGTCATCCTTTGTCACATCCATCTCCTCATCCTGGTTACTATTCCCTTCACTGAGCAATGCCGGCTCATATAGTTCTGCCATGTCGTCCTCACTTGAACTCCGATCTTCCACAGAAGCAGAATCCAAGCCCGGAACCACAACACCTGTGTATTTTAATTTTGCAACTGGGTGGGCCAGTCAAGAGATTACGAGCAATGCTAGGAAATGTAAAGCCCCCGTTTCTCTTAAGATGGGTGCGTTGGGCGTTGGAGTCAGGACCTTCCACAGGGCCAAACAGATACTCTTCCAAACAAATCGCAGGAACATAGAATTGTGGAATCAAGATAGGATTAACAAAGGTATCTATCTAGTCTATTCCAAACTTTTGCGGTGTATAGAAAAAGAAACTACGCCATCTGATCTGAGATATGGCCATCTAGTCCAGGGTCTCCAACCTTGGCCACTTTAAGCCTGGAGGACTTCAACTCCCAGAATTCCCCAGCCAGGGAATTCTGGGAGTTGAAGTCCTCCAGGCTTAAAGTGGCCAAGGTTGGAGACCCCTGATCTAGTCCATTCTTAAGAACTTCAGGAGATGGAATGCCCCAAATTTCCATAGGGGGGACTATTCTATTGTTGCCCAGATTGGAGAGTTTTTTGGGGAGATTATCTTTATATGACACTGATGGAGCTGCCATTTGTACTTAGGATTTCTGAGCCTTGTGTCTGTTCTTATGGGAAAAATGGTCTTGACCACCTTACAGACTACAGAATAACAAGAGTTGGAAGGTACCTTGGAGGTCTTCTAGTCCAACCCCCTGCTCAAGCAGGATAGCCTATAACCGTGATGGTGAACTTATGGCACGCATGCCAGAGGTGGCACGCAGAGCCCTCTCTGTGGGCACGCAAGCCGTCACCCCAGCTCAGCTCTGCCATGTATGCACGCACGCGTGCCTCCCACTGGCCAGCTGGCCTTTGGGTCTCTGCCATGAAAGTGCAGGGGCCAGAGTGCATGCGCAGGAGGAGGGGCGCATGTGTGGGGGAGGATGCGCACGCATTGCATTTTGGGGATGCGCGCGTGATTTGGGCACTTGGTGCCCAAAAGGTTAGCGATCGCTGCCCTATAGCTTTTCAGACAAATGGCTATATAATCTCTTCTTCTTAAAAACTTCCAGTAATGGAGCATCCACAATTTCTGGAGGCAAGTTGTCCAGCTGATTAACTGTCCTCGCTGCCAGGGAATTTCTCCTGAGTTCCAGGTTGCTTCTCTCCTTGATTAGTTTCCACCTGTTGCTTCTTGCCCTGCCCTCAGGTGCTTTGGAGAACAGCTTGACTCCCTCTTCTTTGGGGCAGCCCCTGAGATTGGGAGACTGCTAATCATGTCACTCCTGGTCCTTTTTTTCATTAGGCTAGACATGAATTGTCTTCTTAACATTCTTAATCCCCCCATAGCACTTTTGAACGGACCTGAATAGCAATAATAATAATAATAGCAGCAACAATTTGGGTCCTTATTTTACCCACCTCGGAAGAAGACTGAGTGGGATTTGAACTGCCATAATTGTAGGCAGCTGGCTGCAGAAGTGGCTTGCAATACTGCACTCTAACCACTGCGCCACAGAGGCTCCTGAATGTTGGTACCTTACCTATCAATTTTTGTCAGAATTAACAGACCAAGTTCCTGTAAGCTGTCCTTGGGTGTCAAGTCCCTAAATCATTTTTTTTTCATCCTCTGAAGGTGAAGGTCCCTCACAAAGTCTTCCCAGGACCTTCCCTTCCCAACGGTTAACTGCTGCTGCTCAAGACCATTTTTATTCTCTGTCCACACCAAGTTATCTACTTTAGCTAGTTCCTTCATGCAACCTTCTAAAAGTGGGCAGGTGGCTCTAAGTTCTATCCTCCAAACCAGATGATGATCAGTAAAAAAAGTGTTACCTTAGGAATGTTGACCCGTGACCAAAACAGCTCCAAGTGCTCCCTCATCTTCTGTGGCTTGAATTTGGAATAGAGGATGGCCAGTTCGGTGAACATCCCCATATGGGCCCGTTCCAGCCCCAGAGCAGCTTCCAACATGGTTATCAACTCCTCAAAGTAGCCACGGTCCTTTCATAGGGGGGAGATAAAGGATGGAAAGATATCAATCCAGATTGTCCAACAGCTGAGATTTTAACTCTTTCCTTGTACAGGTAAAATATGGAGGACGTTCAGCAACCAACAGGTGGCTCATTACCTGGTAGTAATTAATGAGTTCTTCCAGTTCATCGGCGTGCACGACGATATGCAAACCGCACATCTGGGCCAAGCGGAATTCCTTCCCATCGACACAGGCAAAGCAAACCTGAGAAGGGAAGAGGGTTGGAATTCTGTTTAGGAAAAGGGGGAAAAATGAGGCATATAGTCTCCAAATTCTGTTGTGTATGCTAGCTGGAAATCTGAGGAACTGCACCTCAAACAGGAAGGGGGGGAGAGAACACAGAATCATAGATCTGGAAGGGACTCAAAGGTCTTCTAGCCCTCAGGGTCAAATGGTTGTGATGGAGGACCCACAACTCCGGGAGGCAAAATATTCCACTGATTAATTGTTCTCACTGTCAGAATTCCCCCCCCCTTTATTTCTAGGTTTGATCTTTCTTTAACAAGCTTCACCCGTTACTTCTCCTGCTCTCAGGTTCTTTAGATTGGGGGGTCCCCAACTGCCGGTCTGTGGCATGCCAGAAACTGGTCTGTGCAAACCAGCAAAGGCCCATCCATGGGATGCAGGCAGCATGTGAAACCACGTCTCCTCCGGTCCCCAGAAAAATCTCTCTCCACGAAACTGATCCCTGGTGCCCAAAAATTTGGGGTCCGCTGCTTTAGAAAATAAGTCAATCCCCTCTTCTCTGTCACAGACCCTTAAATACCAAAGGGCAGCTATCAGATAACAGATAATCAGAGTTGGAAGGGACCTTGTAGATCATCTAGTCCAACTCCCCACCCAAGTGGGAGACCCTACACCATTTCTGACAGATGGCAGTCCAGTCTTGAAAGTCTCAAGTGATGGCACTCCCACAACTTCTGAGGGCAACTTCTGTTCCATGGATGGATTGTTCTCCCTGTCAGAAAGTTTCTCCTTATTTCCAAGGCTGAATCTCTCCTTGTTCAGTTTCCATCCATTATTCCTGGTCTGGCCTTCGGGGGCCTTGGAAAATAGCTTGACACTTTCCTCTCGGTGGCAGCCCCTCAGATATTGGAACACTCCTGTCATGTCCCCACTGGTCCTTCTCTTCCCTAGACGAGCCAAGCTCAGTTCCTGCCCCTCCCTAAGCCTTCTCTTTGATAGGCTAGACATACTTAGTTCCCACAACCATTCATCATACGATTTAGCCTCAAACCCCCTACCGCAGGGGTGTCAAACTCAATTTCATTGAGGGCTGCATCATGGTTGTGTTTGACCTGTGGGGGGGAGGGCTGGGGGGGCGGCATTGCCAGCTCAACATCACTTGTGTCGTGGGTGCCTGTGGCAGCCCAAGCACTCTGCCAGCGGAAACAGAGCTCGGGTTTGCTGGCAAGAGGGTTGCAGGAGGCTGTCGCAACCAAAAATGGAACTTGGGAGGACCGTGCTCCGTTTTCACTGGCAGAGGCAGCACGGATCAGCCTTCGCTGTTCCCAGGGTGGCCCTGCAGGCCGGATCTGGCTCACGGGCCTTGAGATTGACACCCCTGCCTTATCGTCTTTGTCGCTGAGAGTTGTAATGGCCCGCCTTGGCCGTGAAAGCCAGAGCTGGGTGACTTTGCGCCAATGACTCTCTCTCAACCCAACCCCACTTCACCAGGTTGTTGTTGTGGGGAAAATAGGAGGAGGAAGGTGAGTTGGATATGTTTGCTGCCTTGAGTCATTTGTAAAAATAATAAAGGCGGGAAAATGAATGAATGAATGAATGAAGTATCACTTTTGATCAGGCATTTTCCTCCTTGTTTAGACAACCACCATCTTCTGAGGTGAAACCTGAAAGTTAGACAGGGGCCGCAGGAAGCCCAGAACTCACCTCCTTCCATGTTCTTGTGCTGTTTGCCTTCCGGGCTCCGTCAACCGCTGCCTGGTATTCACCCAAATGAACCAACGTGGAGGCCAAGCGGCCAAAATTGGAGACGTTGTTGTACAGAAGTTTGGCTGCATCGTACATCTTCTCCTCGTAGCAACGATCGCCAACCTATGGAAAGAAGAAGACGTTGGTGGGTCTGCTGTCTATCAGTAAAAAAAGAACAGCTGGAGTCCCCCTGCCCAGCTGTGCCACGCTGACCACCGAGGTGTGGACCCGCTGGGAAAAGCCAGTCTTACATCATCCTGAAGGTACAGACTGGAAGAGTTCTAGTCCACCCTCAGCTGCAAAAGTGGATGAGGTCGGACCACTATTTAATTTACGGGATGGGTATCCTGGAGGAAATTGTTAAGTGTGCCACCTTGAACTTCTGAATGAAAAGTTGGATAAATATATAAAAGATCTTCTTTGATTATGGAGATCTCTAATCAGCTCACATGGTTTGATGCTCTCTTCAACCACAGAAGCTCAGTTGGACTCTTTAAGTCACTGTTTCTCAGCCGTAGCAGCTTTAAGACATGTGGACTTCAACTCCCAGAATTTCCCAGCCAGCCATTGAAGTACAATAGGTCTTAAAAGAGTTGGAAGTACTTAGGTCTTAAAAGTTGCTAGGGTTGAGAAACATAGCTTTCAGACATTCACTTTTACTAAGACATTCAATAAAGGAAAAATGCTATACAGGTAGTCCTTGACTTACAACAGAAAGTGAGCCCAAAATTTCTGTTGCTAAGCAAAAATGTTGTTAAGTCGGTGGCGAGAATAACTTAGGCACAAAATTGGAAAAAAAAAGGTAATATGCCACTAGAGGAAAATGTGATAAAAAAAGATACTAGAGGGTGCCAAGATGGATAAGTTGACCATGGAGATAAAAGACAGAAAGGAAAGAGATTATTATTTGATGTGGAATGCATTGTATGATTGGCTAAATAGTAGATATAGAGATGAATAGAGAACATGAGAATAGGATAATAAGGCAAAGGTTATAGAGGACAAAGATAGATTAAGGAATATAGACAAATGTACAGATAGTTAAGATTTATGTAAAAGTATGTATACCGTCACGGAAGCGTTGCAGTGAATGGAAATGATGTTGTATGTAAGAAAAATTGTTTAATAAAAAATATATATATATTTTTTTTAAAAAGAGTTAAGTGAGTTTTGCCCCATTTTACAGTTGTCAAGTGTCTGGATTTTGATCACATGACCACTGGAATGCTGCAATGGTTGTGTGAAAAACATTGGTAAGTCACTTTTTAAAGTGCCGTCGTAACTTCAGACCATCACTAAACAAATGGTTGTAAGTTGAGGTGTCTTTCTGTATCTACACACGTCAAATTCGTTCAGATTCCAATGCTTCTCCTCTTGCGCAGTTTGGTCTCACTCCAAGCATCTCCCCATTGCCTGCCAAATCTCTCACTCCTCCACCTGACTCCATCACCTCCTCTGCGCTCAGACCATCAGTTGGCTCGGCTCCCACTACAGACCCTCCTCAAAATCCTTACGCTGGGTACCTTAAACTCATTGCCCGAATCATCCCTGGTGTTGAGTGTGTTAAAGCTGCAACTAAACACATCAAGTCTAAGGATTCGGTTGTCCTTGTTTGTTCTACATGTCCCACGAAGAGATCGGAGCAGCAACTACAACTGAACTCCCTCCCTACTTCCTTCTCCTTACAACCACCTTGTGAGGTGGTAGAAGAACCTAGGACTAGAGCTCAAGAGCGTAAGGGCAGTGTGATGATTTGAACCAGCTTCTTCCCAACACCGGTTCTCCCTTCCTCCTTCACCCCCACCGAGGCTCCCAAACCCTGAGCCTAAGAGTCTCCATCACATTAACAACCAGCAAACAAGGGGGGTGGGAAGGGGGGATGATAAATGAAATGCTACGTTTGGGTGGCAATTCTTACCAACGTCACCCAGTCACCTTGTACGGGAGACAGACGGCATAAAAAATTAATTAATAATAAATTAAAAGGGAGAAAAAAGCGACCGACTTTCCCAACCCTGCAGAGGGAGAAGGCAGAAGTCTAATCTGAGGATTAAGAAAAACTCTCGACCTGCAGATTAAACAAAAAGAAGAAAAACCCAGGAAGGAAGCACTCACTTGCTGAATGTGGGCGTTGTTGGGCCCGTTGATGAATTCTTCCAGTTCGGCCAAGCGGTTTGTTTTGGCCAGAGCAAAAATGAGCTCCGTCTCCACATAGGATTCCCGGGCCTTTCTGCGGGCCATCTGCAAGTACTTCACCAGCTCTTCCCAGTTGCCTAAATGGGGGACGAGAAAAAAAAAAAAAAGGAGGGGGATCAGCTCCTAGTCACATCGCAGAATCCATTTGTTCAGTCCCTATTCTCCGAAAAGAAGACAGGAGAGAAGGTTTTAACCATCATGGCAATGCCAGCCTCGCCGGGGCAGTGCTCAGCCAGGAATGGGAAGTTGAGGGGGGCGGGGGGAGGAAAGAGAGAGGCATCCCAGCGTGTGCAGCCCTGGCGAAATCCAAAAAGACTGAGCCATCAGTGTGCCGATTAATTTCTGCTTTAAGCTCGGGCTGTGTGTGGAATTTTATTAGGGCCAAACAGTTGCTCATTCTTGCAGAGTGGAACACAAGCTTCCCAAAACTGGGAGGGGACGGAGGGAGGGAGGAGAGGGGGAAAAATAAAATCAGGTCAGCCAAACAATCCACTTCTTTGTCGTTCACTCGTTATACTGGGCATGCCTGTTCACACATCTGTTGCCGAATAAATTGTACTTCGCAAGTACACGGGCTCTTTTCCCGTTGGAGAGGCGACAACCTCTAGCCTGCGTCCAGACGTGCGCAGAGAAAGGGATCTGAAGAGATAACCGTGTCGAATGGGGGACAGTGACACTCGACGTGCATTTGCCTGGGGAAGGAGACAGGAAGAGGGGCAGCCAAAGTTCGTGTTAGAAGCCGTCTCTCATTTCAGAGGCTTTGGTCACTTTTATGATCCACGCGAAGAAAATCGAGAAAGATGGAAGAACCTGGTGGAAGGAAGAGTCAGTGGGAGCCCCCCAAGAGATATGTGGGTTCATGGTGCTCTCTGAGCTTGTTTTCTTGTAGACCTTTCATTACCTAACTAGGCAACATCATCAATGCTAGAAGGGTGGGATTTGCTCTTTATTTATATATTTGTGGCTTGCCCTGTCACTGTTGGTACGAATCTTCTTGGATTAACCTTATTAAGGGCATAAATAGTTCCAGAAGGCAGCATTTTAAGCCAAAGTCAAGAACACAGGGACAACATAACATCAAACTGACAGGAGAGAAGTTCGAAAATAACATTAGAAAGTAGGACTTCACAACAAGAGGAAGCTTGGAACCAACTTCTACCAGAGGTCGGTCAGTCAGTGAGTTTAACATGCTTGTGATAAAACACATGTCACATCATCAGACAAAAAAAATAAAAAATAAAGGCATAAAAATATTTCAAAAAGAATAAACACACAAATTAAAAAGAAAACAATAAAAAACTCAAAGGGCAGACTTGATGGACTCCAGGGGTCTTTTTCTGCCATGAGTTTTCTATGATTCTATATATCTGGGGCTTGCCCTGAAAGTGTTGGTGGGCATGGTCTTGAATTAAGGCTGTGGTTTAATGTTTGTTTGTCTGATAATGGAAGGTCTACAAATAATTCACCAATCTCAGAGAGCACCAAGGACCCCACAAGTTCAACTCTGAGCTACAAATACAGGTCATCTTCAACTTACAACAGTTCATTCAGTGACCATCCAAAGTTACAATGGCACTGAAAGAAGTGACTTATGACCACTTTTTCACACTTATGACTGTTGTAGCCACCCTTTGGTCACTTGATCAAAACTGAGTCCCTTGGCAACTGACTCGTATTTATGACGGTCGCAGTGGGGTCATGCAATCCCCTTTTGTGGCCTTCTGACAAGCAAAGGCAATTATTGTACCCTGTGACTATCATTAAGTGTTGTACCTAATGATTCTTGATGAATGTATCTTTTCTTTTTATGTACACTGAAAGCATTTGCACCAAGACAAATTCATTGTGTGTCCAATCACACTTGGCCAATAAAAGAATTCTAATTCTAAAATTAGGGAAGCCAGATTCACTTAACAAACCGGGTTATTAACTTAACAACTGCAACGATTCGCTTAACAGAAGTGGCAAGAAAAGTCGTAAAATGGGGCAAAACTCGCTTCACAAACGGCTCGCTTAATTAAGGCATAAACGTTGGGCTCAGTAGTGGTCGTACGTCGAGGACTACCTGGATTCTCTTCTAGCGAGACTCTGCACAAATGTACAGATTCAGCTTCCAGCTCAGCCTCTCCCAACTGCTGGCTGAGAGTCCAGATTTTGTAAACATCAGATTGAAAAAGCTTGTCATAGCAGAGCCTTTTGCTCTCCATGGGAAACACCGCATAAAGGTTGTGTGTCATGCCCTTGTTGGAGTCCGATTCTGAGGGGGAGATTGAGCAGCTGACAGGGAGTGGGAGTGTGGATCCAGTGGCTGTGGAAGAAACGGGGGAAGGGCAAGGTCTGGCTGGGCATTCAGAGGAAGACCCAGGGCCATCCCCTCTTCATCCTAGGGCACACAGGGAGGAACGGAGAAGGGAGCAACGTGGCTTACGGGAGAGGAAAGGGCCCTGATCCCCTTCATGGGCTGCAGCTGGGAAGACTGTTTAAAAGGGCAAACTGCACATTGCAAAGTTGGTGGAAGCAAAGTGTGCATTATTTTTGTCGAGGCTTATCTAGGTTTTGGCGTCCTCCCAACTGTGGGTGCTGCGTTATCTTTTGGAAGTCTGCAATTTATCATCCTGGCCTGTCGTGTTAATTACTTCAGCGTGGTTTGTGTTGGTTTTTTTATTTCTAATTATCTTTACTTTGGACTGCATTTCTTTCCTTCGTAGACTGTTTTTTTGGAAGAGTTTGATCTCCAGCCGAGGATAACTGGACATTGGGGACCAAGTTGGAGGCATTAAAGGGAATTTATCTACTTTGGTGGCTTTGATATTTTTGTGCCACCCCCGGGTCATCACATGGTGTTTGACCTCATGGTGGGGGGAGGTGGATGTGGCCAGAGGTCACTCGTGTTGGGTGCACCCTTCCCAGGCTGTTTTCGGCTGCAACAGCCTCCTGCAGCACTTTGCCAGAGAAAACAGCTCAGGAGGGCCGCTTCATTTTCCCTGGCAGAGGCACAGTGGGCCAGTCCTTTGCTGTTTCCAGAGTTTGCCCTATGGGCCGGATCTGGCCCGCGGGCCTTGAGTTTCCCACCCCCGACCTACAGCCATGGGAGTCACATTTTGTGTTCTTGCGAAGGCTACTTCATGGGGAACAGGGGAGGGGGAGGAAGAAGAACAGTGCCCAATCCTTACCGCTTGCGTTGGCAGCCTGGACAACTTCCATGTAGGATGACGGATCGTCTGCTTTGATGTAGGAGTCGATGGCTTCCTTCACCATCCCTTTCTGGAGTTGGGCTTTGGCCAGCTGGCTCCACACCGCGGGCTCATTGCAACGTTCGGCAAACTCATAGGCCCGGTCCAGGTTCCCAATGTGCTCAATCAAGACCTAGGAAAAGGGAGAGCGATAACTGTCAACTAGAGTCTCGCGAAGGTGGACTTGATTATAAAAAAAATCCGAAAGAGCAGGATAAGACCTGACTTTAAGATTTTTTTTTTAAAAAAATATGTCTGTGACTCTCAACCTGTGGTCTGTGGACCCCTCAGGGGGCTGCGTATCAGCCCCGGATCTCCAGATGGCCAGCGGCTGCCATTCAGGCGGGGTAGGAACGCCCAGCTGAGAGGCACGCGCAGGCGCACTGCTGGCCATGCTGGAATCCAATGAGATTGTCTGTCGTGCCTACCAGGAACTAGAGCAGCTCCTGAATTCAAGCTGAGGGGCGCAGAAGTTAGCAGCTGATTGTCAGAGAACAGCTGATTCTCGGAGAAATCAAAGCTGACTGTCAGAGACACTGGGTGTGGCTAGGCTGTAGACACCGGATTGCCTGCCAGTGGAAAGGGAGGGGGTTGGAACAAGGGTGGGGCAGAGCACGATATAAAGGGTTGGTGTAGTAATCATGGTAGCATGAACTTTAACTCTTTGATCGATGGTTGCTTAGTGCCGGATCTGCATTTTGCCAGTAAACCTTATTGCATCAACCTGTGTTGCTGGTCTTGTTCACGCGGGATGCCGGAATGTGACACTGTGATGCCATCGTGTGTGTGTGTGTGTGTGTGTGTGTGTGTGTGTGTGTGTGAAGGCTTGGAAAAAAAGTCATGATTTAAATCTTGATTTTTGGGGGACCGTGGCCCCAACGTATATGTATTTAAAATGGGCTCATGGTAAAGAAAAGGTTGAGAACCACTGAACGACATCATTAGCCAGCCAGATAGGCACCTCAAGCAAAGACGCTCGGAACCGAGTCCGCTTAACATATGTGGGTGAAGAAAGGGGCCAAACAGATTCCAGCCCCATCTCGGAGCTTTTTGGGTCCTCTGAGTACAGTACTCTACTGAGTAGAGTACCAAAGATGCTTTATTAAAAGGCAACTGGACTTTGTTGTTTTCCTTGAAGATGTTTCGCTTCTTATCCAAGAAACTTCTTCAGTTTTGACTGAATGGTAGAGGATGGAAGGATTTATACTCCTTGCAGTCATCTGGTCGTTAGCATTCTCTCTGAGAGTCGTTGAACTTGCAGATTTTATCTGTGCCCTTACGGTCACCTCAACAGTGCAAATAGGTGTGGAGCCTTCTTGGAACTGCTGAAAGGACTGTGTTGTAAACAGGAGATAGGTGGTGTCATATCCCTCCCCCCTCTGTTGAGAGGGGGCTGTTCAGTCTTAATGTAGATGGGTCTCTTTGATCCCTCTTTCAAACCAGTGGGCCTCTTTGTCCAGAATGTGGGTTTTTCCATCCTCCACCTCCAAGTGGCCTCAACGACTCTCTAAAAGGATGCAAATGACCAGCTGTCTGCAAGGAGTATAAATTCTTCCATTCCCCACTATCTAAGTCAGAACTGAAGAAGCTATTTGGATGAGAAGCGAAAACGTCTTCAAGGAAAAAAAAACAAAGTCCAATTGCCTCTTGAAAAAGCACCTTTGAGGAAGCCATGACCTGGATGACTGAGTAGAGTGATGATGATACATAGTTTGGTGATGAAATGTCTGCAAGAAAACTACAAAGCCCAACAGAGTACCAAGGACTCCGCAAAAAAGACGGCATCATAAATGCTAACTTCAGCAAAGACCCGATGGGTTTTAGAGGCGCACCAGGAGATGGCCGAAGATAAAAGCCACTTTTAGACATCGTCGGCACATCGAATTCAGTTCTGAAGGGCCGAGGTTACCTGGATGGCAGAAGTGTTAACGTCAAATTTCCTAAAGATGGCAAAGGCTTCTTCAAAGAGCTCATTGCTGATGGCGATGTTGGCGATGTCAGGAGCATCATAGTTATCCAGGCGATTGATGTATTCCATGACCCGGGTGCGATCGGCCTTGATGGCTGTCAGAATGAGGAGGTTCTGGAGATTCCTTTAAAAAAAAAAAAGCAATAAAAATGCAAATGGATCATCATCATAAGCTGGAAACTTGCTGCACTTTAACAAATTTAAGACGTACGTGGACTTCAACTCCCAGAATTCTGGGGGTTGAAGTCCACACATCTTAAAAGTATCCAAGTTTGGAAACACTAATTTAGAGATCACTGGTCTTATCTCTGGTTTGTCTACTTTTAAGATTCTGAATAGTGAAAAGAAGAAAGTCACTTCTCCATATACAGGTAGTCCTCAACTTACAACTGTTCATTTAGTGACCATTCAGGGTTACAAGGGAAGTGGAAACAGTGACTTAGGACCGCTTTTCAGAGTTACAGCCTTAATCCCCAGGAACGTGTGATCAAAATTCAGAGGCATTGCAACCGGTTCATACTTATGACCATTGCAGTGTCATGTGACCTCCCCTTCATGTCCTTCTGACAAGTAAAGTCAATGGGGAAGCTGGATTCGCTTAACAACCACAGTGATTCACTGAACAACCATGGCAAGAAAGGGTCATAAAATGGGGCAAAACTCACTGAACAACCGACAGAAACTTTAGCCTCAATTGTGGTTGTAAGTCGAGGACTACCTCTATGCAGGCATATAAAGACTGAAAGACAGGTAGGAAGGTGGGTAGACAAAACCTATGGACAGACAGAAAGACTCACAGACACGCAAAGGACCAACCTGTGTTCGCTGAACACGGAATTATCCAGGACAATTTTCTCCAGCAGTTCAATAAGTTCATTCGGGAGGTCGGCGGTCATGAAAGCCTTGACGGTAACTGAGACCTCTTCGGGATCCTGAGTCTCAGAGAGAGCTGTCTGCACAACCTGCCAATCAAAGAGGTTGCAACGGTCAACCAAGTATTGCTTATTTCAAACTCATCCCACGTGAAAGCAAACCCAGGGGCATCAAAGCACATACCTGGTCGATGAGGGGCCGCCGGTAAGGGTTGCTTTCCAACAGCACGCTGGCCCACAGTTCTGGATCCTTACGGCGCACCAGGTAACGGGACAGGCTCTTGAAGAGTGAATTCTCATTGCAGACCTGGAGGAGAAAGGGGTTGACACAATAAGGGTGAGGGCCTCCTTTGGTGGGGGAAGGTACAAAGTTTCACAGTACCAATGGCAGAGAATCCCAAAGGTGCTTTTTTCAAGCACCTTTTTTTCAAGAGGCAACTGGACTTTCTGGTTTTTCCTTGAAGACGTTTAGCTTCTTATCCAAGAAGCTTCTTCAGTTCTTCTGCTGCTGGAGAAGCGAAACATCTTCAAAGAAAAGCCAAAAAGTCCAATTGCCTCTTTAAAAAGCACCTTTGGGACAACCCTGACCTGCATGGCTGAGAAGCTCCATAGACAAATGGAAGAGAATATTTATAGTTCTGGGTTGGAAGATGCTCTCTGAGCTTGGCTGTTTTCTTACGGATATTATAGTTCATTGCCAAAGTAGGTAGCGTCATCATCCTCTAACATTGATGATGCTACCTAGTAATGAAACATCTGCAAGAAAATCCACCAAGATCAGAGAGCATCAAAACCCCCAAAGTTTCATGACTCGATTTCTGAAAGCTGAAAAACAAAGGGGGAAAATAAACCTGCTGGAATTTTAACTAGTTTTGGAACAGGCTTTTCCTACAGGGCTCTGAGCAACTCAGTTCCCCCAAATGTACAAACCATGGGTAGCAATGGCTTCACGAGCAAGCTTAAAAGGGCCACAAAGAATGTTTTTTAAAAAAGGGTCTTTACAAAATGTACAATCACTGAGGCCATTATCAGCGCATGGGACCAACTGAAGAGAACATTTGTAGCTCAGGTCTCAATTGTGGTCGTAAGTCGAGACTCCATATACCAGGAGTGGGTAACCACGGCCCCTTGATGACTTATGGACTTCAACTCCCAGAATTCCTGAGCCAGCCATGCTGGCTCAGGAATTCTGGGAGTTGAAGTCCATAAGTCATCAAGGGGCCGTGGTTACCCACTCCTGTCCCATACCAAATGGATTTCACAGCCTCAGAAGGAGGAATCAGGAATCTACTTCCCATCTGTTTTTGCCACCCTCTTCCAGGAAACTCACGTTGATCAGCTCCTGGTCACACTGTCCTCGCTCGTAAGCCACGCAAGCCAGATGAGGATCTCTCTTCTCGCAGTATTTCCCCACCACACGGCTGTCATAATAAGGGTTCTCTCGCAAAAACCTTTCCGGGTTATTGTTACTATCGATGTAAATTTTAGCCAGGGCATTGTGCGTAGCTGGTTCTTCGCAACCCTCGTGGATTCTGGACTCTAACCACGGCAGGAGCAGTTTCAACCTAAGGAGAGAACAGGCATTTGGGTTGTAGAGAGCTCCCAAACTGGGGTTGTTTACTTCTAGGACTCGGGTGCTCAACCTTGGCAACTTCAAGGCTTGTGGACTTCAACTCCCAGAATTCCCCAGCCAGCCATGCTCAAAGTACATAAGAAGCTGGCAGGCAGGTTTAAAGGAGAATCTGAAGCTACACTTCATATTTTTATGTATTTGTAATCTCGCTTTGTTTCTCTATCCAGTTGCTAAGCTTCAAGAAGCAATCACCTGCTACCTTATGGTTATAGCAACAGCATTTCACTGTCTTGGTCACAGGGAAGACCCAGATTGCCCCCATCAAACAATCCTTAGTGGCAACTCTAAAATGCCAGAGAAATATTTTTATGAGTTGACACTAGGGATGAAAGATTGGAGATCATGGAATCCAACCTTCTGTAAATTGCAGGAATCCTCAGACCACCTTGGACAAATGTCTCCCCTTTTCTTGAAGGTCTCCAGTGATGGAGCGCCTGCCAACCTTCAAGAGGCAGGCTTGTTCTACTGCTTTACGGCTTTCAAAAAGTCTTTGAGGAAACTCAGTTCAGCATCTATGATGTCATCTGACGATTTGACTCACCCCAATAAGATAGGTGCACCTCATTTACTCCAGCCGAAGGGGTATGCCTCAGATCCCATTGGCCAAGGAACTTCAGCTGGCGGGGTCCAAAAGAAGTATCTTTTCCGCCAAGGTTCCCGCTCCCTGGAACATCGTTCCCCTTGGGGTGAGATCTGCCCCAACCTTTTAGCCTTCCAGAAGGGCTGGAAAACCTGGCTCTGTCAATGGAGATGAAGCCCCAAGGGATTGTCCCTCCCCGAATGGACTAAGAAAGCTCCCATCTCCATTTATGTATTGGTTTCTCTTTTACCAGGTTTTGTAAACTTCTAACAAAATGTTTTAATGTTTTTTTTAAAAATCTTTTATATTACTGTTTTTATGCTGGTGTTGTAAGCCATCCAGAGTCATTCAGTAGTGAAATGATGCAGGAGCCTGCAGCACAAAGGCTATTGTGATTTCAGCAACTAGCCATGATATAATTTGTTTATTTGGGATACTTGCTGCAAATGAAGATAATCGGGTTGGTTGACTGATTCTTGTGGATTAGACTGAGCGTAGTTTTTTTTAAAGAGGCTAATAATGTTGCCAACCTTATGATTCTTCTTTAATGAGCAGAATATAAGTGTCAATAGCACTTAGACTTGTATACCATTTCACAGTACTTTACCACACTCTCTAAGCAGTTTATCGTGTCAGCCTACTGCCCCACAACAATCAGGGTCCTCATTTTACCCATCTCGGAAGGATGGAAGGCTGAGTCAACCTTGAGCCTGGGGAGATTCGAACTGCCAAATTGCAGGCAGCCGGCAGGCAGCAGAAGTAGCCTGCAGTACTGCATTCTAACCACCGTGCCACCTTGGCTCCTATTTAAGTAGCATTTATTGGGAGAAAATTCACCCTGAGTAATGTCACAGGGGCCAAACTACAAAGTAAGTTCCAAGTCCCTACATCCATTTTTAAAATTGTGGCTTCCTCTAACTACCCTCCCCCATTTTTATCAAGGGACAATGAGAGTTCCCTCCAATCGGTTCCATGCTATTGCTTACTGGCAGACTGACAATCATACAAATAAATAAAACACAAATAAAATAAATATTGGCTATTTATTCCACCAGTTGTTAGCCCTGGAAACTGAAACATATGATGAATTCGCAGGAAATTACCTGTTCCTTTTTTCCACTTCAGCGACAAGTTCATCCGTGGAGAACTGACCTCGCACCACCAGGATCAAGTTCTTGATGACGTCTTCAGAGCAGTCCACATCCAACAAGCCGCCAATGACCACCGGCAGACGGCTCGGGTTCACCTGAGGCCATCATTCAAGTCAAGTCAATTTCAAGTCAAGGCTAGGCTAGTCAGTTCATTAGGTTGGGTGCAGCTGCCCGCTCCAGAGGATTCTTACAAAATCCTTCCCAAAATAGCAGGTGGTGTTAAAACCACCCGCAACAACAGAAGCCAAGCCTCCTGAAATTTCACGGGAGGGTTTGGTACAGGAAAAAGCAAGTTCAATTATGGAGCCCTGTTAAGCTGCTAAATGTCACGGCAGCGAGGGTTTCAACCAAGGCCCGTGACTATGGTTTGATGCACAGGCATCCTGTGAGCACCACTTTGATGCTCCAAGAAGGCCTGTGCATCCAGAAAACATTCTTGGAAAATATGGAAGACGGTAGAGGCTATTATTTTTCAGCACGCCAGCTTTTTCCCTATTGGTGTTTTTTTTTTTTTTCCCAAAATGAGAAGACCCTGAAAAACATAGGGCAGGCAGTCTGCCAGAATCCTAAGCAGTGTTCAGGACCAAATAGGAGGCATAAGGACACCACACTGAAGATCCAGCAGTAAATACACCTCTAATGAAGAGGCATTACTTCCTTAAGAATCTCCATTTACATTCTCCCGTTGAAATGCTTTACACTGGAATGAGAGTAGATGTTATTTAGGGTATGAATGCTGCTGGGAGGAAACCTTGGGGCCAAGGTTAGGCAGGGGAGGTATGTTGCAGACCATGTCAGTTAGATAAGATAAGCTCTATTGTCATTTTTTTTCCTGTGGGCACATTGGCACATATTAAAAATGAAATTCTGTTGCCTGCTCTCAAAAGTGTACATATACATAACACACATAACACACATACATAATACACATCCCACACACATATATATGCTATATACATACATTTGTATATACCAACACAACACACACACACACACACACACAAATCCCTGTCCATCTTGAATATATAGAGGAAAGAGGAAACTTGACAGTTCACAAGGTTGATGCTCTATGGCAGGGGTGTCCAACCTTGGCAACTTTAAGACTTGTGGACTTCAACTCCCAGAATTCCTCAGCCAGCAAAGCTGGCTGAGGAATTCTGGGAGTTGAAGTCCACAAGTCTTAAAGTTGCCAAGGTTGGACACCCCTGCTCTATGGAAACAAAACTGTGATTGAATCTGGATGTTCTGCTTCGGATACCGCGAAACCCCCTCCCAGAAGGTAGCAAGGAGAACAGGTTGTGAAGAGGAGGTGTAGTGTCCCAGACCATCCTGCGGACCCTGGCTCGGGCATCGGTTATGTGCCCTGTCCTGGATAGAAGGGAGTGAACGGCCCATCATCTCTTCTGCCACCCCTTCCACTCTCTGCCCCGCCTTCCTTTCCGAAGCAGGAAGGCTTCCAAACCACATAGTAATGCAATACCACAGGATGCTCTCAACTGTCCCTTTATAGTAAGTGTTAAGGACAGGGGGAGGAAGATGTACTTTTCTCATTCGAGTTAAAGAATTCTGATTGGTGGGGTCCAGGAAGACAGACTTTTCTGCCATTGCCCCTGCTCTCTAGAACAGGGGTGTCAAACTCATGGCCCACAGGCCAGATGTGTCACACACTGGCCACGGCCACACCCAGTTTAGCAAAGGGGGAAAAACTCACGACACGCCATGTGACACTGCCATGACAACGTGAGTTTGACACCCCTGCTCTAGAACGTTCTCCCTTCAAAGGTAAGGTGCCCTTACATTCACCAGGCCTTTTGGAAATATTTGAAGGCCTGGATCTGCCGTCTTTCTTGGGGTTCAAAGATGAGCATGCAGCCATGGAGCTGGTTAGCTCCCTAAAAGCCACACACACACTGCCTCTTAATGAACTTTTGAATGTCGAATTTTAAACATCTTTGGCTCATTTTAAACTTTACGTACAGTTTTTATGTTTTAATATTTTATTTGCGCGCTGCCCAGAGTCCCTCTCTGAGGGAGTTTGAGTGCTTTCTAAATTTGATGAATAAATAAAAATTAAAAAAAAAATGAACTGAAGATGGTCTCTTACCTTTTGCACGTAGATCTCAATATATTTCTGAAGACTGTTCCTATACAGATACAGGACCAGGTCATGGACAAAATCAAAGCGGTCGCAAACAATGATCAGCGGGAGCTGGTCTGTCAGCTTGGCTTCCTGCAAACAGAAAGCAGGAATTTGATTGTTTATTTATTAAATTAATAATGGCTGTCTAGGGCTGCCCAACTCTACAGCAAAAAGCCAACAATAAACTGAAACATAATCACTTAACCTTTTAAAAACACTTACCCAATATATCAAATATAAAATGGCAACCAGACAGTAAGTGATAAATCTTTGCATGGAAAAGCCCAAGAGTTCAATTAGCCAGGAACAGCTGAATTCTCATTCAAATCTCTCTCTTAAAAAGGACACGTTTCAAAGTCTCAGTGTTTTTCAAGTTCTTACATGGATCATTCATATTAAAACTATCCAGACTTTCCAGGCAGCTCAGGTTCCAGATAAGAGTTTTACCAAAAGCACAAGACCACAAAGGATTACAAGCCTAATCTAAACATCGGTATATATCAGCTGCAGCAATTACTGAGTGTGCAGGATGAACTCTGGGATTGCAAGAAATAAGATACAGGCGTCTTTTTTCTCCCCTCCCACAGGCTCATAAATTGCAGTGGTTAAACAATTCCCAGATATCCAGAGAGGGAAATTTTTGCCAACTGGAAACATATAAATGCTTTTCTAATTCTGCTTCCTAATATATGTATATAGGTAAAAAGCTGGGGATGGATACTCAAGATTGCCTTCATTTGAAAGGAAGATTTTTCACTTAATTAAATGAGATTCTTGCTTGTAAGCCAAATGTTTGAAGTGGGTGCTGAAATGTTTTTTAATCACTGAATTGTAACCAATGCAGCACGATCTAGACCAGAGATGTCCAACCTTGGCAAGACTTGTGGACTTCAATTCCCAGAATTCCCCAGCCAGTTCTGAGAGCTGAAGTCCACAAATCTTAGTTAGTTGCCAAAGCTGGATACCCCTGCTTTAAACAGAGGAATGACTGTGACAAAAATTTCCTTTTATCTGTTTTTTTTCCAATGGTCCCTCCTTAAGGGAGAATTTTACATCTCCACTCTAAGGTTGCTAGTGCTGGGTTTTTAAATCCAGACCTGACTTTTTCAATTCCCTGTCTGGGTTTCTAGTTTTTTACATTTTAACAAAATCTCCATTTTTTTATACATTGCATCATACTGTATTAAATAAATAAAATTTATTTGATTTAAAACTGTCTTTTGGGGAGTATTTCTGTATAGAATCTGAGCTTATTTCAGCACAAAGTCTCAGGGTTGTTGTTTTTTTTAAAGAAAACTCCTGCAGCAACCCTGTTTGAAGTTCATAAAAAAAATGAGGTTCTTTTGACCGTTGTTCACACTTATGACCGTTGAAGCATCCAGACGATCACACCATCAAAAGTCAGACGCTTGGAAACTGACTCAATTTTATGACGGTTGCAGGGTCGTGTGATCACCTTTTGCAACCTTCTGACCAGCAAAGTCAATGGGGAAGCCAATCACTTAACAACTGTGTTGCTAACTGAACAACTGCAGCGAAACACACATTACTAGGGCAAGAAAGGTCATAAAATGGGACAAAAACTCACTTAACCGTCTCACTTAGCAACAGAAATTTTGGGTCGTAAGTTGAGGACTACCTGTGTTGAATACTATGCCAAGGCTACCAATTAAGCCACATCCCTGCATTGTTTTCAAGACCCAACCCCAGGAAGTTAACTTAGGCATCATTTCCTCCCTCTGGTGCCCTACAGCTGCATTAGGATTGCGCCTCCCAGAATTCTCCAGCCATAACACTATGCAGGAGTAGAGACCAAAGGTGTGAACTGATCAGCGAGGCCTTTAATGAAAAATTACCTGGTACATGTCCTGGATAATCCATAGACACCCGAACAGCACAAAAGACAACAGACTGATCAGAAAACGATGGACACAAGGAACGATTATTTGTAAGTTGTTGTCCAAGAAGGCGGTTGGGTGAACTTGAAACCCTACCTACCTAGGCCAACCCTTCTGTCTGTTTTCCCCCCAGGCCATCAGAGTGAGTGGCAATTGCAACCTTGTGTATAATGGCTGCACATGCGGTAGTTTCTTGTCTCTGTTTTGTCATGTGGCCTTTTAAAATAACACCTGTAAAATAACACAAGCGATCTTCTGAATTAGTCCA
Organism: Notechis scutatus; assembly: GCF_049901735.1. Classification (NCBI taxonomy): domain Eukaryota; kingdom Metazoa; phylum Chordata; class Lepidosauria; order Squamata; family Elapidae; genus Notechis; species Notechis scutatus. The sequence goes on from NC_142009.1 coordinate 8,651,371, forward strand.
AGATGCTGCTGCCCCTTGAGCACAAAATTATCTCTAGCAGCCCTCCATCACCTGGTGATTGCCTGCTGTCCCTCTGCAGAATTCAGGGAAAAGTAGAGAAGACAGAAGAAAACAAGAAAAGAGTATTTGTAAGGCAAGGTGTGGGGTCCCTGATGCTTTCTGAGGCTGGTTGTTTTTTGTTTTGTTTTGCAGATATTTCATTATCCAACTAGGTAACCTCTTCAGAGCTAGAAGCTCATGAATACTGACAAGCTAGCCACTAGTTTATAAAATGAGAGCAAACCCCACTCCCTTCCAACACTGATGATGTTACTTAGTTGGGTAATGAAGTGTCTGCAAGAAATTCACCAAGCTCAGAGAGCACCAAAGATCCCACAGAAGAAACATCTTCCTTCAGATATACTGACTTCACATCTCTATCCAAGGTGCAAAGTATTTCTTACAGGTGTGCATAAAGACTACCTATTCTCATAAGTGGTTCTTTACAGCAGGGGTCCCCAACCACCGGTCTGCGGACTGGTACCGGTCAGTGGAACAAGTCCTACCGGGCCGCTGGTTTGCTGGGCGCCGCCATCTTGTTTGATGAAAAAGTGCTTCCGGTGAGCTTTTCCGGAGAAAGCTCACCGGAAGCACTTTTCATCAAACAAGATGGCGGTGCCCAGCTGATGCCGGTACCGGGCTGCACCATAAAAAAGGTTGGGGATCACTGCTTTACAGGATTTATACAAAAATTATTGATCCTTTCCTGGAATTCTCACCAGACAGGTGAGAATGCCTGGTGAGAATTCAGAAGGGAGCTGAATCAAGATCCTTTTCTTTCCCTTTTTACTCAGGAGGGAGGGCATCGTATCTGTCCATAGTAGAGGTGTCACTGATTTAAGTGCACTGAGGATGTTTCCTAGTTGGGTAATGAATGTCTGCAAGAAAGCAACCAAGCTTAGGGAACACCACGGATGCCACATTTTCAGATTTGACAATCTGAAAGCTGGACTTGAGTTTTCTCATGCTGTTGCGTGAAATAGCTGCTCAGAGACCTGCCTGAACACATAAGCTCAACAAGTAAATAAGTAAACTAAAAATAAATGCTAAGGTCAAGCCTTTAGCCCTATCTTGATAAAAAAAAAAATCAAGTCACCTAGATCAGTAAGATTTAATGCATGAATCAGGGGTAAGGTATAGAATCCTGGAAACTTGCAAACATACAATAAAACCAAAACTTTGCAGCTTTTATTTTATGAGTTCAAATGTGGAGTTCTGGATCTCTTCTCCCCAAGCAACCTGGTCCAACCTGCTCTTTAGGCTAACAAACCCCTATCCCACCTGTGGATTCAACCAGGGTTCTTTAGATACCTCCAGCCACTTCCTGGTCCAACGTTTTTCAAACTTGGCACGATGGGTGAATTCTAGGAATCGACGTCCACCCATCTTAAAGTTACCCCAAATTTGAAACACTCTGCAATAGCCTCACCATTTAGAAAACCAATACGGCCTTTAGTATAAGTAAGGAACCCTGACATAAGGTCCCCATATGAAAGGTGGGGGGGAAGGGGGGGAGTTGTCACTCTTATCCCGTTACCTTGAGGAAATTCTTCACACGTTCTGGATCGTAGCAATTGCTCTCCCTGCAAATTCTTTCCACCTCTTTAATTTGGCCGGTCTTACAAGCAGCTTGGATGTATTTGAAGTGCACGTCCGGGTCTTGACTGAAGTTAACAATAGAGCCCAAGAAGTAGAAGAGACCTTGAAGGGAGTGGAAAAGAAAAGGAGTCCATCATGAAAAGAATTTGTCAGAAATCTTTGGCGATGGAAGTAATGGATTTTGATAGGTAAAGGTTCCCCTCGCACACATGTACTAGTCGTCTCCGGCTCTAGGGGGCGGTGTGCTCATCTCCATTACAAAGCCGAAGAGCCGGCGAGCGCTGTCTGAAGACATCTCCGTGGTCATGTGATCAGCATGACTAAATGTCGAAAGTGCAAGGAACGCTACTTCCTTCCCACTAAATTGGTCCCTATTTTTCTACTTTTGCATTTTTTTACATGCCTTCGAACTGCTCGGTTGGCAGAAGCTGGGATAAGTAATGGGAGCTCACTCTGTTATGCGGCACTAGGGATTCGAGCCGCCAAACTGCCGACCTTTCTGATTGACAAGTTCAGCGTCTTAGCCTCTGAGCCACCGTGTCCCTAGCGGATTTTGGTAAGAGGAAGAATATTTGTAGCTCAAGCCTGAAATGAGAGGTCCTTGGTGCTTTCTGAGGTTGGTTGTTTCCTTGCAGACGTTTCATTACCCAACTAGGTAACAAAATCAGTGCTAGTAGGGAGTGAAGTTGTGCTCTCATTTTTATACTGTAGATGTTACTTAGTTGGGTAATGAAATGTCTGCAAGAAAACAACCAAGCTCAGAGAGCACCAAGGACCCCAACACTTATATTAGTGAACTTAGATTAACTGATTACATTGCAAACAAATGCCTGTTTTTGGCAAAACCATCATAAAATGCAGTCACAAGCCTGTGGAACACTGCAAACAGCTGTAAATGTGGGCGTGTTGCCAGCGGCCAAATTTTGGTCATGTGACTGTGGAGGGGGCCTGACTGTTGGAACTTCCAATCTGGGTCGTAAGTCCGTTTTTTTTTTTAACCAATTGTAACTTTGGTCATTAAGCAACCGGTTGTAAGTCAAGGTCTACATGTAAAGCATTACATCGGCTACCTATTATACTCAGTTTTGAGAATACTAAAGGCAGACACAGTCTCCAATTCAATCCTTGGTTAGTCACACTTAAATCCACAGACAATGATCCAAGATAAATATTTCTCCGAGGATCGTTGAGGCCTCTTGGAGTGTTATCTGTGCCCTCGGGGTCACCTGAACAATGCAATGGGTGTGGAACCTTCAAGCAGCCTCAACAACTCTCAGAGATAGTGCTAATGAGCAGATGACTGCAAGGAATATAAATCCCCCACCATTCAGTCAGAACTGGAGATGCTTCTTGGATGAGAAGCAAAACCTCTTCAAGCAAAAACAAAGAAAGCCCAGTTGCCTTGTGAAAAAGCACTTTTGGGACAAAGGAGAACAGCTTCAACTGGGCAGTGATGGCCACCATCTTGACATGCCCATCCACTGGTTTCTACCAACCAAACAGGACAAGACAACTTCTTGACCCGATGACTTCAAGAAATGCGCTCCTCTCAATGGACCAGGGTACAGTCAGAAGGAACCAAGGCAGTCAGAGACATGGATTCAGAACTTGGAGTACGGTGTGGGAACCCAACCAACCTACCTTCAAAACTCTTGAATGACTCAAAGAGCTCGATGAGCGACTGGGTTGAAAGCTGCTCATGGTACTTGGAAGCCACCTGGACGCAGATCTGCAAGTTCTGGCGGATGTTTGCCGACAGCATCGCCCGCAAGCATTCCAAGGAATCTTCCACAGAAAGGGAGCCGAAATAGTTCACCAGCCACTGCAAGCGAAAGGAGCCATTAGAAAGGACCTCATTTTTTTCTTAAGGTTCTTCATGGCAGAAATATGCAGACCTGGGGTGATGTGTGAGAACGGCCTTTCCCAAGAGGAGAGCAGCTTTACAGCTGCGATGGGAGTTTCACTCCCAGAATTCTCAGCCAGGATCGGCAATGGTAACTTACTGCACAGAGCCACTTCTGGGGAGGTGGGTGCCCATATGAGTATGATCAAATGTCACCTCGATCCCCACAATTGAGGAATGGCTGCAAAAACTGATGGAGTTAGCAGAGATGGCTACATTGACTATTTTGATCGAAGGAAAAAATATATAAATACTGTCAACTTGTAAAATATTCCTATACTGTTTCCAAGTTGGCATTAGTTGGGCGGGGGAATGGACTTGGAGAAGCATACAGCAAATGAATTTAGAAGCACATTCCAACTTTATCTTAAAAAAGATTGTAGCTAAGCGGCTGAAGCTTTTGCCCGCAAAAGAACTTTAATTGGAGAACGTGATGGATGACACTTAGCCCGTGTGCATGCTTAATTGGAGAAACTGATGTATGGCACACCCAGGGGGAAGCAGGGTCACAGGTGACTCTAATTATGTATGCCAGAATCGGCTTCATACAGGTCATGCCAGTATGTCCCTCCTAATGGATTCTTTGAAGTTTTTTTTGAAATTGGGCTTAAGGCTCATGATGTAATTAATCGTGATCGCTGGAATCCTGATGAATACTTTCATTTCTACTTGGAAACTGCTTCTAGACTTTGTGCTTGAGGTGGAAAAATGGAAAGTTTGATTTGGGGTTTTACCGATTAGATGGATTTGTTGTTATAGAAATGGCTAGTTTATACTATTAATGAAAAGTAAAAAGTTTGAGGTTTGATGTTGATGCCTTATTCTACTGCACCAAAAGGAGTCAGAAGTCAATGCCTTTTTCTTTTCTTTTTCCTCTTTTCTTTCCCTCACTTTTCCCTTCCCTATTTTCCCTAGTATTTACTTTTGTATTTATTTTGTATGCTGTATTATAAACTAATAAAAACTGCTTAAAAACGTACGTGATTAAATGAGTTGATTGGAGCAATAGCATTTCTGTTCATATACCATCTCCCAGCATTTTACAGTATTCTCTGGGTGGTTTACAGAGTCAGCCTCTTGCCCCCAACAATCTGGGTCTTCACTTTACCAACCACAGAAGGATGGAAGGCTGAGTCAACCTTGAGTCCCGTCAGGATCGAACTCCTGACGGTGAGCAGAGTTAGCTTGCAATATGACATTTTAATCACTACCAGAGCTCTTGGTACCTTGCTTTTCAGAAGCTGTTAAAACCAAGCTCCTTCATACTTCTTTTAGGGTGCAAAATAATGCCATTACTTATGGATCGAAGGCATACACTTTGAAGCTTGGCTGGATTGTTTGTATACTTTAATTTTTACTTTGCTGAGTTTTATTGTCTTTTGTCTTGGATATAAACAACCAAAAATTTATATTGATTGTGGTAGAAATAAATTAAATAAATATGTAAGTTTGTGCATTTGGTGCACAGGCAGTCCTCGGCTTACAAGCATTCCATTAGTGACTGTTCAAAGTTACCATGGAAAAAAAGTGACTTATAACCAGTTTTCACACTTACGACCATTGCATCACATGATCAACATTCAGACACTTGGCAACTGACATGTATTGATCACCGTTGCAGTGTCCTGGGTTCATGTGGTCCCCTTTTGAATAGAATAGAATAGAACAGAACAGAATAGAATTCTTTATTGGCCACGTGTGATTGGACACACAAGGAATTTGTCTTGGTGTAAATACTCTCAGTATACATAAAAGAAAAGATAAAAGTCAATGAGGGAAGCCAGATTCTAAGCCATAACCATGTTACTGATTTAACAACTACAGTGATTCACTTAACAACTTTGGCAAGACAGGTCGTAAAATGGGGCAAAACTCACTTAATAATTGACTCGTTTAGCAATGGAAATGCTGGGCTCAGTTGTGGTTGTAAGATAAGGACTACCTGTCCTGCCACCTCTAAATAGAATAATCCTTCCCGAATGTAGCTGAACTTCGATCTCTCAGCGATAGCCAAAGTTCACTGTAACGGCTTCCTCTTGAAAGGTGAAAATAGTTCCATTGTTATTAGACTTCTGGAAACTGATTAAGTCTGAATTATTCCAGGGGACTTTGGAATGAATAATGACGCTGTCAAAATTATGCTAGGTGGTTTTGATTTAATTAGATTTTAATTTACCATGTTCATTTAATTGCTGCGTTGTATGATTGCTGCTAATTGCCAAGAGCCGTAAGATGGTGTAGCACAGCAATTAAATTCATTCAATTTTTATTCGCCGCCCATCGGGCTTCAAAGAGACTCTGGGTGGCTTACAGCATAAAAGCCATTAAAATCATCAGGGGTTCTTAACACGTAAAATAAATAAATGCACTTTCACCGCCCCGTACCTCAGGATTGAGAAGGTGAGTGTGAACCACAGCTCGCTTGATGTCATACAAGTCAGTGAAGTGTTCCAGCGCCCTTTGGAGGAGACCGGCTTTCTCGCAGAGTTGAGCGATGTGAGCTCGGTCGTAGTGGGTGAACATCTGATTCCCCAAGATGGCGTCGGCAACCTGAAAAGAGGAAATTTTGCTTGAGACAGATTTTTTTTAAAAAAAATTTAAGTGTATAAAATATAAAACAGTAAAACAAACACAAAATGAAACGTTAACAGAAACGTACCATCAACTGGTCATTTGCATTCTTTTTAAGAGTCGTCGAGGCCATTTGGAGGTTCGTCCTTGAAGTCAGTAGTGCAAATGGGTGTGGAGCTGCAGAAAAGGACTATATTGTGGACTGGAGATGGATGGTGTTGTATCCCTCCCCCTCGGTTGAGAGAGGGCTGCTCAATTTTGACATGTGTCCCCAAGGACACAGACAAACCTCCAAGTGGTCTCAATGACTCTCCAAAATGAATGCAAATGACCAGCTGTCTGCAAGGAATATAAATCCTTCCATTCCCCAAACTCAGTCAGAGCTGAAGAAGCTTCTTGGATGAGAAGCGAAACGTCTTCAAGGAAAAACAAGAAAGTCCACTTTCCTATTGAGAAAAGCACCTTTGGGACGACCATGACCTGGATGACTGAGAATCCCCATAGACAACAAAAAAGAAAAATAGTGTACGAAAAAGGAGGAAAAAATAGTCAATTAAATTTAACCTTGAGATACAGATCTGTGGAAAATAAGCTCTGCTAGAAATTAAAGCTTGGATTTCTCTGGTGTGTTCAGGGGCCGACTGTCAAGCACAATCAAGAAAGTGAGTCTTTGGTGAGGATTTTAATGCTAATTTTGGGGTGAAAACCGACCATCGAGAATTGCAAGAAAACAAATTTCCCAGGGTCATTTATGGTTAATACATTAATAATTAAATAATTTTTGAATAATGAATAAAACTGAATAATTCAAACTGCTTCTCACCAAAATGCTTTCACCTGTCACTTGGGCTGAGTTGCCCTTTAAGACACAAGCTGCTCTTGGTTATTATGATCAGATAATTTTTTTTTTATCTCTCCTTCATGATTTTTATAAATAAGATGGTGAGAATATACCTAATACTCCTCCTTCCTCCTATTTGGATGGAAAATAATCAAGGAGGGAACCAACCTATAAATAAGTAGAAATCTCCTGACAGTTAGAATAATTAAACAGTGGAATGACTTGCCTCCAGTGACTGTGAGAGCTCCAACCCTGGAGGTTTTTAAGAAGAGGTTGGGCAGCCATTTGTCGGGGATGGTATAGAGGAGGGGTGTCAAACTTAAGGCCCATGGGCAGGACCTGGCCCATGGGGTGCTTAAATCTGGCCCGCGGGGCTGGCCTCGAAATAGCCAAGAACAAGCGCGTGGTGCCTCTGGCAGCCAAAATGGGGTCCAGGGGTCCCCACACTGCCCGTTTTGGGTGCCAGAGTGCTGCAAGAAGCCGTCCAGGCCAAAAACAAGGTGCGGAGAAGCCGTTTTGGTCAGCAGGGTGCTGACAGAGGTGTGCCATCAGGGGTGGGATTCAAATTTTTTAACAACCGGTTCTGTGGGTCTGGCTAGGTGGGCCATGTGACTGGGTGGGCGTGGCTTCTTCTTTTTTGTAGCACCCCTCCCCGTTTTTGGGGCATCCTGAGTCTCAAGTAAGCCTTGGGGAGGGGGGAGGGGGGTTGGTCCCAGAAGGCTTTCCTGGGGCTCAGGAAGGAAAAAAAACCCAGAACCCCAATGCTCCATTTTGGGGCCTTCTGGACCTCAGGGAAGCCTGCTGGGCAAAGCAATAACACAGCGAGGAGAATCCCGGGACAGCTGATCTAGGAACAGCTGATTGTCGGGAGGGGAAAAAAAGAGAAACACCTTAAGGAGTGACTGGGAAGGGAAGAACGCAGTCAACGATGTTGCACATGCACGGTGAGGACTGACGGGGAGGGGAGGGACGGGGCTAGCCAGGGGCACGGTTTGCCAGTTCTCCGAACTGCATAGAATCATAACAACCGGTTCTATAGAACCGGTCCGAACCGGTAGAATCCCACCCCTGGTGTCCATTCCCCATCTCCTGAAGAGAAGTACAATGCTGATCCGGCCTTCGAAGAAATCCAGTTTGACACTCCTGGTCTAGAGTCTCCTGCTTGATCATAGAGTCGGACTAAAAGACCTCCAAGGTCCCTTCCAACTCTATCATTCTGTTATTTTCCCCACAGCAACAACCCTGACAGGAGGGTTAAGCTGAGAGTGAGCGATAGGCCCAAAATCATCAGGTGGCCTTTATGCCTAAGGCAGACTAGAACTCAAATATCTCCTGGTTTCCAGGACAGCAACTTAACCACTAGACCAGACTGGGTCTTATTATGCTTGTTGATTCTCTCCTCCGTACCATTTTTCCTAGCTCCCCCCAATCTCTCACAACAGCCTCCAGAAATAAGCCCACTGGTTATAAGAAAACTACACTTCGGTATCCATCGCCAGCTCCTTTTTAAACCAAACCAGGTTTGCTGACCTGCTCATTCATGGCTTTGGAAAAACGTTGCCCCAAAATGCTTCCAGTTTAGGGAAACTGGTTTTTTTTTTCCCTCCATAACCTATCAAAATGGCAATCACAGGGAGTTATTTTTAATAATTGTAATAATTTTTAGACTGCAACTCACTTTGATAAGCGTTTAATTTTAAAAAAGAATGAACCTTAAGTTCAGAACAAACTTTTGGAAAACTAATCATTATAAAAGTACCAGTACCTGGTTTTATCAGTTTAACTTCCATATAAAAGTGGAAGCTTCTGCCTGCAGATACAAGATGAGCATTAAGAGGTCTGATGTTCTTTTGGTTTTTTAAATAGGCTAGAATGAGCTGAACTGAAATGCCTGTTTTTAGGGTTTCTTTATAGGAATCCTTTATATTACTTCAATATAATATAAAGGAACCCTTTATATTTCAAATCCATGTGAAAGGAAAGTCCAAGAAATCATCATCGTCTTTTAACGACCCCATAATCCCTTGCGGGGTGGAGTCTGGGCAACTGAATGGAGCTAGCAGAGTGTTTTAATGGCTGGATGCCCTTCCTGTCGCCAACGTAGAGTTTTGTTCAGCAGATATATTCCCAGTGTGAGAAATACCTGCCTCTACTTAGGATCGAGTCCTGATCATGAGGAGAGAGCTCCACCTCTAGGCCACTGCACCACTCAGGAAAGTCCAAGAAATAGGGTAACCAAATCCTTTCGAGAACCAGGTACAAAACCTACCTGAGGTGCATGCATGAGATTCATTTCAAGCAAACGAGTTTGCAAAGGCCCTTCAGATGGACGGTTGTTTTTCAGGGCATCCAAGAGGAAAGCTGTACACTGCTGGATCAAGTTGTATTCCATAAACACATCTACTATCTGCAAAATAAAATAAACGAGAACATTTGTTTTAGATTCTTCCCACCCAAGGCAGATAAAGCCTTGTATAAGCATCCCAGCAATATAAGGTTATCTAATTCAGCCAAATCATCCACGCTTAAGGCACCAAATGCATGCCATATTCCCCCTCTCATTAGAGGTGAACAAAGCATTTCATTTTTAAACAGTTTTGATCTCATTTGTAGCTTTTCAACTTTCAAACCCCTCTGCTTGCATTTGAAGCATGTATTTTGAGCACAAAAGGAGGGCTTTTCAAACATGGGACATTCCTAGTAAAGAGCTTAAAATGAAAAACAGAGCCGTATGAAAGGCTAAAGGCTTCAATTCTAAAATGTTTCATATACAATGACATGCAAGTGTTTTTCACAAAACCTGTTTTCCCTTTAGTGTCAAATCTTGACACTGTACAATAGTATTTCTCAACTTCCAAGAAGTGTGGACTTCAACTCCCAGAATTCCCCAGCCAGCATGCAACAACTTAAAAGTTGCCACGCTTAGGCAAAACTGCTGTAGAATCCTACAGAATTCAAAGATTACCTTGAGGATCCTCCTCAAATCAGAAATGTTCTTGAGAACATCTGTATGGTTCTCCAGAGGCCACGTGAAAGATTTCACAAGTAGGACCTGGGTCCATCAAGAAATGACTGCCGAGACTTCACCCTCCACATGAGATCAGGAGAACATGAGATCTGTGCAGCTCTCACCTTCTTGGTCTTTCACTGAGCACCCAAACATCCTCAAGACTGCTAAATATAAGATGTTCCAGAGTTCGCATCACCTACCATTTTGCTCATGAACATGCTAAATTTTACACTCCATCGAAGTCTTATATAGTCATTCTATTTATGGTCAAGCTGAGTTTATAGTCCACTCTTACTTATGGCTCAAAATGGTTAAGAACCATCACATCCCCACACGCTGAATGCTCTGCAGCATGGTTATTATCATGCTTGCTTAATGTCACCTTTACTGTGTTATTAGTAATCTTCACAACAGGGCACACGCGTCGAGTTTTGAGATTGCAATACTCCCAAATTTCCTGCGAGCGTTGCTCAACGCTATGCCAAGAACAAAGATTGGTCAATGACTGTGAAGACTTTATAGGAAACCAAGGATCGTCAGTGTACTTTATAGGAAACCAGGAGCCGTTTATTGCAGTCTGCTGAAGCAAACGGACAGAGACCCAAATATCCTTTTCTCTCTCTCTCTTTCAAGATGTTTCCTTACTTGGGTAATATCTGCCAGAGGTTCTTCATCCTGCACCAACATCTGGGCAAACTGCTGTCCTTGGTCCGGGCTGATCCGCATTACGTTTCTCAGGAGGAAGATCCAGTCTGGAGTGTAACCGACCTAGGAAGGGCGTGTGCATGCCCAGAAGGAAATATTTGGTTAGCTTTGCTGCACTTTGTATGCTGGAGTAAGAGGGTCCTGAAACGGTCTGCGTTTGGCTCGTTCTCTTTCTAGGTTGGAAACTGAGAAAGCTCAACCCGGTTCATCTCTTGGCAGAGGTCACAGACCCCTGCATGCACCAACAAAGGATAATATTTATAGCTTAGGGCTGAAATGAAGGGTCCTTTGGTGCCGTCTGAGCTTGCTTGTTTTCTTGCAAACTTTTCGTTACCCAAGCTAGTAACTAGTCAACATCTGCAAGAAAACAACCAAGCTCAGACAGCGCCAACCACCCCACTCCCAAAGATGTCTTGCTCGGAACCAGCCTTATGAGATTTTATTTTGTATGTGCTGTTCCTGCCACTTGTGGTTTTCATCCTTAAAAGGACTTAGAACCATGGCCTCCTGTTGTGGTTCTTTGTAAGACAGACGTTGTTAAGTCAATTCCAACAGAGATGTGGCCTAGGGATTTTGGACACAGAAATCAGAGCAGGCCACTGGACGCATTGGATTATTTCACACAGGGATTAAGATAGCAATAGCACTTAGACTTATATGCCGCTTCACAGTGCTTTTACAGTCCTCTCTAAGCGGTTTACAGAGTCAGCATCTTGCCCCCAACAATCTGGGTCCTTCCTTTTACCGACCTCGGAAGGATGGAAGGCTGAGTCAACCTTCATCCAGTCAGGATCGATCTCCTGACAGTGGATAGAGTTAGCCTGCAATAGCAATAGCACTCGGACTTATGTACCATTTCATAGTGCTTTACAAGCCACTCTAAGCAGTTTATAGAATCAGTATATTGTCCTTAACAATCTGGGTCCTCATTTTACCGACCTCAGAAGGATGGAGGGCTGAGTCAACCTTCAGCTGGTGAGAACTGAACTGCCAAACTGCTGGCAATTGGCAGTCAGCAGAAGTAGCCTGCAATACTGCATTCTAACCACTGCGCCATCATGGCTCTTAAGATTAAAGACTTCTGACCAGGATCTATCACAAGACGTGGTAGTGGCTACAAGTTTGGCCTGGCTTCTCCCCCCCCCCAAAAAAATAAAATAAAAAATAAAGGTTTCAGGGAAACCAATTACCTTCTTGGCATACAGCACGATCTTCTGAACTTGTCCCGTTTCCGCAAAACACTGAATGACCTTACTGGGAACGTTAGCACGTAGGTAGACACTCAGGGCCAACGTTGGGTCCACAGACTTCACCAGGTCTCCCAGTTCTTCAGAGCATTCCAGCTGTTGAAAAGAAAGCATTTCGGAGGGTTTTTTTTTTAAATACCCAAAAGGATGCTGCATATCTAAAACAAACTGCAGTAGAAACTCTTTCCTACGTGTGCCAATGTGACAAGCAATTGAGGAAACCATGCACCCCAAAGAAGACTTCAAAATATAATATTCATTTTGCTACAGTACGTGATTCTCCCCCCCTCCCTTCTGTATTATGGGACCTATTGCATTGCAGGAACATCTTAAGGGAGGGGTTGTGCAACCTTGGCAACTTTAAGACTTGTGGACTTCAACTCCCAGAATTCCTGAGATAATATGATTAGAGGAGGAATTCTGGGAGTTGAAGTCCACGAGTCTTAAAGTTGCCAAGGTTGGACACCCCTGCCTTAAGGGTTATGTCAGCATGGCGTTAAACCATGAGTGGCACTTCTGATCAATATCTATAGTAGAAACAAAATGAAACACAGGGCAGTGCACAGTGCAACTAGTCCTCATCATACAAGCGAACCAAGAAGGAAGCCAGAGATCTACTTTGCCAGGAAAGATGATGTTGGAAGAAGAAAGTGAAACCTCTTCCAGAAGAGCTGTCCTTGACAAGTCACCGAAAGGTCAAGGGATAAACCCTCGGTCAAGAATGAAGGCAGATTGTGATTTAAGCTGGTGGCTGCTTAAGCTCATTCACTGTAGAACTAAAATAGCTATGGACATTTGTCATGAAAAGAAGTCTTGTGTTCAGGAACTCAGCTAGTTTGTTCTCAAGTTTTTTCCCCATCCCAGTCTTCGAGAAGAGAGAGGGAGAAGTGTGAAACTGAGCTGAATCCAGAAATCAAGTTCAAAAAGTAAATGTTAAACTGTGGACAATATTTTAAGACCTGCTTGCTTGCATTCGTTGTCAGAAGCCCCAAGGCACTTCTGGGTTGAAAGGATTAGCCGGAGACATCACTGTTACCTGGGAGATGCCTCGTTGGGGGCATATCCCTTTCATATCCCTGGCAATTGCTGGAGCAAAGGACGGGAGCTCAACCTTACCCCAGGAGGACAGCAGCTCAACCTTACCCCAGGAGGACAGCAGCTCAACCTTGCCCCAGAAGGACAAGAGCTCAACCCTGCCCCAGGAGGACGGGAGCTCAACCCTGCCAAGGAAGGATGGGAGCTCAACCCTGCCCCGGAAGGATGGGAGCTCAACCCTGCCAAGGAAGGATGGGAGCTCAACCCTGCCAAGGAAGGATGGGAGCTCAACCCTGCCCCGGAAGGATGGGAGCTCAACCCTGCCCCGGAAGGATGGGAGCTCAACCCTGCCAAGGAAGGATGGGAGCTCAACCCTGCCCCGGAAGGATGGGAGTTCAACCCTAACCCAGGAAGATGGGAGCTCAACAGCACTTTGGTCTCGAACACGAGCTTGCTTACCTCCATCCCAGCGTCCAAACCACACAGCCCCCTGTGCTCATTTTAATACATTTCCTTGAGAGGTAACTACATTTAGAAGTCCAACTATGGAGTTCAATAACCTTTGACTCCAAGGAGTTAAGTTATTAATAAGGGCCAACATAAAGCAAAAGGATTAAATTAAATCCTGTAACAGAAAAAAAAATCTCTGAAAAAAATACTTTTAGGACACAATTAGGCCAAAGCATTCATTAAATAAGGACTAGCATGGTCTCAATACAATTTCTGAATGAGGGGTATAATTCCAAGGCTGTGGTTAGGGATGACAAAAGAAGAACCTTGTTGTCTCAATTAAGAAAAGACCGAGTTTTTAAAGATTCCTGCCCCATCATCCACACCCCAGTATTTGGAAAAAAATGTGTAGCAAAAGTTTGGAAATTTCAAATCTTGATTCAAGTTCAGAATCACAAAGACTTGACAAATTGTAATCAGTGGGGTCAGAAACTGGTGTAGAGTCATAATGAATTTAGCTTTTCAAACTGTCACAAGATTTTGGACAAAGGAGAATTCCTCTGAGATTTTCACCACTGGGAGGTTGCGGTGGTGGGGAGATTATTTTTGTTTTGGCATTAGACGTAAGTCATAATATGCTTGCAGGCAAGCATCATCCATCAACTGGAAACAACTGACAGTTGAGGGAAAGGTCACTCATTTAAGGGCAACGTTATATAATTCAGCTAAAGAGCTGAAAGGCAACTTCCTATCCCTTCCTTTGCCAGGAAATTCCAGCCAGGAGCCAAAGTCTTCCATGCCTAATACGTTGCCATCAGGAAGCTGCCATCTGAGAGTTGGCAATTTTCACTGGTTCTCTAGGCTGCATTAACAGGGGGAATAGAATCAAGATCACACAAAGCGTTAGGAACATTTTGTCATGCCTTGGCAAGACCACACGTGGGACTTTGCACCCGGTTTTGGTTGCCATGAAGATGTTGAGACTCTGGAAAGAGTGAAGAGAAGAGCAACGAAGATGATTAGGGGACTGGGGGCTAAAACATACGATGAATGGTTGCAGGAACTGGGTATGTCTAGTTTGATGAAAAGAAGGATCAGGGGTGACATGATAGCAGCCTTCCAATATCTCAGGGGCTGCCACAAAGAAGAGGGAGTCAAGCTAATCTCCAAAGCACCTGAAGGCAGGGCAAGAAGCAACGGAGGGAAACCAATCAAGGAGAGAAGCAACTTAGAACTATGGAGGAACTTCCTGACAAGGAGCACAATTGATCAGTGGAACAGCTTGCCTACAGAATTTGTGGAGGTTTTTAAGAAGAGACTGCAGAGTCATTTGTCTGAAATGGTATAGTTTCCTGTTTGAGCAGGGAGTTGGACTAGAAGACCTCCAAGGTCCCTTCCAACTCTGTTATTCTCTACCATGGCACCAATCCGAAGAGCAAAATTACCCAGCAAAAGCTACCAAACCCTAACTCAAAACCATTTCCACTTTCTTGGGAGACAGAGAGATGCTCTCTTCACAGTTAGAAAGAGACCGAACCCAGCAGAAAGGATGAAATTTTAGCTGTCAGTGACCGTCAACCCCATCTTCAAAGATGCCCTGTCAAATAAATGACTTACTTTGTCTTCTTTCAACCATTTCTCCAGAAGCTGCTTGCGTCCTTGCTGGAGGACCGGCCGGCAGAGTTCCAGGGACTCGTATTTATTCAATTGCCCTTGGTCGAGCAAAATTCCAAAATATTGAAGCAGAGGGGACGTCTGCCCTGGTTGTGCTTGGACACTCTGGAACCGGCGGATGGTGTCTGGAGTGCGCAATATTCCCTTTTAAAAAAAAAAAGGTGGATAAAATACATCATCTACCCATTGCAAATCAGTCAAGATGGACCAACAAGTTCGTAAGTTATTAAAAGAAAAACTATTTGCAGAAACTTTAGATCACCGTTCCTCAAATTGGAGATTTGGACTTCAACTCCTGGAATTCCCCTTAGCATGCTGGCTAGTGAATTTTGCGAGCTGAAGTTCTTATGTCTTAATAACAATAGCACTTAGACTTATACACCACTTCATAGTGCACTGAGTGGTTTACAAAGTCAGCATATTGCCCCCAACCGGTCCTCATTTCACCGACCTTGGAAGGATGGAAGGCTGAATCAACCTCGAGCCAGTCAGGATCGAACTCCTGACAGTGAGCAGTCAGTCTGCAATACTGCATTCTAACCACTGCGCCGCGACGGCTGAAAAGTCCTCAGTCAAATTATTATCCAGCCTTGCACTGATGACCTAGAATATGCTACAGCTGGCTAGGGAGGCAGCAGGGAATGGTAAATGCCTCCTTGTCTAGTTTCAGAATGAACTTTTATTTATTTGACATGTTTGCCACCTTTTTTCTCAAGTCCTCCAGCCAGTGACTGGACAATACTTTGCAACACTGCATAAAGTGCATTAAAAAAGACCAATGGCAATTTTAATTGTGCATTCCACCCGGAATTACCCTGAGCTATGATGGGCAGCCAATAAATGTTATAAATAAATTCCAAGCCACAAGCATAAGACTTAGTTGGGGCAATTGCAACCAATGGCAAGAAATCAGCTGGTCAGGTCACATATCCATTTTTGCAAGCGACAGCCTCATAACGAATGTCCATGGAGATTCTCAGTCATCCAGGTCAGGGGTCTCCAACCTTGGCGAGTTTAAGCCTGGAGGACTTCAACTCCCAGAATTCCCCAGCCAGCTTTGCTGGCTGGGGAATTCTGGGAGTTGAAGTCCACCAGGCTTAAAGTCGCCAAGGTTGGAGATCCCTGATCCAGGTCATGGTTATTGCAAAGGTGCTTTTTTCAAGAGGCGACTGGATTTTCTTGTTTTTTCTTTGAAGACGTTTCACTTTTCATCCAAGAAGCTTCTTCAGCTCTGACTGGATGATGGGGAATGGAAGGATTTATATTCCTTGTAGACAGCTGGTCATTTGAATTCATTTTGAGGGCCGTTAAGGCGGCTTGGAGGTTCATCTGTGTCCTGAGTAGGGGTGTGCTACCATTTGCACTACTCAGACGATCCTGAGGACACAGGTAAGCATCCAAGCGACCTCAACTACTCTCTAAAAGAATACAAATGACCAGCTGTCTACAAGGAATATAAATCCTTCCATTCCCCACCATCCAGTCTTGGATGAGAAGTGAAACGTCTTCAAAGAAAAACCAGAAAGTCCAGTTGCCTCTTGAAAAAAAAAGCACCTTTGGGACAACCACGACCTGGAGGACTGAGAATCTCCATAGACTTTTGCTTAGCAATGGGAAGTTCTGGTCCCAACTGTGGCCATAATTTGAGGACTACTTGTATGCCAGTGCCAAAAAAAAGAAACTAAAAGAAACAGAACTGAGGATTCAAACCTGAGTAGATAAAACAGAAAAGACAAAGCATGGATCACTTGGATGTTTTTCCATACCTTCGGGGCGTTTGCTGCTACTTTGGCTGCTTCTGAGTAGCTCCCTTGGGCGAAAAGGGCATTGAATTTTCGGGCAAAGAGCTCTTCGGCCCCGGCGAGATTGTTACGGACGGCCATTCGCAGGGCCAGGTCGGGATTCTGCAGCACATTGGTGATGTACGGGATAATGTTCTCTTCCTCCACACACACTGAAAGCACCTTGAACGCAGGGAGAGGGATAGAATGCGGTTCATCATTAGGACCTCTTGCATTCTTGTTTTAATAATCCTTTTATTAAGTTTATCAGGATATAAAATACCAAAGAAAGTGAAAATAGTAGGGGAAATGGGGGAGGAGAAAGAACTGGAGGATAAATGGCTAAAAAGAAAAGGGAAAGATTGATTTTTGACTCTTTTTAGTGCCTCATAGTAACACTGTGGCCTCAACTTTTTACTTCTTACTCTCTGAGCTTGGTTGTTGTTTGTTTTTTTGCAAATTATCACTTAATAATCATCAATTAGCAATAGCACTTAGACTTATATACTGCTTCATAGTGCTTTACAGTCCCCTCTAAACAGCAAATAGCCCCCAACAATCTGGATCCTCATTTTACCGACCTCAGAAGGATAAAAAGCTGAGTCAAGCTTGAGCCCCATCAGGATCGAACTCCTGGCAGTGGGCAGAGTCAGCCTGCAATGCTGCATTCTAACCACTGTGCCACCACAGCTCATGCTAAAAATGTACTGGCCATGTTTATAACAACAAACCTATCTAATCTGCACTCCTGATGCTGAGTTTCGCTGATTAATATTGCTTACAGTTATAGAAATGGCCAGTATTTGGTAAGTAGGTAAAATACAAAGTTACGCCTGTTATTTTATTTGGTACTTTACTGTGCTAAAAAAAAGTTGAAAGTTGATACTTTTTCTTTTCCCCTACACCTCTCTTATTTTCCTATCATCTTTATTTTCATTTATATTTTATACTATGATAATTTTAATAATTTTTTTTTTAAAAAAACATTTCAATAGAAATGTTTTTGGGATTCTATGAGTGCCCCTTCCAGGCTGGTAACCAGATGCCAGATGGATCCTTTTTTTTCCCTTTTGAAGGAGCAATAGCAGCTTACTAACAGATTAACATGATCAGGGGAGTGACGATAGCTCTTGTTAAAGTGTTGTTTCATCTTAATGGAATTCCAGCGCTAACAGCATTAATCTTGCTCCCTCCTCTTCTCCTACCAAGAAATGGGCCCAAAATAATATCATATTCAAGTGACTTATTTAATTTTATCCCTCCTTTGTTATGTATGGGCGCGACGGCTCAGTTGTTAAAGATGCTGAGCTTGGCAGTTGGAAGGCTGACAACAGGGATGAGCTCTCGTTCCTTGCCTCAGCTCCTGCCCACCTAGCAGTTCGAAGGCAGGCAAATGCAAGCAGATAAATACTGTGTTTCCCTGAAAATACAACCTACCCCCAAAAGTATGTCCTAGCTTGATTTTTATATGTTCGCCCAATTTAAGCCCCAAAATAAACCCTAATTAAGATCTCACCCACTCCAGGGTGCACGGGTAAAAATTAAGCTAGAGTGGGGATGGGGGGTGGGGTGGAGCTGCCCTACTTCTTACCTTTGGACAGTGGCAGCCAGGCCTCGCACACCCCAACACCTGCCTTGCCAGCCCATTTCTTCTGCAGCCGGCCAGGCTTTCCTGAAGCCTATAACAAAGCTCAGGATCGATCCGGAGCTCTGTTATCAACTGCAGAGGCCTTCAGGAAAGTCTTGCCGGATGCAGAAGTTCCTGAAGACCTCCGACAGCAAAAAAGAGGCCAGGGACAACGTGTGCAAGTGAGGCGAGTCAGTGAACGACCACCACCCCCGAAAATAAGACCTGGTGCCTTTTTTGGTGGCAAAAATATACATATAAGACAGGGTCTTATTTTGGGGAAAATATGGGTAGATACCACTTTTGGGGGAAGGTGACAGCATTTTGTGCATCTTTGGCATATAGCCATGCTGGCCATATGACCACAGAAATGTCTTCTACAGGGGACTACGCTGGCTCTTTCAATTAAGAAAGAGAGATGAGCACCAAGGAGGTTCACCCAGAGTGCTCACAGGCTCTGCAAATTTCTACGGCATCTTAAGAATGTGTACTTTCTCCCTTATCACGTGGTTGGTTACCAAAGAGCATATTGCCTTGAAATGCAGTTGAGGATTACCAAGAGGCCTGGCTCTGGCATCAGAGGGTAAGTGAGACTATAAAGAAGTAACAGATTAACAAGAGAAAACTGCACACAGGATTGTCTTGTGTGTTTTTCAGGAAAAACAGGTTAAGAGGCAGCTTCTGGATCAAAAGGCTATGAAACTTCAGGATATGCCTTCCTAAACCTAGGCTCTTTCTTTCTTTTTCTTTCTTTCTTTCTTTCTTTCTTTCTTTCTTTCTTTCTTTCTTTCTTTCTTTCTCCTTCCTTCCTTTCATTTTCATTTCTTTCTCTCTCTCTCTCCTCCCTTTCTTTCATTCTTTGATTCATTCTTTCTTTCTCTTTCTCTTTCTCTTTCTTTCTTTCTTTCTTTCTTTCTTTCTTTCTTTCTTTCTTTCTCCTTCCTTCCTTTCATTCATTTCTTTCTCTCTCTCTCTCTCTCTCCTCCCTTTCTTTCATTCTTTGATTCATTCTTTCTTTCTTTTTCTCTTTCTTTCTTTCTTTCTTTCTTTCTTTCTTTCTTTCTTTCTTTCTTTCTTTCTTTCTTTCTTTCTTTCTTTCTTTCTTTCTTTCTTTCTTTCTCTCTCTCTCTCTCCTCTCCCTCCCTCCCTCTCTCTCTCTCCTTCCTTCCTTTGCAGGAGAAGAAAATCTCAGAACCGGCAACAAACCAATTTGGCAGCTCCAATTCCTGGCAGGAAAGCGTCCCTCAACAGCAGGACAGAACTGAAAGCAGGTATCATCTGATCAAGAAAGATCTTTCAAGGTTGATGCTGTTAAATATTGCCAAGAGAGGTTGAGCAGCTTTTCCATAGGCTGTGAACTTCGACCGACTACTACTATACAAATACAAACCTTCTGACTTGTTTTGTGGAACGGGCAGCACTCCAACGTTTGACGGCGGACTTATTTAGTTCAAACTACTACATGAAATTTTAGTAATCAGTTAAATGTCCAAGGAAAATAGCAACATTTTAAAAATCCATATACAGATAGTCCTTGACTAGCGACCATTCGTTTAGTGGCCGTTCGAAGTTACAAAGCAGTGGTGACATTCTAGCGGTTCGGCCTGGTTCTGCCGAGCCGGTAGCGGTGATGAGCAGCGGTCTTCGGCGCTCTGTGTTGGACCCGCCCACTCTCCCGGGCTCCCATACTGCTTTTTAAGTGCAGCTGCTTTACCCGGCACAGCAATTGCTGCGTGGCAGCTGCTGAAGCATCAGGGAGAGTGCAGGATTGCCTCTGTGCCTGCGCAGTGTGCGTTTGGCATATGCATGCATGCAAAATGTGTGCGCGCGTGCAAAGCACGCCCAAGCCACGCCCACCGAACTGGTGGTAAAAAAAATTTGAAACACACCACTGTTACAAAGGTACTGAAAAAAGTGGCTTATAAGCGTTTTATGACACTTGGCAATTGGCTCGTATTTATGATGGTTGGCATCCCGGGGTCACGTGATCCCCATTTGCCATCTTCTGACAAGCAAAGTCAATGGGGAAGCTGAATTCATGTTACTAACTTAACATAGTTAGTTAACACGGCGATTCATTTAAAAAGGTCGCAAAACGGGGCAAAATGGCAAAAAAAAGGTCGCAAAACGGGGCAAAGTGTCTCTCTTAGGAATGGAAATTTGGGGCTCAACTGTGGTTTTAAGTCGGGGATTACCTGTACAGGTGGAGTCGTGCACCTACCTGGCCTCAATCCATTCACACGCACCACCTCCTAAGCCCCACCGCCACCACCACCGAAACATTGAAGCCTCTCGTTACCTGTCCTTTCCTATTGACGCCAATGATTCCAGCCGTGGCTTCGTGTGGCGCAGTCACAAAGATAGTTTCCCCACTGATTCTGTTCATGTAGATGCAGGTGCCCGTTTCAAGGTCGTACAGATGGATGTAGCCGTATTTCGTGATCAGAAAAACAACATCGTGCTTTTCACTAATCTGCAAATAGGAAAAAGCGGGGGGGGGAATGGTAGCCATCTCAGGGCAACGTACTGTAGTTGAAAACCCACCAAAGATATAAGCCAAACAAGTTAGCATATGGTCTTCTGTATCAAACTTCAATCCTAGTCATGGTGACAGCTAACTTGCATTAAACGTATCTTATTCGCCCATCCCCAGGTTTCAAAAATGTTAGTAGACTTCATCTCAGTCCTATTAAGTTAAAAGGCTTACAGCAGCCTGTATGATGTAATGCTTAAGGCATCAGCCTAGAATCTGGGAGACTGTGAGTTCTAGTCCTGCCTTAAATGTAAAAGTCGGCTGGTGACTTTGAGCCAATCACCAGGAGACTCTTAAGTTCTAGTCAGAACTATCTTGAGCCTGGTGGTGCAGTGGTTAAAGTGGAGTATACTGCAGGCTACTTCTGCTGACTGCCAGCTACCTGCAATTTGGCAGTTTGTATCTCACCAGGCTCAAGGTTGACTGGGCCTTCCGAAGTGGGTAAAATGAAGACCCAGATTGTTGGGGGCAAGAGGCTGACCCTGTAAACCGCTTAAAGAGGGCTGTAAAGCACTGGGAAGCGGTACAGTGGAGCCTCGGGTCGCAACTGTAATCCGTTCCAGGATTGCGGTCGCAACCTGATTTGGTCGTGACCGGGAGCACGACCATCTGTGCATGCACAGACCAACCCACCACCACCACCACAATGGTGCCAAAGGGAAAATTGCCGCACTGATTTTCGGGTTTGCTTGGTCACCACCTGAAGATCTGTCCGCGACCAGAAGCAACACAGAAGCAAAGATTGATTGTCACCCGATTCGGTCACGAAGAAAAGCGTCCGCGACCCAAGGTTTCCCTGTATGTAAGTCTAAGTGCTATTGCTATCTTACATGAAAGCCAGCTGGATGACTTTGAGCCAATCACCAGGAGACTCTGGGTTCTTGTCCCCCCCCCCTTAAGCAATGAAGCCAGCTAGGTGACCTCGGGCTAACCCTTTCTCTCAGGACCAGGAAGGTGGCAATGCCAAACCACTTCTGGGGGGAAAAAAACCTTGCCAAGAAAACTGCAGGGGACGTGCCAAGCAGTCTCCAAGTATCAGACACAACCAAACGGAAGGGGGGCGGGGAATAAGGTAGACCAGACTCTGTGCAGACTGAAAGCTACTTTTATTAGAACAGCTATTGCAAAAAGAATCATGCAAGTCCCCGCTCCCTTTTATCTTCAGGTGAATTTGAGAGGGCTCTCTCAGATGCTTTCATAAACCACTTCCTTGGCCCGGGTTCAAGCTTCATTTATCTCCTCCCTGCCTGGTAACAGATCTTCCCTGGGTCCTTCAAGGCCCTCCACTAGTCTCACGACACTCTCCTCCCACAGCGTTAATGCTTTTCTGCAGATAATCTTAAAAGAACACCAACAGATTTTTTGGATAATGAACTCTGCTCTTCTAAAACCTGCCAAGGCGTGCAGAGTCCCGGTTCATCAAAAACACAGTGTGTTCATATAGATTGTTTGAACTGTCCAACTGCCAAGTTGAAAAGCTACCCAGACTAAGGATCAAGAGGCCCTTTGGTACTTCTACAGAATCCCCCAAACACCTGAACTTTGCTCT
Source organism: Notechis scutatus (assembly GCF_049901735.1). Classification (NCBI taxonomy): domain Eukaryota; kingdom Metazoa; phylum Chordata; class Lepidosauria; order Squamata; family Elapidae; genus Notechis; species Notechis scutatus. The sequence goes on from NC_142009.1 coordinate 8,673,935, forward strand.
ATAAAAAGCAGCTGCCACATTAAAGGCAAGGCTGGAAGCTGGGCAGCCTTGAGCTCTGCACATTCTTTTAGGGTCTTGACATGATTCCTTTAAGCCCTTCTGATTTTATCCAGTTAGTCATTTGTATCCTTTGTTAATTTTTACAACTCACTCCGAACAGGGAACACATCTTCCTCCTTGTTTTCTCCATAATGACCCTATGACGTGGGTGGAGCTGAGAGTGAGGGACTGGCCCAAAGTCACCCAGCTAGCTTACGTGGCGAAGGCAGGACTTGAACTCAAGAGTTTCCTGCTTTCTAGCTTGGTGACATAATAACCATTAGACTAGGGATGTCCAGCCTTGACAACTTTAAGACTTGTGGTCTTCAACTTCCAGAATTCCTCAGCCAGCCATGCTGGCTGGGGAATTCTGGGAGTTGAAGTCCACTAGTCTTAAAGTTGCCAAAAGCTAGACACTCTTGCATTAAACCAAATTGGATTGCACAGCCAGCCGGCCAGCCACTTCCAAAGCCTTCAGGAGGTACAGGTAAAGGCCCGTTCCTTGATAACATAACATACCTGCATTGCTACGGGGAAGTCGTTCTGGGCTTCTGGTGGGAAGAAGACATCCACAGCTTTCTTAGGGAAGGGCTGGTTTCCGGTGGGAGGTGCCCCAACCTCAATAATATGCAACTGTACAGGAAGAAATCAGGTTGGAGACCATCTTTAGAAAGGATCCATCGATTGCCAACGCTTGGCTTTATCAAACAAGAAGGGAAGGAGGTCCCATGGCTGAAAACAGACCATGGGTAGTCCTCGATGTACGACCACAATGGAGTCCGGAATTTACGCTGCTAAGTGAGAAATTTTGTGAAGTGAGTTTTGCCCCATTCGACGACGCTTCTTGCCACAGGGGTTAAGCGAATCACCCCCGTTGCTAAATTAGTAAAGGTGTTGTTAAATGGATCTCACTTCCCTCTTGATTTTGCTTGTCAGAAAGAGGGCAAAAGGGGATCATGTGACACCCCCCCCCCCCAGGATACTGCAACCGTCATAAATAGGAGTCGGTTGCCAAGCATCCGAATTTTGATTATGTGACTGTGGGGGTGCTGCAATGGTCACAAGTATGAAAAAAAAGCCGCAAGATCACTTTTTCAGGCACCATTGTAAAGATCACTTTACAATGTTAAGATCACTTTTCCAGCACCATTCGGTCACTAAATGAACTGTTGTAAGTCGAGGAGGACCTGCATGTGTCACTCTAATCATCAAGTCTCTCTGGACAGCATACAATAAGCAAATCATGTCCTGCATTCAGATTGTTAATAGAGTGGTGTGATGGTCTAGAGGTGCAGTTCTCGCCTCACAATCAGGAGGCTGTGAGTTCGATCCTAGGTAGAGGCAGATATTTCTCTCTCTGGGCACAATGAGAATGTATCTGCTGGAAAAAAAAAAACCTCCGCATTGGTGACAGGAAGGGCATCCGGCCAGTAAACACTCGGCTCCATTCAGTTGCCCAGATTCCACCCCGCAAGGGATTATGGGAGTCACTGAATGGAGATGATGATGGTGTTAAGACCTATATGTCTTAACATCCGGCCCCTGAGGCAAGCTGCCACGGTTTATGCTGCCTGCTGAAACGGAGAGGGGGATTCTTTCTGTTCAAAACTATGTGCCTCAAAGGCGAGATCTGACCGGTAAGTCCTCAACTTACCACCATTCATTTAGTGAACTACATTTAGTGTAGTCTGAAATTGCAACAGCACTGGGAAAAAGTGACCTACAGCTGTCACAGCATCCCTACTTCAGGGGCTTGGCAACCAGCATCTATTTACAATTACCGCAGCATCCTGCTGTCAGTAACTGCTATTTGTGACTTTCCCAACGGGCTGAACATAAGCAAAATCAATGGGGGATGCCAAGTTTGCTTAAAACTGAAAGTGAAAAACTGAAGTGACTCGCTTAACAGTCATGGCCAAAATATAAAAATAAAATTCAGGTGCAATTCACTTAACAACCACCTTGCTTAGAAACCAGTGTTCTGGTCCCAGCTGTGGTCATAAGTAGAGGACTTCCTCTGTGTGTGTGTGTGTATGTGTAAATAAAAACCCCACGGAAGGCCAAAGTCTCCTCTCCAGCGATGGATGAATGGAGATCGGACCCACAGGAGGCTCACCTTGCCTCCGGCTTGCCCTCGCACCGCGAAGCAGAACAGGGTGGATTCTTCTGTGTTGCCTTCCATCTTGAATTGGGCAAAACTGGCAGCGTGGCCTTCGATCGGCTGTGACACTTTCCTATCCACGGAATAAAGTTGCATGGCTCCGACGACACGGTTTTGCTTTAAGAAGGGAAGGAAAGGGGTCGTGAGAACATTGAACCTACCGCATTAAGCTAGGAGTACACTTTAAACCAGGGGTCTCCCAATCTGGCTGCTTTAAGACTTGTGGACTTCAACTCCCAGAACTCCTCAACCAGCATAGCTGAAGAATTCTGGGAGTTGGTCCACAAGTCTTAAAGGGGCCAGGTTTCATGCTGGCAGAAGAATTCTGGGAGTTGAAGTCCACAAGTCTTTAAAGCGGCCAGGTTGGGAAACCTCTGCTTTTAGACATTTGGCATTCAGACTGTACATCTGAAGAGGGTTCAAATCTTCTTCAAATGGCCAGGAACAGCACTTTCCCCCTCATATATCCCTTTTTAAATTTGGAGCTGCTTTCCTTTTCTTAACAGAAGCTCACTCTGGGGGGTTGCTGAAAAGCGACCAGAAACTTCCGAACTGAAGAGAGTCTAATTTGGCTCAGATTCACCCAGATTGGTTTCCTGTGGTGATCCATCTGGCCATTACTTGATCTCTTTGGCCATGTTCTCATCATACACTAAATAAATAGTTACGACCAGTGAGAGCCAAATACATTTTCAGTGGTGGTGGTGGTGGCAGGGAACAATGCTTTAGAAGGCCTACGTTCAATGTGGCAATGAAACAAACACAGCTGTGTCACATACATCATTATTTCTACATCTGATTTACTACGTAACCAAACTTCTTTGAGAAAACTACAAATTTATTTTAAAAAATTTAAAGGCTAGGCTGCTTCTCATTTCTCTTACATTGGGAGAAGGGTTTTCTATTTTCTATTTATTTCTTTAATCAAACTTAGATATTCTCTATCTTGCTCCCAGAGTGACTCTGAGTAGTGTACAACTAAAAGCATTTAAAAGAAAAAGTTAAAAATTCAATATATCAATAAAAAGGAGCCAGATAAACGGCACGGGGAGAAGCTTCAAGGTATGCTCAGTGGTGGCATAACTAAGCATTGAGAGTTTTAAAAACTGTCTTAATCTAATTTTAGGGTTTATGCAATGATTTTGATGTGCTTACCATTATAGAACTTGTGACAGGTGCAAAAGATCAGGTCCACGGGTGAAGGGCTAATAATTAAAATGATTTATTGCTAAACAGCCCTAAGCACAGGAATCTTTTCAACTAAGGGTTAGCAACCTGCTTGGAATTAGATAAGGGTCCACAACATTCAAGGGAGATTGGATTTACTCTGCTTGTGGCTACCTAGGGATTCTAGGCTGATGCCTCTTTTAACTCCGCCCCCAGATTCCGCCATTCCTTCCACCACATAGTAGTGGAAGAAGTGAGAATTTGTTTATTCGTAAGTCACAAGACATCAGTTGAACTATACTTGGTTGCACTTAGATAACAAATTGCCTAATTTCATTTAATTACATTACTGTAATTACACAAAGAAAATGTCAGCAGTGCAGCCACCAAAGCAACAGGGTGGCTATCCCTCCCCTGATAATTGTGGCCCCGCATTATTAAAATAAAAACCTATTTTCAATCCATTTAAAACAACCCAAATCTCATTACATTACCAGATGTCTCAGGGATGCCGAAACCTTAAAAGCGTTGAGATTTGAGTTCATAAAGAAAATAATTTTGTTCCCTGGAGGGGGTCTTCAAAAACGGAGGTTGAAACCTGAGTTTTAAGACTGGGGGTTACATGGAGGAACTTTTTAAACTAGGAATCACCACATACAATGAAAATCAGAAATGTTTCTCTTTTCATTTGCCCCAAGCAAATTCTGCTTGCAGGATGTGTGTCTCTTTGTGTAACTAACAAAATTTCAGTGTGAAGTTTATAGCAGGGGTCCTTCCTTTACGAGAGGTTAGCTGCTGAGGCTTTGCCAACGCTCTGTCGAGAGATCAAGGTTGCACAGGAAGCAGAACTAAAATGGGTCACGGACTGGCCTCGGATACAAGGATTTCAATTTTGCTAAGACAAACAGCTCTAGAGGGGAATTTTGGGTGTTTTCTCACAGAATGTACGTGAGAAAGTAACCACCTTCTCCCCCACAATTTATAGCAGAGATCCCAGCTTTTATTAAGGCAATGCTCATTCCCAGTAGGCTACAAAAAAGGTTAAAGGAGTCCCTGCGGGTTTTACTCCGCTAGTTGTTGCTGACTGTACAGGGCGTTGCTCATCTCCATTTCAAGGCCATTGAGCCAGCGCTGTCTGAAGACATTTCCTCAGCCATGTGGCCAGCATGATGTCACGGAGCACTGTTACCTTCCCACTATAGTGGTACCTATTTATCCCCTTGCATTTGCATGCTTTGGAACTATACAATTTGTCTGAAATGGTATAGGATTTCCTGCTTAAGCAGGAAGTTGGGACTATAAAACCTCCAGGGTCCCTTCCAACTATGTCTATTCTATTCTATTCTATTCTATTCTATTCTATTCTATTCTATTCTATTCTATTCTATTCTATTCTATTCTATTCTACTCTACTCTACTCTACTCTACTCTACTCTACTCTACTCTACTCTACTCTATACTCCACTCCACTCCATTCCACTCTAATCTGTTCTGTTCTGTTCTACTCTACTCTACTCTAATCTGTTCTGTTCTATTCTTTATTCTATTCTATTCTATTCAAAGATTCTAATGTATATTCTATTCTATTCTATTCTATTCTAAAGATTCTATTCCATTCTGTTCTAAATAAAGATTCTATTCTATATTCTATTCTAAAGATTCTATTCTATTCTATTTTATTCTAAATAGATTTTATTTTACTCTAAATATTCTATTCTATTTTCCTATTCTATTCTAAAGATTCTATTCTATTCTATTTTATTCTAAATAGATTTTATTTTATTCTAAATAAAGATTCTATTCTATTTTCCTATTCTATTCTAAAGATTCTATTCTATTCTAATTTCTATTCTCTTCCCTTCTATATAAAGATTCTATTCTATCCCTATCTCATCCCGTTGGGAGGAGCTGGGGCAAGCAGCGGGAACTCACCTGTCACGTGGTGCTCGGGTCTCAAACCCGGGCTGCCGGCTTTCCAGCTCACAAGACCAGGGGTCTTGACTGCTGAGCCACTGCATGGCGTTATATTCTTACCTGGGCAGAAATTCCAGTCAGAAGCAGCCATTTCTGCTTGGCATCGGTACGATAATTGATAATCTGGCAACCCGCAAGACTGGAATGACGATCAAACATTTTGACCGGCTGAGACTCCCCTTCCATGCTCCAGTGGTAAACAGCATTGTCGGTGACCAGCGCAACGGTGTTCAGGGAAATCCACTTCCAAAAGGTGACATCATCCGTCATGGTGTGAGCCTTCATTTTGCTCTTCATCTCAATGTTAAAAATCTGAAGGGTCTTCCCGGCTAAGGATAGGAGCGTGGATTTATTGAGCAAAGTTCCTTGTCACGGCCCATCTTTTAAAAGCCTACAGATGTTTAAGCCTGAGAAGATTATCTGGACATCCAAATCCCAACCCAGGGAAAGGATCATGCACGGTTAATTTGACAGTAAAAATGGCCCAATTCTCAAATGCCATTTCTGTCCTACATGAGTCCTACAGAGAGCCAAGGGCTGAACTGATAAGGGCTTGGAAGCCAGCTGCAGCACATGTGTTTTCTCTCATGATGCTCAACATTCATGCAAAGTTACTCATCCTTAACCCAAGCAACTCATTTCACGTCTTGCTTGAGAAGATATAAGTACATCAAGACATACAACATCAGTGCAACACACACATTAATATCCATATCTAGAAGAAATATGGGGAATCGCCTAAGGTTAGCTGCCATGTCTTATCTTGCGGGCACTTTCTTAGATGGGATTGTTAGTTTAGCTTTTAAATGAACCGTTGCCCTTAATGCATACTGTGGACTAAAGCGTACAGAAAAGACAGGGATTTAGAAAAGGGAGAGAGTACAATTACAACTAGGAAGAGTGAGGTGCAGGTCACCAAGGGGAATACCTGAAAGAATTAAGAAAGAGCGAATGTTCAATATGGATCATGCTGCTAACTTTCAAAGTGGGGTCCCTTGGTGATCTCTGAACTTGGTTGCTTTCTTGCAGACGTTTCATTACCCAACTACGTAACATCATCAGTGCTGAAAGAGAGTAGGTAAACTCTGTTTATGTACCAATGGCTTGCTCTGTCAGTGTTGGCAAGAATGTCCCTGCAAGTTCCCCAACAACGGGCCCAGTCAAGGAATCACTATGAACAATCCCACCAATACTGATCAAGCTATTGGTATATAAAATGAGAGAAAACCCCACTCCCTCCTAGCACTGATGGTATTGCCTAGTTAGGTAATGAAAAGTTTTCTGCAAGAAAACAACCAAGCTCAGAGAATACCAAGAACCCGCCTATTCAACCCTGAGCTACAAATAATCTCTTCTATTGGTACTTTCAAATATGGTGTTAAGTGTGTTTTAGCCAAGATCCACAAACCAGGAAAATGTGAGTCTGAATTCCTGTATGGGCGTTCAATTCAGGAAATGGCCTTCAGTATAATCTAATCTAACCTCCCTAATCTGCCACACAGGATCGCTCTAAAATGAGAACTGCCCTTTGGGGTCCTCCTCTGAAGATCTTTGAGGAAATGTAGGACACCGAAGGGATAAAATACAAATAAGCAGGACTCCGTGAAATTACCCCCTTACATGTCGATCTCTATAAAGCAAAGATGGGGAACTATGGCCAGTTTTACGATCTGTGGACTTCAACTCCCAGAATTCCTGAGCCAGCCACGCTGGCTCAGGAATTCTGGGAGTTGAAGTCCAGAAGTCATAAAGGGGCCATAGTTCCCCACCCCTGCTATAAAGTATTGGTAATGTTTAAAAGACAGAGCGAGAAGAGAATATATTTCTACATAAAGATATTACATTTGTGGAAGAGAGGAGCAGGGGAAGGCATGGGAGGCTAGAAGCGAAATAGGCTGATAAGTTTGGGGGAGGAGGACTAAGAGCTACAGATACTTCCAAGGACACTACCAGCCCCACAAGACTGCACCACCTTCAATCCAAAGGAACACACAGCACTGAAACTATGCAGGTAAAGACTTTCAAAGCTATGAAAACACTAAATTTGAGGGTTAAAGACTCACACTTGTCCACCAAAGAGTTAGGCTCCATATTCAGATGTTGTCCTTTAAATAGAAGGTTAAACTGATTTTTTTTTTTAAAAGAAAAAAGCAAACAAACCCTACATGATCATGGATTTCAGGAGGGTAGTTTTACAAAAAGGAGGGAGGCACTAGGTAAACTGTCTTGAATCCTGAATGAATGGGGGGGGGGGGATATAAATCAATATTTTATATACACAAATCAATAGCCTCATTCTTTTTTCTTTGAAAGCCTGAAAGGCTTCATTTCAGCCGTGTCCGTCCCCCCCCACGTTATATACAGAATACACAAAAAGCAATATACAGCCAGATATGATATTGTAAGTCTCTGTCCCGTTTATAAAAAGTCTGACGCATACCCAAGCAGAAATGCCTGTAGGGTTCTAGCATTCAGTTATTTCCCCTCCTTCCCAATTGTCACCAAGTGCTGAAATCCAAATTTCACATGAGAGAAGAGAGATGCTTGTTAGGGATGTACAGAACTGACTAATTCAGGAGATGCTCCGGAGTATCCCAGCACATCCCATTCCTGTATCACTGAGTTTTGCACATCTGTAGCCCTTCATAATGCAGCCGTGCTAACTTTTGAAACTTTTAATCTGGCAAGCCTTTTGCATTCTCTTTTCATAAAACAGGACAAAGGCAAATACAATACAAGAGGTAACTCACCATCTGCACACACAAGAAAGCATTAGGAAGTGTGACAAAAATAGTGATAAAACATTAAAGCCGTCAGAAAAAGAGGACGCTGCTGTAATGAGACAGTTGAGAGCTTAGTTTATCCACCATGGGGGAGGGGGGGAAAAACATGTGGCAATCTGTGGACATTCTGAAGGCAAATTTTCTGGGCTTCGGGGGGAAGAAAAAAACTGGTTTACCCGAGACATTTAGCATCCATAGTAAAGACAGTTCCAGTTGGGACCTGACTTGTGACCATATGAGGCCTAAGGTAGAATATAACTATAGTTGCGTAAGGCAGCGGCCCCCAACCTTTTGGGCACCAGGGACCAGTCCTGTAGAGACAGGTTTTTCCATGGACCGGAGGGAGTGTGGTTTTGCATGCTGCCTGCATCCCGCGGATGAGGCTTTGCTTGTTTGCGCAGCCCAGTTGCTGGCATCCCGCAGCCCAGTGCTGGTCCACAGACATGGGGTTGGGGACCCCTGGCGTAAGGAGTCCCTGAGGATTTTATCCCTCTAGTTGTTGCTGACTATAGGGGGCATTGCTCATCTCCATTTCAAGGCCGCTGAACCTTCCCTGGTCACATGGCCAGCATCACGTCAAGGAACGCTGTTACTTTACCACCAAAGTGGTACCTATTTATCTACTCGCATTTGCATGCTTTCAAAATGCTAGACTGACAGAAGCTGGGGAGGGACGTCGCATGGCCCTCGGGTCTTCAACCTGGACTGCCGGCTTTCCAGCCAAGAAGCCCTGCATCCTAACCACCACGCCACCCCTATAATCATGTAAGAGGAACTATTATTTCATTTTGATTTACCTCTACAATGATCTACATCAGGAGACATTCGGCACATAACAGGGGAGGAAATTTGTGCATGCCTTAGGAAAATAAATGTCTTTGTAGGAAGTATCTACATCTTTGGCCTGAAATGTTTTAACAAAACCTCTATGTTTCTTCTTTTTTTTAAAGGACAGAACCTATTTTTTTGAATTTCCACAGATTAAAAACACGCATTTTAAGTTAGGATAATGTTGAGAGGGTCAAATGCTTAGGAACTAATCAACCCCATTAGTTTTCACACAATGGTTGTTGCAAACACTGGGCAAAGCACAGCTTTTCATTGCTATCAAGGGGAGAAAATGAAAATTTACATTTGTTTCATTAGCAGTTGTGGTTCAAATAAGGAACCTGGGACGGTGGGACCCCTCAGAATACACATTAAAATCCAGGCCTTGGAATCATAAAACACAAAGTCGACTGGAAAGCATTTTCCGTACCTTTGAGGGCAATCACTTTGCTAGCAGGGTTCATGATGGCACTATCAGCCGAAATTGGCCGGCGGATCGGATTGTTCGGGTCATTCATATCAATGATGACCACCTGAGCCTGCTCTCCCACTTTCTCTCGTATGCAGATGAATTTGTCAGATTCCATGGTCAAAGTACTGAAGCCGATGTTGGCTGGGTTGATACCCAGGTTCTGGAGCTAAAAAAACAAAAGAGGAATATCAAGGTTGGAATGAGTATTTCAACAAACCCTCTTTCATTGCTAAAAGTAATAGTAATAACAACAGGAGCACCATTTGACCACAATCAGCATTCACAAATTCACCATCAGCCAATCGCATAATTCAGCTTTACTTGGAACAGCTGACATCCTGCAACCATATTCTCCAAAGCACCTGAAGGCAGGACAAGAAGCAACAGGTGGAAACTAAACAAGGAGAGAAGCAACTTAGAACTAAGGAGGAATTTCCTGATAGTTATAAGAATTAACAAGTGGAACGACTCGCCTGCAGAAGTTGTGAATGCTCCATTCGCTTCCAACACTGGAAGTTTCAAGAAGAGATTGGACAACCATTTACCTGCAATGCTATAGGGTTTTCTGCCTGAGCAAGGGGTTGGACTAGAAGACCTCTAAGGTCCAACTCAACTCCACTTTTCTATTCCATTCCCTGTAACACCATCAAACATCCCACATCTGCCTACCCCAGGTCCTTGGAAAGGAGTCATTGGGTAGAAAAAATGTCCAATCCAGTCTGAAAACATCAACCTTATTGTGCGATGATCAATAATAATTGTGCAAGAATTTATTCAGGAGTCCAGGTGGGTTTTTACCTAATACAGGTAGTCCTCAAGTTACGACCACAATTGAGCCCAAAATTTTTCTTGCTTAACAACAAGACAGTTCTTAAGTCAGTTTTGCCCACTTTGCAGTCTTTTTTGCCACAGTTGCTAGGTAATGCAGTTGTTAAATTAGCAACACGGTGATCTGTGTTAAGTGATATGAATCTGGCTTCCCCATTGACTTTGCTTGCAAAAGGGGACTCCATTACCCCCGGGACACTGCAACAGTCATAAATACATGCCAGTTGCCAAGTGTCTGAATGTTGGTCACATGACCATGGGGATGGTGCAATGGTCATAAGTGTGAAAAATGGTCATGTCATTTCTTTCAGTGCTGTTGTAACTTAGAGCAGTCACTAAACGAATAGATGCAGGTCAAGGACTACTTGTATGAAATAGATTATGACTCTAAACATAATCCCTAAAGTATTTTATAGATAAAAAGGGAGAAATTCGAATGGCTAATATGAATTATTATGAATATGAATATTAGAATTTCAAGATAAAAAACAAGACAACAAGGGATGGCAAAGGGAGATGTCAATTTCTGTGGCTAAGGGAGACAATTAAATTAATTTTCCCCATTTTAGGACCTTTCTTGCCATGGTTGTTAAGTGAATCACTGCAACTATTAAGTTAGCAACACGGTTGTGAAGTGAATCTGGCTTCCCCATTGACTTTGCTTTTCAGAAGGTTGAAAAAGGGGATCATGTGATCCCGGGACACTGCAACCGTCATAAATACGAGTCAGTTGTCAAGCATCTGGATTTTGATCACGTGGCCATTTGGATGCTGCAACGATTGTAAGTGTGAAAAACAGACATAAGTCGCTTTTTTTCCAGCACTGTAACCTTGAACAAGTCACTAAATGAACTGTTGTATTTATGGACGACTTGTATTTATGATAGTTGAAGTGTCCTGGAGATGTGTGGTTGCTATTTGCAATCTTTCCAGCCAGGTTACTAAAAGAAATGGGGGAATCCAGATTCACTTAACATCCTCATGATTCACTTAATGACTGTAGTGATTTTGTTTCCCAGCCACGGCAAAATCCCGCACAACTCACATAAAAATGCCTTGGTTAGGCATAGAAATTCCACTGCCGATCATGGCTATAAATTGAAGATATACAACAATAGCCAGGACTTTTTCCTCTGACTGATGAAATATTGTTTCTACTTATTTTAAAAATGATGTTAGCTGCCAGGCATTAAAACTTTGGAAGAGTAGCCAGCTGATCTCTGATTACTACTCATATCATCACTATCCTGGTCAAATAGGATCAAGACATAGTGTCAATTAATGTAAAATAATAATTCGTGCTACTGAACAGCTACTGAATTCAGGCATATAAAGTCTGGAAAAGCTACACAAATTAACGTCCTGGTTAAGTTTTCCTCTTTCGACAGCTTTGAGGGGTGCCTGTTTATTTATTTTATGTTTATGCTAAAGCCAGGAGAGTCTATCACCGTGTTTCTCAACCTTCGCAATTTTAAGATGTGTAGACTTCAACTCCCAGAATTCCCCAGTCAGCATCTCCACCCGGCTTAAAATTGCCCAGTTTGAAAAAAAAATGCTTTAGAATTGATCAAAAGGATAGGGGTTCCCCAGCAAATACCCTCTCTTCAATAAATCAGTTGGCTGATGGCACATGTCTAACCATAAACCACAATGGCTGGGTTTACAGATTTAAGATGCTAAGGCAACAGCAAAGCAAGCTGCTTTTTGCTTACTGGAGGACGAGGATGCCTTAAAAAGCGGAAAGCTAAAAAGCTGCCGTTCCACATTCGTTCTACTTGGACGCCCCCTTAAGCAGCAATTACTAAGCACCCCAACGTTTTTTCCAACTTCCACAGGATTTAACTGCTGCTGCATATGCGGCTTAGGAATCAGCCATGAAATTTAAGGAGGCCAAAGCAGCCTTCAAGCACATTCTCTTCCCTAAAAGCCATGTTGAAGCAACTAACCCGACTATGGTTTGCACTAATGTTAACTTCCTACTTAGCTGTGAGGCCGAGGACAATCATTCAGCCAGGAAAGAACAGCCTCCCAGGGCCTTTTCTTTCGAAAGAGATTTCTTCCCCTTCTGTAGCAATTTCCCTGGAAGTTTCACTTCCACACTTATGCAAGATAGTCCTTTTACTAGCCCGGAGTGATTCATTCAAGGCAACCGGTTCGTGTTTCCTCAGACGTTTTCTGGAATCGCTTCTGTTAAATGGATGGGAGAACCCGGGCCGTGAATTCATTGTGTGTCTTTCCAAATTATCAGTGACATTTCATGCCTCTCGTGAAGGGCCCGAATTCCGTTGGGTCCTTCCTTGCAGCCTCTGATAAGGGCAGGGTGGGCCGCTGGTTAAGGGCCGTGAACTCCTGTTACACAGCCAGAACAACGGCAGGCAAGGCTTAGATGCCAAGAACAATCTTTCAGGTGATATAGCAACAGCACTTAAGACTTATATACTGCTTCAGGGTGCTTTTACAGCCCTCTCTAAGCGGCTTACAGAGTCAGCTTATCCCCCCCCCCCAAAATCTGGGTCCTCATTTTACCCACTTCGGAAGGATGGAAGGCTGAGTCAGCCTTGAGCCTGGTGGGATTCGAATAGCCAAATTGCAGGTAGCTGGCAGTCAGTAGAAGTAGCCTGCAGTACTGCACTCTAACCACTGCGCCGTGGCTGCTCGTGAAGCCTTCTAGATATTTAGGACTAGAATTCCCATGATTGTTGAACATCATCCTTGGTGACTGGGATCTGCAGATACCATGGTCCCAAATATTCGCAAATATTACAAAAAATAATAATAATAATAGGCTGGACAACCATGTGACCAGGATGGTATAACATCTCCTGCCTTGAGTAGAGGGTTAGACTAAGATAGGGGACCCCAACCCTTGGTCCATGGACCAGCACCAGGTCATGGCATGCCAGCAACCAGGCTGTACAAACAAGTGAAGCCCCAGATGCGGGATGCAGGACGTAGGTGAAACCATGCCCGCTCCAGTCCCCGGAAAAAGTTCTCTCCATGGAACCATGATGCCCAAAAGGTTGGAGACCGCTGGACTGGGAAAGTCCTTTGGTCCCTCCCAGCTCTACGATTATTAAGTTCTATGAAATACAGATAGCCTTTGACTTACAACAGTTCGTTTAGTGAACTTTCGAAGTGACAACGGTCCTGAAAAAAAGAGACTTAGGACCATTTTTCACACTTATGACCATTGCAGCATCCCTGTAGTCACATGATTTACATTTGGATGCTTGATAAGTTCATATTTATGGCAGTTGCAGTGTCCCTGGGGTCATGTGATCCCCCTTTGGCAACACCAGATTCACTTAATAACCATGTTACTAATTTAACAAGTGATTCACTTAACCAATGTGGCAAGAAAGATAGTAAAATGGGGCAATGCTCACTTTAACAAATTTCTCACTTGGCAACATAAATGTTGGGCTCAATTGTGGTCGTAAGTCAAGGACTACCTACCGTGTTTCTCATAAAATAAGGCCGGGTCTTAATTTTTTTTGAGCCCCGAAAAAACGGCTAGGATGTCTTTTCGGGGGTGACTTAATTTCTTCCCCCGCACACACCTCCACCTACAGTGCCCCATGCGCACTCACCTCTCCATGAGGCCGCCAATGGAAGCTCCCCAAAGGCAGAGTCACCAGCCGCTTTGGGGTGAGGCGTGGCTGCACACGCACTCTCCTCGAGGCCGTTTCTATCGGCCAGTGGAAGCTCCCAAAAGGCAGAGTCACCAGCCGCTTCCATTGGCCAATGGAAACGGCTTCGTGGCGAGGGGAGTGCGCGTGGGAGAGCGGCTGCAAACTTTTCTTAGCAGAAGGGAAGCAAGCTGAGTTTCTCTCTCTCTCTCTTTCTTTCTCTCTCTCTCTCTCTCTCTCTCACACACACACACACACACAAACACCACCCCTGCTAGCCCTCGTCCCTGCACCGGGTCAGCCAAGCCCTTCTGACGAGGGAAGGTCTCAGCATCTGCGGGGTTCCCACTGCCGCTCTCCCCTCCCCAGGCCAGACCTTTTCCGGGCACCCTGCCAAAGTCCCAGGGCAGCCGACCTCCCTTTACCTGCCGCCGCTGGTTTGGGGAGTGGGGGGCGCCAGGGAGGGAAGAGGAGGCAGCAGAGCTCGGCTACCCTTAGAAGGGAGATCGGGCGGACTCCTGAAAGGAGACGCGGGAGCGGTCATTGTAGGAATGCGCGGGAAGCGGGTGGGGTGTGGAAAGGGCCGCTGCGCACAGGAGGGCAGGAGGGAGCTGGAGCCGAAGAAGGGCAGGAGAGAAGCTAAACCGTCCTTTCTATTGCTCTGGTGAGGGCTGAATATTTGCAGGGGCTGGTTGGAAAGGCCTAATTTTAGTATGAACCTTGAGTCGTGGTGGGGGAGCTGAACGGCGAAGGCACTCTGCACATGATCCGAGGCAATCCTGCCACTGATCACGGGTGGCATTGCTAACAGTTGGGGGAGTCTGAGAACTTCACCGACGCCTCCTTTTCTCTCTCTTTCTCTCGGAGCGCCTGAAAGAGCGCCCGTCATTAACCAATTAACCAACGCCAGCCTCGGAATCCCTTATTTTGGCATAATTCGGGACGAGAGAGGAGCTGTAAAACCAGGGGCTTGGCGACAAGGTGCAGGTTCTTTTCTTTTCTTTTTTTCTTATTGAGTTCAATCACGAGACATTTCTTGATTTCATCGGACGCCGGAGGCGTTCAGAAGAACTTTTGAAAAACTTGTGGGTCTAACTTTGAGAAGCAATGGGTTTGGTCCTCTCAAATGGCGGAGGTTAGGGATGGTCTTTGGAGACCTCCCCTCTTTTAGCTGAGGGAGACCTAGGCGATTTTAGGCTAAAGCTGCTCCGGAGAGATTGATCAGAGAATGGGCAAGAAAGCAAAACAAGAATACATTTGGGCTAAGGCTTTTCTCCCATTCCCTCCGTCGCAATCTCACAATTTTCATCCAGACACAGATAAGCGTGGGCTTTCTCTCCTGCCCGCTGGTAGATTCAAAGACAACTAATGCGGGCTCCCTCACGAGGCCGTTTCGCCGATGGAAGCTCCCAAAGGCAGAGTCGGCAGCCGCTTCTACCGGCTGATAGAAGCAGCTGGTCACTCTGCCTTTGGGGAGCTTCCATCGGCTGATGTTCTATCGGTAGTAGATCAGGGTATTCTAGCCTAGGCTACCTGCGTGGCGCCCCTAAAGGCAAGTTTTCTCCCCCCCTTCCCTTCCCATTTCTCTTCAACTCGTGTAGTTCTAACGAACAATGTGAGAAATGGTGGGGAAACGGATGGTTTAAATAGGCCTAAATTTTGGGGGCAGGGCTTAATTTCACCTCATGCCTAGAAATCATGCTGGGCCTTCCTATTGGTGGAGGCCGTATTGTTGAAGAAACACTTTTTTATATTAGGGGAAAACCTCAGGTATGTAATTGTCCCCTATATCCATGAGAAGAAAACCAAATATTATTTATTTGCAGAATTCTCCTTAATGCAATCCATCTCTATATAACCAAAAATTTTGTAAGTTATTTGGGATATCAAGCAAACAAAAACATGATATAACATGATTCACCATTTTGTCCTGACAACAAAACATGCTAGATTTATAGAGTGCCTTAAGACAGTTTGCTGAATAAGCCGCTACGGTTTTTAATACTCCACCATACAACCCAATACAAGCCAAACTCAGGTAACACTCTAAGCCATAAGCAAACATAATTAAAGCTACCCATTGCTTACTGTGATAAAAACAGTATCGCACAAGAAATCCATGAATGGGTCTTTAAGGGTATTTTATGTACAGAATGGCAAACACCAGTGACTTCTAACTAGCATTTTCTTCAAAAGCACACTAAAGATTTTCTGGTTTTCATTGTTTATTTTATTTTATTTATTTATTTGATTTGTCAATCACTTACAAGATAATAGGCATAAGTATAAACATGAGTAAGAATACAGGATACATTGTGGCACAAATCATTGTTCAACTACAATTCCCACATTGGCATTCCGACAGACTGGGGAAAGAAATTAAATAATTCATAGCCTCTGGTGGGGGAAGCATTATATTGTATGGAACAGAAACTCCATCAATAGGTAATCAATAGACCGTAATGCTAATAACTAGCATTTGTAGCAACAGTTAAAACTGTTGCAACAGTTGACATGGAATATCTTAAAATCAGGACACTTTAGTCACAGAGCGCATTTTTAGAGCAGGATGCTAATTTAATTTGTATGCCAACACGAAGCCATTATTTGTTTCACTATGCCTTATTGATTAAACCAGACCGGTAAGGCATACACAATACAGCAAACCTCTAGTCATGGTTTACAAACCACAACGATTGGGCTTCATGCAGCTGCATCACAAGAAACTGTGTTGTGTTAATAATAATTTATTAAACCCGTTTGCCACCCGACTCTCTCTGATTCAACTATTAAGTTAACAAAAGGTATGCAGTGGTTCTCCATGTTTTCTTCCCCACGGATGCTCTTTAAAAACGTTTCATGGCCATGGACTCCCATCCCAAGACTTGAGAAGATTTAAATAACATTTTTTCAAGCCTTCACGTTCCCCTGTGATGACATTGTGGGGGTCCCCAGGGTCCACTGCCCTAAGATCGTGTTTGGGTCTTACCATTTATAAAGATATGGTTTGATAAGTCACAAATGGCTGTGTTTGCTAATAATAATAAAAGCACTTTTAAGGCATGGATCCAGGGTATCTGAGAAGCAGTCATGCCCCGGTGGGACCAGCCGCCCCACTCACTCAGAAGGGGAGAAAAGTCAAAACCTAGTTTTTGTCAGTTGGCTTAGGGCAGGAGTGTCAAACTCAAGGCCCAGGGGCCGTATCCGGCCCACGGGGTACTTACATCTGACCCACAGGGTCACCCCGGCAACAGCAAAGGACCGCCCGCAGTGCCTCTACCAGTAAAAATCTTGTTTTCGCTGGTGGAGGGTTGCAGGAGGTCATCGCAACCAAAAACGGAGCTCGGGAGCCCATTTTCACTGGCAGAGCGCTCGGGCCACCTATAGGCGCCCCCGACATGATTGAACTGGCCACACCCACCCCAGTCACGCCCCCCCCTGCCCAGCCTCCCCAAGGTCAAACATAACCCTGATGCAGCTCTCAATGAATTAGAGTTTGACACTCCTGGCTTTAGGGCCTCAAGGGAGGCACTCAATGCTGAAGGTGGTAGATGGGTTAAGAAAAGGATCTCGTCCCCATGCCATCCGTCTCCGGGACTCTAGTTTTTAATCTAGCTCTTTAAAACATTAATATTTTATTAATCAATATTAATTAGTCATATTCTTTCCACTGTTTCTACATCGCCCAGAGTCGCCTTAGGGGTGAGAGAGGCAGCATATAAATTTAAGGAATAAATAAAATAAAATCAGATTTTGAGCTACACCCTACAGGGAGGATAAGACAGGTGCAGGGCTGGTTGGTGTGAGACCCAGATGAATACAGGTAGTCCCCGACTTACGACAGTTCATTTAGTGACCCGTTCAAAGTTACAACGGGACTGAAAAAAACTGGTTTAACCATTTTTCGCACTTAGGACCTCTGCAACAGCCCCATGACCACGTGATCAAAATTCAGACACTTGGCAACTGGTTCATACTTATGACTCATGTAACTCTGGGATGCAGCAACGGTCGTAAAGAGCCCTTTGTCAAGGGATCACGTGACCACAGAACATTGTGTGAACACATGACGCCGGGACACTGTGATGGTCTTGAGTGTGAGGAGCAATCATGAGCCACTTTTTTCAGAGCCGTCATAACATACTGTACATTTTTCACTTAGTGCACAGCCTTAATTTTCTGCATGCTGGATGTAGCTAACGCTACTTTCACGGCTGCAATTCCATAGTGGTCAGATTGGCAAAAGATAGCCTTTCAAAACAAAAAGGGGGAGGTTCACAGTGTTTTCATGTTGTCCTTCCTTTAAACATCTTCCCAGGATATTCTGTTCCTTACTCTCCATTTTAACAGCCTGCAAGCAATTGAGTTGCAACTGACAATTAAATGAACTTAAATCCAAGGACAGGCAATTGTTTTGGACTCAAGGCCATCTGATATTGCCATGCATATCTGAGCACACACAACCAACTCAAAAAGCCCCTGCAGTGATCTTCTTTTTTTTTTCTGAATAAACTTTATTAATTTTACAATTAAAACAACACAAACAACACAAAGAAAAAATTAAAAACTTTTCAGCAGCGACAGTTTGTGATTTCCTGTTTGTAACATTATTTTGTGCAATATTTATAATTAATATCTAATGCGAATATTGTGATCTTCATACCTGCTAGGGAAGAAAGACCGCTTCCCCTTGGTCTAAAGCAGGGGTCCCCAAACTTGGCAACTTTAAGACTTGTGGACTTCAACTTCCAGAATTGAAGTTGAAGTCCACAAGTCTTAAAATCGCCAAGTTTGGAGACCTCTGGTCCAAAGCATCCTTTTCCTACCTTTCAACTTTCCCTCTGTGTTTCGCCCCCTTCTGATTTGATAATGTTGTAACTGCTGCTGCTTTCCTCAAAAAAGGTTAATCCTTGCACGCCCATGATCGGTGAGCTTAAAACTCTGGACATGCTCGCTTCCACATTACCAAAAAAAAAAATATATGTAGGAAAAGAGCAGACGGAGTCCAGGATGGAGTCAAGGGAGGAATCGGCCTAGAGCAGGGGTGTCAAAGTCAAGGCCTGTGGGCAAGATGCGGCCCACGGGATGCTTAGATCTGACCCACGGGGCCGCGATGGAAGGACTGGCTGCGATGCCCCCCACCAGCAAAAACGGAGCTCAGGAGAGCGACGCGTGGGCTGCAGGACATTGAGCCGGCCATGCCCACTCAGCACCCCCCTCAAAGTCAAACAGAACCCGATGTGGCCCTCAATGAAATAGAGTTTGACACCCCTGGCTTGGAGTCTTTACATTTCCCACTCATAGTCTATGTCACTGGTGTCAAACTTGCTGTCATGCCCCTGGTGGAGACTGACTCTGAGGAAGAGGAGGAACAGCCCACAGGGAGTGGGAGTGTGGCTCCAGAGGTGGTGGAGGAGGCTGGGGAAGGGCAGAGGCCGGCTGAGCAATCAGAGGAGGATCCAGGCCCATCCCCTATCCATCCTGGTTACGCAGGGAGGAGAGGATCAGGGAAAAGCGATGTCTACTCAGGAGGAGATTACCATGATCCTCCTTGTGGCTTGCAGCTGGGAGCTATGTATATAAGTTTGTAACTGCGCAGTCAGAATTGCTGGAGTCAAAGTTTAGTGTTCACCTTGAAAGAGGCTTATCTTTGCTGGCGTTCTTCCCATGGACTCTCCTCGGTTATTTTCCTGGAATGTATGATTAATTATCTTGGCTTGCTTCGGAATTCTCATCAATGCGGTTTGTTTTAGTTTTCTTTTTGCCTCATTATTTACTTTTGTGACTTTAAATTGTGCCTAATAAAACAGTGAAGTTAAGTTGAAGGCCTTACCGGACTTTAATGTATGTTTTGGGTTATTTTGAGAGACTATGGGTCATCACACTTGCCGTGTTACGTTGCCGTCATGTGACATTTCACATTTTTCCCATTCACAGAGCTGGGGTGGGTGTGGCCCGTGCACGACGCATCCGGCCCGCAGGCCACCAGTTTGATATGACACCCCTGATCTATGGCCAACCTCTCGAATTCTGTTGATTCTTACTTAGTGCCAATTTAGTGCTGACCCATTAGTTAGCTAGATTCTGGTGTATAGGCATGAGCAATAAATCATCCTAACTGGAAGTTAAATTGTGTGCCCGATTCTTCCCACCTGATAATCTAAGAGCGCTGGACTTTGCCAAATTAAAGTTGGAAACATCTGCTATACTAAGAATGGGAAGAAGAAAGTGAGGAAGGTGACTCAAGCTGCATATCTTGGGAGTCCCATCCTTGCCCTCTCCAAAAAAAAACCTGAAACTTCCTTCTCCACCTGAGTCTCTATCTCCTTATTCTCAAACTATCGCTCCCAGTTGTATCATAAACTTTTAGCAAATAACAGGATCAGTACGCTTTAGCAAAGCAAGCTGCGACGACATCAGTTCATACAACATTAATGAGCTTCAAAGCCAAGTGAAGATCTGGATAGAAGCCCACCCCACCCCAAAAGCCAACATAGCCATTAATTTTACTACCACACCAGTCAGAAATATGGCTTAACAGGCTGTGCTTTGATTTTTTTTTATGCAGTTAAGCTGGTTTCAATTCTTAACCACCCACAGATAAATTTTCCGCCATGATTATCTGCCCCTAACCTAGTCCTTCAAGTGGGTTAGGGTCCCAACCCTGTAGGGCAGCCAAACCAGGGTGTGTGTAACACATGCTATCAACTCTGATGTGATCTGAGGAGTGAGTACTCCGGCTTGTCTGAAGTTTTCACTTCCTTTCCCTGTAGGAATCAAGACTATAACTGTGCCATCTAGTTGTGTCAGAACCACACCCTCCAAATAATCCTTCATGGGCAATTAGTAATGTGCCACTCCTTTTATAATACTTCGCTTGCAAATGAAACCTTTAAATTCCTGGAATAAAGAGATTGAACCCTTAAGGCTTAGTTTTCCTATATTCTTCTTCCTCCCCAGGAAGTAAAACATGTTAACTGCTTTCTACACACGTTGGCCAAGCCCTTCTGCAGCACAAAGCACGTCTTTGAAATACTTGCCCACCATAACCCACATGTACAGATTCTCTTTTTTTATATACAGGGGTTTCTGAATTAAGAAAGCCCTGAAAAGGAGAGTGTAAGCACCTTTCTAGTTAAATATGAACAGCCAAGATTAGAAAATATACCCAATTCACTTCATAAGCTGTTTTATGTGGGATAATACATATTTCTCTGTTTCAATCTCTTTTTCTTGTATCTTGTCATACCTGCCTGCTTGTTGTGTTCTACAGAATTAGATCCATCACTTAAGGACTCCCAATTGATAAGTTTGGAAAGTGAAAGGTGATTGGTGTACTACTAAGTTCCATGAAATGCAGGTGCTGGGCCCAGTAGTCTCTTATTTATATCTCAAATGTCTTCCTTCCTTTAAAAAACGCCCTCTACCTGGGTTAATTATAAAATCACAAAGTCCAAGGGACTTTGGAGGACTTCCAGTCCAATCCCCTGCTCAAGCAGGAGCCCCTATGTCGTTCTGGAAAAATAGCTGTCCAATTACTTCTTAAAAACCTCCAGTGGTGGAGCACCCACAACTTCTGAAGGCAAAACCATTCTACTGATGAGTTGTTCTGTCAGGAACTTCCTCCTCAGTTCTAAGTTAGATCTCTCCTTGATTAGTTTCCATCTGTTACTTCTTGCTTTGGCCCTCAGGTGCTTTGAAGAATGGGTTGTCCCCCTCTTCTTTGTGACTGCTTCTCAAATATTGGAAGACTGTTCTATCGTTTCATCCCTAGTCTTTCTCTTTGATAAGGCAGGCATAGCCAGTTCCTTTAGCCATTCATCCTATGGCTTTCAAGCCCCTTATCTCCATTGCTCTTCTCTGCACTCTCTCTAGGGCCTTAGCAAAGTACTAGCACCCATTCCTGATATGTTATCAGCATTTAACAACGGCTAATTACAACAGTACCAATCCAATCACTTTTTAAGTTTACTCCAAATATTTTCAAACTGAGCCTAGCAGCCTGTAAATCAGGGGTCCTCAAACTACCCCAGCCACATTGCCCCACCTAGCCGCCGGCCCCCACCCGCCTTCTGGAGGCCAAAAACGGGCCCGTTTTTTGCCTCTTCAGCCGAGAGAGAGACAGAGACAGACAGAGAAAGAGAGAGAGAGACAGACAAAGAGACAGACAGACAAAGAGAGACAGAGACAGAGAGGAGAAGGAGAGAAAGACACACACACACACACACACACACAAAAAACAAACAGAAATCCCTCACACACACCCTAAGGCAACCACATCCCTTCACTAACCAGCTTCCCACCCCCAGGAGAATAACAAATTCAAGTTTAATTTGTGTGTATTGTTTAATGGACTGCTAAATTGGCCACGCCCACCCAGTCACATGGCCCAGCCACACCCACCCAGCCGGTCTGGGGGCCCCCCAACAGTCTTGAGGGATCGTGAATTTGCCTCGTTTAAAAAGTTTGAGGACCCCTGCTCTAAATTATACATTTCGAGTGGAGCCATTCTTATTTCATCATTTAAGTAACCAAAGTGGGACAAACGCCACTTATCTATGTCAGTGGCCCCCAATCTTTTGGGTTCCAGGGACCGGTTCCATGGAGGGTAGTTTTCTGCGAACTGGATCCTGAATCTCGCATGCGTGTGAATAGGGCTTTGCTTACTTGCTTGGCGGGCCAGGGAAGGTGCTGGTCCACGGCCTGGGGGCTGGGGACCTCTGAGAAGGCTTAGCCAGAGTTTAAACTAAGCCACAAGCCTTCCATCCCCAAAATAGATTTGCTTTAATTGCAGCCCTCTGTTAAAAGTAACACATGGTGCCTTCCACAAGTGCTGCATTTTTCAATTCTGAATTCCTGAGCCCAAAATGCCCCGGATAGGCAGCCATCTACCAAAAGCTAATTTCAATGCAACACCCGAATTTTAAAAACAAAAATTCAAGAAGTCAGTGGGTTCAAGTTCTTTACCCCAGAGATCAAGCTGTAGCCTTGAATTTGTGGCTGAAATCTCATTTTCGCTGTAGATTTGCTGTATGTCCCCATGAACCTCAGTCCCTCTGCCCTGCGAGAGGATTATAGCATGTAATCTTACAGAAGTACTGTAACAATAGTAATTAGATATTGTACGAAATGTTTGAAAAAGCTCAGCCAAGTGGCATGCTATTATACATCAAGACTCTGGCTCATGCTGTGTGCTGAGGCTGAAACATCTCATGTTAGAGATGCAGAAGGGTGGAATTCTCCAATTTACAAGAACACCTGGCAAAATTCTCTGTTCAGGGTCACCTATGAGGATATTTATTACGCTGACAGCAGAAATTCACCTGAGCCCTTGCAAATGTGACACACACACACATACACACACACACACTCTCTCCATATGGAGCTACAGCTGGTCTGTGAAGACACCTTCAATGCCCGTACAACAACTGCCCGTGGTACCATCCACGGCACCTGGTGCTCATGAATCCGATCGTGAAAAAAAGAAAACAGTGGTCCTTTTTTTTAATCATGAGGTTCCAATTTTTCTTCTTCAAGTCCTCACTTTGTAAATCATTAAAAAGGATGCCCGGTTTCTAGCAATATCATTCCACCCTGTTAATATTTTAATGTTTTATATTGTTGCAAATAAGAGAATAAAGGCAGTCCTCGACTTAGCGGCCATAATTGAGCCCAACGTTTCTGTGGCTAAGCGAAACATTTGTCAAGTGAATTTGCCCCATTTTGCAACCTTTCTGTTAAGTGAATCACTGCCGTTGACTTTGCTTATGAAAAAGGTCACAAAAGGGGATCATGTGACCTCTGGGACATTGCAATCGTCATAAATCAGAGTCGGTTGCCAAGTGTCCGAATTTTGATCCCATGACAACTGGGGATGCTGTGATGGTCGCCCCTCCTCTAGGCTAGCCACTGCCGTTGCTTTAAAAAAAAAAAAAGAGCAACATAAGCAGAAACTGCCCCTTCTTCTGCTTGATGTTCCCTGCATGTGCTCAGAGGGCTGGATGCAGGGACTGAAACATACAACCGCTGCGCTGAAAAGATTTGCGAAGTTGAAGATACTATTATTGAACGTTAAGGCCTTAAACAGCTTAGGACGGGAGATTATCCACTGGACTGGTTCTCCTGCTATGAACTCATCCACTTACTTAGATAATAAACAGGACAAACCCTTCTGAAAATGCCTCCCCTATCAAGAGCTTGGCCGTTAGGTGAAGCGGCGAAGAACCCCTTGTGGGTGTCCTCTTGAATGTGATGCCCACCCTCCTAATGTTTAGGAAACACACCTACGTATTTATTTCAACGATGACACTATGCAAGCAGAAGGAACCGAACTTTGGAGGAGCCACACAGGCCCAAACTTGCCCATTCTTTATAAACCTGCTGCATTTAACAGAGTTTGCTCTCAGAAAAGGACCCACAGATCTAGCAGTGATAAATAAAGATACATCAATGCGCAGAAATGATTAGACTAACAATGTTATTTAAAAAAACAGGGAAGAAGAATATTTTACGATATGGAACATTTGGTATAAATGGTTAAAAAAAAGAGTAAAGATGTTTGTGAAAATGACTAAAGAAATCTCAAAGAAGAATATGATATATGACTTATGTGTATATATGTAAAGTAATTTTGATAAATAAGTATTGTACTTTAACAGTAGCATAGTAAGGAACTAGTAAATTAGCTACAGATATATCTATGGTAAATGAATCTAATTGTTACTAAAGGACATATACACTGCTGTGATATCGCTGTAAAATGTGAGAACTTGTTTCTCTTTTTTAAATTTTCAAAACTTTGAATAAATTTATTTTTTTAAAAAAGAAAAAAGAAAAGGACTTTCTAACAAAAAATGTAGCTGAACTGGAAAGAAGCAAGTATCTCAACAGAGAAGCAACCTAGAACTAAGGAGAAATTTCCAGACAGTGAGAACAATTCACCAATGGAACAACTTTCCTCCAGAAGTGGTGAATGCTCCAACAGTGGAAGTTTTTAAGAAGAGATTGGACAACCATTTGTCTGAAATGATTGCAGTGTTTCCTGCCTGAGCAGGGGGTTGGACTACAGGGCCTCCAAGGTCCCTTCCAACTCGGTTAGTCTATTCTAACATCCAAGTCACTACAACAGCATAACCTCATGAACAAAGGCCCTTCCCTGGCAAAGTTGTATCTGACAAAAAAAAAACAATCAGAAATGTTCTGGATTGAAACACTGAGGCAAACCCCCTTAATTAATAAATATTTTATTTATTGATTAAATTTAAATGCCACCCATCTCCCTGTGGAGCACACTTACAAAAGTATCTTCAGTTCAAGCCCTGTCAGCATTAACTAATCAAGAAAAAGCCTGTGTGATCTTGGAGAACCGCAGAGTGAATATTCCTGAGGGATCACTGCTCCCAGTTATATCAACCTGCCACATTAAACCTTGCAGACAGCGCTTGTTGTAGGTTCTTTTGGTGAGGAACCTACATTGGTGGGGCCCAGGAGACTGCCTTTTGAGGTTCTTTTTTATTTTATTAAATTTATGTCAAATGATGGACATGTGTTTATCCCAAGCATATTTAAACACTTGCTGATGACTGACCCACTACCTCTGCTGGAAAGTCGGTTCTAAGTGTCCACTACTCTTTCTGTGAAGTCATACTTTCTAACTTTTGAACTTCCCTCCTGGCAGGTTGAGGTTATGCCCTCCACATTTTTTATTTGTACTTAATATTGAAAACACTGCCTTCTAGAACTTTATTCATGCCCGTATGTCATGCCCTTGTAGGAGTCTGACTCCGAGTGAGAGGAGGAACAGCCCACAGGGAGTGGAAGTGTGGCTCCGGAGGTTGTGGAGGAAACTGGGGAAGGGCACAGGCCGGCTGGGCAGTCAGAGGGAGATGCAGGCCCATCCCCTCTTCATCCTAGGGCACGCAGGGAGGAGCAGATAAGGGAAAAACATGAATGGTGTGGTCTACAGGGGAGGAAGGGGCCCTGATCCCCTTCATGGGCTGCAGCTGTGAAGATTGTTTAAAAGGACAAACTGTGCATGGCCCAGTGTTAGAAGCAAAGTGTGAAATAATTCTAGTCTTTCAGTTCTTATCTGAGTTTTGGTGTCCTTCCCAGTGTATATTTCAATATTTTGGATGCGTTCAAGCCCTTATCCTGCCTTGTCTCATTAATTGCTTCAGTGTGGTTTGTGTTGTTTTTTCTATTTATAATTTATATGTATTTGGAGTTTGAAGGGCATTTCTTACTTTTCGCAACTGTTTGTGGAGTTTTTTCTCCAGTCAATGATAATTGGAGCTTTGAAGCCAAGTTGAAGGAATTAAAGGGATTTCACCTGTTTTTGTGACTTTGTTGCTTTTGTATCCCCCTCCCCCCGGGTCATCACACTGTAATATATTTAAAGGTTACAATCATGTCCTCTCTGCTGTGGTACCCGATTTATGGGACACCCTTTTCCCCAAAATTAGATTATCTCCATTCCCTTTTGATATTCTGAAAGGCCCTCAAGGCTTGGTGACGTTATCAGGCTGGAGGCTCAGAGCTTTTCTGATTTTCTGAGATGGCTTTATTGTTAACCTGACATCTTTATCCTTTTCAATGCCCAGGGCAGCGATGGTGAACCTTTTGGGCTCAGCCTGTCAAAAATTTGGAAACTGCCTAATTTGATTCTGCTGTGTGTATCTCTCTCTCTCTTACACACACACACAACAAAAAAGAATTCTTTACATTTTGATATATTTTTTAAAAAAATAGTCCAACTATGTGTGTGATTCCCCAGGAATTGCCACATGGCAATTACCTTCAGGCAGTGCTTTCTTCATTGGACAGGGCCCTGAGCTTACTCCAGGCAGCTGCAAGTCACATAAGGCTTTGTACTCTTGAAATGGCTTCAGAAAATGCTCCTTCGCAGCCTGTGCAACCCAGGAAAATTGTGTGAAGGCACACCCTGTTCTCGCACTATGTCTGGAGGCTCCAGAGGCTGCATGAGAGCACACCCCATACTTGTGAGCACTCTGCAGCCTCTAAAAATCACATGAGAATGGGATATGCTTTCAAGAGTGGTTGTTTGTCAGGTGTTGGTGAATGTTGGTGTGTCAGCCAAGACATTGGGATGTGTCACTTTTGACACAAGTGTGGTAGGCTCACCATCACTGGCATAGGAGCACCTGAAGGCAGGACAAGAAGCAATGGATGGAAACTAATCAAAGAGAGAACTAAGCCCTAGAACTAAGCAGAAATTTCTTGACAAAACAATTAATCAGTGGAATGACTTGCCTCTAGAAGTTGTGGGCGCTTCATCAATGGAGGTTTTTAAGAAAAGTTTGGACAATCATTTGTTTGGAATAATATAGGGTCTCCTGTCTGAGTAGGGGTTCGACTATTAAACCTCCAAGGTCTCTTCCAAGGTCTCTTTTCTTATTTTGTTAGGTGGTTGGGTGGTATCTGTGGTTTCTATAGAATACTTTGTCAATCTTATTGAGAAATACTCAAGGGTGGGATTCTACCAGTTCTGTCCGGCTCTGTAGAACCGGTAGCTCTGAAGAACAGCAGACATAGAACCGGTTCTATGTCTGCTGCTGTTTTGGCCCATCCACCCGGGCTCTTACCTGACCTTTATTTCCTGCTTTTTCAACCACAGCTGCTTTGCTCGGCACAGCAAATCGTAAATCCCCGAACACCAGTTGGATCCCACCCCTGGAAAAACTGTTTGGATGCCTGGAAAATTCTGGGAGTTGAAGTTCACAAGTTTTAAAGTTGCCACTGTTGGGAAACCCTATCATAACATCTAGAACTCATTACTTTCTACAGTGTTTCTACAGCTCAGGGCTTCTCAATTTTGGTGACTTAAAAGGTGTGTGGACTTCAACTCCCAAAATTCTCCAGTCGAGATGGCTGGCTGGAGACCTCTGAGAATTCAGATCCATGCATCTTTTAAAGTTGCCAAAGTTGAGAAGTATTGGTACAGATTTCTAAAAAGCAACCAGCCAATGGCTTTTTAAACAAAATGAAGGCTGTGTACAGATTGGTATCTCTGCTCAAAATATCTACACACTGTAATTGCATGCAGCCAGAACTGCACAGAGAAACAACTTAGGAGGCTAAAATGGAGGAGCAAAACTTTCAGGAAAATCTGCTTTTTTATTGTAGAGTATTATAAGGTCTCCCTCAAGCATTGCTGTGTGGAGGCCCCATGTTCTGGCTAGAATCAAGGATTTCCGTTCTATCATGCCTCCAACTGCTGCCCTAAGCTAAAAGACAACTTCTGCTTTTGCACTTCGTAGTACCGAAGCTTCCAAGAGGTTGCATTTTGGGTATAGAACAGTTGATTTCCGATCAACAGATTTTGATCCCCACGACCAGGAATCCAGCTGCCTCCTTGTGAGTAAGGTCTTTCTGGTAGGGAAAAGAACATAAAGCAAACGTATGCAAGCTGAGCCGTGAGCAAATCGAAAACCAGCTGGCAACAAACTCCAGAGCTAAGGATCAATTACTGTGTCAGGATTAAAAACGTGTAGGAAGTTCTGTAGTAAAAGGGGATGATTAATAAGAGAATTTGCTTACAACAGAGCCGTCTGGATAAATGGATTCTGTTTTGATATGGTTGGAGACCCCTGAGCTAAGATACAGGTTTCACTCGTTTCCTTCAACAGCTCCTGGCACACAAAGCAGTTGATGCTGAACAAATTCTCACAAGCTGCCTGACTACAGGCATCCTTGACTTATGACCACAACTGAGCCCAAAATTTCTGTTGCTAAGTGAGACATTGGTTAAGTGAATTTTGCCCCATTTTACGACCTTTCTTGCCGCATTCCCTAAGTGAATCACTGCAATTCTTAGGTTGGTAGTGAATCTGGCTTCCCCAGAATAAAATGTCAATGGAAGGGGCCTTGGAGATCTTCTAGTCCAACTCCTTGCTCAACATCTCCACAAAGCTGAACTTCTAACAGAACTCTGGTTCCTTCCCCAAAAAAAAAGCCTTGACTTAAATGGAAAAACATTAAAACATTTTTAAAATCTGGCTGTAAAAATGTACACATGAAGCAAATCTGGCTTCACCCATTGAACGATTAAAAAAAACAGCAAGCATACAATTAGCTGCTGAGCTTTAAATACAATGTCTGATTCTATGAACAGCCAGATTAAGATATGGATGGATAGATAGATAGATAGATAGATAGATAGATAGATAGATAGATAGATAGATAGATAAGATAAGATAAGATAAGATAAGATAAGACAGACAAAGATAAAGATAAGAGTCCAGGTCCCTTCCCCACAAGATCCCACAGCTAAAAGAGCTAAGAATAAGTCTGACGATTGTGGAAACGTATTTTGATGTTCTTGTCAATGAGCCTCACCAGCTGAAACACAATTAAGGGGAAAAAAGATGCTGACTGTGGCAAACCCGTTGACCTTTTTCTTGCAAGGTAGTCAGCATAATTTCCTAGAAGAGCTCGCTTTCCAAAAGGAAGCGCACAAAAATGCTGAAAATGCAGACTGTTCTAGTTTTGATAATGCACAACTATAAGTGAGCCATTGTTCTGTTACCGGACCAAAAGAAACAAAAAAAAAAAACCTCCCCAAAAACAGGTCTACGACATATTTTATCTCTATCAGACCTCTAACAGGATACTACCGTCAAGAGTGTGAGTTTGAATACCAAAACAGGAAGTATCTAAGCCATGGTGGGCTGCATTAACGGAGGAATAGAATCAAGAGAAAGTGAAGCTTTAGTGTCGCTTTATAATGTTTTGGTAAGACCACACTTAAAATGTGGAAACTCTTTAGAAAGAATGCAGAGATGAAAAGAAAGAGTGCAGAAGATAATTAGGGGTCTGGAGGCTACAACATGACGAACAGTTGCAGGAACTGGTTATCTGTAGTCAAATTAAGGGAAGGGAAATCAGAATAGAGCTGGAAGGGACTTTGGAGGTCTTCTAGACCAACCCTCTGATCAAGCAGGAGGCCCTATACAGTTTCAGACAAATGGTTGTCTAATTTCGTCTTCAAAACCTCAAATGATGGAGCATCAACAACATCTGGAGGCAAGCTGTTCCACTTATAATAGAATCATAGGGCTCAAAAGGACCTTGGAGGTCTTCTAGTCCAACCTCTGACCAAGGTGGAAGACTTTATACCAGCCTGGTTAGGGGTGGCATGATAGCAATCTTCCAATATTTGAGGGGGTGTCACAGATGGTCTACCTGTTCTCCAAAGCATTGAAGGGCAGCACAAAAACTGTGGAAGATCATTAAAGAGAGATCCAAACTAGAAATAGGGAGAATTTTCTGACAGCAAGAACAATTGATCAGTGGAACGACTTGCCTCTAAAAGTTGTGGGTGTTCCAACACTGGAGGTTTTTAAGAACATTTTGGACAACTATTTGTCCATAATGGCATATGGTCTTGTGCTTGAGCAGGGGGTTGGACTAGAAGACCTCCACGGTTCCTTCCAACTGTTATTCTGTTATTCAATTACATATTTCATGAGATCAGCTACAAAACTTTACATGTATCTATAGAAATCTATCTATCTATGGAAAAAAGTCTAAAACAATTCTGCATTTTTTAACATTTCTGTATAATCTGCCTTACAAGTTTTAATCTTACAAATTAGCTTAAAAATAGGTAAAGGAAAACTGGCATATACTTCTGATGAGCTGATTTCTTGTCTATCAAAAAAAAAAAAAGCTTGTAATCGAATAAAATCCTTAGAATGTCACAAGATAATCAACACAGGAAGTCAGAGGACAAAAGCATTGCAAAAATTTGCAGGAAGAGTTCAGTTTTAAAAGCCAGAAAGGGAAGGAGGGGGAAATGAAGCAAGCAGAGGCATACATGCTCAGCTATACAGCGTGGGATTGTGTGAAGCACATTTTAAATAAAATGTTTCAGAACCAAGTAAATTGTAGCATGCTTGCATAATCATAATCACACATTACAAGATAGCCTATTTCTCCCAGATGAAAGGGGGGGGGGGAGGGGAAACCGTGAGGGCTGGGATATACAGAAAAAAAAATGTGTGTAATTGTTGCTGCAGAATGATGGAAATTTATCAATGCCTTGTTTTAAAATTGTGTAACAATTCACACATTGTTACAATGGTACACTTAATTTCTCAAAAATTATGTTTGGTCTCTTAGATGGGGACATCCAGGTTTATTTCAAGAATGCCCCTTACCAGCTTTGTACGTATTTATTTTCAATCTGTGCTTGGCCACCTCAAACATGACATTGGCAGATAATAGGGAATAAAATTAAAATAAAATCATAACAATATATATAACAAATAGACAAGTGAGATAAAACAATACAGCATAAGTTTTATTGATGTAAGGTGTGTAGAGTACCTCCACAGCAAGATAGGTGGCAAATAAATTTAACAAATATAATCATTTTAAAAAAATAAATAAATTTATATTCCAGTCATCCCTGATAGGGCGACTATGGGCAGCCTAAGCAGCATCATATAATCATGATACAGGCTGAACTCAAGGTTAAGTCAAGGTTGATTCAGCCTCCCGTCCTTCCCAGGTGGGTAAAATGAGGACCCAGATTGTTGGGGGTAGTAGACGCTGACTCTGTAAACCGCTTAGAGAGGGCTGTGAAGCACTGTGAAGCAGTATACAAGTCTAAGTGCTATTGCTATTAATCACACACTCTGAGCCTCATGCTTGGTCACAAATCCATTGTTTATAGCAGGGGTCTCCAACCTTGGCAACTTTAAGCCGGGCGGACTTCAACTCCCAGAATTCCCCAGCCAGCTTTGCTTTTGGAGTTGAAGTCCGCCCGGCTTAAAGTTGCCAAGGTGGAGACCCTGGTTTATAGAGTCAGTGTAACAGTGAGAAGAGTGGCATGTACATTTAATAAACTAAATAAAACCATGTTTTTAGGGTCTATGGCAGAGGTCTCCAACCGTGGCAACTTTAAGACCTGTGGACTTCAACTCCCAGAATTCCTCAGCCAGGTTTGCTGGCTGATGAATTCTGGGAGTTGAAGTCCACAGGTCTTAAAGTTGCCAAGGTTGGGGACCCCTGGTCTATGGAGATTCTCAAGCTTGTTCAGTTCAGTTCAGCATCTTCAGAAGTGTAGAAGTTTTGGATGTGAAATAAAATGTTTTCAAAGAAAGGGGGGGTAGAAAAACTAAGAAGGCCCAGTTGCCTTTTGATAAAAAGCACCTTTGGGACATGCTTTTAAGAGTCCTATGGAAAGCCAGAAGGGTCAGGACAAATTGTCATTCTGGGGAAATGATGTGCCAAAGAGCAGGGGCCATAACAGAAAAAGCTCTCTGCCATGGATCTGCCAGATGACACTCTGATGCAGGGGTCTCCAAACTTGATAGCTTTAAGACTTATGGACTTCAACTCCCAGAATTCCTCCTCCAGTCATGTTAGCTCAGGAATTCTGGGAGTTGAAGACCACAAGTCTTAAAGTTGCCAAGTTTGAAGATCCTTGCCCTAATGCATCTGGAACATGCCTCACCTGTTGAATCTTATTAAACTGGTGGACACACCCAGGGTGAGACAGTCCTGCAAGTAATTATAATTAAATACATACAATCTAAATTCCCTCATTATACTAATCACATCTATTCTTAAAGGAGATGTAAGCTATCGTAGCCATATGTTTGGCAAACACAGTACTTATTTTTCACTGCTGCTTTCTGAGTTCCCTTCTCTTCAAAAAGCCATTAAATGAGAGCTGAAGTCCAACACAGAACACTGGCGGGGATATAATCCTATTATAAGTAAGATTAGTTTTCAATCAGCCACCAGGCTAATTAATTTGCACTGCAGACCTCTCCTTATCAGCATAAGTCAATCCCTTGTGGCACCAATGACCGATCCTCTCTCTTCCCGTTTGCAAAGGTTTCGTTGCTTGATGACCACAAATTGAGCTAGATATATAGAGGGTTGAACTGAAGAACGAAGGGATCGTTTCACAGTGCTGTGTGGGGAACCCCAGAGAGAACTTAGCAAAGCTTCCAAGTGTTCGTCTGCAGGCAATCATTTCTTTGTCAGAGACAACTTAGGGGGGAGTGGTTCTTTCATTTTTCAGTCAAAATTGTAGGCCAGTGTTTCTCAACCATGGCAACTTGAAGCTGTGTGGACTTCAATTCCCAAGAATTCCCCAGCATGTGCTGGAAAACACACCACAAAGAGATTGAGAAGACCCCCTAGAATAGGGGTGTCAAACTCAAGGCCCGCGGGCCGGATCTGATCCACAGGATGCTTAGATCTGGCCCGCCCTGGAAACAGCAAAGGACCGGCCCGCGGTGCCTCTGCCAGCGAAAACAGAGCCTGGGCGGGCCGCACACAGTCTCTCTGAGCTCTGTTTTCTCTGGCAAAGGGCTGCAGGAGGCCATCGTAGCCAAAAACGGAGCCTCGATGAGTCACATCAAGCTGGCCATGCCCACCCTGGCCACGCCCCCCCGAGGTCAAACATAACCTTGATGGGGCCCTCAATGAAACTGAGTTTGACACCCTTGCCCTAGAACATAAGCATATCTCTTAAAAACTCCTTTTACAACCCTATAATCCCTTTATTTGGGATAGAGCTGGGGCAATTGGATGGAGCTGAACGTGCATAAGTGCACCATTGTGCCTCCCGTCCCTGTCCTATCGTCCCTATTTAATCGTCCCTATTTTCTGTATTCTTACTCATGTTTATACTTATACCTATTATTTTGTAAGCGATTGACAAATCAAATAAATAAATAAATAAATTTACTGGCCAGATGCCCTTCCTGACACCAACATGAAGTTCACAGCAGCATTTTTTTTCTTTGTGCCATAGGAGAGAAACATTTTCCGCTACCTAGGATTCAACTCTCAAGGCCAAGCAGGAGGCAAGAGTCTTCACCACTAAGCTACCATGCCACTCATAAGCATGTCTCTTACACGGTAGGAAAAGTAAATAGCTATAAGTAGACATGAGCCATGGTGGCGCAGTGGTTAGAATTCAGTACTGTAGGCTACTTCTGCTGACTGCCGGCTGCCTGTAATTTGGCAGTTCGAATCTCACCAGGCTCAAGGTTGACTCAGCCTTCCATCCTTCCGAGGTGGGTAAAATGAGGACCCAGATTGCTGGGGGCCAGAGGATGACTCTGTAGACCGCTTAGAGAGGGCTGTAAAGCACTGTGAAGCAGCATATAAGTCTCTGTGCTATTGCTATTCTTTCACAGAATCTTCCTGGTGCAAAAGAAGCCACCCTTCTTTTACACACCTGAGAGGACAGGCCATTACCAAAGCAGCCCTGAAAATGAGTAGCTATGTCCATTTTCTTTGCCACCAAGAGGCTGATAGTACCCCTTGAATAATGCATTCCTGGTCAGCTGAAAGGTCAAATTATTTGGCAGGCAAGGGACTTTTAACAAGTAGGTCATTTGCAGCACCTGAAAATACTTTGAAATGATCCACCCCGCTGTCTTTTTGTCCCTAGGGGATCCACAGTGGGCAATGACTTAACTAGATGGGTGCTTATTCTCACTGGTTCCCCCGCTGTCTGCCCTATTTTTGCAAGCTCTACAATTGCAAAGGATGATTATTAAATTAGATTTTAGGAGATATTTATCCCACTTTTATTCTTTATAAGTAACTCAAGGCATCAGAAGTATCTCCTATTTTTACCACAACAATCCTGTGAAGTGGTTTGGACTTAAGAGTGACTAGTCCAAAGTCACCCAACCATCTTTCTTGCCTAAGGCAGGACTAGAACTCACTGTCTCCAGGTTTCTCGTCTGGTGCCTTGACCACTAGACCAAGCTGCCTCCTCTATTATACTATAATTGTACCGTACCCCCATTTTACAGAACTGTCACTCCTGCAATCCATGGAGAACAAAATACAATGGGGAAACTCCAGTCTACAGCTGCTCCATCTCCCACCTGCCACATTAGGGAAGAGTCTTTTTAAGTATTTATTTCCTGAGACTCTGGAAGTTTTTAAGACCCTATGCAGGGTTACTTCTAGCCTTTGAGAACCAATTTGATATAACAGCTGAGGCCTGAGGGGACTGAGCTATAATCAAGACTCCAACCTCAGAAATTCACTGCTTTCAGGAGGTATTTGGTAGAAACCAAACTTATCTCTTGTCAAGACCGAAACAGCTATGGGGAGATTCTCAGCAACTTTCCTAGCAAGCCAGAACACATAGTCAGTCAAGCTTTGTTCTTAAATCTTGCCTAATGATGTTGCACAGAAAAAGAGGGTTTTTTCATCAAAAATCTTTTTTAAAAAAGGAGATAACAGTTTTCAGCAGTAGATGATTTATTTCCCCCCACTTCTATTAACGTTAAATAAAAACAAATGGTTGTATCTGTAATGATAAGACCCTTAAGGCATATTTTTGAATAGAGCTGGAAGGGACCTTGGAGGTCTTCTAGTCCAGCCCCCTGCCCAAGCAGGAGAACCTATACTATTTCAGATAAATGACTCTCTAGACTCTTCTTAAAAACCTCCAGTGAGGGAGCGCCCACAATTTCTGATGGCAAGCTGTTCCACTGGTCTACTATCCTGACTGCTTCTCTTTGGTTAGTTTCCAACCATAGTTTCTTGTCCTGCCCCAGATCTGGTATTTTGTAGAATAATTTGACCCCCCCTTTTTTGTGGCAGTCCCTCAAATACTGGAATACTGCTATCATGCCACTCGTAATTCTTTTTTTTTTAAACTAGCCAGACTCAAAACCTGCAATCATTCTTCGTATGTTTTAGTCTCCAGGCCTTTGATCATTTTAGTTGCTCTACTCTGAACTATTTCCAAAGTCTCAACACCTTTTTTGTAGTATGGTGACCAAGATAGGTTGCTGTATTTCAGGTGTGGCCTTGCTAGGATTTTATAAAGTAATACCAATACTTCATATGATCTTGATTCTATGCCTCTGTTTATACAACCCAGGATGGTATTAGCTTTGCCGTCTGCACACTGCTGGCTCCTATTCAAGTGATCATCCACTGGGACTCCAAGATCTCTCTTCACAGTTACTGTTTTTTAGCCACAGCACTCATCCTGGCCTTGCCAACTCAGAGTAACCCTCCTGACTTCAATGGGACTTACAGTCGTATTTATTTCATAAACTTACATGCTGCTCATCTCACACGGCAATGAGACTCTGGGTGACGTATAAATTTAACAAATAAACACACATTACGTTGTACAGAATCACAGCTGCAGATGGTATGTGATGCTGTCTAATTGCCAACCCAGAACAACGTTTCCTTCCCAGTTACAATCATGCCAAACATAAAGAAAAACAAAAATCCCTTAACTATAATCTGAATATTTGAATAAAAATATCCAAATATTGTTCATAATATTTAAAACACATAAAGTTGCTTGGCAGAATTATCAATTCATACGAGGATTTGACAAGTGCCAAGATTAATGTCAAATGCAATTAACAGACTGCTGAAAAGATTCACACCAAGCATGTGCTGAGCCTATAATGAATGCCAAGTGTTCCTCAAACACAAATTCAGATTTTGGTTTCAACCTTTACAATAGTCTCTGAGCCTGAAATTCTGCCTTGCTGGTTTAGGAAGCTATCAGGACATTGTGATGGGGGGTGTCAGAAGTCAACAAGATGGCAGGAATGGTGCCAGGATTGAACTTCTACCCTTCTGTATGGGCAGATTTTCTGTATAGGCAGATTATGTCCTTTGGCACATATATCCATGATTTGAACTCTTATAAAAACATCTTCATAATACTTTTTTTCAGGCCAGAAGGAAAGGGCCTTTCTGTCAGTTCCAGTCTACTCTATAAACTGCACTCTCTCTGCCTCTGCATAAAGCTTCTGAGCTCCATGCAAGAAATGTTTTAGAGTTTATAGGCTGTAAGTTGTCATTTTCAATTAGGTTTTTATTCCACTGTCTTCATAGAACATAGAATTATAGGGCTGGAAGGCAGCTCGGAGGTCTTTTTTTGCTGCTATCTATGAACAGCTTCATGGATGCTTGTATCGGAGGATATTAATATAACAATTGCATCAGTAATTTAACTAAATGACAACAGGCTCATCTTAAAAGATGTACATCATCTATTCACCAGATAAAAGTAAGATCAGATAATTGCACAGGGAGCAAAAATAAAAATGGACTTGCTCTTTAGGACACAAGAAAGCTAACTGGAAAAACAGGGCAATGGAAAGTTTTCCAGAATATACACATTAACCATTAATGACAACCACTCTGATCAGCCAGTCTACTTTTATTAACAGGTTTATAGGAAGCCTCACAACTTGATACAATTTCACCAATTCAGCAAATGCTGAACCACCACAGGGACTCTTTTGGGTAGTGATTTTACTTCTTCTCTATCCATTACATTTTTGACTTGCTTTTCCTATATCCCCCTTTTTTTCCCTTTGAATGTCAATACCTAAATTTATTTATTTCCTATTTCTAAACTGCATATCTCCCTTAGAGAAGTATTACCTCTCACAACACCCCACAGTTAATTTTTCTCCACACTCCCCACAGTTCATGTAGAGCAGTGTTTTTCAAGAGACCACTTTAAGATGTGTGGACTTCATGGGAGTTGAAGGCCACACATCTTAAAGTGGCCAAGGTTGAAAACTACTGATGCAACCCTTGGACAGCTCTCCTCTGGGATATGTAGACTACCCAGACTAATCCCTGAGAAACCCCAGATTGTCCTAAATGGCAATTCCCACACCTTCCCATTGGCCATATTGGCAATAACTAAAGAAACCAAAAGCTGCAAAGACCTGAACAAGAGGATACTGGTCCATGGTTCTGTGACGTTAGAGCTACTATTTCAGGAAATGCCCATCACATTATCCCTGGATTTTTTTTATCTCCCCTCCATGCACACGAGATACATGGTTGGCTCCAACCTGCAGACTTTTGGTTAAGACTTGCCTCTTCCTCTTGGACCTGAGTTTGAATGAGTCAAGTTCCTAACTGGAGAGGCCCCATATTCATTACTTTTGATCATCTTTTAATTGTTGTGGTTTGCTTTAAGCGGTGTCATGGTTTTGCATGACCCAAAGTCACATTGATAAAGGCTTGAAATAAATGACAATAAGCTTGTATAGAAATGTCAATTTTGTTGCAATGGAGGTGGTAATTTTTGTTTGGGAACATTACTTGGGAACCCTGTGTTACTGGAAAGTACAAGATATGTGTTCATACATATATGCACACCAAAGTCACTTTGTGTGCAACAACTTTCCCATAACATAAATAGGAGTTTAAGGCTTAAGTGTCTCAGAACTGTTTATATGCTCCTTTGTCTCTTCTGCTGGGGAAAAGAAACACAGCCATATTTGTAAATCTGGTGTTCAATACTAAATGTAATTATGTTTTCAAGCAAATTAGCAGCTCCAGAAAGATTCACACCAAGTAACCTTTTTAAGTACTGAAATTATGGATGCAGTGTTTTATCTTATTTTAGAGGAATTCAATCACAAGTTTTTTAAAAAAGTGTGATAATACAGCATGAGCAGCACTGCTTCTCCATCAACATTTCCTATGCATACATTTTGCTTTATCATTCTATGCAGACTTCTTGGCAACAACTTTGGCAGAAATCACACAGGAATTTTCCAGAAATGAATACTGTATACTCTTTTCCAAAATAAAACCAAAAAAGCCCCCTGCTCTGGATAGTAAAGTGTGTTTTACAGCTCATCAAGCAAAATCCATTTAAGTAGGAAATAAAGGGTTTTGGTTAGAAAAATATCATACGTTTTTTTTTTCCAAACCAAAATGTTTTTAAAAGACTAGGTCATCTGGAGATTTCAAAGGTCCAGATAGTCTCTGAGCCACCCAGAATTATGTGATATAGGCAGCTATATAAATTGAATAGAGATGTGGCTGAGTTTTAACTCCCATTAGCAGTGTTTTTCAAATCTCAACCTTGGCGCTTGAACATGTGTTGACTTCAACTCTCAGAATTGCTGGCTGAGGAATTCTGGGATTTGAAGTCTATACATCTTCAAGTTGCCAAGGTTGAGAAACACTCCCCTATAACACCTATAAGACAGGTGGTATCAAATCTGAGGAAGAGATTTTGTTTTCTCTACATGAAGGATATGTCTTTAGAAAATGAGTAAGATGAACAGCAAAGGAAGAATTTTTCCTGCCCAACAAAAATAAAGAGGGTATTTTGGAGTCGTGTTTTTTAAACCCCCTGACACAAGACAGAATGCCAAGTTTATGTGGAGACAAAGAAACACACAAAGAGCATATTCTTGTTAAGGACACCCACAGTCTGTTCTATATACAGAACTGCTATCCTGAAACTCAAATAGTTTTATTAAAACCCTTATCACTGCAATAAAAGCAAACATTCCAGAAAGTAAACGTGATTGTATTCTAAGGAAGTGCCTAAACTCCAAGACCAGCTGATAAAATCTAGGCAGCCAGGAAACCTACATCCACAGTTCTTTTGTGGCACAACATGCTAGAAGCAGCATTATTTTTAAAAAAAGTTTAAACTCCCAAGTAGAGAACTACTCTAAGTATAGAGTCAATTCTGCAATTCACAGGCAAAAAAAAAAAAAAAGCAAGCTGTGTAGAACAAGCCAATAGCCATTTGCCTGTTTGGGAAAGGGTCTGTGTAACTTGTCCACACATCTTAAAATTGCCAAGGTTGAGAAACACGGTGATAGACTATCCTGGCTTAGCATAAACATAAAATAAACAGGCACCCCTCAAAGCTGGCAAAAGAGGAAAACTTAACCAGGACGGAATTTGTTTGTTGTTGAAAGACAAGGCGGCTTGCAGGAAAATCTAGAAACCCTTTTCTCTGCTCTCTTCTGCTTTGAATCGATTCCCAGCAGGCAGCTTTGGAGGAAGAGCTGCATCCCGCCCACGCAGCAAGGATTAGATATTCAGGATTAGATATTCAGGATTAGATATTCGCTTGAAGTTGCAACAATACGGATGGCAGTACAGGAGGTGCTTACACCCTTGTCCTTAAACACATGCACAGTTAAACAAGGTTTGGATCTTCCTGCAGACACATTCCTAAACAAAGTAGACCGTGAGTACTCTGAAGTCAGTCTTAAAGGTGGAGGGAAAACATCAAAGGGCAATATGGAAGGTTAAACCTACATCTCTTTCAGGAGTTAAGTCAACAACTGGCTCCCAAAAACAAACTGTCCTTGGCAACATACATTGGGAAATTTGCAGAAGCAGGCAAGTTTTCCTCTAACTACTGTACTATAGGTTGCCCCAGCAGTTAGGAATCCATGTCTAGAACAACTAGGGTGGTTCCCCCCAGTATTTTGGAAACTCTTGGAATTATTTCTGGGACATATGGAGACCATAAGTGCATGTTTCCATCATTAGATTTCTTGGACTGCATTCATAAAGACAAGCAATATTAATGAGTCTTCAAAACTTCACTCACAAAGAATTGTCAGTGTATTCCCCCTTACACTTAAAAACCTAAGCTAACTGCTATCAATTGCATTTCTACAGCCCAAATGCTGCAAGGGCATCCCTTTCCCCCCCACCCAACTTAAATCTCAAAATGAACAGATGCCACAACATCTGAGTTTAAACTCTCATTACAATACACCATCAACTTCTTAAGTTTGAGCTACTGTTGCTACCCACTTTTTGAACTCCAAAGATGATTACAATTTTCAACCTGCTCCAATTTTCATATTAATGCTATGTCCCTCTCCCAAACTCACCCATCCTATCCTTCATTGCTAATTCCACTATTATTCCTCCTCAGATTCAGTCTTAATGAACTGCATTAACGGATGAAAAATCTGTTATATACTGAAAACATAAACAGAGATGCCCAATAACTAAAAATAAACCTAGCTGTTGGATCATCCATGTTTATCTGATTCCTAATTACCATTCTTAGCTAACCTGTTATACAAGCCGATCTACCTTGTCTCCCATCCAGTGGCAACTCACACCTTTCCTCCTCAGCTTTGCACTCCTAATTCTGCCAGTTCAACTCAGTCCCCCATTCACAAATAGTTTCATTAATTTGCTCCCTCCAGATCCGGCATCAAGCCGGGTTGTACAGATAATGCCTGCCTCCACAAGTCGCCTGCAGAACTACCCTTGACTCCTTTGCCAAGGAGAAATACGGAAGTCAACTCCCTAGCCACTTTTGTCTTAGATTTCTGCTAAACCACTCACACCCATCCACCTTCATGCCAACCTTTCTGAATTACTTCCCTGAGTTTCAGCCACCACACCTGCTCCAATTTGCACCCAGGATACCACACACACACATTTGAATTTAACATCTTTCCTTTTCATCTTAGCTCCTTTCAAACACTTCCTCTTCCCACACTTGCTTCGGCCAATTTTCTCTGGCCACTTTAACCCAGAATAAATACCCTCCTCTTTTCCCATAGGAACCTTCCCCATTCCAACTCACAGGGAAAACCAAAACTTGGAGAAGGAAACCAGGAACCTGCCTACCTTCACTTACCATCTTGTACACCTGTTGAAAGCCAAGACCCGGTGAAAGAGGAAGCCAGCATAGGCAAGATTAAATGGAGATACCAGGAAATCAAGCCAGGTTCATTCAAGTACGTGCATGAACACCCAGAGTGCCCAAACAGGCTTCCCCAAGCCCAGAAAGCCATTTTAGTTTTCCCATCTTAAAACAAATCAACATTTAAACCCTCACACTTTCAACCTCCCCCATTTTTTTGCTTCTTTTGCCACAGCAGAGCCCAGGATCCAAAATGCCATAATACAGGCAGGCGACATGTACACATTTCTAATCTTCCTATCCCAACTCCTCAGGAGGAGAAAAGGCGAGGGGGAAGGAGTAATTGAAGCCTAATTTGATTTAATTAGGGAAGAAAGACACATGTATCCAAGGTGGTCACAATTCAAAGTGGTCAATTCAAACCCTGGTTCATTCAAGGTGGTCATTCAACCCCACCCCCCACACACACACACCCCAATTCCCTATTTACAATGCCAACTGCCTATGATAACTATATTTTGCTCAATAAATAAATAAACCCGCTTCTCGGGCCGCCCTTCCAACCCCCGGTCAGGCGCCCCGAGAAGGGAGTTTATTCATTTACTAAGCAAAATATAGGTATCCATGCATGGCCAGTTGCCACTGTAAATAGGGAATTGGAGTGTGGTGGGCTTGACTGACCAGGGGTTTGAATGACCACCTTGCCGACCCCCAACTGTCAAACCAGCAGGGGGAAGAAGGGAGAAAAAAAAGCAGCCTCTGGAGACCAGGGCCTCGAAAGAGGCTTCACACGTTCCCCCCGACACGTGTTCTCGGGTCTCGCACCCCCCCCCCCGTCGCCAACCTCCACCCCCGTCGCCGAGGGCCAGGCCGACAGAGCCCCCCCGTGGGGTGCAGGCCCGCCTCACCTGGAGATGCTCCTGGAAGCGGATGGGTAATATTTGTGCCATGGCGGCGGAAGCGTTGTTGGGGTTTGGGGGCTCCAGCCCGACGCCGGGGATGGGGCGCTGGCCTTTCCTCAGGAACGCAGAGACGGCGAAGCGGAGGGCGGAGGAGCCGGCGAGGGCAGCTCGTAATGGCGGGGCAGGCCGAAAGAGAGAGAGAGAGAGAAAGAGAGAGAGAGAAAAAAAACGCTGAGGAGGAAAAGCAGCAGCAGCAGGAGTCCCCTCTGCGAGCGGAAGGACACCGACGGGCCTCCTCAGGGAAGGGAGCGCAGCGGCCGCGCCTCCGCCTTATCCTCGCTCTGCCTGCGCCTTCACCTGCCGCGGATTAGCCGAACGGCGGAAGGATCTCACCGAGGAGGAAGAGAAGGAGTGCAGCCCTCCTTTAAGGAATCAATGGATTCGGCGGAAGGATACAGAAAGCCGGAGGGAACTTCTTTTTTTTCTTCACCCACCCACCCCTTCCTTTCGGCCGGCCCGCGTCTTCGTCGTGGTTCGTCGTCCAACCCGAAGCCCCGCCCCCCCTCTCACGAAACGCTGGTTCTCCCTCCGTCCCCCCACTTTTTTTTTTTGCCACATCATGCGACATAGGCGGGGGGGACGTCAGTTCCGTTCCGAGAGGAGCCCCGCCCATCTGGGGAGTCACATGATCGGAGGTTAGAATGGTGGGGGAAAAGATCCGCAAGGTGGACGTTCTAGGGCGGAGGAAATATAGCGCCTTGTTCGTTTTCCCGGTGGAATGCGAAAGGAGCGAAGTCCGCCGACGGCGCTGCTTGTAATGGAGCCGGGGAAGGTGGGGGAGGGGAGTTAAAGCGGGAGTTGGGGGTTCGAATCACGCTTTCGCCTCAGGTCAGGGTGACCTTGAATCGGTGACGTTAGAAAAAGAAAATGAAAGTAGGATGAAAACCTATATATATAATAATACAGGGGCATTCTAACTATCATATTATTTAATAAGTGTGATGGTGTTGCTTTGGGCACATTCATCCGAATTAAGCAAAGCATTGTGGTTTAACTGCACATGTTGGCTTGATTCAAACCAGTGTTTCTTAGAGGTGAGGGAAACACAACAGGTGGCCCTCGACTTACAACCACAATTGAGCCTAACTTTTCTGCAAATGTGTTGTGCTCTGACAATAAAGGTAATAATAATGCAGCTTAAGCAAGACTTCTGCCCCACTTTATGACCTTTCTTGCCACAGTTGTTAAATGAATCACTGCAGTTAAGTTAATTGCTTGGTTAAGTGAATCCAGCTTAACCATTGACTTGTCTGTCAGAAGGTCGCAAAAGGGGATCACATGACTCTGGAACACTGTGTTGGAAGAATCACCATCAGAAGGCTGTGAGTTCGATCCTAGGTAGAGGCTAGACTCTCCTGCTTCAGCAGGGGGTTGGACTAGATGACCTCCAAGGTCTCTTCCAAGTCTGTTATTCTATTCTATTCTCTATTCTAATTATCCTTCTGGGTTCAGTTCCAAGTGGGGAAAAAGACACTGGAAACATGGAAGCTGTTTGGAAAGATGGTTTAATGGTGGCTTGGAGCTCCAAAGAAGGAAGGGATGATGACATGGTTCAAGGTGAAGGAAGAGATCAAGAAGAAGCAGGAAGGCTGAGAGTCCCTGGGTTTTATACCCTCTGTTGGGATTTGAATTTGAACGTGTATTCTGATTGGTTGTCCGACTCCCATGGAGCCATGCAGGGGCAACTCTGTGGGCTTGGTTGAGCCTTGCTGGATGATGATGATGTAATGAAAGGGCTTTGGGCAATTCCTATTATGGGTTTACCTGGAGTAGATCTTTGTTATGTAAAATATTCTGTCCCAGGCCTTAATGGCCCATCCATTAACAAAGGTGGGGGTGAGTTTCTGTTTCTGAGTTTCTACCTCTCTTTTTAGAGGAAATATTCTGCCTTTTTAGGATATTTCATTTTTCTAGGAGAGGGGTGGGTTTTTAACTTCCAACAACTACAGCCGTCGTAAATATGAACCAGTTGCCAACTGTCTGAATTTTGATCACATGACCCTGGGGATGTTGCAAAGGCCATAACTCTGAAAAACGGTCCTAAGTCACATTTCTCAAGTGCCTTCGTAACTTCGAACGGTCACTAAATGAACTTGTCAGTCGAGGACTACCTGGACTGCAGGTAGACCTTGACTGACCGCCATTCGTTTTGTGACGTTCAAACTTACGACACTAAAAAATGGGATTGATGGCTGGTTCTCACCCTTATGATGGTTGCAGCATCCAAAATTTGGACACTTGGCAACTGGCATGTGTATTTATGACAATGGTAGCATCCTTGGTCAAGGGATTGTCATTTGTGACCCTCCCAGACAGCTGCTGACAAGCAAAGTCAA
Source organism: Notechis scutatus (assembly GCF_049901735.1). NCBI lineage: Eukaryota > Metazoa > Chordata > Lepidosauria > Squamata > Elapidae > Notechis > Notechis scutatus. Next base: position 8,718,547 of record NC_142009.1, read on the forward strand.
TGGAGGAAGCCAGATTTGCTTAAAATGACCACAATTCACTTAACATCGGCAGGGATTTGCCTGATAAGCAAAAGCGGGTCGTAAAACCATGCGTGACTCACTTAAAGACTGCCTTGCTTGGCCGCAGAAATTCTGGTCCCAGTTGCACTCATAAAGTTGTTAACCTTATTTTGCGAAGCTTCTTCTCCGGTAACAATTGAATTGTTAACGACTAGGGCATACAAAACCTTTGCCAGACCAATTCTTGAATACAGCTCGTCCGCCTGGAAGCTGCACCGTATATTGGATGCTTAACACGATTGAGCAGGTTCAGTGCAGAGGTGGGTATTCAGCATTTTGAGTAGTTCAGAGAACTGGCAAATACCACCTCTGACCACCCCTGCCCCCCTCTATTTTCCGCCTCCCGAGTCCCAGCTGATCGGCTGGGTCTCCTTTTGTTGCCCTGCACAGGACAAAGAAGCTGGAAAGCAGGTTAGTGGGGTGGGGAGGGAATGGGGATTTTGCAGTAAACTTCCCCTGCCACCCCCACCAAGCCACCCTCATCAAGCCACGCTCACAGAACCAGTAGTAAAAAAATTTGAACCCTACTACTGGTTCTCGGGAAGAGTTCTCTATTCCTCCACTCACAATAGAATTCCCTATGGCTCCAGGCTCGAAATTTTGGGCCTGGACAACCTGGAACTGTGGTCCAATCTAAGCATAGTACACAAAATTGTCTGCTACAATGTCTTGCCTGTCAACTTGCCTTCTTCAGCTTCAACTGCAATAACACACAGGCAAACAATTGATTACAAACTCAAGGTAAACCACTTCAAACTCGATTGCAGAAAATACGATTTCATCAACAGAGTGGTCAATGCCTGAAATGCTCTACCCCAGTGGTCCCCAACCACCGGGCCCCGGACCGGTAGCGGTCCGTGGATCATTTTGTACCGGACCGCTGGTTTGTTTGGGTGCCGCCATCTTGTTTCGACAGCGCTTGAGAAAGTGCTTCCGGGTGAGCTTGTCAGTCGTCGGTTGTTGGAAAGCGGCATTTGGGTGCTGAAGGAATCCTCGCGCCTTAGTTTCGTCGAAGGGTGGGGGGCAGCTTCGAACGAAGAGCCGTCCCGATGGCGGTGGAGTCTCGCGTTACTCAGGAGGAGATTAAGAAAGAGCCCGAAAAGCACAAAAAAGGTACAAAGGAGGAGTTGAAGGTGGCGGGGAGAAGCGGGGGATGGCTGGCTGGCCGGTCGCTCGGCTCGCCTTGCCTTGGTCGTGCGTGCTGATGCCGGTACCGGTCCGTGGATCATTTTGTGATGCCGGTACCGGGCCGTGGTACAAAAAAGGTTGGGGGCCACTGCTCTACCCGACTCCGTTGTTACAGCCTCAACCCCTCGCAGCTTCAACCTCAAACTGTCTACGTGGACTTCACCCCATTCTTAAAAGGTCCTTAAAGGGGGCGTGCATAAGCCCACCAACGTGCCTACTGGCTCTGTCTTACTGTCCCCATTTACCTGTATTTACTTCCTTTGATCATGTTTATGTTCATACTTGTTATCTTGCGCATGTTTGACAAACAAACAAATAAAGTCAAGGGCTACACGATTATTCCTGCATTCCCAAGTAGAATTTGGCAGGTTGCACTTTTCTACCTCCCTGGGCTGAAGGATGATCGTGCAATATTAATAAATAGTACGATCAATACATAAAGCACTTTACCACATCACAAAACAGAAACATCCAGGCCCGGTCTTTGTAGAAGCCGCAGTCTAAATTTAGATGTTGGGGCAGAAAAGAAACTTAAAAGTCACAATAGAACAAAGCAACTATATGTGAAAATTCCCTTCTCGCCCCTATAGCAATAGCACCTACGTAGACCGGTGGTCCTTGACTCGTGACTACAATTGAGCCCAAAATTTATGTTGCCAAGTGAGAAATCCGTGAAGTGAGTTTTGCTCCATTTTGCGACGCCTCTGGTTGCCTTGGTTCAGTGAATCACTGCACTTGTTAAATTAATAATATGGTTGTGAACTTGGCTTCCCCATTGACTTGGCTCATCAGAAAGATTCGGATTTTGATCACGTGACCACGGGGATGCTGCGATGGTCATAAGTGTGAAAAACGGCCATGTCACTTTTTTCAGCGCTGTTGTACATTTGAATGGTCACTAAATGAACTGTTGTAAGTTGAGGACTACCTGAACAGCTTGCCCTCAGAAGTTGTGGGAACGTCATCACTTCAGACTTTCAAGAAGAGATTGCACCACCATTTGTCAGAAATGGTGTAGGGTGGGTTAGACTAGATGACCACGAAGGTCCCTTCCAACTCTGATTCTCTGTTATCTGTATTTTGTTCATCCTCTCCCAACCCTCTATTTTTGTAAGAAACAGTGAACATCCATTCTCACCGGGGACACGCAATTACACTATTTTGGGTGTTTCTTCGCTCATTATGCCTCTTCCTAAAATCACTTTCTCTCAGCCCAACGTACGTCGCAGGGTTGTTGTTGGGCAGAATAGGAGGCAGGAGTATTAGATACCATGTCAACCCTGAAGCGAGCCTGGATGAAGCCATCTTTGAGCCTTCATGGTTGCCACAAGGCAGAGAGGAGAGAACGGGAGGGGGGAAATTTAGCTCAGCTTTGCCATCAAAATAAAATGTTTTCTTATGGGAACCAAGGTCATTCCAACAGGTGGCTGATAAGAGGAGGAGCGGAGTAACCAGGCAACCTGCCAGCACCACTATTGGACAATGTAACCGATGACCCGGTGGGGGGGGAGGCGGAACTTCCACTTTTTAATTAGGTGAAATCTGCGGGAACTTTCAGAGTCGTTTTTACCGGTTGTGCCAATATGGTGTTATCCAATAAATTGTTCTTTAAGGAATCTACCTGCCTCAAGAGTTCTGCTTTCAATGGGTACATTATTTGGAATGCTGACCTACCGTATGTCCCCAAATTTGACTTGATGGATCGATCGAAAAAGAGTGGAGAGAAAAAAATATATATAATAATAATAATTTCCTCCACCGTGTCCACAGAGTGGGAAGTCAAAAACTCATGATTGTTATCACAGCACAATAGAAGTCTGTCGTAACTTCAAACCGTCAGTAAGCAACCAGCTATAAGTCAAGGACCAAGTGCACGTACAGGGTTAATACAATCCAGGTAGTCCTCAACTTACGACCACAATTGAGCCCAAAATTTATGTTGCTGATTTGTTAATTTGAGTTTTGCCCCATTTTATGACCTCTCTTGCCTCAGTTGTTAAATGAATCGCTGCAATTGTTAGGCCAGTAACACGGCTGTTAAGTGTATCTGGCTGCCCCATTGACTTTGCCTGTCAGAAGGGCGCAAAAGATGATCACATGACCTTGGGGCACAGCGACGGTCATAAGTATGGGTCAGTTGTCAAACACCCAAATGTAAATCACACGACCGTGGAGATGATGCAATGGGCATAAGTGTGAAAAATGGTTGTAAGTCCCTTTTTTCAGCGCGGTTGTAACTTTGAATGGTCACTAAATGAACTGTTGTAAGTCGAGGACTATGTGTAGAAAAAATGGTACTGGTCAGATGGATTTTTTTTTTCAGCTTTTTGAAAGTTTTTCTTTTTCTTTTCTTTTTTAAACTCAACATTGTCCTCTTTCTTCGTTCTTATTCCCTTGCAATGTTGCAGTGCCGTTGCACGTTTTTATTATTGGTCCCAGGTATGTTTTATTTTGCATTTTCCCCCCTTTCCTCCTCCCTGTGTAATCCGCTAAGAATTGGCTTGGAGATGCATTTGATAATAAATACACTAAATATTCCCTCCACAAAAAAAAGAAAATTTGCAGTCACCTAAGACCAAGGCTCATTCTTGGCTAGCATTCTCCAACAGACAGAGACAGTATGCTCAGGAATGCCATTTGAGCTATCAGAGATTTATAGCAAGAGTACAAAATTTATTCCCCTATTTTACAAACCGAAGGCAGCTGCTGCAGAATATATTACAGGCACACAATACCGTTCAGTAACATGAAACTAGAAAACTGTACATAAACGCTCCTGTTTGAAAATGTAACTTACCCAAATAATCAGGGGGGATGATACGCTAAATTCAAATGGCACCAGCCAGGGAAAATAAATAAATGGCCTTACATGAAAACAAGAAACAAGATCTGCAAATAGTTAAATATATTCATTTCTGGATTTCTTCCCCCCTCGTGCCCAATTTGGGGAAGAGAAGAATCAGGATTTATTTATGCCTTAGTAAGGCCACACCTAGAGTACTGCATCCAGTTTTGGTCACCACACTATAAAAAAGATGTTGAAAAAGTGCAGAGAAGAGCAACCAGGATGATTAGGGGACCGGAGACTAAATCATATGAAGAACGTTTACAGGAACTGGGCATGGCTAGTCTAGTGAAGAGAAGGACCAGGGGAGACAGGATAGCAGTCTTCCAATATTTGAGGGGCTGCCACAGAGAGGAAGGGGTCAAGCTATTTTCCAAAGCACCTGAAGGCCAGACCAGGAATAATAGATGGAAACTGAACAAGGAGAGATTCAACCTGGAAATAAGCAGAAATTTTCTGACAAAACGATCAACTAATGGAACAGAAGTTACCCTCGGAAGTTGTGGGAGCGCCATCACTTAAGACTTTCAAGGAGAGATTGGACTCCCATCTGTCAGAAATGGTGTAGGGTCTCCTGCTTGGGCAGGTTAGACTAGATGACCTACAAGACCCCTCCCAACTCTGATTATGTATTATCTGTTATTTCGACAGTGCCTTGGTGTTCAGACATCAAACATTCTCACCAGTTTGCTACTGATTTCAGCAGAATTGCAAACTAGCTTTTTACCTGTACCTTAGTTGCTTAGTTGTGTAATGAATTTTCCTGCTATTGCAATTTATGGAATACCCCAACCAGGAAACCAGGGACAAGGGAAGGTAAACTAATTTGGATTTATACAGCCAATCCTCTATATGACCGGTTGCTTAATGAACATTTGAAGTTAGGACAAAACTCCCTGGGGGTATATCTGCAACCCTGATTCGAAGTTCTGACAGCCGTGCCCTCTGCTATCATGCGGTCATAATTCAGGCGCCCGGCAATAAGTCACATTTATGGCTATTTGCAACATTTGGATGTCACACGGCTGCGTTTTACGGACGTTTTCGACCAAATTGACTTAAGTTTTGGGCAAAATTGGCTCATAGCAAACCGTTGGTTTGCTTAAAGACCACCACAAAAATGGGTCATAAAATCAGTCCTGATTTACAATCGTCGCAGTTATGACCATGATGGATGGGCTGCATTACAGTCATAACCCGAGGACTACCTATAGTTCAGACATGACTTCAGAAACGCTGGGTTTTGAGGGGTCCTTGGTCTTCTCTGAGCTTACTTGTTTTCTTGTAGATGTTTCATGACCCAACTACATCACCTCATTAGTGCTAGAAGGGAGTGGGGTTTGTGGGGAGGAGGAGGAGGAGAAAAGGAGAAAGAGAAGAAGAAGAAGGAGAAGGAGAAAGAAGAAGAAGAAGAAGAAGAAGAAGAAGAAGAAGAAGAAGAAGAAGAAGAAGAAGAAGAAGAAGAAGAAGAAGAAGAAGAAGAAGAAGAAGAAGAAGAGGAAGAGGAGGAGGAGGAGGAGAAAAGAAGAAAGAAGAAAGAAGAAAGAAGAAAGAAGAAGAAGAAGAAGAAGAAGAAGAGGAGGAGAAAAGAAAGAAGAAGAAGAAGAAGAAGAAGAAGAAGAAGAAGAAGAAGAAGAAGAAGAAGAAGAAGAGCAGCAACAACAACAACAACAATAGCAACAACAACAACAACAACTGTAGGGTCTCTCTGATGCTCTCTGAGCTTGCTTGTTTTCTTGTAGACGTTTCATTACCCAACTAGGTAACGTTATCAATGCTAGTAAGGAGTGACATTTGCTGTCAGTTTATATTCTGATGGCTTTTTGGCAGTTTCTTGAATCAAGATCAGCCCAACCCAAGAATCTCTAAGACTAACCCAGACAGACAAGTCACCAGAATATAAACGGACTGCAAACAGCACTCTTTGCTAGTACTGATGACGTTACCTAGTTGGGTCATGAAACGTCTACAAGAAAACAAGCAAGCTCAGAGAGCACCAAGGACCCCTCCTGTGAACCCTGAGCTGCAAATATTCTCCTTGGAGTTTGGGACCAATGCAATCCAAACAGCCTCACCTGCCTCTTAGCGACCAACCTAGAGGGTAAGATATAACACTGATCCCTCAAAATGGAAACTGCAAGGGACAATGGCCTCAGTAGGAAAGCAGAAATTCTCACAAATTCCCACTAACAGCTTCATTCCTACTGATTGTCATCATATCATCTTCATTTTAACGATCCCATAATCCCTTGCGGGGTGGAGCCTGGGCAACTGAATGGAGCAAGCAGAGTGTTTTAATGGCCGGATGCCCTTCCTGTCGCCAATGTGGAGTTTTATTCAGATATATCGTCAGTGTGCCCAATAATAACTGATTGTCATCATATACCAGATCGTATTTATTCCCCTACTGGGATAAAGTGATTCTTCCGATTTTTGTGGGTCCTGGATCCTCTACTTTTCCTCCCGGTTAGGACCAACCCTGTACACTCTTGTCCCAAATGCGAATGATCCCAATGGGAATCAGATTGATGGCAATGGCTGCAGGGTTGACAGGCCTAGCTGGAGTCCTTAGAAGAACTGCTGGATCCTTGTATTCTTTGCTGCTTCCTCTCCAGGTACCGGGCGCGAGCATCTCTGATCGACTGCTCATCGTTCCGCTTCTCCGTCTTCCTGGCAGGTTCACCTGGTGCCTTTTCTAAGACAAAAGACCAGAGTTCAAAAGGACGAAGGAGCAGAACTCCCTGTTGTGACGCAGCCTTAGCAGAAGCAAGAAACAGGCTCCCTGTCACACACACAAAAAAAACCTCTTTATTTACCTCTTGTGAATTAATGGCATTCAGCCCCCCGAAAAGTCCGGGCAATAGTCCTTCAAAGAGTTAACTGCAGTAACAGACCTTATCAGTTACTTGCAATAATTGCAAGGCTGGGAGCTCACAGCCGAAAGGCTGCCAATTAAGTTCTGGCAAACAGTCTTTGTGGCATGAAACACAATGAGTAAGACGAATTTTGTTGTCTCCTACTATAACAACCATGCCCCTTTCCTTCTATTTGTTCCCCAGCCAGGAAGGGGCCATTCAGCGCCCAAGTGTGCTTTGCTTCCCAAGTTGACTCCTTATCCTCTGTTGTTCACTTCTCCTAACAGCTCTGCGCATACGTGCATCTGGAACAGGCCCCAGCTGTTCTTCCTCCTCACTCATAGCAGCCTCCAAAGGCAGCTGCCTCTCCGGTGGCTGGGAAATGTCAGAACGGCCCTGGCTCTATCTCTGTGTCCAACACAGAGCATCCATCAGAGCCTTCCCCAGACTCCAAAACTGGCTCAAATTCCTCCCCAACCTCCTCATTGTCCAAGTCTGCTGCCAGCTCCACTGGCAGCTGGCAGGCCACAACGCTCCCATCTACAACCATCCACCATCTCCTCCTGTCAGAGCCGCCATCGTACGCTTACGCTTCACATTCGCTAGCTGTCAGTCGGCCATGTACAGGGGAGGGAGCTGGATGGGAGGGGAGGAAGAAGGCTACCAACTCACTGCACCTTCCAGAGACACCGTCTCAAGATCAAAGCTCTGGGAATAGAATGCAACCGCTCACCAACCAACCCGCTATTGAAAAGATGTTCCCAAAACAATTTGTTAAAATATAATTGGACAATAAGGGCCCAGGGGAGAAGAGAAACTGGATGGGAATAGTTGTAATGACCTGGGGCGTGGCACAAAAATAACAAAGTCACCAAAGTAGATAAATTCCCTTTAATGCCTCCAACTTGGCCCCCAAGGTCCAGTTATCCTTGGCTGGAGATCAAACTCTTCCAAAAACAGTCTACGAAGGGAAGGAATGCAGTCCGAACCCAAAGTAAAGATAATTAGAAATTAAAAAAACAACAAGACAAACCACGCTGAAGTAATTAACACGACAGGCCAGGATGATAAATTGCAGACTTCCAAAAGATAATGCAGCACCCACAGTTGGGAGGACGCCAAAACCTGGATAAGCCTCGACAAAGATAATGCACGCTTTGTTTCCACCAATTTCGCCATGCGCAGTTTGTCCTTTTAAACAGTCTTCCCAGCTGCAGCCCATGAAGGGGATCAGGGCCCTTTCCTCCCCCATAAACCCCGTTGCTCCCTTCTCCATTCCTCCCTGCGTGCCCTAGGATGAAGAGAAGATGGCCCTGGGTCATCCTCTGCATGCCCAGCCGTACTGTGCCCTTCTCCCATTTCTTCCACAGCCACCGGATCCACAATCCCACTCCCTGTCAGCTGCTCAATCTCCCCCTCAGAATCGGACTCCAACAAGGGCATGATGACAATAGTTAACTGGCAAACTTTGATGCATGAACTTCAGTTCTGGCTTTGCTATACTGCAATCCACTTGGCTTTTAGTAGAAATACACCTTTCACTACAAATGGAGTCGAGGGTCTCTCTTAACTAAGAGACCAAGTCGGGACAGGCCTGACACCTCCTGTCTCAGCACCTAACCTAGACATGGATGACCTTCTGAACATCCTACCACCTTGAAGCTCACCATTCTGTCTTTTGAGGTCTTCCTTCCTCCTCCAATTAGCTATTTCCTCCTCTGTCACGTTCTCCCGGGCCATGCTGCTCAGCTCGTAAGCGTCGATCTGGTGAAGCCGAGGAAGCAGATCCTGCACCCAGGCGTAGCGAATTGGACACACCGTCCTTAAGTAAATCTTGGAGGTCACCACAACATCATGGAAGAGGATCCAGTCCAGCTGGTCTTCCTGATCATAGAGCTAAAGATGGTGCAGGGATTTAGGTAGAGCACAGAACAGTAGGGTTGGAAGGGACCCTGGAGGTTTTCTAGCCCAGCCCCTGGCCAACATCTGAAAGGGTTTCCTTCTTTTTTTTTTGGACAACCCACTTGGAGGGAACCAGCTTGGGGACCCCGGAACAGGAATGTTCCTAAATAGAACAAAATTGGAGAACCATGGTCCCTTTATGACTTGTGGACTTCAACTCCCAGAACTCCCATGCTGGCTCAGGAATTCTGGGAGTTGAAGTCCACAAGTCCTAAAAGGACCATTGTTCCCCAACTCTGTATTAGAAGAACCAATGACATTGCAATATCTTGTTGCAGAGTGATACCAGTGCTCCACTCACGGGAAGACTCGGGAAAGTCAGAAATGCAAAGATTCTGCTCAGGAGATTTTTCTCCTCAGTTCTTTAGATCAAAATCTCCGCCACCCGACAATAATTAACCAGAAGAGGCGACTTACAGCAGATGACGGATGAATATAGGCCACGCTGCCATGGCCGTCCATGGTGCGAAAAGACTTCCCTGAAGACCTGGAATTCGAGCCGAAGAAAAATGGGAGGAAGATGAATTTGCTTTGCCCCAATGCCAGGACGTTTCCCCAAATTCCCCAAGGACTCCAGTTGGGGGGAAATTACAAAAGCTCCTTGCAATTCTGCAGCGAAAATTACGGTCCCAAAGGCTGCGTGCTTTGGTCATCGCTGTGTGCCCTACCCTGACGTCATCCCGCTCCATCCCTCCCCGAATGGAAGGCCTCACCTCCGGGCCACGTTGGCAAAATAACCTGCACAGAGACACCTCCTAAGGATCTCGTTTCGGGAACCGTCAAAGTCCTCCTTTAGGAAGTCCGGCAGCTGGAGAATAAAATCCCAGAGAGAAACATTCTTTTGATTGGGGTTGAAGAAAACTCTTTCGTTTAGGCCTTTTGCTTTATTTATTTTTTTCCTTTTTGATGATAGATAGACAGACAGATATAAGTAGGTAGATAGATAAATAGAGATAGATAGACAGATATAAGTAGACATAGACAGATATTAGATAGAGACAGACAGACAGATAGACAATATAAGTAGACAGACAGATAGATACGGTAGATAAATAGATATAGATAGAAAGATGTAAGTAGAGAGACAGACAAACAGACAGATATAAGTAGACGGATGGACAGACAGACAGAGACAGATAGATATAAGTCGATAGATAGAGATAGATATAAGTAGACATAGACAGATATTAGATAGATATACAGACAAAGACAGATATAAGTAGACAGACAGACAGATATAAGTAGATAGATAGAGATAGACAGATATAAGTAGACATAGATATTAGATAGATATATAGACAGAGAGATATAAGTAGACAGATAGAGATAGACAGATAGAATAGACAGACATGGATGGATGGATGGATGGATGGACGGACGAAGATCAAGATCCAGTGGCAAGCTTTGGTTTACCTGTTTCAGCCTGTTGATGATTTCACGGAGCTGCCTTTCTACACTGAATGCCAGCTTCACAGCTCTCCAGTGGACCCAGTTTTCTTGGCACCAAACCGATGGAGACTCGCTGGAGAAGAGCATCAAGGCAGGAAAAGAAGTAAAATTATATCCCACCCAGAAGAAAACGCATAGGTTGCATTTTGCTGGAGCCCTGAGCTGAGAAGGAGCAGGCTGTTTTAGACAAGGCACAGCTGAAGACCTACCAAACCAATATCAACGTCTTCAGATGCTCCCTAAGCAAGCCTTAAATTAAATATGAATGTTTTTAAAAGGTTTAAATCTCATGAAGTGGCTTATTCTTATGGTGGCCCATTCTCTTAAGGCATATTTTGATGTCCCCATTTGCAAGCTCAGTTTCTTGGAAGATTTGGCCCTTTTGTGGAAAAAAATATGTATTTTAAAATATATTATTATGCCCTCCATTGCAAAATAAAACCCAGAGGTAAATACTTACAATGAGCTTTATTGGTTTGGTTTATCATCCAGAAAGTAAGAAATTAACATTCAAAATCTTGGATGCCAAATACAAAAATTCCCAGTATTAATTATTTAATGAATTTATTAGAGTGGAATCTATAACAATTGTTTAAATTTCTTTTTCAGGACAAAGATATAATGGTTCTTTCCCCCCCTCCCCCAAAATCTGTGCTTGAAATATCTCAAATATCTATTCATCCTCATATATCCATTCATCTTTATTAATGTTTTGAGACATTCCCATTTTGTCCTCAGCCTCGGGGGATCTCATTCATATATCTGTGTTTTCATTCAAATTTCTGTATTCTCGTTCTCATGTGTCTGAGCTTTCATTGCACTTAAAAATATTAATGACCTGTTGCTTAACAACTTGAACATAGCGCACAGTTGCAACTTCCAGCTGACCCAGATTTCCACTTTGGGGAAGCGGGGTCAAATTTTCCACCATCATACATCTCCGTGAAAAATCCTCTACTACCACTTAGTACAGTTTTACAAACTGAATAGCTTTCAGAGGTGAGGACTTCAACTCCCAGAATTCCTCTGCCAGTTGTGCTGGCTGGGGAATTCTGGGAGAGGAAGCCCATCCATCTGGCTGAATAATATGATGGAACTCAACGTATCTTAAAACATGCTGGCTGGGGAATTCCGGGAGTAGAAATCCAGCCATCTTAAAGCATGCTGGCTGGGGAATTCTGAGTGTGAAAATCCACTGGACTAGAGAATTCTGGGGAATGAAGTCCAAACACCTTAAAGTTGCCAAATTTGAAAAACACTGATATAATTTTCCCGATAAGCAGAAATATGTTCCCCATCTCTACCTCTGCCCTTTTTGCTATCAACAGATTTTTTTAAAAACTCTAGAGCAGGGGTGTCCAACCTTGAGAACTTTGAGACCGGTGGACTTCAACTCCCAGAATTCAACTTCTAGCCATGTTGGCTGAGGAATTCTGGGAGTTGAAGTCCACCGGTCTCAAAGTTCCCAAGGTTGGACACCGCTGCTCTACATATTGACAGGATCTTGCTGCCAAACAGCCTTGGGTGTCTTCCAAGGACTAAATATTCCAAGGCCCAGTTTTGCATTCAGCTTATTCTCTGAAGACTGTCCGACTACCTTGCTTTGCATTGCTCAAAGATATTCAGGAGAGTAGTAAAGTCATTGCTTCCTCCCATTTGTAGAGAGAGCTGCTGGTGCCGTAGCTCAGCTTCCTTCTGCTTCTGTTCATGCCCTAAGAAATATGGAAATTGGAATCATTTTTTTTTCTTTTGTCCTTTGAAAAGCAAACTCAACGTTATTTAAGAAACACTGGACTGACTACTAGCTTTTTTTTTTTAATGAACTGTCTACCGAAAGTACCACTTAAGAACTTAGCCACTTGAACAGTAATGGGTGTTATTTATACTGGTGGCTCCTAATCTTTCTTTCTTCCTTCCTTCCTTCCTTCCTTCCTTCCTTCCTTCCTTCCTTCCTTTCTCTTCTTTAGTATTTCTCACTTCTTCCTTCCTTCCTTTCTTTCCCTCCCTCCCTCTTTCTTTTTCCTTCCTTCCTTCCTTCCTTCCTTCCTTCCTTCCTTCCTTCCTTCCTTCCTTCCTTCCTTCCTTCCTTCCTTCCTTCCTTCTCCTTTCTCTTGCTTTCTCTTCTCTAGTATTTCTCCCTTCTTCCTTCTTTCCTTTCCTCCCTCCCTCTTTCTTTCCTTCCTTCCTTCCTTCCTTCCTTCCTTCCTTCCTCCCTCCCTTCCTTCCTTCCTTCCTTCCTTCCTTCCTTCCTTCCTTCCATAGGAAGAGTATTGATGCCTTTGAAATTGGGTGTTGGTAAAGACTCCTGAGATGACCATGAATAAACAAGAAAACAAATCGATAGTAATAAACAAACAAATATAAGTAAATAAATAAATACCATTTAAAAATTTAAAAATAGAAATTCCTTTCTTGTTTAGTAGACAATCCCCTAGAGTGGATCGGGCTGAATGTTTTTGGGTTGGTTTTTTTTCTGGAGAAGGTTTAAGAGATAAAACAAAGGCACTAAACATTGCAGGAGCTTAGCAAACCTATTTAAAAACTGTCTTCACATTTTCCAGAGAAGCAGTGAGCCTCCTAACTCCAACATAATCACCCCTTTTTTAAAAACAAGATTCTTTCGCTTTATCAAGCACCATCAAGGTTAGAGGGAAAAATAAAGGACATTCAAAGCACAAAACTTTCCAAGCCACAAATCTGTCTAGTAGTGATTTTTTGCTGCCAAAGACAGAAAATTCCAGAAAACTTTGCTCTTTGGCATTTTCTACATCATATCATTTTTGAGGACAACAGAAATATAGCTCAATAGGAACAGAAACATTCTGTGCAGGATAAAGGAAGGCTGTGATCCCCATAGGTGTCCCCAATTAACCCCCCAAACCACTGAAAGTGAAAACAAGAGCAGCAGAGATGCCACTCTAAGAACGGCTCTATTTTTCAGTCACTTCTGGCCTCACATCACTTTCCTGGAGGACTAATAACTGCTCAATCATAAGTTAGACCAGGGGTTGTCCAACGTTGGCCACTTTAAGACTTATGGACTTCAATTCCCAGAATTCCCCAGCCAGGAATTCTGAGAGTTGAAGTCCACAAGTCTTATAGTTGGCTGGCTGGCTGGGGAATTCTGGGAGTTGAAGACCACAGGTCTTAAAGTGGCCAAGGTGGGACGCTCCTGAGCTAAACATTAGTCCACATTCAGACCAAAAGCTAGATAGTAATGAAGGCATTAACCTTAATTACTAACCTACAACAAGCCATGATTGCACATTGTGGTTAAGGAACTGCTCCGTAGTTACATGACCTGCTTTTAGGCGCAGAAGGTCAAACCACAACATTGAAAAACCTGAAGGATCATCTGGGGACAAATCATCTTGGAGAAAATGTATTTATGTGGTTACTAAGAGTTGACAGTGACGTGATGGCCCCTAATCCATCAAAAATCAATCAAAATAAACCACATTACAGTTGACTTTGTTATGGGAACACAGTCACAACCTAATGTGTAGTTTAGGAAAAGAGGCTCTCAGGGAAAATGGTTTCGTTCTGGCTTCTCTGGGATTCTGTAATACAAAATGAGTGATGATAAATGATGACAATTGTTTTGCTCGAAGCATCACAGGACCATCATTTATTTTGGCCAGAGAAACCAAAGAGGTCAAAAATTAACAGTTTACTAAGACCTTCATCTTTGGACAATCCAAGTCATCACCATGCATTCTTTTAAAAAATAATAATTTTATTTATGATTTTTTTTCTTTAACATCCATAAGTACTTGGTGAACAGTGTATTATTATCTGGGTCAAATGAGTTGAATTGAATTGAATTGAATTGAATTGAATTCTTTATTGTCATTGTACGTATATACACAGTATACATACAACAAATATACTTTGCATACAATTCTGATAACGATATTGCCATTTAAACATACATCATTGTAACTTTTCAACTTCTAGCATTTGTGTATACGTGGTCATTATAATAGGTTTCAGTATACATAATACTATTTTCCCAGTTTCTGTTTTCTACTTCTTTTTTCTAACACTTACTAAAATAACCACTGTGTTAAATAATATTCTGTATCTATCCATCATCTCTTGTTCTTTTTAGAATTTCAACTCTCATAAGCTTTTTTTGGTGAATCTTTCCTGCTTCTCCATCATCATGCATTCTGCGGTGTTCCCTCATTTGCAATTGGAGTCAGCGACTTAAAAACACTTTCTAGATCTCCACTTTCCTGGGTGCCTGGTTCTAGATCTCCATTTTCCTAGGTTTTGGTCCTAGATCTCCACTTTCCTGGAAGCCTAACCCTAGATACAATACGTGTTTTCCTGGAAACTTCATTCTAGATCTCTGCTTTCCCAGGAGCTTCATTCTAGACATTGCTTTTCTGGAAACTTCATTCTAGACCTTTGCTTTCCCAGGAGCTTCATTCTAGATCTCTGCTTTTTTAGAAATCTGATTTCATGACTACCTCCTCCTACAGAACACATGTGGTTGTGACTAATGAGGCTCCAACCATACCACACCAGGGAAAAAATGTGGGTCTTGACAGCCACTGCGATTATCCCCCAATTCCACTGGCTCTCACCTGGATGAATGAAGACCTTCTCCACAGACAACATGGCCGCAATGGGGAGCAGCAAGTCATCACAGCCTAGAGAGGCAGCCTTGAGGACGGCGCAGGACAAGTTAGGAGGCAGAGGAAGCCAAACCATGAGCTGGCCCAATTTGGTCACGTGACCTTGCCTACCATTTGAGGATGGGAGAGAAGATTCGTGAAGGATTATATTCTTCAATTGACTGGCTCACAAAAGATGTTCAGCTATCACCTAGGGAAGATTAGCTCACAGTGTGACTCATTATCCCATTAAGCTTATCAATGTAGAAGATGACCTGGCTGAGCCCGGGGGAGGGGGTCAAACGTGTCATCAATCTTGAGTCCCTTCGAACCCACAAAAGATCTTCCTTGACTACCTTTCATTCTAATCTCCCACCAATTTGCTTTGATTGTTAGTAGTTCAGATTCTTGTAGACAGCATGAATTTGCAATAAACTTTTTATATTCATTTGAACTGCCCGATTTCCTTGATTTGGATTTGGATTTTCCCACGCTTGCCAATCAAGATGTATCTCTTTGAAAGCTCCCCAGTACAAATAATAAAGTTTACCTGTCAATTGCCCCGCATTGATAGAGCTGCTTAAGGGCGACTAGAATGTGCTTCTCGTCCGGATGGTCCAAATATGGAAAGCTGTCAAGAGCAAAGACGATGACCTTGACGGAGATACACAGGAACTGTGACCTAAAAGGGACTGACTTTTTTTTAAAATCCAGAGCAACGGGATAACATTTGGAAGCGATTCAGGCAGATCAATCCCTAATTTTGGTAGGACGAGGAAGAGGAGGAGGAAGACAGCTGTGGGGCTCTTGTTGCAGATGTTTCATTACCAAACTAGGTAACATCATCAGTACTAGAAGGGGGGAGAGAGAGAGAGAGAGAGAGAGAAGGAAGAGAAGGAGGAAGAAGAGGAAGAGGAGGAGGAGGACGACTGCGGGATGTTTGGTTGCTTTCTTGTAGATGTTTCATTACCAAACTGAGTAACAACATCAGTACTAGGGGAGGAAGGGGAGGGGGAGAGAGAGAGAGAGAAGGAGGAGGAGGAGGAAGAGAAGGAGAAAGAAGAGGAAGAGGAGGGAGGGATGACGACTGCAAGATGCTTGGTTGCTTTCTTGCAGATGCTTCATTACCAAACTAGGTAACATCATCAGTACTAGGAGAGGGGGAGGGGGGAGGAGGAGAGAGAGAGAGAGAGAGAGAGAAAGGAGGAGGAGGAGGAAGAGAAGGAAGAAGAGGAAGAGGAGGAAGAGAAGGACGACGACTGTGGGACGCTTGGTTGCTTTCTTGCAGATGTTTTATTACTAAACGAGGTAACATCATCAGTACTAGGAGGGGGGGAGTGAGAGAGAGAGAGAGAGAAGGAGAAGGGGAAGGAAGAGAAGGAGGAAGACGAGGAAGACGACTGGGGGATGGTTGGTTGCTTTCTTGTAGATGTTTCATTACCAAACTAGATAACATCATCAGTACTACAAGAGAGGGGGGCGGGAGGAGGAGGAAGAAGAGATGCAGCACAATAAGAGTCATCAAATTCTGTTATTATAGCCATATTCAGCAAAATGTGTTTTAGTGTTCCATTGGAGTTGATTTCCTGGTCTGGCCTGCCTGGTGGAGCTGGCAAAACCAACGTGGAAAGGAATAAAAGCACAATCTGATTCATGGAGGCTGTGCAAAGTGTCTGTCGCTTATGGCCTTTTGAAGCATCCCCCCCTGGTCATGTGATCAAAATTCAGGCGCTTGGTAACTGGCTCCTACTTATGACGGTCGCAGTGTCCCCTGGGGTCAGGTGATCCCTTTTTGCGACCTTCTGACCAGCCAAGCCAATGGGGGAAGCCCAGATTCACTCTACAACCGTGTTACTAACAGCTGCAGCCATCCGTTTAACAACAATGGCAAGAAAGGTCACACGTTGGGACAAAACTCACTTCACAACCATCTCACTTAGCAATTTGGGGCTCAGTTGTGACTGTAAGTCGAGGACTCCCTGTATCACCTTTTCCCCTTCTCTTTCCCAAACAACAGTCTCGCAGGGCAGGCTGGGCAGAGAAAGAACAATAGATCCAGAGGCGGAGAACCAATAGGAACATATATATGTGACTCTGGCGCTAGCTCAGCCTTTGGAGGACGAGATCCATGCCAGGGATTACCTGATGACATTGTGGATGGCCAGGCACTTCAAAGTCAGCATCACGGATGTCAAACTGGTCCGTTTGATCTCTGGAACCATGTGATCTGGCATGCACTCTTCCCAGAATTCCCTGTTATATACCCGGAAGCATTTCCCAGAGGCCGTTCGACCGGCTCTGCCTGCGCGTTGCACCGCCTCACTCCTAAGAAAGGAGCACATGGGAAACAGAAAAAAACCTCCGCTATTTATTAGCCCAAATTCTGACACCTCGCACGGCTCTTTGGTCTTAAGACGCAAGGCAACTTTCCCACAGTGTAATGGGGTAGTCATCGGAGGTCCCGAAGGTGCTTTTTTTCAAGAAGCAACTGGACTTTCTTGGTTTTGACTTTTGAAGACGTTTCGCTTCTCATCCGAGAAGCTTCCTCAGCTCTGACTGAACGGTGGGGAATGGGAGGATTGATACTCCTTGCAGACAGCTGGTCATTTGCATCCTTTTAGAATCATTGAGGCCACTTGGAGTCCCAACGGTGCCTTTTGTCAAGAGGCAACTGGACTTTCTTGGTTTTTACTTTTGAAGACGTTTCGCTTCTCATCCGAGAAGCTTCCTCGGCTCTGACTGAATGGTGGGGAATGGGAGGATTGATACTCCTTGCAGACAGCTGGTCATTTTCATTCTTTTAGAGCAGGGGTCTCCAACCTTGGCAACTTTAAGACTTGTGGACTTCAACTCCCAGAATTCCTCAGCCAGCTTTGCTGGCTGAGGAATTCTGGGAGTTGAAGTCCACAAGTCTTAAAGTTGCCAAGGTTGGAGACCCCTGTTTTAGAGAGTCATTGAGGCCGCTTGGAGGTTTACCTGTGTCCTCAGGGTCACCTGAGTGGTGCAAATGGATGTCTATCTGCATTTTAAATCCAACCGCATTTAAAATACACAGGCCACTTTTGAAGACAGCAACGTCCCCACTTTGGATAGAGTGGACCTCTGGTTTGAAAGAGGGGTTAAAGAGGCCATCTATGTCCAAACTGAACAGCCGTCTCTCAACAGAGGGCGAGGGATACGACATCATCTATCTCCAGTCCACAACACAGTCCTTTCAACAGTGCCAACTGCTGCACCACTCAGGTGACCTTGAGGACACAAACAAACCTCAGCAACTCTCTAAAAGGATGCAAATGACCAGCTGTCTGCAAGGAGTATAAATCCTCCCATTCCCCATCATCCAGTCAGAGCTGAAGAAGCTTCTTAGATGAGCAGCGAAATGTCTTCAAAGAAAAAACAAGGAAGTCCAGTTGCCTCCTGGAAAAGCACCTGTGGGACTCCAAGTTCCCTTAACGACTCTAAAAGGATGCAAATGACCAGCTGTCTGCAAGGAGTATAAATCCTTCCATTCCCCACCATCCAGTCAGAGCTGAAGAAGCTTCTTTGGATGAGAAGTGAAACGTCTTCAAAGAAAAAGTCCAGTTGCCTCTTGAAAAAGGCACCTCTGGGACAACCATGACCTGGGTGACTGAGAATCTCCATAGACCGAAGCTCCAGTCTGTATTGTTGTCGTAAGTTGAGGACTATCCAGATGCAAAGCAAAACCTCGATTTTTGTCAGACTTACTTTGAAATTGGCACCACCTCCAGCACATCCAAGCCAACCCTTGGGTTGTGGTTTAACTGCTTCACAAACCCACTGTCGACCACATACCTGGGGTGGGGGTGGGGGGCGTGAGGAAGACAGAAATGCAAGTCATACCAAAACTGAAGGCAAACCTAAATTCACAGGATAAGATCAAACATCTTAAATAGGAAAAGCATCAGAAAAGAAATTGCAAATAACATTTGATTAAAGACAACAGCTTCTCTGTTTAGATAGAAGTCAGACTGATGGACCTGTCTGAAAAGCTAGAGAGGGTGAGTTCTAGTTCTGCCTTAGGCATCAAAGCCAACTGGGTGACTTTGGGCCAACCACTAAGAGATGGGGAGTTCTAGTTCTGCCTTAGGCATCAAAGCCAACTGGGTGACTTTGGGCCAACCACTAAGAGATGGGGAGTTCTAGTTCTGCCTTAGGCCAACTGCATGACTTTGGGCCAATCACCAAGAGATGGGGAATTCTAGTTCTGCCTTAGGCATCAAAGCCAACTGGGTGACTTTGGGCCAACCACTAAGAGATGGGGAGTTCTAGTTCTGCCTTAGGCATCAAAGCCAACTGGGTGACTTTGGGCCAACCACTAAGAGATGGGGAGTTCTAGTTCTGCCTTAGGCCAACTGGGTGACTTTGGGCCAATCACCAAGAGATGGGGAGTTCTAGTTCTGCCTTAGGCCAACTGCATGACTTTGGGCCAATCACCAAGAGATGGGGAATTCTAGTTCTGCCTTAGGCATCAAAGCCAACTGGGTGACTTTGGGCCAACCACTAAGAGATGGGGAGTTCTAGTTCTGCCTTAGGCATCAAAGCCAACTGGGTGACTTTGGGCCAACCACTAAGAGATGGGGAGTTCTAGTTCTGCCTTAGGCCAACTGCATGACTTTGGGCCAATCACCAAGAGATGGGGAGTTCTAGTTCTGCCTTAGGCCAACTGCATGACTTTGGGCCAATCACCAAGAGATGGGGAATTCCAGTTCTGCCTTAGACATCAAAGCCAACTGGGTGACTTTGGGCCAACCACTAAGAGTTGGGGAGTTCTAGTTCTGCCTTAGGCCAACTGCATGACTTTGGGCCAATCACCAAGAGATGGGAAATTCTAGTTCTGCCTTAGGCATCAAAGCCAACTGGGTGACTTTGGGCCAATCACCAAGAGTTGGGGAATTCCAGTTCTGCCTTAGACATCAAAGCCAACTGGGTGACTTTGGGCCAATCACCAAGAGTTGGGGAATTCCAGTTCTGCCTTAGACATCAAAGCCAACTGGGTGACTTTGGGCCAACCACTAAGAGTTGGGGAGTTCTAGCTCTGCCTTAGGCCAACTGCATGACTTTGGGCCAATCACCAAGAGATGGGGAGTTCTAGTTCTGCCTTAGACATCAAAGCCAACTGGGTGACTTTGGGCCAATCACCAAGAGTTGGGGAATTCCAGTTCTGCCTTAGACATCAAAGCCAACTGGGTGACTTTGGGCCAACCACTAAGAGTTGGGGAGTTCTAGTTCTGCCTTAGGCCAACTGCATGACTTTGGGCCAATCACCAAGAGATGGGGAGTTCTAGTTCTGCCCTAGACATCAAAGCCAACTGGGTGACTTTGGGCCAATCACCAAGAGTTGGGGAATTCCAGTTCTGCCTTAGACATCAAAGCCAACTGGGTGACTTTGGGCCAACCACTAAGAGTTGGGGAGTTCTAGTTCTGCCTTAGGCCAACTGCATGACTTTGGGCCAATCACCAAGAGATGGGGAGTTCTAGTTCTGCCCTAGACATCAAAGCCAACTGGGTGACTTTGGGCCAATCACCAAGAGTTGGGGAATTCCAGTTCTGCCTTAGACATCAAAGCCAACTGGGTGACTTTGGGCCAATCACCAAGAGTTGGGGAATTCCAGTTCTGCCTTAGACATCAAAGCCAACTGGGTGACTTTGGGCCAACCACTAAGAGTTGGGGAGTTCTAGTTCTGCCTTAGGCCAACTGCATGACTTTGGGCCAATCACCAAGAGATGGGGAGTTCTAGTTCTGCCTTAGACATCAAAGCCAACTGGGTGACTTTGGGCCAATCACCAAGAGTTGGGGAATTCCAGTTCTGCCTTAGACATCAAAGCCAACTGGGTGACTTTGGGCCAACCACTAAGAGTTGGGGAGTTCTAGTTCTGCCTTAGGCCAACTGCATGACTTTGGGCCAATCACCAAGAGATGGGGAGTTCCAGTTCTGCCTTAGACATCAAAGCCAACTGGGTGACTTTGGGCCAATCACCAAGAGTTGGGGAATTCCAGTTCTGCCTTAGACATCAAAGCCAACTGGGTGACTTTGGGCCAACCACTAAGAGTTGGGGAGTTCTAGCTCTGCCTTAGGCCAACTGCATGACTTTGGGCCAATCACCAAGAGATGGGGAGTTCTAGTTCTGCCTTAGACATCAAAGCCAACTGGGTGACTTTGGGCCAATCACCAAGAGTTGGGGAATTCCAGTTCTGCCTTAGACATCAAAGCCAACTGGGTGACTTTGGGCCAACCACTAAGAGTTGGGGAGTTCTAGTTCTGCCTTAGGCCAACTGCATGACTTTGGGCCAATCACCAAGAGATGGGGAGTTCTAGTTCTGCCTTAGACATCAAAGCCAACTGGGTGACTTTGGGCCAACCACTAAGAAATGGGGAGTTCCAGTTCTGCCTTAGACATCAAAGCCAACTGGGTGACTTTGGGCCAATCACCAAGAGTTGGGGAGTTCTAGTTCTGCCTTAGACATCAAAGCCAACTGGGTGACTTTGGGCCAATCACCAAGAGATGGGGAGTTCTAGTTCTGCCTTAGACATCAAAGCCAACTGGGTGACTTTGGGCCAATCACCAAGAGTTGGGGAGTTCTAGTTCTGCCTTAGACATCAAAGCCAACTGGGTGACTTTGGGCCAACCACTAAGAGATGGGGAGTTCCAGTTCTGCCTTAGACATCAAAGCCAACTGGGTGACTTTGGGCCAATCACCAAGAGTTGGGGAGTTCTAGTTCTGCCTTAGACATCAAAGCCAACTGGGTGACTTTGGGCCAATCACCAAGAGATGGGGAGTTCTAGTTCTGCCTTAGACATCAAAGCCAACTGGGTGACTTTGGGCCAATCACCAAGAGTTGGGGAGTTCTAGTTCTGCCTTAGACATCAAAGCCAACTGGGTGACTTTGGGCCAACCACTAAGAGATGGGGAGTTCCAGTTCTGCCTTAGACATCAAAGCCAACTGGGTGACTTTGGGCCAATCACCAAGAGTTGGGGAGTTCTAGTTCTGCCTTAGACATCAAAGCCAACTGGGTGACTTTGGGCCAACCACTAAGAGATGGGGAGTTCCAGTTCTGCCTTAGACATCAAAGCCAACTGGGTGACTTTGGGCCAATCACCAAGAGTTGGGGAGTTCTAGTTCTGCCTTAGACATCAAAGCCAACTGGGTGACTTTGGGCCAATCACCAAGAGATGGGGAGTTCTAGTTCTGCCTTAGACATCAAAGCCAACTGGGTGACTTTGGGCCAACCACTAAGAGATGGGGAGTTCCAGTTCTGCCTTAGACATCAAAGCCAACTGGGTGACTTTGGGCCAACCACTAAGAGATGGGGAGTTCTAGTTCTGCCTTAGACATCAAAGCCAACTGGGTGACTTTGGGCCAACCACCAAGAGATGGGGAATTCCAGTTCTGCCTTAGACATCAAAGCCAACTGGGTGACTTTGGGCCAACCACTAAGAGATGGGGAGTTCCAGTTCTGCCTTAGACATCAAAGCCAACTGGGTGACTTTGGGCCAATCACCAAGAGATGGGGAGTTCTAGTTCTGCCTTAGACATCAAAGCCAACTGGGTGACTTTGGGCCAATCACCAAGAGATGGGGAGTTCTAGTTCTGCCTTCAGACATCAAAGCCAACTGGGTGACTTTGGGCCAATCACCAAGAGATGGGGAGTTCCAGTTCTGCCTTAGACATCAAAGCCAACTGGGTGACTTTGGGTCAACCACTAAGAGATGGGGAGTTCCAGTTCTGCCTTAGACATCAAAGCCAACTGGGTGACTTTGGGCCAACCACTAAGAGATGGGGAGTTCCAGTTCTGCTTTAGACATCAAAGCCAACTGGGTGACTTTGGGCCAATCACCAAGAGATGGGGAGTTCTAGTTCTGCCTTAGACATCAAAGCCAACTGGGTGACTTTGGGCCAATCACCAAGAGATGGGGAGTTCCAGTTCTGCCTTAGACATCAAAGCCAACTGGGTGACTTTGGGTCAACCACTAAGAGATGGGGAGTTCCAGTTCTGCCTTAGACATCAAAGCCAACTGGGTGACTTTGGGCCAACCACTAAGAGATGGGGAGTTCTAGTTCTGCCTTAGACATCAAAGCCAACTGGGTGACTTTGGGCCAACCACTAAGAGATGGGGAATTCCAGTTCTGCCTTAGACATCAAAGCCAACTGGGTGACTTTGGGCCAACCACTAAGAGATGGGAGTTCCAGTTCTGCTTTAGACATCAAAGCCAACTGGGTGACTTTGGGCCAACCACTAAGAGATGGGGAGTTCTAGTTCTGCCTTAGACATCAAAGCCAACTGGGTGACTTTGGGCCAACCACTAAGAGATGGGGAGTTCCAGTTCTGCCTTAGACATCAAAGCCAACTGGGTGACTTTGGGGCAATCACCAAGAGTTGGGGAGTTCTAGTTCTGCCTTAGACATCAAAGCCAACTGGGTGACTTTGGGCCAACCACTAAGAGATGGGGAGTTCCAGTTCTGCTTTAGACATCAAAGCCAACTGGGTGACTTTGGGCCAACCACTAAGAAATGGGGAGTTCCAGTTCTGCCTTAGACATCAAAGCCAACTGGGTGACTTTGGGGCAATCACCAAGAGTTGGGGAGTTCTAGTTCTGCCTTAGACATCAAAGCCAACTGGGTGACTTTGGGCCAACCACTAAGAGATGGGGAGTTCCAGTTCTGCTTTAGACATCAAAGCCAACTGGGTGACTTTGGGCCAACCACTAAGAAATGGGGAGTTCCAGTTCTGCCTTAGACATCAAAGCCAACTGGGTGACTTTGGGCCAACCACTAAGAGATGGGGAGTTCCAGTTCTGCCTTAGACATCAAAGCCAACTGGGTGACTTTGGGCCAACCACTAAGAGATGGGGAGTTCTAGTTCTGCCTTAGACATCAAAGCCAACTGGGTGACTTTGGGCCAATCACCAAGAGATGGGGAGTTCCAGTTCTGCCTTAGACATCAAAGCCAACTGGGTGACTTTGGGCCAACCACTAAGAGATGGGGAGTTCCAGTTCTGCCTTAGACATCAAAGCCAACTGGGTGACTTTGGGCCAACCACTAAGAGATGGGGAGTTCCAGTTCTGCCTTAGACATCAAAGCCAACTGGTTGACTTTGGGCCAACCACTAAGAGATGGGGAGTTCCAGTTCTGCCTTAGACATCAAAGCCAACTGGGTGACTTTGGGCCAACCACTAAGAGATGGGGAGTTCTAGTTCTGCCTTAGACATCAAAGCCAACTGGGTGACTTTGGGCCAACCACTAAGAGATGGGGAATTCCAGTTCTGCCTTAGACATCAAAGCCAACTCGGTGACTTTGGGCCAACCACTAAGAGATGGGGAGTTCTAGTTCTGCCTTAGACATCAAAGCCAACTGGGTGACTTTGGGCCAACCACTAAGAGATGGGGAGTTCCAGTTCTGCTTTAGACATCAAGGCCAACTGGGTGACTTTGGGCCAACCACTAAGAGATGGGGAGTTCCAGTTCTGCTTTAGACATCAAAGCCAACTGGGTGACTTTGGGCCAACCACTAAGAGATGGGGAGTTCTAGTTCTGCCTTAGACATCAAAGCCAACTGGGTGACTTTGGACCAACCACCAAGAGTTGGGGAGTTCTAGTTCTGCCTTAGACATCAAAGCCAACTGGGTGACTTTGGGGCAATCACCAAGAGTTGGGGAGTTGTAGTTCTGCCTTAGACATCAAAGCCAACTGGGTGACTTTGGGCCAATCACCAAGAGATGGGGAGTTCCAGTTCTGCCTTAGACATCAAAGCCAACTGGGTGACTTTGGGCCAATCACCAAGAGATGGGGAGTTCCAGTTCTGCCTTAGACATCAAAGCCAACTGGGTGACTTTGGGCCAACCACTAAGAGATGGGGAGTTCCAGTTCTGCCTTAGACATCAAAGCCAACTGGGTGACTTTGGGCCAACCACTAAGAGATGGGGAGTTCCAGTTCTGCCTTAGACATCAAAGCCAACTGGGTGACTTTGGGCCAATCACCAAGAGTTGGGGAATTCCAGTTCTGCCTTAGACATCAAAGCCAACTGGGTGACTTTGGGCCAACCACTAAGAGATGGGGAGTTCCAGTTCTGCCTTAGACATCAAAGCCAACTGGGTGACTTTGGGCCAACCACTAAGAGATGGGGAGTTCCAGTTCTGCCTTAGACATCAAAGCCAACTGGGTGACTTTGGGCCAACCACTAAGAGATGGGGAGTTCTAGTTCTGCCTTAGACATCAAAGCCAACTGAGTGACTTTGGGCCAATCACCAAGAGTTGGGGAGTTCTAGTTCTGCCTTAGGCATCAAAGCCAACTGGGTGACTTTGGGCCAACCACTAAGAGATGGGGAGTTCCAGTTCTGCCTTAGACATCAAAGCCAACTGGGTGACTTTGGGCCAATCACCAAGAGTTGGGGAATTCCAGTTCTGCCTTAGACATCAAAGCCAACTGGGTGACTTTGGGCCAACCACTAAGAGATGGGGAGTTCCAGTTCTGCCTTAGACATCAAAGCCAACTGGGTGACTTTGGGCCAACCACTAAGAGATGGGGAGTTCCAGTTCTGCCTTAGACATCAAAGCCAACTGGGTGACTTTGGGCCAACCACTAAGAGATGGGGAGTTCTAGTTCTGCCTTAGACATCAAAGCCAACTGAGTGACTTTGGGCCAATCACCAAGAGTTGGGGAGTTCTAGTTCTGCCTTAACATCAAAGCCAACCGGGTGACTTTGGGCCAACCACCAAGAGATGGGGAGTTCTAGTTCTGCCTTAGGCATCAAAGCCAACTGGGTGACTTTGGGCCAATCACCAAGAGATGGGGAGTTCTAGTTCTGCCTTAGACATCAAAGCCAACTGGGTGACTTTGGGCCAACCACCAAGAGATGGGGAGTTCTAGTTCTGCCTTAGGCATCAAAGCCAACTGCGTGACTTTGGGATAGTCACCAGGAGATGGAGAGTTCTAATCCCACATTAGCCATGAAAGTCAGCTGCATGACTTTGGGCCAATAACTTTCTGAGCTTGGGTTATTTATAGAAATAATAAGGGTGGGATGCAAATAAATATAAAAATAAATAACTTCCAGACATTATTAAAAACTATAAAAGCCATGTCACCCTCAGTCTAGAGTTTCCAATTTATCACCCAGGACTACCAACATGATTGCAGGCCCCTCCCTTGACCTCTGCATGGCTCAATATCTCCATATGACCTGTCCTACGACCGTCACGTATGACCATATGACCATCACGACTTATGATCAAAAATGCCAGGCTCAATAACAGCCGTAACCCAAGGACTACCTGGATTAAACCCCTCCAGAGTTCAGCCACAAGGCCCAGATCCACAACCACAGAAATCTTACTTGATCCCATCAATGGTCAAAGATGTTGCTGCAATATTTGTGCACACGACACATTTCCTGATCCTTGGTGGAGGTGGAACGAATATCTGCCTTTGCTGATCTAAGCAACAAAAAAAACCAGGTCAGAAAGATCAGAGAGATGAAAATAACACCAATTTCTGGATTGCTTTTCCCCAAGATTAAAAGCGAAACCTGGTTAAATTAGATTTCATCAGAGACCAGCGGCCCGCCAGGCTACAGAGCAAGGAGTCTCTAACCTGGACTACAACTGCCATCACTCCCAACCACAGTTGAAGATATTGGGAACTGTAGCCAAGCATACCATATTTTCATAGAATTATAGGACTGGAAGGGCCCTTGGAGGTCTTCTAGTCCAACCCCCTGGCCCAAAGCAGGTGACCTTATACAATTCCATTTAAATCAGGGGTCCCAAAACTTGGCAACTTTAAGACTTGTGGACTTCAACTCCCAGAATTCCTCAGCTAGCATAGCTAGCTGAGGAATTCTGGGAGTTGAAGTTCACAAGTCTTAAAGTTGCCAAGTTTGGAGACCTCTGATTTATACGGTGATCCGATCTTTTCTTGGAAACCTTCCACTGATGAAGTATTTACAACTCTGGGGGCCAAATGAGATTTGAAAAAAGGCTAAGGAAAAATGTTGATGTCATGACGTTTTACAAAACGTTGCAAAATGCAGTAGAAGTAAGGACTCAACTCTGTGAAAATCCGGATATATGCAATATATCAATATAGTTATATATGCAATATATATCAATATATCAATATATGCAATATAGTTTAAGGAAAAAAAGGAGTGAGGGGTGACTTCTGTGGCGCAGTGGTTAGAGTGCAGTACTGCAGGCTACTTCTGCTGTCTGCCGGCTGCCTACAATTTGGCAGTTCAAATCCCACCAGGCTCAAGGTGGACTCAGCCTTCCGTCCTTCCGAGGTGGGTAAAATGAGGACCCAGATTGTTGGGGGGCAATAGGCTGACTCTGTAAACCGCTTAGAGAGGGCTGGAAAGCACTATAAAGCGGTATATAAGTTTAAGTGCTATTGCTATAATAGCCCTCTCCCAATATCTCAGAGGTTGCCACAAAGAAGAGGGAAACGATCTATTCTCCAAAGCCCCTGAGGGCAGGACAAGAAGCCACGGATGGAAACTCATCAAGGAGAGAAGCAACCTAGAACTAAGGAGAAATTTCATGATAATTTGAACAATTAATCAGTGGAACGACTTCCCTCCAGAAGTTGTGAATGCTCCAACACAGGAAGATTTTAAGAAGAGATTGGACAGCCGTTTGTCTGAAATGCTATGAAGCCGTGATGGCGAACCTGTGGCACGCAGAGCCATTTGTGCCGACACGCCAGCTGCAGGCAAACTTACCTTACTGCGCATGTGCGCGCCTCACAGCTGTTTTTTGGCCAATTTGAGACCTTTTTTGGCCTCTCAAAGGCTTGGGGAAGGCTTCTGCAGGCTTCTACAAGCTTTGTAGGCCGAAATCTAGCCCTGTTTTTCACTTCCGTTTTTTTTGGAAAAACAGGAAGTGACAATCACCGGCCGAAAATCAGCTGTGAGGTGCAGTGCAGGTAAGGGGGCGGCGGGGTGGGTGGGTGGATTGATCATGCATGCGTAGGGGATGTGGTGGGGGCACGCGCATTGCCTTCTAGGTGCTGGCACGCAAGTGCAAGTGTGCAAGCACACACACAATTTTTGGCACAGGAGCCCAAAAAGGTTAGCCCCCACTGCTATAGAGTCTCCTGCCCTGAGCAGGGTGGGGATGGACTTAGAACAGTGGTTGCCAACCAGTGGGCCTGGGACCACTGGTGGTCCGCAAGAAAATTTCGGTGGTCCGCAGAGAAATGTCACCCACAAAGCACACCACAAAGCAATTAATCCAGGCTGTGTGAGAACTGCGCCACCCACATGGCTTGTGGGAACACAAGGCTTGCATCACTTGCATTGTGAACAACACGAGGTAGTGAGGGGAGGGGGGAAAGGGCGGGGGGGCGAACTGGCTTGGTCACCGGGCTGTTTCTTTCCGCTTCTTTCTCCTTCTGCTTTTGGCTTCACACAAGGAAAGCAGCAAAAGTCTTTCTTTTTCTTCCCCAAACTCTGCCTGAAATGAGTCTTTGGGACCCTGCAAGGCATCCCTGCTCCAAGAGGCTGCGCCCTTCTGGCGGAGTTTGGGGGAGAGAAAGAAAGACTTCTGCTGCTCCTGCTGCTTTCCTTGCATGAAGCCAAAAGTCTCTCTGTCCCCACCCACCCAAGAACAGAGCTGGAGATCCTGCGATCCTGGTATCCTGTGATCCCAGCATGATTGATTGGTAGGCAAACGGGGTGGGAAATTTTTCTGCAGACTTTTTTTGGGATTTTCCCAGGGTCTCCGGTCAATGGGATTTAAAATTATGCGTTTGGTGATCCCTGAGGTCCAAAAGGTTGGCGACCCCTAGACTAGAAGACCTCCAAAGCCAGGGGTTGGGCTACTGGGGGTTCGCAGGGGTTCAGGAGAGCCCTTAGCTAAGACTCTGTGCAGTTCAGAGAAGCCCCAAATCCCATTCCCCACCCACCCCACCCCTCCCAAGTGTCCCCACACGGCCCGATTTGGATGTGAGGTAAGTGCAGGGCGCGGACGGAGGCTCGGGAGGGCGAAAAACAGGCCTCCCAGAAGTTTGGGAAGGCCGGAAATGGGCCCGTTTCTGGCTTCCAGAGAGCCTCCGGCGCCGGGGGAGGGCCAAAACGCCTCCCCCACCGTGGTGCAGGAGGCCGACTAGGCCACGCCCACCATGGCCACGCCCACCCGGCAACCGGCCAGAGAACCCCTTGCTAAAGTGTTTGAAGCCCACCCCTGTCCAAATCCCCTTCCAAATCGGTTATGCTCACCTGTTGGCATGCAGCCATACAACGGCAAGATAAGCAAGCCGTCCACGGCGCCATCTCTTACGTCAAAGCGGTAGTCTATCATTTCGGCTTTCCGGAAGAGAAGCTCGCAAGCTCTTTCAATCTCCGACTGCCCTAGTGTGGAACCACAAACTATTGTTCTGAAGAACTGAGGGAAAGGCTAACGGTATTCTCTGACTTACAGCCATTTGTGCAGCGATCGTTCGAAGTTACAACGGCGCTGAGGGGGAAAAAAAGGACTCGCGACTGGTCCTCACACTTACAACCGTTGCATCATCGCCGCGGTCACATCAACCAAAATTGGATGTTTGGCAACTTCGGCATGTATTTACGACGGTTGGAGCACTGTCCCAAGATCGTGTGATTCCCCATTTAAATCATGAGCCAGAACTTTCAGAGCTTAAAGATTTATTAGGAGTAAACATGCCGGTGCTACCTGAGACATATCATTCATTGCATCCTTGACCCTGGTTTTCTCCCACCCCCTGGGTGTATCCTAATTCATATTCTCCAATGGGACACATCCATAGCCAAGAGTCATCAATCATGCTCTCCAGTTAGAATTTTGCCGGCCAGAAACTTCGGTCTCCTAGAAATTATCTATGAAAACATTTAAGGAATGCACTACTTCCCCCCTCCCTTTCTGCTGGCAACTCTTAAAAGACCAGAGAAATATTGTATGAGTTGACACCCCATTTGGGATCTTCCCAGTCTACTTCCTACAAGGAAAGTTAATGGAGGAAGCCCGAGTCATTTAATGGCCAGGTGAGTCACCGAACTGCAGTGATTCGCTTAATGGCCACGATAAAAAGGTTGTAACATTGGTCACGATTCACTGAATAATCTTCTTTGCTAGTGATGGAAATTCTTATCCCAGTTGTGGTCCTGAGTCAAGGACTACCTGTATCCCAAGGGAAGAGCCATCAAGCTTAAAAAAAAGATGAAATATGAAACAGGGGACTGGAGGCTAAAACATATGAAGAACGGTTGCAGGAACAGGGTATGTCTAGTTCAGAGGTCTCCAAACTTGACAGCTTTAAGACTTGTGGACTTCAACTCCCAGAATTCCTCCTCCAGTCATGAGAGCTCAGGAATTCTGGGAGTTGAAGTCCACAAGTCTTAAAGCTGTCAAGTTTGAACACCCTTGTTATAAGGCATACTATTGTTTATTCTTAGGCAGGAACGGGCAGCTATGGCAAGTTTACAACCTGTGGACTTCAACTCCCAGAATTCCTGAACTAACCATGCTGGCTCAGGAATTCTGGGAGTTGAAGTCCACAGGTTTTTAAGTCGCTATAGTTGCCTCGCTCTCCCTAACGGTGCTCTCCCTAATCTGAACCCAGGCCGTGGCTCAATTTCCGTGGCCGTGTGACTCATGCTTGGTTTACTGATATTTTTTGTAAAATCATCCACAACTGGCCCGGTTTGCTCAAACTTTAGTGCATCCTTAGATCAGTATTTCTGGGAATTCTGGGAGTTGAAGTCCACGAAGTTCAAGAGGCCAAGATGGAGAAACCTTGCCCTAAGTGTCAGCAAAGAATATCCTTTACTGCCCTCTAGTGGTCAGTCCATAATTTTACAGCCTTCATATGGCAGTCCTAGATTTCAGTTGCTAAGTTGTGTTTGAATCTTCACTGTCCTCCACTATCTCTCAGAGTTTGCCCAAATTCATGTTCATTGGGTCCATGATACTACCTAACCATCTCATCCTCTGCTAATGGGAATTCTGGGAGTTGAAGTCCGCACGTCTTAAAGTTGTCAAGTTTGGGGACCCCTGGTCTAGTCTAGTGAAAAGGACGAGGGGAGACATGATAGCAGTCTTCCAACATCTCAGGGGCTGCCCCCAAAGAACAAGGAGTCAAGCTATTCTCCAAAGCACTCCAAGGCAGAAGAACAAGCAATGGATTTAAACTAATCAAGGAGAGAAGCAACTTAGAATTAAGGAGAAACTTTCTGAGAGTTAGAACAAAGCTGCAAAGCTGGAAATAGTGGGGAACTCTGGTTTAAGTCGAGGATTACCTGTATACCAGGGTTGTCAAACTCAAGGCCCACGGCCCACATCCAGCCCACAAGCTGCTTAAATCTGGTCAGAAATTTCAAGGGACTCTGTTGGCAAAAACAGGCCAATGTGGGGTGCACTGCCCCCCCCGATTTTGGCCGGATCAGTGCTGCTGGAGGCCAGGGGCCCAAAAAATGTGCGGGGGCCAGTGGTGGGATTCAAAAAAATTTTTATTCCTGGTTCTGTGGACGTGGTTTAGTGGGTGTGGCTTGGTGGCCATGGCAGGGGAAAAGTTACTGCAAAATCTCCATTCCCTCCCGACCCCACTAACCTGCTTTCCAGCTCCATTCTCCTGTGCAGGGCAACCAAAGGAGACCCAGCCGATCTGCCTCAAAGGGAGGCAAAGAAGAGATGCGGGCGGGGCCCAGTCAGAGGTGGGATTGGCCGGTTTTCCAAACTACTCAAAATTTCTGTTACTGGTTCTCCAGAATTGGTCAGAACCTGCTGAATATACCACCTCCGGCAGGGGCCTTGTGGTGCCTCTGGGCAACCTGTTTTTGGCCTCCCCAGCCTCCAGCAGCACTCTCCCAGCCAAAATCGGGCCGCATGGAGGCGCCGCAAAGCCTCCGCACGGCCCATTTTTGGCTTGAGCCTATGACAAACGCCCACTATGGCCACACCCATCCCCAGCCACAGCCACCATGACCACGCTGTCAAACCACGCTCTCAATGAAATCCCTCTATATACGAGTGTCAGGTGAAAATCAAAAACACAACTCTGATGCAGGATGTCTCCAGCCGATGAAATCAAGTTTGACAGTCTGAAACAAACAATCCAAGAGTCTGTAGAGGAACTCACTGCACCGTGCAACTACTACAGGTAGTTTATTTATTTATTTATTTATTTGATTTGCCAATTGTTTACAAGGAGTATAAGTGATTCTCCACAGGGTGAAAATCAAACTAGAGAAGAACAAGAGAAACAATAGAACAGGAGGGGAAAGACGATGGGTTTGTTTTACACCCCCCCACACACCCCCTTAGGGGCAGCGCGGGTGGGGTTTGGGAAAAAATACCTGTCAGAAAAACCAGGATGTCTCCAGCCGAGTAACACTCTGCTCTTGTGTTGTAAAACAAAATAAAAACAAAAAAACAAAAAAAAATGGACATCCAGGGTCACTTTGACAGTCTGAAACAAACAATGCCAAGAGTCTGTAGGAGGAACTCACGTGCAATATATATTTTTTTTCACACCGTGCTAACTACTACAGGTAGTTCTCGAATTACCACTGCAACTAAAATGATTGAAAATTGAAATTCCCAAAATTTCTGTTGCCAAGCAAGGCAGTTGTGATGTGAGTTTTGCCCCATTTTACAAGCTTCCTTGCCACCTTAAGAGAATCATGGCCGTTGTGTAGTTAGCAACGTGGTTGTTGAATGAATCTGGCCTCCCCATTGACATTTGCTTGTCAGAAGGTCGTAAAAAGTGATCACGTGACCCCGGGACACTACCAATGTCATCAGTAGGAGTCAGTTGTCAAGGGTCTGAAGTTTGATCATGTGACCATGGGGATGCTGCAACGGTCGTATGTATAAAAACCAGTCATAATTCATTTTTTTTCAGTGCCGTTGTAACTTTGAACGGTCAATAAATTAATGTGTCAGCTTTAAATGGGAGGAAAATGGGAGGGTGGAATTTCTTGGAGTATATCTAGTTAGACATAACAACATTCTTTTTCTGATTCAAGGTCAGGTTGTTTTGCACGTAAGTGAGAGGAAGTCTCAAGTTGGGATGGATGGTGATTGGGGCATGTGATGTGATGATGATGGGTGCAGGGGATGGATTTTGTAGTTTTTACTTATTGTAAGGAAGCCCGGAACTTTCAGATTCGGGATTCCCCAGTTGTGCCAGTTACTATCCAAATAAAAAGGAACCTTTGAGAAGATGTCTGTCTCGGAGTTATTGGGTGAAATGGAGGGTTGCTGGAACGCTGACAGAATGGTTGTAAATCAAGGACTACCTGTATTGTAAGGTTCCATTAACCGAATCCTGCAAATCTAGAAGTATAAATTTCCTCCCATCTCTTTTACAGTTTAAGAACTTAGGAGGGTTTCTGCGTTACTTTTCTCCACTCATGAGAAAAATCCCTTCTCCACTTTTCTGACTTTTTTTTTCCTCCCCTCTTCATGCAGCTGTGGGCTCCACTTCCTCTTATCTGATTGTTCTCTAGGCCAGCGGTCCCCAACCTTTCCAGATTAGCAGCCCGGCCCGCTGCTGGGGGGGAGGGAAGGCATGTGAGTGTCAGGCAAAAGCGTGCATGCACAGCTCCAGCTGTGCAAGTGGCACATGTACGCGCTCACTCTGTTCACACGATTGGAGCTTTGTACGTGAACGGAAGAGGGCGCTTTCACTCGTGTGAAGTTCCACTCGCGCAAGCAGCAAGCACTCACGCTCGTGCACGAAGCTCCCCCCATGTGAGTGGAGGATACTTGCATTTGCTCACAAAGCTCCACTCGCACAAGTTGTGAGCACCTTCCACTCACACACGTGGAGCTCCACATTGGTGACTTTGTCCGCCCCTCATACAAGGGGAGCTTCATGCGTGCGTGTTTGCCCATTTCTCCTGCGGCCCGGTTTTGAACAGGCCGTGGCCCGGTAATAGGCTGCGGCCTGGAGGTTAGGGACTGCTGCCCTAGGCAGCATCTCTTTGCACTGTGATGGCGAACCTATGGCACACGGGCCAGAAATGGCACGCAGAGTCATCTCTGCTGGCACGCAAGCCGTTGCCCCAGCTAAGTTCTACTGCGGATGCACGCACGTGCCTCCCGCTAGACAGCTGATTTTCAGGTATCTGGGAGACGGGGGAGCACGAGAGGGTCAAGCACGTATGCGCAGGGGGAGCACGGGGGGATTTGCATGTGCATTGCATTATGGGTGCAGGCACGCGCTCATGCGCACACGCGCACACATTCAGCACGGCGACAAAAAGGTGAGCCATCACTGTCTTCACCTATTCTATCCCGGTCTCCCCAGATGAGGGGTGTCAAACTAAATTTCATTGAGGGCCGCACCAGGGCTATGGTTGACCTTGGGGAGGGGGGGGGTGCGTGGCCGAGTGGATGGGTGTGGCCCAGGGGTGGGATTCTACCGTTTCTCACCTATTCGCTAGAACTGGTTGTTAACATTCTAAGCAGTTCGGAGAGCTGGTTGTTAGAAGAAATTACTGGCCTAATCCTGTAAGGAAGGTAGGAAGGAAACATTCTGGTGTTGCTTACAGAAACTGCCTCTCCGTTAACCCTTATTACATTCTTGGCAGGACTAGACTTCCTGTCTCTGGAACTTCTCTAAAGTTTTTTTCCCCTCCTTTGCTGATACTTTGCTTGTGTGGAGGGACAATTCAAAGTTACAATGGCACTGAAAAAAGTGACTTATGACCATTTTTCACACTTACGACTGTTGCAGCATCCCCACAGTCATGAGAGGCCAGGTGAGGAGAATGCGTGCCTCGATGTGAGTGATATTGAGTTGGCCACACCCAGCCAATAACATGACCAACAAGCTATGTCCACCCAGTCACATGACCACCAAGCCACGCCCACCACCCAAGCCACGCCCACAGAACCAGTTGTTAAAAATTTTGAATCCCACCCCTGGTGTGGCCAAATGGGTAGGTGCGGCCATCTTGGTGCCACTCCCCAAACATCTCTTTGCATTGGGCAGACCGGGCCAATGGGACGCAGGCCCAGCCCCTTACATTTTCCAGGATGGGCCTACGAGCCGGATTTGTGTTGTGGTTAGCCGGCAGCAGGTGCGGATGGCTGAGGAGAACGAGGACTCAGATGAGGGGCCAGGACCATTAGGGAGTGGACTGCTGCCTTCAGAGATTGTGGGGGCTGGCAGCAGCGATGAGGAGATTCCCAAGGAGCCTGTGCCAAGTGCGAGTGAGCACAAGGCTGCTTGCAGGAAAGAGCAGCTGCAGCAGCACAGGCGACTCAGGAGTAAGGCTGCAAGGTAATGGCCCCTCCTTCAAGAAGATAAAAGCCAGCTGTGAATCGGATGTTCTTTGCAGGAAGCAAAGACATTTTGAAACTCGAGCCTCGTGGACTTTGCAGTATCTGAAGTTGGTATTTGAAGACACTTGTGCTGTGAACTATTTCTTATCTGTTGTTTTTGGCAGCCTTGCAAAAACTTGGCAAGGCTTTTTTTTTGACGGAGCTAATTAGTTGGGAGCAGCCTTTTATCCGTGAAGAAACAGGATTCATAGATGAAACGTTAAAAGGTTGTGCTGCTGCCTTGGTCTTGTGTTTGCTCTCTTGGAACCAGGTTTGGGTCGGAACTATTTGGCCACATCACGGGCAAGATTCAGCCTGCAAGATTTGCTCCAGGGATTATAAAAAACCCTGCTTTATGGAACTTCATTCTAATAAATACAATATGAAACATGCCTTACATTTTAACCCGTTGTGATTATTTTGGAAAACTAGCGGCCATTTCTTATTCTTTTCTACTCAATCTTTCAATAAAGCTTACTCAGTTGGAAACTAGAAAAGGTTTTAAGGCTTTCCTGCAGCTTCTTTGTCGTATCCATGTTCCAAACGATTTGTAGTTTTTCAGGGGATTAAAGGAAAGCTGCAGAAAAAAAACTAATCCTAATAATTGGGCATCGACCACAAGAATTCAGATTATACCTTCTTACTAAACTTAGATGCCGATAGCTTATCGGTTTCTGCAATGGAACTAAGAGAGGGATGTGTGTCAGAAAAACTCAAAATGTCATGGAGCTTGGTGCTCTCTGAGCTTGGCTGTTTGTTTCCAGACATTTTATTTTCTGTCTTGGTAACGTCATCAGTGCTAGTGAGCGTGGTGTGTTCTAATTACATACAGAGCTTGCTCTGCCAATGTTGATGGGAGTGTGGTTTGCTTTTTCATCTCACAACACATGGAGAGAGTCAACCTCAGTTTCAACTGAGAAACTTGCAAGCATCCTAAACCAAACTAAATCCTAAAACGCTTAGGAATTCCCGAAAGCTTGGCATTCAGACAAATCAGCAATCAAAGGACACACACAGAGGCAAACCACATTTAGATACCCATCAAAGGAGACAGCACAATATAAGTCTAAGTGCTATTGCTATTATGCACCGAAGACAAATTCCTTGCGTGTTGTAACACTTGCAATTAAAGGGAAGGAACAAACTGAATATTATATGATATGGGAATCATTTTATCGATGGTTAGAGAATAAATATGAAAGTTAGAAACAAAAGAAGACTGTGCAATATAGTGAAATATAGAAAACATGTTAATAAAAGTAAATGAACAAAGATGAGGATTGTTATAATAATTAGATATATTATGTACATCAGTAATAAGTTAAGAGTAGAGAATTAATACTAATGTAAATGATTATGGCTGGAAACTTTAATTGTTATTGCACAAGATATTTGTACCCAGATGACACACTGTTTAATGGATGATGGACTATATTAAAAATAAAAAATATTAAAAAAAATCATTGTGTGTCCAATCACACTTGTCCAATGGCGAATTCTATTCTATTCTATTCTGTTCTGTTCTGTTCTATTATCTATTCTATTATCTGTTCTATTCTATTCTATTCTATTCTATTCTATTCTATTCTATTCTATTCTATTCTATTCTATTCCCTTCTAGCACTGATGTTACTTAGTTGGATAACAAAATGCCTGCAAGCAAACAACCGAGCTTAGAGAGCACCAAGGACCCCATAACAATCCTCCTCCTCTTCCCCATTTCCTTCTAATACTGATGAAGTTACCTAGCTGGGTAACAAAATGTGTCAGCCTTCAAGATCTTCCTCCTTTCCTTTGCTTCTTTCTGGCTGCCATGAGTAACGGGGGGGTGGAAAGTGTTGAAAGTGTTAATAACTGATATTGTATAAACTGGGGAGGGTTTCTCATTCCTGCTTAGCTTTCTCTTCTCTGCGCAATTGCAAACCTTTATCTGAGTAAGCCAAGGTCAACTAATCATCACCACCTGGAGATGTCCACATGATGAAGTTCACCACTTTTAATTGGAAGAACCGTTTGAACTATTGGGGGTGGGAACATTTCACTCCCTTGATACATGTGATGTACGTGCCTATTTCCCCAGATTCAGAATTTTCTCGTTGCTACCACTAACTTCCAGTAAAAGATATTTTTTCTCTAATTACAAGAGTCTAAGTATTTCTTTCTTGGAATTTGAACGGAGCACCAGCTGACAAAATGTCTGCACGCAAACAACCAAGCTTAGAGAGCACTATGGACCCCATAGTCCTCCTCCTGCTCCTCCTCACACCCCATTTCCTTCTAGCACTGACAATGTTACCTAGTTGGGTAATGTAACATCCACAAGCAAACCACCAAGCTCAGAGACCACCAAGAACTCCTCAAATGAGATGGCAGTTTGAGCTTCTTCGGCGACAGACCGAAATCTGCGATTGTGCGCAGTTTCTATCAGTGCTCGCCGCTGGAGCGCCCCGAGCCCACTGGTTTCAGGGCTAAGCCACCCCGTAGAGGTGGTGAAGGGGGGGGGGGAGACTGCCAGCAGGGTTGAGGAGAGCCTCATCTCTCCTCCTCAGCTGGCCATTACTCCCTTTCCTGAAGGCAGTTGCAGCGGTGGTCAGAAATGGCCACCTCAAAGAAGAACTCGACCAGAAAAGAATGTGCAGGAGGAAGATAAGAAGAGAAAGTTTTAGCTGACCGGGTCGAACTGGAAAAGCAACAATATAAGGTACCCTGGAATTTGAATGATAAAGAACAACATTGTTCCCCAAGAAGACTTTGAAGCTGCAAATGAGAGAGGGAAGGGAAAGGATTTGGGTTTTTTTCTTTTCTTCCCCATATTGACAACTAAGAGATTTAAGCAAGAAACCGGCAAAAATCCACTTTGACATTAACAGGTATTTAAGCTGAAAATAAAATGTCAAAGGGATAATAAAGATCTCTGGGTTCTCAAAAACTTTTAAAAGAAGGGAAAAAAAACAAAAGGGTGGGATCTGTAAAAATGGAGACCACCTGGAAGTAAAAGGAATTAACAGTGAAACTTTAACAAGATTCCTAAAAGATACATTTTAACTGAAACGTTGTAACAAGATAAGAGAACCCCAGGAAGAGAAAGTGGAAAAAGAAGCAAGAAGAAACAGTTTTGGATTATTTGGATTACTTGGTGATTTTTGGATTTTTGGCTATTGGATCTAAAGGACTAAAATTAATCGGGTGGTTGTTTAAAAGTTTTTAAAATGGTATCACTCTTGGAAGAATTGAGAATGGAACTTAAAAAAACAGAAAGAAGATGCACAAGAAGGAAGAGGTTCTTTCGGCTTCGTATTTCACTTTTTAGAAATGAAGATCCTGAACTATGAGAAACAACAAGAAATGCCTGTAGAACAAGAAGGGCGGGACAAAGAAGAAGCCATTTTTAATGACCAAGTATTTCTATGTGGGGAAAAAAAAGGGAAGGGGGGGAAAGAGAGTGAAAAATTTAAGATCTGAAAAAAACAACCCCAAAAAAGAATAGTTTGAAAAGTAATTACAACATTAGGAAGAAACAGAAGAGAGGACTACAGAAGAGAGAATCAGAATTAGAGAGAGAAGGGGTCAAAAAGAGAAGAAGGGGGAGAAGAGGGAAAGGAAAAGAAATTATAAAGGACAGAATCAGGACATAGAGAAACAGGGAAAACGTACTGTTAGGAATTGATAGTCACCTAACAGTCGGGTTGGAAATATATCAACCAGGATAGACATTTAATACTGTCTCTTTAAGGGATTGCTAAAATTGTAATTGGGTGTGGTTCCTCAAACAGCCATAAGATGGAGCCAGAAACCTGGGTTGTGCTGTTCTGGGAAGGCGCTGAGGAGGGCTCTGCATCAGAGGCAGAGATGGAGCCAGGACCGTCTGACAGTTATCAGCTGCCTTCAGAGTCAGAGATCAGTGGGGCAGAAGAACAGCTGGAGCATGTTTCCAGTGTGCGCATGCACAGAGCTGCCAAGAGAAGGGAAGGAACAAGGGTTGACTTGGAAGTAAAGTCACAAATGGACGATGAATGGCCGCTGCCCTAGGGAATAAAGAGGAGTAAAAGGGGAGTGGTGTTTGCAGGAGACAATTAGTTCATTTAATTAGGGTGAAGATTTGTTTCTGACTCCTTACCAAGTATTCTCTGCTACAGCATTGCACTTGGAAGCTATCGGCCTGGCAACTCTCCAAGCCAGATAAGGACTGTGGTTGTAAATCACTCTTGAAAGACTGTTTGCCGGGACTTTGCTGGATGTGAATGAGAGGAATTCACATTACCTAAATAAAAGGGACGAGGACTCTGGTTCGTGATTTTGTGAAGCCTAGGTCAGAACAGAAAGTGACCAGCCAGTACCTCTGTGATGAAGGCAGAGCTGTTGGCATCTCTGGGGCCCAGGGCATCGCAGAAGATCTCCTCCACCAGGTATTTTCTTCCTGGAATCTCCACCACTGAGCAATGGCCAAAGAAAGCCGAGAACTTCTCCACGTCCAAGGTGGCGGACATCACTACGACCTTCAAGGGTTCCTTCCGTTGGGTTTCTTTTTCCTGGTGGAACAGCTGCTTCAAAAGGCCAAAGAGGATATCCTGAAAGAGAAGGGGTCTTTCTAAGGTCCACGTTTTGAACAGCAGTCACTTTCACACATGGACCACACAGCCAATCTTCAATTGATCTTTTCACTGGCAAAAATATTCCCAGCTATCCGGGAAATAGCAGCTAAGACTGCAGGTACTCTTCGACTTACGACTACAATTGATCTCAACATTTCTGTTGCTAAGCAAGACAGTTGTTGAGTTTTACCCCGTTTTACAACCTTTCTTTGGCACAGTCATTAAGTGGATCGCTCTAATTGTTAAGTTAGTAGCACGGTTGTTAAGAGAATCTGGCTTCCCCGTTGCCTTTCTGGTCAGAGGGTCACAAAAGAGGGTCACATGACCCCAGGACATTGCAATGGTCGTAAGTGTGAGTCAGTTGCCAAGGATCTGAATTTTAACCATACAACTACAGGGACGTGGCCACTGTCGTTAAGTGTGAAACTTTTTCAGTGCTAGTGTAAATCTGGTTACTAAATGAATGGTTGTACGTTGAGGACTATCTGAAGTATTCTGTGACGGAGGAAAAAAACACTGCAAGGAAGAAGCTTCGAATCTAAGATTCGGGCTGGAATTTCTGCAGGCTCTCGAATCTTTTAAAGTCACTAGTCCACAAGAATTAGAGGCAACCAGTAGGGGAATCTAATCTAAAAGGAAAGAAAGACTGGGAATATAGTACAGACAATCCTTGGCTTATGACCGATTGCTGTTCAATATTATAACCAACCTACCTTGGTCTGGGGTCACATGACTGAACTTTGAGTGCACAGTAAAATGGCTGCATTTAT
Source organism: Notechis scutatus (assembly GCF_049901735.1). Classification (NCBI taxonomy): domain Eukaryota; kingdom Metazoa; phylum Chordata; class Lepidosauria; order Squamata; family Elapidae; genus Notechis; species Notechis scutatus. Next base: position 8,759,202 of record NC_142009.1, read on the forward strand.
GCTCGTTTGCAGCCTCCCACAGTCATGTGACTGTATTTTAATGACAATTTTACTGAAAATTGCGGCTTACTTTTTCAGCAAAACCGTGCCCACAGTGAACCACTGATTCGCTTAACGACCAATGCGTTTACTTAACGACCGCCTCAAAAAAACCCATCAAAATTGGGCTGGTCACATGAACGACCTGTTTTGTAACTTTCATGGCTTATGACCAGAGGTGAGATTCAGCAGGTTCTGACCAGTTCTGCAGAACCGGTAGCGGAAATTTTGAGTAGTTCAGAGAACCGGCAAATACCACCTCTGACTGGAGATTTTACATTATCCTCCCCTGCCACGCCCACCAAGGCACAGAACCGATAGTAAAAAATTTGAATCCCACCACTACCTATGACCTTTACAGGTAGGATCCATTATGGTCGTAAGTCAAGGACTACCTGAACTGCACACTCCAGAACTGAAAAGACAGGATAGAATAGAATAGAATAGAATAGAATAGAATAGAATAGAATAGAACAGAACCTTTATTGGGAATAGAACAGAATAATAGAATAGAGTAAATAGAATAATAGAACAATAGAATAGAATAGAACAGAACCTTTGTTGGGAACAGAATAGAACAGAATAATAGAGTAGAATAATAGAATAGAATAGAATCGTTATTGTCACTTTGAATGTACACTAATACCGTTTCTCCAACAATACGGCCTCCACCAATAGGAAGGCCCAGCATGATTTCTAGGCATGAGGTGAAATTAAACCCTACCCCCAAAATTTAGGCCTATTTAATCCATGCGTTTCCCCACCATTTCTCACATCGCTCGTTAAAACTACACGAGGTGAAGAGAAACGGGGAACGGGGGAGAAAACTTGCCTTTAGGAGCACCCTGCACATAGAATACCCCAATCTACTACCTATAGAACATCGGTCAATAGAAGTTCCACGAAGGCAGAGTCACCAGCCACTTCTATCGGTCGGTAGAAGCGGCCTCGGCGAACGCCCACATGCACTCCCCTCACCACAAAGCTGTTTCTATTGGCTGATGGAAGCTCTCCGAAGGCAGAGACACCAGCTGCTTCTATTGGCCAGTAGAAGCAGCCTCAGGGCGAGTGCCCCACGCACACTTCCTTTGCCACGAACCCGCTTCTACCAGCCGATAGAAGCAGCTGGTGACTCTGCCTTTGGGGAGCTTCCATTGGCCGATAGAAACGGCCAGAGCGAGGAGTGCGTGTGGGCACTCACCCCGAGGCTGTTTCTACCGGCTGATAGATTTCCTCCTCCATGCACCCCCACCTAGAGCAGCCCATGCGCACTCAACTCTCCACAAGGCCACTTCTACCAGCTGATAGAAGCGGCTGGTGACTCTGCCTTTGGGGAGCTTCCATCAGCCGATAGAAGTGGCGTCGTGGAGAGGTGACTGCGCATGGAGCACTCTAGGTTGGGGTGTGTGGGGGGAGGAAATTAAGACACCCCTGAAAAGACGTCCTAGCTGTTTTTTCGGGGCTCAAAAAAAATAAGACCCGGCCTTATTTTATGAGAAACACGATAGGCATATATTAAAAATGAAATTTCATTGCATACAACTCTCAAAGGGTCACCACTTCCAATTTTACACTACATAAACATGACAAGATAAATAAATACAAAAATAATGAACACAATACAGAAGCCTGATGATAGCAGATGAGATTCTGCCGAATCGTTGCTACAACTTTAAAAGCACAACTATAATGACCTGGGAAAATACCCGAACAAAGCTGAATACCATATATGTAAGTACCCGCGAAAACTTAAGAAAACAAAAATATGTATATACCCACATATATTATATGACACAGAGAAACAACACAGTCTAGTTCGGATATATACATGTTTATGGCGACAAAAACGAATCTTGTGAGTTTACCACAAGATGGCCCAGGGAACAAAGCTATAGAAAACATGTATAAAATTATAGAACACAGAGAAATTCCCTTAGATCAGGGGTCCCCAACCACCGGGCCGCGGACCAGTACTGGTCCGTGGAACATTTCCTACCAGGCCCTGGATTGCTGGGCACCGCCATCTTGTTTGACGAGAAAGTGCTTCCGGGTGAGCTTTTCCGGTTGGAAAGTGGCGTTTGTCCTGAAGGAATCCTCGCGCCTTAGTTTCATTGAAGGGGGCTTCAAACGAAACTAAGGCGCGAGGATTCTTTCAGCACCCAAGGCAAGGCGAGCCGAGCGACCGTCCTGAAGGCATCCCGGCGGGCCCATCGACAAAGGTACAAAGGAGGAGTTGAAGGTGGCGGGAGAAGCAGGGGACGACTGGCTGGCTGGTTGCTCGGCTCGCCTTGCCTTGTCATGCATGCTGATGCCGGTACCGGGCCGCGGATCATTTTGTGATGCCGGCACCGGGCCACGGCAAAAAGGTTGGGGGCCACTGCCTTAGATTACAAATAAAAATAAAAATGTCACCTGTCAATATGGAAATGAAGCCCCAAAATATTACTTTGACCTTGGCTGCATTCTGTTTTTTGTTTGCATTAAGCCCTAGGATCTGAGCTTACACTTTTCCTTCTCCTTCCCACGCCCTCTTCTTCTTATGCTGTGTCTTTCAAACCTAGGGAGTCCTTTATAAGTGCACCGCAGAGCAAATTGCCAACCTTACTTAAACTCTGAATAATTGGCTGGCTTGGTTCAGCTTCCGCCAAGCCAGAGAAATAAATCTTAATCAGCCTATTTTATTAGCACTGACCGTGCAGAGACTCCGTTCGTGAGCTTCGTCCAGAATAACGACGCTGTATTGGGTCAGATGCGGGTCCGCCAGGATCTGCCTTAACAAGCACCCATCCGTCAGATACTTGATCGCAGTTCCCTGTACCATTTAGAATCAATATTTAGTCAGGGATGTCCTTTGGATTATAGCGAAGAAAATTCTTTAAGCTGCTTGAAGGAAATCCTCCATTCAGAAAAAAAACAATGACAAAAAAATAATAATTAAAAAGTAAAGGGAACGGTTTCTCCTGTCCAGCCATGAGACTTTCAAAAAGAGATTGGACTCCCATCTGTCAGAAATGGTGTAGGGTCTCCTGCTTGGGCAGCGGGGTTGGACTAGATGACCTACAAGATTCCTTCCAACTCTGATTATCTGTTACCTGACTCTAGGGGGCACTGCTAATCTTCATTTCTTGGCCAATGGAGCCGAAGACATTTCCATGGTCATGTGGCCAGCATGACTATACTGCCAAAGATGCACAGAACGCTGTTACTTTCCCATGGATGTGGTACCTATTTATCTACTCGCATTTGCATGCTTTCAAACTGCTAGGTCGGTAGGAGCTGAGGCAGGAATGGGAGCTCACCCCCATCCAACTGGGCTATCAGCCGACAAGCTCAGTGTCTTTAGCGGTTGAGCCATCAGGCTCCCTTAAAAAATCATCATCATCATCATCATCATCATCATCATCGTATAATTTAATAATCAGGTCCTTGGAAAGAACTTATTGATAGATAAAAATGCCAAATCCAGTCTAAACAACCTGATTGTGCAACCAACCTTATTAATAAGTCTAAACATCTGGCACACGGCACGACAAATAACAGAAAAGAGACACGGCGAGACAAAATATTACATAGTCAATACATTAAAAAAAAAAAAACAGCAGGCAAAGCAGATAATAAATAAACCTGACAGTGGCTAAAATGCATAGAAAGCCAAAATTGAGAAGACAATTTAAACAAAATATACTTTTTATTAAATACTAAAAGGACCTTGTTTTAAATATCCACTTATTAGGCTTAAGGATTTCCCTCCCACCTCTTTCCTCCTCACTCTTTTTCCTTGAGTGCTGCTGCATCATGTCTTTGACTGAAAATCTAAAAAAAACAAAAAACAGGCACTATTGTGTTCCTGAACATAAGACAGAAGTCTCTCCTGACACACACACAAACTCAGTAGGCAAAATCCAATAAATAGTATAGAAGAACAGAGTTGGAAGGGACCTTGGAGGTCTTCTAGTCCAACCCCCTGCTTAGTTAGGAAACCCTACACCACTTCAGACAAATGGTTATCCAATCTTTTCTTAAAAACTTCCAGTTGGAGCAGTCACAACTTCTGGAGGCAAGTTGTCCCACTGATTAATTGTTGTAACTATCAGGAAATTTTTCCTTAGTTCTAAGTTGTTTCTCTCCTTGATTGGTTTCCACCAGTTGCTTCTTCACCAGTTTACCTCAGGTGTTTTGGAGAATAGCTTGACTCCCTCTTATTTGGGGCAGACCCTGAGATATTGGAAGACTGCTATCATGTCACCCCCTGGTTCTTCATTAGACTAGACATACCCAATTCCAGCAACCGTTCTTTGTATGTTTTAGCCTCCAGTCCCTTAATCATCTTTGTTGCTCTTCTCTGCACTCTTTCTAGAGTCTCAACCTCTTTTTTTTTACATCGTGGTGACCAAAACTGGATGCAGTATTCCAAGTGGGGCCTTACCAGGGCATTATAAAGTGGTATCAACATTTCCCGTGATCCTGATTCTATCCCTCTGTTAATGTAGCCTAGAACTGTGTTAGCTTTTTTGGCAGCTGCTGCACACGGCTGGCTCATATTTAAGTGATTGTCCACAAGACTCCACGATCCTAACTAACAGATCCTATATAACAATACATCTCAAGAATAAGCTGGATTCGAATACATACCTCCGAGATGCATTCCTCAAAGCGAACCTGGTATCCCACAAGGCCTCCCACTGGGCAGCCTAACTCCTCTGCCACTCTTTCGGCCACAGATATGGCAGCCATGCGCCGTGGCTGCGTCACAGCGATTGTGCCATGCCTGGCAAACCCTATAAAAAGTAAAGTAAAAGACATTATCGAGTGTTGCAAAAGAAGAACAAAAAGACCAACCTTTGAAAAACGTGTGTTCTATATAAACCACTGTGCAGGTAACTCCTTGACTTACAACCATTCATTCAGTGACCATTTGAAGCTACAAGGGTATTGCAAAAATGAGTTATGACCATTTTTCACACTTACGACCTTTAAAGCATCCCCATGGTCACGTGATCCAAATTCAGACGCTTGCCAACGGACTCATAGTTATGACAGTTTCAGTGTCCTGAGGTCACGAGATCCCCTTTTGCGACCTTCTGACAAGCAAAGTCAATGGGGAAACCAGGTTCACTTAATCCCGTTACTAACTTAATAACTGCAGTGAATTGCTTAATAACTACAGTTGTTAAGAATGGCCATTAAATTGGGCAAAACTTACTTAGAAACTGTCTTGCTTAGCAAAGGAAATGTTGCACTCAATTGTGGCCGAAAATCGAGGACTTAAGTCCCTAGTCAATTAAAGCTGAATACTGAATTGTGCCAGATAAACATCAACACGATTCAAGAGGGGTTGGAATTGGGGCTGTTTGTGGCAATGTAATGATTCTAAGCTGATGACACACTTAACTCTGGCACCCCAACTCTGCCTGCTCTTCCCCCTACATAAACCTTTTGTAGGATTATTGCTCACACCGGTGAACCTTGGAAGTGGGTTACGCTTGTGTGTGTACATGCTCTTACCTTCTTCAAATAAATATTGGGGAAGTTGGGTGGTTTTCCCGCTTCCCGTCTCACCCGTCACCACAACAAATTTGTTGCCTTGTATAGTCTCCACTAATTTCCTTCGGAATTTGCTGATGGGAAGCTGCACAGAGCTCAGTTTTTTTTCCTTTCCTCCCTTTGGCATTTTGGGTTGTTGCTCTGTGGGCACAAAACACAAGCAAAACGGATAAACCTGCGGTTAAGAGGTAAAGGAATCCCAACAGATCTTCTTTTGTTAAATGAATTAATGTTAAGTTGAAGTCCTTTGGAAATGATGAAACCTAAGATTCTCTGTAGTGTAGGGTGATTGAGCTGGCTGGGCAGCATGTGTGTGTGTGTGTGTACATGTGTGTGTGCAAAACAATACACACAATTTTGCAAACAAAAGCCCGGCCATATTTTTTTTTTCCTATTTACTTGCAGGCTTCCAATCACGCTCCACTTTTTTTCCAATCACACACTCCACAAGCGCACTCACTTTTTGCAGCATTTAAACTCCTTACAAACCCTAGGTCTAGTTTTCCTTTTCCCTCTCCATTCTTTTTTTTTTTTTTCTTTCATGCCATGACTTTCGAGTTATCCAGCTGCAGGTAAAGACAGAACCGTAATAGTAACAATTAACAGAGTTGGAAGGAAACTTAATGTTTCTTGTCCTGCCTTCAGGTGCTTTGGAAAAGAAGTTCGCCTCCCTCTTCCTCGTGGCAGCCCCTCAAATATTCAAACACTGTTATAAATATCTCACTTAGTCTTTCTTTTCACGAGACACACCCAGTTCCTGCGATCCTTCTTGGTATGTTTTAGTTTCTAGGCCCCTAATCATTTTTGTTACTCTTCTCTGAAACTCTTTCCAAAGTCTCAACACCTTTTTTGAGATCTTGAGAATAGAATTCTTTATTGGCCAAGTGTGATTGGACACACAAGGAATTTGTCTTTGGTGCAAACGCTCTCAGTGTACACAAAAGAAAACATACAAGAAGTCAAGAGTCAAGAATCATCAGGTACAACACTTAATAATAGTCATAGGGTACAATAAGCCATCCAATCATTGAGGCCACCTTGTATTTATTTTTATTTTTTTTACATCTATGGAGATTCTCAGTCATGTTGTCCCAAAGGTGCTTTTTCAGGAGGCAACTGGACTTCCTTGTTTTTTCTTTGAAGACATTTCGCTTCTCATCTAAGAAGCTTCTTCAGCTCAGACTGGAGGGTGGGGAATGGAAGGATTTCTATTCCATTTACATTTATATTCCATTCCCCACCCTCCAGTCAGAGCTGAAGAAGCTTCTTGGATGAGAAGTAAAACATCTTCAAAGAAAAACAAGAAAGTCCAGCTGCCTCTTGAAAAAAAAAAAGCACCTTTTGAGCCCCCCTTTTTTTCCCGTTATGCAGCATTTGCTAAATTTGGCGCCCTCCATCAGTATTATTGATCGCAGGAGGCATTTTCAGACGATGCAATCCGTTGCGGTCGGGCCATAACTCTTAACCTCATCTCAAACCAAAGCCAAGGGGAGTCATTTCGGAAATGCATGCAGTCAGAAACAGGTTGGTCGTATTGCAACCATTTCTGGTTTGCAACAACAACAAAAAGGAAGAAAAGTACTTTTAGCGCAGAGCTTGCAACTCCCCAGGTTGGGGATGCTACATTGGGGGAAAAAAGTGAGGCAGGGACACACGTTTAACCTGGCGATTTTAAGGGGGGGGGGGCGGAAACTAACAATTGCAAGACTATGGTGAGGCATGCTGGGAGTTGTAGTTCCACCACAGCATCACAACACAAGCCAAGGAACTACGAGGCTTAAGCAGAGCACCAATTTCCTCCCCACCCCCCAGCCGACGTCCTGCCCATGTGCTGTAACTACACTTCCCATCCTCCACGGCCAGCCACGCCTTCCCACTGGAAACAGTCCTTACCTTTGGCAAGCGAGCCCTTCCACAAGGAGGAGCAGCCACGTGACTCCTGAAGATCACGTGAGTTTAGAACACACACACACACACACATAAACACACGTTTCACGCCCTCAGTGGCACAAGCCCCACCTACCTGTCCAGCCCCGCCCCCTTTTTGATCAGCTGTAGCACTTTGGACTGTCACCGGACGAGAAACTGATTGATTGATTGATTGATTGATTGGGGAAGAAAGGGATGGAGGGAGGGAGTGATTGATTATCTGGTATCAATCTAGTCCGGGATTTAGCAATTGCATTGATTACGTGAATGAACGTTGGGAAGGACTATAGGATATAGCTCTAGGGTCTTCAAACTTGACAGCTTTAAGACTTGTGGACTTCAACTCCCAGAATTCCTCCTCCAGTCATGTTAGCTCAGGAATTCTGGGAGTTGAAGTCCACAAGTCTTAAAGCTGTCATGTTTTAAGACTCTTGAATAGCCGATCTATGTACGATCCTCCACTGCCGTCTCCTGCCCTGTTTCTTGGCAACTTTCAGATGAGTGGTTGACTGAGGAATGCTGGGAGTTGAAATCCACCCATCTGAAAAGCAAAGTGGCTGGGGAATTCTGGCAGCTGTGGCTGATCTTCAAGCATCTTGGCTGGGGGATGCTGGGAGCTGAAGTCCACCACCTAAAAAGCAAACTGGCCAGGGAATTCTGGGAGTTGTGGTTGAAGAATGCTGGGAGTTGAAGTCCACCCATCTAAAAAAAAAAAAAAAACCAAGCTGAATGGGGAATGCTGGGAGTTGAAGTTCACCCATCTAAAAAACAAGCTGACTGGGGAATTCTGGAAATCAAAGTCCAGACATTTTCAAGTTGCCTGGTTGAGAAACAAGTAGTCCTCAAATTTCAATGTTCAGCAACCATTCAAAGTTACAGTAGAACTCAAAAAAGTGACTTAGGACTGGTCCCTGTACTTATCACTATGGCAACATCCCTGCAGTCATGTGATCAAAATTCAGGTGCTGGTCAACCAGCATATATTTACAAAGGATGCAGCATGCCAGGGTCATATGATCACCATTTGTGACTTTCCCAGCTGGCTTCCAACAAGCAAAGTCAGTGGGGGTGGGCGAAGCCAGATTTGCTTAATGACTGTGTGATTCACTTAACAACTGCAATTATTTTCTTAACAAAAAAGATCACTCACATAACAACCACCCTTGCTTAGCAATTGAAATTCTGGTACCGATTATGATCGTAAGCCGAGGACTACCTGATGAGTATATTGTTTGAGAATTGCTTGTGCATTGCGGATGGTGGCCTGGGTTTATCCCTTGTCCTAGATTGTGGTTTATTTTGGCCAGGGTGTGTTGAAGCGGTCGCAGAGATTGCATTCAAACACCACCTTAAGTCATATAAGGCAGAGGTGGTATTCAGTACCCTGTTTCTCCAACAATACGGCCTCCCCCAATAGGAAGTCCCAGCATGTTTTATAGGCATGAAATGAAATTAAGCCCTCCCCCAAATTAAGGCCTATATTAAAACATGCGAAATGGGGGAATGGTGGGGGCTTGTCATTAGGAAGTACTTTTGTTGCACACCCGGATATGGTGCTGCCTGCGTTGACCCCGATACGAAGTGCCCCACCAATGCCGAGGTCAACATCCAAGCCGCCGCTGCCCACCCACCCGAAGATGCAAGGGGGGGAATTAAATCACCCTAAAAGACAGCCTAGCCATTTTTTCAGGGCTCAAAAAAATAAGACCCGGCCTTATTATATGAGAAACACGGTAGGTTCTGACCAGTTCTGGAGAATCGGTAGCAGAAATATTGAGTAGTTCGGAGAACCGACAAATACTGCCTCTGATTGGTTCTGCCCCCATCTATTCTCTGCCTCCCAAGTCCCAGCTGATCTGCTGGGTCTCCTTTGGTTGCGCTGCACAGGAGAAAGGAGCTGGAAAGCAGGTTAGTAGGGTGGGGAGGGAATGGGATTTTGCAGTTTCCTTCCCCTGCCATGCCCACCAAGCCATGTCCACCAAGCCACACCACACCCAACAAGCCATGCCTGCAGAACCAGTAGTAAAAAAATTTCAATCCCACTATTGATATAAGGACAACAATTACTACCAACCTGCCTTCCATCGAGGACCTGTACACTGCACGAGTCAAAAAGAGGGCTGTGAAAATATTTACAGACCCCTCACATCCCGGACATAAACTGTTTCAACTCCTACCCTCAAAACGACTCTATAGAGCACTGCACACCAGAACAACTAGACACAAGGACAGTTTTTTCCCGAATGCCATCACTCTGCTAAACAAATAATTCCCTCAACATTGTACAACTATTTACAAAGTCTGCATTACTATTACTATTAATCTTCTCATCACTCCTTATCACCCCTCCCCTCCCACTTGTGACTGTAGGACTGTAACTTTGCGGCTTGTATCCTTACATTTTATATTGACATTTTATATTGTTTCTTAGTATGATTTGATTGCTTATTGTACCCTGTGACTATCATTAAGTGTTGTACCTGATGATTCTTGACTCTTGATGAATGTCTCTTTTCCTTTATGTACACTGAGAGCATTTGCACCAAGACAAATTCCTTGTGTGTCCAATCACACTTGGCCAATAAAGATTTGTATTCTGTAAGGGTTTGTTTGGGGTGATTTTAATGCACACCATAGACCTACGAAGATCCTGAAGCTCAGGTACTTTGGCCACCAAAGGAGAAGACAGGTAGTCCTCGACTTACAACAGTTCATTTAGTGACCATTCAAAGTTCCAATGGCCCTGAAAAAAAGTGACATGACCATTTTTCATATTTACGTCCCTTGTAGCATCCCCATAATCTTGTGATCTGCTTTTGGATGCTTGGCAACTGGTTCATATCAATAGTGGGATTCAATTTTTTTTACTACTGGCTCTGTGGGCGTGGCTTGATGGGCATGGCAGGGGAAGGATATTATAAAATCTCCAGTCAGAGGTGGTATTTGCCGGTTCTCTGAAATACTCAAAATTTCCGCTACCAGTTCTACAGAACTGATGAGAACCTGCTGAATACCAGCTCTGGTTCATATGTATGACCGTCGCTGTGTCCCAGGGTCATGTGAACCCATTTTGCGACCTTCTGACAAGCAGAGTCAGCGGGGAAGCCAGATTTGGTTAACAACCTGGTTACTAATTATCAACTGTAGTGATTCACTTAACTGTGGCAAGAAAGTTCGTGGAATGCGGGCAAAACTCACTTAGAAAATGTCTCACTTAAACAACAGAAATCTTGGGCTCCGTTGTGGTCGTAATTCGAGGACTATCTGTGGTTGCAAAAGACCCTGATGTTGGGAAAGACGGAAGGCCAACGGAGTAGGAGACAGATAACAGAATAACAGAGTTGGAAGGGACCTTGTAGGTCATCTAGTCCAACCCCCTCTCCCCTCCCCCAAGCAGGAGACACCAGAGGATGGGTTGGTTAGATAGTATCATTGACCCAATTTATTTAATTAATTAATTAATTAATTTTATTTTATTTATTTTTATTTATTTTGGTTTCTCAATTGCTTACAAGATAATAGGTATAAGTAAAAACATAGTTATGAGTACATAAAAGAAAAATAAAAAATAAAAGAAACAATAGGACAGGGATGGTAGGCACAATTGGTGTGCTTATGCACGCCCCCTACAGACCTCTTAGGAAAGGGCTGAGGTCAATAGTAGACAGTCTAAGGTTAAAGTTTTCGGGGTTTGGAGAAGAAACCACAGAGTCAGGTAGAGTATTCCAGACATGGACCACTCTGTTGCTGAAGTCGTATTTCCTGCAATCAAGTTTGGGGCGGTTTACCTTGAGTTTGTATCTATTGTGTGCTCTTGTGCTGTTATGGTTGAAGCTGAAGTATTCATTGACAGGTAGGACATTGCAATGTATAATTTTATATACCATACTTAGATCAGACCGAAGACAATGTAATTCAAGGTTTTCTAGGTCTAGAATTTCAAGCCTAGTGGCATAAGTTATTCTACAACGAGTAGAGGAGTGGAGAACTCTTCTTGTGAAATATTTCTGGACTTTCTCAACTGTGCTAATATCAGACACGTAATGTGGGTTCCAGACTGATGAGCTGTATTCGAGTATTGGTCTAGCAAATGTTTTGTATGCTCTCGTTAGTAGTGTGATATTACCAGAGAAAAAGCTACGTAGGATTAGGTTAACAACTCTTAATGCCTTTTTGGCTATATAGTTACAATGGGCTCTAGCACTTAGATCATTAGAGATGAGTGCTCCAAGGTCCTTGACAGAGTTTGGATCATCAACAAGGTCTTGACTATTCAGCCTGTATTTTATTTTCTGATTTTTTTTGCCAATATGTAGGACAGAGCATTTATTTGTTGAGATTTGAAGTTGCCATTTGTTTGACCATTCTGATACATAGTTGAGGTCTTTTTGAAGGGTAGCAGTATTGTCTGTGGTGTTGAACATGAATTTGGGCAAACTCTGAGACAGTGGAGGACAGTGAGGTTGAAAGTGAAGATTCAAACACAACTTAGCAACTGAAATCTAGGACTGCCATATAAAGGCTGTAAGAATTATGGACTGACCACTCTCTCCATATAATATCGTCTCCATATAATATCGTCTCCACGGGAAAAGTGCCACACGACTGGTACCGCAGCACCACTGTTCCGATCTGGAAGGGAAAGGGCAGCCCAGCGGACTGCTCCAACTACAGACCGGTCAGGTTACTGTCACACACTATGAAGATCTTCGAACGCGCCCCTCGATAAGCGCATTCGGGACATCGTCGACATCAGCGCCAACCAGGCCGGATTCATCAAGAACTGCGGCACCACCGACGCCATCTTCGGTGTGCGGATGCTGATGGAGGCTCACAGAGAGAAGAAAATCCCGCCTCCACACCGCCTTCTTGGACTTGAAAAGGCTCTTCGACCGAGTCCCGCACGATCTCATCTGGTACGCACTGCGAGATCATGGCGTGCCCGAGCTGCTCGACAATGGGTCGAACTCCTATACAGATGTCACAAAAGCCGTGTAAAAGCGGCAGCTGGGATATCAGAGGAGTTCAATATCACCGTCGGCGTACACCAGGGCTCTGCTCTCTCACCACTGCTGTTCATTCTGGTGATGGATACAATTACACACGACCTGTACACGCCCGCCCCATGGACGCCTGCTCTACGCCGATGATGTGTTCCTGGCCAACCTGCGCAAGGCTGAACTCGAGCACCTAGTCCAACAGTGGCACGACCGCCGAGCAGTTCGGGCTCCGGCTGAACCTAAAGAAGTCCGAATACCTGACCACTGACAACGAAACGACAGGCTCCATCCACGTGAACGGGCAGGAGCTACCGCGCGCCTCCACCTTCAAGTACCTGGGAACTACTCTTGGGGAAGAAGGCCTACTACAAACTGAGGTGGCAGCCAGGATCAACGCAGCGTGGGGCAAATGGAAGTCCGTCACGGGCGTCCTCTGTGACAAGAAGATGCCGGCGCGTCTGAAGGCGAAAATCTATAACTCTGTGGTGTGCCCGTGGGCCATATACGGCGCAGAGTGCTGGCCGACCACCAAAGAAGCCGAAAGCAGACTCCAGACAATGGAGATGCGAATGCTCCGATGGTCGGTAGGCCTCACCCTACTCGATCGCGGCCAGAACGAAGAAGTGCGTGACGGTTCAACGTCGTGCCCATCCCCACGGTCATGAGGCAGTCCCTGCCACGATGGTTCGGCCATGTGAGTCGCGCTAAGGAAGAATCCATCATCAAATCTGCGATGAAGGTGACTGTCGGAGGAGCGAGACCGCGTGGTAGACCTAAGCAACGCTGGATGGACACGATCAAGGCCGATCTAGAGATCGCAAAGGCAGACCCGACATACGTGGCAGACAGAGAGGCGTGGAAGCAATACTCAAGGACATTAGCGGACCTCGCCAGAGCGCGAGACAAACGCTGAAGAAAAAGAAGAAGAAGAAGAATTATGGACTGACCACTAGAGGGCAGTAAAGGATATTCTTTGCTGACACTTAGGGCAAGGTTTCTCCATCTTGGCCTCTTGAACTTCGTGGACTTCAACTCCCAGAATTCCCAGAAATACTGATCTAGGGATTCACTGAAGTTTGAGCAAACCGGGCCAGTTGTGGATGATTTTACAAAAAATATCAGTAAACCAAGCATGAGTCACACGGCCACGGAAATTGAGCCACGGCCTGGGTTCAGATTAGGGAGAGCACCGTTAGGGAGAGTGAGGCAACTATAGCGACTTAAAAACCTGTGGACTTCAACTTCCAGAATTCCTGAGCCAGCGTGGTTAGTTCAGGAATTCTGGGAGTTGAAGTCCACAGATTGTAAATTTGCCATAGCTGCCCATTCCTGCCTAAGAATAAACAATAGTATGCCTTATAACAGGGGTCTTCAAACTTGACAGCTTTAAGACTTGTGGGCTTCAACTCCCAGAATTCCTGAGCTCTCATGATTGGAGGAGGAATTCTGGGAGTTGAAGTCCACAAGTCTTAAAGCTGTCAAGTTTGAAGACTCCTGCCTTATAAGATCCTCTATCCTGACTCAGTCAAATAATATTTCCACCATGAAAGATCTACAGGGTTTATTACTCCGGTTTTTAAAAGCTGGTGATTGTAGTGCTTGGCAAAAAACATTTGGGGGAGGGAACTGTATGGAAGGAGAAAGGTCTTTATTCCTTCATCTGCCTAAAATTGGGTGAGATGAAAAGTAAATGTGTCCAGCCAGAGTGGCTTGGAAGAACATGAATGCAGAAGTATCTTATTGCTTTTTCCATGACCTTGAGAAAAAAGGGATTCTGATTTGAATGATGGAGAGAAAATTGTTCTTTAGGGAAAGAGGCCCAAGGAGATTGCTAATTCATGGTAACAGAGGTAGTCCTTGATTTACAATCATTTGTTTAGTCACAGTTTGAACTTACAACTGTAGGAAGTTAAAATCCACCCCCTCCTAGAAAAATGAAATGTTTTAGGATATATTAAAAAAGCAGAATATTTCCCCTAAAAAGTAGATACTCTGAGAGGCAGAAACTCACCCCCCCCACACACACCTTCATTAATGGGACATTAAGGCCTGGGCCAGTCTATTCTACATAACAAAGTTCTACCTCCTTCAGGCAGAGCCATAATAGGAATTGCCCAAAGCCCTTTCATTACGTCACCACCCAGCAAGAGTCAACCAAGCCTGGGATTCAAAAGACAACCTACCAAGTTGCCCCTGCATGGCCCCATGGGAGCCTGACAACCAATCAGAACCCAAGCTCAAATTCAAAGCCCAACAGAGGGCATGAAACCCAGGCACTCTCAGCATCTCTTCCCTTTTTCTTTGCCCAAGAGCTCCAAGGCATGTGATCCTGTCCACCATTAAATCATCTTTCCAAACAGCCTCCATGTTTCCAGTGTTTTTTCCCCACTTGGAACTGAACCCAAAGGATAATTCTTCCAACACAACAACACTGGAAAAAGTGGTTTATGACTGGGTTTTTTTCATATATGACCGTTGCAGCAACCCTATGGTCATGTGATCAAAATTTGGATTCATGGCAACTGCTTCATATTTATGGCGGTCATAATGTCCCGGTCATAGTGTTATCCTCTTTTTGTGACCTTCTGACACGCAAAGTCAATGGGGAAGCCAGATTCGCTTAACAACCGTTGTACTAACTTAACCACTGTGGTGATTCACTTAACAACTGTGGTAAAAAGGTTGTAAAATGGGGCAAAACTCAACAACTGCCTCACTTAGCAGTGGCAATGTTGGGCAGCCTCCCTTAGCAATGTAAATTGTTGTAAGTTGAGGACTACGTGTAAAAGCAACACCCCTTTTTGCATGTGTGCAAAAAAATATGTGGTGCTTCAATTGTGCCATCGCAGCTGCCATCTTGACTTTTTTGACCGGTACCTCTGATAGGAATCTGAAGAGCAGAAAACTTCAACTAGTCACATATTTTGGAATTTCGGGCCCCCACTGAAGAATGTTATCCAAAGCATCTGGTTTGGCTTTCCAGATGCAGAAAAGATGCAAATAAATGAATTTCCCAATTAAAAAGCCATCCTCACCATTAAATGTAGACTTAAAATCATGACCATGATGGAGTCTGCCATTTTGTAGTCATTGTTACATGAATCCACGGTCCTTAAGTGAATGAATGATTCATTGTGGACACAATTTTGCCAAAACCTGAAAGTATATGTCCGTTTTTGGTCAAACCATGGCTGCCTAGGGAAGCTTGGGTGTTGAAGTCCACACAGCTTCAAGTTTCCAAGGATGAGAAACACTGCCCTAAGCAAAAAATATTCTGGGCCAAAGCCCGAGTTGTGAACTTTGCTTGAAAATGACTGCCAAAGAAAAACAAGGAGAGAAAATCCTCCCCCTCCTTGTTGAACTGCAAGTTTCCTTTATCCCTGGTAAAACTTCCTGGAATTAATCTTATCAGTCTGCAGTGAAAATGTTTGCTTAAAAAATGACACTCAAGTTCTGCCTTATGACCACTTTCCATTACACGAGAAGGTTAGATTCCAGAGCAAACATACTGGCAAAGGGCAAGAAAAGCTACAAGTTGAATACACATTTTGGATCATGGCCGTACATTCTCGCAAATTAATTCTCTTTTTTTTTCCTCCAGATTTATACAGCATCACAGAGCCTAAGCAATTTTGTCATGTGACGGAAAGGCTCCGAATTGCGGTGATTAAAAAAAAGGACAACGTTGAATTTTAACCTTTCAATCAGTTGAAGGATTGATTGTAATTATTTTATGACCTGTTTTGCTATAGTTGTTAAGCCAATTGCAGTTGTTATGTGAATTGGTCCTCACATTTACAATTGTCCCCATGGTCATGTGATTAAAATACAGGGGCTTGGCAACTGGCATGTATTTATGACAGTTGCAGCATCCTGGGGTCATCTCATCATCATTTATGACCTTCCCTGCAGGCTTCCGGCAAGCAAAGCCAGAAGGGGAAGCCAGGTTAACTTAATGACTGTGTGATTTGTTGAGAGATTGCAATGATTCACTTAACCACACAGATTTGTTATGGCAGACAAGTCATAAAGTCAGGTATGACTCACTTAACGACTACCTTGCTTTGCCATTCTAGTCCCACTTGTGGCCATAACTCTGGATCTTGTAATTCTGATACTGTACAAAATCAAGCAAGACTTATTCTCTTGACTTTCTTTTTTACCCTTCCCAGTTTCTCTGGTTTGTGTCATCTTTTCTGCAAGCCTCCCCTCAGCCATTTCCTCTCTTATCCCAAGTTCAGTTCTCCATTTGCTCAGAGGTGCCTGTGAGAACCAGCAGAGGTGCTAAAATACAATTAACATGGTTTAAACAAAATGCTTCCTTGTAGTTGGGAAAATCCCAGCTTTCAATAAAATATCATTTTTGAGGGCTACTGTGAGTATCTGGGAGGGGAAGGAAGCGAAGGGAGGAGGGCACGATGAACCCTGCCTAGCAACATTATGATGGAAACCCTATGATTTATGTTCTCATGTTCAGTGTTGAGACACAAGCATTTCTCATCCTTTCATCATGATGGTTTGCAACTATGCTGGAAGTGACAATAGATGAGGACAAGACATACCCATATGGTTTTTCAATCCATACAGTACTCCTTAACTTACAAACATTTAGCAACCATTCAAAGTTACAATGACACTGAAAAAAGTGACCATTTTTCATACTACGACCCTTAAAGCATTATTAATTGTTCTCACTTTCAGGAAATTCCTCCTTAGTTCTAGGTTGCTTCTCTCCTTGATTAATTTCCATCCATTGCTTCTTGTCCTGCCTTCAGGTGCTTTGGAGAATAGCTTGACTCCCTCTTCTTTGGGGCAGCCCCTGAGATTTTGGAAGACTGCTATCATGTCTCCCCTGGTCCTTGTTTTCACTAGACTTGACATAGCCAATTCCCGTAACCATTTTTCAGACCTACCCAATTCCTGTAACCGTTCTTTGCATGTTTTAACCTTCAGTCCCCTAATTCATTTATTAATAAAGTGGCAATCTATCAAGATAATAAAAAGATCAGTGAGTATGATAGGATGTTTACTTTACTTTATTGTCATTGCACTTTGTACAAGGAAATTAAATGTGTTGTATGCTTAATGATAGATTTTAATTTTTTGGGTAGTCTGATCATATGCCATCCAGTTGTTGTCAACTCTTATGAACCACACAGGTAGAACAGTTGCAATATTCAGAATACAGATGCTAAGATGTACAGCTGCATCTCTCAAACTTGATAATTTTAAGAGATGGGGACTTCGACTCCTAGTATTATGGGACTTCTGGGAGTTGAAGTTCACACAGCCTCAAGTTACAAGAAACACTGATGTATCTGTTTTACATATTGGCAAAAAAAATCAGAAAATAAAATACAAGCTGAATAGTCAAGACTTTGTTGATGATCCAAACTCTGTCAAGGACCTTGGAGTTGTCATCTCTAATGATCTAAGTGCTAGAGCCCACTGTAACTACATAGCCAAAAATGCATTAAGAGTTGTTAACCTAATCTTACGTAGCCTTTTCTCTGGTAATATCACACTACTAACGAGACCATACAAAACATTTGCTAGACCAATACTTGAATACAGCTTAGAACTTAGAACCCACATTACCTATCTGATATTAACACAGTTGAGAAAGTCCAGAAATATTTCACAAGAAGAGTTCTCCACTCCTCTACTCGTTGCAGAATACCTTATGCCACCAGACTTGAAATTCTAGACCTAGAAAACCTAGAACTACGCCGCCTTCCATCCGATCTAAGTATAGTATATAAAATTATACATTGCAATGTCCTACCTGTCAATGAATATTTCAGCTTCAACCATAACAATACAAGAGCAAACAATAGAGGCAAACTCAAGGTTAATCGCACCAAACTTGATTGCAGGAAATACGACTTCAGCAACAGAGTGGTCAATGTCTGGAATACTCTACCTGACTCTGTGGTTTCTTCCCCAAGCCCCAAAAACTTTAACCTTAGACTGTCTACTGTTGACCTCACCCCATTCCTAAGAGGTCTGTAGGGGGCGTGCATAAGCGCACCAATGTGCCTACCGTCCCTGTCCTATTGTTTCTTTTTTTCTTATATATATCCATTTCATGTATCCATAACTATGTTTATACTTATACCTGTTCTTATAATTGGTTGACAAAATAAATAAAATAAAAAAATAAAGTATTTTATTTATTTATTTGATTTGTCAATCGCTTACAAGATAATAGGTATAAGTATAAACATGAGTAAGAATACAGGGAATAGGTACGAATAAATGGGGACAAAAGGACAGGGACAGTAGGCAAGATAGCGCGCTCATGGACGTCCCTTAGAGACCTCCTAGGAATGGGGTGAGGTCAATAGTGGTTAGTTTGAGGTTAAAGGAGTGGGGATTAGAGGATGTAACAACAGAGTCAGGTAGTGCATTCCAGGCATATGTAGAGAGTGATCAAGTTGCCATTAGTTCTAGTACAAAAAAAATTCCTTCAAAGGGGAACATTTGGATACTCTCCACCCTCTATTATATTATTTATCTGTATGGGCTCCTCCCTACATAAGATAGATGGTCGAAATGCTTCTCATCAATTACTGCCAAATACTTGCCATGAAAACGTCATAGAGATTAGATTGATGGGCTTCAAAATTGCAATTAAAACTCTGCATGGTTTCAGATGGTGGCAGCGAGTCATGTGTTCCCCCCACGGCAGGGATGTATATCTATGTTTTTTTATAGAAAGAAGACAAGAAGGAAATTATATTTTGGTTTGGGCACTTGCGGGTAACTCTACATTATTATTTCTATAGAAGGAGCGACAGTACCCGCTGTCCTCCGTCATGTCACGTGAGGAGAGCAAGATTGGAGGGGCGGGGCTATTTTTGGATCAGTGCAAAGGGAAGATTAAAGCGAGAGAAGCACATTTCAGGTTTCCAACCGAAGGTCGTTTGAATCTGGCATTGTCACCCTTCTGAGAGAGAACAGAAAATATATTGCAGTAGCAGTTTTCCAATATTTGAGGAGCTGCCCTGTTCTCCAGAGCAGACGAAGGCAAGACAAGAAGCAATGGATGGAAACTAGTCAAGGAGATAAGCATCCGAGAATTTAAGGAGAAATTTCCTGACAGTGAGAATCAGAATTAAGCTGGGACCTTGGAGGTCTTATAGTCCACCCCCTGCTCAAGCAGGAGACCCTATGCTGTTTCAGACAAGCGACTGTCCAGTCTCTTCTTAAACGCTTCTAGTGATGAATGAAGCCCCTACAATTTTAGGTGGCAAGCTGTTCCACTGGTTAATTGTCTTCACTGTTAGAACAATTAATCGGTGGAACGGCTTGTCTCCAGAAGTTGTGGATGCTCCAATACTGGAGGCTTCTAAGAAGTGATTGGACAGCCCATTTGTTTGAAACGGTAGTGCCTGAACGGGGTTGATCTAGAAGACCTCTAAGGTCCCTCCCAACTCTGTTACAGGTAGTCCTTGACTTACAATGACAATTGTGCCCCAAAATTTCTCTTGCTAAGTGAGACAGTTGTTAAGTGAGTTTTGCCCCCATTTTACAACCTTCCTTGCCACAGTTGTTAAGGAGGTGTTAAGTTACTGATATGGTTGTTAAGTGAATCTGGCTTCCCCATGCAATTTGCTTGTCACATCGCCAAAGGGGATCACATGACCCCAGGACATTGCAACCGTCATAAATATGAGTCGGTTGCCAGGCATCTGAATTTTAATGCCTTGACCGTGGGGATGCTGCAACAGTCATAAGTGTGAAAAACGGTCATAAGTCACTTTTTTTTCAGTGCCGTCAAAGCTCACGTTGTTGTAAGTCAAGGACTACAAGTTGTTGTAAGTCAAGGACTACCTGTATGCATAGATCACATAATCCAAATTACATCTCTCTTCCACACAAATTGTTATTATTGGTTGATGTCCCTATATAATTTGACAGGGGCCACACAGGATATATTTATTCCTCAAATGCTCCGGGAAATTATGAGGTAAATTTCCAATCTTATAGAAAACTAATCAGTGCTATTTATTACGTCTGCCACCTGTCAGAAATAGAGTCTCCAGCTTGGGCTGGACTAGATGACCTACAAGGTCCCTTCCATCTGTATACTATTCTGTACATTATTTTCACCCCTGTTAGGGTTTGTGGAATTAACCTCTAGCAGAGTATTGCAGCAGTAGTCAATCCAGGCAACCAAAGGAGAGCGGAAGGGCCCCAGAGTATACACACACTGAACACAAACACTGTTTGTAGTTTAAATAGTTTTTAATCCAGTTAGAGTTTAAGCATTGTCATTCAGTCCATTAAGTCATTCACAGTATTTCCATCCAGTAAGACTCACTAGTATAGTCCAAGTTAAGAGTCCTTGCAATATCTTTATCAGCCGATAAAGATATCTTCTCCTTCTCCGGTTTCATTCTCCAGAGAAACAAACGCTGGATATTCAGTAGACAGTAGCAAACAATAACAGTTCAGTCACAGGCACTCACAGTCAGTAATCACAGTTAGTCGCAGCAACACACAGTAACAGTTACAGCCAGTTACAGACAGACGGTCAGTAACAGACAGCAGACAGTTACAACCAGCCAGAGCATTAAGTAACAGACAGTAAGCTTTCCAGCTTCTAATGCTTCCTTATATTGTAACTTCTAACCGCACCCTTAATCGGCTAATTGCCTGCTGCATTGTGCTTAAAGTGATAAGCGTCTTTTTAAGATATCTTAATATCCTCTTAGCTGCATTCCAGTGTCTTTCACATGGTGCAGAATTGAATCTAGCCAACTGATTCACGCAGTACGATATATCTGGTCTAGACCAATTACTAATATAACTCAAACTACCAATTAAAGATTGATAAATCACCTTATCAAACTCAGGGCTTTGTACATCAGTGTTGCTAAACTCCTGACTCATTGGAGTCTTAGCTGGCTTACAAAGCTCCATCTTGTAATCTTTTAGCAATTTGCTTATCTTATCTTCCTGAGATATCTTAAAACCTTTCCGTGTTTTCTTTATATTCAAACCGAGATACTTCTTTATCTCCCTAATTGCTTGATCTTTATTCTCTTTCCTAATGATGCTATTATTTTATTTGCTTCATCATTAGTTTCAGTTATCAATGCAATGTCATCTGTGAATAGTAATAATAATGATACTTTCCCATTTGTCTCCCTTTTAAACAGACATGGATCGGCTAAACCAGCTTTAAATCCTATATTATCTAGTTCCTTTACAATATACTGGTTCCATTCATAGCCTGATTGTTTAAGACCATAGAGGCTTTTCTTTAACAACCAACAATCATTATTATCCTTATTTTCACTTTTAATACCAACAGGTTTTTTCATATAAATAATATGTTTTAATGGGGCGTGCAAGTAAGCAGTTTCCACATCTAAATGGTTAACTATATAGTTTTTACTAGCTGCCCACACTAAAGCTGCCCTCAAGGTTGTTGCCTTAAGACTAGGTGCAAACACCTCATCATAGTCATTAGCATTCTGTCTAAAACCTTGGGCTACTAACCTTGCCTTATGGATTAAATTACCATCCTTATCTATTTTTACCTTAAATATCCATTTGCAGCCAATGGATTTCTTTCCTACAGGTAATTTGGCATTTTCATACACCTTCATATCACTTAATGAATTCAGTTCCTTATTCATTGCTGCATACCATTTTTCTTTTTCCTTATTAGGATACTTTTTAATTTCTTCTACAGAATTAGGAACTTGATTAATCTGGCACACTGTATTAGCCTGGTACCTATCAGGCGGTCTAGATATACGTGTAGTTCTTCTGGGAATTACAGGGCTTACAGGAGGACTTTCTTGAACTACTACCTGTTCATCTTCCTCATCCTGTTCAGCTATTGAATCTGTTTCTTCCTTTATGGGCACTATCTCATCCTGTATTTGTCTCTTTACTTTATTTTTAAAGTTACAGGGATAACTAATGGGATTTCTATAGGATTCAATAATTACATCTTTATTGGCATCCTGTTCTAATTTCTCCCATCCTTCATGTTCTAGAAATTGGGCACTAGCACTACATAACACTTTAGATGTGCCTTTCTCCCAAAATCTATATGCCCTATGGTTTGCCTGATAACCACGAAGAAAAATCTTTTAGCTCTATGTTGCCCTTTTTTTCTGAGTTGTGCAGGAATATGCACCCATGCTGGTGCACCAAATGTGTGCAGGTAACTTAGATCAGGTTTCCTGCCATGCCATCTGGTAAATGGTATTTCACCTGTTGTTGTATTAACAACGTTGTTCAATATGTTATTAGCACACATTGTAGCCTCCCCACAAAGAATCAGGTAACCCAGAATCATTTAACATTGTTCTAACCATTGCCTGTAGTGTTTGGCCTCTTCTTTCAATAAAAGCATTATGTTCTGGCCTGTATGGAGCAGACTTCTTATGCTCTATTCCAGCTACCTTAAGTCTGTTCTGGAATTTGTTATTAATAAATTCCGTACCATTATCTGTCACCAGGGTTATCAGTTGACGTTTAGACTTTCTTTCAGCAAACCTAAGCCAATTGAAAAAATGTTGATATGTTTCAGTTTTGCTTTTCATTAAATAGCAAAACCCATATCTAGAATAATGGTCCATAATGCTCAGTATATATCTAGCACCCCCATACTGGGTTTCTTTGGACCTATTATGTCTGCAAATACTACTTCTAAAGGTTCTTTTGTTTTGAAACCATTTAGCCTATTTGCAGGCAATACTTTGCTCTTATCTTCACAGCAAACATTACAACGCAAATATTTATCACAAGGTTTTAACCTTATTCCTTTAGATAACTCAACTGTACGTTTTAGCATTTTAAAATTTACATGCCCCAAACGCCTATGCAATAAATGGATACATTCTTCATGAGGCTTTATATTATTAAATACAGTTTGAGCCTCCCCTTTCTTACTATTATCTAAGACATATAATGTTCCATTTAAAGCTGCAGTTACCCTTTTGTTATCTTTTTCAATTATGCAATTATTATCTTTAAAAGTAATTACATAACCTAATTTATCTAATACCCTTACTGAAAGCAAATTAAACTTTAGTTGCGGTGTACATACAACATTTTATATCCTGGTTTATGTACGGACAACGCAAAACCTTGACCTTTAGCTTTCAGTTTCCAGCCGTTAGCAAGAGATATATGTTGAGAACTTGTAGACATTTTTATAAATTTTGTCTTATCTCTTGTGATGCAGTGGGATGCGCCACTGTCAACCACCCATAAATTATTCTTCACATCAGAGTTGCTAAACATGGCTAGTTCAAATGCTTTCTTTGGCTTTATTACATTCTGGCTTTTTCTCTTTTTGCAGAACTTTGCCAAATGTCCTCTGCCTCCACAATTAAAACACTTTTTAATTGTGTATGCTGTTGAAGATAAATTCTCTTCTTCCAGGTGCTTTACTTTGCTTTGCTGGTTTCTTTCAAACTTTGAAGATAATTTCTCTTTTTCTTATCTTCTCTCAGCTCGTCACGCTCACGCCTTCTTCTGGCTTCTTCTAGTAGCCTGCCTGTAATCTCGGTTAATGAGAGGCTTTCTTTTGGCAATACCTCTAACGAAGTCACATAGTCATCATAGCTTTGATCTAATGAAGATAATATTATGTAGACTTGTTGCAGTTCATTAAATATAAGCTCTTTTTCTTGCAAATCTTGAAAAATGCTCTTCATACAGTTTAAATGAACTAACATATCTCCATTCCTCTGAAGATGCGTTGAAAAAGCTTCCGTGTAAGATTTATATGTGCTCCTACACTGTCCCGAACATAAATCTTCCTGAGGTTCTCCCAGCAGTTTGCAGCATTTTCTTCTCCACGAATATGGACAAGCTGCTGATCACAGAGAGTCAGTCCTATGATGCATAAAGCCTGCTCATTTTTCAGTTTAAAGTCTTGTAACTTTTCGTTATCATCATCATTAGCAGGATCCCATCTACTCACATCTGGTGGGTTTGCTATAATGTCCCACAAACCTTCTCTGCGTAGAAGTAAACTACATTTCATTGACCATGAAACATAGTTTGTTCCATCCAGCCTGGATATCATGGACATTTGTGACAAATTTACTTGTGCCATTGCTCTTCAGATATTTTGACTATTTTAAACTAATTAAAACAGTTTGTTTTTACAGTAATGTGCAACTCACACCAACTCTCTCTGCTATATCCTGGTTAGTTAGACTATGCTGCTGGGCCCATAACCAATGTTAGGGTTTGTGGAATTAACCTCTAGCAGAGTATTGCAGCAGTAGTCAATCCAGGCAACCAAAGGAGAGCGGAAGGGCCCCAGAGTATACACACACTGAACACAAACACTGTTTGTAGTTTAAATAGTTTTTAATCCAGTTAGAGTTTAAGCATTGTCATTCAGTCCATTAAGTCATTCACAGTATTTCCATCCAGTAAGACTCACTAGTATAGTCCAAGTTAAGAGTCCTTGCAATATCTTTATCAGCCGATAAAGATATCTTCTCCTTCTCCGGTTTCATTCTCCAGAGAAACAAACGCTGGATATTCAGTAGACAGTAGCAAACAATAACAGTTCAGTCACAGGCACTCACAGTCAGTAATCACAGTTAGTCGCAGCAACACACAGTAACAGTTACAGCCAGTTACAGACAGACGGTCAGTAACAGACAGCAGACAGTTACAACCAGCCAGAGCATTAAGTAACAGACAGTAAGCTTTCCAGCTTCTAATGCTTCCTTATATTGTAACTTCTAACCGCACCCTTAATCGGCTAATTGCCTGCTGCATTGTGCTTAAAGTGATAAAGCACTTAAACCATGATATCTAAGTTTTATATATTTATTCACCCAAACCATATTTGGTATCAATGTTATACCTAACAACCCCTATATTTACTGCCAAGTGAGAGAACTTTAAAAAGGAACGGAGGAAAGATTTCCACCAATAGTTCTGTGAAAAAAAAAACAATTAAAAAAAGTATAAAAACATTATATATTTTAAAACATTCTTATAGATTTAAAAAACTCAGAAAAAAAGAGAATTTGGTGCGAGTCTGCGCACGCGCATTGCTTGCCTGCCTGCCTGCCTGCCTGCGCGCGGCCGACCTCGCACCGGAAGTGAGGGCTGGCCGAACAGCTCGTTCTCCGGCGGGAGGGGGGAAGAGGGGGAGGAGAGACGAGTGACAAGCCAAGGGGCGGGCCCGAGCTTTGAAAGAAGAGGAGGGTCAGTTAATTGGCGACGTCACGTGATTCGGAATGGAGGTAGTGGCGGCGGCGGCAGCAGCTGAGGCGAACATCTTCCACAGGAGTCGGCGGGGGCGGCGCTGCTGTTGCGGCGGCCGCGGCTGCTGCTAGTCCAGGCGAACCGGCGGCCGCGACGACGGCAGCCGCCTGAGGCGAGCGACTGTTGCGGGGCACGGGCGGAGGCGGCAGCGGCCGCCCGCCATGGACTGAGGAGACCGCGATGGGCAACAAGGAGTCGCGCATCGGCTTCCTCACCTACGACGAGGCCCTGCGGAGGGGTGAGTGGGGAGGGCGGACCGCCGAGGAGGCGGGTATGCAAACGAGTGTTCGGAGCGCCCTGATTGGCTCCGGCGGCGGGCATGCTAATAAAATATGTAAATGAGAGAGAGAGAGAGACGGAGGGGCGCCGGGTTGGCAGGGAGCAGCGACCTCCGTGTGGGCGGGGCTAAGCTAAGGAGGCATGCAAAAAGGGGGAGGAACTTTGGGGGGGTGGAGGGGCTGCTTCTATCCCTCAGGGGAGGGAGCACACATCCCATCATCCATGGCCAACTTAGCTGGGGGCCTTATTGGGGGCTCTCCAAGGGTAGTGCTAACATGGCAGATGAGATGATGGGAGGTGGGGATTTAACCTTTCTGGGGTCCATCAGGTGGGGAAGCGGGGGCTGGCTAGCAATGGAAATAGGTGGCTGGAGGGGGGTCATGACTCTGGGGTAGCGGTGGGGAAAGACTCGGGGAGGGCTAAGGCAGCATTGCTGGAGAAGGAGAAGATAGGCTGGAGTGTTTGGCATCTCCTGATGTGGAATAGTGGGGGGTTGAGGGGGTGGACCAACCTGTGGTTCTTGGTGGATGTTGGGGGGGGAGACAGGGGTACCATCACAGCTGTGCAAGGGGAGGTTTTGTTGGATGGTGGGGTAGTAGACAGGTTGTTCCAGTTTGTTTGTGGTTGGAGCTGGTTAAAAGGTTGGACATGCTCAATCATCATGGTTGTTCCAGAGGCAGCTGGACTTCCTTGTTTGATTTTGTTTTATAGCAATAGCACTTGGACTTATATACCGCTTTATAGCCCTCTCTAAGCGGTTCACAGAGTCAGCCTATCACCCCCCAACAATCTGGGTCCTCATTGGTCCACCTTGGAAGGATGGAAGGCTGAGTCAACCTTGAGCCTGGTGGGATTTGAACTGCCAAATTACAGGCAGCCGATGGTCAGCAGAAGTGGCCTGCAGTACTGCACTTTAACCACTGTACCACCGAGGCTCTTTTCCTTGAAGACGTTTCGCTTCTCATCCAAGAAGCTTCTTCGGTTCATTCTCCGGAAGCTTCTTGGAGAGAAACGAAACGTTTTCAAGGGAGGGGAAGTCCAGTTGCCTTTTGGAAAAGTACCTTTGGGACTATTTACAGAATGGTTAACACATCTTAGGGATGTAACTTCAAAAGTTGCCTTTGGAAACTAGCTATACAGGGACCAAGATTAAGGTTGCTAAGATGGCATGGCTGTTGAGGGCTTGGACGTGCCCCTCTTCAGGTTTTTATGGGGTGCGGGAGTGACTGTAGATGTTGATTAGGTCTTGGAATGAACTTGCATGGCCGAGAAGAGACTATGATTGATGACATCTTAGGAAATGGAAGGTTTATTGCTCAGATGAGTACTGAGATAAAATACTTGTACATATACTTGGAAGGACTAGATATTCATGTGTGTGTGAGAGAGAGAGAGAGAGGGAGGGGGAGAGAGAGAGGGAGAGAGAGAGAATGAATTACAGGCTTCATGTATTATTAGAGAATATAGAACAGGTCTTGCTGTGCTTACAGCCATTGCTGTATAGTAAGGTCCCTTGGAAGAAAATCTCTTTAATCTGATATTTGCTGGTTTGTTTTATTGGTGGTTATTATCGGTTGCTTGTTAACGGTGTTATTAGCTACTGTCTAGTCAAGTGGAATATTGAGCAATGAGATCTAATAAAAAGTATTTAAAAGCACACAAAATAGTCTACGTGCCTCATAACAGGCTATTATAAGAGCGACATAACCTTAAGAACTAGCTGCTCAATGTTCTTGTTTCCTCTTTTCTTCCCCACTTGTTTTCCTTGTGTGTCATCTCCTTTTACGCCGCAAGCCAAAGCCTGCGGGCACAGACTGTCTGCTTTTGTTTATCTCTTAGCCCCTCTGGAAGCCGGTTTCCAACCCTGGGGATAGAAGTGCTTTCAATACGCCCATCAAAACGATAACTGTGATGATCTGTGGAGGTTCCCAAGGCTCAAAGTGTGGCAGTGGTCTGGAGGTCCTTGAGGTGATAAATGGCAGTTGAGCCTGGAGAAGAGGAGGCACTGGAGTGCGAGCCATTACATTGCATTCACAGAGTTGGAAGGGATCTCGGAGGCCTTCTGGTCCAATGCAATTCATTCAGGGCCTGGCTGAAAGGGAGAGAAATGGCTTTTCCTCCAGCGGGTGCTTTCAAAAAAATGTGCAAGCGGTCAGTTGAGGTTAGAAGAGGCAGAATGGTGGATTTCATTCAGGGCCCCCCCGTGCCAAATCATTCCAGTCAGGGGAGACACGATGAGGCCCGCAGGCTGAGTGGATCGACTCTCAGCCGACATCATGGCTGCCACTGAGAGGAAGCACGCCAGCTCCCTCTTGGCCCAGGTGTGTGGCTGGCTGGCTGTTGTGTCACTCCAGGGTGGCGTGTTCCAGCTTGACAGCCATAGCAGTTATTAAGCGGCTGGAGGGAACGGGCTAATTCTGCTTTGGGGGAAGTTGGAAGCTCCGGTGGGCATTGTATCAAAAGCAGAAGCACAGCTTTGGACCTCCCCGATGGAGATGAAGTTACTGGAAGCAAGGGCACTGGCAGGAAGGTGGGGTGAAGCGGATGTTGCTGAATGGAGATGGAGATAAATGTGTGTTGAGGGAGGGAGGGAGGGGGAGAGCGAGAGGGAGAGAGAAGGAGATATGGAGTGGAGGAACATGACTGGACACAGAGTTTATCACCCTACGAGGATGTCCCTGTAATTGAATTCTGGAGCCTTGGCTCATTGGAGAGAGAGTGACAAAGCCCCTCTGCAAATTGCCATTGGGCTGCCCCATTGCAGGCACCAGAGTCTGGAGAGGTTCAGCCTTGGGTTTATTTTTATTTATCAAACAAACTTCTATAGCCGCCCAACTCACACATAGATGACTCCGAATGACATTTTTAAAAATCCACCATAGAATAAAAGCCCATAGATGCATGCAAGTACTGCCCCCCTGCCCCAAAACGACAGCAACAACAACAATGAAATCATTTGATGGGCTCTGTGTCCATTTGGAAGTCCCCCTGACCCACTCACATTTTTAGGAACTTCTGGAAAAGCAACAGGGTGGAGAGCAACCGAATCCCGTGGGGAATGCCGTTCCATACCACCGAGAAGGCCCTTTTTTGTGGTCCTACCAGATGGCCATCGCTAATTGATGGGACCCCGGCTTCCCACCTGAGTAGCCCATGTGTCACTTCTTCCGTGCACTGATTGCCAGTCTGCTTGCCGGTACAGCTCATGGTGCTGGTGATCCCCCTTAAAGCCCTGCCATGGAGCAACGAAGCATGAAGTGTCTTTCTGTTTTTAACACCACTGTCATGGATCTGGAAGAGGGACTTTGTGCCTTAAGATGGCACCTTGATCTTTTCTGGAAGACCCTGGTACGTGGGCATTAAAGAGCAACCAGCTTCAGACTTCTGGATTGAAACATTCTTTGGTATCGGTCCGTTCATCATCCATCTTGGTTAGGACACACTTTTCTCTTTTATATCCTTACCTCCTTTTTTTCGATTAAGCCTCTTGTGATTCTGATGGTGGGCTTATGGGTATCAGATGAGCTGTGATGTTAGAGGCTTGGCAGTGAACTCAGCTGCATTTTGCTGCAATCCAGTGATTTATGCTGCCAGAATGTGACCTGGGTGGAGTACGCATCACAGGCCTCAGCAAAGCTTTTCCTTCCTCATGAAACATTCTAGGCCACTGGGTCCAATCTCTTGATGGTGCAGGTCTTCCAGTTAAAGCACCCTCCATGGATGGCTGCCTATATAAAAAATTCAATTGGAATCTGACTTTCTCCGACTTATTTCAGACCTGGTAACCTGCATTCTGAAATTAAGGAAGTCCTGGGCTGCTTCTGTATAATAATATCCTTGGAGCAATCTGAAGAGAACTAACCTATCCCTTCTCAGCTTTCTCAAGGCTAAGTATAGTCAGGGCCTTCAATATCTGTCCATCCGTCTGCCTCCCTCCCTCCCTCTCTCTCACTGACTGACTGACTGACTGGCTAATAAGTAATATGCCAACCATCTTGCCAAGAAGCAACTCTAGGTGGCTTACAGTCAATAAAAGCAAAATAAATGATGGGTATTACCGGTAGCACTAAAAGATGATTTAAAATTGACTGGGTTTTTTGTTGTTGTTGTTGTTGAACTAGTCTTGTTTATTCTTGTTGGCCTTTGTCGAACCTACTCCAGTTTGTCCAAACCTTTCTTACAGTTTAGTGCCAAGAACTGGACACAATATTTAAAATGATTTTTAACACAAATTGGAACCATTGCTTTCAATAATTTGAGACCCTATATTTCTGTGGTGTCTGCATATCTTTTTGCAGCCATGTTGCTGACTCATACTCCATTTGTAGTCAACTAATATTCCAAGATCATTTCACAAGTATTATTGTGAAGTAACTATCCTCTGTTTTTTTTAGCTTTGATATTTTTATGTGTGTGTGTGTGTGTGTGTGTGTGTGTATGTATGTCCTTCACCCAGATTTTCTAATTTATATGCAGCCATACTGGCTTTTTCCGCCGTCTTTCATTTTTACAAAGTAATTGAAATCGATATAAGCTATAAGATATAATTGTATGATATAAGCTGCTTTCTTTTGCCTGTTGCTTTCTCAGGCATATCATAAGCTGCTTGCTTCTGTATCTGAGCTGAAGCTGTCTGCCTAGGACCTTGGGATGAGATGACAAAAAGCAACCACCGTGTTCATAATTTCAGCTTATATTTGCATCTGTTCTGGCCCTTTTCAAAATCAGGATTGATTCTGGGAATTGTAATCTCAGTACATCTGGATTCTGGAAGATGCCAGGTTTGAAAATGCTAGGCTAAGCAGGGAAGCGTGATAGTTCATTGAAATATAGTTTGCAATGGTTTGAATCATTTTTGTGGTTGCTAATTGCTTCCAAGTTTTTCTTCCCAAGTATAAATACACAGCTGTGCCAAATTTGAGCAACATTCCTGAATGAATAGTTGCAATTAAAAGTTTGGAGCTGAACTTCAGTGTAGACTTCCCTATGTTGAAATCCAGTTCATTTCCATTATGAAATGTATATATCTTGTTTCTTTAAGAGGAACCAGGATGTCATAATGTTTATTGGCAGAAGGTTTACAGGCAAGACTACATGAGGAGAAGGAACAGGAAGAAGAAGAAAAAAACCACAATGCTAATTTTCTCAGACTTGTAAATAGCTGGTCTCCTGGGGAAAGGGAGACCAATTTCTAGGCAACCAAACAGCGAAGCTTTTCAGATGTGGATGTTGTGCTTTTTGTGTGTGTGTGTGTGTGCATCACACATGTCCCTCCAGTGTGTTTGAGATTAACTTACTCTTTGGATAGATTAGTCACTTTTGTCATTTTATTTACAAACCAGACTTGGATGTTTGAAACTGGGAATTAAAGTTTGGAAGTGGTTTAAGTCTAAAAACCAGCAGACTGTAACTTCTAGTCCTGCTGTAGGCATGAAAGTCAGCTGGGTGACTCTGGCCCAATCGCCAGGAGATGGAGAGCTCTAGTCCCGCCTTAGGCATGTAAGCCAGGTGGATGACTTTGGGGCCAATCACCAGGAGATGGTGAGTTCTAGTCCCACTTTAGGCATGAAAGTCAGCTGGCTGACTTTGGGGGAGTCACCAGGAGACTGTGAATTCTAGTCTCACCTTAGGCATGAAAGTCACCTGGGTGACTTTGGATCAATCACCAAGAGACGGTGAGTTCTAGTCCTACCTTAAGGCATGAAAGCCACTTGGGTGACTTTGGGCCAATCACCAGGAGATAAAGAGTTCTAGTTCCACCTTAGCCATGAAAGGCGGCTGGGTGATTTTGGGCCAGTCCCTCTCTCTCTGCCCAAACCACCTCACAAGGTGGTTGTTGTGGAGAAAACAGGGAGGAAGAAGGCATAGAGAATGTGTGTTCGGCGCCTTGAGTATTTATAAAAATAATAAAAAATAAATGAATTAGGATTATGGGTGGATATAAATGTATGTGTCTGGCTTTGTGTGTTTGTGCCAACGATTTCAAAGTATGGTGTCCACCCATTCAGGTTTTAGCTATTATAAGTATTTCTGTCCACATTCATTCCTCAGTTATGTGGGCTGTGTCTGCAGCCTAACCCAATGGCTTTAATCATCCTTTTCAAAGAGGCTTTTTCTCCTCCCCCTTCTGAATTATTGTTCTCAGAAAAGAGCAGTAAGTTGCTCAGATGGGAGGCTGGCCGAGACGTGCTTGCTTAGCCGGTAAATCATTCTTGGGAGTACAAAAAAACGGGCACCGGTGCAGTGATCAAAACATTCACTTCTGCCTGTGTTGCCTTGTGCTCTGTAGGTAAGGAGCAGGTGGTGGCAGGTCTACATATTGCACCAAAATAAAACCTTTTACGCGTAGTGTACACTAGTGGCAATCTACTTCTAAAGGCTATTTTTGGGGGAGCTTTCTCTTTTTAGAACAACCCTCTTACCAAAAAAATCAAATTGCAGTGGCTCTTGGAAGAGACTTCCGGGATGAGTGTGTCATAAGGGAAAATGTCAGCTTGTGAAAAATAAACAGTCTTTCCTTTTAGGTCCTTATTCATTTTACGATGATCCTGCCTGATTATTCAACAAAGTTTTGTCTGTTTTTAACCCTTAAACTCGTATCTGACTCTTGGTGAATTTATAGGCAAGTCCTCTCCATGCTGTCCCATAGAGCATAGTTTCTTTCAATTGTTGGATGTTCAACTTTGACGTTATCAAGCCAGCGTGTTCTTTGCTTTCCCCTTCATCACAACAAGTATAAACAATTTTAGCCACTTATCACTTTCTCTTTAATATAAGAAATGATCGCATTTTCCCATAACTCACCTCTTATCTATAAAAGGTAAAGGTAAAAGGTTTCCTTAAAGCCTTGTTTAGTCCTGATTGGCAAAGTCCATTAAGAATTTCTTAAGATAACAACATGTGTTATTTTAATCTTGGTTAAACACAGCAACTTTATATTCCTTCCTTTAAGATGATGTTAACATCCAAAGATGTTGATTTCTTTTCATTTCCCCCCCCCCCTTTGTCGCATCTCTCAAAATTCTTCAAAGCTTACAAAAGTGTCTTTTATAAATCCAATATAGGAAAGTTATCCAGGTCAGTCTTTAGATTTTTTTTTTTTGGTATGTCACACTTAATTATTTAATTATTGTATGTCACATTTAATAATTTAATTATTAAGGCATTGGCCAGTTTTATTTGAGGATCCTGTGTAGCACCTTATTCCATATCATTCTTGTAATTTATCATTTATAAATCCAGTTTCAGTTTTGCCTGGTGAAACTTGTTCCTCTTATATAACATCTTTGTATATATAGGCAGGCACTCTTAAAATTAACTTCTTGATCCATTGTTCAAAAATATCCTTTCCTACATCCAATGTTAAGATATTTTGCTCCAATGGCTATTAATAAATTTAAGTATTCTTCTCCTTTAATTGTAAGTTTCTGTTCCTTTTGGTTCCCTTTAGTGTGCAACCTTCAAATTCCCATCCTATCATTTTTTTAAGAATTGAAAACAAAAGGCATTTTCTCATGAAAAGGATTCTTATACTGGTAGGCCTTCTCTTATGGCCATTTATTGGTTTGAACTTATGATCACCTTGGAAAACTGACTGGTAAGACGCAACAATAACAAAATTCATTTGGCTCTATAAAGATACTGTCACCTTTGAGTCAAGCTTGAGATTTCATGAAAAATTTCAGCTTGTTTTCCTGGCACAAAATTCCTTTGTTTATTTGACTTTGCAATTTATCTTACAGCCCTGGATTTTCTGGCAGCCTTCCATTAAAGTACTTATCAGGTCTGAGCCTGTGTAGTGATTTAAGATCTGTCAAAGTTGGTGAGATGCTGCCACACCGTAGGCTACCAGGAACAAAACCCCATTGAATTGAGACTTAATTGTTGGCTAGATGATAAGAACAGTTAGATGGACCACCAACAAAAGAGTTATCTTTATTGGGTTGTTTTTTTTTTTAATGGGAGTATTCCACAGGCTCTCTATCCTAGTCTCTCGTTTGTATAAATGATTTGGATGACGTGGTTATGGAGATGACACAACGATTTGGATGACGTGAGCCTGCAGATGATGCATAACTAGGAGGGACAACTAATCCGTTACATGAAAGTGATTCAAAAAAATCTAGGGCAATCTTAAGCATGGATTGAAAAGTATATGGTGGAATTTGAGAAACGCTGTAAATTTCTGAATCGGGGTAGAAAAGGCATGAATATAAGATGGAGCGAGGACCTGGCTTGATAGGGATCTGGTGTCCTTGGCAATCGCAAGGGAAACATGAGCCAGAAGTAGCATGCAGCTGCTAAAAAGGCCATTGCCATTTTTGGGTGCATTAACAGGAACACACAATCCAGGCCATTGTTCCCCAATAAAAGAGAGAATATTTGTAGCTTCAGGGTTAACATGAGGGGTCCTTGGTGTTCTCTGAGCTTGTGGGTTTTTTTGTTTTGTTTGTTTGCAGATGTTTCATGACCCAGTTAGGTAACATCATCAGTGCTAGAAGAGAATGAGGTTTGCCCCAAATTTATATACAAGTGGTTTGCACCATTAGTGTTGGCAGGAGTGTTCTTGGTGGTTCCTTGATTAGGTTATTGATTGATTGTTTGAGTTGGGTGATGAAACGACTGCAAGGAAGCATCCAAGCTTAGCACCAAGAAACCCTCAATTGTTTCCTGCTCTACTCTGCCCTGGTCAGACCCCATTTGGAGTTCTGTGACCAGTTTTGGGCACCCCAGCTCTACAAGAACAGTGGTAAATTGCTGCAAATTCAAACGAAGGCTACCAAGATGGCCTGCAAGCTAAGCCTATGAGGAAAAGTCAAAGGATCTAAATAAGTTTAGCTTACAGAAGAGATCACAGAGAAGAAACGTCTTAGCAGTGTTTTAAATATCTAAAGGAGTGTGATATGGTGTAGAGAACAAGAAAGCAATCTTGATGGAGTTAATATAGAAGCCGATGTCTAGGTGTTAAGGGGCAGGAACACTTTTTAAATTCATAATGGCCAGGTAACATTTGGAAGTGGATCAGAGAGACACTTTCCTAATCCACCGAGCCCTAAGAAGGAAGAGGAGGGCCAGCATAAACAAACTTGGAATAACGTGTTTCCCCGTAAATGCAACCTACTCAGAAAGTAAGTCCTAGTTTGATTTTTTACATCTGTGCCCAATATAAGCCCTACCCCCCCCCAAAATAAGCCCTAATTGAGACCCCGCCCACTCCAAGGTGCACGGATGGGATGGGGATGGGGAGGTGGAGCTGCCCTACTACTTAACTTTGGATAGTTGCAGCCAGCCTCACACACCTTGGCCCCTTTCTTCTGCAGTCAGCAGGGCTTTCCTGAAGGCCTCTGTAGCCGATAACAGAGCTTTGGATCGATCCGGAGCTCTGTTATCGGCTATAGAGGCCTTCAGGAAAACCTTGCTGGCTGCAGAAGAAAGGGGCTGAGGTGTGCAAAATGTGGCTGCAACGATCTGAAACCGAATAAGTTCCTGAAGGCCTCTGACAGCGAAAAGCAGGCCGGGGGCAATGCACGCAAGTGAGGTGAGTCAGTGGATGACATCCCCCCCCCAAAAAAATAAGACCTGGTGCCTTTTTTGGTGGCAAAAAAAATATAAGACAGGGTCTTATTTTGGGGGAAACACGATAGTTTGCTATTATAGCCCTGTGATGTTGAACCTACAGCACGCGTGCCGGAAGTGGCATGCAGAGCCATCTCTGCTGGCACACGAGCTGTCGCCTCAGCGTAGTTTCACTGCACATGCGTGCACACCTCCCGCCAGCCAGCTGATTGTCGGGTATCTGCTATGCATGCATGGGGGGTGGGATGCATGTGGGAGATGTGTGTGCATGCGCAGGGGGAGTGGGGGAGCACGCATGTGCACTGCATTATGGGTGCAGGCACACGCGCGCACTTTCAGCATACGATGTCGAAAAGGTTAGCCATCACTGTTATAGCCCATCATGGTAGAAATAATTCTAGCCTTCCTGTGGAGTAGAGTTTGTGATCCGGTCAGGTGTGACTGACATAGAGGTGGACTTCTCCTTTATTTTCCCAGAGGGTGGGACCAGAACTAATGGGTTGAAAACAAGAGGAAGGTTCAGACTAGGCATCAGGTGGTACAATAGACTTCCCTATGAAGCGATAAGTTCTTTAGAAGTGCTTAGAAGTGGACAGTGCAACAGGCATCAGTCAGAAATGTTTTAGTGGATGGTTAGATTCAGTGATGTCTGTGCTCCCTTCCAACTGTATGATTCTAGGGCTCTTAACTTTGTTCTGATACAGATAATCAGAGTTGGAAGGGACCTTGTAGGTCATCTAGTCCAACCCCCCGCCCAAGCGGGAGACCCTACACCATTTCTGACAAATGGCAGTCCAATCTCTTCTTGAGGGTCTCAACTGATGGCGCTCCCACAACTACCGAAGGCAAGCTGCAGCCTGAATAAATAGGCATATTTAAAATGATTTTTTAAAAATTTCTTCTCCAGGGGAATAAAAACAGACATGCTTAGATTAGCCCAAAGGCATAACTAGTTTAGCATTCTGTTCCACAACAATCAGCCAGAAGCCTCTGGGAAGCTCATAATCAGGAGACATGAACATAACAAGCAGCATCTGACTTC
Source organism: Notechis scutatus (assembly GCF_049901735.1). Lineage (NCBI taxonomy): Eukaryota > Metazoa > Chordata > Lepidosauria > Squamata > Elapidae > Notechis > Notechis scutatus. The sequence continues at coordinate 8,795,877 of NC_142009.1, forward strand.
TGTACCCAGTTACAAGGGAGGAGGGTTCCATTTCTACCGAGTGTAATAAATTGGTCGTGGAAACATGCCAGCCAACAGGCATTGCCGAAATATACCTTTAGATCCTTCGCCGTGCCTTTCGGTGCACGTTCCCAGAGGTATTTCGGTACACAAAACCAGAAACTTTTAGGAAAGAAGCAGTCTCATGTACATGTGGATGGAGCTGGTTGGGGTGTTTTGAGGAGTGAACCTCTGCATTTCACAGATGGTCCTCAACTTATGATCACAACTGAGCTCAGAATTTCCATTGCTAAGTAGGACAGTTAAGTGAATTTTGCCCGGTTCACGGCCTTTCTCGCCAGGGTTGTTAAGTGAATCACTGCAGTTTAGTAACACTGTTGTTCAACGAAACTGGCTTCCCCATAGACTTTGTCAGAAGGTCACAAAAGGGGATCACAGGACCCCAGGACAATGCAACTGTGATAAATATTAACGACGCCAAGTGGCCGAATTTTTATCATGTGTCCCTCGGGATGCTGCAGTGGTCATAAGTGTGAAAAAACGGTCATTGGTCGCTTTTTTCAGTGCTGTTGCAGCTTCAAACGGTCATTAAACGGAGTGTTGTAAGGTAAGAACAGCTCATATAGGGCAAGGGCTATAATAGAAAAGGTTCTCCTTCAGTGGTGGGATTCAATTTTTTTTACTACCGGTTCTGTGGGCGTGGCTTGGTGGGCGTGGCAGGGGAAGGTTACTGCAAAATCCCCATTCCCTTCCCACCCCACTAACCTGCTTTCCAGCTCCCTTCTCCTGTGCAGGGCAACCAAAGAAGACCCAGCCGATCATCTGGGACTCAATGGGAGGCAGAGAAGAGATGTGGGCGGGGCCAGTCAGAGGTGGTCTTTGCCGGTTCTCCAAACTACTCAAAATGTCCGCTACCGGTTCTCCAGAACTGGTCAGAACCTGCTGAGTCCCACCTCTGCTCTCCTTCTAGAAATCTCAGATGAAATCCTCTAGCTCAGGGGTCTCCAACCTTGGCAACTTTATGACTTGTGGACTTCAACTCCCAGAATTATGGGAATTAAATTCCACAAGCTGTAAAGTTGCCAAGGTTGGAGACTTGAGTTAGCTGATGGGATCAATAGGACTAATAGCATCACTATTTTGCAGCCGGGCCATGTTATTATGGAAATGTTAAATTAGGATTGGGGAAAGCCAGGTTTGTGTTTAACCTTAAACCATGAAACCCTCTTGCTTTGAGCAAGTCTTTCACCCACAAGATTATTATGGGGGTAAAAGGAAGGATAATCCCCTTATACTCTGTGTTATGCTTACACAGGACTTGTAAGCTAGTCCTTGATTTATGACCACAGTTGAACCCAAAAGTTCTGTTGTTAAAGTGAGACATTTGTTGTGAGTTTTGCCCCATTTTACGACCTCCCTTGCCACAGTTGTTAAGTGAATCAATGCAGGCGATAAGTTAGGAACTCGGTTGTTAAGTGAATCTGGCTTCACCATTGATTTTGCTTGTCGGAACATCACAAAAAGTGATCATGTGACCTTGGGACACATAAACAGTCAGAAGTATGAGCCAAGCATCTGAATTTTGACCACATGATCACGATGATCCTACAAAGTTCTTAAGTGTGGGAAATGGTCATAAGTTCGCTTTTTTCAGTGCCGTTGTAACTTTGAATGATCACTAAATAAACTGTTGTAAGTCGAGGACTACCTGTATATAAATCTAATAAAGAAATACTGTCGAGAAAGAATATGAGTTGCTCTGATGGTTGGAAAGAATTGCTGAATTGGGTCAAGGGTGATCTCTGAGCTCGGCTGTTTTTCTTGTAGATATTTCATGACCCAACTAGGGAATGTTATCAGCCCTAGAAGGGAGTGAGGTTTTCTCTCTGTATATATTACAAGTGTCTTGCTCTGTCAGTGTTCGTGGCAGTGGTCTTGGTGGTTCCTTGATTAGGCCGAGTTGCTGAACCGTACGTAAGTGAAAAGAAATAATTGCATTTGATTTCATATTCTCTCCTAACCCTGCACTTTTGAATCACTTGCAACCCAGGCATGACAGTTTCGTCAGTGGTTTATCATTATTTCTGCTATTAGAAGGCTGGGCCTTCAACAGGTTCTTCCTCAGATCTGTTGAAGACGAAATAAGCCGTAGTGCAAACATCGAAAGAGCAAGGTGGCTTTTGTGGCTTCTATGTTCTTTTTCATCTTGCAGGAGAGCAGACACTGGGTTCTGTAATTGACTGAGCCAGCTAAGCTTCTTTCCTTCCAGAAATGTCATACTTGTTCAAATATTAATAACTTGGGCTGTTCCATTAGCTGCCAAAGCCTGTATAGCCTCACAGCCATCACATTTCTAAAGGTTACCCTTCTATTTCCTACTAATTTGTTTGGTTGTACTGTACAGGTAATCCTCTGCTTATGGTCGCAATTGAGCTCAAAATTTATGTTGCTAAGTGTGACAGTTGTTGTGTGAATTTTGCTCCATTTTAGACCTTCCTTGCCACCGTTGTTGAAGTGAATCACTGTTGGTGTTACATTAGATAACATGGTTGTTAAGTGAATCTGGCTTCCCCATTGACTTTGCTGGTCAGAAAGACACAAAAGAGGATCATGTGACACACACACCCCCGACACACTGCAACCGTCATAAATACACATGCCTCTTGCCAAGCATCCGAATTTGGATCACGGGACCATGCAATAGTCATAATTGTGAAAAACGGTCGTAAGTCACTTTTTTCAGTGCCATTGTCATTTCAAATGATCACTAAATGAACTGTTATAAGTTGAGGACTATCTGTAATATGAAGAAAGCTTCAGGATGGGCCAAAATTAAGAAAAAAATATCTTCAAGCTTTCGTGCTAATCTTACTTACCTAGACTCTGTTGTTTCTCTGTGTCATATACAGTATATATGGGTATATATATATAATTTTGTATTTGTCATGTTCATGTAGTGTATACTGGAGGCGGTGACCCTTTGAGAGCTATATGCAATAAAATTTCATTTTAACGTATGCCGATTAGCGTACGTTTAAAGTGACAATTTATTCTAAGTTTAAGTCTAGCAACATGGTTGTTAAGCGAATCTGGCTTCCTCGTTGACTTTGTGTTAGAAATTCTGTTTTGAGCACAGAGCAAACAGTCACCATGTGCTTTACTGCTCAACTGTTTAACTGTAACAGGAAACAGGAAACTATTTCGAACAAAAGAGCATAGAATACTGTATATACCATAGAACCCTGCATAAGGCAACCTTGAGTTACAAGGCCCAGATTTGTGGAAAGCCTTGTTCAATTTCCTCTAGGCATTCTCCTTGGACAATCTAAGAAGGTCTTTGCTTCTCTCCATGGGTGAGCAACAGAAGAGAGACGTTCATCTGAAATTAATGGCCAGCATGCTGGACAATCAGTGGCTGCTTGCAGGCAAAATGGAACTCTGCTAAACTTATAGGCAGTCCTTGACTTACAACAGTTCGTTTAGTGATCTTTCAAAGTTAACGGCACTGAAAAAAGTGACTTTTGACCATTTTTTGCACTTACGACCATTGCAGCATCCTCATGATCACGTGATCAAAATTCAGCCGCTTGGCAGCTGACTTCTATTTATGGCGGTCACAATGTCCTGGGATCACATGATCCCCTTTTTACAACCTTCAAAATCAATGGAGAAACCAGATTCATATGACGTATTTCTGTTATTCACTTAGCAGCTGTAGTGATTCAGTTAACAACTGTGTCAAGAAAGGTCGCAAAACGGGGCGACAATCACTGAAGAACTGTGTCGCTTAGCAACAGAAATTTTGGACTTAATTGGGATCGTACGTTGAGGACTGACTCTACTACCTTCCGGAAAAGAATAGACAATAAAACCACCAATATTGGGGGGAGGAATAATCCTTAGATGACGTTCTCATCTAAAAAGGGAATGATCTAGATCAGGGATCCAACTGCTCTCCTTCAAGACCTGCAATCTAATTGTGTTTTCCTTCAGCTGTCACTGCTGATTCATCACATCGCAATGTGGTTGCTGTAATCCGGTTAATCTCAGAGAGCTAGGAACTCTCACAGCGGCCAACGGCAATTGTAGAGAGTGAGTGGGAGAGGCCGAAAGATGTTGGAATCGGGGATTTTTTTATTTTTTTTTATTTTTTGCAGTTTACTATTGGTGTTCACCCAGGTTGCAAATTGCCCTGGACGTGGCGTCAATATATTTAGAGCTATGATACTTCCCATAATCATATATAAAAGGGTGTGGATTTTATAATGGATGACTAGGAAGAGACCACAGAGGTCATATAGAGATAATAAAGACCATAGAGAGCATATCTGTGGGTATGATCCACATAGGAACCATGGTGGCACAGTAGTTGGAATGCAGTATTGCAGGCTAATTCTGCCCACTGCCAGGAGTTCGATTGTGACCAGCGCAAGGTTGACTGCGATGGCGTCCAGCAACCCTCTGCCAGCAAAAATGGAGTTCCTTTGCTGGCAGAGCCACCGCGGTTCGATCCTTTGCTGTTTTCAGGGCAGCCCCGTGGGCCAGATCTTAGCACCCTGCAAGCCAGATCCAGCCCCCAGGCCTTGAGTTTGACACCCCTGGTCTACAGGAAAGCCTCAACTACCTAGCACTGATGGTGTTATCTAGTTTGATCATGAAATGTCTGCATGAAAACAACCTAGCTCAGAAAACACCAAAGACCCTGCATAGTTCAACTCCAAGCTACAAATGTTTTATTGGGACCACAGGGGTCATTTAGACTGATGCTTGCTCAATGCTAAAGCATTGTCAGCAGATGGCCATCGAAGCTGCTGTTGGAAAACCTCAGAGTGGGGAGTCCATCGGTGTCCTAGGAAAACTACCTGTCAATGAATACTTCAGCTTCAACCATAACAATACAAAAGCAAACAATAGATACAAGCTCAAGGTTAATCGCACCAAACTTGATTGCAGAAATACGACTTCAGCAACAGAGTGGTCCATGTCTGGAATACTCTACCTGACTCTGTGGTTTCTTCCCCAAACCCCAAAAACTTTAACCTTAGACTGTCTACTATTGACCTCACCCCTTTCCTAAGAGGTCTGTAGGGGGCGTGCATAAGCGCACCAACGTGCCTACCGTCCCTGTCCTTATTGTTTCTTTTATTTTTCTTATATGTATCCATGTATTCATAACTATGTTTTTACTTCTACCTATTATCTTGTAAGCAATTGACAAAAATAAATAAATAAATAAAAATAAAAACTATTTCACTGCTTCATGCATCTACCTTCATGAAGTTCCTCCTGATAGCTGAAATCTTCTTTTAATTTAAACGTTTTGGCTTTTTTCTGGCTCTCAAGGTTTCCTTAGTACTATGTTTCTTAACTTCAGCAACATGGACTTCAACAGAATGGACTTCAACTCCCAGAATTCCACGCTGAGGAATTCTGGGAGTTGAAGTTCACCTGTCTTAAAAGTTGAGAAACACAGTCCTAGAGGGACCATCCTCTTCCTTCAAGAGACCCTGAAGACTGAATTTTCTAATGTAATCATCCCACATTCAAAGCCAGCAGCTTTCGAAAAGAGAATATTTTCCACACTGAAAAGATCTTGATGTCTGTCACATAAAGACAAGAATATAATGCTGGTGGTTAATTGTCATTGAGGTAGCAGTTGGCTTCTTTCATCAGAGTTTCAGATGATTTTTTTTTTTAGTGGAGCAGTAATTATTGAAGCAAATTGACCTTGGCTTGAAAGTGGTGTGTCTTAGTGTAGGGCCAGGTATCTGTGAGATTTTTGTGGCATTGCGAGGATACTTTGTGTTAAGTGTCTTAATATTTTATGGAAAGGTTATTTACCTGAGAGGATGGGTCCTTCGGGTGAAAAATACTGGCTGGCAATAAAAAGGGTTTTACAAGCAATATAACAGATCCACTTGACTCACCTTTGCTCTGTTGTTCTTAGCAACTGGTGGATTAAAACATTGTTGGAGGAGAGCTGGGTTAGACCTTTTAGTGCAGGGCCGGATGCATCACGCACTGGCCATGCCCACGCCCAGTTTAGCAAAGGAGAAAAAAAGTCCTGGTATGTCATGTGACACAGCCATGACGATGTAAGTTTGGTGCCCCTGTTCTAGTGCAGGGGTCCCCAACCACCGGTCCGCAGACCGGTCCCGGTCCGCGGAACAACTCCTACCGGGCCGCTGGTTTGCTGGGCGCTGCCATCTTTTTTTGATGAAAAAGTGCTTCCGGTGAGCTTTTCCGGGTAGAAAGCTCACCGGAAGCACGTTTTCATCAAAAAGATGGCAGCGCCAGCGCTTCCGGTGAGCTTTTCCGGGTAGTGACCTCACCGGAGGCACTTTTTCATTAAAAAAAGATGGCGGCGCCCAGCTGATGCCGGTACCGGGCCACGGCGTAGAAAAGGTTGGGGATCACTGTTCTAGTGGATTAAGATGAGCCTGGCTGCCTGACTGAAAGGATAATGCTCAAATCTTGGGAATTTATGTATAGATTTTTTTTGTTCTCTACATACTAAGTGATTTATGACTTTTTTGCCATTGTATCGTAATACTTGAAATTCCATCTTTTCTGATTATTGTTGTTTTCAGTTGCTAAGTTGTGTCCGACTCTTCGCGATCCCATGGATGGCAGAATAACAAGGCAAAGTATGAAAAGAGAGTCAGAAAGAGGGTAGTCCTCAGGTTACGACCAAAATTGAGCCCAAAATTTCTGTTGCTAAGTGAGACAGTTGTTAAGTCAATTTTGCCCCGTTTTACTTTCTTGCCACAGTTGTTCAGTGAATCACTGCAGTTGTTAAGTTAGTAACAGAGATGTTAAGTGAATGCGGCTTCCCCACTGACTTGAGAGCAACAAAAGATGATCACACGACCCCGGGACACACTGCAATCATCATAAATAAGAATCAGTTGTCAAATGTCCAAATTTTGATCACATTGTGGATGCTGCAATGGCGTAAGTGTGAAAAACGGTCATAAGTCACTTTCTTCAGTGCTGTTGTAACCTTGAATGGTCACTACAGTGAATGAAAGAAAACATACATAAGGAAATGAAAGAAGAAATGCAAAATAAAGTACAGGACTTTCTTACTGGAAAAAAAGACAGGAGAAAAAGACCAGTTGACCTACTTTTTGTAACAAGGAAGGTTAGAGAAGCATTTTAGTGGGAGTGTTTTATTACATTGTGGGTTTGCCCTTTGGCATTGCATAAAATATCTCGGAAATGTGTGAAATATTAAGCATTTCATACTTTGATGTCTTATTTTTGGCATTCTATAGATTTCCTAGGGCCTTATTGACGGCAAAATTTTATACACCAAGATGGCGACATATCAAAATACCCACAATGGACAAATGAGATTATGAAGATGGTAGAACTAAACAGCAAATCTAACCTGTTTGGTCAGAAATGAGACAATAAGTAGTTTATAAACGATTGCAAACTTTCTATGGACTTGTTGCTGAAAATGGAAAAAAGGTGAAATAGTGTTTTCTGTATTTGATGATTAGAAAAATATTGAATCGGGCTGAAGGGGTTATTGTAATGTTAAGGAGGAAAGAAGGAAGGACTTTGTAACTGTTATAAAAAAAGCTAAAAAATAGCTTCTTTAACTTTTTTTTTTTGACCACTGTATATTCTGTACCTTTTCTCTTTTTCTTTCTTTTTATATACTTCTATATTTTTTTCTTTATGTATTTTTTTCAATATTTGAAATTTTTATATTCTATATCTATAGCTGTTCAGAATTGTTTGGATAGTGAGATGGACCACATATAAATTTATTAAATATTTACCTTTTAGCTATGTAAATTTTTTAAACAATGTTATTTATTTCCTAGTATTTCATTAAATTATGCTCAACCATTAGTTTTGTTTTGTTTCCAAAAGTTTTTTTAATTTTATATTTACAATAAATCCATCTTTCCTTTAAATAGTATGTCGACTGGATACATATATCTTGTGCTAACAATTGTAGTTTAGTATTTTTCTTACCAATATAACAATAATCACATTTCCTTTATAAATCGTTATCTCTTACATTTACCACCTCGATATCAATATTCTCACTTATTTCTCTATATACTCATCTACTCAATTTTAACTTGTTTTATTTTCCAACCATTGGTAAAATGTATCCCATATCTTATAGTATTCAGTTTCTTCTTTTTCTTTAATTACCAATGTTAATTTATTCATCACTGCACATTCAAATATTTTCTCACTCACTTTTCCGTCTGCCGGGATTTTATCGCTTTTCCAGTTCTGAGCAAATACAATCTTAGCTGCTGTTAATACATGGATAATCAAGTATGTTTTTTCTTTGCTATAACAGTCAGGTACCATCCCTAATAAAAATATTTCAGGTTTCAAATCTATGTGTTGCTTTATCATTTTTTCCAACCATGTGTGTATTTTTGTCCAATATATTTTAGCTTCTACGCATGTCCACCACATATGGTAATATGATCCGGGTCTCTGTTGGCACTTCCAGCATTTTGCTGATTTATCTTTAAACATCTTTGCCAGTTTTGCTGGTGCAAAGTGCCATCTATAAAACATCTTACACAGATTTTCTTTGTATGCTGTCGATATTGTTAATTTATAATTTCTTACCCATAGCTTCTGCCATTTATCTAATTCTATGGTATACCCCAAATTTTTCGCCCATGCTATCATCGTTTCCTTTACTTGCTCTTCTAATTTAACACCTAGTAATACAATTTTTTAATTAGCTTATCTTCTGTTCCTGTTAATATTTTATCTCAACCTATTGCTCAACCTTTTATGCTCAATCTTTTGAAGGTATAGCACCTTGGGGGAAAAAATTCCTGTGTCCCATTATCTTCTGAAAAAGACATGCATTAAAGAGGACTTAGAGTTAAGGGCAGCCTGCAGGATACGTTATGATTTTATGACATAATTTATCTTAAAAAAATAAAATAAAAAGAATATAGTTCTTAATGATATATTTCTCCTGTTTTATATTAAAAATACTTAAAAAACGACAACAACAGCATACAATAAATTGCCTGTTACTAGGGTTACTGGTTTCCTTGGGCATTTGTTCCTTGTTGGTTGGCATTCCTGTAATAGCGGCTGTTGTAATGGTTGATGAGATAATAACCGGCAATTGAGGTTACCTAAGAACATGAAGTTGAGGGAAGGAGCTGTAGAAAGCACAAGAGGAGGTTACAAAATCAGGTGGGTGACCAAGTTGGAAAGAAAACGAACTTGAAGTTTGGTGTTAGTAAATGTATTAATTTTTTTTTTTCTTTTCAAGCAACTTTGCAAAGTTATAAAGGAAGCATATCTGTTGGTGCAATGTTTCTCAACCTGGTTACTTGAAGACGTGTGGACTTCAATTCCCAGAATTCTCGTAGATAAGAGCCAGCTGGGGAATCCTGGGAGTTGAAGTCCACATGTCTTCAAGGTGCTGAGAAATACTGTTGGTGTATCACAACTTATTGCTAAGTTGGCTTGCCCAGGAAAAGAAATAGGATTAGCTTTTGGTAAATTACTAGTTATAAACCACAGCTTCCTTTGTTTATTTTTAATGTACTTGTCTCTTTCACAGAAAAGGGTGTTAGCCCTTAAAATAAATACCTATTTTTTTTAAAAAAAGGCAAAACATGAGTGTGCAGCAATGACGAAATTCACACTATACATAATAGAAATTTAAACAAGAATGGCTTCCATAGATATGATATTACCCACAGCAAGACAAATACAAATCCTTAGAGTATTGTTTCTAAAGTTTCTGTCAATAAACACCGTAAATTGGTTTGAGTACAAAGAAAGGGAAAGTCAGAAATCAAACACTTTATATTGTTTTTAGCCATTATCCTTTTCTTTTTCAATATTTATAAATAATAATGTAGTGGCAATTTTGGCACTGATCTCAGAAATTTATTCTTCTTTGTTATGTCTATGTAAGAACAACTCAGGAGTGCTTGGATGTTATTTTTATTAATATTGAGCATTAATTGAAATGAATTACTTTAATAACTTTCTGTCCACTTACTGGTATTATATTTTTGGGGAAGAGGTCTTTGTTTTAAAGAAATAAAACAATTTTTAAAAAAATACAAGATATGTACTTATTTAAAATTGGTTTTGTCTCCTGAATATTCTTAAATGGCATCATAGAGTGTTAACTTAATTTTATATTATTTCTAATTTTCTCAGCTTATTATTAAATGGGTTTCTGTTAGAAATAGCAGGCTGAAAAGACAATTTGCTGTAGTAGAGTAAAGGCTAATCAGTGTAAGAGCTTGTCAGCATTTTGAGGGAAGGTCAGTGGACCTGGTTAGGGAAGTAGAACAATTATTTCTGATCAAGCTGTTTCTATTTCATTCATATGAAAACATAGTTTTTTTCTAGTAATTACATGGAATCAAGGGAACCTATTTTTTTCAGTAATTTCTCTAAAAACTATAATATAGATAGTTCTCAATTTACGCCCATAATTGAGTTCAAAATGTTGCTAAGTGAAGACAGTTGTGCTTTGCTCCATTTTACAATCTTTCTTGAGGCAATTAAGTGAATAATTGCAGTTTAGTAACAGTTAAGTGAATATCTACCTACCTGCCTACCTACTATCTATCTATCTATCTATCTATCTATCTATCTATCTATCTATCTATCTATCTATCTATCTACCTACCTACCTACCTACCTACCTACCTACCTACCTACCTACCTACCTACCTTGTCTGTCTGTCTGTCTGTCTGTCTGTCTGTCTGTCTATCTATCTATCTATCTATCTATCTATCTATCTATCTATCTATCTATCTCTGACTGACAGACTGCCTGACTGATTGACTAGCTAGCTAATAAGTAAGCCAACCATCTTTCCTAGAAGCATCTCTAAGTAGCTTATGATCGATAAAAAATAAACAATGAGTATTACCGGTAGCACTCATCTCCCCCTTTATTGTTCATATACTGTAAATAACTCAAGGCAGGCAACATACAGGTAGTCCTTGACTTAAAACAGTTCAGTTAGTGACCATTCAAAGTTACAACAACCCTGAAAAAAATGGCTTCTGACCATTTTTCACACTTATGACCATTGCAGCATCCCCATGGTCATGTGATTTACATTCAGATGCTTGACAGCTGGTTCACATTTATGACGGTCGCAGTATCCTGGGGTCATGTGAACTCATTTTGTGACTTCTGGCAAGCAAGGTCAATGGAGAAGGCAGAATTCACTTAACAACCGTGTTAATAATACAGTATAACAACTGCAGTGATTCACTTAACAAATGTGGCAAAAAAAAAATTAATAACATGGGGCAAAACATCACTTAACAAATTTCTCATTTAGCAACATAAATTTTGGGCTCAATTGTTGTCATAAGTCGAGGACTACCTATACACAAGACTCCTTCCAATACTCCTTTGGGACTGGCCAAAATCACCCAGTTGGTTTTCTGGTGGAACCAGAATTCAGTCTCCTGCTTTCTATCCAATAGTCTCTCTACCCAATCTTGCCAATATACAAGATGGATTCTCCTAGATCGAAATTCTTGTGCCATCTTGCTGTCCCTGAGTTCTGGAGGTTAAGGATAATAAATAAACATTATGCATGTATCATTTGGAGTATTTCCCTTCAGAAGCATACATTATGTTATAATTCTGCCTTATCTAAGAGAAGGAAATGCAAACATGCATTTTAACATGCAGTTGAAGTTAGTGTTTCACTTTAAATTTACTGTAATTTTAAGGATATCAATTTTAAGTAGGACAGAAAAAAGTTTTTACACATGCATTTATTTTTAAAAAATCCACTCTCCTACATCCCACCATCTCTAGATCATTTTTGCACATCAGTTGTGGGAAGGAAGGGTTTAGAAATCCTGCCTATTGAATTCCAGTTCTCTGGGGTACAGCTTGTTACCAAGTATTTACCTGCTTGCAAAAGGAAATAAAAATAGAAAATCAGGAGATTGCACCAGTTTAGCAGATCCCTTACTAAATAAGGCATCCATCACGGTTGTTTTAAAATTGCAGCCTTCCTCAATTTGATTCCCTCAAGAATAAGTGCTGCTGTCTTTATTTTTTGGCTTCTTATCTGGATATCAATTCTCCAAAGCACCGGAGGGCAGGACAAGAAGTACAGATAGTCCTCGACTTACGAACACAATTGAGCCCATATTTCCTGTTGTTAAGTGAGACCTTTGTTAAGTGAATTTTACCCCATTTTACAGTGAATCACTGCAGTTGATAAATTAATAACCTGGTTGTTAAGTGAATCTGGCTTCCCCAGTGACTTTGCTTGTCAGAAGGTCGCAAAAGGAGGATCACATAACCCGAGGACGCTGCAACCGTCGTAGATATGAACCAGTTGCCAAGCGTCTGAATTTTGATCACATGATACTGGAAAGGTTGTAACTGCGACACACGGTCATAAGTTACCTTTTTCAGTGTCGTCTTAACTTCGAACGGTCACGAAACGGACTGGTAAGTCGAGGAACTACCTGCAATGGGTGGAAGGTCATTAAAGGGAGACCCAACCTAGAAGTAAGGAGAATTTTTCTGACAGTGAGAACAATTAATCAATGGAAGAACTTGCCTCCTGGAATTGTGGCTGCTCCATCACTGGAAGGTTTCAAAAATAGACTGGACAACCATTTGACCAGGATGGTATAAGGGTCTCCTGCCTTGAACAGGGGGTTAGATTAGAATAGGGGTCGCCAACTTTTTGGACCCCAAGAACCACCAAACTCATAATTTTAAATCCCGCAGACCATTAATATGAATTTTGACTGACGGTGGCTTGCTGACATTGGTGGGAAAGTCGATCCCATATTTCAGAGTTACAGTAGTCACAGGACTGGCCCTTTGGTCATCCTGGAGGAGCTGCTCCTCCACCCGGGTGCACCGGCCTGCCATGGACTGGAGGAGCTGCTCCAGGATGACCAAAGGGCCAGTCCTGTGACTACTGCAGCTCTGAAATATGGGACCGACTTTCCCACCAATGTCAGCAAACAACTCCGGGGCGGATTCCCCTCCCTCGCCATTGATCTTACCTTCCAATTCCAGCTCGCATGGCTCTACTCCACGCGAGTAAGGTTTGCGCTTGGCCGAAGGGTGGGGGCCAGCGGGTGGGCAGGCCATGTGGGCGGTGCAGCCTTGTGTTCCTGTGCAGCCTGGATTAATTGCTTTGGGGGGAGTGCTTTGGGGAAGACATTTCTCTGCGGACTACGAAAATTTTCTCATGGATCACCAGTGGTGATCCTCAGCCCACTGGTTGGTGACCAGTGGACTAGAAGACCTCTGAGAACTGTTCCAGGCCTATGATACTATGTTCTTTGGACAGACTGCTGGATGTCAGTGATAGGAATTGATGATGATGATGTTATCCATTCAGTATGTCTGACTCTTGGTGAGGCCAGGTCTCTCCACATCTTCCAATCCTGCAGTACTTCTTTGAGTTGTTCTATGTCCATGATGGCGAACCTATGGCAGGCGTGCCACAGGTGGCATGAAGAGCCATTTGTGCTGGCACACGAGCCGCAGGCAAACTTACCTCACTGCGCATGCGCGCATGCAGCTGATTTTCGACCTGTTTGAGGCCTTTTTCGGCCTCCCAGAGGCTTGAGGAAACCCTTTGCAGGCCGAAAAATAGGCCTCTTTCATCACTTCCTGTGTTTCTGGAAATACCGGAAGTGACGAAACGGGCCCATTTTTTGGCCTGCAAAGATTGCAGAAGCTTTTCTCACTGGGAGGCTGAAAAAGGCCTCAAACGGGCCGAAAATCAGCTGGGAGGCACAGTACAGGGGGCAGCGTGGGGGATTGCATGCACATGCTCGGGGCGTGGGGAATACACATTGCCTTCTGGGTGTTGGCACATGAGCACATGCACGCAGGCGCACAATTTTCGGCACAGGAGTCCGAAAAGATTAGCCACCACTGTTCTATATTCTAATTCAGGGGTCTCCAAACTTGGCAACTTTAACTCGTGGACTTCAACTCTCAGAATTCCCCAGCCAGCCATGCTGGGCAATTCTGGGAGTTGAAGTCCACAAGTCTTAAAGTTGACAAGTTTGGAGATCCCTCGTGTCAGCTTTGATGGCGTCTAGCGCCACCATGTTCTTTGGTGGCCTGTTTTCCTTTTACCACTAACTCTTCGAAATGCAATTTCACTTTCTCCTGTGAATTCCCCTGATAGGAATTACAGGTAGCCCTCATGATTGCCAGATCGCAGTTTGGCTCTGCGGCCAAATTCAAGTCAAAATACGGCCAAATTCGGCCAAATTATTTTTTGCTCATGGTGACGCGCATGCGCGAGGAAAGGAGAGCGCCAGAGGACGTGCTTGTCCTCCTTTTGCTCATGGTGACGCGCATGCGCGAGGGAAGGAGAGCGCCAGAGGACGTGCTTGTCCTCCTTTTGCTCATGGTGACGCGCATGCGCGAGGGAAGGAGAGCGCCAGAGGACGTGCTTGTCCTCCTTTTGCTCATGGTGACGCGCATGCGCGAGGGAAGGAGAGTGGCTGGGTTGCCATCTGGCCGATTTCACGGCCAAGCAACTTTCGTACGGCCAAATTTCCGGCCAAATAAATTTGGCCGGAGACATCATTTTTTTCATGGCCTAGCAGATAGAAATATGGCCAGATTTCTCGAATTTGCCCGGAAAAACGGCCAGATGGCAACCCTGGTAGCCCTTGACTTACGACCGCAATCGAGCCCAAAATTCCTCTTGCTAAGTGTTTAATTTGTTAAACACTTGTTAATTTGTTAAATGAATTCTTCCCCATTTTTACCATCTCTCTTGCCACCCTTGTTAAGTGAATCACTGCATTTGTTAAGTTAGTTGTTAAGTGAATCTGGCTTCCTCCTTGATTTTGCTTGTGAGGAGGTCGCAAAAGAGGATGACATGACCCCTCCCAGGGACACTGCGACTGTCATAAGTGTGAACCAGTTGCCTAGCATCTGAATTTTGATCACATGACCACGGGGATGCTGCAATGGGTTTAAAAAATGGTTGTAAGTTGCTTCTTTCAGTGCTGTTGTAACTCTGAGCTGTCACTAAATGAACAGCTGTAAGTTGAGGACCACCTGTTCAGTCTTGCAAACCTGTGAAGCATCATGCTTGGGAAGCATGGGTACCCAGCTGGGAATTGAAGTAGCAATAACAATAGCACTTAGACTTATATACTGCTTCACGGTGCTTCACAGCCCTCTCTAAACGACTTACAGAGTCAGCCTCTTTCCCCCAGCAATCTGGGTCCTCATTTTACCCACCTTGGAAGGAGGGAAGGCTGAATCAACCTTGAGCCTGGTGAGATTCGAACTGCCAAATTGCAGATAGCCCGCAGTCAGCAGAAGTAGCCTGCAGTACCGCACTCTAACCACTGCTCCAGCACCGCTCTGCAATCCTTCCAACTCCTAATTCCGTGATTCTAAGTCTGTTGAACCTCCCTGCGTGCCGCTTTTGCTGCAGACTTTGACCATCAAATGGTCGTACTGGGCAAGCCTTCCGTTGGTCAATCTCGGGAGATTGGAAACAACCCAGCTATCTTATCAAGTGGACTCCAACATCTGATGCTGCCCTGGTTGAATTGATTAGCGTGATTCATTCCAGCGTCACAACCTGGATGGATGCCCTGTTAACGCCCTCCAGTTTGCTCTTTGCTCTAGAGCCCTTTGGAGGCTTGCCAAGGGCGGGGGGCGGGGGACGGGACTTTAATCTCCTGCCTTTCAGGGAGTCGTCCCCCGAGAAAAACCACCAGATCTTGGAAGCATGTATGCATGCATTCCGCTAGGGAGTAACTTGATCCAGTCCAGCTGGAAGGATCCTGGAATGTGCTTGGTTCCATTTCACCTCGCATTGATGATTTATTACAGGTAACTTTATTTCCCCATCTTTAAGCCAGGTTTCTTTGCGGGTGGAAAGGAATTCCCTCTCCTCAGCAAATCCTCCAAATTTGCTTCCTGGCTAATGATAGAAATAGAGCCGAATAAGTTGGAAGGTCTTTGAGTGCCAAGGATCTCAAAACTTGGCAAGTTTAACACTTGTGGACTTCAGTTCCCAGAATTCCTGTCCTACCTGTTCCCATTTATCCATTTATTTGTACTCATTTAACAGATAACAGATAATCAGAGTTGGAAGGGACCTTGTAGGTCATCTAGTCCAACCCCCCCTCCGCCCAATCGGGAGACCCTACCTACACCATTTCTGACAGATGGCAGTCCAATCTCTTCTTGAAATGTATTATGTATATAATTATACCTGTTTATACTTATATGTTTATATGTTATGTTCGTACTTATACTCGTTTTCTCATACATGCTTGACAAACAAAATAAATAAATAAACTACCTAAATAATAAATAAATAAATAAATAAATAGCATGACTAGAGGAGGAATTTTGGGAGTTGAAGTCCACAAGTCTTAAAGCTGTCAAGTTTGAAGACCCCTGTATCTAGTCCAGCGTTGGGATTCAAATTTTTTTTACTACCGGTTCTGTGGGCGTGGCTTGGTGGGTATAGCAGGGGAAGCAAAATCCCCCTTCCCTCCCTACCCCACTAACCTGATTTCCAGCTCCCTTCTCCTGTGCAGGGCAACCAAAGGAGACCCAGCCGATTAGCTGGGACTCAATGGGAGGCAGAGAAGAGATGGGGGCGGGGCCAGTCAGAGGTGGGATTTGCCGGTTCTCTGAACTACTCAAAATTTCCACTACCGGTTCTCCAGAACTGGTCAGAACCTGCTGAATCCCACCTCTGATCTAGTCTAACCCCCTGCTCAGACATGGAAGGATTACCTGTAAGTACACTTAACAATTGTATAATTAACTGCAGTGATTCACTTAACAGCTGTGGCCAAAAAAAAGTCGCAAAATGGAGCAAAGCTCACTTAGCAAATGTCTCACCTAACAACAGACATTTTGGGCCCAATTGTGGTCATTAAGTCGAGAACTACCTGTATGTACACTTAGGAATGGTGTTTATTAACCACTGCAGGGATTCACTTAACAACAGTGGCAAGAAAGGTTGTAAAATGTTTTAACTTGCTTAGCATTGGAGATTTTGGGCTCCCTTGTGGTCAGAAGTCGAGGACTACCTCTATCTTTCTCAACCTTTTTAGCAAATGTTGTTGAGGCCGGGTGTTGCAGCCCAGTGGAATTCTAGTGTGGGAAGGAAGGATAACTCTGGAATTCAGATTACAACATCTGCGGTTTAGTAATGCTTTAGTTTAGCTGCCCTCAGACACAAACATTTGTGTGCAAGTCCTGTTGTGGGGGCAGGTCACACAGTGCTTGACCCTTGTGCTAAATGTGGGTGCGGGTGCCGAGAGTAAGCCATTCCAAGCAAAAAAATAACAGAATAATGTGTTTCTCCCCCCTTTTATAGTCCTTTCGGACCATCCCCATCAAACTAATACAGTAATTTATTTTCTTCCCCACCCTCATAACTTCTGCAGGGTTATTTAATAAGATTTATTTATCTGTTACCCAACTCAGCCTTAAAAAATAAGTCTTTTTCCCCAGTTGATTAGTTGTGGGTGTGTTGAGTTCATTGAGTTCGGCTTTGGCTTGTGTAGATATTTTTGTATTTTGACTCTTTTTTAAAAAAATTGTTTGGATTGTTGCTGCCAACTAGAGACTGTTGGGATTGGAGCAAAATATTAGTACAGTGAAATGAATGAATATCAACACTTCAAAACAGATTGGTTGATTAGGAGCCATCGAGGCAGATTGTATCTATATTAAATATTTATTTGTTTGTTTGTTTATTTATTTTATTTTATTTTTATTTTATTTTATTTTATTTTATTTTATTTTATTTTATTTTATTTTATTTTATTTTATTTTATTTTATTATTTTATTTTATTTTATTTATTTTATTTTATTTTATTTTATTTTATTTTATTTTATTATTTTATTTTATTTTATTTTATTTTATTTTATTTTATTTTATTTTATTTTATTTTATTTTATTTTATTTTATTTTATTTTATTTTATTTTATTTTATTTTATTTTATTTTATTTTATTTTATTTTATTTTATTTTATTTTATTTTATTTTATTTTATTTTATTTTATTTGTCAATTGCTTACAAGATAATAGGTATAAGTAAAAACATAGTTATGATTACATGGATACATATAAGAAAAATAAAAAATATATAAAAGAAACAATAAGACAGGGACGGTAGGCATGTAGGTGCACTTATGCACGCCCCCTACAGACCTCTTAGGAAAGGGGTGAGATCAATAGTAGACAGTCTAAGATTAAAGTTTTTGGGGTTTGGGGAAAAAACCACAGAGTCAGGTAGAGTATTCCAGACATTGACCACTCTGTTGCTGAAGTCGTATTTCCTGCAATCAAGTTTGGTGCGATTAACCTTGAGTTTGTATATATTTCATAGGTCTTGGTGTGTTCAGGTCTTTTCCCGTGTAAGATTGAGAGCATCTTGGCAACGTTTCGACGAGGTCCCACTCGCCATCTTCAGGCTGGTGCTTTCGGCTTCGTGCTTGTGCGAGCAAAGTGTGATCGGAGCTGCCGTCTCCCCATATATACTGGTGGGGAGGTTGGCTGTGTTGTCATTTCTTGATTGGTTGATGGAGTTGATGTTTGCAGATTGGCAGGCTTTTTCATAAGAACATGTGTGGCTGAGGTATTGGTTGTGTGTCTATCAGCCTCCTGTGTTGTAACGACCTGGGTCATGGGCTGTGTGATGAACTTCTGAGTTCTATTGTTTTGACATCCTGGGTCTTGTGCTGTAATCTCCTGGGTCGTAATGACCTGGGTCATGGGCTGTGTGATGACCTTCTGAGTTCTATTGTTGCGACATCCTGGGTCTTGTGCTGTAATCTCCTGGGTCATTGGCTGTGTTGCAACATCCTGAGGTTTTGTGGTGTAACCTCCTGAGTTCTGTGATGTGATATCCTGAGAGGGTGGCTGTGATGTGACATTCCGGGTTTTGGTTTGGCTCTGAGTATCACATCACAGAACTCAGGAGGTTACACCACAAAACCTCAGGATGTTTCAACACAGCCAATATATATGTTTTCGTAGATTTTCACGGGTACAGGTATGCAGGTCTTGGCGTGTTCGGGTCTTTTCCCGTGTAAGATTGAGAACATCTTGGCAACTTTTCGACGAGGTCCCACTTGCCATCTCAGGCTGGTGCTTTCGGCTTCATGCTTGTGCGAGCAAAATGTGATCGGAGCTGCCGTCTCCCTATATATACTGGTGGGGAGGTTGGCTGTGTTGTCATTTCTTGATTGGTTCAACTCCATTAACTGTGCCAGTTTGCACTGCTTGCACTGGCACAAAGCCGAAAGCACCAGCCTGAGGATGGCGAGTGGGATACTTACATGTATGGTATTCAGCTTTGTTCAGGTATTTTCCCACGTCATTATAGTTGTGCTTTTAAAGTTGTAGCAACGTTTCGGCAGAATATCATCTGCCATCATCAGGCTTCTGTATTGTGTCCGTCTGTGGGTCAGACTTTTACAGTGGTTTCAGATTTAAATTTGGGGCAGCCTATTGCTGTGCCAGAATGGTTTTTTCTTCATCCTGATTGGTTGGGAGTCTTGGTCTGTGTTTATTGGTCTCGGAGTTTGCTGTGTTCTGCTTGATGGGTGTCTCTGATATCTTCTGTCTGTTTTTTGGCTCTTTTTGTATCTTGATTGGCTGGCAGCATTGTGTTACTTTATTGGAGGCCTTTAGTGCAGCTTGGCTTCGGGTAAATGGACGGCTATCATTAGTTAGGAAGCTGGGTTTCATCTGGGTGCCTGGTTGGGGTGTGTTTGAGCTGGAGGTATCAGGGGGGATCTGTTTGTGCCCAGGTGTTTGCCTGGCTTGTGGTGTGGAGATTTTTTTGTTTGTGAGTGCAGGCTTCCAAATGATTGACAGCCTGGTGGAATCATCTCTTCTATTCATGCTTTCTGGTCTTTTTTCAATCTCTAAGGCTTCTCCTAGGGTTTTCCATAGTGGCCAGGGTTTTGGTGCCATTGAAGTTGATGCTATGACCTGTGGCTTCCATGTGTTGGACTAGTGAGGAAGTGTGTTCCAGCTTTTTGACTGCATTTTTGTGTTCATCCAGGCGGGTACTTATTCTTCTATTGGTCTGTCCAATGTATGTGGCCGGGCATGATGCACAGGGGATTTCGATATGCCTTGGTTTTCCAGGTCAATTTTATCTTTGGGGTTGCTAAGGATGGCTGCTATTTTTCTGTCTGTTTTGAAGGCAGTCCTGATGTGATGTCTGTGTAGTACCTTACTAATTTTGTCTGTAGTACCTCTTATGTATATCGATGACACATTCGTGATTTAGCCCCATGGACAAGAAAACCTAAACAATTTCCTAACACACCTAAACAGCGCACACCCCAAAATCAAGTTCACCATGGAAACAGAAACAAACAAACAACTACCATTCCTAGATGTACTAATCTACAAAAAAACAGATGGCACACTAGGACACACCATATACCAGAAGAAAACACACACCAACCGCTACCTCAACGCCCAATCCCACCACCACCCAGCACAGATAAACTCCGTGGCTAAAACGCCTGGCAGACAAGACACACATTAAAACTGAACTATGCACCTGACTAAAGTACTGACAGCCAACGGCTTCCACAAAAGCAAAATCACCAGCTTGATCCACAAAAACACACTGAAACATAATAGAGACCCAGAAGATGAACAGACCTATGGAACAGCTGTCCTGCCCTACATAAGAGGTACTACTATATATATATATAAAATCTATATATATATATCTACATATATATAATCTATCTATCTGTCTGTCTGTCTGTCTATCTGCGAAGTATCACTCACGCATCATCACAAAATCTCCAGAACCATAAAGCCTACAAACCTGAAATTTGGCACGTATGTTCCTCTTGGCTTCTAGGTGCTCACTAAGAAAGGATTTTTTGAAATGACCATCAGAGCTATTAGTATTTCCTATATTATTATTATTAACACACTCTGATGCTAAGGAGTTCTACACCCCCTCCCCACCTGAAAAGAAATCTGTTCCAAATGCAAAACACAAGCAGAGCAGAGGAGTTTCAGTTTCACAGCACCAAGCAGCTTTAGTACAAAACAGTTGAGCTAAGCCACGCCTAGGCTCCTTGCTGTCTCCTTCTTGCTCACATAGCAAATACTGTTTCAGTTTCCAAACTCTCTCACACACTGACAGGATGCTAGCCAGATGAATACCGTTGGATGCTGGTAGGCAGAGGCAGAATTTTCCCTCCCTTATTTTCCTCCCCAAAATCTAAGCCCGATGACATAGTTTCGTAGCGAAGCACAGGTATCAAGCTAGTGTGTGTGTGTGTGTGTGTGTGTGTATTATATATCATATTATATCATACTCCATATATCATATCTCTTATACCTTGCATCTTATCATCATTTTAGCCATGGTCTATCCACTGCAGGATGAAGGCGTCTCCTGCCTGTTTCCAAACTATATGGTCCTGAGCTTTCTTTTGCCAATTGGGCCCTCTACACTTGGTGATGTCGTCACTCCATCTTGTTTTAGGTCTCTTTCGTGGGCACTTTTTATCTAATGGGATACATTCTATGACTGCCATGGTCCACCTGCCCTCAGTCCTTCTTGCTATCTGACCAGCCCGTTTCCATTAGGGGCCATGTTTTACTTATATCTTATAGTTGATATGATAGCAGTCTTCGAATATTTGAAGGGCTGCCACAAAGAAGAGGGGCTCAACCTCTCCTCCAAAGCCCCTGAAGGCAGGATGAGAAGCAATGGGTGGAAACTAATCCAGGAGAGAAGCAACTTAGAACTAAGGAGGAGTTTCCTGACAGTGGGAACAATTAACTAGTGGAACAGCTTGCCTCAAGAAGTTGTGGGTGTTTCCAACATGGGAGATCTTGGAGAGAAGGCTGGACAACCACTTCTCTGAAATGGTATAGGGTCTCCTGCTTGAGGTTGGTCTAGAAGACCTCCAAGGTCCCTTCTAACCCTTTAATTCCGTTATTTTCTCCAGAATAGTCTGTCTCCAGTTTGGTCCTTCAGATCTTCTAATAGTGCACCCATAATAATAGATATACAGGTAGTCCTTTTATGACTGAAGTTACAGAGGCACTGGGGAAAAAAGTGACTTATGACTAGTCCTTGGACTTAGAACCTTGCAGCATCCTCACAGTCACATGATCAAAATTGACGTGTTTGGCAGCCAGCATCTCTTTACAACAATTGCAGTGTGCTGGGGTCATGCGATCACTTTTGCAACTTTCCCAGCCAGCTTCCGACAAGCAAGTTTCACTTAAACAACCGCATGCTTTGCTTTAAAACTTCACAGGAATTTGCTGAATAAACTTTGGCAAAAAGGCTGTAAAATCTGTCACGACTCACATAACAAACACGTTGCACGGAATTGGGAATTCTGGTCCCAGTTGCGGGTGTAAGTCAAAGATTACCTGCAACTAAGTGTCTCCTTGCTGCTGGATGGCCTCTTTTCTCTTCCAACTGTCAGAATGAGAGAAAATTGCACAGTTGGCTTCTCCAGATAATTTCAGGCCTTCAGTAGCGAAATATCTGCCTTCTGCCTTGCTGAACTCTTACCCTTTGCTTCATAATCCGGTCGAAAAGGGTCAGAATGTGAATTTTGCCAGCAATATGTGAGCCTCACAGACCCACTTGAAGCTGGCAGAACATGACAGCGGAGGTCCCAAAGGTGCTTTTTTCAGGAGGCAACTAGGATATTTCTTTGAAGACATTTCGCTTCTCATCCACGAAACTTCTTCCACTCTGACTGGATGGTGGGGAAGGGAAGGATTTATACTCCTTGCAGATAGCTGGACATTTGCATCCTTTTTGGAGAGCCCTTGAGGCCACTTGGAGGTTTGTCTGTGTCCTCAGAGTCACCTGAGGAAATGGGTGTGGAGCCTTCTTGGAACTGCTGAAAGGACTGTGTTGTAGATTGGAGATAGGTGATGTCTTATCCCTCCAAGAAGGCTCCACACCCATTTGCATCACTCAGGTGACCCTGATGACACAGATCAACCTCCAGGTGACTGTAATGACTTGCTAAAAGAATGCAAACATCCAGCTGTCTGCAAGGAGTATATTCCCTCCATCATCCAGCCAGAGCTGAAGAAGCTTCTTGGATGAGAAGCGAAACGTCTTCAAAGAAAAACCCAAGAAAATCCAGTTGCCTCTTGAAAAAGCACCTTTGGGACAATCACGACCTGGACGACTGAGAATCTTCGTAGAAAAATACAGTCTCTTATGGTTGGTGTTTTATAAGTTTCATGCCGTAATGTCCCGCTTCTTGGATGAACAAGTGCAGTTCCTTCTGTCCCTTGCGCTATATTAAAACCAGACTTGTGGAAGCTAGCAGATGTTACACAAATAGTATTAAGCACGGGAAGTGAGGAAGTGTCTCGGAGTTGCTATTTTTGATATCCGTAGGCAACGTTCTCTTGAAAACCTTTGCCAGGCTTTCGGTACACAGGAAACCTTCTCGTTTGCCAGACAGGGATATCTTTCCAGAGTGGAATGATGCATTGTGAGGAGAGCATGGATATCTAGAAGAGCTTTCCCTTATTTATTTATTTGTATCCCACTTTCCCCTTATTTATTTATTTGTTTGTATCCACACAACTCAAGGCGATGAACACCCACAACACTCCTTCCTCCTCCTATTTCCCCCACAACATCAACCCTGTAAAGTGGGTTGGGCTGAGAGAGAGGGACTGCCCCCAAAGCCATCCAGCTCGCTTTCATGGCTTAAGGTAAGGCTAGAACTCACCATCTCCTGCTGATTGGCCCAAAGTCACCCAGCTGGTTTTTTTGTTTAAGGCGGGACTAGAACTCACCGTTTCCTGCTGATTGGCCCAAAGTCACCCAGCTGGTTTTTTTGTTTAAGGTGGGACTAGAACTCACCATTTCCTGCTGATTGGGCCAAAGTCTCCCAGCTGGTTTTTTTTGTTTAAGGCGGGACTAGAACTCACCGTCTCCTGCTGATTGGCCCAAAGTCACCCAGCTGGTTTTTTTGTTTAAGGCGGGACTAGAACTCACCGTCTCTTGGTGATTGGCCCAAAGTCACACAGTCCGCTTTCACGCTTAAGGTGGAACTAGAATTCACAGATTCTCGGTGATGGGCCTGTATGTTTGCCCCCTTGAGATATTTGTAAAAATAAAGGTGGGAATTAAAACAACAAAATAAATAACAAAAATAAAGTCTTGACACATCTGGTGAAAATACACCACTACTCTCTACCGTGTTTCTCCAACAATACGGCCTCCACCAATAGGAAGCCCCAGCATGATTTATTGGCATAAAATCAAATTAAGCCCCTCCCCCCAAATTAAGGCCCATATTAAACATGTGAAATGGGGGGAATGGCGGGGGCTTGCCGTTAGGAAGTACTTTGTTGCATGCCCGGATATGGTGCTGCCTGCGTTGGTGGAGCACTTCATATCGGGAGACCTTCCGCCACCGTTAATTTCCTTCTCCCTTGCTGCCGTGGCGTTACAGCAACACCGCGGTGTTTGGCGCAGCCACGTGCAGCCAGTCAGGGCTCCTCCCTGCAACCGGAGCCCTGAGGAGACACTTGCAGCTTCAGGCGCTCCTGTGGTCGCCTTCCCTTTGCCTTCGATGGTAAAGTGAATTATTTTAAAACCTCCGCTCATCCTATCAGGGCCGTGCGAGCTGAGCAGAGCCGGGAAAGCAAGCCGGGGTGTTTCCTGGTTCTGCCCAGCCCGTACGGCTCTGCCGCTGCCCTGGCGGGATGAGCGGAGGTTTTTAAAATAATTCACTTTACCTTCTAAGGCAAAGGGAAGGCGCCACAGGAGCGCCTGAAGCCAAGTATACCAACAACAAAAGGCAAATCCTCAAGGTGGGCTGGAGGAGGTGGCTACGTGCCCCCGGGCTGCTTCAGTGCAAGGTCCTGACTTGCAGCATCCTGCCGTTGCCGCGCGTCCTCCTCTCCGACTGCAAAACTCGTGTGCTTCGCCAACGCTTCGAGCGGCGAGCTCTTTCATACATAGAGAGAGGGAAAGACGCCGGCGTGCTCCGAGAGGCTGGCTCTTTCTCTAGCCGAGGCTGACAGGAAGTGCCTCCAGGGCCGTGGCAGGCAAGCCGCAGGTGTTTCCTGGTTCTGCCCAGTGCGCGCGGCTCTGCCATGGCCCTGGCGGGATGAGCGGAGGGCCCGGCGGGGAGGCACTCGTTGCCTTGGTGACATTTCGGGTGCCTCCGCCGCCTCCTCGCCCATTGCAGGTGGCGGCGGCAAGTGGCGGCGCTTCGCTGAGGGAAAAAGAAGACAGCGCAGCCACCTTGCTTGCTTTCCCACCTGCCCGCCCCAGATGGCCTCAGGAGCGGCGGCAGTGGCAGCAGGCGCGCACACTCCTGCCGGCGAAGGAGGAGAGGCGAGGAAAGAGAAGGGAGTGCGGCAGCAGCGGCTGTCACAGTATCGTCTCATAGCGGGGGCAAGGCTGGCAAGCTGAGGTGGCCGCACCAGAGAGCGTCACTGCCGACCCCGTCGTGAGGATAAAGGAGCGGGATAGAGATTCAGTCAGAATCGGCTAGAGAAAAGGGGCGCGCTGGGCAGAACCAGGAAACACCCGCGGCTTGCCTGCCACGGCCCTGGAGGCACTTCCTGTCAGCCTCGGCTAGATCTTGGAGCACGCCAGCGTCTTTCCCTCTCTCTATGTATGAAAGAGCTCGCCCGCTCGGAGCGTTTGGCGAAGCACACGAGTTTTGCAGTCGGAGAGGGAGGACGCGGTGGCAACGGCAGGATGCTGCAAGTCAGGACCTTGCACTGAAGCAGCCCGGGGGGCACGTAGCCACCTCCCTCCAGCCCACCTTGAGGATTTGCCTTTTGTTGTTGGTATAGCTTGGCCAGGGCTCCTGTGCTTTTCCCTTGCCTTAGAAGGTAAAGTGAATTATTTTAAAACCTCCGCTCATCCCGCCAGGGCCGCGGCAGAGCCGCACGGGCTGGGCAGAACCAGGAAACACCCCGGCTTGCTTTCCTGGCTCTGCTCAGCTCGCACAGCCCTGATAGGATGAGCGGAGGTTTTTAAAATAATTCACTTTACCATCGAAGGCAAAGGGAAGGCGGCCACAGGAGCGCCTGAAAGTGTCTCCTCAGGGCTCCGGTTGCAGGGAGGAGCCCTGACTGGCTGCACGTGGCTGCGCCAAACACCGCGGTGTTGCTGTAACGCCACGGCAGCAAGGGAGAAGGGAAATTAACGGTGGCGGAAGGTCTCCCGAACATCCAAGTTGTCGCCGCCCGCCCACCCGATGATGCAAGGGGGGAATAAGTCACCCCGAAAAGACGTCCTAGCCGGTTTTTCGGGGTCAAAAAAAATAAGGCCCAGCCTTATTATGTGAGAAACACGGTAGTTATATAACCTATAGATTTGGAAATGTCCCAGCTGGAGGAGAGTCAGTTTGCTTCTTTCCACAGAGTGGAGCAAAGTTGGCTTGTAAAAGTCCAACAGGTGTTGGCTAGATGATAACCTGTCTTCCTGCCAGCAGTGGTTGTTTTTAATGTTAAGTATTGCTGTTAATTTGCATCATTTTCACAAAGATCTCACCACTGTCAGGCTAAACGTCTCCTTCACATGCTTGGTTGCATTTTGATCCAGCAGGAATACTGAAGTCATAATCCTTTCCTTCCACATCTAGGCTGTTTTATATATAGTTTTAAAACAAATTAAGATCAGTTCCAGAAGATAAGGAGCACATCGATAAATGTGTTTCAGACGTATCCTAATGCTATATTTAATCTGTTTTTTTTTTTCCAAAAGGATTTTTTGATAGAAAGGAGATGCCGAGGAAATAAGACAAGGAAATTACCTTTTGCTTCCAAATCTTTGTTCTCTAGTGCCAAACAGCAAACGTACACCAGGGTTTTTCAACTGAGGATTGAGAGGAAAAAAAAAAAAAAGTTGTAGCAACTGCAGAGTTTACAGACATGGGTGCTTGGCAAAGGTGTAAATCTTGAATATTCACAAGGACGGAGAAATTCCTTGTGGTATATAGATGGTTCTGGGAGTTGAAGTCCACAAGTCTTAAAGTTGTCAAGTTTGGAGACCTCTGCTCTTGAGAGTCCCTTGGACTGCAAGGAGATCCAGTCAGTCAATCCTAAAGGAAACCAACACTGATTGTCCTTTGGAAGGACAGATCCTGAAGTGAAGCTCAAATACTCTGGCCACCTAATGAGAAGAGAGAACTCATTGGAAAGTAGTATGGGACAACTCGGTGTGGCCAACTTGCTGCGGGACAATTCAACAATTTAAGTATTTAAAATAATTTTAAAAAAATTATTTTAATTGTCATTCACATTTCATTTTGTCCCTCCTTCAGCATCCTTCCTTTAATGATTCTCTTCCTCCATTTCTTCAAAATTAGTGTAGTTCTTGTCTCGTGGTGAGTTGGCCATGGCGAGTCATCCCGCAGCGAGTTGGCTGCAGCGAATTGACGGCAAGTTGGCAGCAGCGAGTTGGCAGCAGCAAAGCTGGCTGAGGAACTCTGGGAATTGAAGTCCACGAGTCTTAAAGTTGCCAAGGTTGGAGACCCCTGTCCTAGACCCCCATTAGATAAGACCCCGTGGTTGGGAAAGATGGAAGGCAAAAGGAGACGGGGGCAGTAGAGGATGAGATGGTTAGAGTCATGGACGCAAGGAATATGAATTTGGGCAAACTCCTGGAAAGAGGGGCGGGGGGGCTGGCATGTGGTCCACGTGGGATTGCGAAGAGTCGGATGCAACTTGGCGACTAAACAACAACATATGAAGCACCAACTCAGTATATCTACTTGCACCTTAACAGATATTTTCTAGTTTCACTTGCTCTTCTTGGCAGAGGTATGGGAGCAGATGGCATAAGATGTAGAAATACTGTAAACATGTCAATGGGGAAGCCAGATTCACTTAACAGTGGTTACTAACTTAACTGCTATGATTGTGGCAAGAAACGCCATAAAATGGGGAAAAAAGTTACTTAACAGCTGTCTTGGTTAGCCACAGAACTTTTGCGCTCAATTGTAGCCATACGTCAAAGACAACCTGTAAAAGAAAAGGTGGGAGTGTTGTACTTTCAGACTTGTAACATTGTGAGAAGTCCTCCATGCTCTCTGAGCTTGGTTGTTTTCTTGCAGATATTTTATTACCCAACTAGGTAACATCATCAGTGCCAGAAGGGAGTGGGGGTTTGTGAAGAGGAAGTGGAGGAGGAAAAGAAGAAGAAGAGGAGGAGGAGGAGGAGAAGGACTGTGGCGTCCTTAGTGCTCTCTGAGCTTGGTTGTTTTCTTGCAGACATTTCATCAGCCAACTAGGTAACATCATCAGTGCCAGAAAGGAGTGGGCTTTGCAGAGAAGAGAAGGACTATGGATGGTCATTGATGCTCTCTGAGCTTGGTTGTGTTCTTGCAGAACGTTTCCTTGTCCAAACTAATTACCCAAACTAGGTAACATCATCCTTGCTAGTCAGCCCTGAGCTACAAGTATTTTCCTTTCCTGAAGATTCTGCTAATGCAGCCTTTACAATAGAGTAGAATCATCTCATCTTGGTCTTGTTTCCTGTCTAGTCTTCTTCGTAAAGCTGACATCTACTCTGTGGTTTCTCTTATTCAGACGGTGCTTTTGGTTTCATTCCAAACAGGGCCACTAGGCCGAGTTTTTCTTCTCCTATGAGTGGTTTTAGTGCAAGGAGGCTTGTAAGATTGGACCATTGGGTTGAATGTTTGCCCTTGGGAGAGTGATCTTGCATTTTGCCTGCGATACCGTAAAAACCTCATTTTCGGTTTTCCAAATGACCTCATTCCTCTGACCGCCACCCACACATTCACACTTAGGGAATTCCATTCGAACAGCAACGATCAAGGTTGACTTCACTTTAATAAGGGCTCTTAATTTCTATATATATTTTAACAAATTTTGAAACAGTGCTTAACTTAAGATACACATATAGGCTTGGAGAAATGTCCTGATTGATACAGGTAGTCTTGACTTACAAACATTGATTTAGTGACTGCTCACAGTTACAACGGCCCTTAGGAAAAAAAAGACATGACTATTTTTCACACTTCTAGAGTTACAGAATAACACAAGTTGGAAGGGACCTTTGAGGTCTTCTAGTCCAATCCCCTGCTCAATATATGACCATTCCAGCTCTCCTGTGATCGACATTTGGACGTTTGGCAATGGGCATGTATTTTTTGACAGTTGAAATGTCCTGGGCTCATGCTTTGCGACCTTCTGACAAGCAAAATTAATGGGGAAGCCAGATTCACTTAAACCTATGTTACTAGTTTACCAACTGCAGTGATTCACTTAACAACTGTGGCAAGAAAGGTCATAAAATGGGGCAAAACTCATTTAAGAACACTAGCAATGGAACTTTCGGGCTCAGTTGTGGTCATAATTCAAGGACCACCTAGAATTCAACTATGATATAAAGACGGCAAAGCTATTGTTCACTTCCACAGTTCCTTCTTTCGGATTACAGGTAGTCCTCGACTTACAACAGTTTATTTAGTGATCGTTCAAAGTTATAATGGTGCTGTCAGGATTCCGGCAGATACCCCCATTTCAATCACGAGTCTCAAGCCAAACTTCCAAAACTTAAAAAGGATTTGTTGAGAGTTAACATGCTGGCACTGCCTGGGTGTAGCTGACTCTGAGACACACAATTCATTGTCCCCCTTGACACTGGTTTTCCCCCCACCCCTAGGTGTATCATAATTCGTATTCTCCAATGGGACACATCCATAGCCAAGGGACATCAATCACGCTTGTTAGGGATAACATTGTTTTACCCTAACTGTTTTGGGTAAAGATAATAAAATAAGGAATCATGGTTTGTCAGATAAAGTGTATGTGACTTTAAGCTAAAGGAATGTAATTAAGGGTGCAGCTGTAAAAGTACTATATAAGCAGCAAGGCACTCTCTGGCTCTTACTGGCTGGCTTATTGAAGACTGCATTCTTGCTGGATCGGGGAGGAGAAGAAGTGTTGGATTACTTTGAAGATATTTCTCAACGGAGAGAAGATAAGTTTTGGACAGATTTATTATATGTGTACTGACACTGGCTATTCGACACAGACTTTGCAATTAGAGTATCCTCGACAAGACTTGACTGAATTTGGTATATGACTAATGGACTGTTTATAATGACTATGCTATAATTCTTAAATGGAATAAACAATATTTTTGATAGCACAAACGTATCTGTATTTTTACTGAGTGTTAACAAGAAAAACTTATCTCACACATTTACCTGTCTTCCTATCTGACTTCGCTGCACGTTCTGTTATAGTTTGTTTTCCTTAACACCCGTTGGGGAATCCAGGCTTAACAACGCTCTCCAGGACAAAAGTGACTTATGTCTGGTTTAATGAAAAGAAGGACTAGGGGTGACATGATAGCAATGTTCCAATATCTCTGCCACAAAGAAGAGGGAGTCAAGCTATTCTCCAAAGCAGGACAAGAAGCAACGGGTGGAAACTAATCAAGGAGAGAAGCAACCTGGAACTAAGGAGAAATTTCCTGACAGTGAAAACAATTAACCAGTGGAACGACTTTCATCCAGAAGTTGTAAATGCTCCAACACTGGAAGTTTTTAAGAAGAGATTGGATAAGCAATTGTCTGAAGTGGTATAAGGTTTCCTGCCTAAGCAGGGGTTGGAGTGGAAGACCTCCAAGGTCCCTTCCAACTCTTATTCTAATACTTATGACAATTTTTCATACTTTTGACTGTTGCAGCTTTTTCTTGGTCATGTGATGAAAATTCAGATGCTTAGAAGCAGAAATTTCAGGCTCAAGTGTGGTCGTAAGTCAAGGACTACATGCAATTCTATGGTAACCGCTGCTAAAGAAATGAATTTGTCATCTTTCCATTGCAGAATTGCTCTCTCTGGCCTTAGATGTAGGAAGCTCCACAACCTGGTCTCACACCTTGCTGTCAATCCACAATCCTTTTTTCTAGGGATTGTCACATTGGTGACAACCCGGTACTGGATTTTGCCCTTTGTTTCACGCTCCTTAAGCAAAAATGGCCTCCATTGTGTAATTGCAATCCTCTTTCAGTGTTGTGTCATCTGAGATTAAAGCAGTGTGCCCAGTGTGGGTGTGGGTAAGAATGTTTCCTTCCTGCCTTCCTTACAGTGTGGGGGGGGGGGGGCAGCACGCATTGCCTTCTGGGTGCTCGCACGCAAGCGAGCGCAAGCGAGTGCGCACGCAATTATCGGCATGGGAGCTGAAAAAGGTTAGCCACCACCAGAGGTGGGATTCTACCAGTTTGCACCTATTCTCTAGAACTGGTTGTTAACATTCTAAGCAGTTTGGAGAACCAGTTGTTAGAAGAAATGACTGGCCTAATCCTGTAAGGAAGGCAGGAAGGAAACATTCTGGTGTTGCTTACAGAAACTGCCTCTCTGTTAACCCTTATTACATTCTTGGCAGGACTAGACTTCCTGTCTCAGGAACTTCTCTGGAGTTTTTTCCCCTCCTTTGCTGATACTTTGCTTGTTTGGAGTGACCATTCAAAGTTACAATGGCACTGAAAAAAGTGACTTATGACCATTTTTCACAATTACGACTGTTGCAGCATCCCCACAGTCATGTGAGGCCAGGCGAGGAGATGCGTGCCTCGATGTGAGTGATATTGAGTTGGTCACACCAGCCAATAACATGACCACCAAGCCAGGACCACCACCTAAGCCACGCCCACAGAACCAGTTGTTAAAAATTTGAATCCCACCCCTGGCCACCACCGATCTAACCTGTCATTATCTTCTCTGATTAATAGTTATCCATAGTTTTCGGGGCAGAGAAAATTTATTTTCCATGATTTACTACAGAGGTCTCCAAACTTGGGCAACTTTAAGACTTGTGGACTTCAATTCAAAGTTGTAACTTTGAACGCTCACTAAATGAAGTGTTGTAAGTCGAGGACTGAAAAAAAAACATTGACTTACAGCCATTCCTCACACTTATGACCATGACAGCATCCCCACAAGTCACATAATCAGAATTTAGGTACTTGGCAACCAGCATGTATTTACGACGGGGTCATGTGATCGCCATTTGTGACCTTCCTGATCAGCTTCCAACATGCCAAGTCAATGGGGACGACCATAAGGTTCACTTAACAAATGCAATGTTTTGCTTAATAACTGTGGCCAAATCACAAATGTGTCATCGATGTATCTTAACCATAGTTTGGGTTTGTGGGTGGCATTAGCCAGGGCTCTGGATTCGAATTCTTCCATGAACAGGTTTGCAATGACGGGTGACAGTGGTGATCCCATAGGGGCTCCTTCAATTTGCTTGTATCTTTATCCTTTGTATATGAAATATGTGTTGGTTAAGCAGTGTTCTGTTAGTTCCATGAGGTGTTTAGCTGGTTGGTATTTATTTTTGATGATTTCAAGAGTTTCTTTTATCGGGACTTGAGTGAATAGTGAAACCACGTCGAAACTTACAAGCAGATCTTCTTGTTCCAAGTGTAGATCTTTGATCATTTCCAAGAAGTGGTATCAGTTTTGTACATGTGAAGCTGCTGTTTCAGCATGGGGCTGTAGCTGTTTTGCCAAGTGTTTAGCTAGGTTTTGTAGTGGTGCTCCTCTGGAGCTGACTGTGGGTCTGAGAGGTATGCCTTCTTTGTGTATTTTTGGGAGGCCGTATAGTTTGGGGCATCTGGAAGATTTTTCTCTTGGGATGATCGTCTGTTGGATCTCTTTGCTCATGTGGCTGGTTATAATTTTCTTCTTGGTTAATTTTTCCAGATATGTGGTTGGGTCCGTGTTTATGGGTTTGTATGTGGAGTCTTGGAGTAGTTCTGTCAATTTTGTTTCGTAGTCTTTTCTATCCATTATTACTGTGGCATTCCCTTTGTCTGCTGGAAGTATGATTATGCTGCTATCCTTTTTTAGAGCTTGCAGCGCTTTTAGTTCTTCTTTGTGCAAGTTGCTTTTGGGTGGTTTGCTTGTGCATAGGATGTTAGTAACTTGGTGTCTTATTCTATCAGTTTCATCTGTATTTAATTTAGTTAGGCTGGATTCTACTGCACAAATGATGGATTCTGTGGGGATCTTTTTGGGTGCTATAGCATAATTGAATCCTTTGGTTAGGACATCTGTTTCTGTTTTGGTGAATTCTCTGTTGGAAATGTTATATACTAATTGTTTCAGGTGTTATTGTGAGTTGTTGGGGGCTTTCTTGTCATGTTCTAATTTCTTTAGTTTCTTCAAGAGTTTGTCATTTTTGTAAGTGGTTTCAGTTTCAGCTCTCCAAGTTGTAAGTTTTATCTTGTCCCAAAGTAGAGGGTGGATTTTGCTGCTCAATTCCAGGTGTAGTGCTAGCAAATCTTTGTTTAACTGATCCAATTGGAATCTCTTTCTGTGGAGCTCGTTCCTGAGTAGAGCCATTTCAGTTCTTTTCAGGATACGTTTAGTAGCTGCTGTGCTGTGATGAAATGTTAATTTGAAGCAGGTTGGTGTTGCATTGTTGTCTCTGCAGCTGCGTAGGAATTTGAGGTCACATCTATATATATGTTTTCTTAAGTTTTCGCGGGTACTTACATGTATGGTAATCAGCTTTGTTCGGGTATTTTCCCACATCATTATAATTGTGCTTTTAAAGTTGTAGCAACGTTTCGGCAGAATCTCATCTGCCATCATCAGGCTTCTGTATTGTGTTCGTCTGTATTGTGTTCGTCTGTGTTCGTCTATATATATATGTGTGTGTGTGTGTGTGTGTGTGTGTGTGTGTAAACTGGAGTGTGACTCACTTAACAACTGCTTTGCTTAACAAAAGAAATTGTTGTCCCAATTGTAGTTGTAAGACAAGGACTGCCTAAATTTTGTTCATAACATGCAGCTCGTTCCTCCTGTACTTTCAATATAAAAAACGAACTGATAGACTTTCTACTGTACATGTTTTATAGTGGGAAACCCCCTTTTAACTTCCACCATAAAATATGTAGGAAGTCTACCACAAGTGTGCAGAAGCCAAAGCAATATTTCTTTATTGAGAGGCAGTTCTTGTACTGTGACTAAGCCTAGAACCGAAGAGACCTTGAGCCTGAAAGCCAGCTGGGTGACCTTGAGCACAATCTCTCCCTCTCTTAGCCCTTAGAAGATGGGTGCAAAATCCATCACCACTTCTGAAAACCTTGCCAAAAAAGCAGCTGGGACTAGTCCAGGCAACACTTAACACAAAGGCATACATTTAAAAAAGCACACACCCCATGCTGTACCAGTGAGACCTGTTTTGTATTTACAAAACTTTGCATGTCATTTCCAATCTTGATCATGATTTGTAGAGATGTGCAAAACAGATAGTTCTTCTCTGTTTTCTCCCCAGAATGAACCCATCCTACTATCCTCTCATCCTTCCTAGTACCCATCTCTTCCTACTTATGACTATAACCGTGTTGCTTATATCTTTACATTTTATATTGTTTTATTTGTTTCCTAGTATGATTTGATTGCTTATTAGTAACCTATGACTATCACTAAGTGTTGTATCTTATGGTTCTTGATGAATGTAATTTTTTCCCCTTTATGGACAATGAGAGCATATGCAACAAAGACAAATTCTTGGCCAATAAACCAAACCAAACCAATTCCATTCCATTCCATTCCATTCTATTCTATTCTTAAATATGAATCAGTTGCCAAGTGTCTGAATTTTGATCACGTGACCATGGGGAATGCTGTAACAGTTGTATGTGTGAAAAACAGTCATAAGTCACATGAGTGCCATTGTAACGCCAAACAGTCACTAAATGAACTGTTGTAAGTTGAGGACTATCTGTACATGGGAATGTAGCCAATTAACAGCACAAAATTGGCTCTGGATAAGAGTTAATGGAATTCAACAGAGGTTAGACTTAGACCATTTGTGGGAACTTAACGATTCCAGGCTGATTCCTCTCTTGACTCCGCCCTCCAGGCTCCACCTCTTCTTCTTCTGCAATATAGTAATTTTTGTGCTTTGCATTTCCCATTTTCAGTTACCAGTAGGCGGTTGCATCCTGTATAATGTGGCAATTTCCAAGTATAAGTAGGACAGAGGATCCTGGGGGGAAATTGCTGAGCCTCTGATTATAGGGAAGATAATTCTGTCACCAGAGATTAATTTATACCCTGCAAAATTGATACCAAACCTGCAAAGCTGTTGCTCTTCTTAAATAACACAAATTCAGTTGCTAACTTGTTACCGGAATTTGGGATGCAGGAACTATTAATCTCCTTAGCTACAAAGGAGCTCAAGATCAAACTGGAAGGGCGCCCGAGGGAAAGCTTTTCTTTAATATTTCAAGCTCAGATGGAAGTTCACATAGTGCCTGCAAAGATACCTTTTCCCACCCATCGTTGTTTCAGCCTTGTTTTCCTCTGCTAGTGTTGCTTCTTATATTCAAGCCGTGGCTTATTGACCAAATCGCTGTCCGAATTTGCCCGTTAAACCATTAACCCACGGATTGCACACATCCAAACAGCTTGGAAGTTTGTTTGGCACGCTAAGCACACATAAACCACATTTTAGTCGCGTGCAGTACATAAAGCAAACCTCGGAGCAGTTGTTTACCGATATTGCAAGTCATAAATCACGCTCTGTGCAAACCACAGTGTGGCTTGAGCTCACAAATCACGCTCAGCCAAAACTATTTTTTTCCCTTCCTTCTTGATTTAGTCTCACGGGTGAACCATATCGTCTTTGATTTGCAACCTGAAAACCCAGAAATTATGTTGTTACCCCTAGGTCATCTAAAAGTACCATAAGCCATATTTCAGCAGGTGACTTCTCCTAAGTCAAGGGAATACTTAACTCCCATGATTTTCCCGTGAACTTGATTTCTAGGCCCTCTTGAACTTGCGGTGAACTTGCTTCAAGTCCTCCCTATCTCGTATTTTATTGCCCTGAAATATTGAATTTTGTATGTTTGACCAGAGCGCCATGGAGACAGAGCTTCATAGTTCAATCAGCTTTGCATATATATTTTTTTAAATAATAATAATGCTGTGTACTTCTCAGATAGGTGAGTGGCCTTTGGAATCATACAAGAAGTCCTTGAGTTCTGCCTGCCACTCCCGTCTCCTTGAGGAAAAGTAAGATAAAAATTAAAAAGTGATTTTAGTCAGGACCAATAAAAAGGTTTGTTATTTTCAAACACTTCTCTGATATGTCTGTGGAGATTCTCAGTCATCCAGGTCATGGTTGTCCCAAAGGTGCTTTTTTCAAGAGGCAACTGGACTTTCTTGTTTTTTCTTTGAAGACGTTTCACTTCTCTTCCAAGTAGCTTCTTCAGCTCTGACTGGATGGTGGGGAATGGAAGGATTTATATTCCTTGCAAACAGCTAGTCATTCGCATCCATTCAGAGGGTCATTGAGGCCACTTGGAGGTTTATCTGTGTCCTCAGCTCTTTTGAAGACGTTTCGCTTCTCCTCTAAGTAGCTTCTTCAGCTCTGATTGGATGGTGGGGGATGGAAGGATTTATATTCTTTACAGGTCATTTGCATTCTTTTTAGAGTCATTGAGA
The DNA here is from genome assembly GCF_049901735.1 of Notechis scutatus. NCBI lineage: Eukaryota > Metazoa > Chordata > Lepidosauria > Squamata > Elapidae > Notechis > Notechis scutatus. The sequence goes on from NC_142009.1 coordinate 8,832,375, forward strand.
CCACCTGGAGGTTTACCTGTGTCTTCAGGGTCACCTGAGTAGGGGTATGCTACCATTTGCATCACTTAGGTGACCCTGAGGACACAGGTAAACCTCCAAGCGGCCTGAATGACTCTCTAAAAGAATGAAAATGACCAGCTGTCTGCAAGGGGTATAAATCCTTCCATTCCCCACCATCCAGTCAGAGCTGAAGAAGCTTCTTGGATGAGAAGCGAAACGTTTTCAAAGGAAAAAACCAGAAAGTCCAGTTGCCTCTTGAAAAAAAGCACCTTTGTGACATTTCTCTGATATATATGGGTATGTACACAAATTATCCTTGCCAGGTGTTTAGGGATCGTTCGGAGTGACAGTGGCACTGGGAAAAGTGACCTACGATCGGTTTTCACACTTACAACCGCTGCAGCATCCCCACCATCACCTGATCCAAATTTGGCTGCTTGGCAACTGGCATGTATCTATAACCGTTGCACTACCCCGGGGACATGTGATTTCCCCCTTCGCGACCTTCGGACAAGCAAAGTCTGTGGAGAAGCCAGACTGGTTTATTGACTGCATGATTCACTTTAACCACTGCAATGATTTGCTTAAGAACGGTGGCAAAAGAGAGTTTGCAAAATCAGGCGTGAATCACTTAACAACCGCTTTGTTTTTATGAGAGAAATTCTGGTCCCAGTTGTAGGTAGTTGTAAGATGAGGACTACCTGCATTTTGTTCATAAGATGCAGTTCGTTCTTCTGGTACTTTCAATTTAAAAATGAACCGATAACTTCCTACATGTTTCATAGTGGGAAACCGCTTTTAACCTCCACCATAAAATATGTAGGTCTTTATCGGTTCATTTAACTGTGGCAAAAAAGCTTGCAGTTTTTTTTTTGACGAATAAGAATAGGGATAGGGATAGGAATAGCATAGAATAGTATAGAATAGCATAGCATCGGTGATGGGATCAATTTTTTTTATTACTGATTCTGTGCGTGTGACTTGGTGGGCCTGGCAGGGGAAGGATACTGCAAAATCCCCCTTCCCTGCCCACCCCACTAGCCTGCTTTCCAGTTCCGTTCTCCTATGCATGGCAACCAAAGAAGACCCAGCCAATCATGTGGGACTCGGGAGACAGGGAATAGATGGGGGCGGGGCCAGTCAGAGGCGGTATTTGCTGGTTCTCAAAACTACTCAAAATTTCCGCTACTGGTTCTCCAGAACTGGCCAGAACCTGCTGAATCCCACCTCAGCATAGCTCAGCACAGCATAGCATGGCATAGTGTAGAACTGGAAGGGACCTTGGAGGTCTTCTAGTCCAGCCCCCTGCTCAATCAGGAGAGCCTATACCATTCAGGACAAGTGGCTGTCCAGGCTCTTTTTAAAAACTGCCAGTGGTGAAGCACCCACAACTTCTGAAGGCCAGCTGTTGCACCGCTTAACTGTCCTCGGGAAGTTTCTTCTTAATTCCAGGTTGCTTCTCTCCTTGATGAGTTTCCACCCATTGCTTCTTGTCCTGTCTTCATGTGCTTTGGAAAATAAGCTGACCCCACTCCTCTCTGCGGCAGCCCCTCAAATATTGGGATATTGCTATCATGTCGTCGTCCCCCCCCCCGAGTCCTTCTTTTCTCTAGACTAGCCAAACCCCAAATCCTGCAGCCTTTTTTCATGTGTTTTAGTTTCCAGGCTTTTAATCATCTTCTCTGAATGTTTACCAAAATCTCAACATCTTTTTTGTAATGTGGTGACCAAAACTGGTTCCCGTATTGCAGGTGTGGTCTTAACTAGGGCTTTATAAAGCGGTACTAATACTTCACGTGATCAAATGCTCCTCTTCAGTCTCTCTCTCTCTCTCTTTTTTTTTTTGGTCAACCTTTCTTTACTATCCTGTTGCTTTCTTCTGTGGTTGGCTGGTATCTGTGTTGGGAATCTAACTAACACATTAGTTGAAGAATAGGAGCCCTTTCCCATAGGCATTTCTGTCAAATTCTTTGGCCTACACAACTCTCTTGGCTTCTTTCCAAATGCTAGTATTGGAACAATCCCTTCTTGTTTTTTAAAAAAAAAACCATGAAAAGATCAGATGAAAGAAACAAGAAAAAAAGCATTAAAAATTCATATGCCTTCGTTCTGGGCATATTTGCCATAAATATGTAAATTGGGATCAGATCAAATGGCCTGATAGAATTTCAATAGGAGGCAGAGATGCTGTAAGTGCTCTCTGAGTTTGGTTGTTTTTTAAATAGATGTTTCATTACCAAACTAGTACTGGTAGTCCTCAACTTACGAACACAATGGAGCCCAAAATTTCTGTTGTTCAGCAAGATATTTGTTAAGTGAGTTTCGCCCCATTTCACAACCTTTCTGGTCTCTGTTGTTAAGTGAATCGCTGGAGTGTTAAATTAGTAACAAGGTTGTTAAGAGAGATCTGGCTTCCCCTTTTGACTTTGCTCCTCAGAAGGTCGCAAAAGGGGATCACATGATTCCAGGACACTGCAACCGTAATAAATGTGAGTCAGTTGTCAAGCATCCGAATGTAAATCACGTGACTACAGATATGCTGTCCCAGTCAAAAGTTGTAAGTCCCCTTTTTTCAGTGCTGTTGTAACTTTGAACAGTCACTAAGCGAACTGTTGTAAGTTGAGGACTCCCTGTCCATGCTGGTTACTGAGTGCATGAATTTTTGATCCCTGCATTTCTTAAGTGAATCACAGGATGGTTGTAAGTTGAGAACCGGTCATAAGTCACTTTTCTCAATACCGTTGTAACTTCAAGCGGTCATTAAAAGAACGATTGTAAGTTGAGCCCTATCAGTATAGGCACGAGCATCTGTATGTTAAAAAGGATGTTTATTAAAGAAAAAAAAATCTATAAGGGTAGTTTGGAGGGAGGGAGCTAAATGCAATATTGAAGTTTAAAGCTTGTATGTTAAAGTCGAAGAATAAGATGTATTAGAAAGTTTCAATTTAAAAAAAGCGTGTTTTTTTTTAAAGTTTAGTACTTTGAAGGAAAAAGGAGGGTGAAAGAAAGGGAAAAATAGGTTCTCCCCCTTTTTTTTCAGTAAAGCCAAACAATTTGAAAGAATACAGTAAATTTTGGAAATAAAAAATGGTGACAGCTCACAAAGGTGACTAGGTGCAAACAGAAATACACATTATTTCCATAGCAAGGAAGATAAAGCAGGAATGGTTAAATTGATTACTTTATTTAAAGAGAACAATATGTTCTTATTTGGATATCACTTCTGGAATTTGTGCTTGTGAAGAACAAAAAATAAAACTTTGACCTTGGTTTTGTTGATTAGAAAGATTTGGGGTTATAGGAATGGCTATATGAATGTGTAAAAGCAGAAAGTTGAGGTTGGAGTTTGTTTATCTTGTACTGTGCCCCATTTTCTTTTATTTTTGGTATTTTATATAATAAAAATAAAAATGATAAATGCTAAAAAAAACAAACCAAAAGAAGTATAGGCATGAGCAATAAAATTAGTTTTAACTGGATTTTGACCCATGGTCCTGATTCTTCGCCTGACATTAGGAAGTGATGGACAACAGGCCTGTCCTCTTTGCTTCACTGTTGGTTGGAGCTAGTGATTGTGTTTACACCAGTGGCTCCCAATCTTTTGGGTACCAGGGACTGGTTCCATGGAAAGAGGTTTTTCCGTGGACTGGAAGGGCCGTGGTTTCACATGGTGCCTGCATTCTGTCAGGGTTCCAAGTAATACTCCCATGATAAATAGAACTCCAAGGCAATTAGATTCCTGAAAGAATTGATTTATTGGAAATATCATATCAGCACAGGCTGGTGAAAACCGACTCTGAATATTCCCATGGTTTTCACCAAGTTAAAAGTAAACATTTCTCCCCTTTCCCAAACAGTCACATGGTCCAATCATCATGTTGTCCGGTTGCCTGGTAACATCACTCCGCCTCTCTCCGACCACCTGTGGGAATGTCCTTGGTTCCCAAGAAGAAATACTTTGTTTTGGCTACAACCCCTCCTCTATTTCTCCTCCATCCTCCTTAACCTTCAGCTCCAGTGGGGCAACGCTGAAGCTAGAAAATGGCCTCGCTCAGACCAATTTCAGAGTTGACAGGGCCTTTGCTTGTTTACACACCCCGGTTACTGTCATCCCACAGACTGGTGCCGGTTGATGGACCCATCAATCCGGGGGTTAGGGACCCCTGGTTTACAGAACATACTGCTAATCTATGTGATTAGTTCCATTCATTATTTAATGACTCTTAACTTTTTATTTATTTGAAAGATCTGTACTCATCTCACATGTTGCCACCCATGGCGGATGACAGATAAAAAAGACCAATAAAAAAAAACAATAAAAGCCAAAACAGCTCCTGGTGCTTTAAAAATGGTGCTCCCCAACCATCAACAATTACAATCTCTGCGCTTCCGTCTCCTCTTATCTCAACGCGGTTGCTTCAGTTCACATTGAATCACAGAAAAACATGTGGGCTGCGTTTGCGCAATACACCGAACCACAAACCAAGCTGGCCACATGTTATTTTGCAGTATTGCCCATAACCTAGCTAGTGAATTGTCCAGGGAATAGGTTACGGTTGGCTCGTGGGGTTTTTTTTTCCTACCTGGGCACACTCTTTGCCAAGGTGACTTCATTTCCGTGCTAACAAAAGCTGGGGAATTTTGGTGACTTCATTTCTAGGAAGTTGCCTACAAAAGCAATAATCAATTGCTTTGTACTGATCAAGGAGAATATTTGTCGCTTGTTGAAATGAGAGGTCCTTGGTGCTCTCTGAGCTGGGTTGTTTTCTTGCAGATCTTTCATTACCCAAACTAGGGAACGTGATCAGTACTAATAAGGATGTTACCTAGTTTAGGTAATGAAACGTCTGCAAGAAAACAACCCAGCCCAGAGAGCACCGAGGACCCCAGTTGCTTTGTGATATTTATGAAGTTTTATGTACATTTATGTTAAGTTGGTTGGGATACGAGTCCTGCTAATAAATAAATATTATTTGACTATTTACCAAGCGCAGTAAACCCTGTTATTTACATTACTGTATGAATAGTGAAGATGGCATGAGGACTGCTTCCGAAATAACAGATTTTGTCTTTTACAAGTAGTCCTCCACTTACGACCACAGTTGAGCCCCAAATTCCTGTTGCTAAGTGAAGCATTTGTTAAGTGAGTTTTGCCCCATTTTACGACTTTTTTTGCCATGGTTGTTAAGTGAATCACGGCAATGGTTAAGTTAGTAACACGGTTGTTAAGTGAATCTGGCTTCCCCATTGACTTTGCTTGTCAGAAGGTCAGAAAAGGGGATCACATGATCCCAGGACACAGCGACGGTCATAAATATGAGCCAGTTGCCAAGCATCTGAATTTTGATCATGTGACAGTGGGGATGCTGCAAAGGTCCTAAGTGTGAAAACTGATCATAAGTCATGTTTTTTCAATGCTGTTGTAACTTTGAATGGTCACTAAAGGAACTGTTATAAGTTGAGGACTACCTGTATTTAGAATATAGAATATAACAGGTTTGGAAGGGACCTTAGAGGTCTTCTAGTCCAGCCCCCTGCTCAGGCAGGAAAAACTGTACCATTCCAGGCAAATGGCTGTCCAATCTCTTCTTAAAAACCTCCAGTGTTGGAGCATTCACAACTTCTGGAGGAAAGTTGTTCCACTGATTAATTGTTCTAACTGTCAGGAAATTTCTCCTTAGTTCTAAGTTGCTTCTCTCCTCGGTTAGTTCTTATCCTGCCCTCAGGTGCTTTGGAGAATAGCTTGACTCCCTCTTCTTTGGGGCAGCCCCTGAGATATTGGAGCACTGCTATCATGTCACCCCTAGTCCTTCTTTTCATTAATATTTAGATTTATAAAGGTGAACTTGTCTTCAGCTATTATTTTTTACAGTAGAAAATAGAATAGAATAGAGTTGGAAGGACCTTGGAGGTCTTCTAGTCCAACCCCCTGGGACTCAGGCAGGAAATCCTATACCATTCCAGACAAATTGCTATCCTATCACTTCTTAAAAACTTCCAATGTTGGAGCATTTACAACTTCTGGAGGCAAGTTGTTCCACTGATTAATTGTCCTCACTGTCAGGAAATTTCTCCATAGTTTCTGGCTGCTTCTCTCCTTGATTAGTTTCCCTCCACTGCTCCTTGTCCTGCCTTCAGGGGCTGTGGAGAAGAGGTTGACCCTCTCTTTTCTCTGACAACTCCTTAGGTCAAACTCCCTGCTCGTGCAGGAGACTCTATAACCGCGATGGCGAACCTATGGCACGCATGCCGGAGGTGTCATGCAGAGCCCTCTCTGTGGGCACGCCTTAGCTCAGCACCGCCACGCATGCGCACGGGTGCCTCCCACTGGTCTTCAGGTCTCTGCCACGCATGCATGGAGGCAGGGCATGTGCGCAGGGGACATGCGGACATGCGTTGGGCGGGGCTTATGCACGGGGGACGCACGCACATTTTGGTGAAGTGCGCATGCAGTTTGGGGACTCGGTGCTAAAAAGGTTAGCCATTAGTGCCCTATACATTCCAGACAAATGGCTGTTTGATCTCTTCTTAAAAACTTCCAGAAAGGCAAATGTCCTTTGGCTCCAAAACGAAGATCCATAAAGCAAGTTTTCCTAGATTAGATTAGATTAGATTAGATTAGATCTAAGTATAGTATATAAAATCATACATTGCAATGTCCTACCAGTCAGCTTCAACCATAAAAACACAAGAGCAAACAATAGAGGCAAACTCAAGGTTAACCACACCAAACTTGATTGCAGGAAATACGACTTCAGCAACAGAGTGGTCAATGTCTGGAATACTCTACCTGACTCTGTGGTTTCTTCCCCAAACCCCAAAAACTTTAACCTTAGACTATCTACTATTCACCTCACCCCTTTCCTAAGAGATGTGTAGGGGGCGTGCATAAGCGCACCAATGTGCCTACCGTCCCTGTCCTATTGTTTCTTTTATATTTTTTATTTTTCTTATATGTATCCATGTATTCATAACTATGTATATACTTATACCTATTATCTTGTAAGCAATTGACAAATAAAATAAATAAATAGATTGCCTGCTTCGACTGGTGCTCGTCTGCCAGAGCTTTAAGCAAATTGTCTTTTCTACTTAATATCTGACATACTTTACAGTACAGCAATTCCAAGAACCGAACCTGGGATTTTCTTTAGAGAAAACAGATGTTCCAACGCTTAAGCTGCAGCAGTTGTGAATTATTACCGTGTCAGTAAATTTGCAGGTGCTTAGTTTATGTACTTCATTTCTGTGCACAGGGTTGTGTAGCAGATGCTAAGAATGATATTATAAAGTTCTTGTAATCCCTTGAAATCTAGTACAGCAGTGCGTTTTAATAGTTCAGGTTCAGTTCCAAAGGTTGCTTTTGAATATGCAAATGGACTGGCTTGTTCATGGATGCCTCTCTCGCCACAGTGACTGACTCAAGGCGGAAAACAACATTTAAAATGAAAGTAACAATGGATGTAGTGTAAATGCAGCCTAATATTGCAAAAAATAAAAAAGACATGGCAGCCAAGAATAAAACCACAAAGCAAGCACACCATAGCCTGGGTTCTGCGGTTCTCTAAAGCAGACTCTTAGATTTTTGCAATTTAATTTCAAGTGTCATGCAGCCCTATTTTTTTTCCAGCTTTTGGCTTGCCAGTTGTCCTAGATTGGAATGGGACAACTCACTGTGGCCAACTCGTCATGCCCAACTCGCCACCGGAGAGCTCACCGCGGGATAATTCTACACGGGATAAATCAACATGATAAATATCTGCCACTGTTTCTTTGACATTATTGCCATTGACAAAAATGGAAATAATGAAGAAGAAACAGTGGCGGATAACATTTAACATGAAACATGAGCCATGGTGGTGCAGTAGTTAGAATGCAGGATTGCTGGCGAACTCTACTCATCGCTAGGAGTTCGATCCTCACCAGCTCAAAGTTGACTCAGCTTTCCATCCTTCCAAGGTCGGTAAAATGAGGACCCAGATTATTGGGGGCAAGTAGTATATAGGTCTAAGTATTATTGCTATTGCATTGAGTTATCCCGTGGTGAGTTGGTTGCGGCAAGATAGCTGGGGCAGGTTGGCTACAGTGAGATTATATTTCTGAATCATTTTTCCATCTGTAATACAGCTTTCAAAAAGACACAGAGGAATTTCAGAATCAGAATAGGGCCCCTTGGAGCTCTTCTAGTCCAACCCCTTGCTCAAGCAATAGATGGCTTGTCCAGTCTCTTCTTAAAAGCCTCCAATGTTGGAGCATTCACAAGGTCTGGAGGCAAGTCGTTCCACTGGTTAATTGTTCTCGTTGTCAGGGAATTTCTCCTTAGTTCCAGGTTGCTTCTCTCCTTGGTTAGTTTCCATCCATTGCTTCTTGTTTTGCCTTCTGGTGCTTTGGAAAATAGCTTGACTCCCTCTTCTTTGGGGCAGCCCCTCAGAGACTGGAATACTGCCATCATGGCACCCCTAGTCCTTCTTTTCTCTACACTGGCCATATTCACTTCTTGCAACCGTTCTTCATGTGTTTTAGTCACCAGCCTCTTTAGTCATCAGCCCCTTAATCATCTTAGATGCTCTTCTTTGCACTTTTTCTAAAGCTTTAACAACTTTTTTGTAGTGTGGGGACCAAAACTGTATGCAGTATTCCAGTGTGGTCTTACTAAGGATTTATAAAGCGGTACTACCCAGAAAATAAGTCCTAGCTTGATTTTTACACATGCGCCCAATATAAGACCTACCCCCCAAAATGAGCCCTAATTAAGATCCTGCCCTCTCCAGAATGCACAGGGTAAAAATTAAGCTAGGGTGGGGATGGTGTGTGTGTGGAGCTGCCCTACTACTTACCTTTGGACAGTTGTAGCCAGTCTTTGCACACCCCGACACCTGCCTCACCATCCTATTTTTTCTGTAGCCGGCAAGGCTGGCAAGGCTTTCCTGAAGGCCCCTGTAGCTGATAACAAAGGTCCGGATCGATCCAGAGCTCTGTTATCGGCTGCAGAGGCCTTCAGGAAAACCTTGCCAGCTGCAGAAAAAGTTCCTGAAGGCCTCTGACAGCGAAAAGGAGGCCAGGGGTGACATGCGCAAGTGAGGTTAGTCAGTGGATGACATCCCCCGAAAATAAAATCTGGTGCCTTTTTTGGTGGAAAAAATATATATAAGACAGGGTCTTATTTTCGGGGAAACACAGTAACACAGAAGGAAGATTCTTAGGTCGTAGAATTTAGCATCCTAAATTCAGCTCTGTACCTGGTGCTTGTTGGAAATGCTATTGTATTGTATTGTTCTGTTCTGTTTTATTTTGTTTTTTTTTATTAACATTTTATTACATCTTTCTTACATTATAAATAACTCAAACATAGCTAATACTCTTTCCTCCTCCTATTTTCCCACAACAATCCTGTGAGGTGGGTTGGGCTGAGATTGAATGACTGGCTCAAAGGCACCCAGATGGCTTTCATGTCTAAAGCGGTACTGGAACTTACTCTACTCCTAGTGATTGGCCCAGAATCACCCAAGCAGCTTTCATGCCTAAGGCAGGGCTAGAACTCAGAGTCTCCTGGCTTCCAGCCTGGTTTGATTCTTAGCAGCCCAGCAAAAGTAGAATTTACCAATTAGATATTGAAGCTTATACTATATTCTCAGGGCCTTCATTGCATCAAGATCACTCTATGGTTTCTATGTTTTGCTTTTCATTATACATTGTTGAATATATTACCCTCAGATTCCTATCACTGCTAGCCAAATGAGTTTGGGGAAATATCTTAAGTGGCAAAGGATTTTTCCCAGAGGATTAGCTCTGGGAAAAGTTAAATGTTGTAAGCCGAGGAAGGTGAGACAGCTTCTCAAGAGGCCCTTTATGAAATTGAGCAGAAGAGATCAGATCAATAATTTTTCAACCCGGGTCATCATGCTTGCTGGGGATTTCTGGGAGTTGAAGTCCACACCTTTTAAAATGGCTGAGGTTGATCAACCTTGGGCTAGATGCAAGTATGATTGGACACTATGCAGATAAGAGTTTAGCATGCCAAGTTCGTTATCCCAGGACAATCCTTTAGCTCCTAATCATGCAGGTTCAGGGCCTCTGCGGCTTTAAGCCGAAACCTGTTCCGTAAAACTGGGCAGGCATTGATTTTTTTGTGTTAACTCCCAAGGCCTTGAAGGTGCAGGTGGTAGTCCTCGACTTACAGCCATTTCATGATCCTTTGAAGTTACAACAGCACCGAAAAAGCGCTAACTTTTCACGTTTGTGACCAATGCAGCATCCCCATGGTCATGCAATCAAAATTGGGGTGCTTGGCAACTGGCATGTATTTATGATGGTTGCAGTGTCCCGGGGTCATGCGATCCCTTTTGCAGCAATCTGACATGCAAAGTCAATGGAGGGAAGCCTGATTCACTTAGCAATCTCGTAAGTTGGTTTGAACAAGTCCATTTCCCCGTCTTCATTCTTTGCATACTTTCTAAATCAGGCCAGCTTTGTGGATTTGAAAAGGGCGGGGGGGAAGGAGGGGAGAGTGGCTGTTTGGAGAATGCAGCTTAGGGAAAAATTAGGGCTGGACCACTCTTCCAGGTATAGCAATAGCAACTTAGACTTATATACTGCTTTATCGTGCTTTCTAGCCCTCTCTAAGCGGTTTACAGAATCAGCATTATTGCCCCCAACAATCTGGGTCCTCATTTTACCCACCTCGGAAGGATGGAAGGCTGAGTCAACCTTGAGCCTGGTGGGATTTGAACTGCCAAATAGTAGGTAGCTGGCTGCAGAAGTAACTTGCAGTACTGCACTCTAACCACTGAACCACAGAGGCTCCTCACATACCTCCTCACAGAGATATGTGCCAATGCAGTACAATACAGATAGTTCTCGACTTGCGGCCACAACCGAGCCCAAAATTTCTGTTGTTAAACAAGACAGTTAAGTGAGTTTTGCCCTATTGTACCACTTTTCTTGCCACAATTGTGATATGGCTCACTGCAATTGTTAAGTTAGTAGCACGGATGTTAAGTGAATCTGGCTTCCTTCTTGACTTCGCTTGTCAGAAGGTATGTGTATCTCACTTGTGGGTGAGGTATCCCCAGGATGGGTCACAGCGAGAATTGGCATAGCACTTACAGGCTGACAGCCTGGGTTTGAGATCCGAGACCCGCGTGACGAGGTGAGCACCGGTCCCCACCTTAGCCCCTGCCCACCTAGCAATTCAAAAAGCATGCAAATGGAAGTAGATAAATAGGTACCACTTCGGTGAGAAGGTAACAGTGGTCCATGTGCTCGGTGTACAGGTAGTCCTCAACTTATGACCACAATTGAGTCCAAAATTTCCATTGTTAAGTGAGAAATTTGTTCAGTGAGTTTTGCCCCATTTTACGACTTTTCTTGCCACATTTGCTAAATGAATCACTGCGGTTGTGAAAGTGAATCTGGTTTCCCCATTGACTTTGCTTGTCAGGAGGTCACCAAAAGAGGATCATATGATCATATGACCCTGCAATCATCATAAATGTGAGTCAATTGTCAAGCATCCAAATGTAAATCACACGACCAGGGGATGCTGCCAGGTGTTAGTGTCGTAAGTCACTTTTTTCAGTGATGATGTAACTTTGAACGGTCACTAAATGAACTGTTGTAAGTCAAGGACTACCTGGACTTACAGGGTTCCAAGTAATAGATCCACAGCAAGCAAAACTCCGAGGCAGGTAGGTTCTTCAAAGAATAGATATATCATTTGATATATCACTTTACTAGATATATCATATTGGCACAGATCTGGTGAAAACCGACTCTAAAGGTTCCCGCGGTTTTCACCCAATTAGAAGAGAATGTTTTTCCTCAAACCCCAAACAATCAGTCACATGGTCCAATCCAAACGCTGTCTAGTCGTCTGGAGACCTCCCTCCTTTTTCTACAGTCCAGGTGTGAGAATGTCCTTGGTTCTCAAGAGAAAGTATTTTGTTTTGGCTACACAAATCCCTCTACCTGTCAACTCATAAAACATTCCTATGCCTGTTTTAGTAGTTGCCATAAAAAAAAGGGGAGGGGGGGAGGAAGGAAATCTGGAAGAGCAGTGCAGCAGTTTGGAAGCAAAAGTACATTCCAACTCTTATCTTTGAAAGATTGTAACTAAAATACCAGAGCTTTTGTCCACGAATATATTTAATGATGACACCCAGCCCGTAAATGGGCTCAATTGGAGAATCTGGTTTATGAGACACCCAGGGGGGAAACAGGGTCACAGGGACTGTAAATTACATACGCCGGACTTGGTTTCATCCAGGGCAGTTGTTAGCTGGTCTTCCAGATGTTCGTATTCCCAAGATACAAACCAGCAAACATTGAAGTATGCAGTCATTTATTTGTACAAGTAATGCACATCCCATCCGGCGATAACGGCTTGAATTCCAATCTAGGTTAGCGCTGGGAGCGTTTGCCTTCCAGCGCTCTTTATAGCATAACCCCACCCCTCTAATCGCAGCTACCTCCTGTAGACCGCCCTATTCTAATTAACTAGGTATTCAACGTTTCCTAATATGGCTAATTGATTACTTAAGCTGTACTCCCATACCATAGCCTAGAACGCTCTGCGCCCTCCCCTATCACTGATCTCCTCTATTTCCCTGACACTCGATGTATAAATCTCCCTCCCCTCACTAAAGAGTCATAAATCGGAGCGCCGCAGCCACATCATGTGGGAATTCCTATTCAGCCTCCCACTCCCAGGTAGCAGTGCGAGGCAGCTTCATTGGGAATCCACTTCACTGCTGATGGGAGGGATCCGCGATTAACGTCTTTTATTACTGGCGGGTGTAGTTGAACATGGAGGCCGACAGCAGTGCCAGTATGTCTCCTCTAATGAATCTTTTGAAGTTTGGCTCGAGAATCATGATTTTATTAGGGCGATTGCTGGAATCCTGACACTATCTCTAATCCGCCCTCCCTTTCCTTCAACTCCAGTGTGGCAACACTGAAGCTTTCATATGGCTCCGGTCAGGTCAGCTTTAGGGTTGACACTAGCCACATCAGCATAGAAATGTCTTCGGAAAACTCTGGCTGTCCTGGCTAAGAAATGGAGATGAGCATTGCCACCCTGGAGTCAGACACGACAAGTTAAGGGAAACCTTTATACCTCTGTCTTTAGAATTGGCAACTTGTTATGCCAAAAGAGCTGCGGGCCGTACGAGGTTTTCAATTGTGTTTATGGGTTTTTTTTCCCCCTATCTTCCTTTAGGGCTGAGGTGTCCTTGTAAATTGGGAATATTTCAAGTGAATGTGTCAACGCCGAAACAAAACCATTTCAGCTGGCATTTGCAGGCTTCTCTGGATGTAATTTCTTGGTTCCTATCTATCTACTAAAGAAAGCTACTAAAACATTTGCTATAATGGCTCCCACTCCTAAGCAATCATGTACAATGAAAATGTGTTTTTTTTTCCTAATAAGGGATTTGCATGCCAGGAAGGTTTTTTTTTAATTTGCCAATGAATCAGTCCTACTGTGATCAAACACCTGCATTTGAAAGCTGCTTTGTATCAAACACTCTTAAATCTAGATGTTTTCCTCCTTGTTGGAAGCAATGTCTCCAAAGCTGTTTTTCCTAACGGAAAAACAAGGAGGACAAATTCAGGAAGAAAAGAACATTTTGTAGGGTTGAAACGGGGGTGGGGGGTGTCCTTGGTGCTCTCAGAACTGGCTGGCTTTCTCGCAGACGTTTCATTACCCAACTAGGTAACATCATCAGAAAGATCCCAAGACGAGAAGGGTCACAAGATGTAGCTCTGGAATACCAGCCTCGGGTCAGCAGCGACCTTTCTTGCCACAGTTGTTAAGTGAATCACTGCAGTTGTTAAGCCAGTCACCAAGTTGCTGAAGTGAATCTGGCTTCCCCATTGACTTTGTTTGTCAAAAAGTGAACGCGTGATCCGGGGACTCTGCACCCGTCATAAATATGAATTTTGACCATGTGACCCTGGAGATGCTGCAACGGCCGTACGTGTGAAAAATGGTCCTAAGTCCCTTTTTTTTAGTGACGTAACTTCAAACGGTCACTAAACAAACCATTGTAAGTTGAGGACTACCTGGTAAGCCCCAAGAAAGAGACCACTAGGAATGAGAAAGTCACATGCCCACGATCTCCAGACCAAGGGTAGTTGCTTCTTTCATTTAAGTCTCGGGTGCTTTTACGAACAGAACAAAACCAGGTTTGTTGTTCAAAAAGATAATATTTGTGCTCTCCCTGCAGTTAACCGCTGCTGTAGAATTTCGTTCCTCCCTCCCTCCCTCCCTCTCTCTCTCTCTCTCCTTCCCCCTCTCTTTTCATTTTGAGGCAGGGGGTATAGATAATTTGTAAAGTCTTTATGGCCCAAGACATGGCAGTTTTTATTATTGCTGGGATTGCAAGCCGGAAAATGGCCGTAGCAGTATGCATTCCATTAATTATTAAGGACAGTAAATCTTAAGAAGATTAAACCTGGCATCTCCGACAAGCGGAGCAGGCATTATGAGAAGAAGGTCTAATTCTGCTCCATCTCAGTTAAGGATTTTTTTTAAAAAAATTGTTTAACATTCTGAAATAGAGCTTGGAACTACGAGTTTTTTCATCTGTGCCAGCACATGGTGCGCTGAAAGAGAAATAATTATTTGCAAATCATGTAGCTGCTGGCAATCAGGATCTCGTTCTAGGTTTTGGCTGTGCCTCAAAAGAAAAAAAAACACCTCGGTTTTTTTTTTTTCCTTGTGGGTGTTCAACTCACAATATATTTATATTTATTATTGGTGCAGACATTCAGATGTTAGTGCAGTTGGCCTTCTGGGAAAAGGATCAAATTTATCCCGAAGGCTTCATCTACACCATCGGTCCTTGTAACCGGTGAGAATTTTCCCCTCAGGAGTTGGTACCCTTTCATTCTGTTCGCAGTCTGTCCTTCAGAAACCAGACTGGGGTGCAAGTAGTCCTCATCTTATGACCAGCCTTCAGCCCAAAATATCTGTTGCTAAGGGAGACGATTGTTTAAATGAGGTTTAAGCCCCATTTTATGACCTTTCTCGCCAACAGTTTGTTAGAGTGAATCACTGCAGTTAACAACGTAACAGGGTCGTTAAGCGAATCTGGCTTCCCCCCCGGAGTTGGCTTGTCAGGGCGTCACAAAAGGGGATCACATGACCCCGGGTCACGGCAACCGTCATAAATATGAGCCAGTTGCCAAGGGTCTGAATTCACAGGGAGGCTGCAGAGAGGTCCTAAGTGTGAAAAACGGTCATCAGTCACTTTTTTCGGTGGCTTTGTAATTTCTAACGATCACTAACAAATGGTTGTATGTCAGAGGACTGCCTGTATATGAACTTCAAGGTCTGAAATGCCATTTCCTTGAACATTTAGAGGGATGTACCGACCTCTCAGGCTTACTGGGTGGTGGATGGTAGGAAGAAGGGAAAGAGCAATAGCTAATCTAAGGGCAGAAATAATTCCAAAAATAAGACAGCAAAGAAGTGTGAATTGAAGAAGGAGAAATACATGTCACTGAAAAAGGTGTAGGGGAAAAAAAATCAGATGGCTCTACAAGTAGCCCTCAATCTACAATAGCAATTGAGCCCAGAATTTATGTTGCTAAGTGAGATGTTTGTTAAGTGAGTTTTGCCCCCATTTTACAACTTTCCTTGCCACGTTTGTTAAATGAATCGCTGCAGTTGTTAAATTAGTCCACACCAGTGGTGGGATTCAAATTTTTTTTACTACCAGTTCTGTAGGTGTGGTTTGGTGGACGTGGTGTGGCTTGGTGGGTGTGGCTTGGTGGGCGTGGCAGGGGAAGGATACTGCAAAATCCCCATTCCCTCCCCACCCCACTAACCTGCTTTCCAGCTCTGTTCTCCTGTGCAGGGCAACCAAAGAAGACCCAGCCAATCAGCTGGGACTCAATGGGAGGTGGAGAAGAGATGGGGGCGGGGCCAGTCAGAGGCGGGATTTGCCGGTTCTCCGAATTACTCAAAATTTCCATTACCGGTTCTCCAGAACTGATCAGAACCTGCTGAATACCCACCTCTGAGTCACACGGTTGTTAAGCGAACCTGGCTTCCCCATTGACTTGGCTGGTCAGAAGGTTGCAAAAAAGGAGATCACATGACCCCAGGGACACCGCAGCCGTCATGACTGTGAGTCAATTGCCCAGGGTCCGGATTTTGATCAGGTGACCATGGGGATGTTGCAACGGTCATAAGTGTGAAAGATGATCATAAGCCACCTTTTTCAGCATGCTTGCAACTTGGAACAGTCCCGTCTAAGTCGAGGAGTACCTGTATTGTTTAGCTCCTTTTTAACGGTTAGCCTTGCTGCGAGTCCGAATCAAAAGGTCAATCAGTAAATTAATTTCAAGAGCCCTGGGGAATTCTGGGAGTTGAAGTCCAACCTCTTTAAAGTTGGCCAGCTTCAGAAATGCCGCTCTTGATGCTGCTTGCTTTTCAAGAATCTGCTAAATAACACTAGCTATTTCCTCCCTTCCACAATATTTATGAAGCTTCAATATTTAATTCTATGTAAGAGCCTCCTTCTGGGAAAGGCGTCTATCCCTCATCCATCTCCGTCGCTAAAGGCTGGGCAGCTCATTCCACATTGAAAGGCCACATCACACGGATGCGAATGAGTTGGAAGAGAAACAGCTGACTGCATGTTTTAAGTTTAGGAACTAGCCCCAGGCTGCATATCATTTTCATAAGTTATGTCTGAGGCTAGACAGTAGCTGCTGGATTTGGGTTTGGCTAGTCTAGAGCAGGGGTCTCCAACCTTGGCAGCTTTGCTGGCTGAGGAACTCTGGGAGTTGAAGTGCGCTAGTCTTAAAGTTGCCAAGGTTGGAGACCCCTGCTCTAGAGAAAAGAAGGACTGGAGGGGACATGAGGGCGGTGTTCCAGTCCTTGACGGCCTGCCACAAAGAGGAGGAGGGGAGGTCAATTTCCCAAAGCACCAGAAGGCAAGGCAAGAAACAATGGATGGAAACTAACTCACTAACTAAGCTAACTAACAATGGATGGGTTAACTCACTGCTCACACCAGGAATTCGATTCTGGCCAGCTCAAGGTTGACTCAGCTTTCCGTCCTTCTGACGTCGGTAAAATCTTGTTGGCAAGATGCTGACTCTGTAAACCGTTTGCAGAGGGCTGCAAAGCACCGTGAAGTGATATATAAGTCTTCAGCGCAATTAATTCTCCAAAGCACCCGAAGGCAGGACAAGAAACAATGGATGGAAACTCATCAAGGAGAGAAACAACATGGAATTAAGGAGAGAAACTTCCTCACAGTGGGGACAATTAACCAGTGGAACAGCTTGCCTCCAGAAGTTGTGGGTGCTTCATCCCTGGAGGCTTTCAAGAAGAGACTAGTTACTTGTCTGAAATGGTGTAGGGTCTTCTGCTTAAGCAGGGGGCTGGACTAGAAGACCTCCAAGGTCCCTTTCAGCTCTATTCTGATTCTGATTTTGCTGATTCTAAGGCACTTACTGCTATTTCTCCTGACATGTATTTTAAAAATACCCTCCTGATATTTTTTAAATGAGCTCTTAGAGAGAAAGTGAGAAAGTGGCTGAAATCAAAAGAAGCCAATCGTGCACGTCTCAGGAAAAATCAATGAGACAATAAAATATTAAATACACTTAGAGGAAATAATATTTAACTGCAGCTAATTCAATTTTTATTAAATTAATTTCAATATTATTACAGGTAGTCCTTGACTAGTAGCCAAAACTGAGGCCAGATTATTTTTTGTTGCTGAGCAAGGTAGCTGGTTAAATGAATTGCACCCCATTTTACAACTGTTTTTTGCCACAGTTGTTAAGTGAATCGCTGTGGTTGTTAAGCGAATTGTGCAGTCATTAAGCGAATTCCGACTTTCTCCATTGATTTGGCTTGCCAGAAGCCAACTGGGAAGGTTGAAAACAGGGATCGTATGAACCTGGGACACTGCGCCCATCATAAATATGTGAGTTGGGCAGCTGTATATTTTTGTGGAATAAATAAATGAATGATAACATGCTGGCTTCCAAGTGCCTCAATTTTGATCACCTGACTGTAGGGATGCGAGGACTGGTTATACGTCATTTTTTTTCAGTGCCATTGTAACTTCAGACGGTTGTAAGTCAAGAGTCTACCTCTACAGGTAGTCCTTGATGTACGACCCCCCAATTGAGCCCCAAATTTCTGTTGTTAAGTGAGAATTGGTTCAATGAGTCTTGCCCCTTTTTATGGCCTTTCTTGCCACAGTTGTTAAGTGAATCACTACAGTTGATAAGTTAGTCACCTGGTTGTTAAAGTGAACCTAGCTTCCCCATTGACTTGGCTTATCAGAAGATTGCGAAAAATGGTCACACAATCCCGTGGTATGCTGCAACGGTCATAAGTATGAACCAAGCCTCTGGATTTTGATCAAATGATCATGGGGATGCTGCAAAGGTTGTCATGAAAAATTGTTATGTCGCTTTTTTCAGTGCCGTTGTAACTTTGAAGTGCCGCTAAATGAACTGTTGTAAGTCGAAGACTATCTGTATGCTAATTTAGGTCTCCCAGTGCTGAGCAAAGACATTTGGAGATATTTCAGGAGAACTTGATTGGCTGATGTATGGCAAAGACTCCATCTTTGATTGACAGTGGTTTGTCACGGGGGGACATGATAGCAGGATTCCAGTATTTGAGGGGCTGCCACAAAGAAGAGGGGGTCAAATTATTCTCTGGAGCAGCAGAAGGCAAGACAAGAAACAGTGGATGGAAACGAACCAAGGAGAGAAGCAACCTGGAATTAAGGAGAAATTTCCTAATAGTGAGGACAATTAACCCATGGAACAGCTTGCCACCAGAAGTTATGGGTGCTTCATCACTGGAGGTTTCTAAGAAGAGACTGGACAGCCACTGGTCTGAAATGGTATAGGGCCTCCTTCCAATTCTGTTACTCTACTCTACTCTACTCTACTCTACTCTACTCTACTCTACTCTACTCTACTCTACTCTACTCTACTCTACTCTACTCTACTCTACTCACTTCCAGCTCTATTCTGATTCTGATTCAAAGGCTTCCACTTGCATCATTTTTTCAGATTTATCTATTAAATTTATATGCCAGCCCTCTCACCATTAGCGACTCTAGGTGGCATGTAAATGAGGTATTAGCATAGTATATCACAGTTTCTTGCTAAGGATCAACCACGGGGCATATGCAACCCACCTGGCCTCAGCTGATGGTTCTACCTTTCTTAGATTTTGTTGTTTCCTCCCTGTCAATTTGAGTCCCACTGTGCTTTTGTGCCGCTGATAATGGTTGTCAACCGTCTTGGTGACAACTCTTTTTTCCTTCTGTGAATAAGCAAAGATAATAACAATGGTTGGCAGTCCAGGAGGTGTTTGTTTGGGAGCATTAGTGTTTTATATCCAAGAAAATTGGGGATCGAGAAGGATTCTTCTCACAGTCAAGAATTCTCCTACTTCAGATTCACATCATAGTACAAATAGCAAAGTTCCTACAGAGCTAAGAAAAACACAGTAAATATTTTAGCAGTGAAACTGAAAAATGAGTATTCTGGGCCTTTTTAAAAAAAAAAAAAATCCTGTTTTATTCCTCTGTCCATCTACTCCAGTGATGGCAAACCTTTTTGCTGTGGTGTGCTGAAAGCACATGCACCAGCACCCACAATGCAATGCACCCCCGCCCACCCTGTGCATGTGTGCACAACACCCCCACCCTGCCACCTTACCTGCACTGCGCATGCGCGCGCCTCCCAGCTGATTTTTGTCCCATTTGAGTCTGTTTTCGCCTCCCGGAGGCTTGAGGGAATCCTCGGGAGGCTGAAAATGGGCCCATTTCGGCACTTCCGGTTTTTCCGGAAGGCCCGTTTCTTGGCCTCCCGAGGCTGTAGAGGCTTCCCTCAAGCCTCCAGGAGGGCTAAAACTGCCTCAGATGGACCGAAAATCAGCTGGGAGGCAGTGCAGGTAAGTTTGGCTGGGGCTTGCGTGCCCACACAAATGGCTCTGCGTGCCACAGGTTTGTCATCATGGATCTACTTGGTTCAAACTTCTGAATTGAGTCAGTTTTTGAAGTGCTGAGTTGCAACAGAAGAGCTGTATAAGGAGAAATTTTTAGGTGCTGACCATTAGGCACAATATACTGTACATGTATGAATTGGATTGGAAGTGAAAGATTGTGCTGGGAATAAAAAAATAGTTCCCAGCTTATGACCACAATAGGGGCCAGAATTTTTGTTGTTAGGCAAGTTTAGTGAATCCTATCTGATTTCATGACCTTTTTGCCATGGTTGTTAAGCAAATCACTGCAGTTGTTAAATGAATCATGCCATCATTAAGCAGATCTGATTTCCCCCATTGAGTTTGCTGGGTTGGAAGCTGGCTGGGAAAAATCACAAAAGGATGCTGCATAATATATGCCAATTGCCATTTCTAAAACGACAAATTTATCTAATTGGCAAAAGCAAAGTCAAAATTTCATATATATTTTTTCATCAGAAGCAGAAAATCTAGAAGTCATATCTAAGTGAACAATGTACTTAAATATATTCTCCTCTTTAAATAAAATAATCAATCTAACCATTCCTGCTTTATCTTCCTTGCTATGGAAATAGGTTGTATTTCTGTTTGTACCCATTAATCTTTGTGAACTATCACCATTTTTATTAACAAAGTTCACTATATTCTTTCAAATTCTTTCACCTTACCAAAAGAAATACTCTAGAACTCTACTTATATGCTAATATGTAAAAGCAAAAAGTTGAGGCTGAAGTGTTTTTATCTTGTACTGTGCTAAAAAAAAATGGAAGTCAACACCTTTTTTTTCTTCTTTTTTCCTTTGTACCTCACATCATCTTTTCCCCCTCTCCTTTTCCTTCCCTTAATTTCCTATTTCTATTTTTCTTTGTATTTTATATATTAAATAATAAATAAATAGATATATAAATGCATGCCAGTTGCCAAGCACCCAAATTTTGATCCTGTGACGGTGGGGATGCTACAACGGTCATAAGTGCAGGGACTGACCTTATATAAGTGCTATTGTAACTTTGAACGGTCTCTAGTTGAATCATTGTACGTCAAGGACTACTGTAGCTTATTCTTGCATCTCTTCATTCAGACTTTTGAGGAAGACCCAGCAGTACGTTCAAAAGTGGTCAACCTCCTAGGTAGAAAACCATCTCTAAGATGGACATGTGGTTGAGTTTGCCTTATGAGACAAATGGTCTATAGATGTCTTAATCTCACTCTCTTTTTTTTTCCTTTTTGAATAGTTGTGGCAGGGTTGTCAAACGCGATTTCATTGAGGGCCGCTTTGGGATTGTGTTTGACCTCTGGCAGGCGGGAGGCGTGGCCAGCTTGACGTCACTCGTGTCGGGGGCGCCTGTGGCGGCCCGAGTGCTCTGCCAGTGACAACAGGCTCACGAGCTCCATTTTCAGTTGCGACGGCCTCCTGCAACCCTCTACCAATGAAAATGGAGCTGTTTATTTGCTGGCAGAGGCTCCTCCGGCCACTCCTTCGCTGTTTCCAGGGTGGCCCCATGGGCCAGATCTAAGCACCCCAGGGGCCAGATTTGGCCCGCGGGCCTTGAGTTTTACACCACCTGAGTTAAGGAGTGCAAAGAGTCCTTATTTAAAACAAATGTGCCTAATTCCTCTCCCTCCCTCCCTCTCCCTTTTCTTCTGTTCAATATAGTGACGGACGTAGAGCTAAAACGGCTGAAAGATGCCTTCAAGAGGACCTG
Organism: Notechis scutatus; assembly: GCF_049901735.1. Taxonomy (NCBI): domain Eukaryota; kingdom Metazoa; phylum Chordata; class Lepidosauria; order Squamata; family Elapidae; genus Notechis; species Notechis scutatus. The sequence goes on from NC_142009.1 coordinate 8,854,098, forward strand.
CGGACTCTCGTGTTACATGAGCCAACAATGCTTCATTCGGGAAGTTCTCGGAGATGGAGTTCCTCCAAAGGTTGCAGAGGTAATTTCTCTTCCCGCCCTCCATCTCCTGCACACACACACACACACACACCAGTGCAGAAAGCGGTGTTTTAAAACATTTCAAGTGAACAATACCAAGTGAAGAAGCATTTCACGAAGGAGATATTAGGTATTTTTCTACACAGGGATAAGCTCCCTTTTTTTTTTGATGCTGCTGGGCATTTTTCAGCTCAGGGACAAAACAGATCCCCTTGCCTTCTTGTACATAAAAATAAGTTGTCATTCACGTTTGCCTGCCAACTGGCAACCTGGCTGAATTTGAAATATTCATTAAACTTTATTGCCAGGTATGCAGGTTACAGGTGGGCTCAGAACCAGTAAGTTTGGATCTTTGGAGGTCTTTCTTTATTGGTGTCAGAAGCACTTACAAATTATAGACATACAACATTCAACACTGAGCGAATAAAATAGGTATAAAACAGGTCATAGGAATATAAAAAGGTAAAGGTTTCCCCGTCAGTCGTGTCCACCTCTGTTTCTTGGCTGAGGGAGCCAGCATTGTCTGAAAACATTTTCCATGTGGCCAGCCTGATTATATGTCGGGGCACATGGAATGCTGTTACTTTCCCACTGAAGTGGTACCTATTAATCTACTCACATGTTTTCTAATTGCTAGATAGCCAGGAGCTGGAGCAAGTGACGGGAGCCCAACCTGTTGCTCAGAGCTCGGGTCTCAAACCTGGGCTGTCAACTCTCCAGCTGACAAACCCAGCATCTTTAACCAATGAGCCATTGTGCCCTCTATATAGAATAAATAGTATTAAAACTAAATAACATTTGCTGGGTATCGGGCCACACTCACAGAGCCGAATTGGCGCAGTGATTAGAATGCAGTACTGTAGTCTATTTCTGCGGACTGCTGACTCCCTGCAATTTGCCAGTTCAAATCTCACCAGGCTCAAGGTTGACTCAGCCTTCCGTCCTTCCGAGGTGGGTAAAAAAAGATTGTTGCGGGCAAGCGGCTGACTCTGTAAGCCGCTTAGACAGGGCTGTAAAAGCACTGTGAAGTGGTATATATGGTAAGTCTAAGTGCTATTGCTATTTCTCTCGCCAGCATGAGGTCTTCCTTCACACATGTTGAAGGACATTGTATGCACCACAGTATATGTGAGATGCATTGTTCTTCTCTACATTCATACAGAGTCTTCTATAAGGAAGCCCCATTTTCTTAGATTGTCCTTTGATCTCTGTACCCTGGCATGCAGTCTATTTAGCTATTTAGCTAAGAGAGGGGAGGGTTATTACAGTGGGTTGTTGCTTAACTGTGTCAGCTTTGTCCTGGATTTGCTGTGCTGGCACAGCATAGAGAATATGAATTGATCCTTTATTTGGCCTTTTGTGTCTTGGCTTTAGGGAGCGCTATGTGACTGGCAAAGCTTAACATTTGATTGACCAGTTAGTTCTTTACCTGCTACTTGAAAGGATATTTCTGTCAAGTCAAAAATGTGATCTCATGCAAGCTTGTTGCTTTAAGTGTCAAGGGTCAATTATAGCCTTATGTATTTTGTGCCTTTGGGATTTCTTTTTTGTATTATCTGACTGTCAGGGAAAGCTTTTCAATATCATGATGGATATATTTTCTTATATACTCAGCTTGTGTTGGGGAATATTAAATCCTCCAGGTTTAGGGCTGCAGAGGCTTTAAAGATATGTTCTAAAGCAGGGGTGTCAAACTCAATTTCATTGAGGGCCGCATCAGGGTTGTTGTTCTGACCAAGGCTTCCGAGATCATAATTACGCACATGCTTATTTTAAAAACAAGTCTTGTTTTATTGCAATACTGGGAATTAATTTCATTCCCAGTCGGTAATGAATCTCAAACAGTCCCCTGAGATAAGCACCCACCTTTCTTCCTGTGAAGTGCTGCCAACAACAGAAGTGTCCAATGAACCAGAACAAAAACCAACCAAAGTACGAAGAGCTTCAAGAATGAATCTGAACCAAATGAACGACTTTGCTTTCTGCAAAGGTTTCGTCATCTTTACGTGTCTTTTATACCTTAGGGAGGGCAATCACCTCCCAGCCTTATTGCTGTCTACACAGGCTGCCGGCGAACACAAAAGTTGTGGTTCTTTGGAGGGGGTGTGGGACGTGGCCAGCTTGATGTCACTCATGTCGGGGGTGCCTGTGGTGGGCCGAGCACTCTGCCAGTGAAAATGGCTGTGTGTGTGTGTGGGGGGGCACTTCCGTTTTCACTGCCAGAGCCACCGCTGGCTGGTCCTTTGCTGTTTCCAGTATGGGCCCGATTTAAGCACCCTATGGGCCGGATTCAGCCTGCGGGCCTTGAGTTTGACACTCCAGTTCTAAAGGGCCAGCCTGGGGACAGATTATACTAGAGAAGGTCTACATATGTAGTCACTAAAGGTTGACACCAACTTGATACATAATCTAAACTTCAGGATTCTATGTGAGTCATTTTGGTCACAGGTCTATAGATGTTATCATTCAATATCAATAGAATATTTGTAGGTCAGGGTTGAATACTTGGGTCCTTGGTGCTCTCTGAACTTGGTTGCTTTCTTGCAGACATTTCATTACCCAACTTGGTAACATCATCAGTGCTAGAAAGAAGTGAGGTTTGCTCTTTGTTAATATACAAGTGGTTTGCCCTGTCACTGTTGGTGGGAGTTTTCTTGGTGGTTCCTTGATTAGACTATTGCTTATTGTTAACTTATTTGTCTGAATTGCTAGTCCTTAATTGGGGTATTGTTTGCTTTTTAATTGTTGGTCAATACTAGCTCAGCAGAGGCTGGAAGGGTACTCGTGTTACTAAGTGGCTGTGGGATATAGACCAAAGCTAATTTACGTGAACTTGACTCCCAGAATCTGCCTTACTTTTCATTTGCTCTCAATGGCCACTGTAATCATATTTTTCTTCATTAATTACCCCTTTATTCCTGTTGCGTTCACTTAATTCTCCACCCTCATTCTCAGGTTTCTGCTGTACAACATTTCTTTGATAAAGCAGCTAATTATTTCCAATCCCATTTTTTTCCTCTGTTGTCTACTATTATATAGTGTCACAGCCCTACTAAATAGCCCAGATCAGGAAATCAACTCAACAGGAAGAGTAAAATTTGCAAGTCTGATTGTACATATTGAATGAGGGGTTTTTGGTGTTCACTGAGCTCGGTTGTTTTCTTGAAGACGTTTCATTATCCAAACTAGGTAATATCATCAGTGCTAGAAGAGAGTGGGGTTTGTTCTTTTTATATATATAGCGTCTTGCCCTGTCAGTGTTGGTGGAATGTTCTTGGTGGTCCCTCCCAGCTATCAACAGGCACATAGAGATAAACAACATCTACACACCATTCAAAACAGATCATCAAAAAGCCAAAAAGGAAACAAGAGGACCAAAAGACTCCCTCACCAGCAATCAATTTCCAGATAAGCAGAAATTAACACCAAGATCAATACTGGACCGACTATCCATGCTGATCAGTGCATTCCTGTGGCATGTCTGCCTTGTTTACTCATTTCTAGCTTTCTCCAGACTGTTTTGGATGTTTGGATATAACACTTGTGCCTTGAAAACATAAATAGCACTTGTAGCAATAGCACTTAGATTTATTTCCCACTTCACAGTGCCTTACAGCCCTCTCTACGTGGTTTACAGACTCAGCTTATGGCCCCTAACAATCTGGGTCCTCATTTTACCAACTTCGGAAGGATGGAAGGATGAGTCAACCTTGAGCCAGTCAGGATCGAACTGCTGGCTAGTGGGCATCGAGTTAGCCTGCAATGTTGCATTCAAACCATTGCGCCACCATGACGAAGGAGAAGTACCTGGATTTGTTTTTAATCCTTAGACACCTCGGCTTCCATTTCTTTCTCTTCACTGTCCTGTTGGAGCAGAAAAGCCACTCATATTTTAGGGAAGAGAACGTGATTATTTCAGAGTGTGCCGTCTAAATGGAAACCTTCTGTCTTGCCTCTGTTTAAATTGCGCTTTTCCATTAATCTTTACATTTTTTTTTCCCTGGTGCCGGTTCGCAAGAGCTTTTAAGAGCTGGGTCAGCAGCTCAGAAGTCTGTCTAGAGAATTGTTAACAAGGGCTGTTACTTGTTTTCACTCTGTTTTAGAGCACATGTCAGATTGTTGCAGATCAGGCTGACCAGCACTGTTGATTCATGAAATTGCTCTTTGTCTAAGGCAGGGGTGTCCAACCTTGGCAACTTTAAGACTTGTGGACTTCAACTCCCAGAATTCCTCAGCCAGCTTTGCTGGCTGAGGAATTCTGGGAGTTGAAGTCCACAAGTCTTAAAGTTGTCAAGGTTGGACACCCCTGGTCTAAGGGATGTTAATTCTTCTCATGATCAGATACGGATGCTCATGGGAAAACTACTTAAAATAAAAGAAATCTTGCCCTTAAGAACAGCAATGTGATCTGGGAACCCATGGGGGCCCTCAAGACCCTTCCATGAAGTTAAATAAATAAGTAATTTGGAAGTTCCTCAGGGTTTCTTTCTAATGCGGTAAATAAACATCAGTCGACTTCATCTGCATAAGCCAAAGCTTAAGAACCTTAAGGGGTTCCGAGACCCAAGGTTTATGAACTGCTACCTGAGAGCAGGGGTGAGCAGCTGTGGCCTCTTGTGGACTTTAGCTCCCAGAATTCCTGAGCCACTTCAGTGTTTCATTTAACAACTGTGGCAAGAAAGGTCATAAAATGAGGCACAACTCACTGAACAACTATCTCACTGAGCAACAGACATTTTGCTAAGTTGAAAGTCTCACTTGAGACTTTCAAGAAGTGATTGGACTCCCACCTGTCAGAAATGCTGTAGGGTTTCCCGCTTGGGTGGGACTAGATGACCTACAAGGTCCCTTCCAACTCTTGATTATCTGTTATCTGAGTCGCCCTGAGGGAGTCGGGCGGCCATACAAATGTTCTTAAGTTCTTAAATTTTATGATTGATTTCTTTAAAAAGAATGATAATTTTTTTTTAGCATGGCCGATGCTAATCACGCACTATTTTTCTCCATGCCTTCTTGAGGGCCACAAACAGGGGAAGGAAAAAAAAAATGGCTTGCCTAAATCCAGAGAGATCCACTATTGGCATCATGAGAAGGGATGCTTTAAAAATAGACCTTATGGCACCTGCTAACTTGCTGACTGAGCCACTTGCCTGCAACAGTCTCTCCCCCCCCCCCAATTCTGACTAATTCTCCCATTTTGGGGAACAGCCCACTAAAGACAGACAAGAGAGCACAGCTGTTCCCACCCCTCCAGTCCTCCCATTCTATTCCTGTTGAGAAAATTCTTTTTTTCCCCTTCTCTTGATGGTTGGATGTAGCAGGAAGGGACAGGTGCAATTTTTGTTCTAGAGCCAAATTTGGAGAAACCCGTTTCTCTCTGCCTCCCTTCCACACACACCCCCTCCAAATACCAAGACATTCTTCTGACCTTCCCTAACCCAACTGGGGTATATCAAGCTGGAAGGGGTAGACGGATTAAGAGAAGGCTCCATCTCTCACTCAACCCTGCTCATCTTGCTCCCTTCCTCCCCATCTTTTAAATTGTAACTTCTTATTGCTAAAAGGTATATTTATTGTTCATGTTTTTGTTGGCTTTTAATTTTGTAAGCCACCCAGGGTTGCTTCAAAGGGAAATGGGTGACAATCAAATCAAATCAAATCAATCAATCAATCTATAAATAGAGAGAGTACAAGTAGTCCTCAACTTGCAACCACAGTTGAGCCCAAAATTTATGATGTTGAGCGGGAAATTTGTTGAGTTTTGCCCCATGTTACGACTTTTCTTGACACTGTTTGCTAAGTGAATCACTGATGTTCAATCAGGGACTGCCACAAAGAAGAGGGAGTCAAGCTATTCTCCAAAGGAGGGGTCTCCAACCTTGGCAACTTTAAGCCTGGCTGTCAGCTGCTGCTCCATTCAAAATCCAAGAAAGAAATACTTAGACTCTTTTAATTAGAGAAAAGATATCTTTTACTGGAAATGAAGTGGTAGCAACAAGAGAATTCTGAATCTGAGGAAATAGGCGCGTAAATCACATATACAAAGTGATGGAATTGTTCCCACCCCAGTAGTTCAAATGGTTCTTCCAATTAAAAGTTGTGAATATCATCATGTGGACATCTTCAGGTGGTGATGAAGTTTCTGTCCGTTGACCTTGGCATACTTTGATAAAGGTTTGCAGCTGCGCAGAGAAGAAAAAGCTAAGCAAGAAATAGAAACCTAAGCAAGAATGTACTCTCCCCTCCCCAGTTTATACAATACTAGTTTGTATCACCTCCAGCTCGCTTCCCATACTTTTCCCCCTCGTCCCCCGTTACTTATGGCAGCCGAAAGATGCAAAGCAAAGGTAGAAGATCTTGAAGGCCGACACTGGCAGATTTCAACTCCCAGAATTCCCCAGCCAGCAACAGGCTAGACAGCAGGAGACCATGAGTTCAAATTCTACCTTAGTAAAGAAAGCCAGCTGGGTGACTTTGGATCAGTCAGTTACTCTCAGTGCATCCCACCATGCTGGCTGGGGAATTCTGGGAATTGAAGTTCACAAGTCTTAAAGTTGCCAGGGTTGGATACCCTTGGTCTAAAGCAACTTACTAATCCTCATGGTCCTGTAGGGGGGAAAAAACTTGACAGAATGGACGATGTTCAAAAAAAAAGGTGTGAGAAAAAGTTGAAAGGTTGTATTGTGTAATTTTGAAAGCTATTTCACTGGGGAAGAGGGGAATGTGTATATATGAAAGTAATGATTTTTCTGGTATGAATGATTAAATATCTCAGCATCTCCCATTAAGTGAATTCAGATCTAGATATGGCCTTATTTATTTCTGATAAAATAGTTATTTTTTCCTGTCACTGTAGAAACTATTATTGATTAATATGCCGACATTACTTGCAGATGCTACTGTGTACATGTGCAGCAGTAAAGATTGGAAGTGGGAAGCCTCATATGAGTGTAATATACAAATTGGGAAGTTGCAAAGCAGGGTATATACAGTAGTAAGTTGCACATAAGTCCTTGTGAACAGCACAGGTGTTCAAATTTCATAGGTCCAATTAAATTTGCAGACCTCAGGATTTGGGGATGAGTTTTGAAAAACACACAGATATTGTCAGATGGGGCTGAAAGTGTTAGGAAAAAATGTTTTTATAGTTTTATGGTCCTCATGCAGCCATACCTGTTGTTCCTCAAACTACAAGAAATAAATACAATGTTTCACAAGTTGTATGTCTGAGGATTAGCTGGGTTTTTACTCTGAAAGCTTATTACTGCATCATAAATCAATGCATGTAAAGGTAAGATAAAATCTGGGATCCTTGCAGCAGCAGTTAAACTGTCTTTAATATAAAGAATCATTTTCATCTGAGAGCCAGTTTAGTCTAGCGATTAAGGCACCAGGCTAGAAACTGGGAGACTGGGAATTCTAGTCCCACTTTGGGCATGAAAGCCAATTGGGCGACTTGGAGCCAACCACCAGGAGACTGTGAGTTCTAGTCCCAGTTTAGCCCTGAAAGCCAATTGGGCGACTTTGGACCAATTGCCAGAAGACTGTGGGTTCTAGTCCCACCTCAGTAATGAAAGCTAGTTGGACGACTTTGGACCAATTGCCAGAAGACTGTGTTCTAGTCCCGCCTTAGCAATGAAAGCCAGTTGGGCGATTTGAGCCAATCACCAGGAGACTGTGAGTTCTAGTTCCAGCTTAACCGTGAAAGCCAATTGGGCGACTTTGAGCCAATCACCAGAAGACTGTGAGTTCTAGTCCCACCTTAGCAATGAAACCAATTGGGTGACTTTGGGCCAATCACCAGGAGTCTGTGAGTTCTAGACCTGCCTTAGCCATGAAAACCAGCTGAGTGATTGTGGGCCCTCTCTCTCAGCCCAACCCACCTCATCGGGTGGTTGTTGTAGGGACAATAGGAGGAGGAGGATGTGTTGGATATGTTCTCTGCCTTATTGATAAAACTAATAAAGGTGGGCTACAAATAAAATTAATAAATAAACTTCTCAAATCACACCAGGATACATAGTTCACAGCTTGGTTAAACCCCACTTCAAAGGAGACTCATCAGCTCCACCAGAGAATGCTTTTCCTTCCTTCCTTCCAGCCACCACTATTAATTGCAACATAAGCAGATCTGTTTAGAAGGCGTCAAGCCTCTTCTCTGGCATGGAGAAATATTAATAGAAGGGGTTTTGAGTATTACAAAGGAGTCAGCTATGTAACACTTAAAAAAATAACCACATCTGCCTGCTTCGCGTTGAAAGCGGCTCGTAGTTGCCCTGGGTATTTTCAAGGTAGACAAAACAAGGATTGTAATATATGAGGTCTGCAAAACCTGGGCTACGGGTTTGAGAGGTGATCAACCTTACTGTGGCCCAGCCTGGTATGCCTCAAATACTTGAATCCCATCATAGGCACTGTGATTTGTTAGGAGAAAGGAGAAAGATGGGAGAAGATGATTCTTCGACAAATGAATCTTGCAGAGAGGGTGAGCTGTAGGTTGAAGAGCTTTAGTTCAAGGGGGTGGGGGACAGAGTTTGGAGGCCCCCGAGCTCCACGGTTGCCAGGGTGTGAAAAATGAGAGGCTCTCTTGCCTTAGCATTTCATCTCAGTCCTTCTGTTTCTACTGTTTGGGGCATCCATTTGGTATTGATCCATCTACGGTGGCTTAAAAACTCATTATTGTGATACCAGGAGAGAAGAAAAAGCCGAAACAGTGATTTAGTGGTTGATCCAAGAAAATAAAAGCAACCTGTGCATTACGGCAGACAAATCACACACTCCAAGGACCACCAGTGTATTCCGGCTTTGAAAGCAAGACAATAATGTTTTCATAGGGTTTTTGGTTTGCATTCTTTCCGTCAGATACCTGACAACATGGACGTGGGCACAAAGAGGCTGCAATTTTAGGACAAGCTTCTATTCTTGTCCCATAGAGGAAGCTTAGCATGTCAAAAGAAACCACATTACCACATCTTGATGGTCCTCTGACATCTCTCTTTTGGAAACTGAAGGTTGTGTCAAGAGGTTGGGCCACTGACCCTTCTTGATGTCACATGATACAGGTAGTCCTCGGCTTACGACCACAACTGAGCCCAACATTTCTGTTACTAAGCGAGACATTTGCCCCATTTTACGACCTTGCTTGCCAAAGTTGTCAAGTGAATCGTTAGTTGTTTTTTAAAATAAACTTTATTGAATTTTTATTACGTTAAAAACATAAAAAATATATCACTCAGTAACAGCTATTTGTGGTGCTTATCGTATGACAATAATTTGTGCAATACAGGTATTAATTTGTGCATAATTACACTATTCTATCTATATTCTATATTTAATAATTACCTACCCCTAATCTATCTCCGATCTATCCAGCTATACCATTGTTCCCACACCTTATAAAATATTGAAGCTTCTTTATCTTTTAAATTCAGCGTTAATTTATCCATTTCAGCACAATTCATAACTTTTTGTATAACTAGTTTCTCTGCAGGTATATATATCACTGTTTCCAACATTGGGCAAAGGCAATCCTGGCCACAGTCAATATGTGTAATAATAAATATTTTGTTCTCTTTCATATTTTTTTTTTGAAGATCCTTTTGAGGATCTACAGTTGTTAAGTTAGTTGAATTTCGGTGACAGAAGGTCGCAAAAGGGAATCACGTGACCTCGAGACACTTCAAACCGTCATAAATATGAGCCGGTTGCCAAGCGTCTGAATTTTGATCATGTGACCACAGGGATGCTGAAATGGTCGTAAGTGTGGAAAACAGTCATGAGTCACTTTTTTCAGCGTCGTGACTTTGAACGGTCACTAAACGAACTGTTGTAAGTCGACGTCTACCTATGTACAAATCTATTGTCAATCAAGTCAACCCAATACCTGTTGCTGTAAGAAAGCTGTTAAACCGCCCCCCAAAAAAGAAATTAAACTTTGAAGCCCTCTGTTACTATATTTACCTCACAGAAACTCTACCAACAGTTTGAAGGCCTGGCATTTTCTGAAGTAATTTTTGTTCTTTCAAGGGAAGCTCAGTAAAGCAGCAAAGTTGAGACTCTCGGATTAAATATCCTCCTCCCTCACCTACAGGTAGTCCTCAACTTGCAACAGTTTAGTGACCATTCAAAGTTACAACAGCACCGAAAAAAGTGACTTATGACCATTTTTCACGACCTTTGCAGCATCCCCCCCATGCTTGGCAACTGACTCATATTTATGACGGTTGCAGTGTCCTGGGGTCGTATGATCCGCTTTTGCAACCTTCTGACAAGCAGAGTCAACCGGGAAGCCAGATTCACTTAACAACCAGGTTACTAACAAAACAACTGCAATAATTCCCTTGACAAATGTGGCAAGAGAGGTCGTATAATGGGGCAGAACTGAACTTCTCAAATGTCTCACTTAGCCTCAGAAATGTTGGGCTCAGTTGTCACAAATCAACATTCTCTGTAGTATTTTATATCACGTTCTCTTAACAAATGCTCCACATATATCAAATTTATTGTCTTGTCTCTGAAGTCGACCCAATACTTGTTTACAGTAAGGAACTGCTAATTAATTAAACTTCAGAACCCTTGTTAAGAGCCCATTTTTATATTTAATTCCCAGAAACTCCACAAATGGCTTCAAGTTTTTTCTGCATTTTCTGAAGCATTTTCTGTTCTCCCAAGAGAAGCTTGAAATTGACACTCTGAGATTATATATCCTCCACCCACACCTTCTTTGGAAAATTTAAGTGGTCCATAGAGAAGGCAGAGGAAGGTATCTCTGGGAAAGATCAACATCTGTTTGGAAAGGTCAACACCTGGTTGGTGTCATTCCAGAGTGCAGGAAATTGGTGTGAAGTCACAGGAAAGAGGATTAGCATTGGACATAAGGAAGAACTTCCTAGCAGGAAGAACATTTCACTGGTTGGACCAATGATGCAGAGAAGATTGCCCTCACTGTTAAGAAGTTTCTCCTTAATTCCAGGTTGCTTCTGTCCTTGATTAGTTTCCATCCATTGTTTGTTGTCCTGCCTTCAGGTGCTTTGGAAGATTAATTGCACTTAGACTTATTTACCACTTCACAGTGCTTTACAGCCCTCTGTAAGCAGCTTATACAGTCAGCATCTTTCCCCCCAACAATCTGGGTCCTCATTTTACCGATCTCGGATGGACGGAATGCTGAGTCAACCATGAGCCGGTCAGAATTGAACTGGAGTGAGCAGGGCATTAGCCCTGCAATACCACGTTCTCGCCACTGCGCTACCATGGCTCTGTAATCCTCAACTTACAACCACAGTTGGGATCAAAAGTCCCATTGCTAAACCAGGCAGTTGTTAAATGAGTCTCACCTGATTTTACAACCTTTCTTTGTCATGCTTGTTAAGCGAATCACAGCAGTTAATTGAATGACATTAAGCAAATGTGGCTTACTTCGACTTTGCTTGACGAATGCTGGCTAGGGAGGTTGTTATAAATACATGACAGATGCCAAATTTTGATCGAATAACCATGAGGATGCTGCAATGGTCATAACGGTGAGGACAGGTCATAAATCACTTTGAACGGTTGGTTGTAAGTTGAGGACTACCTGTATGGACTCCCATTTTCTGGATGTGTTTGGTTATGTTTTTGGTTATCTTTGCTATGCACCATTCCTTATGTGTCTAATCATACTTGGCCAATAAAGAATTCGTTCGTTCATTCGTTCGTTCGTTTGTTAAAGCCAAGGCAGCCATCTGTCAATCATGCCTAAACTTGGTTTCCTGATGATCACGTGATCCCCTTTTGCAACCTTCTGACAAGCAAAGTCAACGGGGAAGCCAGATTCACTTAACAACCGTGTTACTAATTTTAACAGTTTCAGTGATTCACCTAACGACTATGGCAGAAAAGGTCGCAAAATGGGGTAAAACTCACTTAACCACTGTCTCACTTAGCAACATAAATTTTGGGCTTAATTGTGGTCGTAAGGACTACCTGTACTCCCTTGTCAGTCCGGAGGACCGATGTTGGGTTGTTTTTTTTCTTCTTCTTCTATACCTGCAAATCTCATTTGCACAGTCACCAATCTTGGAAATGGGCTGAATTCAAGTCCTGTATAAATTGCCATTTGTAAGGAAGCCTTTTTTTTTCTTCATTTACAGTATATGTGTGTGTGTGTGTGTGTGTGTGTGTGTGTGTGTGTGTGTGTGTGTGTGTTGGCTTTTAACTGGGATGTTCTCAAATCGGCCTCTCTTGCTTTTCCCATTCAGCCTCATTTTGAAGTCTACTTCTGTTCTGAAATGAGAGGGGTGGGAAATCACAACTAAATCCCGACTTTTTAAAAATTGCAGCATGGTACAAATAACACGTGCAGACATCCCTGACAATCTGCAAAAATATTCTTTCCACCCAGCGAAATTCTTTCCACCCAGAAGCTGAATTCGGAGAGGAAAGAAGGTCATTTACATTCGCTGTGGTATTTTGCCAGGTTTTTCTTTTTTTTCTTTTTCAAAGCGGAGGGAAATAAATTTGACAGATCCTTTGGAACCCAACGGCTGTTCCTGGAGCCAAAATAAACGTAGAGGATTATTTTGTACCGTGGGTGATGTTTCTCTAGCCAACCAGGCTTAAATCTCTTTGCTCTCTCTAGTGCTTTGAGTTTTCAACTTTGCTAAAAAGCTGAGCTGAACTGCATTAATCTTGTAAAGTAATGAAAACATCCCCTGCTTTAAAGACCAAGTTTTCTATTCATTGTAGTCCCCCTTAATCCAATCAGCCAGGTGTCTCTGTAGTTGCCTTGCTATTAAGGTCCTTAGCTGGAGCTCTCCACAAAGGATTAGTCAAAGCTTTGATGGTACTGCAGAGATGCTAATCAGGTAAAGCTTTTATGCTTGCAGCGTTGAAATCCTGGCAATTTACAAAGCGCCATTGTAGGGATAACTTGAAGACGGTAGCAAAGATCTGTGATGCAGGTTCCTTAGAAGAAGTTAAGCCTCAGAAGACTGAATACAGACAGTCCTTGACTTACAGCAGTTCATTTAATGACCGTTTGAAGTTAGAACATCACTGAAAAAAGGGACTTATGACTGTTTTTCATATTTACTACCGTTGCAGCATCCCTATGATCAGAATTCAGATCCTGGGCAATTGGTTCATATTTATGAAGGTTGCGGCCTCCAAAAGTCACATGATCTTCCGACAAGCGAAGTCAATGGGGGAAACCAAGATTCCCTTAACAACCATGTTTTTACATTGACAACTGCAACGATTCACTTAACCACTGTGGCAAGAAAGGTCAAAAAATGGGGCAAAGATCACTTAACAAATGTTTCACCTAGCAGTAACATCAATTTTGGGCTCAAATGTGCTCATAAGTTGAGGACTACCTGTACAGGAGAAATTAATCTATACAGGTAGTCCTCAGTATACAACTACAATTGGGACTGAAATTTCTAAGTGAGTCATGGGAGATTATACGTCCTTTTCTGCCACAATTGTTTTAAGAAGTGACTGTCGTTACTGTATTTTTTGGAGTATACGATGCACTTTTTCCACCCCCAAAAGTGGGTGGGAATGTCTATGCATCTTATACAGCAAATGTTGCTGAACCCCACCGACCCCCACCCTTTGGCCTCTGCCTTCCAGCAATTTGCCTCCTTGCAGCAAACAGCCTCTTTCAGTTTCAGTTTCAGCTTCAGCACAGCCTGATTAGCACAAGCAGCTGATTGTTGGTTGGATCGGCCTCCCGACGATCAGCTGTTTCAGGCTTCAGGGATTGCCATTCCTTATTGCCGCCTCCGTGCGCCCCATTTTCGACTTCTGCATGCCCCATTTTCTGCCCGTTCCAATACCCGCCGCCTGGAATGGGCAGGAAATGGGGCACACAGAGGCTGAAAAGTGGATGCAGAGGCCAAAAATGGGGCGCGCGGAGGTGGCAATAGGTGATGGCAATCGCTGCAACCTGAAACCGCTGATTGTCGGGAGGCCGATCCAACTGACAATCAGTTGCTTGTGCTAATCAGGCTGTGCTAAAACAGAAACTGAAACAGGCTGTTTGCTGCGAGGAGACAAATTGCTGGGAGGCAGAGGCAGATTTTTGTTGTTGTTTTCCTCCCCAAAAGCTAGGTGCATCTTATACTTTGGAGCGTCTTATACTCTGAAAAATACGGTAAGTTAGTAACATGATTGTTAAGTGGATTTGTCAGCAGTTACCCCAATTAAATTATGAGTCTCGAGTCAAACATCCAAAACTTCAAAAGGATTTATTGGGAGTTAACATGTCCGGCACTGCCTGGGTGTAGCAGACTCTGAGACACATTGTCACCCTTGACCCTGGTTTGCCCCCCACCCCCTGGGTGTATCATAATTCATATTCTCCAATGAGACACATCCATAGACAAGAGTCATCAATCATGTTTCTCCAGTTAGATATTTGCGTGGCAGAAACTTCAGTCATCTAGTTACTATCTTTGAAAACTATTTATGGAATGCACTTTCAATTTCCAAGCTGCTGCACTCCTCTTTCAAACCCCTTTCCCCCTCCTCCATTTCTGTTGGCAACTCTAAAAAGACCATAGAAATATTTTATGAGTTGACAAAATTAACCTGAGCTCTCCTTCATTCAAAGCATCTAGATCAGCGGTGTCAAACTCAAGGCCCACGGGTCAGATGTGTCACGCACTGGCCACACCCACGCCTGGTTTAGCGAAGGGGACAAAAATTACATTACATCATGTGATGACACCGTGACGATGCAAGTTTGACACCCCTGATTAGATGCTGTCTTATTACAGGTCGTCTTCAACTTGATGACCACAATTGAGCACAAGATTTCGGTTGCTAAGTAAGGCTGTTGTTACATGAGTTTTGCCCCATTTTACAACTTTTTTTGCTACAGCTGTTAAGCAAATCACTGCAGTTTGTCAGAGTTTGCAGCACATCCAACCAGCATGTAAGTAAATGTTTCTGCTGGAAACTTCTTTATATACAATACCATACAGCAGAAGTCAGCATACAAAATCAGGGACACAGAAGCAACATTTACAGAAGCAAGTCATTACAGAGTGCAAGAGTTACAGAGATCAAACCAACTCTTATACAGTCTGGCAAGTAAAAGCCACGCCCAGACTCCAAACTGTCTCTTATGGCCCCATACAAACAAATAGTATGTTTCAGTTTCCAAACAGTCCCAGTTGGCTGACCTGTTGCCATGTCTATCCAAACAGTCCCCATTGGTTGACCTGTTACCATGTCTATCCACACAGTCCCCATTGGCTGACCTGTTGCCATGTCTATCCACATAGCCCCCATTGGCTGACCTGTTGCCATGTCTATCCAAACAGTCCCCATTGGTTGACCTGTTGCCATGTCTATTCACATAGCCCCCATTGGCTGACCTGTTGCCATGTCTATCCAAACAGTCCCCATTGGTTGACCTGTTGCCATGTCTATCCACATAGCCCCCATTGGCTGACCTGTTGCCATGTCTATCCAAACAGTCCCCATTGGTTGACCTGTTGCCATGTCTATCCACATAGCCCCATTGGCTGACCTGTTGCCATGTCTATCCACATAGCCCCCATTGGCTGACCTGTTGCCATGTCTATCCACATAGCCCCCATTGGTTGACCTGTTGCCATGTCTATCCAAACAGTCCCCATTGGCTGACCTGTTGCCATGTCTATCCACATAGCCCCCATTGGCTGACCTGTTGCCATGTCTATCCAAACAGTCCCCATTGGTTGACCTGTTGCCATGTCTATTCACATAGCCCCCATTGGCTGACCTGTTGCCATGTCTATCCACACAGTCCCCATTGGCTGACCTGTTGCCATGTCTATCCACACAGTCCCCATTGGCTGACCTGTTGCCATGTCTATCCAAACAGTCCCCATTGGTTGACCTGTTGCCATGTCTATTCACATAGCCCCCATTGGCTGACCTGTTGCCATGTCTATCCAAACAGTCCCCATTGGTTGACCTGTTGCCATGTCTATTCACATAGCCCCCATTGGCTGACCTATTGCCATGTCTAATCAAACAGTCCCCATTGGCTGACCTGTTACCATGTCTGTCTACACAGTCCCCATTGGCTGACCTGTTGCCATGTCTATCCACACAGTCCCCATTGGCTGACCTGTTGCCATGTCTATTCAAACGGTCCCCATTGGCTGACCTGTTGCCTTGTCGATTCCAGCTCATAATTACTTATACACTGGCATAATTGTTAAATGAATTATGCGGTTGTTAAGAGAATTCCCCCATTGACTTTGCTTGTCAGAACCTGACTGGGGAGGTCGGAAATGACGATTTTGTGACCCTGGGACATTGCAACTGTCGTAAATACCTTCCAGTTGCCAAGTGCCTGGATTTTGATCCCATGATTTGACCAATAATTTCAATCGGAATAGAGCTGGAAGGGACCTCTTCTAGTCCAGCCCCCTGCTCAAGTAGCAGACCCTATAGCAGGGGTGTCAAACTTACAGCCCGCAGGACAGATGCGTCACGCGCTGGCCACTCCCACCCCTGGTTTAGCGAAGGGAGGGCGAATTACAATATGTCACATGACGACAATTTGACAGTTTGACACCCCTGCCCCATAACATTACAGTCAAGTGACTTCCAGTGTTGAAGCACCCACAAATTCTGGAGGCAAGGTGTTCCATTGGTTGATTGTTTCACTGTCAGGAAATTTCTCCTCAGTTCTAAATTGCACCTCTCTTTCAATAAATCAGCACAGAGCTGAAAGGGACCTTGGAGGTCTTCTAGTCCAACCCCCTGCTCAAGCAAGAGACCCTATACCATTTCAGACAAGTGACTGTCCAGTCTCTTCTTAAAAACCTCCAGTATTGGAGCATTTACAACTTTTGGGCAAGTCGTCCCACTGATTAATTGCTCTCACTTTCAGGAAATTTCTCCTTAGTTCCAGGTTGCTTCTCTCCTTGATTAGTTTCCATCCGTTGCTTCTTTTCCTGCCTTCTGGTGCTTTGGAGAATAGCTTGACTCCTTCTTCTTTGGGGGAGCCCCTGAGATATTGGAAGACTGCTATCATGTCACCCCTCGGTCCTTCTTTTCCTCAAACTAGACATACCCATTTCAACAACCGTTCTTTGTATGTTTTAGCCTCCAGTCCCCTAATCCTCTTTGTTTGATTTCTGGTGGCAAGCCATTCCATTGGTTAATTGTCCTCATTGTTAGGAAGTTTCTCCTTAATTCCAGATTGTTTCTCTCCTTGATTAGTTTCCATCCATTCTTTCTTGCCTTGCCTTCTGGTACTTTGAAAAATAATGTGACCCCACCCTCTTCTTTGTGGCAGCCCTTTAAATACTGAAATACTGCTATGAATACACTGTGATGGTCATAAGTGCAAGTACTGATAATAAATCATCACATTTTTCAGTGCCATAGTCACTTTGAACAGTCACTAAACAAGTGGTTGTAAGTTGAGGACTACCTGTATTTGCAGTCCTGTGGACACTTTATTTTGCACAATGTATCAATGTGGAAACCCATCTCTGAAAACTACTCCTAAAACTAAAATCTTACGGTATCTCTGGACACTTGCATAACTGGATAGAAGCATTCCTGTCAAACAGACAACAAATGGTAAAAATTGGGAGTGTCCTATCAAAATCTGTACCTGTCAACAGTGGTGTCCCCCAAGGCACTGTTTTAGGACCAACTCTCTTCATACTCTACATAAATGACCTCTGTGATCATATCAAGAGCAACTGCGTTCTCTTCACTGATGATGTAAAGCTATTCAACACCACAGAAAATACTACTACCCTTGAAAAAGACCTTGACTATGTATCAGGATGGTCAAACAAATGGCAACTTCAAATCTCAACAAATAAATGCTCTGTCCTACATATTGGCAGAAAAAATCAGAAAATAAAATACAGGCTGAATAGTCAAGACCTTGTTGATGATCCAAACTCTGTCAAGGACCTTGGAGTTGTCATCTCTAATGATCTAAGTGCTAGACCCCACTGTAACTACATAGCCAAAAAGGTGTTAAGAGTTGTTAACCTAATCTTACGTAGCTTTTTCTCTGGTAATATTACACTACTAACTACTAGAGCATACAAAACATTTGCTAGACCAATACTCAAATACAGCTCATCAGTCTGGAACCCACATTACGTATCTGATATTAACACAGTTGAGAAAGTCCAGAAATATTTCACAAAAAGAGTTTTCCACTCCTCTACTCGTTGCAGAATACCTTATGCCACCAGACTCAAAATTCTAGACCTAGAAAACCTTCGGTCTGATCTAAGTATGGTATATAAAATCATACATTGCAATGACTTACCTGTCAATGAATACTTCAGCTTCAACCATAACAACACAAGAGCACACAATAGATACAAACTCAAGATTAATCGCAACAAACTTGATTGCAGGAAATACGACTTCAGCAACAGAGTGGTCAATGTCTGGAATACTCTACCCGACTCTGTGGTCTCTTCCCCAAACCCCCAAAACTTTAACCTTAGACTGTCTACTATTGACCTCACCCCTTTCCTAAGAGGTCTGTGGGGGGCGTGCATAAGCGCACCAACGTGCCTACCGTCCCTGTCCTATTGTTTCTTTTATTTTTCTTATATGTATCCATGTATTCATAACTATGTTTTTACTTATACCTATTATCTTGTAAGCAATTGACAAACCAAATAAAATAAATAAATCTACTCAGAAAAGTATTTTAAAAATAGTACTTTTTTTGCCTTTGTAATGACAGAGAAACCGAACCATGCCTCACACAAATTCCTTCATTGTCAAAAAAAGGAAGAAAAAAAAGCCCACACAGAACGTGTTGATTAAAAACAAGTGAAAAAATATATAAAAGGTACAATATATCACTTTAGCTGTAAATAGTTACAGTTCTTTATATAGTGCTCAACTGCAATTACTATTCAAGTACATACTATATATACTAATAATACATTTACAAAACTATTTATCTTGTTATCCTGTATTTTGAATAAATAAATGTCACGTATTTCATTATATTTTTTAAAAAATAACTTATTAGGTTATGAATAATTTAAATAAGTTTGATCTGGTGATTTTGTCTAGTTTGGTCTAGTTAAAGAGGGAGATGGAAAGTTCTAGTTCCACCTTAATATGAAAGCCAACCGGGTGACTTCTAATCCGGCCATAGCCTTGATTGATTTATTTAGTGTATGGCATGTGCTAGCCAGGGAGCACCGAGATGGCTGCCTGCCTCTGTGAAAGGAATTGTTTCACGTGGTGTAATCTATACAGATATGGTAGGCATTTGGGGGAGGATCCTTTCTTAGTCCCTGTGAGATTTATTTGCTCACGGGAATCGAACCGCTGAGCTGCCGACCTCAGCAGTGCACAAGCCCAACATCTTTTACCACATGAGCCCTGAAAGCCAACTAGATAACTGAGCCAATCACCAGGAGACAGTGAGTTCTAGTCCTGCCTTAGGCATGAAAGCTGGTTGGGTGACTCTGGGCCAATCACCAGGAGATGGTAAGTTCTGGTCCTGCCTTAGCCCTGAAAGCCAACTGGGTGACTTTGGACCAATCCTTCTCTCTCAGTCCAATCCACCTCACAGGGTTGTTGTGGAGAAAATAGTAGGAGGAAATTGTGTTAAATACACCGCCTTGAGTTCTTGCCGCCTTGAGCTATTTGTGAAAATAATAAAGATGGGATAGAAATAAATATATAAATCAATCAATATGTAAATGAATAAATAAATGTAAAAATAACAGAATAACAGAAGTGGGAACGTCTGTTGCTAAGCAAGGCAGTAGTTAAGTGAATGGTGCTCGGTTTTATGACTTTTGCCATGATTTATTCATTCATGAAATATATTTGCTGCCCGTCTCTTATTCAGTGGCTCTGGGCAATGGTTGAGCCAATCATTGCAGTTGTTAAGTGAGCTACACAGTTGTTGAACAATTGCTGGTGTTGAGTGCCCAGTTTTTGATCATATGGCCGTGGGGGTACCACAGAGGTCATAAATACGAGGGTTAGTCATAAAGTCACTTCTTTTCAGTGCTGTTGTAAGTTTTTAAGGTCACTAAATGAATGGCTTAAGTCAAGAACTGTTTCTATATGGGTGGATATACATGCAGGTAGTCCTTGACTTACATCTACAATTGAGGTCAAAATTTCTGTTACTAAGTGAGACATTTTATGAGTGAATTTTGCCCTGTGTTACGACCTTTCTTGCCACAGTTGATAAAGTGAATCCCTGCAGTCTTGAAGTTACTCAGTGAATTGGGCTCCCCCAATGTCTTCGCTGGTCAGAAGGTCGCAAAAGTGATCACATGACCCCAGACACTTCAACCGTCATAAACATGAGTTGCCAAACCTCTGAATTTTGATCACGTGACCATGCGGATGCTTCCACACACAAATGCTAAGTGTGAAAAACGCCTATGTCACTTTTTTCAGTGCCATTTGTAACTTTGAATAGTTGCTCAACGGATGCGTATACATGGAGAACCCTCTATATATAGGTGGATATCAGTACTAGCCATGATGGAGCGCCAAATATATCAGTACTAGCCATGATGCACCAAAAGGGAATATTTGTAGCTCAAAGGAGGGTCCATAGTGCTCTCTGAGCTTGTGGCAACTTGGAAACAAGTGCAGGAATGTTTTACCAGAATCGGCTTCATACAGGTCATGCTGGTATGTTGCTCCTAATGAATTCTTTGAAGTTTTTTGCAGTTTTCCTCAAGGCTCATGATTTAATTAGGGCGACCGCTGGAATCCTGACAGCTTGCTTGTTTTCTTGCAGACATTTCATTACCCAACTAGGTAACATCATCAGTGCTTGTAAGGAGTGCTGTTTGCTGTCAGTTTATATTCTGGTGACTTGCCTATCTGTGTGGGGGTGGTCTTATGAGATTCTTTGGTTGGGCTGTTTACTGATGGCTTTTTGGCAGTTTCTTGATTAGGGTATTGCTTACTTGATTGTTGGTCTGAAGTTGACCTTGGAGTTAAGATAGGCTGATCTGGGTGCTGATTATTGATGGAGAGGTGCTGGAATCTTTTTGTTCTCTTTTGGGCAGGTTGATTGTCTCTTTTGAATAGTCTATAGTTATTAACAGAAAACAGATAATCAGAGTTGGAAGGGACCTTATAGGTCATCTAGTCCAACCCCCCACCCAAGCAGGAGACCCTACACCATTTCTGACAAATGGCAGCCCAATCTCTTCTTGAAGGTCTCAAGTGATGGCGCTCCCACAACATCCAAGGGCAAGCTGTTCCATTGGTTGATTGTTTTCACTGCCAGAAAGTTTCTCCTTATTTCCAGGTTAAATCTTGTTCTTGTTCAGTTTCCATCCATTATTCCTTGTCTGGCCTACAGGCGCTTTAGAAAATCGCTTGACCCCTTCCTCCTCTCTGTGGGAGCCCCTCAAATATTGGAAGACTGCTATCATGTCTCCCCTGGTCCTTCTCTTCACTAGGCTAGCCAAGCCCAGTTCCTGTAACTGTTCTTCATAATCCTTAGTCTTCAGTCCCCTAATCATCCTGGTTGTTCTTTCTACTTTTTCTCGAGTCTCAACATCTTTTTATAATGTGGTGACCAAAACTGGATGCAGTACTCTAGGTGTGGTCTTACTAAGGCTTTATAGAGTTGTATTAGTACTTCACTTGATCTTGATTGTATCCCTCTGTTAATGCAATTTAAGATTGCATTGGCTTTTTTGGCTGTTCCTGCACACTGGTGGCTCATATTTAGCTGGTTGTCCACTAAGACTCCAAGATCTCTCTCACAGTTACTGCTATTGAGCCTGGTTTCACCCAGTCTATAGGTGTACTTTTGGTTTTTCTTGCTTAAGTGTAGGACTTTACTTTTCTCTACACTGAATTTCATATTGTTAGATACGGCCCAGTGTTCTAGTCTGTCAAGATCCATCGGGATCTTGAGCCTAACTAACATGTTGTTCATGTCTATGTGTCTATGGAAGGCTGATTGGTCAGAGTGCCAGGCTTCTAGAAATTCCTTGGTGTTTTTGGATTTGGCCTGGTCTAGGATGGTCATGTTTTCCCAATTGCTTCTGTGCTTCGGAATTGGCCCATCGTGCCATTGCTAAGGCTTGTGGTTGGAGCTACAGGACAGGCTATGTTATTTTTATTTTAAAAGCAAAGGGAGGTTTGTCCCAGGGTGACTTCTCACATGACTGCTGGGGCCTATAAATAATCACTTTGCACTTCAACCTGGACAGGAACTAATAAGTGATATGGTACATGTGTGATCAGAATAAACGAGTAAAAGAGGCTTAGGGAGGAAGACAAGTACAGCAAAGGCGTCCCAGGATAATGTTGCAGGATCCAATCTGGGTCAATCAGTCTTGTTGGGAGAAAAATCCATCTGGTTCAGTTCCAATCTGGGGAGAAAGGCACTGGAAATAAAATGGAGGCTGGAGGCTTATTGGAAAGAAAGGTTCTCTTAATTGATGAAGCAGGACCACCAACCACATATGATTCTGAGATAGCTGACAAAATGGAATTTAGAGTGGGTGGATTTTTATACCTTCTGGATTCCTATGGGGGTCATGTAGGGGTCATAGCTGGCTCTATAGGCAAAAGAGGAAATGCAAATCCTAGGTGTCTGTCTGAACTAATTTTGCGAACCTTTTGTTTGTTGCTTATCTGAGTTTCTGACTTGACCCGGTCTTTCTGAATGGATTACCAAATCTGCATTTCTAAAAGCTGGCCTCCTCAGTTTCTTCTCGGGGCAGGAAAACTAGGGCTGGTTTCTGCCTCCCTTAAGATTATTTTTACATTTCTCCTTTAGGGGAAATGTAACATTCAGCCTTTTTTAATGTTTCCCAAATGTTTCACAGTCTTCTGAGCTTTCGGAATCATGCTGGAGCCCCCATCCTCAGGGAACTTCTCTCTAGTAAGAGTGTGTGCTTTGGGCTATTCTCTTGTGTGGCATTTATATGGTGCCTGTGTAGCTTTTTAGCTGTTCAACAACTAAAACAGGCACCACATAAATACGACGCATAGAAAAGCCCAAAGCACATATTCTGGCAGAAGAGAGACATCCCCTGAGGATAGGCTCGGAATCTCGGAAGACTATACCTCTGATCCCGGTGACCGACCCAGATTGGATCCTCCAGGTACAGTGGTTGTGGGCTAAGAAGGGATCAAGAACGGGCAATTAATTTTCTCAAAGGGCCACATGAGAAACGGAGAGGAACAAAATTGGAAAAGATTCCGACAGATGAGAATGTGAAAATATTAGAACATGCAGAAATGAATAGGTTAACACTTGCAATTAAAGAAAAGGAACAAACGGAATATTATATGACATGGGAATTATTTTATCAATGGCTGGAGAATAAAAACGGAAACTAGAAATTAAAGAAGACTAGCGAAAAACGTGAATAAGAATTAAATATGCTAAGAAGGGGATTGTTATAATAATTAGATATCTTATGCGTTAGTAATATAAAGTAAGAATAGAGTACTGATATTATACTAATGAGTATGTGTTCATTGTAATTGTTATTGCACAAGATATTTGTACCCAAATGACACACTGTTTAAACAGGAGAGGGATTGTTTGCATAAAATAAAATAAATTGAGAGAGAGAGAGAGAGAGAGAGAGAGAGAGAGAGAGAGAGAGAGAGAGAGAGAGAGAGAGAAGCTGAGGGCCAAACCAATATCTCCCAGGTCAATTCTGCCTGGAAGGCCGCACTTCGACTGTGGTGGCAATGGGTGCCCAGGACAGAAATGACCTTTTCTCCTCATCCTCCTGCAGCTTCCAGCTGACCGAAGGAGCATATGGCAAATGTGCCGAGCTGGACCTGACTTGGCTTCTTCTTCCATCCACTCCCACGGCGTACTTATTTACATTTGATTTCTAATTTCCCTCTTTTTTTTAAAAAAAGGTTTTGTTTATTAGTTTATAATATACAATACAAAAATACAAAAGAAAATAGAAGGAAAATAAGGGAGGAAAAAGGGAAGGGAATAGTGTAGGGCAGTGATGGCTAACCTTTTCAGCTTGGTGTGTCGAAAATCGGGAAAAAGTGTAGCCTTCCTCGGGTTGTGTGTCACTTCAAGAAATATCAATAATTTGGTTTATGACGGACTGGGCTGGGGTGATCACACAGGGCTGTGAAACTCGTCTCCCTGGTCTCAGGGCTGCAGGTGCAGGATGTGGGGATCGGAAGGCCACCTTACAGGGCTGTGAACCTCATGGATCTCCTTTCCTCCTGTAGCGTTCCTGAGGTAATGAAACTGACAAACCTCAGTTTATGGCGGTTAAAACTGGTTCTCTGCTGCAAAGATCTTGCGGCAGCGGTGACACCACGCCTCCACGCAACAAGCAGGGAGCAGGGATTGGAGCAGAGCACAGGCAGCCTCTAAATGTGCAGGTTTTCCCCACACCAACAGGCGTGTCAGTCAAAGTGCCTCGGCGTGTCACGAGTGACATGCGTGTCATAGGTTAGCCATCACTGGTGTAGGGCAAAGGGGACAAAGAAAGAAAAGGTGTTGACGTCTGACTCCCTTTGGTGCTGTCGAATAAGATAATAGCATCAAACCTCAACTTTTTATTTTTGCATAATTTCTATAATAACAAACCTATTAATCATCTGTAATGATTCTCAGTCATCCAGGTTATGGTTGTCCCAAAGGTGCTTTTTTTCAGGAGGCAATTGGACTTTCTTGTTTTTTCTTTTGAAGACATTTCGCTTCTCATCCAAGTAGCTATGCTGGCTGGAGAATTCTGGAAGTTGAAGTCCACAAGTCTTAAAGTTGCCAAGTTTGGAAATCTCTATTTTAGAGGGTTGTTGAAGCACTTGGAGGTTTATATGTGTCCTCAGGGTCACCTGAGTAGTGCTAATGGTTCCTGTAATCTGCAATTTTTGTGGAAATCCATTCATACCCCCAGAACATTCAAAGGGTGTTTATCCCAAAGTGCATAGCTAAAAGCTAAAAGATTTCTGAAGAAATGTCCTTGAAGAAAAAACAAGAAAGTTCAGTTGCCTCCCAAGAAAGCACCTTTGGGAAAACCTATTAATCAGCAAAACCCAAAATCGATTTGATTTCTAGTTTCCAATTGACTCACATGGGCCAGAGAGGGACAGCCAAAAGCCTAAGGCTGTAAAACATAGATAGTCCTTGACTTACAACAGTACACTTAGTGACCATTCAAAGTTACAGTGGTACTGAAAAAAAAGTGACTTGCAACCATTTATCACCCACATCCCCATGATCACGTGGTCAAAATTCAAACCACTTGCCGGCTGACTCACATTTATGACGATTTGCAGTGCCCTGGGGTCACGTGATTCCCCTTTTGCAACCTTCTGACAAGCAGAGTCAATAAGGAAGCGTGATTCACTTAACAGCCGTGTGACTGACTAATTGATTCACTTAACTGTGGCCAGAAGAGTGGTAAAGTTGGGCAAAATTGACTTAACAACTGTCTCCCTTAGCCACATAGATTTTGGGCTCAATTGTTGTAAGCCAAGGACTACCTGTATCGGGTCTAGGGTGGATGCTGGGTCCTCCGCATAGGCGCGCATAGCCGTAAAAGACACCTGCCAAGGTTACGACTGATGAACCCAACCAAGTCAGCACTCCGAGACGATCAGATTTCTCAAAGAACTGTTTTATTGAGTACATCATTTTCGGCACGCCTGAAAGCAAAACCAACTCTAAATATGCCCCGCGGTTTTCGTAAAGTTGAGAGAATTGGATGTTCCCCTCCCTCTTTGTCACAGGTCACATTGTCCAATCAGGTGTCCTGGCATCCCCCCCCCCCCGGCAACTCCTTCTGTAGTCTCCAAACAGCCCCTGTTGAGATGACCTGGGTTCCCATTTGTTGTTATTGTCTGTTCTGACATTCCAAGCCTCTACGCCAGGGGTGTCAAGCTCGATTTCATTGAGGGCCACATCGGGGTTTTTTAATTATTATTTTTTTGGTCAATTGCTTACAAGATAATAGGTATAAGTAAAAACATAGTTATGAATACATGGATGGGTTGTGTTTGACCTGGGGGGGAGGGCGTGGCCAGGGAGGTGTGGCCAGCTCAACATCACTAATTGAGGCTCCGTTTTCGGCCCACGATGGCCTCCTGCAGCCCTCTGCCAGCCAAAATGGAGCTTTGGGAGGCTGCGCGCGGCCCGCTTGGGCTCCATTTTTGCTGGCAGAGGCACCGCAAGCTAGTCCTTCACTGTTTTCAGGGTGGGCCCACGGGCCAGATTGAAGCATCCCACGGGCCGGATCTGGCCCGTGGACCTTGAGTTTGACACCCTGCTCTACACACACACACACACACACACACACACACACACACACACACACACACACACACTGTGGCAAGCTGAGAAACAAAAAGATGGCTGCAGCAGCTAGATGCGTTTCAAAGTAGACAGCACCTTCCTGAGCACCAGAGGCCACTGAATTTGGGGCCAGTCGCTCATCAAAGTTAACGCTGGCCTAACACTTTCGAATATACAAAATGCTTCGTGTGCATTTACGAAGTTATGAGCTCACCATCGTATAAAGAAAGCTGGCCTCATTCCCCCCAAATTACAAAGAGGAAGAAGCTCTTTGACAAAGTCCACCTGGTGAGTTCATGACTGTTGGCCCTGGTTTGAAATGGAGTCATCTTGATTTGCAAATCCCCCCCACTTTAAAACCGTAAACAATAGATTTGGCATAATGACTTCTAAACTCTCTTCGCTTTGTTTTTGATCTCCGCAGCCGGAGGTGCAGGAGGGCCCAGAGAATTTCCTCTTCTGATCGCCCAGTTTGACATTTTTCTCCCTATTTCCTTTCAGGTCATATACTGTTCTTTTGGTGGCACATCGAAAGGTCTACATTTCAATAACCTGATCGTAGGCTTAGTCCTGCTGACAAGGGGCCGAGATGAAGAGAAAGCCAAATGTAAGTATCAAGTTATTGCTCAAGCAGCTCATGGCTGTCCCATGGTGGCTTTTCCCAAAAGGCAGCTGGATTTTCTTGCTTTTTTTTCCTGTGAAAACGTTTCCCCTTCTCATCCGAGAAGCTTCCTCAGTTCCGAACTGAAGAAGAACTGAGAAAAGAAGAACCGAAGCAGCTTTTTAGATGAGAAGGGAAATGTTTTCAAAGGGGAAAAAAAAAAACCAAGAAAGTCCAGTCGACTTTTCAAAAAAAAGCACCTTTGGGATAAGTATCAGTCATGTTTGGAAGAGAGAAAAGGCACAGGGAGACGGGTGGCCCAGCTCAGCTGGAATTTTCACAATTGTGTAGCTGAGTTTGCCTGAAATGGTATAGGGTTTCCTGTCTTAGTGGTGGGTTGGACTAGAAGACCTCCAAGGTCCTTCCAACTCTGTTATTCTATTCTATTCTATTCTATTCTATTCTATTCTATTCTATTCTATTCTATTCTATTCTATTCTATTCTATTCTATTCTATTCTATTCTTATTCTTATTCTTATTCTTATTCTTATTCTATTCTTATTCCACTCCACTCCATTCCATTCCATTCCATTCCATTCTTCTTATTCTATATTCCTATTCTCTATTCCCTAGTCTTATTCCTATTCTAATTTCAGTTTAGAGTCTGGCTGAAAAGCATCACCCCCTTAGACTTCTGACACCAAAATGAATCCTTGTCAAACCTGCCATCCCAACTGCACCCAGCCCTGCTTAGCCAGATGCCAGGCTGTCATGAGTAAAGGAGAGGGGGAGGAGGGACCTGTGGGGTAGGATGAAGAGGGGCAGATCAAAGAAACCGACAGATCTAGACATTGCTTGTGATACTTATCTTACATAAAGGCCCATGCCCTTTGCAGCGGAAATATCGGATGATTTTAAGAACAATTGTATAGATGTTTTGTAAAAAAATGATTTTAGGAGTATAACCATTCCTGTTTCTTAAAATGATGTGAAATAATGGACATCACCAGCTCTATCACAATTTCTGACTTGCGCAGAAATACTTATTTTGCTCTGTGTACATGGCTTTGTCTTCTCTCTTAGATATTTTCAGCCTATTTTCCAATGAATCTGGGAGTCATGTTGCCCGTGAAGAGATGGAGAGGATGCTTCTCATAATTGATGGAAAAGTCCCCGAATGCCTAAAAAAATGCTTCTCGGAGGTAATTCCTGACGATTATCCACTTTCTATTTAATACTGAATTCATTTTCCCCCTCTCAAAAGTATCATTATTCTGCCTTGATATCAGTCTCTTTTTAACGATGCTAATTTTGGTAATGCTGTATTAATTTTTTTTAAAAAATGTAATGTATTAAATCATATCACTGTATTAAATCGTATCACATACTAATTTTAAATACTGCTCCTGAAAATCAGTTGGTAATAGCTTGAGAGACAGTCTAACTGAAGCAGGCCCTGCTGTCACCTGGCCAACACATCCCTTGTTCCATTTTTAAATAAATATTTACTTTGGCTGTGCTTCATGTATTGTAGAGAATGCCTTTGATTTAACAGGCGTTGGTTTAATGCTCCTTGTTTTTAAGAGGTTAAATATGTGTCATAAGGGTTTGAAGTGGCAAGGACAGGAGGGAAAGGGCTAGGAGGTTGGGGATCTACCTAGTTTTATAAGCCATAAAAAAGCAGCAAAGAAGTAAGGGAGAAATTATACAGGTCGTCCTCACTGAACACAATTGAGCCCCAGATTTTTGCTTACTGTAATTTCAACAGAGGACGCCTGTAATTTCAAAACTCCACCCCAAAAGGAAGACCCAGATCGTATCTTTCTGCAAACAGTTATGGGATACAGGTAGTTCTCAATTTACAGCCATTCATTTAGCGACTGTTGAAATTTGCAACGGCAGTGAAAAAACTGGCTCACGACCAGTGTAGCTTGGCAACCAGCATGTATTTATGACGGCGGCAGGGTCCCAGGGTCATGTGCTCGATCTTTGCGATCTTCAGTGGGGAAGCCAGATCCACTTAACAACTGTGTTACTAACTTGACAACTGCAGTTTATTCACTTAACGACTGTGGTGTCAGGTCTGCCCAAGAAAGAAAATCCCCCAACTCCAATGGGGATAGAAAAGAGGTGCTTTGACTGAGTTGGAAATGATTGCAGCGCAGGCAAGGCAAGATCTGATTCAAAAGGCGCGAAAGTTACAGATTGAAAGTTTCCCCAAACCCCCCCCCCCCCAGGGTCCAGCGCTGAGGGTCCAAACGATGCCCAGTATAATGTTGTGTGAAGCTCATCTTCAGGTATTTTGCCCATCTGGAGTCCGAGGATGGTTGGCCTTGACAGGGTGTAAACAACTCCACTCAGCAGCACAGTCTTTCTTGAGAGCAAACCTCCCTTTCAGTTCACATGGGATCTCACCTCACCAGCTCACTTCCCCATTCAGATTTAATAAATAAGTCCTGAAGTGCAATTGTTGGGTTTCTGGTGGACATCCTTTGCACACCCTCTGGACTTGGGGCTCATTAAAATTCTGTCCGTAAAAAGCAGCAGGAGGGAATTGGCATATCTGAGGATTAAAATCCTGCAAAGCCTGTCAGTCTCTCCCCTTATATCATCAATCTAATTTGATGCGATGTGTGTTGAAAGCTGATCAGAAACAAATACTCTTCCCTCAGCCCTTGGGAAAGGTTCAGTCAGGATGTTAGACGACATGCTGCTGTTGTTCTTCAGGGGTTTTTATTTAAAACAAATAAAAACAACAACAACCACCCTGTTATACCATCCAGATGTTTCAACAACCTCTCAAGATTATTTATTTATTTTTTATTTATTTATTTTTTATTTTTGTCAATTGCTTACAAGATAATAGGTATAAGTATATACATAGTTATGAATACATGGATACATATAAGAAAAATAAAAAATATATATAAAAGAAGCAATAGGACAGGGACGGTAGACACGTTGGTGCGCTTATGCACGCCCTCTACAGACCTCTTAGGAAAGGGGTGAGGTTGATAGTAGACAGTCTAAGGTTAAAGTTTTTGGAGTTTGGGGAAGAAACCACAGAGTCAGGTAGAGTCTTCCAGACATTGACCACTCTGTTGCTGAAGTCGTATTTCCTGCAATCAAGTTTGGTGCAATTAACCTTGAGTTTGTATCTATTGTGTGCTCTTGTGTTGTTATGGTTGAAGCTGAAATATTCATTGACAGGTAAGTCATTGCAATGTATGATTTTATATACCATACTTAGATCAGACCGAAGGTTTTCTAGGTCTAGAATTTCGAGTCTGGTGGCATAAGGTACCACCTGCAACGAGTAGAGGAGAACTCTTTTTGTGAAATATTTCTGGACTTTCTCAACTGTGTTAATATCAGATACGTAATGTGGGTTCCAGACTGCAAATATTTTGTACGCTGTAATTATTAGTGTAATATTACCAGAGAAAAAGCTATGTAAGATTAGGTTAACAACTCTTAATGCCTTTTTGGCTATGTAGTTACAGTGGGCTCTAGCACTTAGGTCATTTGAGATGAGAACTCCAAGGTCCTTGACAGAGTTTGGATCATCAACAACGTCTTGACTATTCAGCCTGTATTTTATTTTCTGACTTTTTTTTGCCAATATGTAAGACAGAGCATTTATTTGTTGAGATTTGAAGTTACCATTTGTTTGACCATCCTGATACATAGTCAAGGTCTTTTTGAAAGGTAGCAGTATTGTCTGTGGTGTTGAATAGCTTTACATCATCAGCAAAGAGAACACAGTTGCTCTTGATATGATCACAGAGGTCATTTATGTAGAGTATGAAGAGAGTTGGTCCTAGAATACTGCCTTGGGGGGACACCATTGTTGACAGGTACAGAATTTGATAGGACGCTCCCAATTTTGACCATTTGTTGTCTGTTTGACAGGAATGCTTCTATCCAGTTATGCAGTTGTCCAGAGATACCATAAGATTTTAATTTTAGGAGTAGTTGGTCGTGTACCACTGAATCAAAGGCTTTACAGAAGTCTATGTAGATTGCGTCTATTGTTTTGCCCTGATCGAGTTGTGTAGTCCATATGTTTTTGCAGTGCAAGAGTTGCAGATTGCAGGATAGTTTTTTTCTGAATCGAAATTGTTTATTAGAGAGTAGGTTGTTTGTCTCTAAGTGGAGGGTAATGGATTGGTTAATAATTGATTCCGTGACTTTACAGGTGACGCAGCATAAGGAGATTGGACTGTAATTTTCAACTAGGCTGTGGCTTGTGACCATAGGTTAGGCAAGGAGCTGGTCCTGAAAGATTTTTCAAAGATTATGTTTAGAGGTTTGGCTATGGCAGTGGATAGCTTTTTTAAGAAGTAGGCACATATTCCATCCGGTCCAATAGATAGAGATGGTTTTGGATTGCGTAGTGCTTTTTCAACATTGTCTTCTGTAAAATCGATATGTATTAGATCATTGTAGTTGTCTGTTGTTCGACTAGGAAATACTGGGCATGATCCATTGCTGTTTACAAATACTGAACCAAAGAATGTGTTAAAGAGGCTGGCTTTAATAGTGTTGTTGTTGCAGTCTTTACCATTAGGTCCTTTCAGGGGTGGGATGGACCTTGAGTCTTTTAGTTTGTTGTTTACAAAATTGTAGAAAGCGCGGGTGGAATTTGTGCATAGGTTTTCCTCTTGTTTAATGTGATAATTGGTGCATTCAGTTTTTATCTGGTGGCATAAATTTTTGTATCGGCTTTTGAAGTTGGCAATGTTACCAGATTTGTTTTTCTACCAAAGTGATTTTCTTTTTGGATTGAAGCTTCTTTATTGTTATGGGTAATTTGTTTTTTTCTGGTTTTAGGAGTTGTTAATGGTACATATAAACAAGTAAAAATATGTTGTAATAGTCTTCTACAGTATTGCATCCAGAGAATAGAAATTGTCAGTCAAGGGATATCGTTGTTTATAAGACCATAGTTGCCTTTTTTGAAGTTATAATTGGGGATTCCGTTGTTGTGATGATTTTTGTGTGGACGTATGTTGAGACAAAAGTCAATCATGTTGTGGTCACTGTTGGAAAAGGGTTCTTTAATTTGTATTCCATAAATTGAATTCAAATTATTGCAGAAGATGAGATCGAGGCAGTTTTTAAGTCTAGTGTTGTTGGTTACTAGTTCTTCTAGTCCCAGATTTGTTACTGCATTGTAGAAGGTTGCATGTGTGGGTTCAGTTGTACATTCGTTAAGGGTCCAGTTAATATGAGGTAGATTGAAGTCACCAAGAAAGATAAAAGTGTGTGGAGAGGATGTTGCCCATGTTAGTAGTGTATTTAGCTTGTTTGCATGTTCGATGTCATAATCAGGGGCCCGAAATGTGATATTTAAGGACAGTTCACAGACTATGGTCTCAGGAAGAGCAAGCTCCTGGGTAACTTGGATGTTTTTTAGATGTAGGGACTTTTTATAGAAGATAGCAACACCACCTCCTCTATGGATTACACGATCTGATTGGTAAACATGATAGTCTCACTGTGGTAATGGAGTCGGGGAGAGATGTATATATTTTTAAAAAATATCTGCCAATAAAGGAGAATACCTGTAGCTCAGAGTTGACATGAGGAGTCCTTGGTGCTCCCTGAGTTTGCTTATTTTCTTGGAGACGTTTCATGACCCAACTAGGTAACATCATCAGTGCTAGTAAGTATGTACCAGTACTCTTGATGTTTGGGTAATAAAACATCTGCAAGAAAACAGGCAAGCTCAGAGACCATTAAGCCCCCCTCAAAAAAAATCCCAGGGCACGTATATTTGCCTTCATTTGTACAGGATATAAGTCTAGGCTAAAAGAGATGAAAGGAAAATTCAGTAATAAAATATGTACGTGGTACAAAAAAAATAAATTAATCACTATCTGGGTAAATACATTGTGTACACACACACACACACACACACATACACAATCTGTTTGATATAACGGATTCTTAGATCATCTGCCTTAGCTTAAACTTGGCAGTTCTGCTCCCTATATATGCTTATATAAAGGATCCATTGTGTGTCCTCTCTCTGTGTGTCAGTCAAGATGGCTGCTTTTCCAGTGTCAAATAAGGCCATTTATGATGGCAGATTTTCCCCCTTTCCTCTTCTGTGTGTGGGCGAAACAGATAAGCATCTCTGATGGGCTGTTTGTGACTTTCTCACTGCTAGGAGGATAGTTATGTAAGTACCAAAGATTAGAATCAGGTAAGTTTTCTCCCAGAAAGTAGGATGCTACCTGGGCCCTGAGAAGACAGTGTCTCTTTGTTGTGGTGTTTTTGAGGTGAAAACAAAGAATAATTCTAGTGTTCTGCATATTGTGGGTTAGCTTGTTTTGTTCAGAAAAAGACTAGATGAGTCTATTGCTTTCCATATCTGGGTAAATCACCCAGAATTGGATAAATGGTGGGGGTTTTTTGTTTGTAATAACACAAATTCATTACCCAATCACAACTGGAACATTTAAATACAGATAGTCCTCGATTTTAGACTAAAATTGGACCAGAATTTCTGTTGGTAAGCAAGATGGACGTTAATCCCACCAGGCTGAAGGTTGACTAAGCCTTTCATCCTGAGGTGGGTAAAATGAGGACCCAAATCGTTGGAGGCAAGAGGCTGACTCTGTAAAACCACTTAGAAAGGGTTGCAAAGCACTCTAAAGCAGTATATAAGTCTAAGGGCTATTGCTAAAAAGTTTTACGCACTTTTTGCCATGACTATTAAGCAAAGCTAGAATTCACTCTAGGTCAGACATGTCCAATCTTGGCAATGTTAAGACCAGTGGATGTCAGCAGAGTTGGCTGAAGAATTCTGGGAGTTGAAGTCCACTGCTTACAGTTGCCAAGGTTGGACACCTTGGACCTAGAGTACAGGGAGTCCTCATTTTACGACCACAATTGAGCCCAGAATTTATGTTGCTAAGTGAAACATTTGTTAAAGTGAGTTTTGGTCCCATTTGACGACTTTTCTCGCCATGTTTGTTAAGTGAATCTGGTTTCCCCATTGACTTTGCTTGTCTAAAGGTCGCAAAAGATGAATCTCATACCCTGGGACACTGCAACCGTCATAAATGTGAATCGGTTATCAAGCATCCGAATGTAAGTCACGTGACCCCGGGGATGCTGCAACGGTCAGGGGTGTGAAAAAAAATGCCCCCTTTTTTCAGTGCTGTTGTAACTTCGGGTGGTCACTAAATGAACTGTTGTACGTCAAAGTTGCAACCTGTATTGCAACTAGCTAATAATATATGGAAAATACCTCTAAGAGCAGTCGGTATTTGTGATCAGTTCCCATACATGGTTATTGGCATTTGGATTTTGCTTTATGGGTGGGGTGAGAGAGGCTGCTGGCACCAGATGTGCGTTTGGCAGCCAGTTGTGCTTTCGATACTTGGCAAGGCAACTAAGGCAGCTGACGACTTGCCAGCTGCAGTCACAGCTGCCTTGTGCATGGCAGTTTTCTTTTCATGCCTCGAGAAGGTTCAGTCCAAGTCCCTGGACACCTTCAGTGAGGGCTTCATCTCTCTGGGAATGTCAGATGTTCTCAAAGCATACCAGTGCCAGATGAGGAATCATAGAGTTGACCTTCCAGATCAACTCCCGGCCCATAACATCCTAGACAGGCAGCAATCCAGATTTCAATTTCATAATGGAATTTTGCAAATCAGCATGATGGTGAAATCGCAGTCAGTTTGGGGTAGTGGTTAAGGCACTGGCTTAGAAACCAGGAGGCTGTGAGTTCTAGTCCCACAAGAGCAGCAGCTGGGTGACTTTGGGCCAGTCATCAGGAGATGGTGAGTTCTAGTCCCGCCCTAGGCATGAAAGTCGGCTGGGTGTCTTCGGGCCACTCCCTCCCTCTCAACCTAACTCACTTCACGAGGTTGTTATAAGGGAAAATAGGAGGAGGAAGGAGTATTATGAGCCTTGGAGGCACAGTGGTTAGAGTGCAGTACTGCAGGCTACTTCTTCTGATTGCCGGCGTGACCCAACTAGGTAACATCATCAGTACTAGCAGGGAGTGGGGGATTGCAGAGAGGAGGAGGAGGAGCAGGAAGACTTTGGAGTCCTTGGTGCTCTCTAAGCTTGGTGGTTTTCCTGCAAACCTTTCTTCCTTTCTTAGGTGATATCATCAGTGCTTTCCTACTGTTCTGCGAATAGCGAAAACCCCACTTTATTTATTATTTTTAGTATTTATTGCTCCAGATCATTTCGAGCATTAACTTTCTTGCTCCCATCTTCACATACCCTGCTTTTTTCAAAAAACACACCCTTCTTTTCTTTTCTAAAAAACAACAACAAGAACCCCTTGTCCTTTTCGTTTCTCAATTTCTCCGAGAGCTCTTTGTTGATCCTATCAATATTCTCCTCTTGTTGTTGTTGTTTTCTTCCCCTCTCTTTGGTATGTTTTGTGTTTGGGACTGAGCTATCTTATTTCCCTCCCCCCCCGCCACCCCAGAATTTCTCAACCCACCCTTGCACTGTGTTTGTCCCCCCCCTCAGGATTTTTATCGGTGGAATTCTTCTTCTTGTTTCCACCGTTAGATGTTTGAACTTAGCTCTGTTGAATGTAGAACACTAATTGGCTGTTTTCCAGCTCTCACTGCCTGCAGGCCTAAGATAATAAGAGTCACTCTCTTCCCGTGGTTCTTACAGCTTTTGCTTCCTCCACCATTTCTTCCCTCTTAAGTAAGTATTAATCCCAATATAGCTGATCCCCAATTCTTTCCGTCTCCTTCCAGACAATGGCACTGCTCAGTACAGTCGTCCTTGACTTATAAAAAGTTCGCGTAGTGTCTGCTCGACGTAACAATGGCACTGGAAAGAGTGACGTATGATCTTTTTTTCACCCTTACAACTGTTGTGGCATCCCCGTGGTCGCGTGATTTACATTCGGAGGCTTGACAACTGACTCACTTTTACGACAGTTGGCAGGGTCCCAGGGTCACGTGATCTCCTTTTGCAACCTTCTGGCAAGCAATGGGGAAAACCAGATTCACTTAACAACCATGTGATTAATTTAACAATTGCAGTGATTCACTTAACAAAAAAACAGAATAACAGAGTTGGAAGGGACCCTGGAAGTTCTTCTAGTTCCAGTGGTCACCAACTGGTGGCGAAGAGCTTGGAGGGCCTCGTTCCAGTGGGACTGCATCATGGCCTGGAACTGGCTGACCCTCTCAGCCCGCTGTGAACCAGGCCTTGCACTCCTGCAGATCTTCCCTCTGCTTGGAAAGCCTGTGCTGCTCCTAGTCCTCAGTGAGGTGCTTCTGCTGAGTCTCCTTCTCCGTCAGATCCAATTTGAACGGAGCCAGCTCTTTTGCCCACTCTTTCTCGTGATGGCTGCTTCCTGTTGGGACCCTAAGGGGGTCCCGAGTGGGCAGGCGAGGAGCGGCTGGGAAGGGAAGGGTGAGCAAGAGGCCGGTGACATTGAGTTGGCCATGCCCACCCAGTCACATGACCATCTCTAGCCACGCCCACCCAGCCGGTCATTAGGCAGATCGTATTAGTGGTCCACGGGATTTAAAATTATGAATTTAATGGTCCCTAAGTTCCGAAAGATTGGTGACCCCTGATCTAGTCCAGCCCTCTGCTTAGGCAGGAAACCCTATACCACTTCCGACAAATGTTTCCCAATCTCTTCTTAAAAGCCTCCAGTGCTGGAACATTCACAGCTTCTGGAGGCAAGTTGTTCCACTGATTAATTGTTCCAGGAAATGCCAGGAAAGTCCTCCTTAGTTCTAGGTTGCTTCTCTCCTTGATGAGTTTCCACCCATCGCTTCTTGTCCTGCCTTCAGGTGCTTTGGAGAATAGCTTGACTCCCTCTTCTTTGGGGCAGCCCCTGAGATATCAGAAGACTTCTATCAGGTCACCCCTTAGTCATTCTTTTCATTAAACTTTAAACTAAAATTAAAACGTGACAAGAAAAGTCGTAAAATGGGGCAGACCTCACTTAACAAATTTCTCACTTAGCCACATAAAATATTGGGCTCAGTTGTGGTCACAAGTTGAGGGCTGCCTGTAGGTTTTAAAAAAACCTATTACAGATATTAAAAAACCTGGAACACGTTACCTGCAGAACACCTCTTGGTAAGAGCTAGGTGACACTCTAATAGAAAAGATCTCAATTTTGCCCTTAGGCATAACCACGGTCTGTCCCCCCCAGCCTTAGTGATGCATTTTTGCAAAATTGTACCAGAGACGTTGTCTTGCTAGCTATCTCCACGCCGAAATGTATTCTCTTTTACCAAGCTGTCTATTCCCGATAAGCTTGCTGGAGGCGGAAGCTAATCCCTTTTTTTTTGCCAAAGGGGTTAAAAATACAGGCACGCCAGTGCAGGGCTCCTGAAGTTAATCATAGTTTTCTTTCAGGGCGGTTTTTGAATGCAACAGCAGGCTCTGGGGTTGAAAAAAAAATAAAAAAAATCAGCTTTCTGATGTGCCGGCAAAGGAATTGGGAGGAATATTTTATTTTTTAAAACCAGGTTTTCCGCCTGCCATTACAAAGAATCAGAAAACAACAGCAGTCATTTTAAGCGAGAGACGACTTGAATGGATATTCCTCTCAGGCTTATCAAGAGCAGAGTTTGAGGAAAATGTAATTTAAGATTCTATTGCAATTAATAGGCAGGCGTATAAATGCAGAGGGCTCTTTGACTTCCTGCCTACAGGTAGCCCTCAATTTACAATCATTCATTTAGTGACTGTTCGAAGTTACAACAGCACTGAAAAAAGTGACTTATGACCATTGTTCACACTTATGACCGTTGCAGCATCTCCATGGTCACATGATCAAAATCCAGACACTTGGCAACTAGCTCACCTTTATGATAGTTGCGGTGTCCCGGGTTCATGTGATCCCCTTTTGCGACCTTCTGGCAAGCAAAGTCAATGGAAAAGCCGGATTCACTTAACAACTGTGTTACTAACTTAACAACCACAGTGATTCACTCAACAACTGTGGCAAGAAAGCTTGTAAAATGGAGCAAAACTCACTTAACAACTGTCTCAGCAACCAATATTTTTCCTTTGATTGTGGTCATAAATCAAGAACTACCCATATTTCTTTCTTGTCTCCTGGCTTGCAATTCCTTTAATACCTGCTGCAAAAAAAGAGTCAGAAAATCAAGTCAGTCATCTGAGACCAATCCACTTTACCATCAAGAATTATGGCTGTGAGGTGTAGGCCCACTTAAGGTCTACCTGTACATTGCCTTGTTTTGTTTTTAATGGCTGACAGCTATTAGGGAGAGAAATGGGAGGTTGAAAGATAGATGGATAGATAGAAAGATAGATAGATATAGATTAGATGATTGATTGATAGATGATTGGTAAACAGATATAGATTAGATGATTGATTGATAGATGATTGGTACAGAGATAGATGATAGATAGATATAGATTAGTTGATTGATGATCAGTAGAGATAGATGATAGATAGATAGATAGATAGATAGATAGATAGATAGATAGATAGATAGATAGATAGATAGATAGATAGATAGATAGATAGATGCTAGATAGATTAGATGGATGGATAGATGGATAGATAGATAGATAGATAGATAGATAGATAGATAGATAGATAGATAGATAGATAGATAGATAGATAGATAGATAGATAGATAGATATGGTAAATAGACAGCTGGTGGGTGGGTGGGTAGATGGATGGGTGATGATAGTAGATAGAAAGGTGGGTGCATGGGTGCTGATAGATGAAAGTTGTTCATGAATCTTATCTTTATTTTAAGAAAATGCAGATATAGGAGTAGCTAGGACATATCTCTGGCTGTTTGCTCCAGAGTTATACATAAGTAGTGAGTCTACTTATAGTGGAGGGGTTGACCAGTTAGGGGCATCATTCACAAAAAGGTTGGTTTCAATAATTTTTATAACCCAACTCATGTCATGTTGTGAGCTTTTCAGCTTCTATTCTTAGCTGTCATTCAACAACCCTGTGAGGTGGATTGTACTGAGGGAGACTGACAGGCCCAAGATCCTCTAGCCAGCTTTCATGTTTAAGGTGGGACTAGAATTCCCAGTCTCCTGCTGATTGGCCCAAAGTCACTGAGCTGGCTTCCGTGCCTAAGGAGGAACTAGAACTCACAGCTCCCTGGTTTCTAGGCCAGCATATTATCCACTAGATCAAACTGGCCCTCCCCTACCTAAGGATGGTATATATTATGTCCCATATATCTGGAGGATACCCTAGCCGGAGTAAGACTGTTTTATCTTCTATCAATAGCTCTAATCTGACTAAAAAAAAACAAATGGAACCAAGCTTCACAATTCACGTCTCCCTTTTCCCCTTTGCTTTTATTGTAGGGCGAAAAAGTAAACTATGAAAAATTCAGATCCTGGCTGTTGCACAACAAAGAAGCTTTCACATTTTCCCGCTGGCTCCTCTCCGGAGGCGTGTATGTCACGCTCACAGATGACAGTGACACCCCCACCTTCTATCAGACTCTGGCTGGAGTCACACACTGTAAGTAGCTATCTTGTGTAAGAACTGATGGCGTTTTTTTTTTAATACCACTGAGCCAAACAAGCCTCAATTAATGAGTGCGCGGTTCCTCTTTGAGATTGTTCAAGGATCAGCCTTCTTTGGGGCAAAAATGGATGCTTTCTGTGGTTATTCTGCCCTGTTCCCTAGGACCTTTTGTGCTGTCTGCCTGTAAAGCATGTGCCTTTAACATTCTGGAGTTATAGGTTTAGCTCAGTGATGGGAGTCAAATTTTTTTAGTACCATAGTACCAGTTCTGTGGGTGTGGCTTGGTGGATGTGGCTTGGCTTGGTGGGCGTGCCTTGGTGGGCATGGCAGGGGAAGGTTACTGCAAAATCCAACCACTAACCTGCTTTCCAGCTCCGTTCTCCTGTGCAGGGCAACCAAAGAAGACCCAGCCGATCAGCTGGGACTCAATGGGAGGCAGAGAATAGAGGGGGTTGGTGGGGCCAATCAGAGGTGGGATTTGCTAGTTCTCCGTACTACTCAAAATTCCCACTCCCGGTTCTCCAGAACTGGTCAAAGCCAGTTGAATACCACCTCTGGTTTAGGTATGATCAAGAAGCAATGAATGGAAGCTAATCGAGAAAAGAACCAGCCTAGAAATCAGAAGAAAATTCCTGAGATTTGGAACAATTAATCAGTGGAACAGCTTCCCCCCCAGTAGTAGTGAGTGCTCCATCACTGAGGCTTTCAAGAAGAGATAGACAGCCATTTGTCTGAAATGAATATAGGGCAGGGGGTCCCCAACATCTGGGCTGCAATCCACTACCAGGCCGTGGCCTATTCGGAATTGGACTGTGTGAGTCAGCTGGCCAAAAGCACGTGCAGCTCAATTTGTGTGAGCGGCATGTCGAGTTGTGTGCATGTGTGTCGGCCCACCACTCCTGCAAGGGCTCTGCGGGCGCACCAGCCCACACTGCTCATGAGGCCCAGTTCCCCTCTCGCCCCTCAGTTGGACTGCCAAGGCGCAAACATTGAGGACTCCTGGGATAGGGATCTCCAGCCTGAGCAGGGGGTTGGACTACAAGACCTCCAAGGTCCCTTCCAACTCTATTATTCTGTAAGTCTGTAACTTGTTCATAATACCTCGGTTTGGTGGAAGAAAAGGTATTGATTTCCTGTGGCCTTTTGGAGTCGTGATTTGTGCTGCACCACAGCTGTGGTTTTGAAGCAAGGGGCCCATCACAACTTGCGAACTGAATGTGGTTGTGAATCCACGTTGCATTGTCATCCCCATGTCCTTGCTTTTTTCTCTGCAGCATTTCCTCACTGTGATCAATAATAGTGGCATCCTTGGGTGCTCAGCAGGTAGAATTATTCATTCATGTCTTTTGTTTATATCCTGTTTGCCTACGAGGTCCCCAAGCTAATGTATTTGATTTCTCTCTTTTCTTTCACCAATGCACCAACCTGCATATGGTTGGGCAAGAATTAACTAAGGAACTAATTGTGCCAGTAGAGGCTGTCCTTAACTTATGGCTGTTTGTTTTGTGACCCTTCAAAGTTACAGTGACATTGAAAAAAAGGGGCTGGTTTTTCAAAAATAGACTGACTGGTTGATATAAGGGATGATTTAACATTTCCTGCCGTGAGCAGGGGGTTGGGTTAGAAGACCTCTGAGGTCCCTTCCAGCCCTATGTCCCAAAGATGCTTTTTCAAGAGGCAACTGGACTTTCTAGTTTTTCTTTGGAGATGTTTCGCTTTCTCATCCAAGAAGCTTCTTCGGCTCTTGACTTGGACGGTGAGGAATGGAATTCAGATCCTGTCAGAGCTGAAGAAGCTTCTTGGGTGAGAAAACAAAACGTCTTCAAAGAAAAAAAACAAGAAAATCCAGTTGCCTCTTGGAAAAAAAAGGCACCTTTGGGACAATCATGATCTGGATGAGTGAGAATCTCCATAGACTTCCAGCTCTAAGATCCTATATTCTGTGTTTTACGTTGACCACCCCAGCCCAACTTATTTTCTTTTAAACAAAGAAATGATTAAAACACCCCCTCCCTCAATATTGCTCCCCTCCCTCTTTGTGATTGGTGGAAAGCTGTTAAGGGACTGCCGTTAGTGTATTGCCCCTTTCTTTTTCACAGCCTCAAAAGTGAAGCTTCTGGGTTGAGGTGCTTATCTGCCTGCAAATTGGAGGCTTAAGACAGCATTAAGAAGCCATGGGCCCTCCATTCCTTCTCCTATTTGTGTGGTGCTTATCTCTATTATTGTACTCCTGATTTCCCTTAGGGGGGAGGATGATAAAAATGTCGCTTTGCTCCACGTGGCACTCAAAACTGCACTGGAACAGAAAATTGGAATAATCCGAGATATCGGGGGATAGGGAGCATGAAATTAATAAAGCTAGTCCGAAGCAGGAAATCACACGAGTGCAAACCTAGTAACGGGATTCCCAGGAGAGGCCAGGAAAAGAACTGTTAGGACACAACATCTGCCAGGTGTGCAACAGATTTAAGAGAATCCTCCCAACCCTGGAAAAATGTGCTGTGGAAAAATTGGGTTAGTGTTAGTTTTGTTGGGTTTTCTCATTTCCTGTTGATTGAAAATCTGCAGTTGTTCGAAACACACAGTGAAGTATAACTGTTAAAACAAGCTCCTCTAGAATTGAAAACAATTAACCCCTTGTAATAGAATAGAATAGAATTCTTTTATTGGCCAAGCGTGGTTGGACACACGAGGAATTTGTCTTGGTGCAAATGCTCTCAGTGTACATAAAAGAAAAGAGACATTCGTCAAGAGTCAAGAATCATCAGGTACAACACTTAATGATAGTCGTAGGGTACAATAAGCAATCAAGTCACACTAGGAAATAGTAAAAATCATAAGGATACAAGCGACAAAGTTACAGTCATACAGTCACAAGTGGGAGGGGATGGGTGATAAGGAGTGATGAGAAGATTAACAGTAATAGTAGTGCAGACTTTGTAATAGTTGAACAGTGTTGAGGGAATTATTTGTTTAGCAGTGGGATGGCGTTGGGGGAAAAAACTGTCCTTGTGTCTTATTGTTCTGGTGTGCAAGGCTCTGTAGTGTCGTTTTGAGGGTAAGGAGTTGAAACAGTTTATGTCCAGGATGTGAGGGGTCAGTAA
The DNA here is from genome assembly GCF_049901735.1 of Notechis scutatus. NCBI lineage: Eukaryota > Metazoa > Chordata > Lepidosauria > Squamata > Elapidae > Notechis > Notechis scutatus. Next base: position 8,896,642 of record NC_142009.1, read on the forward strand.
ATATTTTCACAGCCCTCTTTTTGACTTGTGCAATATACAGGTCCTCGATTGAAGGCAGGTTGGTAGTAATAATTTAAACAATACACCAAAAGAGGAACGGAGGTAGATGCAGGCATTTTGTATTGACTCATCAGTACCTACTTTACAGACTTACAGAATAATAGAGTTGGAAGGGACCTTAAAGGTCTTCTAGTCCAACCCCCAGCTCAGGCAGGAGACCCTATACCAGGAGTCCTCAACGTTTGCGCCTTGGCAGTCCAGCTGAGGGGTGAGAAGGGAACTGGGCTGCATGAGCGGTGGGCTGGTGTGCACACGGAGCCCTTGCACGAGTGGTGGGCCGACACACATGGGTGCTTTGGTTTTGGTTTAAAACACCCTTTAAGAAACCAATATTTTTGGTTTCTTAATGTCTGTTAAGTGAACCTGGTTCCCCATTGACTTTGCCTAACAGAAGGTCACAAAAGGTGATCACACTGTTCAATTAAGACAGGTAGTCCTCGACTTACAACCACAACTGACCCTCAACATTTCCACTGTTAAGCAAGACAGTTGTTAAGGGAGACTTGCCCCTTTTTAAGACCTTTCGTGCCACCGTTGTTAAGTGAACCGTTGCAGTTAAGTTAGTATCACGGTTGTTAAATGAACGTCAACTCATAAAACATTTTGTATACGCGTTTTATAGTTGTCAACAGAAAGAAGTGGGGTGTTTCAAAGAGACGCTACTGTTAAGGCAGCAGTGTGGAATCGAAAGTACATTCCATTCATATTTTCTTCAGAGACTGATTAGACGGCTGAAGCTTCTGCTGGGCAAAAATCTAATTAGAGAGCATGATTGATTACTCTGGGCTATGGACGTGTTTCGTTGGATGATACACCCAGAGGGATGGTGGGGGAAGCAGGATCAAGGGTAACAGTGAATTACGTATCTCAGAGTTGGCTACGCCCAAATGTTAACTTCTAATAAATCCTTTTTAGTTTTGGGAGTGTGGCTCAAGGCTCATGATTTAATTGGAGTAACTGCCGGAATCCTGACAGTGGATTTGGCTTCTCCGTGGACTTTGCTTGTCAGAAGGTTGCAAAAGGTGATCACGTGACCCTATGAACTGCAACCTTGCTTCCCCCAAAATAAGACCTAGCGTGTTTTACTTGTGCCTCTAATATAAGCCCTATCCCCAAAATAAGCCCTACTTAAGAGCCTGCACAGCCAGCTAGCCGCATTTCATTCGGTTGCTCATGGTGCCATGACCACGAGGTGATGTGGTAACATAAGTCCCTTTTTCCATTGCTGTTGTAACTTTGAATGGCCACTAAACAAACTACTGTAAGTCAAGGACTACCTGTAGAGGGGCAGCCAAGGGGCACCACGGACCTTTTTCTAGAAACATTTCAGAGGATGTGATTTAGAATTATAGGGATGTTTCAACTGACCTTCCGTCCGATATTTTCTTTTAAAATGTTTCCTTTTTTATTCTTTGAACCATCTCTGACCTTCACTTGCTGCCCCTTGTTATCTGGGAATGATGTCTGTTGCAGCTGGAGAGCACCGGATTTGGGAAGGCTGCTTTAAATTAGAGGTGGGGGCTTAACTTGTGCTTATGATAGTTGATAAGTATAAAATAATGCAGCCTTCCCAGATGGCATTTTAGCTGCGGCTTTCGCTGCTTCCCTGCTGCTTTTTCTGCTGCGCCTCTTCGAATAATATTGGTAAAGGCGTGAAAAATAGCCTTGATTAAAAATAGGGGGGAAGGAGTTTGATTTGATTGCAGAGGCTGTGGGGGAGGCCCAGCGAAGACAGAAAGCATTTATGGTTGAAGCTCCAGTGGCTGTATTTAAATCTACTTAATGAGCCGAGATATGGAGGACATTCGCTGAAAATAAATATAGGAGTTTGCGCTTGTAAATAACATTCATATTGGAAGGCAGGCGACTTTAATTAGGTCCCTCCCTGGCCCAAAATTACAAAGAGGGGTTTTGAAAAAGTCACACAGCGAGTTGCCCGTGTTTGCTACTTTTAATCAAATTTTGTTCTGTTACATTTCCTCTGTAAGTATTCTTCCAGCCACAGTTATAGGCAATGCAGGGAGTCCTCGAGTTACGACCACAATGGAGCCCAACATTGACGTTGCTAAGTTCATTAACTTTGTTTTGCCCCATTGTACGGCTTTTCTTGCCACAGGCGTTAAGTGAATCGTTGCATTTGTTAAGTTAGTAACATGGTTGTTAAATGAATCGGGCTTCCCCGTTGGCTTTGCTGGTCAGAAGGTCACAAAAAGGGATCGAATGACCCCGGGGTGCTGGAACTGTCATAAATACAAGCCGGTTCCAAGCCTCCGAATCTTGATCACGTGAACCACGGATCCTGCAATGGTTGTAAGTGTGAAAAATGGTTGTAAGTCACTTTTTTCAGTGCCGTTGTAATTTTGAAGGGTCGTTAAAAGAATATTTTATAAGTCGAGGACTGACTAAAATTCATCTCTTTGATCTTTGAGCAGCTTTCTGTACTTTCAGCCCTCTGGACCGGTTTGGGGGGGTTAGCGGTTAGGTTAAAGTGGTTTGCTAGTTCTCTTCCTTCTTTTGAGGTCAGTCCCAGGGGTGTCAACTGGCAGGGGTCCCCAACCACCGGTCCGCGGACTGGTACCGGTCCGTGGAACAAGTCCTACCGGGCCGCTGGTTTGCTTGTTTCCAGGTAGAAAGCTCACCGGAAGCACTTTTTCATCAAAACAAGATGGCGGTGCTCAGCGCTTCCTGTGAGCTTTTACAGGTATAAACCATTTCTACCCGGAAAAGCTCACCGAAGGCTGGCGCCGCCATCTTGTTTTGATGAAAAAGTGCTTCTGGTGAGCTCACCGGAAGCACTTTTTCATCAAAACAAGATGGATGGCGCCCAGCTGATGTCGGTACCGGCCGCGCCATAAAAAGGTTGGGGATACCGGGTCATGGGCGTAAAAAGGTTGGGGATCACTGTCAACTGGGATGATTTATGACAGTCACAGTGTCCCGGGGTCATGTGATGTGATCCTCTTTTGCGACCTTCTGACAAAAAAGTCACTGGGGAAGCCAGATTCACTTTAAGAACCTTGTTACGAATTTAACAACTGCTGACATTCACTTAAGAATTGAATGAATTGGCATCCTTCAGTCTCAAGAGACTATGGCCGTGATGGCGAATCTATCACATGCGTGCCGGAAGTGGCATGCAGAGCCACTTCTGCTGGCAGACGAGAGGTCACCCGAAAGAGACCCACTGCGCATGGGTGTGCGCGCCACCGCCCGACAGCTGATTGTCGGGTATCTGGCGCGCATGCGTGGAGTGTGGGGGGTGCGCGGGAGACCCGGAATGTTTCCTTCCTGCCTTCCTTACAGGATTAGGCCAGTAACTTCTTCTAACAACCAGTTTCTGAACTGCTTAGAATGTTAACAACCGGTTCTAGTGAATAGGTGCGAACTGGTAGAATCACATTTGGACTCTTGGCAACTTAGAACACTGGGCTGTATCTAACAAAATGAAATTCAGTGTAGAGAAAAGTAAAGTCCTACACTTAGGCAAGAAAAACCAAAAGTACACATATAGACTGGGTGAAACCAGGCTCAATAGCAGTAACTGGGAGTGGGACCTTGGAGTCTTAGTGGACAACCAGCTAAATAGCAGCAAGCCATGTGCAGCAGTAGCCAAAAAAGCTAATGCAATCCTAAATTGCATTAACAGAGGGATACAATTGAGATGAAGTGAGGTACTAATACCACTCTATAAAGCCTGAGTAAGACCACACCTAGAGTACTACATCCAGTTTTGGTCACCCCATTATAAAAAAGATGTTGAGAGTCGAGAAAAAGTACAGAGAAGAGCAACCCAGGATGATTAGCGGACTGGAGGCTAAAACATACAACGAACGGTTGCAGGAACTGGGCTTGGCTAGTCTAGTAAAGAGAAGGACCAGGGGAGACAGGAGAGCATCTTCCAATATTTGAGGGGCTTCCACAGAGAGGAAGGGGTCAAGCTATTTTCTAAAGCTCCTGTAGGCCAGACAAGGAATAATGGATGGAAACTGAACAAGAAGAGATTTAACCTGGAAACAAGGAGAAACTTTCTGACAGTGAGAACAATCAACCAATGGAACAGAAGTTGCCCTCGGAAGTTGTGGGGGGATCGTGAGTGCATGCACAGAGATGCACGGTGTGCACAGGGGGTGCACACATGCGCAGGGTCATGAGGGGCCCAGCACTCATTGACTTCTGGGTGCTGGCACGCGATTGTGCATGCACAATTTTCAGCACGGGAGCCGAAAAAGGTTAGCCAGCACTGGACTATGGGATCGTGCTCTGAAAAGAGGCCCTAAAACAGCATCTGGTGTGGCTAAAAAGGCCAATTCGAGAATGGCAATCCCTTCCACACTGAGGACAGATACAGTCTGTCCCCTGTCCAGCCCCCGGATTTTGCTGGTTCTGGGACGGCCTCTCTGCCTCCGCCTGCCGAACGAGTGTCTCTTCGAATGGAAGATGGTCTTGCTGCGTCTTTAGCCTCCAAGCTGAACAATCAGAGGTCAAGGTTTCCCAGCTGTTGGTGTCCATTCCCAAGGCCAGATAACAGATAATCAGAGTTGGAAGGGACCTTACAGGTCATCTAGTCCAACCCCAGACCCAAGCGGGAGACCCTGCACCATTTCTGACAGATGGCAGTCCAGTCTCTTCTTGAAAGCCTCAACTGATGGCGCTCCCACAACTTCCAAAGGCAACGTCTGTTCCACAGGTTGATTGTTCTCACTGTCAGAAAGTTTCTCCTTATTTCGAGGTTAAATCTCTCCTTGTTCTGTTTCCATCCATTATTTCTTGTCTGGCCTTCGGGTGCTTTAGAAAATAGCTTGACCCCTTCCTCTCAGCCCCTCAAATATTGGAAGACTGCTATCACGTCTCTCCTGGGCCTTTAGATCCCTCCTGCAGATATCCTTATATCCCAGCTGGGGTCTCCCTCTAGGGCGCTTTCCTTGCACGAATTCTCCCATACAGGAGGTCTTTTGGAATCCACCCATCAGCCATCCTCATGACATGCCCAAGCCAGTGTAGAAGTCGCTGTTTCAATAGAGCATCCATGCTAGGAATTCCAGCACGTTCCAAGACTGCGCTGTTTGGAACTTTGTCATGCCAGGGGATGCCAAGAATACGTCGGAGACAGCGCATATGAAAGGTGTTCAGCTTTCTCTCCTGCCGTGCGTAAAGGGTCCAAGACTCGCTGCAGTACACAAGAGTGTGCTCAAGACACAAGCTCTATTGACCTGAATCTTTGTATGTTCCATCAGATTCTTACTAAGCCGTACTCTCTTTGTAAGTGTGGAAAATGTGGCGGCCGCTTTATCAATACGTTTATTCAGCTCAGTGTCTACAGAGAGAGTGCTGGAGATCGTTGAGCCAAGGTACACAAAGTCACGGAGGACCTCCGGTTCTTGTGCAGATTGTATTACACAGTCTCTTCACTTAACAACAAGGTGGTAAAATGGGGCAAAACTCACTTCACAGATGTGTGGCTTGACAACAGGAACTGGCTGTAAGTCGAGGACTACCTGTATTCCAGGAAGCTTTCCAACTCAGCCAAACCCTTCTTACGGGATTTAATCTGATCCTACCTATCCTCTTATCTTCGGGGACAGAGCGTGTCCCTTTAAGATGAACTGATGGCCTGGATCCTTTAATGAGCTGCTTCTTTGAAAAGCGAACAAATGGCAGAGCAGAGCTAGTCGGGGAGCGGATCCAGACTGCCTGATGGGCCAAGAGAAAGGTGGACAACTGGACTCGGCTGGGAATCCGTACCCGGTTGAGTGTTGGTGGTACGAGCCGGAGCTGGAAAAAATGTCAGGAGTATGGTATGCTGCTACTGTTGCACACCAAAGAGAATTGTGCCCTTAGGTGGGTAGAACAACTGAGCATGAAACGGGAGTGTGGATGAGTATGAAGGAGAGGGGGAGGTAAAGCAGGATGGGAGAGTTGAAATGGGAGAGGACAGATCAACTTATCACAGATGGATTGTATGTGAATTGCCTGGAAATGCAAAGTTACCGTATTGTCTCTGAACCAGGACCAGGTGAAAAAAGGACTGGATGCTCTCTACAGGGTATCTGGGTAATTTTTGGAAATGAGTGCATACAGTATTCACTGGGCTTTGTTTGTTTTTGCCTGAAGAGGTTTCGCTTCTCATCCAAGAAGCTTCTTCTGTTCGGATTGAATTTTGGGGAACGGAAGGATGACCGCAAGGAATATATATCCTTCCATTCCCCACCATTCAGTCAGAACGGAAGAAGCTTCTTCGATGAGAAGCAAAACCTCTTCAAGCCAAAACAATGAAAGTCCGGTCGACTTTTGAAAAAAACACCTTTGGAAATATTTAGGTGGTTTAAACAGCTTTAGTTTGATTTTTGTCACAAGTGCGCATGCATTGATTTATTTTATTGATTTATTCATCACGTTTTGGAAGTGCCCATTTTTTCTCACTGAGGGACTCTGGGTGGTGCATAATGAAACATTAAAACGGAAAAGCAATGTGTAAAAGTTTAAAAAAGAGGCCAGCGGGATTCAAAGCGCTGTTCAGAAGTAATTGAAAGTCAGTTGGGAGGGATTTCAGAGTTAGAGTTAGCATGGAGAGCTAGAAAGGAGGAAAAGGTTTAAATACTTCCCTTTGGAAATCTCTAGCTGAGATGGTGCTGTTGGGTGGTTCTGTCATAGGATAGGCAAACATTTTAGGTGCCTTCTCTAAAACAGTGTCATCTGATGGAATCAGGAGGTGTGTCATTTCAACTTTGTTACCTTTGAAAGGTTCTCCTTCCCTTACTTCCCTAGAATCCTTCTCTCTGGCCTTCAGAAAAGTAGCAAAAACCTGTTTTCTCATTAGTTTTGGGGCTGGTTCATCAGATTGGGGCATTTTAAATTGATCGCTTAACTTTGCAGGTCGGGTGGAATTTCCTATCTGGATGTCAATATGATTCCTTGGCTATCTAGTCATGCTTTTGGACTGTAATTGCATTTGCTTTGCTTGGTTTTTAATTCACTGCTTCCATTTTTAATTGGTGAAAACTCATGAAGTGACTTTGGACTTATTTCCCATTCCAACCTACCTCATGGGCCTATTGCTATGGGTATATAATGAAGAGAGATTCTTATATTGTTGTCTGTTCTGAAGACAGATCCAAGTGAAATACAGATAAATATCGAACAACAGAATAAGATTTGGAAGGGACCTGAGAGGTCATCTAGTCCAACCCCCTGCTCAAGCAGGAGAATTGGATGGACCACTGCAAAGTTAGTTTTAGACCCTGCCGCCGACTGTGTCTTATTTACTTATTTTAACATTTCCCATTTAAGCATCTTCAACCGTGAGGCATTTCAGGGATCTCTCTCTCTCCCTCCCTTCCTCCCTCCCTCCCTCCCTCTCCACACACACACACACACACACACCCCCTTCTGAAGCAGATAACATATTTTGGGCATAAAAATTAAATCAGTGCAATTGGGAGTTACGACTGTTCAACCAGCAAAGTAAGCAATCCATTTAAAATGCCATGGCCAATAGAAAAAAACCCAATATATTTTGACTTGGTGCTCAAAAGAATGCAGAATTTATGTTACCCCGTGTTACACATATCTGCATGAGATATGGCTGAGACGGTGGGCTTCTCAGAAGTAGTGTGTTTTAAAATGAAGGAACGTTATCACCTGCTGGATGAACATTGCAAGAGGCTGGTGAGGATTCTGACCCTTTGAATGAGATCTATTTTATCTTAGAACTACTGAGAACTGGATACAACAGTTACCCTAAAGGAAAATAAATTTAAGATGATAACTCCCATAAAAGAAAGAATAAAATATATACATGTAGACAAAAATTTTTTGCAGTGCCCGGCTTCCTCTCTCTGTATCAACCTAAGGTTTGCAAATCTACATTGAACCAGGTTTTGGAGATTTCTCCAGTCCCTTGCATAAACATGCACAAATGACAATTTTTTTGTTTGTATATGCATATCAGTAACCACTGGATAACAGGGATTAGATAAATACAGCAATGATAACACGGCAAGAAGAATGTAAAGTGTTCAATGTGGGATTAAATCAAAGCCTCTATTACAAAGGTATCCAGTTTATAAAATTGAGCCCTCGAATCTGTCACTCACCACTCACTTTCAGACAGATCAATCCATATCAAGGACTGTCTCAATATCCATGCTTCGCTACGAAACTATGTGGTCGGGCGTAGTTTTTTTGGAGGAAAATAAAGGGGGCAAAATTCTGCCTCTGCCTACCAGCATCCATCGGTATTCATCTGGCTAGCGTCCTGTCAGTGTGTGAGAGAGTTGAGGGCTGTTTGGAAACTGAAAGAGTATTTTCTGCATGAGCAAGAAGGAGACAGCAAGGAGCCTGGGCATGGCTTAGCTCAACTGTTCTGTACTAAAGCTACTTGGTGCTGTGAAACTAAAACTGAAAATGAAACTTCTCTCCTCTGCTTGTGTTTTGCATTTGGAACAGATTTATTTTCAGGTGGGGAGGGGGAGTAGAACTCCTTAGCATCAGAGCCTGTTAATAATAATATAGGAAATACTAATTCTCTGATGGTCATTTCGAAAAATCCTTTCTTAGTGAGCCCCTAAAAGCCAAGAGGAACATACGTGCCAAATTTCAAGTTTGTAGGCTTTACGGTTCTGGAGATTTTGTGATGATGCTTGAGTGGTATTTTGCTTTTATATATATAGATAGAAGCATAATAACTACATGCGTGTGCTCATTTACACGCAAACTCACTCATGCGTATGAGTGCATAACATTTCTCTCCATTCCTTCAGCAAAAAATTAAGAGAATAGGGTAGAGTTTTGGAAATAGTTTGGGGACAGGGAAAATTTGGGAAGGGAAGAGAAAGTGGGTTATGAAACTGGTTGATAATGCAGCAGAAAGAAGTCATGAGGAAGGGAAGACGGGGGAAGGAGAAGTGAGGAGAGGAGGGAAAGGATAGGAATCATATTAAAGGTATAGAATAGGTGGTACTTGGCTCAATAGTAGTAACTGAGAGGGTTCTTGGAGAGACAATCACTTAAATATAAGCCAGGAGTGTGCGGCAGCAGCCAAAAAAGCCAATGCAATCCTTGGTTGCATAAACAAAGGCACGGAATCAAGTTCATGTGAAGTGTTAATCCCACTTTATAAGGCCTTGGTAAGACCATCCTTGGAATATTGCACCCAGTTTTGGTCGCCATGATATAAAAAAGATGTTGAGATTCTAGAAAGAGCAATCAAAGTGATTAGGGGACTGGAGGATAAAACATATGAAGAACGAACGGTCTCAGGAATTGGGTATTCCTGAGTTTAAATGAAAAGAAGAACTAGAGGTGACATAATAAGCAATGTTCCAATATTTGAGGGGCTTCCACAAAGAAGATGGGGTCACACCCATTCTCCAAAGCACCTGAAGGCAGGACAAGAATCAACGGATGGAAACTAATCCAGGGGAGACTCAACCTAGAACCAAGGAGGAATTTCCTGACTGTGAGAACAATTAATCAATGGAACGACTTGACTCCAGAAGTTATGAATGCTTCACACTGAAGTTTTTAAGAAGAGATTGGACAACCATTTGTCTGACATGATAGAGGGTCTCCTTCCTGAGCAAGGGGTTAGACTAGAAAACCTCCAAGGTCCCTTCCAACTCTTATTCTGTATTCTATACTGTAAACTGGTATATAAATAGTTAAAGTTAACCAGGGCAGCAGCTGGGATGAAGGAGAGCAGCTGAGGGAGAGAGGCCTGCAACCATTGGTAGCTCCTGCTTATCCTCTTTCTTTCTTTTTTTAAACAAGAATCTTGTCTTCCTAGAATCTAGATTTGTGTAAGAAGCTCATCTAATTGCGGGAAAGGGAGTGGGTGGATTCTTGTCTTCATGCGAAATGTTTCCTGCTAAATAAATATATTATTTTCAACAGTGGTTGGTATTTTCAGAAGTCTTAATGCGCTGAGATTTCATGAAAATATGTAAACTATTCTTTTGGTGATAATAATTTTAGTTTGCTAAGGTTCTTAGCTCTCCCCCCACTTTACCCCGATTTGAAGCTTTGTCGTCCAGCTGTTAGAACTAGCCAAAAAAAAAAAGAACAATATTTGGGAATGTGAGACCTGTTTAAATCTCAGGAACCCCAGGGAGCATTGAACCACTTGCAGTAAATTTGTGCGATTTGTTGGCTCTTCACATAAATGCTGGATGAATTATTCAAAATAAGCACCAATGTAGACTTGATTAGTTTGCAAAGATTCTGCAAGCTGAAATGTTTTTTTTTTTCTTCTTAGTGTAGATTTTGGATTGCCTGGATTCAGAATTTCCTAGACATTAATGGAGTTACCACCCTAAATATTTATAGATAGTCGTTGAATCATGACCATAATTGAGCCTGGCAATTACGGACCTAAGCCGTAATAGTCATATATTTATTTATTTATTTTATTTTATTTATTTTGTCGAACGATTATAAGATAACAGGTATAAGTATAACATAGTTATGAACACATGAAATGGATACATATAAGAAAAAACAAAAAGAAACAATAGCAGATCATCGCACGACCAATCCAATTTTTACAAATTTTTTTGGAAATGCTTATTAAGTAATTTTTTGCTGGGTTTTTTGGATTATTTTTTTTTTTTGCCAGAAACAGGAAATAAACCCCAGTTTCTGGCAAAAATGTTGTAAATCACAGTCCTGTGACCATGGGATGTACCCCAAATGCAGCCATATGATTGTGGGGAGGGTATTGGAAGTTCGAAACTGGTCCTAAATACCTTTTGGAGGGTCAGTCATAACTTCAAATGGTCGCAAAACAAACCAGTCATAATCCCAAATGTGCTTTTTTCAAGAGGCACTGGACTTTCTTTGTTTTTCCTTCTCATCCAGAAGCTTCTTCAGTTCTGACTGAATGGTGGGGAATGGAAGGATTTATATTCCTTGGAGTCATCTGGTTGTTAGCACTCTCTCTGAGAGTCATTGAGGCCACTTGGAGGTTTATCTGTGTCCTCAGGGTCACCTGAATCAGAGTGCAAATGGGTGTGGGGCCTTTTAGGGACTGCTGAAAGAATTGTGTTGTAGACAGGAGACAAGTGGTGTCGTGGTGTCCCTCCCCTTCTGTTGAGAGAAGGCTGCTCAATAAATCCTTCCTTTCCATACCATTCAGTCAGAACTGAAGAAGCTTCTTGGATGAGAAGCGAAACCTCTTCAAGCAAAAACAAACCCCAGTTGCCTCTTGAAAAAACACCTTTGGGACAACCATGATCTGGATGACCGAGAATCTCATAGGTCGTAAGTCAAGGACTGTCTGTATTTTTTATTTGGAAGATTTACCATTAAGATCTGAAAAGCACCTAGCCGTCAGTTACCACTGTTGGAAATGACTGCTTGCTTAATTTATAATCAATACTCTGAATATGACAAGCGCTGACGGGCAATTTTGTGCAATCAGCTGAATGTTCTTTTCCACTTAGTTGCAGATTTTTGCCTTGCGGGAACAGCCGATTACACTTACATGAATTGGAGTTTGATCCAAAAAGCGGAGCTCTTCGGCTGTCATTGTCAGAAAGTGGCAAATGTTCACACTTATTAGTAATTCCTCTGAAGACGACAGCTTGACTCATAGTTGGTTTCTTTGACCTTACTTTTTTGCACTCTGCCTGATAAGAGACAGCGATAAAACCTTATTTTCTTCCCTAAGATTGGGTTATATTAAGATGAATTAAAGTCGCATTAAACAAAAAAGCTTTATGCAACAGTGGATGAAGTTGCCCACCACAGCATGCAATCCATCCTTTGATTTTTTAAAATTTAGTATTTTGAGTTACCATCTCTGGTTGGTACAATCATGCTAATTACTCTATTCTCTTCAGAGATAAACCATCAATCACTATGATTAGTAGATTTCTTTTTTCCCCCCCCCTGAACCTTTTTCAAGTTCAAGGTGGCTGTTTGCAGAGTTGGAAAGTCAAAACACAACCTGTGTTTCCAGAGCTGAGTTGCTTTATGGATGCCACAGCCTACTACAACCTCACACCAGGCCAGTCAACCTTGAAACGCATTCTTTCAAAACACAGTTCAAATAAACTCCCTATTCAAGGCTGGAATAAAACTCTAAAACTTTTCACATTCTGTTCTGACCGATGCTAGCAAACGTGGCCTCACCAACGAAAATAGCAAAACACACATCCCATTTCATTGACATCGCTATTGCTTGACAAGCAGAGGTGCTGTTGTTGTCATTCATTCGCAAAGTCGTTGCCAACTCTTCACTGGACCACAGCACACCAGTCCCCCCATCCTCCACTGTGTCCCAGACTTTGCCAGAATCCAGGTTCGTTGCATCAATGGACACTACCCATCTCATCCTCTGCCTTCTCCTTCTGCCTTCCATCATTCCCAACATCAGGGTCTTCTCCAATGAGTCCTCTCTTCTAATTTGGCGGCCAAAATATTTGAGCTTCAGCTTCAGGATCTGTCCTTCCAAAAAACAGTCAGGATTTGCAGCACCACAATTTGAACTCAAAACAAAGGGGAAGAGGGGTCTAAAGCCTCCTAAATGTCTTAAAATAGGTGTGGAGGTAATTCCCCGTTAGGAGAATGAGTGCATACAGGGAGACATAGTGAGAGAAGTGTTGAATAATACATACACAGCACACAGATACACTGTACAGTAAATGTAGGTTTTTACTTTCAATAGCAAAGTTCAAACACAGTCCAAAGTCATTCACAGGTAAGATCAGTCAGTTTTTAGTCCAGGGATAATCCAATAACAAAGTCCAGTATCAAAAACAGTTCGGTAACAGACTTACATCAAATCCAAGAATAACAATCCATTTAGGAGGAACAGCAATACTCTCCAACAGAAGGAAACAGAGATTCACTGAGACACACTCTTCTGAGACTAAGACTAAAACAACCCAGGTTTCTGGCTCCATCTTATGGCCATTTGAGAAACCACACCCAATTACAGTTTTAGGATTTTCTTAAAGCTACAGTATTAAAATGTTTATCCTGGTTTATATATTTTCAACCCAAATAGCTGTTAGGTGACTTACATTCCTAACAATAGGGGGTGTCAGACTTAAGTCCTGTGGGCTGTATCCAGGGCTGGGATTCAAATTTTTTAACAACAGGTTCTGTGGTCATGTGACTGGGTGGACATGGCTTGTTGGTCATGTTATTGGCTTGGTGTGGCCAACTCAATATCACTCACATCGAGGCACGCATCTCCTCACCTGGCCTCTCATGACTGTGGGGATGCTACAACAGTCGTAAGTGTGAAAAATGGTCATAAGTCACTTTTTTCACTGCCATTGTAACTTTGAATGGTCATCCACACAAGCAAAGTACCAGCAAAGGAGGGGAAAAAACCTCCAGAGAGGTTCTTGAGAACAGGAAGTCTAGTCCTGCCAAGAATGTAATAAGGGTTAATGGAGAGGCAGTTTCTGTAAGCAACTCCAGAATGTTTCCTTCCTGCTTTCCTTACAGGATTAGGCCAGTAATTTCTTCTAGCAACCAGTTCTCCGAACTGCTTAGAATGTTAACAACCGGTTCTAGCGAATAGGTGCAAACTGGTAGAATCCCACTCGTGGCTGTATCTAGTCCACGGAATGCTGGGATCCAGGCTGCAGGTTTGCCCTGGAAGTAGTTAAAGACTGGCCCGCAGTGCCGCTGCCAGCGCAGACCTCCCGAGCTCCATTTTCTCTGGGAGAGGGTTGCAGGAGGCCATTGCAGCCGAAAACAGAGATCGGGAGCCCATTTTCGCTGGCAGAGTGCTTGGGCCACCACAGGCGTCCCTGACATGAGTGACATCAAGCTGGCCACACCCACCCTGGCCAGACACCCACTCACCCCCGGCCCCTCAAGGCCAAACACAACCCTGATGCAGCCCTCAATGAAATTGAGTTTGACACTCCTGTCTTAAAGTGTGGTTCCCAAACCTTGGCAACTTTAACATATGTGGACTTCAGTTCCCAGAATTCCCCAACCAACCATCCTGGTCTGGGGAATTCTGAGAGTTGACGTCCACAGTCTTAAAATTGCTAAGGTTAGGAAACCCCGTCTTAAAGGGAAAAGCCAATAAAAGGGGACCCCAAAGCTGATGTATGGATATGTTGCTAGAGAACTGCTTTAAACCATTCATAAAACCAGAGGAAGACAAGTCGAGCCAGTTTCTTTCTTTCTTTTTTTTTAATTGCACCTAATGTGCCACTGACATGCAGGCAACAAGCAGGTATGAAGCATTGAAGATACAGATAGGCCTCAACTTACAGCCATTCATTTTCCAACTGTTCGAAGTTACAACGGTACTGAAAAAAGTGACTTATAACTCTTGCGGCATCCCCATAGTCACAGGATCGAAATTCCGGAGCTTAGAAAATAGCATGTACAATATTTACGATGATTGTAGCATCTTGAGATCCTGGAATTGTCGTTTGCAACCTTCCCAGGGAGTTTCTGACAAGCAAAGTCAATAGAGGAAACTAGGTTTGCTTAACGACTGCCTGATTCGCTGAATTGCAATGATTCACTTAACAACCGTAGCAAAAAATGGTTGTAAAATGTAAAATGTGACTCCCCTAACAGCCGCCTCGCTTAGCAAATGAAATTTTGGACTCAGTTGTGGTCCTAAGTCAAAGACTTCCTGTGGTCAATCACCAAGGTAACCCACTGAGATTATTGGCTGAGCTTGTTTTTTTAGCTGAAGCTCCATTAGTCCAAGGGCAAAGATGGATGTTATGACATTTGGAAGGTCCCCCCGAAGGACTCTCAAGCATTTAAAAAGGAACAAAAATTAAAAACGTCGAGAAGAGCTTGAGAGATTTTTCACAAGAAGGTCGAAATCTTAGCGATTTGGGAAAGGAGGAAATGCCATTGTAATTTTTGCCCTAATCATATAGTCCTCCCTGATCTTTGTCCCTAGTTTTATATTTTGGTCTTTGATGGAGTCCTTGGTGCTCCCTGGCTTGGTGGTTTTTTTGCAGACGTTTTATTACCCAACTAGGTAACATCATCAGTGCTAGAAGGGAGTGGGTTTGCTGTCTTTTTACATACTAGTGGTTTGCCCTGTCAGTGTTGGTGGAGAGTGTTTTTGGTGGTTCTTTGATTAGGCAGGCAAATGAAAAATTATGATATAGATGGAAGATAGATAGATAGATAGATAGATAGATAGATAGATAGATAGATAGATAGACAGACAGATATAAAGGAAGAGAGAGAGATGTGGTCCTTGGTGCTCTCTGAGCATGGTTGTTTTCTTGCAGACGTTTCATTACCCAACTCAGTAACATCATCAGTGCTAGAAGGGAGTGGGGTTTGCTGTCTTTTTACATATTAGTGGCTTGCCAGTCATTTTGGTCTTCCTTTACTGCAGTTTCTCCCATGGACATGATTGTGACACATGCAATGCTCTAGGTCAGTTTTGTTTGAAGATATTCCTCATTTGGGCACATCTTCATCACTGGAGGTTTTTAAGAAGAAATTGGACAACCACTTGTTTGGAATTTATTTTATTTTATTTTATTTATCTAATTGGTCAATCGCTCACAAGATAATAGGTATAAGAATAGACATGAGTATAAATACAGGAAATAGGTACGAATAAATGGGGACAATAGGATAGGGACGGTAGGCGCAATTGTGCACTTATGCATGCCCCTTACAGACCTCTTAGGAATGGGGTGAGGTCAATAGTGGATAGTTTAAGGTTAAAGGAGTGGGGGGTTAGAGGATGTAATAATAGAGTCAGGTAGTGCACTCCAGGCATTGTTGCTGAAGTTGTACTTTCTGCAATCAAGTTTGGAGCGGTTTACATTGAGTTTGCATCTGTTGTGTGCTCTTGTATTGTTGTGATTGAAGCTGAAGTAGTCATTGACTGGTAGGACATTGTAGCAGATAATTTTGGGTACTACGCTTAGGTCCAGCCGTAGGCGGAATGATATGGAGTCTCTTGCTTAAGCAAGGAATCGGACTAGAAGACCTCCCAAGATCCCTTCCCACTCTGTTATTCTGTAAATTTATTAACGTCCCTCTTCATTTCTCAATTTTTATCATTGTAAGCCGCCTAGACCAGCCCCCACAGTCAGATAAGCAGTAAATAAATTTAATAAACTAACAAATAAATTGTTGTCCATTGAACAAAGACCACAAACTCTCAAAGCAAGACTTTGAGACGGCCTCTCAGTTTGCCACTCGATCCTCTGCACATGCTTGTTTCGTGGCGCTAACCATTCCAAAGAGCTGAAGTCAAATCCTATCACGAAACTGGCGTTGATTGAAGGACTCAGGCCATCTGGTAATGAGATCACGAATGGCCGTGCTAAATATACCCCACTTTGTTCCGAAGCATTGAGAAATCTTTCATCTGTACCAGTCTTAAGTGGTGTTATAAGGCAGTGAGAGGAAAACGCCATGGCACCTCTCATTTTGGGATAAATCCCAAATTCTACAAAAGGGTACCAGGTTTTTTCCCTGTAAGTCATACTGCCCAGATTCCCAGGTTTTTTGTTTTTTTTTAAAGACAAGCTACAGGTAGTCCTCGACTTACGACGACAATTGAGCCCAAAGTTTATGTTGCTAAGCTAAATGCTTCATTGAATTTTGCCCTGTTTTACAACCTTTTCTTGCCACAGCCATCAAGTGAATCACTGCGGTTGTTAAGTTAGTCGCTCGGTTGTTAAGTGAATCTGGCTTCCCCATTCTCTTTGCAAGTCAGAAGGTCACAAAAGGGGATTGTGTGACCCAGGACACAGCCAGCGTCATAAATATGAGTCGGTTGCCAAGCATCTGAATTTCAATCACCTGATCATGGGGGTGCTGCTGTGGTCATAAGTGTGAAAACGGTCGTGAATCACTTTTTTTCAGTGCCGTTGTAACTTCGAATAGTCACTACACGAATGGTTGTAAGTCAAGGACTACCTGTATTATTTAACCATTCTAAAACCTGAAAAATACAGTGACTTTCCTGCCTGTTTTGTTAAGCGAGCTCTCAACATACTTGGCCAAGAGATTAGCAATTCTAGCGTTTATTGGCATAAAGTCTGACAAAATACTGTCTGGAAGGAGTTTAAGGTTCTTCTTCTTAATCTTCTCAAATGGGAAGGGGGGTTCCTGCTGTGGGAGAAAATATTTTAGGGTAGTTCTGACTGGGCAGTTATGCATCTACTTAATAACAAAAGACAGAGGTTTATAGTTGTCTTCTTTTTTTTAAAGGTGATTGTTTTCATTTTAAATATTTCAGGAAGTCATTTTGCCCAAAGCACTCTAGTAAATCTATAAGCCCCATAAAAAGCTCATGTCTTATCAAGTAGAGCTGAAATTCCCTGCAACTTCATTTCGTTTGACATTTTCTTGGCAGCCCCGTGGAAATAGTACGGCTTTTGATCCTTTTTACAAATTCTTATATCCCTAAGATTTGCTTGAAGTCATCTATCCAAATATTAGCCAGCTGTGTCCTCTCTTGGCTTCACTTTCAGGTTTAGACATATTCACTCACCTTCTGCTATCTGTGAACGTTTGGAAAAACAGGACAGGTTTGAGATACAGGTAGTCCTCAACTTATGACCACAATTGAGCCCAAAATTGATGTGGCTAAGCGAGACAGTTGTTGAATGAATTTTGCCCCCTTTTATGACCTTTCCTGCTACCGTTGTTAAGTGAATCGTGGCAGTTGTTAAGTTAGTAACACGGTTTGTTTAAGTGAATTCTGGCTTCCCCCTTTGACTTTGCTTATCAGATGGTCACAAAAGGGGGATCTCTTAGCAACGGTCATAAATATGAGTCGGTTGCCAAGCCTCTGAATTTTGATCACGTGACCATGGGGGATGCTGTAATGTTTATAAGCGTGAACTGTCATAAGTAACTTTTTTCCAATGCCGTTTCAACTTTAAACAGTCACTAAACAAATGGTTGTAAGTCAGGGGCTCTCTGTATTATCAAGAATTGCTATAACATTGGATTTTTAAGCCTCTGAAAATTTTAGCTTCAGTTAAAAAGATGCTCCTTTAATTCTATGCGCACAAAAGCTGTACAGCCAAAAATGCCTTTTGTATGCACAGGTGGCACTTGTTGGCAGTTCCTTGAAGGCAAATGCATCATTTTTGGAATGGTGTACCAGATGCTGAAGGCCACAGTGCAATCTGTGCTACCTAATTTCTCAAGGTCACACCTGTGTATCTAATGTATGTTAAATGATGCTTTATTTGCCTGCATCTGCAGAAATGATAAGAGCTATTTTCTGACAGTATCGGGCCTTTAAAAAAAAAAAACACCCAATGAAATACAACTAAATACAGACACAATTTCTATAGTTCTGGGAAGAAACATGGTATTCTAAGTCCCAAAGGTGCTTTTTTCAAAGAGGCAAGTGGACTTTTTGCAGTTTTGCTTTGAAGATGTTTCGCTTCTCATCCAAGAAGCTTCTTCTGCTCTGACTGGATGGTGGGGAATAGAAGGATTTATACTCCTTGCAGACAGCTGGTCATTTGCATCCTTTTAGCAGGTTGTTATGCAAATGACCATCTGCCTGCAAGGAATATAAATCCTTCTATTCCCCACCATCCAGTCAGAGCAGAAGAAGCTTCTTGGATAAGAAGCAAAACATCTTCAAAAAAAAAAAAAAAAAACCCAGAAAGTTCCAGTTGCCTCTTGAAAAAAAAGCACCTTTGGGACAACCATGACCTGGATGAGACTGAGAATCTCCATAGGCCTGCTATTCTAAGCACACTGATGCAGTACAGAATTGAAGTGGTGTGAAAATTGTATTATGTTAGCACACGAATTAGTGGTTGAACGAGATAAAATGAGTTCCAAATCCATTTCTCCCCATTCCTTGTGCAAGAGATTTTCCTCTTCCCATAGCAAGTTCTTCAGGGTTTGAAAAAGGAAGAGGAGGCGTATAGTTCTCCTATAGAAGAAGGAATGGGGGTGAAGGGAAGGACTAGGGGTGACATGATAGCCGTCTTCCGGTACTCGAGGGACTGCAGAGAAAAGAAGAGATCGAGGTATTCTCCAAAGCACCTGAGCGCAGGGCAAGAAGTAATGGATGGAAGTTTATCACCCAACCTAGAACTAAGGAGAAATTTCCTGACAGTGGGAATAATCAATGGATGGAACATCTTCCCTCCAGAACTTGTGGGTGCTCCATCACTGGAGGTTTTTAAGAAGAGACTGGACAGCCATTTGTCCAGAATGGTGTACGGTCTCCTGCTCAAACAGGGGGTTGGACTAGAAGACCTCCAAAGTCCCTTCCAACTGTCTTATTCCATATTCTGTATTCTGAACAGTATTCCCTTGGATACCCTTCTGAAAGTAAATATTTACAGCCCTTTTTTACGATCCTTTGAATGATAAATGCACAGTGCTTTGAATCAATAGAGCAGTCATTATTCATGTGCATACATATTTTTTCCCTGAATTGCCTTGTTTGGTGACTTGACATACTGCAAGTATATATAGATGCCTCTGAAAGTCCTCTGACTTACATGCCTCTGACGGCAGAACCAATTGACCCAGACGGTTGGGGCGTCCCTTCACTGGATGTTTCCAAACACCGGCTGGATGGCCATTTATTTATCATGAGTGCTTTAACCTGGATTCCTTCACTGAGTAAGGGGATTAGATCTGAGAGCTTCAGTGATGCCTTCCAATTTGATGGTTTTTATGGTTTAGGTCAGTGGTGGAAAATGTTCTAGATTCCACGTTTCAAATGTTCAGAAAATGCCTAATGACTCTGCTGGTGTGTCTCCCCCCCCGGAACAAAAGAGACGGTTGCAGGAACTGGGTAAGTCTAGTCCAAGAGTTGGCAACCCACGGCTCTGGAGCCACATGTGGCTCTTTCATCCCTCTGCTACAGCTCCCTGTCGCTCAAAATATGCGTCACAACCACAATTTATTCAGCTTTTCAATCCCCGGTAGGCCAACTATGGATAAATCCAAGAAAAGTTTCAGAAGAAAACAGAACATTTAATGGTAGGTCGGCAGAGTCAAAATGGTTTGGTGGCTCCCGGTGTTTCCTTTACTGTGGAAAGCGGGTCCAAATGGCTCTTTGATTGTGTAAGGTTACCAACTCCTGGCCAAATCTAATGAAGGACTAGGGGTGACATGATAGCAGTCTTCCAATATTTAGAGCCATGGTGGCACAGTGGTTAGAATGCAGTAATGCGGGGCTAACTCACTGCTCACTCCAGGAGTTCAATTCTGAGTGGTTCAAGGTTGACTCAGCCTGCCACCCTTCCGATGTCGGTTAAATTTTATTTTATTTTTATTTTATTTTTATTTGTCAATTACCTACAAGATAATAGGTATAAGTAAAAACATAGTTATGAATACATGGATACATATAAGAAAAATAAAAAATATATATAAAAGAAACAATAGGACGGGGACGGTAGGCACATTGTTGCGCTTATGCACGCCCCCTACAGACCTCTTAGTAAAGGGGTGGGGTCGATAGTAGACAGTCTAAGGTTAAAGTTTTTGGGGTTTGGGGAAGAAACCACAGAGTCAGGTAGAGTATTCCGGACATTGACCACTTTGTTGCTGAAGTCATATTTCCTGCAATCAAGTTTGGTGCAATTAACCTTAAGTTTGTATCTATTGTTTGCTCTTGTAGTGTTATGGTTGAAACTAAAGTATTCATTGACAGGTAGGACATTGCAATGTATGATTTTATATACTATACTTAGATCGGACCAAAGGCAGCATAGTTCTAGGTTTTCTAGGTCTAGAATTTCAAGTCTGGTGGCATAAGGTATTCTGCAACGAGTAGAGGAGTGGAGAACTCTTCTTGTGAAATATTTCTGGACTTTCTCAACTGTGTTAATATCAGATACGTAATGTGGGTTCCAGACTGATGAGCTGTATTCGAGTATTGGTCTAGCAAATGTTTTGTATGCTCTAGTTATTAGTGTAATATTACCAGAGAAAAAGCTACGTAAGTTTAGGTTAACAACTCTTAATGCCTTTTTGGCTATGTAGTTACAGTGGGCTCTAGCACTTAGATCATTAGAGATGAGTATTCCAAGGTCCTTGACAGAGTTTGGATCATCAACAAGGTCTTGACTATTCAGCCTGTATTTTATTTTCTGATTTTTTTTTTGCCAATATGTAAGACAGAGCATTTATTTGTTGAG
The DNA here is from genome assembly GCF_049901735.1 of Notechis scutatus. NCBI lineage: Eukaryota > Metazoa > Chordata > Lepidosauria > Squamata > Elapidae > Notechis > Notechis scutatus. The sequence continues at coordinate 8,917,800 of NC_142009.1, forward strand.
ATTTGAAGTTGCCATTTGTTTGACCATCCTGATACATAGTCGAGGACCCAGATTGTTGGGGAGCAATATGCTGACTCTCTAAACTGCTTAGAGGGCTGTAAAACCCCTGTGAAGTGGTATATAAGTCTAAGTGCTATTGCTATTGCTATTTAAGGGGCTGTCACAGAGAAGAGGGGGTCGATTTATTCTCCAAAGCACCTGAGGCAATGATGGGATTCATTTATTTTTTTTACTACCGGTTCTGTGGACGTGGCTTGGTGGGCGTGGCAGGGGAAGGATACTGTAAAATCTCCAGTCAGAGGTAGGATTTGCTGGTTCTCTGAACTACTCAAAATTTCCGCTGCTGGTTCTCCAGAACTGATCCCACCTCTCACCTGAGGGCAGGACAAGGAGTAACGAATGCAAACATATCGAAGAGAGATCCAACCTAGAACTACGGCGAAATTTCCTGGCAGCGAGAACAATTAATCAGTGGAATGGCTTCTTCCAGAAGTTGTGGGAGAATGCTCTTTCACAGCCCCTGTCGTCTTTGAAAACCACCAAAAGTCCACCCTGTTCTTGGGTAATTTTCCAAGGCTCCGGGCTGCACGAGAACACGTCCTTCTTGTGGGACATCCAAAGAACACTTCTTGCAGAGCCCCCCAAATCACATGAGAATGGGTTGTGTTTTCGAGAATAGCTGCTGTCAGACATTAGTGAACACCGGCACAAAAACGTTGTTGTGCGTCACCTTTGACCTGGGCATCCTAGGTTCACCGTCACTGCCCTGGCCTCTTTTCCTGTTCAATATATTGAATGGTGCTAAGTAAATCTGGTTGCTCTGCACTACGAACCTCCCAATAAGGGTTTTTTGTTCCACAAAAGCAATCCGCATTCCTGGAATTCTCCGTTGAGCTTTGTTGCCTGCGTAAAAGTGGCTGACACAACACCCTTTTAAAGGCACTGCTTTCATTTATGTCTGACTTTGATCGCCTTGGCTTTTATGCAGTGGAAGAATCAGATATCATCGACCTCGAGAAACGCTATTGGCTCCTGAAAGCTCAATCAAGAACAGGCCGTTTTGATCTGGAAACGTTTGGCCTCCTGGTTTCCCCTCCGATCCATCCATCCCTGAGCGAAGGTATGTAAATTTCGCTGACAATCTAGCTCTTCTTGGTTTTCTTTCGATGCAGGGATCCCTCGACGTACGGCCACTGCGGAGCCCAAAATTCCTGTTGCGGAGTGAGAGAGATGTTAATTCTGCTTTGCCCCCGTTTTACGACCTTTCTCACCACAGTTGTTAAGGGAATCCCGGCAGTTGTTGTTAGTAACCCCGTTGTTAAGTGAATCCGGCTTCCCAGTTGTCAAAAGGTTGCAAAAGGAGATCACACGATTCCAGGACTCTGCAACCGTCATAAATATGAATCAGTTGCCAAGTGTCTGGATTTTGATCATTTGACCCCCAAGGATGCTGCAAGTGTGAAAACGGTGGTATAAGTCATTTTTTTCAGATCCGTTGTAACTTTGAATGGTCACTACATGAACTGTTGTAAGTCAAGGACTACCTGTATTTAGCGAAATCGTGTAGGTTTCCCAGCAGTCCCGATACGCATGCTCCTAGAGGTTGGTCCCATCTTAGAATTTATCTCTGTACAGGCAACAAATACTGAACTTGTAACAGCTGCATTAAAGGTTTATGTAGGCGACCCACTTCATAAAGGCCTAAAGGAGAGGGGACACAGTTTGCCCCATAGAAAAGGAAGCCATGAAAAGATAAGTGCTTAATAGGAGGCAAATCTTGAGCCTGTAATCCCTTCTAGATTTGCCTGCTTTGAATTCTGGGAATTGTAGTTATAAGCCATCTGGAGACGACCGAATTGAACACTGTTCCATTCCCCCTTGTTGTGGATAAGGGAGGCAACCACAGCAGAAATAGACAAGAATTGTTAATTGTCACCAAGACCAGGGGTCTCCAAACTGGCCAACTTCAAGACTTGTGGACTTCAACTTCCAGAATTCCCCAGCCCATTGTCAAGTTTGGGAACCCCCGAACTAGACAGAAAGGAACGACCGTTCTTTAAGTATGGTAACTTTGAATGGTCAATAAATGAAATGTTGTAAGTCAAGGATTACTTGTATCTCAGGGGTCCACAACCTGTAGGCCATGGCCCACTACCAGGCCGTGGGCTATTCGCAACCAGACCATGCCTGCCCCTCACACAAAACCATCCCCTCTTCCCCCCTTTCCTCCCTGCGCTGGTCCATCAACCCGGAAAGATTGGAGAACCCTGCTGTATATGAAGGAAAGAAGGGACGTTACTGTTCTGACCAAGATCACGAAGCAGACTCCTCGTCCGATAAAACCCCTTTTATTTAGGTTAAAGGGAATTCCTCTCCAGCAAAGTCCATGCAATCTTTCATGAGATTTCACAACTACAGAGCTTTATCAAGGCTTGGAGAGCAGCCAGGCCGATATCTTCCAAACGCCACACTGTAGCAGCAATTACTTGGTAAGAAGTCAGGAACAGGTCTTCACTCTAATGAGTTGAACAAATCGTCTCCTGCAAACACCACTCTCCTTTCGCTCCTCTTTATTCCCTATGGCAGGGGTCTTCAACCTTGGCAACTTTTAAGACATGGACTTCAACTCCCAGGATTCCTCAGCCAGCAAAGCTGGCTGAAGAACTCTGGGAGTTGAAGTCCACAAGTCTTAAAGTTGCCAAGGTTGGAGACCCCTGCCCTATGGGAGGGGCCATTTACCATCCATCTGAGCCTTTACTCCAGAGTCTATCCTTGTTCCTTAACTGTTCCCTTCTCCTGGCAGCTCTGTGCATGCGCAAACTGGGAACAGGCTCCAGCTGTTCTTCTGCCCCACTGATCTCCAATTCAGGATGCCGCTGATAACTGTCAGACAGCCCTGGCCCTATGTCTCCCTCTGATGCAGAGCACTAGTCAGAGCCTTCCCAGACTCCAGGACTGGCTCATGTTCCCCCCCAACCTCCTTACTGTCTAAGTCTGCTGCCAGCTCCGCTGGGTGCTGGCAGGCCACAACAATTACCATCAGACTGGTAAAATTCAATCATAACCAACCTCAGTAAAGCATAGTTAAAGTTTTCCTGTTTGTTTTCTGGTCTGGCCTAGGCCTGACATCCTTCTTCTTTCTAAGCGTTCCAAAGTTGGGATGATGGAAGTAAAAACATGGAAACAAAGTTGACACATGAATGCACGGTGGGAAAGAGAAAGGAAAACCAGCAAGGAGCAGTTGGGGTAGCTGGCTCCATCTGGATTCCTGCTCTCCTTCTAGACTAGAGAGTCATTTTTTACCAGCTGCCCTCTGGAAAGAATCTCAGGAGGAGCCCTATTTTGTAAATTATTCAATCAGAAACTCGGTAATTGTAATGATTAAAATAAATCAATAAAAACGATGGAGAAACAGTTAAGGCTGAGCATATGGCACCTGCGTTTCTCCTTTTGTAAGATGCCGGTCAAATACTAGACTAAGAAATGAACAGGGGGGGGAAAAAGCCCAGTATATTAAACCATGATCCCCTGGAATAGGTGACTGGCTGGAGATTTCCATCTTCGGGTGCACATGAGTAGCGTGTGTAGGCTACTCAGTACAGGGAGTTCTCACCTTAGGACCACAATTGGGACCAGAACTTCCATTGCTAAGCACGGCGGCTGTTCAATGAACCACACCCAATTTTACAACCTTTCTTGGCCAGGTGGTTAAGTGAATCACTGCAGTTGTTAAGTGAATGACATAGTTGTTAAGCGAATCTGGCTTCCTCCATTGACTTTGCTTGCCAGAAGTCAGCTTTGGGAAGGTTGCAAATGGTGATGACCTGACTCCAGGATGTTGCAACCATCCTGAGTACATAGAGTTGCCGAGCGCCTGAATTTTGATCCCATGCCTGTGGGGATGCAGTGATGGTCATAAGTACAAAGACCAAGTCATAAAAGTCACTTTTTTTTACAGCCATTGTAATTTGAAACGGTTGCTAAACAAATGTAAGCTGAAGACTACCTGGATCTCATCCCGTGGGGGTGCAGTGGTTAGAAGGCAGTATTGCACTGCCCACTGCCAGCAGTTCAATCTTGACTGTCTCAAGGTTGACTCAGCCTTCAATCCTTTTGAGATCGGTAAAACGAGGACCCAGATTTTGGGGGCATTGTGCTGACTCTGTAAACTGCTTAGAGAAGGCTGTAAAGCAGTCTGAAGCGGTATATAAGTCTAAGGGCTATTGCTATTTTTGGATGATGTTATTATGGCCATCCAAAAGACTCTGGGGGACTTACAACATCAAATATACAGTTATAGGTTTGTTTTAATGTTAAGCAATTAGTTCAAGATTGAAATGATTATCATATCACTAATATCTTAACAGTGGTTAGAATGCAGTATTGCAGGCTAACTCACTGCTCACTGCCAGGAGTTCGATCCTGACCGGCTCAAGGTTAATTCAGCCTTCTGTCCTTCCGAGGTTGGTAAAATGTGGACCCAGATTGTCGGGGGCCATTTGCTGACTCTGTAAACCACTTAGAGGGGGCTATAAAGCACTGTGAAGCAGTATAGAAGTCTAAGTGCTATTGCTATCTCAGCTAATGAAACCATATGATTTGACTGGCAAATTGGTCGCTACCTATAACGGCTTTTGGGACCCTTTGCAGGCCTGTTTAACGCCTTTGATGAAAACCGCGACAATCACATAGACTTCAAGGAAATCTCGTGCGGGCTCTCGGCTTGCTGCAGGGGGCCACTGGCAGAACGGCAGAAGTGTGAGTATGGCTAGGAGCAGTGGTGGGATTCAAAATGTTTTACTACCGGTTCTGTGGGTGTGGCTTGGTCGGTGTGGTGTGGCTTGGTGGGCGTGGCAGGGGAAGGATACTGTAAAATCCCCATTCCCTCCCAACCCCACTAACCTGCTTTCCAGCTCCGTTCTCCTGTGCAGGGCAACCAAAGGAGACCCAGCCAATCAGCTGGGACTCAATGGGAGGTGGAGCTTAGATGAGGTTGGCGGGGCCAGTCAGCAGTGGGATTTGCTGGTTCTCCCAACTACTCAAATTTTCTGCTACCGATTCTCTCGAACCTGTCAGAACCTGCTGAATCCCACCTCTGCTTTCTTCCCTCCTTCCTTCCTTCCTTCCTTTCTTCCTTCCTTCCTTCCTTCCTCCCTCCCTCCCTCCCTCCCTCCCTCCCATCATCCTCCCTCCCTCCTTCCCTCCCTCCAGTGGTGGGATTCAAATATTTTTACTACCAATTCTGTGGGTGTGGCTTGGTGGGCGTGGCAAGGGAAGGATACTGCAAAATCCCCATTCCCTCCCCACCCCACTAACCTGCTTTCCAGCTCTGTTCTCCTGTGCAGGGCAACCAAAGAAGACCCAGCCAATCAGCTGGGACTCAATGGGAGGCAGAGAAGAGATGGGGTTGGTGGGGCCAGTCAGAGGCGGGATTTGCCAGTTCTCCGAACTACTCAAGATTTCCACTACTGGTTCTCCAGAACCGGTCAGAACCTGCCGAACACCACCTCTGGCTAGGAGGCTTCCCAGGCACCCCTTCAGGTGTTACAGGTGTTCCCAGGTTCCACTTAGGATGGATCACTCACACAGTCTTAGCCCCAGAAAATAGCCATACAAATCACTTTCACTCGTATGCAGAGGCATAACCGCTTTTTTGGCCTACATGGAGACCCGGGGAATTTAAAATAACAGCAAAATTTTGCAGGTTACTGAGAGGTCCTTGGTACCCTCTGAGCTTGGTTATTTTTCTTGTAGGGGTTTTATTACCCAAACTAGGTAACATCATCAGTGCTAGAAGAGAGTGGAGGCTTGGTCTTTTCTGGTTACTGGTTTACTGGGTACTACAGGGGTCCCAACCCCCGGGGCGTGTCTTATTCGAACTATGCGAGTGGCTGGCCGGACCATGTGTGCATGCGCAACTCAACATGTATGAGTGACGGGCCGGCAGGTGGTGGGCCAGGAGGCACTCATGCACGTGCGTGCCAGCCCACCACTTGCACAAGGGCTGTGTGTGTGCTGGCCCGCTTCTTGCACATCCCAGTTCCCCTCTCCGCCCCAGCCGTCTCTCTTTCTCTTTCTCTCTCTTCTCTCTCTGTCTCTCTTGACTTTCTCTGTCTCCTCTCGCTCTGTCTCTCTGTCTCCCCTCTCTGTCTCTCTTCTCTCTCTGTCTCTGTCTCTCTCTCTCTCTCACACACACACACACACTTATAGACTCATAGTATCATAGGGATGGAAGGGACCTTGGACATCTTCTACTCCAGAGTTCCCCCAGTGGGGAGTGGGGCTGGTTCCGCACGAGCTGTGAGCGCCTGTCACTCACGCAAATAGAGCATGCATATGTGTTTGTCCACTGCTCACACAACTGGGGATGTGCTTGTGCTGTCTTACCATCCACTTCCGCGGCCTGGTTCCAAATGGCTCAAGGCCCAGTAGTGGGCCGGGGGGTTGGGGGCGTTGGGGACCCCTGTTCTTGTCCAACCCTCCCCTCTCAAGGCATGAGCCTTATACTATCCTAGCTAAATGGTTGTCCGACCTATTTTTGAAACCCTCCAGTGATGGAGCACCCACAAGCCCAGGAGGCAAGCTATTCCATACTGCACGAGTCAAAAAGAGGGTTGTGAAAATATTTACAGACCCCTCACATCCCGGACATAAACTGTTTCAACTCCTTCCCTCAAACGACGTTATAGAGCCCTGCACACCAGAACAACTAGACACAAGGACAGGTTTTTTCCCAAAAGCCATCACTCTGCTAAACAAATATTTCCCTCAACACTGTCCAACCATTTACAAAGTCTGCACTACTATTACTATTAACCTTCTCATCACTCCTTGTCACCCACCCCCTCCCACTTGTGACTGTAGGACTGTAACTTTGTCGCTTGTATCCTTATGATTTATATTGACTGTTTCCTAGTATGATTTGATTGCTTATTGTACCCTATGACTATTATTAAGTGTTGTACCTTATGATTCTTGGCTCTTGACGCATGTCTCTTTTCTTTTATGTGCACTGAGAGCATTTGCACCAAGACAAACTCCTTGTGTGTCCAATCACGCTTGGCGAATAAAGAATTCTATTCTATTCTCTTTTTTTAAAATATAGTTTATTAATTTTTACAATTAATTCTATTCTATTCTCACTGGCAAAAAAAAAAAAATTCCTTATTTCTAAGTGAAAAATTTTCCCAATACCCGTGCTGGGATTACGGCAGAGCCTTTGAGAGGCATTTTAAAGCTCGTGTCTTTTGGGAAACCATCTTTCGAATATAACATGAGTGGAATTTATTGATGGGCTCTAAGCTTGTCTTGCTTCTTGTGTGATTTTATTGCTTTTACTCCCTGGAAATGTCAAAGTATCTGAATGACACACACAAACGCAGACATAAACATGTGGTATACCTTTTTCCCCCCCCAAGAGTTGACATTTGCTGCTGTTTCCTCCTGGGTACATAGAACAGTGTTTCTCAACTTCAGCCAACTTTACACTGAGGGGACTTCAACTCCCAGAATTCCCTAGCCAGCAGGCATTCTTGGGATCATGCTGGCTGGAGAATTCTGGGAGTTGTAGTCCACTCATCACAACGTTGTTTAGGTTGAGAAACACAGTGATGTAGAGGTTGATCAGTTCTCACTCTTTAGGGATAATATGCAAAAACAGAGCTAAGTTTATTGCCTGCACTTTTTTTCCTCCTTTTTTCAGGAAAAAAAGAACCTTTCCACATCTGCCTCCCTAATCTGCATTTTTAAGGCTCCTGTATTCTCCCTCCTCCCTTTATTATTATTGTTTCCTCTATGGGTGCATGCACACATTAAGGAAATATAATCTCCCATGATGGTTTTGAAATGAGAGCTTTTAAAAGCTAATTCCTAATCATCTCCCAGCTCTATTAATTCAGTATATTATTGTGAGTTACTCTCATTTGACGTCAATTACAATCAATTTTCTGGAAGAGGTTGTCTGGTTCATTGGTAGTCGATAACCCCCCATTTTTTGTTTTTTGTTTTTGGCTGGATTTTAATTTCTCTTTAATAAAATATTCATAAGCACAAACAGTTAGCTCTGTGTATGGTACTGACATTTGTGTATGCGTGGATGGAGTATGTGGAGAGCCTGTGTGTTGCAAATGCCAATATTTGCTCTTTGGAAAAAGAAGAGTAAACAGATTATACTGTTTATTGCATCTCTGGTGCTGGTGTATTGCTGTCCCTTCGCTCTCTGAAATAGATTTCCTCCCTCTAATGGAGGCCACTCTCCAAAAAGGTCTCTTGTGAGTCCTTTTAACTATGCCCTGTTTGCAGCTATTCCCTCCCATATATTTTCCAGTGTCTGCATTAAACTCAGGATAGCATCCATAACATTCCCTTCTTCTATTTTCCCCATAACTACAACCCAGCTTCATTTCTAGATCGCTGGGCTGAGAGAGAGAGGGACTGGCCCAAAGTTACCCAGCAGCTTTCAAGCCTAAGGCAGAACTAGAACTCAACGTTTCCTGGTGATTGGCCCCAAAGTCACCCAATGACTTTCATGCCTAAGGCATGACTAGAATTCACAGTCTCCTGGTAATTGGACCAAAATCACCCAATAATGTTCATGCCTAAGGCGGGACTAGAACTCACCATCTTCTGGTGATTGGCCCAAAGTCACCCAATGACTTTCATGCCTAAGGCACGACTAGAACTCACCGTCTCCTGGTGATTGGCCCAAAGTCACCCAATAACGTTCATGCCTAAGGCGGGACTAGAACTCACCATCTCCTGGTGATTGGCCCAAAACCACCCAATGACTTTCATGCCTAAGGCATGACTAGAACTCACTGTCTCCTGGTAATTGGACCAAAATCACCCAATAATGTTCATTCCTAAGGTGGGACTAGAACTCACCATCTCCTGGTGATTGGCCCAAAGTCACCCAATGACTTTCATGCCTAAGGCACGACTAGAGTTCACCGTCTCCTGGTGATTGGCCCAAAACCACCCAATGACTTTCATGCCTAAGGCATGACTAGAACTCACCGTCTCCTGGTGCTGGGTCCAAAGTCATCCAGATGGCTTTCATTCCTAAAATGGAACTGGAACTCACTGTCTCCCAGTTTCTAATCCAGCACCTTAAACTTTGCACTAATCTGAACCGTTTATTGTAGTTTCTCAAGTTCTCCACTTTGAACACTCGTCTTTTGTGTCTCTTGTCAACTGTAAGTTTCCCAGGCTACTTTCCTGTTGCATCTGAGAAAATGAATAATTACTAGCTCAGGTTTAAAAGCCAAAATGGTTTCATTTTTGGGCTTTTTTTTTTTTTTAAAAAAAATTGCTTTTTAAAATGTAGGGTTTCTTTACAGCAGTTCATTATCCTGTTAAAAATATTTTTTTAAAAAGTTAAAAGCAGCAACCTAGAAATAAAAATGATAGAGAGAAATACACTGCTCAAAAAAATAAATAAAGGGAACACAAAAATAAGACATCCTAGATCTGAATGAATGAAATATTCTTATTAAATACTTTGTTCATTACATAGTTGAATGTGCTGACAACAAAATCACACAAAAATTATCAATGGAAATCAAATTTAGCAACCCATGGAGGTCTGGATTTGGAGTTACACTCAAAATTAAAGTGGAAAAAAAACACTACAGGCTGATCCAACTTTGATGTAATGTCCTTAAAACAAGTCAAAATGAGGCTCAGTAGTGTGTGTGGCCTCCATGTGCCTGTATGACCCCCCTACAATGCCTGGGCATGCTCCTGATGAGGTGGCAGATGGTCTCCTGAGGGATCTCCTCCCACACCTGGACTAAAGCATCCCCCAACTCCTGGACAGTCTGTGGCGCAACATGGCGTTGGTGGATGAAGCAAGACATGATGTCCCAGATGTGCTCAATTGGATTCAGGTCTGGAGAACAGGTGGGCCAGTCCATAGCATCAATGCCTTTGTCTTGCAGGAACTGCTGACACACTCCAGCCACATGAGGTCTAGCATTGTCGTGCATTAGGAGGAACCCAGGGCCAACCGCACCAGCATATGGTCTCACAAGGGGTCTGAGGATCTCATCTCGGTACCTAATGGCAGTCAGGCTACCTCTGGCGAGCACATGGAGGGCTGTGCGGCCCCCTAAAGAAATGCCACCCCACCCCATTACTGACCCACTGCCAAACCGGTCATGCTGGAGGATGTTGCAGGCAGCAGAACATTCTCCACGGCGTCTCCAGACCCTGTCACGTCTGTCACATGTGCTCACTGTGAACCTGCTTTCATCTGTGAAGAGCACAGGGCGCCAGTGGCGAATTTGCCAATCTTGGTGTTCTCTGGCAAATGCCAAATGTCCTGTAAGCACAACCCCCACCTGTGGACGTCGGGCCCTCATACCACCCTCATGGAGTCTGTTTCTGACAGTTTGAGCAGCCACATGCACATTTGTGGCCCACTGGAGGTCATTTTGCAGGGCTCTGGCAGTGTTCCTCCTGTCCCTCCTTGCACAAAGGCGGAGGTAGCGGTCCTGATGCTGGGTTGTTGCCCTCCTACGGCCTCCTCCACGTCTCCTGATGTACTGGCCTGTCTCCTGGTAGCGCCTCCATGTTCTGGACACCACGTTGACAGTCACAGAAAACCTTCTTGCCACAGCTCGCATTGATGTGCCATCCTGGATGAGCTGCACTACCTGAGCCACTTGTGTGGGTTGTATACTCCGTCTCATGCTACCACTAGAGTGAAAGCACCGCCAGCATTCAAAAGTGACCAAACCATCAGCCAGAAAGCATAGGATCTGAGAAGTGGTCTGTGGTCACCACCTGCAGAACCACTCCTTTATTGGCGATGTCTTGCTAACTGCCTCTGCTTTCCACCTGTTGTCTATTCCATTTGCAGAACAGCATGTGAAATTGATTGTCCATCGGTGTTGCTACCTAAGTGGACAGTTTGATTTCACAGAAGTGTGATTGACTTGGAGTTACATTGTGTTGTTTAAGTGTTCCCTTTATTTTTTTTGAGCAGTGTAGTTAAAACTCAAGATGACAATTATTGTGGTTCATTGCAGACTCAGCCAGTTGAATAAAAATATAATAATAAGCAAACAAAAGAAGCAGTTTAAAGCAGTTATAAACAAACTGATTATCCCTCCTCCCTACTTAACATTACAGTGATCCTTTCAGCCCCCTGTTCAGTCTTTATTTTCCAATGGTCAAATCTTGAAATCACCATTTACACTTTTCCCCCCCATTTTCACATCTTCACAATCCACTCCTTTATTATGGGCATTTTCAGCATTTGCACATTTTTGTGCGTACAAGAATCTGGTTGCAGTTCCCGCATATAAAACCAGCCTTTCACGTCTTTTCTAATCCGCTATCCATAAGTTAAAAAAAACAAAAACCCCACCCAGTTCTGGTTTCATCTCAGTCTTCAAAATCTTTTGAGTCACTATCGTCTGTTTAGTTCTTGACTGTTAGAATAACCACTTCTGTCTCTTTCAGTTTGCTTCAAGGTTTTCGACGTTGATCGAGACGGGGTTTTGTCTAAGGTTGAACTCGAAGAAATGGTTGTGGCTCTTCTGGAAGTTTGGAAAGATAATCGTATTGATAACATTCCAGTAAGTTGCATTCAACATTAATATTAACTAAACAAGGACTGCCTATTTTGGCAGTGGTTTTGTTCTCCAAGCTTCTTTCAACTTACTCTCTGAACGTTTCGTTACCACACTAGGTAATGTCATCAGCAGGATTGTGTCGTCCAATTCCTCTTTAGCTTATAAATGTCTCGTGTGCCCATGTGGTTGGGTGGTTGGTTGTTCGTTTGGAGCTATATTTAAATTCCGAGCAGCTGATTGATTCTCTTGTGGATTGGACATTGTAATGGTCTGGTTTTGTTTGTTTATTTGTGTATTTTATTTGTTTAGAAATTTATATCACTGTCTACTCACATATGGCGACTCAAGGTGGTTTACACGGATATCAAAACAGCATATAAAAGAAAATTTAAAAATAAGAAGAAAAATAATAAAATAATAACCTCTCACCCTGGTGACAGCACACCCTCACACTAACCATTTAATGTGCTCCATCCCGCTCTGGGTTCCCCAGGCCCGCTTGGCAGAACCACGTCTTCAGGGCCTTCTGAAAGAGTATTAGAGTGGGGGCCAGTCTAACCTCCAGGGGGATGATGTTCCAGAGAGAGGGAGCCACCACGAAGAAGGCCCTTCTTCTGAGTCCCACCAGATGGGATAGGGCAGGCGAAGATCCTCAAAGCTGTAGTCTATGGTAGCCAAAAATCAGGAGGCACTTGCCTGCTGAGTCTGAAATTGAAAATAAAGTAGACTTGTCTTCTGCTTAACCATCTGGCTAGTTTGAGTGTTTCATACTAATCCCTCAGTGCCTTAACTTGCACAGAGTGTTTTAAAATATATTGCTTGTCTATCAATCTGCCTACCTATGAATCCACCTGTCTGTCAGTCTGTGTCTGTCTATCAATCACTATCTGTCTTTATTGTCTGTCTAGCTATCTAACTAGCTAGTTATCTATGCATCTATCTATAGCTATCTTCATCGTCGTCATCTATCATTTATCGATCTATCAATCTAATAATCTATTAGATTTATATGTCGCCTCTCTCACTCTAGAAATGAGATTGCTACTTTTAATAATGATTGACAGGACTTTGATCAGAAACTTTCACATTCTATAAACCGATTTATCAAGAAGATTCATAAAAATCAGACAAAATAGTCTGAATCCAGATTCGATCTGTCATGGATCAGACCAGCTAAAATAAGGGGCAGGTCATTTGCTGCTCATTTAAAGCTCATTGATTTTAGCAGATCTGCACTCTGTGGATTCAACCCAGCATTCTTACTTTTGGGGTCTATGTACGTCGACCAAAATAACCCTCGAAATAAGGTTCTTAACTTTCATGGGATCTTCCTGTTCTTTTTTTCCCCCCAAGGAGCTGCACATGAATTTGCCTGATATTGTAGAAGATATTCTAAAGTCACACGACACTACCAAGGTAAGAAAGGGCACCTGCATCTCATTATCCCTTATTGTGCGACTTGAGAAATCAGTGCAGAAATAGTTTCAAGAAACTTGAAATGGCCTCTGTGTCAGGGTTCCGAAGGATGCCCTAATTAAACCATGAGCCTCGAGCCAAGTTTCAAAAGAAATCCAGTTATTTATTAGGAACAACATGTCGACACATACCCAAATGAAGTCAGCTCTGCCTGAGGTAATTTACGGCCCACCTATGATCCTGTTTCCCCCCCCCCCTCCCTCCCCCAGAGTGTGTCATAAATCACATTCTCCAACGGAGCACTTTGTGGGCTGTAGAAATCATGCCTCTCCGGTTGGTCCCGGTAGCCTGGGATACAGTCTTGAAGAAGGTATGTGTGGGATGTGCTTCTGGTTGTGGCTCCTGCTCTGTCAGTCCCTACCCCCACCCCATAGTAACTCGAGAGTAGGCCAGGAACGCTTTACGAGTTGATACTCTGAATTGGAGCACAGTGAGGCTGAGCCAAGCTGCTGAGTTAACTCGTGGAAAGTCTGTTTACTGTGAAAGAAGCCAAAGAGGATAAAAAGCATCAAAGGAGATAATTTATTTACTTACATGTATTCATCATTACTTACCATATATGGTGGCAGAAATCCACTGAGCTAACAGATGCAATTACGCTCGCTGTTTTCACAGATAGTAAAATTATAGAAAAATTATTGTTAAATATGTTTTAAAAATTGGTCTATCCCATCTGCTGGGCTTTCGCTGTTCCACTAACATTCTCCTAAGCTCCTGAATATGAGAAAGGTTAGGAGCAATGATGGCACAGTGGTTAGAATTCCACATTGCAGGCTAATTCAGCTCACTGCCAGCAGTTCGATCCTGATCGGTTCAAGCTTGACTCTGCCTCCACTCTTTCCGAGGTGGGTCAAATGAGGACCCAGATTGTTGAGGGCAATATGCTGACTGCTTAGAGAGGGTTGAAAAACACTGTGAAGTGCTGTTGCTTGAGAAGGAAGGAAAGGAAAGGAAAGGAAAGGAAAGGAAAGGAAAGGAAAGGAAAGGAAAGGAAAGGAAGGAAGGAAGGAAGGAAGGAAGGAAGGAAGGAAGGAAGGAAGGAAGGAAGGAAGGAAGGAAGGAAGGAAGGAAGGAAGGAAGGAAGGAAGGAAAAGGAAGCAAACAAGCCCTGGTGGCACAGTAGTTAGAATGCAGAACCGCAGGGCTTACTCACTGCTCACTCCAGGAGCTTGATCCTGACTGGCTCAAGGTTGACTCAGCCTTCCATCTTTCTGAGGTCGGTAAAATGAGGACCCAGATTGTTGGGGGCAACAGGCTGACTCTGTAAAAATGCTTAGAGAGGGTTGCAAAGCACTGTGAAACGGTATATAATTTTAAGCGCTATTGCTATTGCTGATGGAGATCTATTTGAGATATTAAAGTATCAAAATATCCCCCCCCCCCGCTTTTTATTCTACTATTTTTCACAGTTTCAGATGATAGTCAACCAGTTACCTTTGTTCTGGCTATTATGTACCTCTAGAAAACTACCCCAAAATTTCAGCGGGAATAGTTCCCCTGAAACTCATCATCCATAAAATCTAGTCTTGATCATAGTTCAGTGGAACTTATCTCCAGTGTGATGGCCAATCTACATAAAACCTTTTTGACTGGAATTGGGTCAACTTGATTGACAGACAATAGATTTGTATATTTGCAATATTTGTTAAGAGACAATAGATTTGTATATTTGCAATATTTGTTAAGAGAATGTGATGTGAATAATTTAGCAAACACAGGATGGAAATGTATAACTATTTGTAGACCTGCAATGCAAGGAGGAGAAACCAATTAGGTTTGTTTGAGATACAGGTGTCAGCATTCAATCAGGATGGAGGTTATGTGTTTAATATTAATTTTATATCTGTGATATACCCTTTTTTTCTTCTCCTTTTTGTGTCTTCTTTGTAATTTTTTTTTAATTTGCATTTTGTATTTTATCTTCAGGAAAAAAATAAAAAACGTTATTATTAAAAAAAATCTTGTTTAACTGACATGGCTTCCAGCTAGAAAAACCTAGATGGATAGTTTCCCTGAGAAAAATCAAAATTATTGAGAGTAGTTGCAGATCTGTGATTCTCCAGGGAAATCATGACTATTAATTGATCAAAACCAGCTTCAGATCTACAGATAGAGCAGATTGATTTTTGGTCAAAGCTTTTCTTTATTTTCCTTAAAATGTCCATTTCAGTTTGCATGAGAGAGATAGTATGAGTGGTGGGGGGGGATGACAGAGGAAGAGGGAGAGAGAAGGGGAAGAGAGAGAGGAGAGTGGAAGAGAGGTGGGAAGAGAGGGAGAGGAGGGGGAAAGAGAAGAGAGGGAGAGAGGGGGAAAGGGAGAGGGGGAAGAGAAGTGGGAAGAGGAAGAGGGAGAGGAGGAGGGGGAAGAGAAGTTGGAAGATAGGGAGAGAAGGAGGAAAAGGGGGAAAGAGGGAGAGGAGGAGAGGGGGAAGAGGAAGAGGGAGGGGAGAGAGGGAGATGGAGAGAGGGGGAAAGAGAGAGAAGGGAGGGAAAGGAGGAAAGGTGTGGAAGAGGTGGGAAGAGGGAGAGGAGGAGGGGGAAGAGAAGTTGGAAGATAGGGAGGAAAAGGGGGAAAGAGGAAGAGGGAGGGGAGAGAGTGGGAGATGGAGAGAGGGGAAAAGAGAGAGAAGGGAGGGAAAGGAGGAAAGGTGGGGAAGAGGTGGGAAGAGGAAGAGGGAGAGGAGGAGGGGGAAGAGAAGTTGGAAGATAGGGAGGAAAGGGGGGAAAGAGGGAGAGGGAGGGGAGAGAGAGGGAGATGGAGAGAGGGGAAAAGAGAGAGAAGGGAAGGAAAGGGGGGAAGAGATGGGAAGAGGGGGAGAGGGGGAGAAGAGAGGGAGGGGGGGAGAGAGAGAGAGACCCCATTCAGCAAACACTTTGGGGGGAAACCCTCATTGATTTTCCTTCCTTCCTCCTCCCTGCAGCTTGGTCATCTCACCCTTGAGGATTATCAGATCTGGAGTGTGAAGAGTGCCCTTGCCAACGAATTTTTGAACCTGCTTTTTCAGGTACGTTTACTGCAAGCCCGAACCTCCAGTGGAAGGCAAGCCTTGGATTTGCCTTCCTGCTTTCTTTGCAATCACGGGTTGCCAAGTGCTGTATCAGCTCTTATGTCAGCTGCATTCCTGGAGATCTCTGGTTTTTGTTGTTGTTGTTGTTTTTGGAAATGTGAGCTTGGCCCGAGATGCTTCTCTTTTGCCTGACTCATATCAGCCCAACTTGGTGGAGTAGTTAAGATGGTAGTCTGGAAAACAGGAGATGGTGAGTTCAAGTCCTACTTAGGCATCCAAGCCAGCTTGGGAACTTTCAGCCAGTTACTATCTCTCATCCCACTTCACAGGGTTGTTGTTTCGGGGAAAATAGGCAGAAGTGTTAGGTGTGTTTGCTATTTTGAAGTAGGTACTATATGTATGTAGATAGGTAGAGGGGGGGGAATAAGAGTAAGTGAAAGGGAGAGAGGGAGGGAGGAATAAAATAATACAAGTACTCTCGACTTACAAACATGCATTTAGTGACCGTTCAAAGTAATACTAATGCCCAGCATAGTTAGCTCACGTTGTAGTGTTTTGCAAGACCTTATCAAGCAAAATTGATCATTTCATTTTGAATGGGGAAAAGGATATCCGGCAAGATAAACAGGTATGCGGAGGTGATCCACGGCATAACTCCTACCTGCTCTTCAAACTGGGCTGGGCAGCCCATTTGGCAAGCGTTACATTCTGTCCCGTAGAACAAGGTTACGCATATTACTAAGTGCTGAGCTGCAGCTTTAGATGCCAGAATTCTTGCCAACCGTAGCCAGCGTACGCACTTAGTGTACTCAATGAAGTTGGCAGGGGATAAAGATAAAATCCAGTGTTACAGCCAGGGGGAGGGCCTCCTTTTTCAGAAAAGGCTGCAATACAGAGACATTTAGCATACTGATAAGGATGGGAAATGAAGCCTGCTCTGAAATGATGATTCGATCCTGGAAGCAGAAATGGTGGTTTGGCACAATGTCTGAATTTTGAGTTATCTATGATAGCTACAGTCAGCCCTGGGCAAATGTTTCCAGTGGGCTCAGTTGTTTATCTTGAATAGGAAAATGTCTTGTACAGGTTGTCTTCGACTTAACAATAGTTCGTTTAAGGACCGTTTGAAGTTACGATGACACTGAAAAAAGCGACTTAAGACTGATTTTCACACGTAGGACCACTGTAGCATCCCCGTGGTCCCATGATCAAAATTCAGACACTTGGCCACTGACGTTTATGACAGTCTCATGTCCCAAAGGAGCTTTTTTTTTTTCTTCCCAAGACGCAACTGGACTTTCTTGGTTTTTCTTTGAAGATGTTTCGCTTCTCACCCAAGAAGCTTCTTCAGCTCTGGCTGTGGATGGTGGGGAATGGAAAGATTTATACTCCTTGCAGACAGCTGGTCGTTTGCATCCTTTTAGAGTCGTTAAGGCAACTTGGAGTCCCAAAGGTGCTTTTTTCAAGAGGGCAACTGGACTTTCTTGTTTTTCTTTGAAGACGTTTCGCTTCTCATCCAAGAAGCTTCTTCAGCTCTGACTGGATGGTGGGGAATGGAAAGATTTATACTCCTTGCAGACAGCTGGTCATTTGCATTCTTTTAGTGGGTCATTGAGGTCACTTGGAGGTTGATCCTCAGGGTCACCTCAATGGTGCAAACGGGTGTGGAGCCTTCTTGGAACTGCTGAAAGGACTGTGTAGTATTTTGGAGATAGATGATGTTGTATTCTCCCTGCCCCACACCCCCTGTTGAGAGAGGGATGTTCAGTGTTGACACAGGTGGCCCCTTTGACTCCTCTTTCAAACCAGCGGTCCTCTCTGCCCAAAATGTTTGGACTTCGCTGCCTTCCAAAGAGCGGCCCTGTCTTTTAAATGCAGATCGACTGCTGAATCTTGTCCTGATGGGTTTGTTCTCCTATGTTGCGCTTATGGTCACATGATTACAATTCAGGTGCTTGGCGACTGGCTCATTACAATATTTATGACAGTTGCAGTGTCCCGTGATTCATCTTTTGCGACCTTCTGAAAGGCCAAGTCGACGGGGAAACCAGATTCACTTCACAACCCTGTTACTAACTTAAACAACCACAGTGATTCACTTCACAGTGGCAGGAAAAGGGGTAAAACGGGGTAAAACTTGCTTAGCAACAGAAATGGTGGGCTCAATGGTGGTCGTAAGCCGAGGACTACCTAAAACAGAATAGATGTTCAAACGTTATCAGACCAAGAGGAATAACTCCTTAACTTAGTGTCCTTTTGGGGGGGCGCAAGTACATTTTCTCACCTTCCCTTTTTCACTACCATCTCTCTTTTTTTCTTTTCTAGGTGTGCCATATAGTCTTAGGTTTAAGACCTGCCACTCCAGGAGATGAAGGACAAATCATTAGGTAGGTTTGATCTTCTGACATCACCTTTCAAATGAATTTCAGAGACTCTTTCCTAGCTTAAAATAAGATGTGCGTTTTGGACCAAAGAACGTAAGCAAGGTAACGTCTTTGGTTTCCACCAATCAAGGCCGTGGAAGAAATAAGACGCATCAGGACTTAATCTCCAGATTGGGACCAAGAGAAAGGGGTTCAACTAGATCAGGGGTGTCAAACTCGATTTCATTGAGGGCCGCATCAGGGTTGTGTTTGACCTCGGGGGGGCTGGATGGGCGTGGCCAACTTGACATCACTCATATCAGGGGCACCTATGGTGGCCGGTGGTGCTTCTGCCAATGAAAATGGAGCTTGGGAGGGCCACGCATGGCCCGTTGCAGGAGGCCATCCCAGCCAAAAACTGAGATTGGGAGCCCATTTTCGCTGGCAGAAACACGACAGGCCAGTCCTTCGCTATTTCCAGGCCAGCAGCTGGATTCGTGAATTCTATGCCACGGTTTGCTTTAACACTGTTTCGTTGGGAAAAAATTGTAGAAGGTGGCTTCTCAGAACGCTAAGCCATAAAGCATGGTTTACGGATTACAGGACGTCCTCGACTTAACAATCATTCGTTTAGTGACTGTTAACAGCAGCACTGAACAAGTAACTTACGGTTGATCCTCACACTTATGACTGTCGCAGCATCCTCACTTGTCACAGCATCCTCCTATACATGGACAAAATTCAGATGCTGGCAACTGGCGTGGATTTATGATGGTTGCTTCGTCCTGGGGTCACATGATCACCATTTGTAATCTTGCCAGCCAACTTGCAACAAGCAAAGGCAGTGGGGGAAGTCAGATCCACTTAACAACTGCAGTGGTTCGCTTAACAACTGGCAAAAAAGGTTGTAAAATGGGGCCTAAGCAGCTGAGTTGGAAAAAGCAGGAAATAAAGGACATCCTAGAGCCCGGGCGGAGGGTGGGGTGTGCCAAACAGAAGAACAAAAGATTGTCAGAGCAGACAGGTTCCCCTTAAGTTGATCTTTGGAGCTACTGGTTCAGTAGAACCGGGCCGAACTGGAAGAATCCCACCTCTGCTTAGGCCCCACTCAGTGGAGTTTATGTTGTATAGAATTGCACTGTAAGTGACTAGCATGATGCTTTTATCTCATCTTTGGTGAACATGCCTATATTACACATATATATATATATATGGTATTCAGCTTTGTTCAGGTATTTCCCACTCTCAAACAAAAAAATCTCCATACCACTAGCCAGGCAAACACCTGGGCACAAACAGATCCCCCCTGATACTTCCAGCTCAAACACACCCCAACCAGGCACCCAGATGAAACCTAGCTTCCTAATAAATGATAGCCGTCCGTTCACTCGGAGCCAAGCCGCACTAAAAGCCTCCAATACAGGAAACACAATGTTGCCAGCCAATCAAGACTAAAAAAGCTACAGAACAGACAGAAGATATTAGAAACACCAATCAAGCAGAATACAGCAAACTCCAAGACCAATAAACACAGACCAAGACTCCCAACCAATCAGGATGAAGAAAAAACCATTCTGGCACAGCAATAGGCTGCCCCAAATTTAAATCTGAAACCACTGTAAAAGTCTGACTCACAGACGAACACAATACAGAAGCCTGATGATGGCAGATGAGATTCTGCCGAAACGTTGCTACAACTTTCCATCGCTAAGCAAAGCATTCGCTAAGTGAGTTGCGCCCAATTTTATGGTCTCTTTTTGCCGTGGTTGTTAAGCGAATCGCCTCCATTGTTAAGTGAACCACACGGTTGTTAGGCAAACCCAGCTTCGTCCATGGGCTTTTCTTATTGGAAGCCAGCTGGGAAGGTTCTGGGAGCTTGCCACCATCATAAATAGATGCCTTGTTGCCAAGCGTCCAAATTGTAAGTGCGAGGACCTATTGCAAGCCACTTTTTCACTACTAATGTAGCTTCTAATGGTTGCTAAAACATTTGGTTGTAAGTTGAGGACTACCTGTATATGTGAAACACTGAATGTCTTTAAAAGCCAAGTGGAGATGTCAGGATGTCATGGAACAAAATAACTTTGAGGTCCCTGAGGATTCCTCCCCCCTCCCAATCTCTCTCTCTCCCTCTCCCTCTCCCCTCCCTCCTGCCCTTTCCTCTTTCTGTCTCTCTCTCTCTCCTCCCCCCCATCTCTCTCTCTCTCTCACACACACACACACAAATAATGATAAACGGGGACTGGTAACAGTGAGGTCAGAACTGAAATGAAATACACAAAGGGCAGCTAGAATTAATTCCATTGTCAAGGTACACTTTCAACAATGAGTTGTTAAAGGATCTAACAATGGCATTCTGGCACTATCGAGTTAATGGGCAGAGATATGTGATAAAAAAATCCCTTTGTCTCTACTCCAGCCACCAACCTATTGTAATTAAAAGAGCACAATTGTCAAGAAATTCAGTCAGATTACTAGTTCCTGAAGCCAGGAGTAAGATTTTATCTGGCTGTATATGCTAATTATCTCGTCAGTGCCGGATGCCTTTGTAATCACTGTCTCGCAAATGGCCACTGTGAACAACATAACTACCACTTTCTGTACCCTATGAATTTTGTTTTCTTCTGCTTACGTTCCTTCCTCTCTCCCCAAACTATAGATACAGTCCTGTGATTCTTGATAATATTGTCAGTTTTGATGCAATTGGCCTGGGAAATTATGTCCAATGTCTGTGTGTACAGTGGTACCTTGGTGCTCAACTGCTGTGAAACCCATCAAATTTGGTCCTCAACGCATTTTGACACAAACATTTTGTCCCCGGGAATCATCATTTGTTGGGTACTCAACATACAAGCTAGAACTTGCTACATTGTTCCTTATGGGAAAAATGGTGTGTTACTCATCGTTTTTGATGCTCATTGCCCCTCGCGGAACCAATTAATGATGAGTACTGAGGTACCACTGTATTTACCCATGTAATATGGCTGTAGGATAATACAATCCTATTGCAATAGGGTTATTATTATTTATTTACCCTTCTTAGCATCTTTTTTTACTACCCTCCTCTTATTGGCATTATTATGATGCTTGTCATTATTCTGTTGCTTTGCATGTACACTGATAGCTGCAACACCAGAGACAAATTCCTTATCTGTCTAATCACATTTGGCCAATAAAGTATTCAATTCAATGTGAAATAATTGTAATGTGAAAGTAATACATTTGTAAGGAAGGCATTGAGGTTGAAGATGCTTAACATGGTTGCCCTTCCAGAAGTTATCATTTGACACCTTCATTCTGACAGTGGTTTTCAAATTGTTATGAACGCCCAAAAAACTTGGTTTCTTAAACTAGGCTTCCTCCAGATACATTTGATAAGGCAATCTAGAAGACGTTAGACTCTTTGTAGACCAGTGTTTCTTATATTATTTATTTAGCCCGTGGCGTACAATGTCAGGAAAATCTACAAATGCTAGACTCAAGGCAGTCCTGACATCCTATATTTCTAGTTCCTTGTGTTCAGCATTTGCATGCCTGTACTTGGTGCACCGCAATGGGCTAGCTCACACCAGCTGACTAGTGGTCCTTGGGTTGTTGGGTCTTCTGGGCTGCTCTGCCAGTCTCACCTCAGCGCATGTCGCATTGCCTTGCATTCAGCCAGGTCCAGCACCAGCTTCCGCTCCCCCCCGCACACAAACATGGCTAGGTTTTTCCTATTGAGCTGGTACCCTTGGTGGAGCAGTGGTGAAGCCTTGGTGGTGCAGTGGTTAGAGTGCAGTACTACAGGCTACTTCTGCTGCCTGCCGGCTGCCTGCAATTTGGCAATTCAATTACCACCAGGCTCAAGGTTGACTCAGACTTCCGTCCTTCCGAGGTCGGTAAAATGAGGACTCAGATTGTTGGGGGGGGGCAATACGCTGACTCTGTAAACCGCTTAGAGAAGGCTGTAAAGCACTGTGAAGCAGTATATAAGTCTAAGTGCTATTGCTACCCATTTATCTACTTGCAGTATTGCATGCTTTCGAACTGCTAGGTTGGCAGGAGGCTGGGGAGCAAACGTTAGGAGCTCACCCCATCTTGTGGAGCTGAGCTCGAACCATTGGAATGCAGACCATTTCTGGCCAGCAATTCCAGCATCATTAAGCCCCTGCATCACCGCATCCTTGAGACTATTTCTCAACCTTGGCAACACATAAGATGGGTGGACTTCAACTCCCAGAATTCCCCAGCCAGCTAGGAATGAATTTCCCCAGGCTGGCTCAGTTCTGGGAGTTGAAGTCCACCCATCGTAACGCTGCCAAAGTCAAGAAATACACGTGGAGATATTGAAGCACAAGTATTGTTAAGTATTGCACCACTGATCTCTTCCTTTTGTTTTCTTGGCGCAGAGGCTGGCTAGAACGTGAAAGTAGACATGGCCTTCAACAAGGACACAGCTGGTTTCTCATCGCAATGCAGTGGTGGCATCAGTGGAAAGAATACGTCAAATACGTAAGTCGCAAACTGGACCTGGAAGAGAGAGTGGCTGGATCGAGAAACGGATGAATAAATAGCGTGTCAGTGTCCGTGTACCAGAATCAGATGGGAGCTGAACTTCCCTCACCCTTTAGGACAGTGTTTCCCCAACCTTGGTATCGTAAAGATGGGTGGATTTCAACTGCTAGAACAGGGCTGTCAAACTCCCGGCCTGCGGACCGGATGCGTCATGGCACTGGCTATGCCCACGCCCCGTTTAGCGAATGGGGGGAAATTCTCCGATACCTCATGTGACGCCACCATGACGACGTGAGTTTGACACCCCTGTCCTAGAATCTCCCTGCCAGCCATGTTGGCTTCTCATCCAAGAACTTTCTTCTGTTCTGAAGAAGTTGTTTCTTGGATGGAAAGTGAAACATTTTCGAAGAAAAAAAAAAACCCAAGAAAGTCCAGTTGCCTATTGGAAAAAGTGCCTTTGGAACATTCTAGTCTCTTTTGCTCTCCTCTTGTCGCCCTCAACTAATGAAAACTGAAGGTCTTTGGCAAATTTACAGGATGGACTTTGTATGCAGTCATAATTTTGACTGCTTCAAAACTTGTAAAATTCGGTACTCGATGTGTTTTGAAGCAGAAATCTTGTCCCGGCACTCGTCTTTCTCCTGGTAGTTGATACGCAAGGACGAACTTGCTGACGTCAGCTGCCTCGTGACTCACTATTTCTTCCAGCCAAAATAGCAGGTCAAGTGGTTTCCTCCTTACGTGTCAGTTTTAGTATTTGTTGTATCTTTCCCAGAAACAAATTACCAACAGTTACTGAGGTATCACTGTGATGGACAAGCCCATACACCGCCTTCCAGGCCAAGAAAATGACAATTGGAAGTACTTGGGCCTTTCTGAGCTACCGTCTCGCTCTACAGTTGAGCTCTGACCCAAATGTGCTTTTTTTTTTTCAAGAGGCAACTGGACTTTCTGGTTTTTCTTCGAAGGCGTTTCACTTCTCATCCAAGAAGCTTCTTCAGCTCTGACTGGATGGTGAAGAATAGAAGGATTTATTCCCCTTGCAGACAGCTGGTCATTTGCAGTCTTTTAGCTAGTCGTTGAGGCCTCTTGGAGGTTTATCTGTGTTCTCAGGGTCACCTGAGTAGTGCAAATGGGTGGTTTTTTTTTCAAGAGGCAACTGGACTTTCTGTTTTTTTCTTTGAAGATGTTTTGCTTCTCCAAGAAGTTTCTTCAGCTCTGACTGGACGGCGGGGAAGTCAGAGCTGAAGAAGCTTTTGGGATGAGAAGCAAAACATCTTCAAAGAAAATCCAAAGTTCAATTGCCCTTTGGGACAGCTATGACCTGGATGATTGAGAATCTCCATAGAAATTTGAGTTCTGACTTTCTTTTCCAATTTAGGATGCCCCCACTGTTATGATAGAGCCTGTGTCTGCTTCAAATGGAGGTAAGACTTCCCTCCTGAGTCCTGGGACACCCACATCAGAGCTGGGAGACGACCAAACGGGTGCTTCGAATAACATCAATGCCGCAGAAGAAAAGTTTTCAGATGATATTTCCAGCGCGTCGGAAGCATCGGAGACAACTAACAGCAGTAAGCATTAACCCCCGAAAGCAACAACAGCCTGACAAACTGTTTTATTTCTAAAGAGCTTGGAAGGTAAACCGAATGTGTGAAAGTGGTCGAACCAGGTGAGAGGTTTGGCTAAATTTACGAAAGATTCACTTTTTCAAACAGAAACATTATGTGGACATGTGAAACAATAGGAAAAGAATACCGGTAGTCCTCGACTTAATGACCACAATTGAGCCCAACATTTCTGTGATTAAGTGAGACATTTGTTACGACCTTCCTTGACACAGTTGTTAAGTGAATCCCTGCATTTGTTAAGTTAGTGACACGGTTGTTTAAGTCAATCCAACTTCCCCACTGAGTTTGCTTGTTAGAAGGTTGCAAAAGCCGATCTCGTGACCCTGGGACACTGCAACCGTCATAAATACGAGTCAGTTGCCAAACCAGTTAATTCCTGTAGTTGTTAGGTTAGTAAGTGAATTGAGTTTGCTTGCAAAAGAGGATCACATGACCCTGGGACACTGCAACTGTCCCAAGCCTTGTTCAAATCAAATCAAACACAATTTTTTCATAAAACCTCTTTTAATGCGGCGCTGTGAATGCTGTGCATTCACGACTGAGAGTCATTTCAAACTAATTGTCCCAGAGAAGAGCAAGCCCCTTTCAAGGTTGTGAATGGCTGCCAAGAGCAAAAGACTAATTGCAGATAAATATCCCAAGTCAAAAGTTTCAAAAAACAAACCAGAGTAAAAGCAGGGCTTCGACGAGGACTCTGAGCATAATGAACTTATTTGCTTCCTGCAAAGAAGCCAACCCCAAAGGCTAGCTTTTATCCCTTATGGGAGGGGCCATCACCTTCCAGCCTTACTCCCGAGTTGCCTGTGCTGCTTCAGCGGCTCTTTCCTTCGAGCAGCCGTGTGCACACGTGCACTGAGCACAGGCTCCCCAGGTCCCCCTTCGTCACTGCTGCCAGACTCCACAACCTCCGAAGGCAGCACCCCACTCTCCAATCGTCCTGGCCCCATTCCTGCATCACACGCAGGCCCCTCATTCGAGTCCTTGCTGTCAGAGATCTCAGCCGTCCGCACTGCTGCCGGCGAACCACAACACTGTCATAACTACGAGTCAATTGCCAAGTATCTGAATTTGGATCAGGCGACCAAGAGGATGCTGCGCCGGTTGTAAGGGTCAAAAACGGTAATGAGTCATTTTTTTTCAGTGCCTTTGTAACTTTGAACAGCCACTAAACGAACTGTTGTAAGGCAAGGACTACCTATATGGCCTCCTGAGAAAACGAAGGAGGTGCCAAGATCCTGTTATAAGAGGTTGATGGATCATAAAAAGCAGCTTTCGAGATGTCGGGAAGCTCATAATTCATACAATTTTCAAGTCAACATACAGAAGGTGACATTTGTGGGGAGTTATAATTCAGCCATGCCTTCGGGGCCACTGGTTTGTTCCTTACTGATATTCCGCCGTAACTTTGCACCCTTCGGGCTTATTTTTGCTTCGTCCTGCTTTACCTTCCAGATTGTCTTCATGCCACCACTCCCAATACCGAGATGTCTTTGGCTCGACACCTTAATTCTTCGGACAACAACAATCAGTGCCTCCTTGCCTCTAATGGGAATATCTTACTGCAGCTGCTGAATCCACAGCGGCCCGGAGCAATCGATAATCAGCCGCTTGTAACGCAAGAGCCCGTGAAGGTAAGCGTCTTATAAGTATAAAAACAATACAGCAGGGGCTCTCAACCCCTGGTCTGTGGACCGGCACCGGTCTGTGGCATGCCAGCAACTGGTCCGCGCAAACAAATGAAGCCCCATCCTACAGATGAGGAGGCAAAACCATGCCCCCTCCGGTCCACGGAAAAAACTTTCCTCCGTGGAGCCAGTCCCTGGTACCCAAAACATTAGGAGCAGGGGGGTGGGCTTCAAAAATTTCAGCAACCAGTTCTCTGCCTGGTTGCTGGGTGGGCGTGGCCATGTCAGCCTCCTGAATCGGGGGGTGTAGCCATGGTGGGCGTGGCCATATCAGCCTCCTGCATCGAAGGGGGGGAGCATTTTTGCCCTTCCCTGGCTCCGGAGGCTTTCCTTGAGCCTCTGGGAGGGCAAAAATGGCTTCCCCCAGGCTCCAGAGGCTGGAAACAGGCCCATTTCTGGCCTTCCGGAACTTCCGGGACGCCCTTTTTTCGCCCTCCCCGAGCTGCGGGATCTGCACTTATTTCATATCTAAAACGGGCCACGTGGAGACTCCTGGGAGGGCGGGGTGGGGTGGGAGGGACAGAACGGGGTGAGCGGGGCCAGCCAGAGGTGGGATTTGGCAGTTCTCCGAACTGCCCATAATATTAGCTACAGATTCTCCTGAACCCGGGCCAACCCGTAGCAGCCTACCCCTGGCAGGTAGTCCTCAACAGCCTGACCTGTTGGGTGTTACAAGCAGGCTGCATTTTTTTCAGTTTCTATTTCAAGGCAGGGGTGGATTGGGGTTTTAAAAAACCATCTTTTTCAAGTATTTTGTGCTTTAACAAAATACGACACCTCCATAAAAAGGCTTGGAAACTGAATCAATCAGTATGATTGGAGCGATGAGAGCTGTCAGGTACCATTTAAATTTGGGCAGCTGCCCTAATCAGGTTGTGCTGAAGATATTTGCAAAACTTACTTTTGGCTTATTTAATTAATTTAAACTCTGCTCTTTAGCCAAAGGCTAAGCAGTGAAACAGATTTGCAATCTGGAGACAGAATTAGAATTAGAATTCTTAATTGACCAAGTGTGATTAGACAACCGGGTCACGATTCAAAAATTGGGTGGCGAACAAAATCGGCATGAAAAGATTCCCTTTCTGCACCAATTTCCCCTTCGGCACCATTTTTTTTTTAACTGCGCACACGCACATTCGTTTGTGCTTCCGGACACAACCAAATTGGGTCACGACCGGAGTCCGGGAACGGATTACGGTCGCAACCCGAGGCTCCACTGTACTATATAAGCAATCAACATAACTCATACAAAGATACTAAGTAAACAATTTAAATCATAAGATACAAGCAACAAAGTAATAGTCATAAGAAGATAAGGAGATAAGTAATGGGGAAGTTGAGAATAATGATGGTTATACTGCTGTCAACTCTGAAGTTAGCCTGACGTGAGGCCATCATGGACGCTTCAGTGTTGCCACAATGGGGCTGAGGGATAGGGAGGGGGGGGAGTAGAGATAGCTGGGGGTTTTGTAGCCAAAATAAAATAGTTTCCCCAGAGAACCAAGGACGTTCCCACAGGTGGCTGAAGAGAGGAGGAGTGAAGTTTCCAAGCAACCATATGGCACTTTGATTGGAACCTGTGATGGATTATTTGGGAAAGGGGGAAAACTTTTACTTTGAATTAGGTGAAAACTGTGGGAACCTTTAAGAGTCGGTTTTTACCAGTCTGTGCCAAAATGATAGATCCAATAAACTTGTTCTTGAGGAAACTGCATGCCTTGGAGTTCTGTTTGCTTATGGATGTATTACTTGGGACCTGGACAACTGCCTTTCTAAGTAGTTTTGACAGTGTTGTGGGAATTAGTTGTATAATTCATTATTATAATTAGTTATAATAATCAAGAAAAAGAGACAAGGAGGGAAAAGGGAAAAAGTCGGCACAGGGACCATTTCTTCATGGGTCAGGGTCTTACTAATGCTTTCATCTCCAGGGTTAGAAAAAAGAAAAGTGGTTCATTGCCAGAAGAAACCACAG
The DNA here is from genome assembly GCF_049901735.1 of Notechis scutatus. Taxonomy (NCBI): domain Eukaryota; kingdom Metazoa; phylum Chordata; class Lepidosauria; order Squamata; family Elapidae; genus Notechis; species Notechis scutatus. The sequence goes on from NC_142009.1 coordinate 8,946,011, forward strand.
AACGACCATGTTGAACAAGCACGCAAATAATCCCAAACCTTTTTAATGACCAAATCCATTTTGGGAAATGGGATGGCCTCCCTAATGTTGCTCAGCCTATTCTATTCATCTGCGTTAATTTTTTATTTGGTTTGGGATTTTAAATCTTCCTGCATGGGGCAGTTTCAAGAAATTTGATAAAAGACAAAATCAGAATCTTCTTCTTTTTATTTTTTTTGAAGGCGCCATCATTGACTTTGGAAGGCGGGCGATTAAAACCATCGCCCCAATTAATCCAAGGGAAAAATTATGAAATGGTCCCAGAACCGGTGTGGAGAGCCCTCTACCATTGGTACGGAGCAAACCTGTCTTTGCCCAGACCGGTAAGTACTGAAAATGGGCAATGATCCTTTAGGTCAGTGGTCACCAACCAGAGGGCCGGAGACCACTGGTAGTCTGTGAGAAAATTTTGGAGGTCCGCAGAAAAATGTCCCTCCCCCCCCCCAAGCAATTAAGCCAGGCTGCATGGGAACACAAGGCTGTGCCACCCATATGGCCCGCGGGAACACAAGGCTTGCGTCGCTTGCATTGTGAACAACACAAGGTAGTGAAGGGAGGAGGAAAGGGGGGAGGGGGAACTTGCCCCACATGCGCCTGGCCTGGCCACTGGGCTGCTTCTTTCTGCTTCTTTCTTCTGCTTTTGGCGGCATGCAAGGAAAGCAGCAAAAGTCTTTCTTTCTTCCCCCCAAACTCCGCCTGAAATGAGTCTTTGGGACCCTGCAAGGCCTCCTGCTCCAAGAGGCTGCACCAGCAAAGACTCATTTCTGGCAGAGTTTGGGAGAGAGAAAGAAAGATTTCTGCTGCTTCTGCTGCTTTCCTTGCGTGAAACCAAAAGTCTCTCTCTCTCTCTCCCCCTGAGAACAGAACTGGGGATGGTATCCTGTGATCCCAAATAAAGAATGATCGATCAGTAGGAAAACAGGGTGGGGAATTTTCCTGTAGAATTTTTTGGGGATTGTCCCAGGGTTTCTGGTCCATGGGATTTAAAATTATGAATTTGGTGGTCCTTGAGGTCCAAAAGGTTGGTGACCCCTGCTTTAGGTTGTTACCCTCAACTGGGCTCTTCAAAACATTCGAACTGAATTCCTTAATATTCCTAATGATCACCAAAGCCCTTGCTGATTGTAAATTGGTTGACTAAAGATGTAGACACAGGTAATCCTCAGCTTACGGCCACAATGGAGCCCAAAATGTATGTTGCTAAGTGGGAATTTTTTTTAAGTGAGTTTTGTCCCATTTTATGACTTTCTTGCCACAGTTGTTTAAGTGAATCTGGTTTCCCCATTGACTTCGCTTGTCAGAAGGTTGCAAAAGGAGATCACATGACCCCGGGGGCATTGCAACCGTCATACATGTCAGCCAATTGTCAATCATCTGAATATAAATCACATGTCGACAGGGATGCTGCAACAGTCATAAGTGTGAAAAATGGCCATAAGTCACTTTTTTCAGTGCCGTTGTAACTTCGAATGATCACTAAGCGAACTGTTGTAAGTCGAGGCCTGTACAGTGGTACCTGGGTACTCATTATTAATTGGTTCCGGGAGGCGCCACGAGTATCAGAAACGATGAGTACCAAACAAATTTTTCCCATAAGGAATAAGGCATGTCTATGGAGATTCTCAGTCATTCCAGGTCATGGTTGTCCCAAACGTGCTTTTTCAAGAGGCAACTGGACTTTCATAGTTTTTCTTTGAAGATGTTTTGCTTCTCCTCCAAGAAGCTTCTTCAATTCTCTAATGGTTAAAAAAAACACCTCACCCTTCTTTGCTAATAACAAGTAATTTGCTACAGGTAGTCCTTGACTTACAACCGGTCACTTAGTGACTGTTCAAAGTTACAATGACTCCCAAAAAGGTACTTAGAGCCAGTTCCAATGTTCTGATGCCCCCCCCCCGAAGTCACATGACAACATTTCAGTCACTCAAGACCGGTCCCACATTTACTGTTGTTGGTGGCATCCTGCAGTTAACGTAACTACAATTTGCAATGTTTTTCCTCAAAATCACTGTTTACTTCTCCCCGTAGCAACAGCAATAGCACTTAAGACTTATGTACCACTTCCCAGTGTTTTATGGTCCTCTCTAAGCAGTTTACAGAGTCAGCAACTTGCCCCCAACAACCTGAGTCCCCATTTTACCCACCTTGGAAGGATGGAAGGCTGAGTCAACTTTGAGCTGGTCAGGATTGAACCGCTGGCAGTGGGCAGAGTTAGCCTGCAATAGCAATAGCACTTAGACTTATATACCACTTCACAGTGTTTTACAGCCCTCTCTAAGCAGTTTACAGAGTCAGCCTCTTGCCCCCAACAATCTGGGTCCTAATTTTACCCACCTCGGGAGGATGGAAGGCTGAGTCAACCTTGAGCCTGGTGAGATTCAAATGGCCAAATTGCAGGCAGCTGGCAGTCAGCAGAAGTAGCCTGCAGTACTGCATTCTAACCACTGCGCCATTGCGACTCATAAGGAACAATGGGCTTACTTAATGACTACTGCAAAAAAAAAAAGGTCAAATGGGGCAGGTCACATGATGATCTGCTTTACAACCATCAGAACTTACGACCATATTTGGTAGCTTCCATTATGTTCGTAAATCAAGGGCTACCTTGTAATTCGATGCTCAGAGTTTTTAAAAAGTCAGATGAACTTGCAGTTTATCTCAGTTTAGTGGGAGGCAAAAAAACCTCACCCTGTTTGAAACATTGAGGGCAACTGTCTCTAATTGGTATGTGGGACTCTCTAGCCAAGATAAATGTATTTTGCTAGATGGAAGTGCTACAGCAGCATGCATCAGGTAGGAAAAAAAAACCTGATCTGGGATTTCTGATATCTCCCAGCATATGTTTTCCATTAAAATATCCCCTCCAACTCATATTCTGCTTTTATTCATAACCCTAGAGTGTTGAGCTTTACAAAAAAATACACCCACACACAAAATTGGATATCTTTTTGGCTTGGTAAGTTAGCTCTGTGCCAAAATGGATATTACAGTAATAAATGTGCATTTTTAAGAGATTAGGTTGTGAGGGAATTGGGTTTTTTTTTAATTTCTCCACAAGTATAATGGCATATTAAAGCAGAGGTGGGGAAGTAATGTGATAAAAAATAAGTGAGGTACTAATACCACTCTATAAAGCCTTAGTAAGACCACACCTAGAGTACTGCATCCAGTTTTGGTCAGCACATTATAAAAATGGAGTTGAAAGACTAGAAAAAGTACAGAGACGAGCAACCAGGTTGATTAGGGGACTGGAGGCTGAAATATATGAAGAACGGTTACAGGAACTGGGCATGGCTAGTCTAGGGAAGAGAAGGACCAGGGGAGACAGGATAGCAGTCTTCCAATATTTGAGGGGCTGCCACAGAGAGGAAGGGCCCAACCTATTTTCCAAAGCACCTGAAGGCCAGACAAGGAATGATGGATGGAAATTGAACAAGGAGAGATTTAATCTAGAAATAAGGAGAAACTTTCTGACAGTGAGAATAATCAACCAATGGAACAGCTTGCCCTTGGAAGTTGTGGGAGCATCATCACTTGAAACTTTCAAGAAGAGATTGGACTTCCATTTGTCAGAAATAGTATAGGGTCTCCCGCTTGGGCGGGGGGTTGGACTAGATGACCTACAAAGTCCCTTCCTACTCTGATTATCTGTTATCTTTTATCTGTTAAGAATGTCCATCTACCGGCACAAGGTTAATGGATTAGAGCTGACTGCTTGATTGTCACCTATTGGCAACTTAAGCCCAGGGGCACAGGATGGAAGTAAAGAGTAATAAACGGTGTGACATGTGGCATTCAATGTGATGGCCATGTGAGATCTTGCTAATTTTAATGAGCCACACTGTATAGCTAGTTCTGCAGCATGGGTTTGACCCTGCCACCACTTCTCTGAAATTTGGATCGCTCGCAAAAGAGAATTGGTGAAACCATCACCAATGTACAGATCAGTACTTTGGAGAAACAAAACAACCACTTCACAAACACGTGGCACAACGTGGGACAAGATTGATTGATTGATTGTTTGATTGATTGATTGATTGATTGATTGATTCATTCATTCATTCATTCATTCATTTATTTGATTGTCAATCCTTCTTACAAAATAATAGGTATAAATATATACATACGTATATTAGCGGCACCTAATTTACAAAAAACTGGGAAACTTATCGTATAAGCGAGGGGGGAAATGCACAGCTACTGGTAAATTTCAAAAATAAAAATAATTAATTTGGAAACGATCTCACTATCATGAAAGGTTTATTGATTCACTAACCCAAAGAAGAAGATGATGATCGAGGCAGGAGTCACTCTCTTCCCCTCCCTCGGAGGCCCCTGAGTCAGGAGTCACTACGCCGCGCGCCCAGTCCGCTGGGAAGAAGGCAAGCGCTTTGCCTTTCCTTCCCGGCTTTGGGAGTCGCTGCCGCGGAGCCGACTCCACACCATTTTTTCAGAGGATCTGACTAGTATAAACGCTTCTTACAAAATAATAGGTATAAATATATACATAGTTATGAATACATGAAATGGGTACATATAAGAAAAATAAAAGTAACAATAGGACAGGGACAGTAGGCACGTTGGTGCGCTTATGCACGCCCCCTACAGACCTCTTAGGAAAGGTGTGTGGTCAATAGTAGACAGTCTAAGGTTAAAGTTTTGGGGGTTTGGGGAAGAAACTACAGAGTCAGGTAGAATATTCCAGACATTGACCACTCTGTTGCTGAAGTCGTATTTCTGCAATCAAGTTTGGTGCCCATTCAGCCGCTCACCTGCATTTGAAAGACAAAGACAAAGACAAAGACAAAGGTGCAATAATAGCTGGCAGGCTTTTTACACACAGCAAAAAGTACATGAACATGAACATGTCTTTTGGATTTAACGGACAGACAGGATTAACGGACACACCTCTCTCCAAATGATTTTCTAAATTGAAGGGATTTTTTTGTACTTGTTGCTATGCTCTTCCATTGTTGCTCTGCATATTTATGGAACTTTCCAAAAACGTCAAGTGCCCCTATGGTCACCCTCCCGCGAGCAGAATTATTCAGAATCAGGGGAAATCGTTCTGTTTTTAAAACTTCAATCATCATTGTTTACGTGACAAAGTGCTAGCTTTTCCTCCTTCGTAGCTTCAGATAAAATTTTTTACATATCCATCCTTGAAGGGTGGCACACTGCCTGTTCTCCCTTCCTAGAGGAAGCATCCAGAAGCTCCGATTTATTATTACATTTCTCCACATATTCTCCATGGAAACTAGCAATTTTCATGGTCCAAAAAGCAGGATCATTTTCCCCCTTCTTTGGGCAGACCTTTGGAATATAAGGAAGGGGGGGACATCTGTATAAGAAGCACTCATTATTATATATACAAATACTCTTCATTTGAGACTACAATCAGTCCTTTTGGGTGAAAAATGTGACCCACGCCTTGTCTTATACGGGGTAAGGTGAGGATGGGGTCTGCCTGGAATATAGTCCTTAACTTACAACCATTCATTTAGTGACCATTTGAAATTACAACGGCACTGAAAGCTGACTTAAGACCATTTTTCACATGTCCATTGCAGCATCTTCTTGGTCACGTGATCAAAATTCAGAGGTTTGGCGACTGGCCAATGTATTTATGATGGTTGCAGTGTCCTAGGGTCACGTAATCACCTTTTGCAACACTATAAAAGTCAGTGGGGAAACCAGATTCATTTAATAACCATGTTACAGGTAGTCCTTGACTTACAACAGTTTGTTTAGTGTCCCTTCCAACTCTGTTAATCGGTTAAAATCTGCTTGTCAACCCAGAAGCTGGCTAGAAGGTGGCCAACTTCCTATTATACTGGGGTTTTTCCTTTCTTCAAAGCTTCAGTGCTGACACAGACCGAGGATGAGGGAATAGGGAGGGGTGGAGTTGTAGAGAAAGGCTGGGGCGCTATAAACAAAACAACATTCTTTCCGTTGGGAACCAAGGTCATGTGTGCAGGTGGTTGGGAGGTGGAGACTGAGGTCATCCAATGTCTGGACTGTGTATCAACTAGTAAAACATTCCTATGCTTGTTTTCAAGTTGCCATAAGTGTGTGTGTGGGAGGGGGAGGGGGCGACCCAGAAGTACATTCCACATATATCTCACAAAGATTTGTAGCTAGGCTATTGGATCTTCTTCCCATGAAAATCCTTCATTGGAGAATGTGATTGATGACGCCCAGTCCGTGAATGTGCTTTGTTGGAGAATCTGATTGATGACACACCCAGGGGGGAGGGGGGAAACAAGGTCACAGATGACCATAAATCACATATATCAGAGTTGGCTTCAACTGGGATAATGCCGACATGTTGCTCCTACTTTTGGATTCTTTTGAAGCTTGGCTCGAGGCTCATGATTTAATTAGGGCAATCGCCGGAACCCTGACATCAAGCCAACTCTGTCCCATGTGCTGATTGGACGATGTGACTGACGCCTCTGGGGAAGCAACCAACGTTTATTTTTTAATTAAGGGGGAAAAGTGGCGGGGACTTTAGATCCGGTTTTCACCAGCATTGTGCCAATATGACACGCCCTGATAAAATGTTCTTTGAGGAGACCTTGTGCCTCTGAGTTCTTTTGTTCGAGGAGGGGGGTTGTTAGTTGGGACCCTGACCCTGCTTCCATTCCCTCCTGCAGGTGATCAGAAACAGCGCGATGGGCCTGCCCGAACTGGAGCTATTTCCCCGTTACCTGCTCTTCCTGAGACAGCAGCCAGCTACCCGGACCCAGCAGTCCAATGTCTGGGTGAACATGGGTATGATGAGCCTGAGGCTGTTTCCTCAACATTGGCCGAGAGGTAACGTAAGACTACAGCAAGAACCCAGCTGCGCAGTAGTTCTCGAGGGGAGGCCGGCTCCACCGCCCAGACTTCGACGCCTGTGCTGCCACAGTGCTTGTAAATGACACTAATGAACCCCTTAAAAACACGGTTGGTGATGGTTGTCCCCTCTCTTCTCCCCTTTCAAAGGGATCCAAAACTCTTTATCAAAGGTCACGGAAGCATTCGGCCGTTTTTCTTTTCCTCATTTTGAACCCCTTGGTGAGGCCGCGCTTGGAACAGGGGGCCCAGTTCTGGTTCAACACGATACAAAATAGAGGTTGAGGTTCCGGAAAGAGTGCAGAGAGAAGAGCAACGAAAGAGGGTGAAGGGGTCCGGAGGCTAAATCTGGGCGATCAACAAGTTGAGGGAGTGAGGTATGTCTACCCCAGGGGTGCCACACTCAAGGACCATGGGCTGGAACCAGCCTCTACGGTGTTTAGATCTGGTCCACGGGGCCGCACTGGAAACAAGGAATGACCGGTCCATGGTGCCTCTGCCAGTGAAAATGGAGCTTGGGTCCTCCCGAGCTCCATTTTTGCTGACAGAGTGTTGCAGGAGGCCATCGCAGCTGAAAACGGAGCTTGGGAGGGCCGTGCGCAGCCCATATGAGCTTCATTTTCGCTGGCAGAGGGTTGCAGGAGGCTGTCACAGCCAAAAACGGAGCTCAGGAGCCTGTTTTTGCTGGCAGAGCGCTCGGGCCACCATCTGCGCACCCGACATGAGTGATGTCAAACTGACCAGCCCGCTGAGGTCAAACACAATCCTGATGCGGCCCTCAATGAAATCGAGTTGGACACCCCTGCTCCGCCCTATCGAAGGATTAAGGGGGACGTGATCACTGTCTTCCAGCAGATGTTGCAAAGACAAGGGAATTGACTTGTTCTCTAAGGCAGGGGTCCCTGACCCCCAATCTGCAGACCGGCACTGGGCTGCACCACACCAGCAACTGGGCCGCGCAAACAAACGAAGCCCCTATCCACGGCATGCAGGCAGCGCACGAAACCATGCCCCCTCCTCTCCGTGGAAAAACCTTTCTGCATGAAACTGACCCTTGGTGCTCAAAAGGTTGAGGCCGTTGCTCTAAGGTAGAAGAAGGCAAGCCAAGAAGTAAAGGGTGGAAGCTTGTCAAAGAGAGATCCAACTTAGAACTTTCCTGTCAGTGAGAACAAATTAATCGGTGGAACTATTTACCTCCAGTCGTTGTGGGCGCTCCATCACTGGAGGCTTTCAAGAAGAGACTGGACAACCACTTGTCTATTATGGTATAGGGTCTCCTGCTTGAGCAGGGGCTGGACTAGAAGACCTCCAAGGTCCCTTCTGGCCCTGTGACTCTATGATTCTGTCCTCTCCCACCGTAAAAAAAAAAAGCAAAAGTTTTTCACTTTGTTGATGAAGCTGCACATTGCTGAGTCTCCAACCAATTATTTTATGAATGTAGTTGTGACTGCTCCATCACTGGAGGTTTTCACAAATAGACCGGACAACCATTCGACCAGGATATTATAAGGTTTCTTGCCTTGAACAAGGGGTTGGACTAGAAGACCTCCAAGGTCCTTCCAGCTCTATGGTTCTATGTTCTAACAGAAGGGTCCCCAAACTTGTCAACTTTAAGACTTGTGGACTTCAACTCCCAGAATTCTCCAGCCAGCATAGCTGGAGAATTCTGGGAGTTGAAGTCCACAAGTCTTAAAGTTAACAAGTTTGGAGACTTCTGTTCTAACGGAAAAGTGAACATAATTTGATACTGATGTTCTAGGATATATAGCATGGTGCCTGGGATAACAAAGGTGTACCTGTAGAAGCCTTTCTAGGAATCTCCTGGTCCATTGGCCCTTCACCTTTCTTCATCAGCTTTCTTTCTACAAATGCATCCCAACGTTCATAGGACGTAGAAATGGCTTACTATTCCAAGCAACTCTGGGCGGCTGACAATGCAATTTAAAAAACGTATAAATATGAAAATAATTTAAAATTACAAGAGTTTTTTTTTTAAAAAATAAAAGGTGTTTGTGGAGGGCCAATCAAAGAAGGGGATGTGGTGGCTCAGTGGCTAAGATGCTGAACTTGTCGATCAGAAAGGTCGGCAGTTCGGCGGTTTGAATCCCTAGGGCCGCGTAATGGAGCGAGTTCCTTTTCCTTGTCCCAGCTTCTGCCAACCTAGCATAGGGACCACCTTTGGTGGGAAGGTAACAGCATTCCGTGCGCATTCGGCGTTTAGTCATGCCAGCCACATGACCACGGAGACGTCTTCGGACAGTGCTGGCTCTTCGGCTTTGTAACGGAGATGAGCACTGCCCCCTAGAGCCGGAAACGACTAGCACGGATGTGTGAGGGGAACCTTTACCTTTACCTAATCAAAGAAGAATCATTTCCTGTGAGGAAAAAAAAGCGGCGGGGGGGGAATCATGGTTCTCCTTCCTGGCCTCGTAGAAACTTGGCTGCCGAAGCTGTCTCCTTGCCACAATGTTCCTCTCCTGGCAACAGTCTTCCTTGGGGTGGGAGAAAATAACAATAGCACTTAGACTTATATACCGCTTTATAGTGCTTTACAGCCCTCTCAAAGTGGTTTACAGAGTCAGCCTATTGCCCGCCAACAATTTTGAGTCCTCGTTTTACCCACCTCGGAAGGATGGAAGGCTGAGTCCACCTTGAGCCTGGTGGGATTCGTTCTGCCCCATTGCAGTAGGGGTAGCTTGCGGTGCTGCACTCTAACCCCTGCGCCACTGAGGCTCAGTGAGTGCCACTTCCCTTCGATAAGAAGCTCACAAAAAGTGGTTTTCAAGATCTCTGACCTTACCAGCTGGCCTTAGTCCTAGATAGTAGGTGAATTCCTGCAATCAAATTAGCTGATTAGCTGAGTAAGCCAGATCTCTGGGAGAAAAAGCAGGATGCTGTGTTGACCTTTAATAAGAGTTTGCTTGAACGCTCGTTCTAAACCTTCAACTTTGGGTGTGTGTGGTTGGGTTTTATTTTTACTGCTTCTGCCCCCCCCCCTGTAAAAAAGAGAGGGGGTCTCAGGAAAGCCCTCCTCCCCCCGATTGGTAAAAATCAGTGGCTTATATTAATCCGAATATAACCAAATCCAGCCAGCTGCTTATCAAAAACTTGATTGAATATCCTGTGGTGGGAGCTGCTTTGCCTTCAACACATCAATGTTCCCCAATTGGGAGGAGGAGGGACTTGTGTATCTGAATGTGATTTGGCATTTGTTCGCTCGCCACTAACGGTGAAATCAATCAGGAATCGTGAGCCTGCCCTCCATCCCCAACATGCTTTCTTGCTGTAATCTTATTCTTAATCTCTCGCTTTTCGGTTGTGAGGGGGTGGGGGAGGGAAATGGCTTTGTGTTATATGCAGAGACGATCCTTTGCTGGATGGTGAAGATGGGAGGAAAATACCAGGGTGTGAAAGGGACCAGATGCTTGCTGCTTTACAAAGAAATTGAAAAATTCAAATTTTGCTGTTTTTCGTTAACCTGCATGCAAATAAATTGGGGCTCTGGCCTTTTTTGGAACAAGCTGGATGTTTTTAAGTTTTAAATATTGGTTATTACAAGAGCAGGCATATTTCCCCCCACCCCATCAAATAGGACCTACTTATTCATTGACCCAAAGAAAACTCTCAGACAGAATACTTCAATAAACTTTATTATTTATTTATTTGCATCCGACGTTTTATTGTTTTTACAATTCAAGCTGGACAACATATCCAACAAACCTTTTCCTCCTATTCTCCCCACAACAACAACCCTGTGAGGTGGGTTGGGCTGAGAGAGGGAGATTGACTATTCCAAAGTCTGGCTTTCATGACTAAGCAATCTAGAACTGAGGAGAAATTTTCTGTCAGTAAGAACAATTAATAAGTGGAACAACTTCCCTCCAGAAATTGTGGATGCTCCAACACAGAATCTCCATAGATTTGAGCTATGCACTTTGGGATGAACCTCCTTCGAATGGTGCGGGAGTAGGAACAGAATTACCACAAAAAGTGCAGACTACAGGAACCATTGGCGCTTCAGTTTGAAATGCAGACAACATAGATTCATCCCCAACAGCCTGTGCCTGTCTTCAACAGAGAAGGGACATAGGCCATAGAAAAACATCCTGCAGAAAGCGCAGCTCCACAAGAAAGGAACCAACCTAACCCCTTGTACACCTGTTGTCTTGATACCTGGAAATGTTTGGTCCCATTTTACCATCTCCATTTATTTGGTCTTCCCGGAGAAAGAGGTATCAGCCCAATATTTTCACCTCCCCGATTTTGCCTCTGTTGAGAGTTGGAGAGGCCTGCAGATTTACTCAAGGGCCAAACTGCATGTTCACTTTGCCCAAGGGGTTTGCAACCTTAAACACTCAAATTTTTTGAGTCATTTGGACCCGTTTCCCACAGAAATGAAAACACGGGGAGCCAATAATTTAACAACCGGCGTGACTGGGTGGTTGTGGCCAACTCGATGTCACTCACTCCCACCCCAGACACCTGCTGCTCTGGAATATGGAGTGAGTCTCCATCCCCTGCCATCACCCTTACCTTCTCAGGCCAGGCGAGAAGTGACAGGGAGGGGATGTTGGGATCAGCCGACAGGGAGCCGCAGCAGAGGGCCGAAAGAGCAGCATGTGGCTCCAGAGCCGCAGGTTGCAGACCCCTGACTTAGCCATTCTGTCTCTGTGTTTCCTGCCTGCTTTTGCTTTGGACCTCTTGTAAGTAAGCAAGAGGGGCCAGCCAGCCAACTCCTAAAAACACCAGCAAGTCCAGATCGACCCAAACACATTGATTTGCATGCTGTTGAGCACAGGGGGTCTGCAAACCTGGCAACTTTTAAGGCTGGAGGACTTCAACTCCCAGAATTCCTCAGCCAGCATCGCGAAACCCCCCCCCACTGTATCTTGTCCCTTTGGCTCTTAACTTCCATTTCTGTCTGCTTGTGAACTTAGGGAACGTCCCATCTCCCAGCGCCCCCTTGAAGAGGGTATTGGCTTACACCGGCTGCTTTAGCCGCACCCAGACCATCAAGGAGATCCACGAATACCTGTCGCAGCGGCTGAGGATGAAAGAGGAGGACATGCGCCTGTGGCTGTACAACAGCGAGGTAATGGCGGAATCACGGCAAAGAAACTGTTGGGCTGCCAGCCCGTGCGTGGTAGTTGGAAGTTGAAACACCTGATCTGATTGGTGGGGTCCAAAGCAGATGGATTTGGTATTAGTGGTTAGTTACTTCTCCTTTGATTGCAGCTTAGTTCAGACATGCTAAGCTAGCCCTCTTGGGATATGCAGAGCCAGCATACAGATAGTCCTCAGCTTACAACTATTTGTGTTCTGACCCAGCTCCACAAACACAGCAAACCCTCTGAAGTGAACTCAAAAGATTCCTTTAATTAGGAGTGCCAGTAGTTTCTCTCTCAGCACAGGCTAACAAGTCCGGCCAGCCGGAAGATGAATAGTGTCTGCCACACCTGTTCGTCTCCACCTCCTGCCTTTTATTCCCAGAGCTGGGGTGGAGATTCACTAGCAGCAGTGGCTCTTTCGTCCCAAAGATCAGCCCATAGATTTCCACTGCTCTCCTCTTCTCTCTGCCTTCTGCGCCTCCATGCATCCGGCACTGGACCCAGCTGTTCCTCCTCTTCCTCACCAGCCATCTCCACACCTGGGGGCTGTTGAGTCTCCATTGAAGGCTGACGGATGGCCCAGGCTCCGCCTGTCTCTGTCTGTGTCTCTGTCTCTCTCTCTCTCTCTCAGGGCTATTTGGAAATACACACATTGGCTGCGTGTTAAGTCAGTGTAGCTCAGGATTAGCAAAATTTCTGAATTAACAAGGGAAGATCAGCTCTATCTGGTCATCAGGTTTTGCTGTTGTAAGGATAGGAAAAGTCACTTGCAGTTTTTTTCTCTCTCTCTCCAGAACTATCTTACTCTTCTAGACGATGAGGATCATACACTGGAATACCTGAATATTCAAGATGAACAGCACTTAATTATAGAAGGTATAAAATAGTCATGGTTTTAACCTAATATTCATGGCTGGCAATGGGGAATTCTGGGAGTTGAAGTCCACACATCTTCAAGTTTTAATGAAAAGAAGGACTGGGGAGACATGATAGCAGTGTTCCAATATCCCAGGGGCCGCCACAAAGAAGAGGGAGTCAAGCTATTCTCCAAGCAGGACAAGAAGCAATGGGTGGAAACTAATCAAGGAGAGAAGCAACTTAGAACTAAGAAGAAATTTCCTGACAGAATAATTAATCAGTGGAACAACTTGCCTCCAGAACTTGTGAATGCGCCAACACCGGAAGTTTTTAAGAAGAGCTTGGATAACCATTTGTCTGAAGTGGTGTAGGGTTTCCTGCCTAGGCAGGAGGTTGAACTAGAAGACCTCCAAGGTCCCTTCCAACTCTGTTATTCTATTCTATTCAAGTTGCCATGTTTGAGAAACACTGCTCTAACCACTCAGTCACTGCATGACCAGGGGGGGCAATATAGCGAGGTTTTGCCTGGAGCAACAGAAGGAAAAGAAAGGTCAAACTCCCTTTGCTACAATTCCCAAAAGTTCCTATATTGTTCCTAATCACTCCAAGTAACACATCCGCCAAAAGCAGTACTCCGAGGCAGATAGATTCCTCAAAGAACATGTTTATTGGATACATCATATTGGCACAAGCTAGTGAAAACCAACTCTAAAGTTTCCCGCAGTTTCAGCCTAACTAAAAGAGCAATTGTTTCCCTCCCAAATGTCACAGGTCACATTGTCCAATTAAAGTAGTTAGTGGGCTGCTTGGTCTCTCCTCTCTTTTAACTGGCAGTTGGGATGACCTTGGTTCCCACAAGAAAACTGTTTGTTTTGACTGCTAGCCAGTCTGTCTACTTTCCCCTCCCTTCCCCGCTTCAGAGTTGGTGGCAACTAAGAGGCAGCAAAAGATGGCTTCAGCCAGGTTCACTTCAAAGTTGACACACTCATTCTTAAAAAGTTTAATATGAGCCTTGGTTAATTAACTTAAGAAATTCTTCTTTCCCCCTCTATTGTTATTTTTTTCCCATTCATTTATCATTGGAAGTTCATATTGTATTTTTTAATACGATGACCTTTCCGGAGAGCTGGGGGCCAAATCTGATGCACAATACATGGAAACCGTGTTTCTGTTCAGAAATTTCTCACCTGCGAACATCTGAGGATTTCTTTCCGGGCTGAGAACTTTTAATCATTTTGTTGGGATCCTTGATGGCAGCAGCCCCAATGGGCGGCTCTCTGGCTTCAAACCACATTGTGGTTTTTGTAAATATAAGGATCCTTCTGTCTTTGTAAAGAGGCTGGCCTTTCAATCTCATGTTATTGGAGTCAGCTGCATTCTAAATGCAATGGAGTTGGTGCCAGCTAAGCTTTGATCTCTTCTTGTTGCAGTTCGCAATAAAGACATGAGTTGGCCGGAAGAGATGTCATTTATAGCAAACAGCAGTAAAATTGACAGGCATAAAGGTAAGTGTTGCTTTCTTATTCCCTTGACACATTAATAGAGTGAGCTGTTGGGAATCCCAAGCAGCTAGATCCCGCTAGTAGGTTGCTGGATGATTCTAGTAAGTTGGTAAATTCAAACTAGTAGTTCCTATCCAGTTTTGGTCATCACAATACAAAAGCGATGTTGGGATTCCTAGAACAGGGCTGTCAAACTCGTGGACCACAGGCCAGAGGCATCACGTATTGGCCATGCCACCCAGTTTAGGGGGAAAGTTGCAATTCGTCACGTGATGCCACCGTGACAATGTGAGTTTGACACCCCCTGCTCTAGAAAGAGTGCAGAGAAGAGTAACAAAAATGATTAAGGGTCTGAAGGTTAAAACAAATAATGAACCCTTGAAAAACTGGATATGTCTAGGCTAACAAAGAGAAGGACTAGAGGTGACAAGATAGCAGCCTTCCAATAATTTGAGGGGCTGCCCCAAAGAAGAGGGGTCAACTTGTTCTCCAAAGTGCCAGAAGGCAGAACAAGAAGCAACGGGTGGAAAATAATCCAGGAGAGAAGCAACCTAGAATTAAGGAGGAATTTCCTGACAGTGAGAACAATTAACCAGTGGAACAACTTTGCCTCCAGAAGTTGTGGATGCTCGCCATCACTCGAGGTTTTTAAAAAGAAATTGGACAGCAGTTAGACTAGGAGACCCACCCACCCAAAAAAATCCCGTCTAACTCTTCGATTATTCTGCAGATCAAACTGGATTAATTCTGGCTGCAAGTAATGCCGCACACTGTTTTGAAAGTTTGCTTTCATTTCTTTCTATCTGATTTGGGAGGGCTTAACTTATCAAGCTGTCACCTGTTTCGAAAATGATTCAGGGAAAGGTGTTTTGGTCAAGTGCAGCATCTTGCCTTTAAAGCAGCCCAGCCTTTTTCAGGGGTTTTGAAGTTGTCCTAAGCAGATGCTTAAAGTTGTAGCATCTTTTTTCAGGCTCACATGGAAGGCGATGCGTAGCAGCCATTGATACATACTAATGCCCAGCCGGGCTTATAACTGAAACCTTCCTAGCTTGCTCCTATCTGAAAAGTATTGTGTTTCCAAAAAAAAAAAGCCCCCACCAACCGACCCCCCAAAAACCCAACCGACCCCTTCCCCCCCTGAGGCGCCCGCCCCCCCCCCCCCACCCCCCCCCCCGGCCCCCCGCCCGTCCGCTCCCCCCCCGCCCCCCCCCCCCCCCCCCCCCCCCCCCCCCCCCCCCCCCCCCCCCCCCCCCCCCCCCCCCCCCCCCCCCCCCCCCCCCCCCCGCCCCCCCCCCCCCCCCCCCCCCCCCCCCCCCCCCTCAGGCCCCCCCCCCCCCCCCCCCCCCCCCCCCCCCCCCCCCCCCCCCCCCCCCCCCCCCCCCCCCCCCCCCCCCCCCCCCCCCCCCCCCCCCCCCCCCCCCCCCCCCCCCCCCAGGCCCCCCCCCCCGCTCCTCCCCCCCCTCCCCTCCTCTCCCCCTTTTTTTTTTTTTTTTTTTTTTTTTTTTTTTTTTTTTTTTAGTATTGGGTACCATTTCAATTCTCCATCATTCTTAACACATGGTGGGACATTAACATTCTTCTTGGGGTTGCCACTTTAAATTTCCCACAATAAGGGATCAGGACACTGGAGGTAAATTTGTCCCCTTTTTCCCTGTATGCACGTGTTGCATAGCTTAATATTGTTTGTTTGTCAGTTAAATTTTTTTTTTTGCCATCTGTCTCCCCATGCCATCTACTCTAGGCAGCTTACCATAATAAAAAGGAAGAAAATGAAAGGTGTTTAAACAGAAGTAAAATTATAGAACTATAAAATAAACAATGAAAAAAGAACACAACGAGAATATATCAATATGATAACCAAAATGATGGACAGGTGGGGAGATGGAGTCTGCCATCAATCCAGGAACCTACTCCAGAATAGATAATATACTGTTTATTATCATTATTTATAATTTTACGTTTATAATTTATAATAAAAGAGCTGTGGTGGTGCAGCGATTGGAATGCGGTACTGCAGCTAATTCTGCTGACTGCAGGCTGCCAGCAATTCAGCAATTCGATTCTCACCAGCTCAAGGTTTGACTCAGCCTTCCATCCTTCCAAGGTCGGTCAAATGAGGACCCAGATTGTTGGGGGGGGGCAATGTGCTGACTCCATAAACCACTTAGAGAGGGCTGTAAAGACCTCTGAAGTGGTATATAAGCAGGGGTGGGATTCAAATTTCTTAACAACCAGTTCTGTAGGCATGGCCTAATTTGTGGGTGTGGCTCGGTCATGTGACTGGCTGGGCGTGGCTTGTATATAAGTATTATAAATATTTATGTAAGTATTGAATTTTTTATTAAAAAGAGAGCAACTTTTACCCAAAATCAGACAAAGCAGGCAAGCAGATTGAGTTGCTTGCAGAAGCACAGATTCACTCAGAGATCTACCTTTCTGCAATCTGCTAGCTGAGTCTGTGACATAAAATTTGCTTGCAAGCAAATTCACAAAGTTAACTCACAACACACCATGTATATAAATATTGAATTTTTTATTTAAAAAAGAGCAACTTTTACCCAAAAGCAGGCAAAGCAGGCAGGCAGATTGAGTTGCTCACAGAATCACAGATTCATTCAAAGGTCTATCTTTCTGCAATCTGCTACCTGAGTCTGCTCTGAAAAAAATAGAAGCTTCAGTCCTAAGGAAGGTTCAGCTCTGTTTTTAGATTAGCTAGAAAGCAAGAAATCCAATGATTTCCTGCTTTCTAGCTAATCTAAATCTCCCTGCACAGCAGAACAGCTGATGGTCAGGGGGAAAAAAAAGGAAAAACAGCAACTTAGCAGGCAAGTTTGATGGCAGGAGTAAGTGTATGGGGCGGGGCCAGCCAGTGGTGCGATTTGCCGGTTCTCCGAACTGTGCAGAATTGTAACAACTGGTTCTATAGAACTGGTCCGACCAGGTTGAATCTCACCCCTGTATATAAGTCTAAGCGCTATTGCTATTGCAGGCAAACTCTGCCCGCTGCCAGGAGTTCATTCCTGACCGAATCAAAGGTTGACTCCATCCTTCCGAGGTCGATAAAATGAGGACCCAGGTTGTTGGGGGCAATAGATTGACTCTGCAAACCTCTTAGAGAAGTCTAAGCACCATTGCTATTATAATTATTCATAATGAATGTCCTGCTGATTTCCATAATTTTTTCCTTCCAGTTCCGACAGAAAAAGGGGCCACGGGCTTAAGCAACTTGGGGAACACGTGCTTCATGAATTCAAGCATCCAGTGTGTCAGTAACACACAACCGCTTACCCAGTATTTCATCTCCGGCCGACATCTGTACGAGCTGAACAGGTAGTTCTCACCCGTGACTCAAGGAGGAATTGAAATATGAACAGAAGTGGTTGTGATGGTGTGTGTATGTGTGTGTGCTTACAGGTAGTCCTCGACTTACAACTGTAATGGAGACTGCCCATTACGGTCGTAAGTTGGGATGGCTGTCAAGCAGATCATCACGTGAATGATCTGATTTTACGACCTACTTTTGTGGTGTGGTCATTAAATGAATCACCATGGTCATTAAGCGAAGCCATGTTGCGAAGCAAAGCTATTGTTCATTATGGGCCGTTTTTTTTGCCAGAAACTGGAAATAAATGCCAATTTTCAGCAGAAATCACAGTCACATCACTGTGGGACCCTGCAAACGGCCATAAATGCGGGTTGGGTGCCCAAAATGTGGTCATATGATTATAGGGGGAGGGGCTGTCAAAACCGGTCATAGGTACCTTTTGCAGGGATCCGTCATAACTTCAAACCGTTTGCTAAGCAGCTGGTCGTAAGTCGAGGACTACCTGTATTGTAAAGCGATCCAAATAGTGAGAACAAACACACTAGAAATAGGAAGGGCTGCCACTGTTTCCTGCTGATTTCTTGGTTCTAATAACAACATTATTGCTTGCCTAGTTTTTATGCACACTGGGAAGGATTGCAGGTTCTCTGCCTGAGAGGCTGGCAAATCACTCAAACAAACAAACACATTAAAAATATTATCCCTGCAGGTAGACATCTAGCCTTTATCTCATTTAATATTTTTATTGAATTATCAAATAAAATAAGATACAAACTACAAAAATAAATAGGGAGGAAGAGACGACCTTCTCTGCATCTAAAAATATTAAGGCAGCCTGTTTCTCATTATGATATTATAAGTATTCCATAATATTTAAGACAAGCCCTCACATTATCTCTTAGCTGTCTTTTCGGCAGAAAGCCTGCTTGGACTTCATGTATATAAAATCTTTTTGTCAGAATGGCAGTGAAGAGTTTCTAATCTTTGTTTAATAATGAAATTGGCCTATAATTCTTTGTAACATCTTGACCCTCCTTTGGGAGCGACACAGTGTTGGCTTTTTCCACGTCTGGGGTACATTTCCCCCCTGTAGTATATCATTCATCGTGTCCTTTAGTGGTTGAAGAAGTTCCTCCTTGAAGCACTTACAGTATCGGCTTGTGAGACCACCTGGGCCTGGGGCTTTGCCTGGCCTCATTTTTTTAATGGCTTCTGATATCTCAGAGGCAGTTATCGGATCGTTCATAAGTTGTATCTGGGTTTGTGATAGCTTAGGCAACTTTTATTATTACCTTTATTGTCAGAGTACAACCTGCGTACAATGAGATTGGCTGAGCCTCTCTTTGCGCACCCCTCCCACCACAACTCACAGTGAGGACAAAAGTCCCTAACCCAGTCCCAATCTTATTACACTGTTTTTGCCTTAAAAGATGTTCATCCATTTTAACCCATCTATCTCCTGTCTTTTATACGAATTCAGATAGAAATGATGAAAGGACTTTTTAATAAGTTCATTACATCTAGCCTTTATAAGAGGAGATTCAGTGGAACCTTTGTCCTGCCTACATTTAGGGAGCAATTTAGTGGCCCGCCAGCGACTGACGGAGCTAGCAGCAAAGTCGGACAGTAGCGAGGAGGTTGGGGAGGAACCTGGGCCAGTCTTGGAGACTGAGGAGGGCTCAGACAAGGGCTCTGCATCGGAGGCAGGGATGGGGCCAGGGCAGGCTAGCAGCCATCAGCCGCCTTCAGGCTCAGAACAGCAGTGAGGCGGGGGAGCTTCTGGAAATGGTTCCCATCCTGTGCATGCGCAGGGCTATCAGAAGACAAGAACAATTGAGAAAGCAGGGTCGACTCAGGAGTAAGGCCACACCTCGGAGATGATCAGCCCCTCCCATAGGACATAAAAGAGGAGCAAACGGGATGTGAGCTTTTGCAGGAAGCAATTAGTTTGTCTGGTCAATTCAAGCTTTGAAAAGTTCTGTTTGACTCTGTGGCAAGTTTGGCCTTGCCCTGCGTTTGGCAATTAGTTCTCTGGCAGCATTCCAAGTGCGATAAGGTGGGTGTTTATAAACGTTCTCCTGAAAGCGGGTGGGATTCTACCAGTTCGCACCTATTCACTAGAACCGGTTGTTAACATTCTAAGCAGTTCGGAGAATTGGTTGTTAGAAGAAATTACTGGCCTAATCCTGTAAGGAAGGCAGGAAGGAAACATTCTGGTGTTGCTTACAGAAACTGCCTCTCCGTTAACCATTATTACATTCTTGGCAGGACTAGACTTCCTGTCTCTGGAACGTCTCTGGAGTTTTTTTCCCTTCCTTTGCTGGTACTTTGCTTGTGTGGAGTGACCATTCAAAGTTACAATGGCACTGAAAAAGTGACTTATGACCATTTTTCACACTTACAACTGTTGCAGCATCCCCCACAGTCATAAGAGGCCAGGCGAGGAGATGCATACCTCGATGTGAGTGATATTGAGTTGGCCACGCCCAGTCAGTCACATGACCACCAAGCCATGCCCACCAACTAAGCCACACCCACAGAACCGGTTGTTAAAAAATTTGAATCCCACCC
This sequence comes from Notechis scutatus, assembly GCF_049901735.1. Taxonomy (NCBI): domain Eukaryota; kingdom Metazoa; phylum Chordata; class Lepidosauria; order Squamata; family Elapidae; genus Notechis; species Notechis scutatus. Next base: position 8,966,251 of record NC_142009.1, read on the forward strand.
CTGCCTGAAAGACTGTTTGTGAAACCTTGCAGGCTGTGAATGAACGTAATTCACAGCCGTGGAAATAAAAGAGATTTTGCCAGAACTAAGATTGTGTTCTATGCTTTCTAAGGAAGCCTAGGTCAGAACACCCTCTGCCGTCTGAGGTTATATACAGATAGTCCTTGATTTACGACAGTTGGATAATGATGGTTCAAACTTACAGCAGCACTGAAAAGACTAGTTCTTGCACTCAGGACTCTCACGGTATCCTCATGGACACACGGTCAGTAATGTGGGTGCCTTTTGCAACCACGTGTATTTATGACAAGTTTGCCCCATCACAATGGATCACCCTTTGCCACCTTCTCAGAGGGCTTCTAACAACCAGACTCAGTGGAGAAGTTGGATGTACATAACAATCACAGTGATTTGATTAACGACATGGGGGGGGAAAAGGTCTTAAACCCTGGTGTGGCTCACTTAACGGCCATATCATTTCACGATGGAAGTCCTAGTTCCTTCCCATTGGGCTTGTAAGACAAGGTCTACCTCTTTTCAAAATCCCATCTACTCATTCCTAAGTAGCCCAACAGGTAATTGATGGAACGAATTCTGTTCTAAATTCCAGGACAAATCCAATAGGAATGAAGGGGCATATGGCTAAATGCTACGGGGATTTGATTCAAGAACTGTGGAGCGGAACCCAAAAGAACATTGCTCCTCTGAAGTTGAGGGTAAGCCCCTGCAAGCGTTTCTTATTCCATTGCAGCTTCATTCTGAAATGGGGAATTTTAGAAAAACCACGTATTTCTTGACATGTACAGGCCTGAAAGTGAGTCACCTCATAATGGAATTTCCAATCAATTTCAAAAGTCCCCCATTTCCTGGGAGGCGGTATGGGACAAGCTTTGCTAGATATTCGTTTCCCATGGATCTGAGCAGCAGGGAAGAGTAATTAGCACCCAGGTGGGATCTGGGCTACAAAGTCTACCTTCCTGAAATGATTTTACCTTAGTAGATGGGGGAGCACACAGACGTGGTAACTGCTTCCTTGAAGTCATTCCACCGATTGTGTCACAGCAATCACCTGTGGCACTATTAAATGTTTTTTTTAAATGTGACATTGAATAAGTCTTAAGGGAGAAGAGGGGTCTAACGGTTAGGGTGCTAGATGTCAGCCAAATCTCCAGCATGGGTTTCTGCATCGTGCTTGCTCTTGGCTGCCATAAAAACAGGTAAGTGGTCATGGGCATTTGAGATGGGGAAGCTAGTGTAGTAGTCCCATAAGAACTAGAAGGGGGGTTTGCACTGATGAATTATGGCGCTGCTGAGTGGAGTTGTTTATACTCAGTCAAGGCCAACTGTCCGGAGGCTCCAGGTGCAAGAAATACCTGCAGAGGAGAGGAGCTTTCCCATAACATCATACTGGATGTTGATTGGACTCTCAGTGCTGGACCCTGGTGGGAGGGATTTGGGGAGCCTTTCCGTGTGTAACTTTGGCGTGTTTTGAATAAGATCTTGCCTTGCTTTCCCTGTTTATCATTTCAAAATTAGTAAAAGTACCTCTTCTCTAATCCAATGGAGTTAGGGGTTTTCTTTCTTGAGTTTTGAATGGAGGCAGGCCTGAGACTAGGCTTGTCAACCAGAAGGTTGGCAGTTCAAGACCCAAGCACTGTGTGACAGGGTGAGTTCTCGTCCCAGCTCCTAGCAGTTCGAAAGCATGCAAATACGAGTAGATAAATAGGTACCACTGAAACAGGGTGGAAAATTACCAGAAAAGTATTCTTCTCATTAGCAGAAGTTCCTTAGCTTATATCGCAGACATTATAGACGTTGCTTAATATGATATTGTGAAAATCAGGAAATCTGCTGAATCTAAGTGTTATGACCTATGAACTAGATATTTTCTGTGAGCAGCTAAATGGCAAGAGTGTCAAGGGTGGGTATGGAAAATAACAGATGGTGTAAGATAAGCACGTATATGCTGAATTGTGCAAAATGCCTAATTAGACTTACTTCCCCCTTTTGTAGTACATATGTTATGGTATAGCCTGAGAAGAAAAAAAACGTCCTGGGAAAATCTGAGATTGTGAGCTGCATAAAAGCAACCCCTCAGGAATAGCTGGGGGTTCAGAATTTGCCATGCTAATGCTCTGAACCTTTTGAGCAAATAAGCCTGTATTCTCTTACCCTTCGTGGTCTTTGTGTCCTGATTTGAATGCAAGATCTGCTGCAACACCACTTCAGTGGGAAGGTAACAGCATTCCGTGTGCCTTGGTGCATAGTCGCATAACCATGGAAGCATCTTCGGACAACGGTAGCTCCCTTGGCTCTGAATCAGAGATGAAGACCGCCCCTTAGACTGGACAGGGAAAACCTTTACCCTTCTCTTTACCTTTGAATAAGGCGCAGTTGGTTGATCTCACCCATAATGTTAAGCCATGATTTACTCAAGGGTAGTGCCTTGAGCATTGTGCAATTAACTCGGCCAAGGTGAGAATTCCCTCACTGTTCTTAACACCCATTGGGCCCGCTTTGCTTTGTTACAGTGGACTATAGCTAAATATGCCCCGAGGTTTAATGGCTTCCAGCAGCAAGATTCTCAGGAACTCTTAGCTTTTCTCCTGGACGGGCTCCATGAGGACCTGAATCGAGTCCATGATAAGCCGTACGTTGAGCTGAAGGACAGCGATGGCCGTCCGGATTGGGAGGTGGCGGCAGAGGTGAGTGACTTTGGGCCAACGCACGGCTCTCTCTCTCTGATTTTGAATGCAGATTTTGTTCTTCTTCATGTTGAGGATTCTCTGAAATACTGTTTTTATAGGACTTTATTCTTATTCTATACGTTGTTTTGTATAGTTTTATGATTTTTAACATTGGAAACCACCCAAAGTCACTTTGTGATGAGATGGATGGGAAAGGGGGAAAAAAGGAAAGGAAAGAAAGGAAAATATAGGAAGGAAAGGAAAGGAAAAGAAAGGAAAATATAGGAAGGAAAGGAAAGGAAAGGAAAGGAAAGGAAAGGAAAGGAAAGGAAAGGAAAGGAAAGGAAAGGAAATATAGGAAGGAAAGGAAAGGAAAATATGGGAAGGGAAGGGAAGGGAAGGAAAGGAAAGGAAAGGAAAGAAGAAAGGAAGGAAAGGAGGAAGGAAAGCAAAGAAAATATGGAAGGGAAGGGAAGAAGAGAGAAAAGAAAAGAAAGGAAGGAAGGAAAGGAGAGAAAGAAAGAAGGAAAGAAAATAAGAAAGAAAGAAAGAAGAAAGAAAATATAGGAAAGAAAGAAAGAAAGAAGGAGAAAGAGAAAGAAAGAGAGAAAGAGAGAGAGAGAGAGAAAAGTAACTTTCATTATCTCAAAGAATGAAAGCCTCAAGCTCACATGGTCAACCAGTAGGTCCACCAATCATCCCAAAACAGCAGGATTCCCTACAGAGAATGATAGCCCAGAGGAAGATAGCTTCTTCAAGTATGAACATCATGTGGCCGAGTTAAAAAAAAAAAACACCAAAATTTTGCACCTAAAAAAATTAAGCCTGTCACGAAATGTTCCCTTTGTCACTGACATGCCGGTTTCCTACAAGTAAGGACAGGCTACTGGTGGTGGCAATATCCCTCTTTATTTTCCATACTCTACGAAATGGTCTTCCATCACAAGGGCCACCCCTCTGCAATCCGAAGCAACCTAAGCCTGAGCGATTGGCCCTCTTCACTGAGAAGAGGTTTTCCAAATAGATGAACGTCTGATAGCACCCAATCTCACACTATCTTCTAAAGCTGTGCTGGCTGGGGAATTCTGGGAGTTGAAGTCCACAAGTCTTAAGGTTGTCAAGGTTGGAGACCCCTGTTCTAAAGCAGGGGTGTCAAATTGGATTTCTTCGAGGACTGGATCGGCGTTGTAATTCTCTTCCGCAGACCGACCCCGGGGGAGGGGGGGGCAGTGGTGTGTTTCAAAAGTTTTTCCTACCGGTTTGGAGCTTGCTTTGCATGCGCATGTGCCAATCGCGCACTTTGCACACACATGGGCAGCGCTCAAACCCTCTGAATCAAAGCTGGTGAGCTGCGCAGGCGCGCCTATTGCGCGCATGCCAGGTGTGCAAACTGCGTGTGTGCAGGGCTCAAAGACTGCCCTTCCCTGGTGAGCTGTGCTATTTTTTTAGCTCAGCTGAGGTGTGGCAATCCCTTCTGCCATGCGAATCAGCTAAGCTAATAAACAGCAGAATATACAAGAGGTGAGAGGTAAGAGCAGGGGCAGGTGGGCAGGGCCAGTCAAAATTTTCCCTACCTCCAAACCTGTCAAAATTTCCCCAACCGCTATGCCAGGACTGGGCAGAACCAGCTGAATACCACCACTGGGGAAGGAGGAAGGGATGGATGCGTCCTGCAGCATTCTGCTTGCCAAAACGGGTGGTGGTGTGTGTGTGCCCCATTTTCAGCCTGGATGGCCTCCTGCAGCACTTTGCCAGCCAAAACGGGGCACAGGAGGACATGTGCAGCCCACTCCGCCCTGTTTTGGCTCCCAGAGGCACCGCAGGCCAGTCCTTTGCTATTTCCAGGCCAGCTGAGTGGGCCGCATCCAGGGGTGGGATTCTACAGATTCGTACCTATTTGCTAGAACCGGTTGTTAACATTCTAAGCAGTTTGGAGAACCAGTTGTTAGAAAAAATTACTGGCCTAATCCTGTAAGGAAGGCAGGAAGGAAACATTCTGGTCTTGCTTAGAGAAACTGCCTCTCCATTAACCTTTATTACATTCTTGGCAGGACTAGACTTCCTGTCTCTGGAACTTCTCTGGAGTTTTTTTTTTCCTCCTTTGCTGGTACTTTGCTTGTGTGGAGTGACCATTTAAAGTTACAATGGCACTGAAAAAAAGTGACTTATGACCATTTTTCACACTTACGACTGTTGCAGCATCCCCACAGTCATGAGAGGCCAGGCGAGGAGATGCGTGCCTCGATGTGAGTGATATTGAGTTGGCCACGCCCAGCTAGTCACATGACCACCAAGCCACGCCCACCCAGTCACATGACCACCAAGCCACGCCACCGCCCACCACTCACAGAACTGGTTGTTAAAAATTTGAATCCCACCCCTGGCCGCATCCGGCCCGCAGGCCTTGAGTTCGACACCCCTGTTCTGAAGTATTCAGCTGCACCTTTTTGTTCAGGCCGCTCAGTTTTCTGCAAAGGTTTTGTTTGATTTGATCTCCCTTTCCTTTTGTTTCAGGCCTGGGAGAACCATTTGAGAAGGAACCGCTCGATTGTGGTCGACCTCTTCCACGGGCAGCTGAGGTCCCAGGTGAAATGCAAGACCTGTGGACACATCAGTGTCCGTTTCGACCCTTTTAATTTCTTATCGCTGCCTCTTCCAATGGACAGTTACATGCACATAGAAATAATAGGTGAGTGAGGAATCTTGAGTCACTGTCCTTGGTGTGGTTGTTTGGGGGGGGGAGGGAAATGGGCTCCATTTTGGAAGTTGGAAAATACCAAGAATTGGGCAGCTCTTTCCAGCTGGGATGTTCCAAATTCAATTCAACCAGAATAGAGCTGGAAGGGACCTTAGAGGTCTTCTAGTCCAACCCCCTGCTCAAGCAGGAAAACCTATACCATTTCAGACAAGTCTCTGTCCAGTCTCTTCTTAAGATCCTCCAGTGATGGAGCACCCACAACTTCTGTCCACTGGTTAATTGTCCTCGCTGTTCGGCTGTTTCTCCTTAATTCCAGGTTGCTTCTCTCTTTGGTTAGTTTCCATTCGTTGCTTCTTATCCAGCCTTCTGGTGCTTTGGAAAATAGCCTGACCCCCTTCCTCCTCTCTTTGGCAGCCCCTCAAATATTGGAAGACTGCTCTCATGTCTCCCGTGGTCCTTCTCTTCCCTAAACTAGCCAGGCCCAGTTTCTGCAGCTGTTCATCATATGTTTTAGCCTCCAGTCCGCTCATCATCCTGGGTTGCTCTTCTCTGCACTCTTTCTAGAGTTTCAATATCTTTTTATGGTGTGGTGACCAAAACTGGATGCAGGTGTGGTCTTACTAAGGCTTTATAGAGTGGTCTTAGCATCGCACTTGATCTCTCTGTTAAGCCTGGATTCCCCAACGGGTGTAAAGGAAAACAAGCTAAACAGAACGTGCAGCGAAGTCAGATAGGAAGACAGGTAAATGTGTGAGATAAGTTTTCTAGTTAAATATCAACACTCCTTCTTCGGCAAGAACGCAGTCATCAATCCATCCAGTAATTAGGGATCTTCAAGCCAGAGAGAGCGAGCTTCAATTGCCTCGCTTCTTATATAGTGCTTTTACAACCACACCCTTAATTACATTCTTGCAGTTAAAGTTACACACACTTTAACTAACAAACCATGATACCATATTTATTATTTTTTACCCAAACCAGTTAGGGTAAACAATGTTATCCCTAACACTCTCTGTTAATGCAACTTAGGATTGCATTGGCTTTTTGGGCTGCCGCCACGCGCTATTGGCTCATACTTTTGAAAGGTACTTAAACACTGAAAACCTATGGAAACTTCTTTATATCAGCCCATCTCACCTGATCAGGCAGGGAAGGTATGTTGCAGACCCTGTCAGTTTAGGAATTCGGACGGAGGGGTCCAGGGAGAGAGCCTCCATTGCTGTTGTCCCTTCCCTGTGGAATACTTCCCCCACTGCTCCGAGGAGGCAGGACCCCATTCCCCTGGCCTTCCAGAAAGGCGTGAAAACATGGTTCTGTGGCCTTGTATGGGAAATGCAGAGAAACACAGAGCCATGGGCTGGTTGGAACCCTAAAAGGCCTCTTTTTGCCTTTCAATTAATTTTTAACATTGCCTTTAAACCAGGGGTCCCCAACCACCGGTCCCCGGACCGGTACCGGTCCGTGGATCATTTTTTACCGGGCCACAAAGCTTGGGTGCCGCCATCTTGTTTCGACAGCACTTCCAGGTTTTCGGTTGCTTCCGGGTTTTCGGTTGGAAAGTGCTTCCGGGTTTTCAGTTGGAAAGTGGCGTTTGGGTGCTCGCGCCTTAGTTTCGTCGAAAGGGGGGGGCGGCTTCGAACGAAGAGCCGTCCCGATGGCGGTGGAGTCTCGCGTTACTCAGGTACCGGTCCGTGGAAGAATAAATAATCGTGAAACCGGTCCCTGGTTCAAAAAAGGTTGGGGGCCACTGCTTTAAACCATCTTGCCTCTTTTTAAAATTTAACTTTTCTATCCTGTTATTTATTATTGTTTATTTATTTATTTTTATTTACTGTTTTTTTTTTCCTCTTTTAATTTTTTACCGTAGTCTACCCAGGGTCTGTGAGAGAAGATGGGCGGTTCCAAAATGCGATCAATAAATAAAACTAAATAAATAAAGTGAAAAAACTTCTAAAAACACGCCCTTTTCTCTCTTTGTCTCTGCCCCTCCTTACCTTTTTTTTCTTTTTTCTTTTCTTCTTCAAGTAACTAAGCTAGACGGCACGACTCCCGTCCGATACGGACTCAGGCTGAATATGGACGAGAAATACTCTGACTTGAAGAAGCACCTGAGTGAACTCTGTGCCCTGAAGCCCGACCAGATCCTGCTTGCGGAAGTACACAGCTCGAACATAAAGGTGATCACGCATCTGCAACTGAATGTAAACATTGACCATCCTCAGTCAAATGTATATTTCAATGAAACCCTAAGGCAGTGGTGGCTAACCTTTTTGGGCTCCTGTGCCAAAAATTGTGTGTGTGCTTGCACACTTGCACTTGCGTGCCAGCACCTAGAAGGCAATGCGCGCGCCCCCCCCACATCCCCTACGCATGCGTGCTCAATCCACCCACCCACCCCGCCGCCCCCTTACCTGCACTGCACCTCACAGCTGATTTTCGGCCGGTGATTGTCACTTCCTGTTTTTCCAAAAAAAAACGGAAGTGAAAAACGGGGCTAGATTTCGGCCTACAAAGCTTGTAGAAGCCTGCAGAAGCCTTCCCCAAGCCTTTGGGAGGCCGAAAAAGGTCTCAAACTGGCCAAAAAACAGCCGTGAGGCTCGCACATGTGCAGTAAGGTAAGTTTGCCTGCAGCTGGCGTGTCGGCACAAATGGCTCTGCGTGCCACCTGTGGCACGTGTGCCATAGGTTCGCCATCACGGCCCTAAGGAGACAGGAGGGGACACAGCTCCTATATGAAGGGAGGAGGGGGGAACTGAAAATGTATTTGTCTCCTACAAACCTTGAAGCCGCCCTCCTCCTGTTTTTTCCACAACAACATCCCTGTGAGCTGGGTTGTGTCTTGAGAAAGAGAGTGGCTGGCCCAAAGTTACCTATCCAACTTTCACGCCTAAGGCAGGGCTAGAACTCCCAGTTGCCTGGTGATTGGCTCAGAGTCACTCAGCTGGATTCATGCCTAAGGCAAGATTAGAACTCCTTGTCTCCTAGTGATCCAAGTCACCCTAAGGCAGGACTAGAACTCACAGACTCCTGGTGATTGGCCTAAAGCTGGATTTGATGTCCAAGGTAGAACTAGAACTCACGACCTCCTGCTTTCCAGCTTGGTGCCTTAACATAAGGGATTCTAACCACAGGATTTCACTATCCTGCAGTTTACAAGAAGATCCAGCTGACGGGAGAATTGCAGAAGGACAGGGGAGCCCATCTGACACAGCCACATCTGTTGTCTCGACAGGCGAGTGTGTAATGAGCTCCCAGGATAACCCTCCTTGATACAACCCGTCAGATCTAAAGACAGGCTGGGCACATCGAGGCAGACGTCTCTCTTTAAATTCAAGTTTGCAATTCTCCCGTCAGCTGCTTCTGCTCTTTTGAAAACAGCTTTCCCTTCTCCCCTGGGTTTCAGATACCGACGGAAAAGCGTTCTCTTTTGCTGTCGGTCGGAGCACCGAATCCCTCAGCTTCCCCTACGGCTCTCTGAAGTGTCATCTTAATTATTAATCGCTCCTGGCTTTAATCTTTTTTTTTGTTGCTGCTGTTATTTCTCCCTCCCCTCCTCCCTGTTTTCCAAAGAACTTTCCACAAGACAACCAAAAAGTCCGGCATTCAACGACTGCTTCTTTGTGCGCCTTCGAAGTACCGATTCCCGGCTCTCCCACTTCGGCTTCTTCAAGCCCCTTGCAAACAGGTAAGGAGGAAAGGCCTTGATTCCTCTCCCCGCCCCCCTCCTCATCCCTCAAAAGTATGGGAGTTTTGTCTGACAAATTGGCAACGTTGCTTTTACTGTTGCTTGGCATTGGGAGTGAAAGTGAGCGCTCTTAACTTTCACTCCCTACTGAATTGCTTAATGCTGAGTAAAATGCAGGAAGGATGTGAACTGACTGGCATAAAAGTTCCTACGTGAAGATATCCTCTTCATGTTTCTCTCAACCAATGGCCCTGCCATCGAAAACCAACTTTTCCCTTCCCCTTCCCCTTCTCCTTTCCCATCTCCTTTTTCTCCATCTTTTTCTCTCCATCTCCTCCTCCCCTTCCTTCTTCTCCCTTTCTCCCCTTCCTCCTCCCTTTTCTCCATCTCAAACTCTTTCTCCTCTTCCTTCTCCTCTTCCTCTCCTCCTCCTATCCCTTCTTACCCTCCTCTTCCTCCTTCCTCCTTCCTCCTCCATTTTAGCCCTCTTGGAATTGGCACAATCAGTATACAGTTTGTGAAGGAGGAACATGTAAAAAAGACGTTGAGACTCTAGAAAGAGTACAGACAAGAGCAACAAAGATGATTAGGGGACTGGAGGTTGAAACATACAAAGAACGGTTCCTGGAACTGGATGTGTCTAGTCTTATGAAAAGAAGGACTAGGGGTGACATGATAGCAATGTTCCAATATCTGAGGGGCTGCCCCAAAGAAGAGGGAGTCAAGTTATTCTCCAAAGCAGGACAAGAAGCAACGGATGGAAACTAATCAAGGAGAGAAGCAACTTAGAACTAAGGAGAAATTTCCTGACAGACAGAACAATTAATCAGTGGAACAGTTTGCCTCCAGACCTTGGGAATGCTCCAACACTGGAGATTTTAAAGAAGAGATTGGATAACCATTTGTCTGAAGTGGTGTAGGGTTTCCTGCCTAGGCAGAGGGTTAGACTAGAAGACCTCCAAGGTCCCTTCCAACTCTGTTATTCTAAATTCAAATTCTAAAACGTTCAACAAATACTTGCTGCAGAATCTGGAGAACTAACTCAGTCTTCCTCACATACTGTTTCATTCTATGCTGGAGAAGCCCAGCATAGGATAAGACAATATGTGAGGAAGATTGAAATAGTTTGTTCTCGTTTTACAGCTTAGTTAAAGAAAATGGATCTCCTTAACGAAGGCGCAAGAAACTTTGCCCAGCTAAGGATCGAAAACGACCCTTAAGTGAAGATCTTCATACCAGGACATATTTTGATGACAGCCTCTTTGTGCTTGAGTTTTAGATTTTTACCGTGGACAGTCGACCAACGGGGTGATCAGCTGCCTGATGAATGGGGACCTCCCACGGTCAACCTTGATCCCAAATGGAATGCCAAACACAGTGGTGCCCTGCAGGGTGGAGAATGGCGTGACGATGAATGGTCATGTGACCTCACCTTCCGACAGCCCCTTCATAGGCTACATCATTGCGGTCCACAGGAAAATGGTGAGTGGAGAACAAGCCTTGCCCAAACCAGTAAGATGCTTTTGTCTGTTTCACATGAAGCAGCTACAGTCAAACTTTGCAAAGGGCCACCAGCTATTTGGAAAATATATCTGGGGTTCAGACATGAACTGTACCCATGCTGGGACCATTTGCTTGTCCATCTATGGGGTGGACTTCAAAAAAATCCCTCTGTTTGATAGAATGGAATAGGAATAGGAATAGAACAGAACAGAACAGAATAGAATATATGGAGTGGAATGGAATGGAATACAATAGAATAGCAGTTAGAATAATGGAATGGAATGAAATAGAACAGAAGGGAATAGGAATGGAATGGAATGGAACAGAATAGAATAGCAGTTAGAATAATGGAATGGAATGAAATAGAACAGAAGGGAATAGGAATGGAATGGAACAGAATAGAATAGAACAGAATAGAATAGAATTCTTTATTGACCAAGTATGATGGACACACAAGGACTTTGTCTTGGTGCAAATGCTCTCAGTGTACATAAAAAGAAAAGATACATTCATCAAGAATCATAAGGTACAGCACTTAATGATATTCATAGGGTACAAATAAGCAATCAAATCATACTGGGAATATAAATTGTAAGGATACAAGTGACAAAGTTACAGTCATACAGTCACAAGTGGGAGGGGATGGGTGATAAGGAGTGATGAGAAGTTTAATAGTAATAATAATGCAGACTTTGTAAATAGTTGGACAGTGTTGAGGGAATTATTTATTTAGCAGAGTGATGGCTTTCGGGAAAAATCTGTCCTTGTGTCTAGTTGTTCTGGTGTGCAGTGCTCTATAGCGTCGTTTTGAGGGAAGGAGTTGAAACAGTTTATGTCCGGGATGTGAGGGGTCTGTAAATATTTTCACAGCCCTCTTTTTGACTCCTGCAGTATACAGGTCCTCGATGGAAGGCAGGTTGGTAGTAATCGTTTTTTCTGCAGTCCTAATTATCCTCTGAAGTCTGTGTCTGTCCTGTTGGAGAACCAAAGCAGACAGTTATAGAGGTGCAGATGACAGACTCAATAATTGCTCTGTAGAACCCTTGTCACTAAAGCAGGGATCCCCAACTCCCGGGCTGCTTGTTCGGAACCGGATCGCACAAGCGGTAGGCCGGCGCACACACACACACAGCTCGATTTGCGTTTGCAGTGGGCTGGTGTGTAGGCGTGCGCACAAGCGGTGGGTTGGCACCCTTCCTGCTGGGCTACCAGGCCATAAAAGTTGGGGACCACTGCACTAAAGGCAGGAATAGTCAACGACCCTTGGTTGCGATCACAGTTGGCTGAGTGACTTTGTCCAAAGCTGTTGAGATACTTATTTCCAGACGTCATAGCCAAAATACTGACCCATGGATCCAGTTGCCTTGTGATTTATTTATTTATTATTTGTTTTTTTAATTTATTAAATTTATTAGCTGCCCATCTTACCACAAGAATTGTTTGAGTCAAGGGTATTCTTGTATTCCGAGAAAGGATGCTTTTGTAACAAGAAACTGTTTCTTCAATCTAACCTGCATCTCCAGAGTGCTAAATGGGTGGCCATGAGGTTGAGGATAGGGCTTATCCTTGAAAGGATGGGAGGGGGGGCACAGGAGAAGCACAGCAGGCCTGACTGAAGCCAGATGTTTTACCCAAACCTTCATGTAAGAGGTTTTGGAAATCTCCACTGCATTGCACCTTTTTCTGCTGTGAAAAGTGTTATGGTTATATGGTGTTAAAAAAATCTTGTGGGATGCCAGCTGTTGCAATAAAGCTGCCTTTTGCAGTTGACGGATGGAGATTTTTGTCAATGCCGACGATGTTCAAGTAGCGCTCCAGATGTTTTGGACTACACCCAAGCTGCTTATCGCTATTGGTTCTCATCTTTGTTATCATTGCCACAGTCATTCTATGTCTATTTGCAGGCTTTGTGTTTTGTGATTTTTATTATTATTATTATTATTAAAAGCTTTGAAATTATAAAAGGTATAAAAATGTCAGGCAAAGAGTAGCTGTTAATCACGCTGGGGCCATTTTACTATTTTGTTGTTACGCTTTTAGACACTGCTTGAGAGAGAGAGAGTCCATCCATGATTGTTACAAAAGGAAAGTCTATGAATTGTTCCTAACTATCAAAATACATGTGGGTTTTTCTTCCCCCCCAACATTGAATGCAGATGCGGGCTGAAATGTACTTCCTCTCGTCTCAAAAGAACCGGCCAAGCCTGTTTGGAATGCCTCTGATTGTTCCCTGCACAGTTCACACAAGGAAGAAAGACCTGTATGATGCTGTCTGGATTCAGGTGTCTCGGCTCGCAAGCCCCCTCCCTCCCCAGGAAGCAAGTAACCATGCTCAGGATTGGTGAGTCCAGTGCTGGAATGAGGAACTGCTGAGCTCCTAATAGAGCTGATAGAAGGGAATATTTGTAGGGTTGGAGTCCTTGGAGCTCTCTGAGGTTGGTTGATTTCTCGCAAACGTTTCATTACCCAACTAGGTAACATCATCAGTGCTGGAATGTCAACTCATAAAACATTTCTATGCCTGTTTCAGGGTTGCCACGAACGGAAGTGGGGGTGGGGAGGAAATTTGAAAGAGCAGTGCAGCAGTTTGGAACCAAAAGTGCATTCCATTCATATCTTGCAAAGATTGTAACTAAGCAGCTGGAGTTTCTGCACGCAAATCTCTAATTGGAGAATGTGATTGATGACTCTTGGCTATGAACGTCTTTTCGTTGGAGAACATGAATTATGATGCACCCAAGGAGGTGTGGGGAAACCAGGGTCAAGGGTGACATTGAGTTATGTGTCTCAGAATCGGCCAACATGTTCGCTCCTAATAAATTCTTTATAGTTTTTGAAGCTTGGCTCGAGGCTCATGATTTTATTAGGGTGACTGCCGGAACCCTGATAACAAGAGAGTGGTGTTTTGCCTTTTAGCATGGATAATGTTACCTAGTTGGATAATGAAATGTCTGCAAGACAACTGAGTTCATAGAGCACCAAGGGCTCACTGCACTAATATGGCTGCAGTGTGGTAATTTTGAACATCTCGAGAAGCGAGCCAAGCTGCACAAATGTCAAGAAGAGACCATTTGGCTTATTGGAGTGCAGTGGTGCCTTGGTACACAACTGCTTTGACACTCATCCAAGAGATTGGACTGCCATTTGTCAGAAATGGTGTAGGGTCTCCAACTTATGCGAGGGGGTTGGACTAGATGACCTATAAGGCCCTGTCCAACTCTGATGATCTGTTATCTGTTATTGTCGACTTTGATACTCAACATATTTTGCCTTGAAAGTTTTGTCCCGGTCCTCATTGTTTGTTTGATACTTGATGGACAAGCTAGCATTTGTCAGTATCGGCTATCTTATGATTCACTGCATTATTCTTTATGGGAAAAATTTGTTAGATACTTATCATTTTTGATAATCATCGTACCTTCCAGAACCAGTTAAGATGATTACCAAGGTACCACTATATTGGCCTTCAGCTGACAAATCCAAATTCTCAGTCTTTGAGCTCACTAGGTGGCTTTGGGCTGGTTAAGTCATTTTCAATCTTTATTTAAAGTAGGAGTGGGTGAGAGAGAAAGTACCTTGGGACAATCAGAAGAATGTCTCTTCAATCAGGCCTTTTAACTCAGAAAGGCACATAGGGGAAAATCAGGTAATCTATATATATAAAAGCGAAATATCACTCAAACATCATCACAAAATCTCCAGAACCGTAAAGCCTACAAACTTGAAATTTGGCACTTATGTTCCTCTTGGCTTCTAGGTGCTCACTAAGAAAGGATTTTTCGAAATGACCATCAGAACATTAATATTTCGAACATTAGTATTATTAACACGCTCTGATGCTAAGGAGTTCTACTCCCCCTCCCCACCTGAAAAGAAATCTGTTCCAAATGCAAAACACCAGCAGAGGAGAGGAGTTTCAGTTTCAGTTTCACACCACCAAGCAGCTTCAGTGCAGAACAGTTGAGCTAAGCCCCGCCCAGGCTCCTTGCTGTCTCATTCTTGCTCACACAGCAAATACTGTTTCACTTTCCAAACAGCCCTCAACTCTCTCACACACTGACAGGACACTAGCCTGATGAATACTGATGGATGCTGGTAGGCAGAGGCAGAATTCCCCCCCACCCTTATTTTCCTCCCCAAAAACTAAGCCCGACCACATAGTTTTATGGGTATCGAGTTAGTCCAGGATAAAAATTTTAACTGGTGGTTTGCAAGTAGTCCTCAATTGTCATCCACGATTGGAATTTCCATTGCTAATCAAGGCGTCGTCTGTTCATTGAATCACACCTGACCTTTTTTTTCCCACACTTGTTAAGTGAATCGCTGCAGTTGTTAAGCGAAACATGTGGCCATTAAGCGAATCTGGCTTCCCCCATTGACTGCTTTGTCAGAAGCCGTCTGGGAAAGTCACAAACGGGAATTACGTAGCCCTGGGAGGCTGCGATCATTGTAAATCCGTGCCAATTGCCAAGTGCCCATAGTTTGACTGTAAGGATTCTGTGATGATCCTAAATGCAAGAACTGGTTGTAAATCAGGTTTTTTTCAGTGCCATCGTAACTTCAAAACAGTTGCGAAATGAATGGCTGTAAATTGAGGACCACATGTACCCTATTCAAGGGCTATCTTGGCAGAAAAGAGAAATGTGAAAATATCTTGGTTTGCATCCATCTAGAGGAGGGAGGTCAAACGTCCCACGTGCCAGATGCGTCACATGCTGGCCCTGCCCGGTTTAGCGATTCTTGAACCGAGTCCAAGGATTGCCAATTTCCCAACCCGGCTTAAAAGATCAGTGAGCAATGACAGAAATTAAATCCGAAGAGTCTTAGCACATTAGAAATAACAATGTGCGTGTCTGTGTGTTTTCCTTAGTGACGACAGCTTGGGATATCAGTACCCTTTCACCCTTCGGGTGGTTCAGAAAGATGGCAACTCCTGTGCCTGGTGCCCCTGGTACAGGTGAGTTCTGCTGGGTTTGTCCAGTTCTCCCTCTCTTATGCTCTGTCTTTCAGCCCTCTGTCTGTCTGTATGTCTATCCCTATCATCCATCCATCATCTGTCAGTCTGTCTGTCTATCCGTATCACCCACCCATCTATCTATCTATCTCCATCTATCCATATCATCCATACCTATCTGTCTGTCTGTCTGTCTGTCTGTCTGTCTGTCTGTCTGTCTGTCTGTCTGTCTATCCCTATCATCCATCCATCATCTGTCAGTCTGTCTGTCTATCCGTATCACCCACCCACCCACCCATCTATCTATCTCCATCTATCCATATCATCCATACCTATCTGTCTGTCTGTCTGTCTGTCTGTCTGTCTATCTATCTATCTATCTATCTATCATCTATCCCTATCATTCACCCATCATCTATCTGACTATCTGTCTATCCCTACCATCCATCTATCCATGTATCCACCCACCCACCCATCTAGCTAGTTATCCATCCATCCATCCATCCATCCATCCATCCATCCATCCATCCATCCATCCATCTATCCCTATCATCCATCCATCTATCTGTCTATCTGACTGTCTGTCTATCCCTACCATCTATCCATCCATCCATCCATCCATCCATCCATCCATCCATCCATCCATCCATCCATCCATCCATCCATCTATCTATCCCTACCATCCATCCATCCATCCATCCATTTATTTATCTATCTTACCCATCCTTGTATTAAATTTATATGCCACCCATCTGTATATCAGATGACTCAGTGTGGCTTACCCCACATGGAAAAAAACCTCAACAATATAAAATATAAAACATTAGAACACTATCTATTAAAATTTACAAAAATATAGCTAAGGAAAGAATCAATACATAACAGAGTGGAGGTGGAGTCCTCTTTTAATCCACTAACCACCTCCAGTATTGAACGGACCAGTCAGGGCTCCAGGCCAATCGGCAGAGCCAGGTTTACAGGCCCTTCCGGAAAAGTGGGGGGGCAGATCTCGCCCTGAGGAGTGGGAGCCACAGCAGAAAAGGCTCTTCTCTTGGAGCCCACCAGCCGGTCTTCCTTGACTGATGGGATCCAGAGTTTGCACCTTCTACCCTTATGTCTGCATACAGATCATCCTCGACTTATGACCACAATTGAGCCCAGAATTTCCCCTTGCCACGCAAGAGAGTTTGTCAAGGGCCGAATCCTCCTGAAGTGATATGGTTCACCCTATCTTGCCGTCTGCCTCCTATTTAGGTTTTGCTACGGGTGTAAAATCGATTGCACAGAAGAAAGAGCTCTGATGGGGAACGCAAACCTGGCTGTCGACTGGGATCCCACCGCCCTGCACCTCCGCTACCAGACCTCACAAGAACGGGTAAAGAAACCAAAACCTACGGGATAATCCTAACCCTAACCCTGTTCCTTCTTATGTCCGCATACAGATCATCCTCGACTTATGACCACAATTGAGCCCAGAATTTCCCCTTGCCATGCAAGAGAGTTGTCAAGTGAGTTTTGCCCCGCTTTACGGCCATTCTCACCACAGTTCTTTAAGTGAAATCACTGCAGCTGTTAAATTAGTAGCAGGGTTGTTAAGTGAATCATGGACACTTATTGACTTCTCATGTCAGAAGGTCGCCAAAAGGAGATCACACAACCCCAGGACACTGCAACCGTCGTACAAATACATGCCAGTTGCCAAGCATCTGAATTCTGATCATCTGATCCTAGGAATGCCGCGACAGTCGTAAGTGTGAAAAGCGGTCATCATCAGTCACTTTTTTTCAGTTCCATTGGAACTTTGAATGGTCACTAAACAAGTGGTTGTAAGTCGAGGACTACTTGTATAGGTTTACAGACCACAAAGTGAAATCCAATTGCATCCAATCCTTTATTTCCTTACACCTAACGCACGGACTCTTGCTATAACCTGCTAGATACAGGTAGTCCTCGACTTAGAACACTTCATTTAGTGACTGTTTAACATTACAATGGCACTGAAAAATGGGACTTATGACCATTTTTTTCACCCTTAGGACCGTTGCAGCATCCCCATGGTCACATGATTTACATTCAGATGCTTGACAACTGACTCATGTTTGTGACGGTGGCAATATCCCCGGGGTCCCCTTTTGCGACCTTCCGACAGGCAAAGTCAATAGAAAAACCAAATTCACTTTTAACAACCGCGTTACGAACTTCACAATTGCAGCGATTCCTTTAACAACTGTGGCAAGAAAAGATTGTAAGAGGGGGCCAAATTCACTTCCCAAATGTCTCACTTAGCAACAGAAATGCTGGGCTCCATTGCGGTTGTAAGTCGAGGGTTACCTGTATACCCTGAGAGGTTCTCTCTCCAACCTGGGCAACTTCGTGACTTGTGGACTTCAACTCCCAGGATTCCTCAGCCAGCATGGAATTGAAGTCCACGAGTTGTCAAGTGGCCAAAGTTAAGGGACCTCTGAAATAGGTTTTCCTCACAAAAGGACATGGAGGCTCGGTGGCTAACACGCTGAGCTTGTCGATCAGAAAGGTCGGCGGCTCGAATCCCTCGCGCCGCGTAACGGAGTGAGCTCCCGTGACTTGTCCCATCTTCTGCCAACCTAGCAGTTCGAAAGCACGTAAAAAAAATGCAAGTAGAAAAAATAGGGACCCCTTTGGTGGGAAGGGAACAGCGTTATGTGTGCCTTCAGCGTTTAGTCATGCCGGCCACGTGACCACGGAGACGTCATCGGACAGCGCTGGTTCTTCTTCGGCTTTGTAACGGAGATGAGCACACCGCCCCCTAGAGCCAGAAATGAGTAGCGTGTATGTGTGAGGGGAGCCTTTACCTTTACTTTTACACAAAGGACTCAATGCTGGAGAATTTCTTCCTTGAGAGGGACTGAGGGATTCTGAGCATGAATGAGAAGAAAGGGGAGGGGGGGGGTTGCTTTATCCCACAGAGGAAGCCCCTCCAGAAAACTCCCCCTCACCCTTCGGTTCCCTTCCTGTCTCCAGATAGCAGAGGAGCACAGAAGCGTGGAGCAGAGCCAGCGTGCTCAGGCCGAGCCCATCAACCTGGATAGCTGCTTGCGGGCCTTCACCAGTGAGGAGGAGCTGGGCGAAGATGAAATGTACTATTGTTCCAAGTGCAGGACCCACTGCCTGGCCACCAAGAAGCTGGACCTGTGGAGGCTGCCCCCGATCCTGGTAGGCCGGCAGATCGTCTCTTTTGTGCCTTCAGCCAGGCCAAGCATAGTTTCTGACAAGGATTTCCTTGTTCCTTTCCTTTCTTCCCCTTCCCCTTCCCCTCCTTCTCTTCCCTTCCCCTCCCCTTCCTTTCCCTTCCCTTCCCTTCCTTCCCTTAGCTTCCCTTCCCCTCTTTCTCTTCTCTTCTCTTCTCTTCTCTTCTCTTCTCTTCTCTTCTCTTCTCTTCCCTTTTCTTTTCCTTCCTTCCTTCCTTCCTTCCTTCCTTCCTTCCTTCCTTCCTTCCTTCCTTCCTTCCTTCCTTCCTTCCTTCCTTCCTTCCTTCCTTCCTTCGAACAAGGAAGCCCTCACCCAACTCCTCTCTTGCTTGTCTCGCTCCAGATCATCCACTTAAAGCGCTTCCAGTTTGTCAATGGCCGCTGGATAAAATCCCAAAAAATCGTCAAGTTTCCTCGTGAGAGCTTTGACCCAAGTGCCTTCCTCATGCCACGAGACCCGAGCTGCTGGCCGCCAAAGCTGCTGACGCCGCAGGCAGACGATCCCACGGAGCCCCTGATTCTGCCGGAGGAGTGCCGGAGGACGGAGCCACGGAGCGGCACGGTGGCTGGAGAAGGCGACGTCCTCACCCGGAGCCCTTCTTCTCTCAACACTTCGGGCATCTTAAATAATATTAGAGGTAGGAGTCTGGGGTCTTATCCCAGTGGGCGTCAGAACAAGAGTTGCTTGGTCCCTTATTGGCAAGGGATCCTCAAGAAGTCCTTGACTTACGACCATTTCGATTGCTAAACAAGTCAGTCGTTAAGTGAGTCTTGGATGCAGGTAAGCGCATGCAGAGGCTCAGGGATGGCGAAAAATGGGCCTCCCGGAAGTTCGGAAAGGCCGGAAATGGGCCCAGTCACCCAAAGCCCCCTAAGGAACCCCCCCCCCCCAGACGAGCGACCCAGGGGGCAAATACACCCACTGTGGTGAAGCAGGCCAACTAGGCCACGCCCATCATGGCCACGCCTACCCAGCAACCAGGCAGAGAACCTTTACTAACATTTCTGGGAGCGATGTATCTTTTATAAAATTTAAATTCCAAGATACCTTAGTTGTTGCTTCTTATCCCGGTCAGCCAAAACTTTCACTTCTTAACTTCCTCCTGCACTTTCTTTTCCGGATGAGTGCTTCTTTGAGGCGGCCATTTCTGACCGCCGCTCTTACCGCCTTCGGGAAAGGGAGTTTAGCCAGCTGGGGAGGAAAGATGCGGCTTTCCTCAACCCTGCTGGAATCTCCCCTTTCTTCACCACCTTTACGGGGTGGCTTAGCCCCGAAGCCAGCTGGCTCGGGACGCTCCAGCGGCGAGCCCAGGCAGAAACCGCGCACGATCACGGATTCCTGCCTGCCCCCGAAGCCCTGCAAACCGGAAGTCCCACCTTTACTAACATTTCTGAAGCCCATCCCTGTGTGTTTCCCTACGTTGAAAGGAGCCACACGATCTCCAAAGGTCCCCAAGGAGACCAGAGGGAGGGGAGAGCACGCCGCAAGCCAATTCCCGTCTCTCCATCCATCAATCCATCCTTGTCAGCCCCACTCAGGACATTAAAGATCTCTTTCGAAATCTCAGGACATCCATTCCACAGGGAAGCTAAAACTGCTTTTTACGGAAATTTAACTATAATAATAACAGAATCTTGCAGATCTGAAGGTGCTCCCCCCCTATACCGCAGTGAATTAAGGAGGTGTCTATCGGAACCATTTCCACACGTTATCTGGACATTCTGGGTTTAAAAAATGTTTCAACCTGTTTTGCTTATGCGACTGATGCTGCATATCTCTGACAGCATCGTCTTCCTTACTCTCTACCTACCTATCTATCTGATAAACACTTCATTTTTCTTCTGGGCACTCAAGATAATCTAGGAGAGCCAGTTTGACCTAGTGGTTAAGGCACCAGGCTGGAAAGTTCAAGTAAGTTCTAGTATGTTCTCTAGTTCCAGTGATTGTAAATTCTAGTCCCACCTTTGCCATGAAACCAGCTTTGAGCCAATCACCAGGAGACTGTGAGTTGTAGTCCAGTCTTAGGTATGAAAGCCAGTCCTTTGCTATGGAAACCAGCTGGCTGACTGGGCCAATCACCAGGAGACTGTGAGTTGTAGTCAGTCTTAGGTATGAAAGCCAGTCCAGGAAACCAGCTGGCTGACTGGGCCAATCACCAGGAGACTGTGAGTTCTAGTCCAGTCTTAGGTATGAAAGCCAGCTGGCTGACTTTGAGCCAATCACCAGGAGACAGTGAGTTCTAGTCCAGCCTTAGGCATGAAAGCCAGTCCTTTGCTATGGAAACCAGCTGGCTGACTGGGCCAATCACCAGGAGACAGTGAGTTCTAGTCCAACCTTAGGCCTGAAAGCCACCTGGCTGACTGGGCCAGTCACCAGGAGATTGTGAGTTCTAGTCCTGCCTTTACTATGAAAGCCAGCTAGGTGACCTTGGGACAGTCACTCTCTCAGCCCAGTCCACTTCACAGGGTTCTTCTTGTGAGGAAAATAGGAGGAGTAAGGTATGTTGGATATGTTCTCAGCTTGGAATTATTTGTAAAAATAATAAAAGGCAGGGTATAAAAATACCTCCAGGTATTCCTTTTTCTCTACTACAATCCTGCGAGGTAGCTTGAGATCAGAGAAAATTTGGGGTGTGTGGTTTTTTTTTTTGAAGAATAATCTAAACCTTACCTAATAAGTTGTTGCTGCTTGTTATCAAGGCGAGAAGGATTGATTTATTTCAGAGTTTCTCAACCTTGGCTAATTTCTGAGGTGTGGACTTCAACTCCCAGAATTCCCCAGCCAGCATGGCTGGCTGAGGAATTCTGGGAGTTGAAGTCCACACCTCTTGAGAGTAGGTTGAAAAACACCAATTCATCCGCAAAGCACTCACCCATCTCTTTCTTTCCAGCATCGCCGTCCTCCGCGAGGAAGTGCCCATCAGGCTCTTCGACCAGTAAAAACCTTAGCCCCACCAGTAGCCCCAGGACTATGGGCAGAAGTAAGGGGCGCCTTCGTCTCCCCCAGCTCTGCAAAAACAAACTGTCGAGCAGCAAAGAGAACCTGGACACGAGTCGAGAGAACGGTACCCAGCCAGATCCAAAGGCCCCATTGGACTCTCCGGGCAGGGAGCAGCAAAAGTTGGGGGATGGTTCAGGAGAGCCGGTGGTTGCTCAGGACAATGAGGGGCAACTCACCAACGGATACCTTTGCAAGCTCAGCTCCTCCAGCAACCACAGTCTCAACGGTCTCCTGGAAGCCCGCCGGGAAGAGGAACTGGCGGAGGACCAAAGAGGAGAAATCTGTATTAATCCTATTTATAACTTATATGCAATTTCGGTAGGTGTCCAATGGCCATCTGGGTTGAAAGCTTGATGGGGTTTTTTCCCCCCAGCTCAAATTACGGCTGACCCATTGCATGAAAGGCCCGGAGGGGTCCACTTAAACCATCCCAAAGGGAAGAGCGGAAGGAGGGTCCCACAGTGTCTATCCAGGCTTAAATCACCTGAATTACAGGTAGTCCTCGACGTACGACCACAATTGAGCCCAAAATTTCTGTTGCCGTCTGGCCAGAAGATGGATAGTTGTCTGCCACATCTATTCATCTCCGCCCCCTGCCTTTTATCCCCAGAGCTAGAGTGGGGGCTTTGCTAGCAGTGGGGGCTCTTCTATCCCGAGGACCGGCCCATAGATTTCCACTGCTCTCCTCTCCTCTGCCTTCTGTGCATCTGCATGTCAGGCACTGGATCCAGCTGTTCCTCCTCTTCCTCATCAGCCACCTGCAGACCTGGAGGGCTGTTGACTCTCCATCTGGGGGCTCACGGGCGGCCCAGACTCCGCCTCTGTCTCTCTCTCTCTCTCTCTGCCGGCTCCATTCCTTCTTCCCTCTTGGAGTTCTCAGGTTGCCCTGATGCTGACCCTGACTTCCACGCCTCCTCCTCCTCCTCTGGTTTGGCTGCTGGAGGGGCCAGCAGACAACAGGCCACAAGAAGTTGTTCAAAGAGCTTTGCCCTATTTTACCACCTCTCTTGCCACAGATGCTCGGTGAATCACCGCAGTTGTTAAGTTAGTAACACCGTTGTTAAGTGAACCTGGCTTCCCCCATTGACTCTGGGGGTGTTGCAACGGTCGTAAATCCGATCATAACCCACTTTTTTCGCTGCCTTTGTAACTTCGGATGGTCCCTAAATGAATGGTTATAAGTTGAAAACTATCTTTATTCCCTTGGAAGGGGGGGGGGGAAATCCGTACCATCACCATCTTGGATTTTCGCTTCCCTCACAAAGTCTTCTCCAGCATTGCTCAGCTGCTGGAAGACAGAATGTCAGAATAACAGAGTTGGAAGGAACCTTGTAGGTCATCTAGCCCAAGCAGGTGGGCCTACCCCATTTCTGACAGATGGCAGTCCAGTCTCTTCTTGAAAGCTTCCAGTGACAAAGCTCCCACAACTTCCAAAGGCAACGTCTGTTCCATGGATTGATTGTTCTCACTGTCAGAAAATTTCTCCTTATTTCTAGGCTGAATCTGTCCTTGATCAGCTTCCATCCATTATTCCTTGTCTGGCCTTCGGGTGCTTTAGAAAATAGCTTGACCCCTTCCTCCTCTCTGTGGCAGCCCCTCAAATATTGGAAGACCGCTATCCTGTCTCTCCTGGTCCTTCTCTTCCCTAGACTAGCCAGGCCCAGTTCCTGTAACCGTTCTTCATACGTTTTAGTCTCCAGCCCTCTAATTCTTTGTTGCTCTTCTCCGTACTCTTTCTAGAGTCTCAACATCTTTTTTTATAACGTGGTGACCAAAACTGGATATATTCTAGGTGTGGCCTTCCTAAGGCTTTATAGAGTGGAATTAGTAGCTAGAAAGATTGAGGAATAGAAGAAGGGGACGGCAAAGAAGGAGGTGGCTGGATGGAACCGCTGAAGCAGCCGGCATGAGCTTAAATCAGGGGTGTCCAACCTTGGCCATTTTAAGACTTGTGGACTTCAACTCCCAGAGTTCCTCAGCCAGCAAAGCTGGCTGAGGAACTCTGGGAGTTGAAGTCCACAAGTCTTAAAGTGGCCAAGGTTGGACACCCCTGGCTTAAATGGACTCCAGAAGATGGTAGAGGACAGGAAGGCCTGGAGGTCCATGGGGTCGCGATGGGTCGGACACGACTTCGCAACTAACAACAACAACATTAGTACCTCACATGATATTGATTCAATCCCTCTGTTAATGCAGTTTAGGATTGCATTGGCTTCTTCACTGCCACCGCTCACTGTTAGCTCATATTTCATGGATTGTCTTCTTTTTTTTTTTTTTAAATATAGTTTATTAATTTTTACAATTAAAACCAGTCACAATACATACACAAATAAGCAAAAGAAAGAAAGAAAAAAGAAAGAAGAAAGAAGAGGAAGAGAGGGAAAGAATTTTGAGAAAAGAAAGAAAGAAAGAGGTTACAGGATTAAAAGTATTCTTATTTTAACAGTTTGCAAGATCTTCTTTGTTTTCATCACCTTAACTTGTGTCATATAACCACACCTGTTTTTAACTTATATCGTTACCTCGTTATTATGTATTGATACTTTTCTTTTATGCCTTATAATATATTATTTAACTTTGGTCAATCCAATTATACCAACAATTCCAGCTATCATAGTATAGTGAAGTGTCTTTGTTTTTAGCTGCCAAAGTCAATTTATGGATAAATGGATAAATTGACATGGATTGTCTTCTAAGACCATCTCCCTGAACCTTCTTGCTCAATAATGGGCCATCCATTGCCTACTGGTGAGAGGGGTTTGTTGAAGGCTACTGGCTCTTGAGGAGCCTTTGACAGGCATAAAAGTGAGAAGACACAACGTCTGTGGAGATTCTCAATCATCCAGGACACGTTTGTCCTAAAGGCACTTTCCAAGGGAGGTTCCTTGAAAACTTTTCGCTTCTCATCTAACAACTGAAGCAGCTTCTTGGATGGGAAGCGAAATGTCTTCAAAGGAAAAAAACAAACAAACCAAGAAAATCCAATTGCCTTTTGGGAAAAGCACTTTTGAGAAGATACCTCCTTCTAAAATGGCATCTCCACCGCACCACGTTAATTCCCCTTTTCCTCTAGCAGAAAGGAAAGGATGGAGGACTTTTAAATCAATGGATAACCTTGGTGTCTTGGCTCTCTTCTCTTCCAGTGCCATTCAGGAATAATGGGAGGAGGTCATTATGTCACCTATGCCAAAAACCCAAACGACAAATGGTACTGTTACAACGACAGCAGCTGTAAGGTAAGCCATTTTGCGGCGCTTAAAGGGGAAGGACCTAAAAGCTGCTAACAAGAGCTTCCATTACATAGGAACCTCTCTGTGCCCTGAAGTGAGTCGCCGTGATTTCAGGACATTGGATACTAACACGGTTTATTTTTGGCCCACCTGTATGACAGCAGCCTCTTTCTGGGTGTCCATCAGTGGCGGGATTCAATTTTTTTTAATACTAGGTCTGTGGGTGTGGCTTGGTGGGCGTGGCATGGCTTGGTGCGCATGGTAGGGGAAGGATAGTGCAAAATCCCCATTCCCTCCCCATCCCAGCCCACTAACCTGCTTTCCAGCTCCGTCCTCCTATGCAGGGCAACCCAAGAAGACCCAGCCGATCAGCTGGGACTTGAGAGGCAGAGAATAGATGGGGGCGGGGCCAGTCAAAGGTGGGATTTGCTGGTTCTCCAAACTACTCCAAATTTCCACTACCGGTTCTCCAGAACCGGTCAGAACCGGCTGAGTGCCACCTCTGGTGCCCATCAATTGTCTGTCTCAGGAGACCTTGAGGCAGATGAGGTTCTCTTCCACTTGCGTTGCTCCATTTTGAAAATTGGCGGTGGCCCCTTGGGGATTCGAGACATGTAGGTCTCTAGACCAGGAGTAGAGACTGATGGCTCTTGTAGGACTTCTGGACTTCAACTCCCAGAATTCCGGAGCCAGCATGGCTGGCTCAGGGATTCTGGGAGTTGAAGTCCACAAATCATAAAGGGACCGTCGTTCCCCACCTCTGGTTTAAATTGTCCTGTCCTAGAGAGTCCTGTGGTAATAAGCCACAGGATATTTGTTGCCTTTATAAGGAAACTTCAGATCGCTTAACTAGGTCCTGGCATTCTTCCAGAGGATGCATCGGTGTCTTTTACTGCATTCTACCATTTTCCAAAGTTTCCAACAGGATTTGTTTGTTTATATCCCATCTTTAAAAGGGGTGGCTCAGGGGCTAAGACGCTGAGCTTGTCAGAAAGGTCGGCAGTTTGGCGGTTCGAATCCCTAGCGCCACGTAACGGAGTGAGCTCCCGTTACTTGTCCCAGCTTCTGCCGAGCTTAACAGTTTGAAAGCATGTAAGAAAAGTGCAAGTAGAAAAATAAGGACCACCTTTGGTGGGGAAGGTAACAGCCTTCCGTGCGCCTTCAGGTGTTTAGTCATGCCGGCCATATGACCACGGAGACATCTTCGGACAGCGCTGGCTCTTCTTCGGCTTTGAAACGGAGATGAGCACCACCCCGCTAGAGCCGGAAAACAACTAGTACAGATTTTTACCTTATCCCATCTTTATTATTTTTTTTACAAGTAATTCAAAGCGATGAACATGTGCAACACACACCTTCCCCCTCCTATTTTCCCCACAACGGCAACCCTGTTAGGTGAGTTGGACTGAAAGGGAAGGACTGGCTCAAAAGTCATCCAGCCGGCTTTCATGTCTAAGGCAGGATTAGAAACATGTCTAAGGTGGGATTAGAATTCATTGTCTCCTGGCGATTAGCCCAAAGTCACCAGGTTTCATACCTAAGGTGCAGTGGTGGGATTCAAATTTTTTTACTACCAGTTCTGTGGGTGTGGCTTGGTGGGTGTGGCAGGGGAAGGATACTGTAAAATCTCCAGTCAGAGGTAGCATTTGCCGGTTCTCCGAACTACTCAAAATTTCCGCTACCGGTTCTCCAGAACTGGTCAGAACCTGCTGAATACCCACCTCTGCTAATGTGGGACTAGAACTCACCGTTGCCTGGTCATTGACCCAAAGTCACCCAGCTGATTTACATGGCTAAGGCAGGACGAACCCACCATCTCCTGGTCATTGGCTCAGAGTCACCCAGCATCTAAGGTTGGAGTAGAACTCATGGTATCCTAAGCGCTGGTGCCTTAGCCGCTAGACTAAAGTTGCTATTTCCTGCAGTGTCCTTACAGTAAGCTGCTATACCAGCCTCCCTGATCCCAAACAATCTCCAGTAATATTAGGACAAGAGTTTTCAGGAGTTTTCAGTATTTTGTACATTTAAAAATGTTGAAGTAATATTGTATTCTTTCAAGAGAGTGGTACTAGAGGGGGAGCTCTCTCGCCTCACAATCAGGAGGCTGTGAGTTCAATCCTAGGTAGCGACAGATATTTCTCTCTCTGGCCGCAATGAGTAAATATCAGCTGCGAACTCTGCATTGGTGACAGGAGGAGCGTCTGGCCAGTAAGCACTCAGCTCCATTCAGTTGCTCCGACTCCACCCTGATGCAAGGGATTACAGGGTCATTAAAAGATTTAAAAAATGTATAATTTTGACAGCTGTTCCCTAATAAGCACCTCTTCTTTTCCTCCTCCTCCTCCTCCTCCTCCTCCATCATCATTCAGGAATTGCATCCTGATGAAATCGACACAGATTCTGCCTACATCCTTTTCTACGAACAGCAAGGAGTGGACTATGCACAGTTTTTGCCAAAGATTGAGGGCAAGAATATGGCGGATACCAGTAGCATGGATGAAGATTTTGAGTCCGATTACAAAAAGTACTGTGTCTTGCAATGAGCAAAACGGGTTTTGTAAAGGTTAGTCCGAGGAGATTGCATCACAAGGCTGGCAACAAAAGAGAACAAAAGGAAATACGGTTTTAACTGAGCAGAAGAGCTAGATGTAGTTTTTATTTTTTATTTTAATTTATTTTTAATTTTCCTCCTGTGACCGGAAAGCACAACTAAAGAAAAACAAAATAAAAAAAAATAGCAGGGGGAGAAAGAGAAACTCTAATTAAAATGAGCATTTATCAGGTGGCATTTGCTTTGGTTTCCCATCTCTTGCTCCATGCCCAGAGGGTGGGGGAACACCCATTGGTTAAACTGTTTTATTTTGCCTTCAGCCTTTAAACTGGCTTGACCTCAGCAAACTAAAGACTAGGTGCATTTAAAATTTTAGAAAGGTAATCCAGCGAAGAGGCAGAATAACCGTAGTCTGATCGTTCCTTTGACCAATTTGCTCTTAGAGACGTCTGAAGTAAGTTGGGGTTGGGGAAAGAAATGACTTTTGGGAAAGCTCTCTTCCAATTGTTGCTAATGATTAACTTGTAGTGTTGTCTTGACAACATGAAATTTCTACCTCCTTTTTCTGAAGTTTTATTCCATGTCTGCGAGGAGAAGAGGCACACGCAGACGGCAGGCACAAGCTGCAGAAAATTCCTGCAAACTTTCCCTGCTGTTCATTTTCTCTCACTTGATGTATTCATTAGCAGTTCCTTTCCATCGCCTTAAGAATAAAGTTTCCTCTCTTTTTTTTGACCTTGTGGAATTGTTCCAACCCCTTTGGCTTTCAGAGAGGTTCCAGAGCAGCTCCAGCAGCCTTTTGGCGCTTGAAATGGCTGGAGATCTGGAAACTGAGGCAGCTCCAGGCTGTTGCTGGGGGCAGTGAGTGGGCTAATTATTTGTATTCATCTCCACTTTGGATGGATTGGGGTGTTCTAGGAGCCAAGTGTTTCTCTGTGTACTAGGGGGTACTTGGGTAAGAAACCTGCTCTGGTTGTGAAAATATTTTGCCATTGTGGTTACCCTGTCCCCTCAACTTACAACTTTCATTCAAAAGAAGCTAGTTCCTGATTTTTTTGGTGTATTGATCTGATCACTCTTGAGAATGGGAAAGTCAAATCAGGAATCTGTTCCCCAACTCAACCCAACCCAATGCAACTCAACCCAACCCAATGCAACTTAACCAACCCAACTTAATGCAGCTCTACCCAACCCAAGTCAACCCAACTCAATGCAACTTAACTCAACCCAACCTGAAGCAACTCTATGCAACTCAACCCAACCTATTGCAACTCAATCTAATGATCCAACCCAATCCAATTCAACCCAACCCAGAGCAACTCAACCTAATTCAACCCAACCTTTAAATCCCAGAAACAATGGAGCCTGGTTGAGTGTTTGAGCCAACAGTGTGTCAGTGATGGCTGATGGGAAATGTGTACCCAAAGGAGGACTATAGGCAGGGAGGGGTCAAAAAGTTCAAGATGGAGTCGGTGACTATAATCAAAATTTTACCCCCCCCCCTTTTTTTTTACTTGTGTCACGCGTGCAGGAGATGGATGGGGCTTCAGAAGGGCAGTGACAGCCGCCATCTTGATTTTTAGGACCCCCCCCTCCCCCAAGTAGCCGCCCCTCACAATGGAGATGGAGATGTACAAGGTTAACAGCCTCTTCTTTCGCACTCCTAGCACTCCTTCATTTGTGGTAGACCTTTTGAAAGGAGAGAGTCCTCACAAATATTGTTCTCTCTTCCTTCATTGGAGGGAGTGCCAGTCATGGTTTTTTTTAATTATTTGCACTTTAAAAATAATGATAAAAACATAGCAGAGTTCATTTTTCAGTGCTTTTGGGATAGCTGTGTGCATGCTTGGGTGTGTGTGTCCTTTCCATTCCTTTTTCTTTCGAAAAGCAACGTGAACATGTCTGAAGGATGACCATCAGCGATGGAGAGGTTGTCCGTTCTACCACCCAATAGGCTATCCTTTTGGCCAGCCAACCTTGTCCCCGGAAGGAATATTAATACTTCAAACCCACTTCAAGCATATTGTGGTGTTTAACCATCTCTTGATGGTGATTCCCCTTTATCTGTTCTTGCAGGTCAGCCAGAGTCAAAGCAGAGCAGTGAGATAAATCTTGTAGGTCAGCCAAAGTCAGAGCAGAGCAGTGAGGCGGGTGGCTGCATAAATGTAATAATTAAATGAAAGAAGGAATTAAATTGGCAGCCATGTCCAGCTTCTTGAATGGAAATGGATTGAGAGAGCAGAATAATGAGGGAGCTACGGCAAATGTTCCCATTTTCAGATGAGCTAAAAATCATTTTGATTTGAAAATCCTTCCTACACCTGCATTGGTTAAGCCAAGCCCCAAATCAGACACACACCCCTCCTTATTCCAATCAGATGATGAAATAAGGTTGATCAGAGGTTAGGATAAATCATCATTTCTTCACAAACGAAGCCTCTGAATCAGCTCTTAGTAATACAGTGAGATTTTAAAAGGGCAGCAAAGGTGAGTTTTGCTACTAATTTGGAAATCTATAGCATGGAGGACTATCTCAGCCTTCCACGGTTCTTTGAACTGCTCCTGTCAATCCTTCCCTTACTGAGAACCTGACAAAAATCCACATGATTTCTTTCGGCTAATTTCCCTGTCGTTCCCTCATTCCCCCCACAAAGCAAAACCGCTTAGATTTTGTCTGCGTCAGGCTATCTTCTTCCAACTGCAGTTTTTCTCAGAACACTTTTTTTTAAAACTCCCTTTTTTCCCCCTTTTCTGGCAGTTCCAGGGCATTGTGGCTTCGTCTAACCTCATATTAGAAACGAGGATTAGTGTTGAAGCTTGGCAGACATGGAGAAGGATTGCAGGGGTCAGGTGGACCTTAACATTTTAGCCTGCTCTTTGGTAGGTGTTTCTCAACTCTCAGAATTCCTTATCCGGACTGCTTTCAAATTGGCGGACTTTAACTCACCAGAATTCCCCAGCCAGTAAGCAACACAGATCTTAATTCACCCTGAGTGGGGAATTCTGGGCGTTAAAAGTCCACCCAATGTAAAACATGCTGGGCTGAGGGATTTTGGGAGTTGAAGTCCAAGGCACCAAGGTTGAGAAACACTGCCGGAGAACCCAACAGTTGACAGTTGCTCAGTCTTTTGACCAGTCTCCTTGAAACTACTTGCGTCCAAGCAACTCAGCCATGCACTGTGGAACTTAACCCATCCACGTGATGTGGCACCATCATCCAGTGGTCGCTTGTGTTGGGGCCCTTTGTCACTTCCATTAGCGTGTGCATGTGTGTGAAAGTTGCAGATGGGGTTATTTCAAACCCAGATCTTCTGCTGGACCCACGGCAGAAGGTTAGGGCGTAACCTAAGGAGAAGCAGGACCTAGTAGTGTCTCTTAGCTTGCCATGCAAGATCAAACCACCATCATCTATAAAGTCCCATAATCCTTGACTGCGCTGATGAGGCCTGTGTAGTCCAGAGTAGCTCCTGAAAACCAACTTCCCACCACCAGTTCTAATGGGTGCCACCACTCAGTCGTGTGATTAATAGCGTGACGTTCCCCCTTTTGCCAAAAAACAAGCCAGCATCTTGTTGAACGCATCGTGTGATGCCTATCAATCTGTGATGTAGCCAAATCCTGGGGGTGGGGAGAGATTTTAACAATGCATTGGCCCCTAATTGTCCATTTTCTTGACCACTCTGAGCATGGAGAAGATCCCTTCTTTAAAAACTCTCTCTCTTTGAAGATCCCTTCCACGTCGCTCTTCATCTCTTCGTTTCTTTTGGAAACAGTTTGGGTTTAAGTTCCAGCCCAGCATGATCCGCTCACCTCGTCTTTAATCTGCCATGCTTTGTTACATTGGTTGTAATGATTAATATATTTTTTTTAAGAAAAAAGGTTTAAATTAATTCCTAAATTTAATAGGAAAAACAAAATAAACGATTTAAGTTAACTGTTTAACTATATTTGCTCTGTAAATTATTGTATAAAACCTATTGACAATGCACTGAATTTAGAAAGGCTGTGTACATAAGTACTGTGTAAATAATTCAAAGGGGAAAAAACAAAGTATTAATGTATTGGGATATGAACTGTATTAAAAAAAAGCAAGTCCAAGTAACTGTATATGGAGTGAACTTGTCTATCTGTAAGTATATTATTCAAGCAAATTAAATACTGTGGATGCAACTCAACTCTGTTGACCGATTCATCATTGGAAAATTTGAGGGGGCAGCTTCCATAAAAATTAAATTACTCAGTCAGTTTTGATAGGGAAATAACACCATGACGTGACCTTTCTCCTGGGTTATCCATTACCTGAAAAACAAATATTGTCATTCATTCATTCACTCACTCATCCATTCATTGAATTTAAGTACAGATAGTCCTCAACTTATGATCACAATTGAGCCCAATATTTCTGCTGCTAAGCAAGATTGTTGTAGAGTGAGTTTTGCCCCATTTTATGACTTTTCTTGGCACAGTTGTTAAATGAATCACTGCAGGTGTTAAGCTAGTTACACCATCGTTAAAACAAATTTGGCTTCCCCTCTTAACAAAGCACCTAAGGGCAGGACAAGAAGCAACGGGTGGAAACTAATCAAGGAGAGAAGCAAGTTAGAACTGAGGAGAAATTTACCGACAGTTACAACAATTAAACAGTGGAACAACTTGCCTCTAGAAGTTGTGAAAGCTCCAACACTGGGAGTATTTAAGAAGAGATTGGACAACCATTTGTCTGAAGTGGTATAGAGTTTCCTGCCTAGGCAGGGGGTTGGACTAGAAGACCTCCCAGGTCCCTTCCAACTCTGTTATTCTATTCTATTCTAACTTTACTTGTCAGGAGGTCACAAAAGGTGATCACATGATCCCTGGGACACGGCAACTGTCATAAAAAAAAGTGATCATGTGACCATGGGATTGCTACAACAGTTGTAAGTGTGAAAAAAAAATGTTCATAAGTCACTTTTTTCAATGCCGTTGTAACTTCGGTCACTAAACAAATGATTGTAAGTTGAGGACTATCTGTACCGTACTGCCAAAACTAGGCTAAAGGCAATTTTGGGCGGCTTGCAAACATTAAAAACGGTAGACGTTAAAATGACAGAACAGTAACAAACCATAAGAGTAAGTGTGGTTAAAAAGTACAGTATAATAAATGTTAACAAATGGTGATCCTAGGAATAAAAGTCTGGGTGTACTTAATTCCATTTATGAACTCTGCAGCCATCAGGTGGTGGCATTTGCTTCTAAATTCTTCCAAACTTCCAAAAAGTTTGCGGTTCGTTTCATGACATCTCCGGTTTCACTCTGTGGTTTCTTGACTTCTGGAATTTTTTTCCTTACGAATAAATGAAAAATAAATAAAAATAAGGAAAACGATGTTGCACATTTATTTACATTTAGAGAGTAATTCCAGGTGAGAGGTAGGTGATCTGTGGCTTCCTCACCTTAGGTAGTCCTCGACTTACCACAGTTCATTTAGTAACCATTCGAAGTTTCCATGGCA
This sequence comes from Notechis scutatus, assembly GCF_049901735.1. Lineage (NCBI taxonomy): Eukaryota > Metazoa > Chordata > Lepidosauria > Squamata > Elapidae > Notechis > Notechis scutatus. The sequence continues at coordinate 8,999,278 of NC_142009.1, forward strand.
CTGAAAAAAGTGACTGACGACCATTTTTCACACTGAACAACAACCCTTTGCGGCCTCCCAATGGTCCCCTGCTTTTCAGAGGCTGCGCAACAGCATAGCTGTCTTGTGCAGGGCCCCCACAAGAGCACATCTGGTTATCAGGCAGCCCCCCCCCCCAAAGTCACACGAGAATGGGCCATGCTTTCGAGAATAGCTGTCAGGTGTTGGTGAACCCTGCCACATCAACCCAAAACCTCCACAGCATGTTACCTTTGACACATAGGTCATATATTTGTCATCACTGATCTAACAGGAAAACCAATGCGAGAAGATTCTTCTAAGAAATTCTTTAAAATGGAGGAGGAAGAGAAGAAAAGAGAAGAATGGAATGGAATGGAATAGAGAAGAAAAGAAGAGAAAAAATTGGAATGGAATAGAATAGAATAGAATAGAATAGAATAGAATAGAATAGAATAGAATAGAATAGAATAGAATAGAATAGAAAATGGAATGGAATAGAATAGAATAGCAATTAGAATAGCAATTAGAATAGCAATTAGAATAGAATAGAAAATATAATAGAGAATGGAAGGGAATGGAATAGGAATAGAATAGAATAGAATAGAATAGAATAGAATATATGGAATAGAAAAGAACAGAGTAGAGTAGAACAGAATAGAACAGAAACAATGAAATATAATCATCTTTTAACCCTTTGTGCGGTGGAGTCTGGGGAACTGAATGGAGCTAGCAGAGTGTTTCATGGACGGATGCCCTTCCTGTCACCAGTGTGGAGTTTTGTTCAATAGATATATTCTCATTGTGCCCAGAGAGAAATATCTGCCTCTAGCTAGGATGGAACTCACAGTCTCCTGGTTGTGAGACGAGAGCTCCACCTCTAGGCCACTGCACCATTCCAAAAAAATGGAATAGAATAGAATGGAATATTTGGTCAAGTGTGATTAGATACACAAGAAATTTGTCTCTGGTGCAGAAGCTCAGACAGAGTACATGCCAAGCAACTGAGTAATAATCATAATGATATTACCAATAAGAGGGGATAGTAAGATAAGAAGGATAATAATAATGGTACAACCGTATAACATGGGTAAATGTACACAGACATTAGAGCTGGAATGGCTGCAGAAACAACTTGTTGAAAATATAAACCTCAAGAAAAATATATAAAAAACATCCGTGAGGATGTCCTGGTGGTCATAAGTGTGAGGATAGGTCCTGTCACTTTTTTCGGTGCCGTTGTAACTTCAACCAGTCGCTCAACAAATGGTCATAAATCGAGGACTACCTGTAAGCGAGGAAGTTTGCAAAGGTGCATTTTCAAGAATCAACTGGACTTTCTGTTTTTTTTCTTTGAAGACATTTCGCTTCTCATCCAAGAAGCTTCTTCAGTTCTGGAGGGATGGTAGAATGGAAATGGAAGGATTTATATTCCTTGCAGGCAGCTGGTCATTTGCATCCTTTTCGAGCGTCATTGAGGCCACTTGGAGTCCCAAAGGTGCTTTTTCAAGGAGGCAACTGGACCTTCTGGTTTTTCTTTGAAGACGTTTCGCTTCCCATCCAAGAAGCTTCTTCAGCTCTGACTGGATAGTGAAACGTCTTCAAAGAAAAACCAAAGAAGTCCAGTTGCCTCCTTGAAAAAGCACCTTTGGGACTCCAAGTGGCCTCAATGACGCTCGAAAAGGATGCAAATGACCAGCCACGACCAGGATGACGGAGAATCTCTACAGACTTTGGAGCTATACAATTTGGGAATGAACGCCCTTGGAATGGTTGTGGGAGTAGGAATGGATTTCCAGAGGAAGAATGGCAGACTACAGGAACCAGGAGCTCTACTCGGGCGACCCCGAGGACACAGAGAAACCTTCCAAGTGGCGTCAACGACCCTCTAAAAAGGATGCAAATGACCAGCTGTCTGAAAGGAATCTAAATCCTTCCATGCCCCACCATCCGGTCAGAGCTGAAGAAGCTTCTTGGAGGAGAAGCAAAACGTCTTCAGAGAAATGTCTACGGAGATGCTTAGTCCTCCAGGCCACGGTTGCCCAAAAGTGCTTTTTTTTTTACCTCAAGAGGCAACTGGACTTTCTGGTTTCGCTTTGAAGCCGTTTCACTTCTCCTCAGGGGTGGGGCCATTGGGGGGCTTTGGGAGAGCCCCTAACTAAGATTCTGTGGAGTTTGGAGAACCCCCAAATTTCACTCCTGGCTGATCCCGCCCCCTCTTCCCCCCCCCCCAGGAGTCCCCATGCAACCTGTTTTGGAGGCAGGTAAGCGTAGGGCGCGTGCTGAGGCTTGGGGAGGATAAATATGGGCCTCCCGGAAGTTCAGGAAAGCCAGAAATTGGTTCGTTTCCGGCTTCCAGAGAACCTCCAGAGCCCCAGAGAGGCTATTTTCACCTTCCTGGAGGCTCGAAAAAAAGTCTCTGGAGCCCGGGGAGGGCAAAAACACCACCCTCACCCCCACCATGGTGCAAGAGGCTGACTAGGCCACACCCACCATGGCCACGCCCACCCAGCAACCGGGCAGAGGACCCTTTGCTAAAAAAATTTGAAGCCCACTCCTGCTTCTCCTCCCAACAAGCTTCTTCAGCTCTCGTTCTGAGGGTGGGGGATGGAAGGATTTTATATTCCTTCCGTTGGTCATTTGCATCCTTTTAGACAGTCATTGAGTCCACTAGGAGGTTTATCTGTATCCTCAGGTCTTTTGAAGAGGTTTCGCTTCTCATCCAAGAAGCTTCTTCAGTTCTGACTTGGATGGTGGGGAATGGAAGGATTTTATATTCCTTCCATTGGTCATTTGCATCCTTTTAGACGGTCATTGAGGCCACTAGGAGGTTTATCTGTATCCTCAGGTCTTTTGAAGATGTTTCACTTCTCATCCAAGAAGCTTCTTCAGTTCTAGACTTGATGGTGGGGAATGGAAGGATTTTATATTCCTTCCATTGGTCATTTGCATCCTTTTAGACGGTCATTGAGGCCACTAGGAGGTTTATCTGTATCCTCAGGTCTTTTGAAGAGGTTTGCTTCTCATCCAAGAAGCTTCTTCAGTTCTAGACTTGGATGGTGGGAATGGAAGGATTTTGGTCCTTCCGTTGGTCATTTGCATCCTTTTAGACGGTCATTGAGGCCACTAGGAGGTTTATCTGTATCCTCAGGTCTTTTGAAGAGGTTTCGCTTCTCATCCAAGAAGCTTCTTCAGTTCTAGACTTGGATGGTGGGGAATGGAAGGATTTTATATTCCTTCCATTGGTCATTGCATCCTTTTAGACGGTCATTGAGGCCACTAGGAGGTTTATCTGTATCCTCAGGTCTTTTGAAGAGGTTTCGCTTCTCATCCAAGAAGCTTCTTCAGTTCTAGACTTGGATGGTGGGGAATGGAAGGATTTTATATTCCTTCCATTGGTCATTTGCATCCTTTTAGACGGTCATTGAGGCCACTAGGAGGTTTATCTGTATCCTCAGGTCTTTTGAAGAGGTTTCGCTTCTCATCCAAGAAGCTTCTTCAGTTCTGACTTGGATAGTGGGGAATGGAAGGATTTTATGTTCCTTCCATTGGTCATTTGCATCCTTTTAGACGGTCATTGAGGCCACTAGGAGGTTTATCTGTATCCTCAGGTCTTTTGAAGACGTTTTACTTCTCATCCAAGAAGCTTCTTCAGTTCTAGACTTGGATGGTGGGGAATGGAAGGATTTATATTCCTTGCAGACAGCTGGTCATTTGCATCTTTTTTGAGCGTCATTGAGGCCACTAGGAGGTTTATCTGTGTCCTCAGGATCACCTGAGTGGTGCAACTGGGTGTGGAGCCTTTTTGGAACTGTTGAAAGGACTTCAATCTAAAACACAACCTTTTCAACAGTTCCAAGAAGGCTCCACACCCATTTGTACCATTCAGGTGACCCAGATCTTCACAGAAAAACCAGAAAGTCCAATTGGCTCTTGGACAACCATGACCTGGATGACTGAGAATCTTTACAGACTTTCACAAAGGCTACTAAAAGCATCAACCCAGCAAAGGTTTCCTCAGATGCCTTCAAAATAAAGGCAAGAGAAGATTCCGTATGTAGATATTGTGCGGACAGCAAAAATGCTAGTAGGGAAGAAAGGGAAGAAACAGTTCAATTCCTGTTTTAGCTTAGGCTCTCAAACAAGGCACATGTCCCACCCAATAATTGTATAAACCCTGCTGAAGAAACTTGAGTTTGATGGAAACACAGTCAGGGGATTCCTTCTGATCTCAAATGAGCTCACATCTCCAGAATCAGATGGGAGATTTTGTAGGAAACATCTGTGCAAACAACGGCACAGATTGCATCTAGATGTTAGAAGTTAACTTCCTTAGGGTAAGAACAAAAACAAAACCAAGGAGATATAAATATCTATATTAATCCAATGTGTAATTAAGCTTTGGAATTTGCTACCGGTACCATGAAATGTGAGACCAACTACTAACTTGGCTGGTTTCAAAATAAGGATTGGACCCAAGTGATGGAAGGTGTTGGGATCAAAGGCCGTTAGCCTTGATGGCCATTGGATTAACTCTGAAGGCCACCTGCTGAGATATGAATGGGCTTCTTTGTGCAATGGTTGTCCATTGTCAGAACAGATGGGTGCAGCTAACCAACTGCCCAGGGAAGCCCAGCAGATGGCCTTCAGAGGCGGTCAACAATCATCAAGACTAATAGCCACTGGTCCCCATAACTTCCATAAATGGGTCTAACTCTTTTTAAAGCCCACAAGTGATTTTCCCAAAAGGCAATGGGAATGTCAGCTGTGGAATCCTTATTCATCGCTGCCACATAGCTTGAGAAAGTGGGAGGGGGGTGATATTAATTGAGTAGCTCTTAGTAGACAAAATAGAATTCTTCTGATAGTTCAAGGTCAAAGAGTGTGGCGCAGAGAGAATTGGAGCTTACTTTGGGATTGGTGCACATGATGTGATGATGAGTAAAAAGGGGAGGGTTTGTAGGTTGGGAAATTGTGGGAAGTCCAGGAAGCTTTTATTTTGGAATTCCACAGATGTGCCAGATGTGCTATTCTAATAAAAGTACTTTTGAGATAATGCTTGTCTTGAAGTTAACTGATCGGAATGGATGTTCCCTGGAACGCTGGCATGGAACTTCTTCTTGTTGTTGTTTTCTTTGAAAACATTTGAGTTCTCATCCAAGAGATGTCTGTGGAGATTCTCAGTCCTCCAGGTCAGGATTGTCCCAAAGGACAGGTGCTTTTTTTTTTCAAGAGGCAACTGGACTTTCTGGTTTTGCTTTGAAGACATTTCGCTTCTCATCCAAGAAGCTTCTTCAGCTCTGACTGGATGGTGGGGAATGGAAGGATTTATATTCCTTACAGGTCATTTGCATTCTTTTTAGATAGTCATTGAGGCCACCTGGAGGTTTACCTGTGTCTTCAGGCTCACTTGTATGCTACCTTTTGCATCACTCAGGTGACCCTGAGGACACAGGTAAACGTCCAAGCAGCCTCAATGACGCTCTAAAAGGACACAAATGACCAGCTGTCTGCAAGGAGTATAAATCCTTCCATTCCCCATCATCCAGTCAGAGCTGAAGAAGCTTCTTGGATGAGAAGTGAAATGTCTTCAAAGCAAAACCAGAAAGTCCAGTTGCCTCTTGAAAAAAATAGTGCCTTTGGGATTCTCATCTAAGAAGCTTCTTACGTTCTAAGAAGTATTCAGTTCAAAACTGAGGAAGTATCTTGGATGAGAAGCAAAATGGTTTCAAAGAACAAAAAAAGCCAGTTACCTTTTGGAGGGAAAAAACACCTTTGGAACAACCATGACTTGGTTGATTGACAATCTCCATAGACATGTTTTTTTAAGCCAACCATGCTGGTAGCCAGCACCAGATGTCCTAGTGGCAAACTCCCAAGATGTTTTAGAAAATGTTCAAATGGCAAAGATTTTAGATATGATCTCCCAAAGGCCAAAGTTCTTGTCCTAATCCATCACTACATTTTAATCTCCGTTCAAGGTCCCAGTGACTTCTGCTTCCTCTTATCATAACACACGATGCTCTATCTTTCGATATTTATAATGATGAATAGAAGTCTTGCAGAAGAATTTCTCCAGTTATCTTCCCCTGTTAGCTAGAAACAATGATGTAGATTTATAACTCAAAATGAAGTTTTGTGTGTTTCAGAGAGGATGACTGAACACAGTTTGTTCTAATCCACATTTCTCAGGCTACTCTGGGCCAGGGAGAAATTAATTATGTTTTCCAACTTGGCATACACAGAATATATTGAGACCAAATTTGAAACTAATTTGAAAAAGAAAGGAAAGGGAAAAAGGAAAGGAAAGGAAAGGAAAGGAAAGAGGCAAGGAAAAGAAAGGAGAAAGAGGAAAAGCAAGGCAAGGGGAAAAGCAAGGAAAATAGTAGAATCTATAAAATCTTTAGACTAAATGCTGCAACTGTTTATAATTCAATTAACCAGCAAAACAAAAACAAAGTTTTTATTCTCCATGGTTATAAAAAGCTCTTTGTTCTGATAAAAAGTCAGGCAGCAATTATTTAAAACAAATATTTTGTTTAATAGCCAGGTTCTCTTCTTCTTCCTTCTGTCCCTCCTTTTTATCCTCTCCCTCTCTCTCTCATTTTTTATTATTAATTTCCTGAAGGCTGTTCCTCAAATGTCACCATTCTCCTTTCAGCTTTGAGGATATTGAGATCCGGGAAGAATCAGTCCCAAGGTCTAAAAAGTCTCATGTTCTGGTTTCACCAGGAGTTTCGAGAGTCACCCACAGTGTAAAGCCAGCAAAAATAGCAGAATAACAGAGGTGGAAGGGACTTTAGAGATCTTCTAGTCCAACCCCTTGCTCAAGCAGAAAACTCTTTACCAGACTTCTCTTTGTGTTAAACCTTGGAGCTTCATCATCTTATAAAGTTAATGACTGACCCCCCCTTCATCTCGACTCCTGAGAAACTCGTTACTGAATATTTATTTTAATCTCTCACAGGAGAGGAAAATTATTCAATCAGCAGGCAGCCCTCCACATTAATTTCAAATCATTACAGGTCATTTAATTTAATAAAAATGACCTGTAAATTAAACGAAAGCCTACTGAGGTTTTTCATTGCACACTCTTAGCATCTAAACTAGGTGTTTTTCAATTTTGGCAACTTTAAAGTGGCTGGCTAGGGAATTCTGGGAGTTGAAGGCCACAGGTCTTAAAGTTGCTAAGGTTGAGAAATATGGATCTAAGTGATGAAAATTCTCCATCACGGTACCCAAGAATTCAGGAACTTCCAATAACTTCCAATATTTGTAGGTTAGGGTTGAACTGAATTGTTCTTGGTGCTCACTGAGCTTGGTTGTAAAATGGAGCATATAGCCCACTTAACAAAGGCCTCACTCAGTGACGGAAATGTTGGCCTTGGTTGTAGTCGTAAGATGAGGACCACCTGAGTTCTGGATTGAAGAGCTGCAACAGGAAAAAAAGCAGCATTGGCATTGTGAAATCTTTGCTATGCTCCCATGGGCTTGGTCCTCTCAGCCAAACAAAACTCAGCTTGATGGATTTATATTCTGAACAGCCATGAATTAAATCACAATGTGCTTTTTCATCCCTGGATTTATCAGGCTTCTGTATTGTGTTCGTCTGTGAGTCAGACTTTCACAGCCGTTTAAACGGCTGTGAAAGTCTGACTCACAGATGAACACAATACAGAAGCCTGATGATGGCAGATGAGATTCTGCCGAAACGTTGCTACAACTTTAAAAGCACAACTATAATGACGTGGGAAAATACCCAAACAAAGCTGAATACCATACATGTAAGTACCCGCGAAAACTTAAGAAATATGTATGTATGTATGTATGTATGTATGTATGTATGTATGTATGTATGTATGTATGTATGTATGGTATTCAGCTTTGTTTGGGTATTTTCCCACGTCATTGTAGTTGTGCTTTTAAAGTTGTAGCAACGTTTCAGCAGAATCTCATCTGCCATCATCAGGCTTCTGTATTGTGTCCGTCCGTGTCTCTATTGTGTCCTTGTGTCCATGTAAGTACCCGCGAAAACTTAAGAAACACACACACACATACACACACACACACACACACATAAATTATCTTCTATATCTTCTATATCAATGTGGAAGTCCTTTGAGGGAACACCTACAGGAAATGGATGCACACTCCCTTGCACACATACCACCCTCTCATGTCTCCAAAGACTTGTGTTGGCGCTGTTTGAAGGACCCAGAAAAGGAAGTTTATTTCTGATAAAATAAACAGACCATCTGCCATCCTTTGGCTGCCCATGGCGCTCTGTCTAAACACAACCTCTCGCCAAAGAGTTGCATATGTTTGTGGCTGCCTTGAGCCAAAAGTCCACGGGCAGCATCAACTTTGCTGACCCATTTTTTTCAGCTCAGAGGTTTTCCATAGTCCCAGGTCTCTAGTTGTATCTGATGTTGGATGTTATAACCCACCCCTCTCCTAGAAAAATGAAATATTTTAGGATATACTAAAAAGGCAGAATATTTTCCCTAAAAGAGAAGTAGAAACTCAGAGAGGCAGAAACTCAGCCCCCCTGCACCTTTGTCAATGGGCCATTAAGGTTATTCTACATAACAAAGGTCTACCTCCTTTAGGCAGAGCCATTTCATTGCCCTTCATTGCAACCACCCATCAAATTTCAACCAAACTTAGCACACAGACAACCTACAAAGCTAGCTAGGACCTCTAGATACAGGAAGAGTATCCCAGGAAGTTCAAAGCTCAGAGAGGGCATAAAACCCAGGGACTCTCAGCATCTCCTCCCCTTTTTCTTCGCCCAGGAGCTCCAAGGCATTTGATCCTGTCCACCATTAAACCATCTTTCCAAACAGCCTCCATGTTTACAGTGTCTTTCTCCCCACTTGGAACTGAACCCAGAAGGATATTTCTTCCAACAATTGGATGTAGTTGGGTATGCAAAGTTGGATAGGAAAAAAAACGGTAGTGTCATTTTCTGAACTTATTCTATCTCTATCTGCTAAGTCAGGGGTCCCCAGCCTCTGGTCTGTGGACTGGCACTAGTCTGCAGCATGCCAGAAACCAAGCCACCGCACAAACAAGTGAAGCTCCATCCGCAGGATACAGGTGGCACATAAAGCCACATCCCCTCCAGTCTGCAAAACAACCTCTCTCCACAGAACCAGTCCCTGATGTCCAAAAGGTTGGGGGTCTCTGTGCTGGACTGTGTTTCTCAACCTTAGGGACTCTAAGTTGTGTGGACTTCAGCTCCCAGAATTCCCCAGCCAATCAGGCGCTCTTTATCTCTCTCTCTGTTTCTCTGTGTCTCTGTTTTTCTCTCTGTGTGTGTCTCTCTGTCTCTTATCTCTCATCTATCTTTCATGTATCTTTCATCTATCTCTCTATCTCTCTATTTCTATCTATCTATCTATCTATCTATCTATCTATCTATCTATCTATCTATCTATCTATCTATCATCTATCATCTAGCTACTTAGCTATTCTCTCTTTCTCTCTCCCCTCATCTGTCTCTCTGTTTACATATCTAGCTAGCTCTCTCTCTCTCTATCATCTATCATCTATCATCTATCCATCTATCCATCTATCCATCTATCCATCTATCTATACATCTATCTATCTATCTATCTATCTATCTATCTATCTATCTATCTATCTATCTATCTATCTATCTATCTATCTATCTATCTATCTATCTATCTATCTATCTATCTATCTATCTATCTATCTATCATCTACCATCTATCTATCTATATCTATCTATCTATCTAATCTATTTATCTATTTTCTCTTCTCTCTCTCTCTCACCGTATATTTTGGGCATTTAAGAATATATATATTGCGTACAATTTAAATAGTTCCAAAAATACAAATCAGACAGCAAAATTCTCTTGCATTTTTTAAAATTCATTTGAATGCTCAGCCCAGAAGAAAAGCTCTTAAATAATATAAAAATACATGTGAGGTTTTGTATATTCATCCACAATATATAAACTCTAAACATACATGTTGCTTCTTTCCCTGATTTTACTTTTGCGTTTTTCCATAAGCTCTTTGCGATTCAATTTATTGCAAGTAAGAAAATAATTCAGTTGCAGTGTTTTTTAAATCTCTAGAGAAGGAGACAGCATACTGTATATAAAATATTCAGGTCATAACTGTCATCAACCATTCTGTGTCAATCCCCAATTGGCATTTCTGGGACACAGGAGAGAAATGTTAATTTCTGGCTACAGAAAATGCACTGAGAGGCCCAAAGCTGCCCATGGTTAGTGCAAAGCGAGGCTGGCAATCTTTGCATTCAACACGGGTCACCCCAAATTATTTCCAGTAAAAGCGTGTGTTAATGAATGCCAGCTCAATATCAATTAAAAAATATAATAAAAAAAATTATAACAGCAATCAGAAAGGCCAAGAAACCATCACTAGTAATTTAGCAACTGGACTCCAGCAAACTTTTAGTCAGTTAAGCTCAAGAATGTTTCAGTTGGTTAAAAAAAATGTCTAAAGAAGAAATGTCAGAGCTATGGTTTTCCCAGGAATCATGTGCGGCTGTCAGGGTCAGATGATAAGGAAGGCTGAGAGCCAAAGAATTCATCATCTTCTGTTAATGACCCCATAATCCCTTGCGGGGTGGAGTCTGGGTAACTGAATGGAGCTGAATATTTACTGGCCAGATGCCCTTCCTGTTGCCAATGTGGAGTTTTGTTCAGCAGATGCATTCTCAGTGTGCCCAGAGAGAGAAATATCTGCCTCTACCTGGGATTGAACTCACAGCCTCCTGATTGTGAGACGAGAGCTCCACGTCTAGGCGACTGCACCACTCTGAGAGCTGAAGAATTTATACTTTCAAATTGTGGTGCTGGAGAACACTCTCGTGAGCCGCTTGGACGGCAGTCAATCCTAAAGGAAACCAACACTGACTGTCCTTCAGAAGGGCCCAGTGGTGGGATTCAAAATTTTTTACTACCGGTTCTGGCTTGGTGGGCATGGCAGGGGAAGGATACTGCAAAATCTCCATTCCTTCCCCACCCCACTAACCTGCTTTCCAGCTCCATCCTCCTGTGCAGGGCAACCAAAGAAGACCCAGCCAATCAGCTGGGACTCAGGAAGCAGAGAAGAGACGGGGTTGGCGGGGCCAGTCAGAGGTGGGATTGGCCGTTTCTCTGAACTACTCAAAATTTCCGCTACCGGTTCTCCAGAACTGGTCAGAACCTGCTGAATATCCACCTCTGGGAAGGGCAGATCTTGAAGCTGAAGCTCAAGTCCACCTAATGAGAAGAGAGAACTCATCCTGAGGTTGGGAAAGATGGAAGGTAGAAGAAGGAGGAGAGGGCAGAGGATGAGATGGTTAGATGGTGTCATCCATTCAATGAACATGAATTTTGACAAACCCTAGAAGACAATGGAGGACGGAAGGGCCCAGCATCCTACAGTCCATGGGATTACAAAGAGTCAGACACAATTTAGTGATTAAGCAACAAAAGAAGAAGAAAAGGTAAGAAGAACTATTTTCTTCATGGAGACACTTCCAAGCCATCTTTGGAAGAAATGTCTTCCTATGTCTCATTTTAGAAGGAATGCCTCCTTGGGAATGGTGATGGCTGTGAGACTACCGTCAAAAATTCAAGGATGCTTTTATCTCCACAGTGGATTGTTTTGGTTCCTGAACAAGTAGCAGGTGGGTTTTGATAAAACATCTCTCTTCTACATGTGTGAAAGATGGAAGTCCTTGTGTTTGCTCTCTAGGATGCTAGAAAATAAAGATTTCTTGATTCCTTCACTTTAGACAAGAATCCAAGGAGTATCGTTTCTTCAAGAGGGAACATAGAAGTGGAAAATGTTTGGATTTTCAGCCTCCTTGGAAGTTGGATGAGAACTTGGCTTCAAAATATCTTCTTCTTCTTGGGCCATATCCGTCATCGGACGTTGGCGATCATGTTGGCAATCAAAATATTTGCGGGGGCTTAATTCTCCTTTTTAGAGATATCCTATTACTCCTAGAAGTGGAGGGAATATTTTTTCTTTCTCTTTTCGGGATGATGATGGAAAAAAGAATATACAATGAAATTGTAAACAGGACAGATAAAAGTATAAGTATAATTACTATGAAGATATGGAAATTTGGAAAAGGATGTGTAATAAAATTAGAAATGAACGAGAAGTTGTAAAATAAAGCGGAGGAAAGTAAATGAAGAAAAAAATAATGAAATCTATAAAGTAATGATAAGATATGAAATTGAATATAGAAAGATGAGTATGTAATTAAGATTATATCTGTATGGAGATGTGACAACCTGGAAACATGTTGTTCTCTAAAAAAAGACGTTTTATTTTTTAATATTTTTTTTTAAAAAACCCAAATAATTTTTTTAAAAAAGAGACATCCTGTTACTGATGAATTTTAGCTTTGTCCCCTCCCTAGGAATGGGGTGAGAGTCTTCCTCAGCCAGTTGCCTAACCTGCTTTCGGAATGCCATTTTAGCAACATGCTCAGGGTTTTGGGCTAGAACAGAAATATCTTGAAAGTTTTCATAAGTAGGGCCAACAGATTTGGGCTGCAAACATTTCGATGTCCGCTAGATGGCGATGTTTTGCCCTTCTATGCTGCCATAGGGGTCACACAGCATCCCCCAGTCATGTGACCAAAATTCAGACGCTTGGGAACTGACTCATATTGCAGGGTCTCGGGGTCATGTGGCTTTTTGCGACAGTCTAATAAGCAAAGGAAGCCAGATTCACTTAATAACCATGTTCCTAGCTTACCAACTGCAGCCATTCATTTAACAATTATGGCAAGGAAGGTCATAAAACGGAGCAAAATATGTTTTTATCAAAGTCTCACTTTGGAACAGAAAATTTGGGCTCAATTGTGGTCATAAGATGGGGACTACCTGTATTGATGAGAAGCAGGAATATTCTCAGGAATTTCAAGATGGGGGCATGACGGACATAAAAGCCCAGTCTAGCACAATACCGCTGGAAAAAAATATCACTTGTCTGAAATAGTATAGGGTCTCCTGCTTGAGCAGGGGGTTGGACTAGAAGACCTCCAAGGTCCTTTTCAGCTCTATTCTGATTGATTGATTGATATATAAAAAAAGGCAGCTGTTCAATCACACACTGTCATGGGTGCCATTTTAACTTTCTCAGCCATGCTCTGCTTGGAAGTCTTCTCCAAAGATCACGTGAAGTTTATAATGCCTTGGGAAGGCCGCACTTGGAATACTGCATCCAGTTTGGGTTGCCATGATGTAAAAAAGATGTTGAGATTCGGGAAAGAGTACAGAAAACAGCAACAAAGAGGATTAGGGGACTGGAAGCCAAAACATAGAAAGAACAGTTGCTGGAACTGGGTATGTCTAGTTTGATGAAGAGAAGGACCAGGGAGACATGATAGCAGTCTTCCAATATCTCAGGGTCTGCCCCAAAGAAGAGGCAGTCAAGCTATTCTCCAAAGCACCAGAAGGCAGGACAAGAAGCGATGGGTGGAAACTAATCAAGGAGAGAAGCAACCTAGAACTAGGGAGACATTTCCTGACAGTGAGAACAATTAACCAGTGGAACAACTTTGCCTCCAGAAGTTGTGGATGCTCCAACACTGGAGGTTTTTAGGAAGAGATTGGATAACCATTTGTCTGAAGAGGTACAGGGTTTCCTGCCTAAGCAGGGGGTTGGACTGGAAGACCTCCAAGGTCCCTTCAGGGGTGGAATTCTACCAGTTTGCACCTATTCGCTAGAACTGGTTGTTAACATTCTAAGCAGTTTGGAGAACCGGCTGTTAGAAGAAATTACTGGCCTAATCCTGTAAGGAAGGCAGGAAGGAAACATTCTGGTGTTGCTTACAGAAACTGCCTCTCCGTTAACCCTTATTACATTCTTGGCAGGACTAGACTTCCTGTCTCAGGAACTTCTCTGGAGTTTTTCCCCCCTCATTTGCTGGTACTTTGCTTGTGTGGAGTGACCATTCAAAGTTACAATGGCACTGAAAAAAGTGACTTATGACCATTTTTCACACACGACTGTTGCAGCATCCCCACAGTCATGCGAGGCCAGGTGAGGAGATGCATGCCTCGATGTGAGTGATATTGAATTGGCCACACCCAGCCAATAACATGACCATCAAGTCATGCCCACCAATTAACCCACGCCCACAGAACCGGTTGTTAAAAAATTTGAATCCCACCCCTGGCCCCTTCCAACTCTGTTATTCTATTCTACATTCAATGTTTACATTCCATGTAACCATTTTTGTCTTCCAGTAAGGAAAAAAAGCTTAATTGCATTGCAGAAATCCTGAAAGAATAAAATTTTGGCATGCAGGAATCAACATAGAGGCCAGGGGGTCTCATAGAACATATGCAGCCCCCCAAGTCATTTCTGGCACATGTCCATGGACATGCACACATAAACACAAACAGACACACAGAGAGACAGACGCACAAAGGACACCCATATCACCCTGGAAAAATACTTTGTAAATACAGTTCTTGTAGAAACTATTCCATTATGAATCCAGTAATAAAACCCAGGCATAATGGTATCCAGGTTAAGCCAGCAAACTGACCAAAATGAAAATAATATTAGTTAGGACTGGTAGATGGATAAACATTCTAGTCCAGGGGTCTCCAACCTTGGCAACTTTAAGCCTGGAGGACTTCAACTCCCAGAGGACTACCTATGCTTTGCTGGTTGCGGAATTCTGGGAGTTGAAGTCCACCAGGCTTAAAGTTGCCAAGGTTGGAGACCCCTGTTCTAGTCTGAACGTCTGGTTGACCATGCAACCAATCTTTATAATAATTTAAGTTTAATATTCTTATTCCTGTCTACTTGGAGACTAAGTTGTTTTGCAGCATTTTTAATTTAAATCTATTGATGACGATCGGCAAACTGTGGTGCATTTGATTTTGAACCCATGAGAACTTTTTGTATCACTGTTGGAAAAGCTTTCAACATTGCAGCCTTTGGGCTAAGGAACTAGTTCTCATGAGGAAGTCATGGCAATTTGAAGTTGGCATTCCAGTTGAGAAGGGTGCCAGTTTTGGCCTGAAAAATCCGTTGTTGTTTTTTTGCCTCACACTCACACTTTGGTTTTCAAATGTCAAGGTGCAAAATCATGAGGCTGAATTAATGCTTCTCATGCTTACCACTGCTGGCATGCTTATGACTTGAAACAAGCATGTGAATATTGGTTAACAGAGGGTATTCTCTAGATAATACAAATCTATGCACGGACAAAATTTCTCTGAGATCCAGTGGCAAAAGAAAGGAGAAAGAAAAGAAGGAAAAGATAAGAGAAGGAAGAAAGGAGGAGAAAGAGGAGGAAAAGATAGAGAAGGGGAGAAGAGACAGAATAAGAGATGGAGAAGAAAGAGAAAAAGAAGGAGAGAAGAAAGGAGGAGGAGGGAAGAAGGAGGAAAAATTGAGCAGGGGGAGAAGAGAGAGAAGGAGAAAATATGGAGAAAGAGAAGAGGAAGGAGGAGGAGAGAAGGAGAGGAGAAAAAAATTGAGCAGGGGGAGAAGAGAGAGAAGGAGAAAATGGAGGAGGAGGAGGAAAGGAGAAGGAAGAGAAGATTGAGAAGGGTGAGAAGAGAGAGAAGGAGAAAATATGGAGGAGGAAGAACAGATGGAGAAGGAGGGAAAGAGAAAGAGAAGAAGAAACCAACTTTCTACCCCAACAGAGATTTATAATTGGAAAGTGGGAACAAGGTGAGAATAATATTCTTAAGTTTGGTCACTTAAAATTATTGCGAAGAAGCATGCATCCTTTGCATGGCCTGATTTTTGCACGAGAATAATTCATGCGTGGCACATTGGATCGATCTAACGCAGGAGAGCATCATCCCAAAATCTGTCTCTGCTATGAAATCCTGGCCATCCCTGTGAAAGAGATTCCAGACTGCGGCTGCTGAGATGCCAAGGGCCGAAGGCTTCCGAGAGGAGGCCAAGGGCCATTATATGCGAATGGTTCGAATGTTCCAGCTGGCTCTTCAGGAGATCCAAGCGAAGGCCAGCAACGCTGCGGTTGGGACCAGCAAGAGCGCCTTCCTCAGAGGCAGGAGGAGGTTGGAGTTTGATTTTTCGACAATTCGGGCGCCTAGAGGCTGAACTGGTCGAAAATTGTCCACCATGGGAAGTTTCTTCTCACTGTCGAAATACACCTTTTCCCAGAACTCTTGGATCTATGAACCAGTAAGACAGACAAGTATTAATTTTCTATCTTTCCAAGTCAATATAAATAGAGGAGCTTCTGTTGAGTGAACAATAAGGTGCCAAGCTATTAATATGCCTTATTTATTTATTTCTTTTCTTCCTTCCTTCCTTCCTCTCCCTCTCCCTCCCTCCTCCTTCCTTCCTTTTTCTTTCCTCTATTTCCTCCCTCCCTCCCTTCCTCCCTTCCTCTCCCTCCCTCCCTCCCCCCTCCTCCCTTCCTCCCTCCCCCTTTCTTTCTTTCCCTTCCTTCCTCTCCCTCTCCCTCACTCCCTTCCCCTCTTTCCTTCCTTTTTCTTTCCTCTATTTCCTCCCTCCCTCCCTTCCTCCCTTCCTCTCCCTCCCTCCCTCCCTCCTCCCTTCCTTCCTCCCCTTTCCTTTCTTTCCTTCCTTCCTCCCTCCTCCCTCACTCCCTCCCTCCTTCCTTCCTTTCTTTTCCTCTATTTTCTCCCTCCCTTCCTTCCTCTCCCTCCTCCCCCTCCTTCCTTCCTTTTCTTCCTCCCCTCTCCCTCCCTTCTTCCACCCTTCCTCCCCTTTCCTTTCTTTCCCTTCCTTCCTCTCCCTCTCCCTCTGCCTTCCTCCCTCCTCCTTCCTTCCTTTTTCTTTCCTCTATTTCCTCCCTTCCTCCCTTCCTCTCCCTCCCTCCCTCCTCCCCTCCTTCCTCCCCCTTTCCTTTCTTCCCCTTCCTTCCTCTCCCTCTCCCTCTGCCTTCCTCCCTCCTCCTTCCTTCCTTTGTCTTTCCTCTATTTCCTCCCTCCCTCCCTTCCTCTCCCTCCCTCCCTCCTCCTCCTCCCTCCTCCCCTTTCCTTTCTTTCCCTTCCTTCCTCTCCCTCACTCCTCCCTTCCCTCCTTCCTTCTTTTTCTTTCCTCTATTTTCTCCCTCCTTCCTTCCTCTCCCTCCCTCCTCCTCCTTCCTTCCTTTTCTTCCTCCCCCTCTCCCTCCCTTCTTCCACCATTCCTCCCCCTTTCCTTTCTTTCCCTTCCTTCCTCTCCCTCTCCCTCCCTCCCTCCTCCTTCCTTCCTTTTTCTTTCCTCTATTTCCTCCCTCCCTCCCTCCCTTCCTCTCCTCCTCCCTCCTCCCTTCCTTCCTCCCCCTTTCCTTTCTTTTCCTTCCTTCCTCTCCCTCTCCCTCACTCCCTTCCCCTCCTTCCTTCCTTTTCTTTCCTCTATTTCCTCCCTCCCTCCCTCCCTTCTTCCTTTCCTTCCTCCCTCCTCCCTTCCTTCCTCCCCCTTTCCTTTCTTTCCCTTCCTTCCTCTCCCTCTCCCTCACTCCCTTCCCCTCCTTCCTTCCTTTTTCTTTCCTCTATTTTCTCCCTTCCTTCCTCTCCCTCCCTGCCTCCTCCTCCCTCTCTCCTCCTCCTTCCTTCCTTTTCTTCCTCCCCTCTCCCTCCCTTCTTCCACCCTTCCTCCCACTTTCCTTTCTTTCCCTTCCTTCCTTCCTCACTCCCTCCCCCTTTCCTTCCTTTTTCTTTCCTCTATTTCCTCCCTCCCTCTCCCTCACTCCTTCCCTCTCCTTCCTTCCTTTTTTCTTCCTTCTCTCCCTCCCTTTTTCCTTCCTTCCTCCCCTTTCCTTTCTTTCCCTTCCTTCCTCTCCCTCACTCCCTCCTCCTTCCTTCCTTTTTCTTTCCTCTATTTCCTTCCTCCCTCCCTCCTCTTTCATTCCTTCTTCCCTCCCTCCCTCCCTCCCTCCCTTCTTCCTTCCTTTTCCTTTCCTTTCCTTTCTTTCCCTCCCTCCCTTCCTTCCTTCCCTCCCTTCCTCCTTTCCCTTCTCCATTCTCTCTCTCTTTCACACATACACACATTCCTTTGCTCTTCCTTCCTTCCTGTTCTCTGCCAGCATTCAAGAAAGTTAACAACCTTTCAAAACCCACAGCGTTGTCCAAAACATAGAGGCAAAAAACTACTGACACAAAAATTAACCCACAGCTGAAAACCTGAGACCACGGTATCTGTAGGATGGACAGAGCCCTAAACAGCATTGCCCCATCAGGATCCTACATAGTAGAACCAGGGGTGGGATTCTACCAGTTCGCACCTATTCACTACAACCGGTTGTTAACATTCTAAGCAGTTCGGAGAACCGGTTGTTAAAAGAAAATACTGGCCTAATCCTGTAAGGAAGGCAGGAAGGAAACATTCTGGTGTTGCTTACAGAAACTGCCTCTCCATTAACCCTAGTTACATTCTTGGCAGGAGTAGACTTCCTGTCTCTGGAACTTCTCTGGAGCTTTTTTCCCCTCCTTTGCTGGTACTTTGCTTGTGTGGAGTGACCATTCAAAGTTACAATGGCACCGGAAAAAGTGACTTATGACCGTTTTTCACACTTACGACTGTTGCAGCATCCCCACAGTCACGAGAGGCCAGGCGAGGAGATGCGTGCCTCAATATGAGTGATATTGAGTTGGCCACACCCAGCCAATAACATGACCACCAAGTCACGCCCACCAACTAAGCCACGCCCACAGAACCAGTTGTTAAAAACTTTTGAATCCTACCCCTGAGTAGAACCTACCTATCCAAGCCAACCTCATTTGTGCATGCATTGAGCTAACACAAGCACAGCCCAAAAGAGGCAGAAGTTATGATGCAACAAAGCAAGAAGGCCCACACACATGGCTGCACCCCGTTGCTTTGTTTGGCCCTTTATTAACACTTTGAGGACTCCCCAGGTGTTTCTTATCCCGTGTCACCTACCTGCTCCCCCCCAAGTTCAATGGGTTTCTCAAACAAGGTCCAGACCACCTCCTCATTGCAACCAGGGGTGGTCAGAGAGCCGGTGTAGCGATAGAAGCTGGTGAGATCCTTCTCGTCCGGGATCAGGGATTCCAGGGCCAAAGCTGGAATGTCTACTTTTCCCCCTGAATAAATGATGGAGACAATTGAAATGTGTTTGAATATATTAGTAGCTCAGGTGGGTTAGTTAGGCTGTTGCTTTGAGCTCCGAGCTTGGCGATTTGGTTGCAAATGTTTAATCACCATTCGAGGAGACGTTGTCCATGCACTTTGAGTTGCGCTCGTCTGTCAGAACACAGGTCTTTAAATACCTTTGCATGAGATGCAAATTAGTCTGAACCTTGTTTTTTCAGGTATTTCTGAATCTGATTTCGGATGGTTTGATTGTCTGGCTGTTGGCTGGCAACATTCAGACTAATTTGTATCTCATATAAGGTATTTAGACAGATGACCGACGAGCACAACTCAAAACGCATGGACGACGTCGCCTCGAATGGTGATGAAACGTTTGCAACCAAATCGCCAAGCTCAGAGCTCAAAGCAACAGCTTAGTGAAGAGAATGATTTGTATCTCAGATACATTAACCTGTATGAAGCCAACTCTGGCATACATAATTTACAGTCCCCTGTGACTCTATTTCCCCCCTCCCCCCTGGGTGTGTCATAAATCAGATTCTTCAATTAAGAACGTTCAGAGGCTGGGTGTCATCAATCATGTTCTCCAATTAAAGATTTTCATACGCAGAACAATCTTTGTAAGATAAGTGCTGGGATGTACTTCTGGTTTTAACATTGCCACATTGCTCCTCCAAATTTCCTCCCCACCCTCCCCATTTATGGCAACTTCTATAACAGGCATAGGAATGCTTTACAAGTTGATACGATGAGTTACAGGTAATCCTTCACTAACAACATTTTGTTTGGTGAACCGTTTGAAAGTGGTCAATATCTGGAATACTCTACCTGACTCTGTTTGGGGTTTTCCCAAACCCCAAAAACTTTAACCTTAGACTGTCTACTCTTGACCTCACCCCTTTCCTAAGAGGTCTGTAGGGGGTGTGCATAAGCGCACCAATGCGCCTACCGTCCCTGTCCTATTGTTTCTTTTATTTCCTTTATTTTTCTTATACGTATCCATGTGTTCATAACTATGTTTTTACTTATACCTATTATCTTGTAAGCAATTGACAAATAAAAATTAATTAAATAAATAAATAAAAAATAAATAAATAATTTTTTAAAAAAAGTTACAAGAGCATTGAAAAAGATGACATGACCATTTTTCACACTCACAACCATTGCAACATCCCCGTGGTCACATGATCCAAATTCAGATGCTTGGCAACTGACTCCTATTTATGACGGTTGCGTGATCCCCCTTTGCGACCTTCTGACAAAGCAAAGTCTGATTCACTTAACAACCATGTTACTAACTTAACAACTGACAGCGATTCACTTAACAACTGTGGCAAGAAAGGTCATAAAATGGGGCAAAACTCACTTCACTAACTGTCTTGCTTAGCAACAGAAATTGTGATGACCTGTATTCTCTCAAAATAACCCAAAACCCAAAACATATATTAAAGTCCGGTAAAGCCTTCAACTTAACTTCATTGTTTTATTAGGCATAGTTTAAAGTCACAAAAGTAAATAATGAGGCAAACAGAAAACCAAAACAAACTGCATTGATGAGAGTTCTGAAGCAAGCCAAGATAACTAACCATAAACTCCAGGAAGATAACCGAGGAGAGTCCATGGGAAGAACGCCAGCAAAGATAAGCCTCTTTCAAGGTGAACACTAATTGATTTCAGCAATTCTAACTGCACAGTTGCAAACTTATATACATAGCTCCCAGCTGCAAGCCATGAGGAGGATCATGGTAATCTCCTCCTGAGTAGACCTCGCTTTTCCCTGATCCTCTCCTCCCTGCGTGACCTAGGATGGATAGGGCCTGGATCCTCCTCTGCCCTTCCCCAGCCTCCTCCACCACCTCTGGAGCCACACTCCCTCTCCCTGTTGGCTGTTCCTCCTCTTCCTCAGAGTCAGACTCCACCAGGGGCATGACAAGCTGTGAGGTGATTTTTGCCTCCTTTTACGCCCTTTCAGTTGCTAAGCAAGACAGTTAAGTGAATTTTGCCTCCTTTTACGCCCTTTCAGTTGCTAAGCAAGACAGTTAAGTGAATTTTGCCTCCTTTTACGCCCTTTCGGTTGCTAAGTGAGACAGCTGTGAGGTGAATTTTGCCTCCTTTTACGCCCTTTCGGTTGCTAAGCGAGACAGCTGTGAGGTGATTTTTGCCTCCTTTTATGCCCTTTTCGTTGCTAAGCAAGACAGCTGTGAGGTGAATTTGGATTCCTTTTATGCCCTTTTGGTTGCTAAGCGAGACAGCTGTGAAGTGTATCATGGCAGTTGTGAAGTTAGTCACAGGGTTGTTAAGCGAATCTGACTTCCCCATTGAACTTTGCTTGTCAGAAGGTCGCAAAAGGGGATCACGGGACACTACGACCGTCATAAATACAAGTCAGTTGCCAAGAGTCTGAATTTTGATCACGTTACCGTGGGGATGCTACAATGGTTGTAAGTGTGAAAAACGGTCATAAGTCACTTTTTTTCAGTGCTGTTGTAACTTTGAACAGTCACTAAATGATTGATTAAATAGGTTGAGGACTTTCTGTACCGCTTCCCAACCGGGTTTTTCAGGGGCATGACAGAAATTTTAATTGTAAGCTGCTCAGAGTCTCATCTGGAGCTGAGTGGCCTTTAAAATCCAATGAATTACATCCAATGATTAAACTGAAATAAATTCACAGTTGCATTAGGTCTCATCTCCTTACCTTTAGCCCCAATCTTTTCTAAATTTGAAATGAGCGGTTCATAGTTCGGGTTCGTTTTGCCAGCCTGTAACAGAGCAAAGTCATATTAAGAATTGAACCTGGAACATTTTTGACCGGCTCAAGGTTGACTCAGCCTTCCATCCTTCTGAGGCCGGTAAAATGAGGACCCAGATTGTTGACGGCAATATACTGATTCTATAAACTGCTCAGAGTGGGCTGTAAAGCACTGTGAAGCAGTATATAAGTGCTATTGCTAATGTAGGCAAACTCTACCCACTGTCAGGAGTTCAATCCTGACCGGCTGAAGGTCGACTCATCCTTCTAAGGTGGGTAAAATGAGGACCCAGATTGTTGGGAGCAAGTTGCTGACTCTGTAAAATGGCTCAGAGAGGGCTGTAAAAGCTCTGTGAAGCGGTATATAAATCTAAGTGCTATTACTAGCTCTATTTGTTGTTTGAAGCAAATACAAAAAAGTGTGTGTCCAGTTTAAGAAAAGCTTTCTTTCCTTCCTTCTTCCTTCCTTCCTTCCTTCCTTCCTTCCTTCCTTCCTTCCTTCCTTCCTTCCTTCCTTCCTTCCTCCCTCCCTTCCTTCCTTCCTTCCTTCCTCCCTGCCTCCCTCCCTCCCTCCTTCCCCTCTCTTCCTTCTTTCCTCCCTCCCTCCGTCTTTCTATGTCCTGCTGTTCTTTTTCCCCCTCCTTTGGGAGAACACAATGAAAAACAGCTGTTAAACATTGCAAAAAAGAGGAGCCGAAACATTTGGTTGTCCAGGAGAAAGGACACTAGAACAGTGCTTCAAACTTTGGCAGCTTTTGAGCTGTGTGGACTTCAACTCCCAGAATTCCTTAGCTGGCTGGGGAATTCTGGGAGCTGAAGTTTTCATAGCTCAAAATTGCCAAGGTTAAAAAACTGTGCTCTGAGGCCAAATTGAAAGAGGGCTTTCAGAGGTAATGGGGGTCTCATCCACCACAGGGGTCTCCAAAGAGGTCTGATATATAGATGCAACCTGCCCTATGTAGGAAGATGGCTCAGTAAAACCACGATGGGTGTGGATTATGGGTCTTATCCTTCAATACAATGGGAAGGCACTGGATGAGACTGGCCCAAGTGAGTTTGTTCTCAATTTTTAAGTTTGTTAAAAAAAAATTAAATTGAACTCAAATCTATTCCATACCTTTATAAAAAATCCCAACACTGCTACGCCTTTTTCTTTGATCGCTGATGCTATGTTGCCAAATTCCTCCTTAATGTGGACAATGTGAAGCTGTAAGAAAGTCACAGGCTGGATTGACTCAAGAGTCCCTTTATTACTCAGGTCACAGTGGGTTAAAAAACACTTTTTTAATAATAAAAGAGAATATTTGTAGATTAGCATTGATGTGGATTAGGATCTGAACTTGGTTGTTTTCTTACAGATGTTTTACTCAACTAGGGTAACATCAAGAAGTGATAGAAGGAAATGGGGTTTGTGGAACGGAGGGAGGAGGAGGAGGAGGAGGAGGAGGAGGAGGAGAAAAGAAGGAGAAGGAGAAGGAGAAGGAGGAGGAGGAGGAGGAGGAGGAGGAGGAGGAGGAGGAGGAGGAGAGAAGAAGAAGAAGAAGAAGAAGAAGAAGAAGAAGAAGAAGAAAGAAGAAGAAGAAGAAGAAGAAAGAAGAAGAAGAAGAAGAAGAAGAAGAAGAAGAAGAAGAAGAAGAAGAAGAAGAAGAAGAAGAAGAAGAAGAAGAAGAATGTGGGGTCCTTGGTGCTCTCTGAGCTTGTTTGTTTTCTTGCAGATGTTTCATTACCCAACTAGGTAACATCATCAGTGCTAGAAGGGAGTGAGGTTTATAGCATCCCCACAATCAAATCTGGGCACTTGGCAATCGGCCTGAATTTACAACAGTTGAAGCACGCCGGGATCACGCCATCCTCATTTCTGACTCTCCCAGCTGTTTTCCACCAGTCAATGTCAACACAGGAAGATGGATGCATTTAACGACTGCATGATTCCCTTAATGACTGCAGTATTTCCCTTAAGAACCATGGGGAAAAAAGGTTGTAAAATCAGGAACAACTCAAGTAACAACAACCATCTTGTCTAGCAATGGAAAATTCCGGTTCTTATTGTAGTCATAAGTTGACAGTTGCTCAGTGGCTAAAACACTGAGCTTGTCAATCAGAAAAGTTCGGCAGTTCGAATCCCTAGCGCCACGTAACAGAGTGAGCTCCCGTTACTGGTCCCAGCTTCCATCAACCTTGCAGTTCTAAAGCATATAAAAATGCAAGTAGAAAAATAGGGACCACCTTTGGTGGGAAGGGAACAGCGTTCCGTGCGCCTTCGGGCGTTTAGTCATGCCGGCCACATGACCACGGAGACGTCTTCGGACAGCGCTGGCTCTTCAGCTTTGTAACGGAGATGAACACACCGCCCCCTAGAGCCGGAAATAACTAGCACATATGTGCAAGGGGAACCTTTACCTTTACCTTCACCTTATATATTTTAAACACATGTTTCCTGATGCCAGAGTTTGGAGATGCGATGTTCCTGAGTGCTTTTACCTCCATGGGATACCTCTCTCCGTCAATGCTGTGTTCGGATCCAGGACTCTGCGTCTTCCCTACCTCGCTGCCCCAGTGGAAATGAAACTGCACCGCCTTGTATCTTCCGTTCAGACCCCCAAGTTCTACCTTCCCCGACTGATCCAGCTGGACGATGACTGCCAAGGGGGAAAAAAATGGACTCAGTACAGCGTAGTCCTCGACTTAACGGCCACAAAAATGGAGCCCTCCCCATTTTTTGTTGCCAAGCAAAACATTGGTTCCGTGGATTTTCTTGCCACACGGAGATTTTACAGTATCCTTCCCCTGCCACGCCCACCAAGCCACTTCCACAGAACCGGTAGTAAAAAAAATTTGAATCCCACCACTGGTGCTGTTGTAGCTTTGAACAAGTAAACAAATGGTTGTAGGTTGAGAAACTATCTGTACTTACTTGTCCACATATTTCATAAGTTAGAAAATGCAAAAATACAAAAGAAAATAACAGGAAAATGAGGGGAAGGGAAAGGGAAGGGAAAAGCATAGAAAAGAGGAGAAAAAAGATTTTAAAAAGGCATTGACTTTGGGGCAATAGAATAAAATAATAGCATCAAACCTCAACATTTTTACTTTTACATAATAATATAAGCTAGCCATTTCTACAATGACAAACCTATCCCATCGGAAAACCCAAAATCAAAGTTTCATTTTTTTCCCCCACCTTGAGCATAAAGCCCAGAAGTGGTTTCCAAGTAGAAACAATAGCAGTTGTATTTTTTTCTGGGATCAAAGCAACCAATTTGGCTATCTCTGCTAATTCCATGAACTTTTGCAACTATTCATCCATTAAGCGTGCTTCCATTTTTGTGCAATAAAGTAATCTCGCTGCCATCAACATATCAAAGTTCCCAAAAAACATTTCTCCTAGTCTTTTTTCCATTAGACCCGAAAGAAAAGTTTCTAGTTTTATCTTTATATTCACTTTAAGAATCTTGTATATTAGACTATGAACCAGAAGTGGTATTCAGCAGGTTCTGACCACTTCTGGAGAACCGGTAGCAGAAATTTTGAGTAGTTCAGAGAACCGGCAAATCCCACCTCTGACTAGAGATTTTACAGTATCCTTCCTCTGCTACGCCCACCAAGCCACGCCCACGGAACTTCTTCTTCTTCTTTTTCTTCAGCGTTTGTCTCGCGCTCTGGCGAGGTCCGCTAATGTCCTTGAGTATTGCTTCCACGCCTCTCTGTCTGCCACGTATGTCGGGTCTGCCTTCGCGATCTCTAGGTCGGCCTTGATCGTGTCCATCCAGCGTTGCTTAGGTCTACCACGCGGTCTCGCTCCTCCGACAGTCACCTTCATCGCAGATTTGATGATGGATTCTTCCTTGGCGCGACTCACATGGCCGAACCATCGTAGCCGGGACTGCCTCATGACCGTGGGGATGGGCACGACGTTGAACCGTCTACGCACTTCTTCGTTCCTGACGCGATCGACTAGGGTGAGGCCTACCGACCATCGGAGCATTCGCATCTCCATTGTCTGGAGTCTGCTTTCGACTTCTTTGGTCGTCGGCCAGCACTCTGCACCGTATATGGCCACGGGGCGCACCACAGAGTTATAGATTTTCGCCTTCAGGCGCATCGGCATCTTCTTGTCACAGAGGACGCCCGTGACCGACGCCCACGGAACTAGTAGTAAAAAAATTTGAATCCCACCACTACTATGAATCCTCCTACTCCAATATTTCTTTGCTTTGTCACATGTCCACCATAAATGATTAAAAGTCCCTTCTTTACATTTGCATTTCCAACAGTCATTTGAAATACCTGTAAACAGTCTGGACAACTTATCTCAGGGGTGTCGAACTCAAGGCCCGGGGGCTGGATTCGGCCTGCAGGGTGCTTAGATCTGGCTAGGGGTGGGATTCAAACCGGTTTGCTGAGTGGGCGTGGCCATGGTCGACGTGGCTTACTGGAACCTCTGAGAGGGCCATTTTTCGCCCTCCCCAGGCTCCGGAGGCTTCCCTCAGGCCTCTGGGAGGGCAAAAATGGCCTCCCCTGGGCTCTGGAGACCCTGCAGAAGCTGGAAACAGGCCTGTCCTGGACTTCTGGTACTTCCAGGAGGGCCATTTTTCCCCTTCCCAGAGCCGCCACTGCACTTCTTGTGATGGGTTGTGATGGGGAGGTCATGTCAATTGAGGGTCATTGGGAAGTGAAACTGCTGGTGGGGGTCTTGCAGAGGGGTGGGATTCAAAAATCCCAGCAACTGGTTCGCTGCCCAGTTGCTGGGAGGGTGTGGCCATGGTGGGCGTGGCTTACTGGAACGTCCGGGAGGGCCATCTTTTGCCTTCCCAAGGATCCAGAAGCTTCCTTCAGGCCTCTGGGAGGGCAAAATGGCCTCCCTCAGGCTCTGAGGGTCTTCTGGAAGCCAGAAACAGGCCTGTTTCCGGACTTCCGGAAGGCCCGTTTTCCCCCCTCTCAGAGCCTCCACGTGGACTCTGCACTTACCTCCATCGAAAATGGGCTGCACGGAGACCTCCTGGGAGGAGAGGGGAGAGGCGGGAGAGGCCAGCCGGTCAGTTCAAATATCGGTTTGGTGAACCAGATGCAAATTTAACATCCAGTTCACCTGAACCGGTCCGAATCGGTAGAATCCCACCCCTGGATCTCTCCCATACGGCCACTCTGAAAACAGTGAAGGACCGGTCCTCAGTGCCTCTGCCAGCGGCCCTTACTAGCTCCATTTTGTTGGCAGAGAGTTGCAGGAGGCGTTGCAGCCGAAAACGGAGCTCGGAGCCCTAACATGAGTGACGTCAAACTGGCCACACCCACCCAGTGGTGGGATTCTACCAGTTTGCACCTATTCACTAGAACCAGTTGTTAACATTCTAAGCAGTTCAGAGAACCGGCTGTTAGAAGAAATTACTGGCCTAATCCTGTAAGGAAGGCAGGAAGGAAACATTCTGGGGTTGCTTACAGAAACTGCCTCTCCATTAACCATTATTACATTCTTGGCAGGACTAGACTTCCTGTCTCTGGAACTTCTCTGGAGTTTTTTCCCCCTCCTTTGCTGGTACTTTGCTTGTGTGGAGGGACCATTCAAAGTTACAATGGCACTGAAAAAAATGACTTATGACCATTTTTCACACTTACGACTGTTGCAGCATCCCCACAGTCATGAGAGGCCAGGCGAGGAGATGCATGCCTCGATGTGAGTGATATTGAGTTGGCCACGCCCAGCCAATAACATGACCACCAAGCCACACCCACCAACTAAGCCACGCCCATAGAACCGGTTGTTAAAAATTTTGAATCCCAACCCTGCGCCCACCCAATTGGCCACACCCATCCCAGACCCCCCCAAGGTCAAACACAACCCTGAGGAGGCCCTCAATGAAATCGAGTTCGATAGCACTGATTCACCTGGTGTTAAATACCAACGATACATTATATTATAAAAGTTTTCTTTTAATTTATAATTTGGTGTAAATTTTAGACCTTTCATCCACTTATTCTCCCATTGTGAGGAATACTTGTATGACTTGTATGAGTGATTCCTGCTCCTCACCTGTGTGTCCATTGTTTTCCATGGTCCATTTCCTATCGGATTTGACGTTGTAGTTTATAAAGTTAAACGCTTTCAGAGATTCATTGTAGGTTACTTGCCGGGTGAGAATATTAACCGGAGATTGTTTGTCATTCCCACATTCTGAGTCTACCTTTGCCCATAGACGAGGCTCTGCAGGAGAGAGAGGAGAAAAAAAACTTTAGAATGGGACAGAAATTGGATCAAGACCAATATAACCGTGATTTCTGCAAACTATGGTTTACAGTTAAAGTCTTTAGGACTTCCTGAGCTATAATCTAAAACACCCTTTTAAAAGGCATTGGGAAAACCTAATAACAGAATTGGAAGGGATCTTGGAGGCCTTTTTTTTCCAAATTAACAGAGTTGGAAGGGACCTTGTAGGTCATCTAGTCCAACCTCCCCGCCCAAGCAGGGGACCCTACATCATTTCTGACAGATGGCTGTCCAGTCTCTTCTAGAAAGCCTCCAGTAATGAAGCTCCCACAATTCTGAAGACAACTTTTGTTCCATTGGTTGATTGTTCTCACTGTCAGAAAATTTCTCCTTATTTCCAGGTTGAATCTCTCCTTGTTCAGTTTCCATCCATTATTCCTTGTCTGGCCTTTGGGTGCTTTGGAAAATAGCTTGACCCCTTCCTCTGTGTGGCAGCCCCTCAAATATTGGAACACTGCTATCGTTTCTCCCCTGTTCCTTCTCTTCACTAGCCTGGCCATGCCCAGTTCCTGTAACTGTTCTTCATATGTTTTAATCTCCAGTCCCCAAATCATCTTCGTTGCTCTTCTCTGCACTTTTTCTAGAGTCTCAACATCCTTTTTTTAAAGTTTTCTTCTAATTCAACCCTTGCTCAAGTAGGAGGGGTTAAGCAGGTTAAGATCTGGGCTTTTTGGCTGGAGAGCTGGCAGCCCAGGTTTGAGACCCAAGCACCACACGATGGGGTGAGCTCCCATCCTCACCTCAGCTCCTGCCAACCTAGCAATTCGAAAGCATGCAAATGCGAGTGGATAAATAGGTACCACTTTGGTGGGAAGGGAACAGTACTCCTGCGATGTCATGCTGGTCACATGATCACAGAATTGTCTTCAGACAGCGCTAATTCAATGGCCTTAAAACAGAGCCCTCCAGCAATCACTAGCAAAGTAAAATTCACAGGGACTCCTTCACCTTTTACCTTATAGTCAGGCTAGTGGCAAAAAGTATGAAAGCAATTTAACTTTGCAATCAGAGGGTCCTTTCAGGGCAAGACTGGCATGGCAGCAAAGTAGGCCAGAAGCTCTCCAAGATTTCCATGTTTTTTATTACCATTAGTTACAATCAGCGTTTCTTTGCATAGCTTCCCATAATAGTGAGGCTACAGAATAGGAAATATAATGAATGGCATTTTTTCCACACTTTGCCCCTAGTTCTTGTTTTAAAGTGAACAGTGAACTGTTGGTTTTGAAAGTTACCTTTGCAGTCTGGGACTTTACACAGTTGTGAGGCATAACACCAGTTTTTCCCTTCTGCAAAAGACAAATAGACTTCATTAGTTTAATCATATTATTCCTAAGATGAGTGATAACAGAGAACAGGTATCAATTTCAAAACACAATGTTTTGAAACAATGTATTAATTGATTTAGAATGCTATCATCCCTCCTAGGCAGCGCTGGGATTCTACCGGTTCGCACCTATTCACTAGAACCGGCTGTTAACATTCTAAGCAGTTCTGAGAACCGGTTGTTAGAGGAAATTACTGGACTAATCCTGTAAGGAAGGCAGGAAGGAAACATTCTGGTGTTGCTTACAGAAACTGCCTCTCCGTTAATCCTTATTACATTCTTGGCAGGACTAGACTTCCTGTCTCTGGAACTTCTCTGGAGTTTTTTTCCCCCTCCTTTGCTGGTACTTTGCTTGTGTGGAGTGACCATTCAAAGTTACAATGGCACTGAAAAAAGTGACTTATGACCATTTTTCACACTTACGACTGTTGCAGCATCCCCACAGTCATGAGAGGCCAGGCAAGGAGATGCATGCCTCGATGTGAGTGATATTGAGTTGGCCATGCCCTGCCAATAACATGACTACCAAGCCACGCCCACCAACTAAGCCACGCCCACAGAACCGGTTGTTAAAATGTTTGAATCCCACCCCTGCTCTTAGGGATGCAAAAATCCACCCTCTGTAGTTATAAAAATGGAATAGCATAAATTAAGAGGAAACATCAAATTCAGACAAAATATACAATATGAAATGAAATGAGAAATAAAACAATAAGGGAAAAACAGTAAAAATAACAGAATACTAGGAGAGAATAATAGAATTGGAAGAAACAGGGTAGGCCTTCTAATCCAACCTCTTGCTCAAGCAGAAACCCTGAACCATTTCAGACAAATCATTGTCCAATCTCTTCATAAAGTATTGGGGTGTTCACACTGTTGATTTGTTTCCCCCCCGCTTTATTGTGCAGTTTCACTTTGGAAATATTTTTTTTAAAAAAATGTTGAAAAAAGTCCCTGGAAAGCAATCTGAAATTACAATCTAAATGATTGCTGCAGTAAAATGATATTTGAAAGAGAAGAAAGAAAGAGAGAGAGAGAGAGAGAGAAAAGAAAGAAAGAAAAAAGAAGGAAGGAAGAAAAGAGGGAAAGAAAAGAAAAGAAAAAGGAAGGAGGGACAGAGGGTGAAAGGAAAGAAAGAAAGAAGAAAGAAAGAGAAAAATAAAAAGTAAGAGGGAGGGACAGAGGGAAAAAGGAAGGAAGGAAGAGGAAGGAAGAAAAGAAAGAAAGAAAGAAAGAAAGAAAGAAAGAAAGAAAGAAAGAAAGAAAGAAAGAAAGAAAGAAAGAAAGAAAGAAAGAAAGAAAGAAAGAAGAAGGGTGGGACAGAAGGAGAAAAAGGAAGGAAGGAAAGGAAGGAAGAGTAAGAAAGGAAGAAAGAAGGAAGGAGGGACAGAGGGAGGAAGGAAGGAAGGAAGGAAGGAAGGAAGAAGAAGGGTGGGACAGAGGGAGAAAGGAAAGAAAGAAAGAAGAAAGAAAGAAAGAAAGAAAGAAAGAAGAAAGAAAGAAAGAAAGAAAGAAAGAAAGAAAGAAAGAAAGGAAGAAGGAGAAAGAAAGGAAGGAAAGGAAGGAAGAGTAAGAAAGGAAGAAAGAAGGAAGGAAGGAGGGACAGAGGGAGGAAGGAAGGAAGGAAGGAAGAAGAAGGGTGGGACAGAGGGAGAAAGGAAGGAAGGAAGGAAAGAAGAAAGAAAGAAAGAAAGAAAAAGAAAGAAAGAATTATAGGAATTAAGGAATAGTTTCTCTAAGTCACGGACTGGCAATTTGCAAAGTTGAAGATAGTGTAGGAAGTTATCACTCCTAGAAAAATGAAATATCCTAGGAAATATTAAAAAGGCAGAATATTTCCCCTAAAAAAGAGTAGAAACTCAGAAGCAGAAACTCACCAAAGCGGCAGAAACTCAGCGTCTCCCCCCCCCACCTTTGCTAATGGGACGTTACTCTGGCCTAGGCCAGTCTATTTTACATAACAAAGATCTACTCCAGGTAGAGCCATAATAGGAATTGCCTAAATCCTTTTCATTACATCATCATGCAGGAAGGCTCAACCAAGCCTGGGACTCAGGACAGCCTACGGAGTTGCCCCTGCGTGGCCCCATGGGAGTCTGACAACCAATCAGAATACCAGCTCAAATTCAAATCCCAACAGAGGGTATAAAACTAAGGGTCTCTCAGCATCTTGGCCCTTCTTTTCCTTCACCCAACATCTTGAAGCATGTGATCGTCCTTTTCACTCAGGAGCTCCAAGGCACGTGATCCTGTCCACCATTAAACCATCTTTCCAAGCAGTCACCATGTTTCCAGTGTCTTTCTTCCCCACTTGGAACTGAACCCAGAAGGATAATTTCTTCCAACAATAGTTAAGAGGATGACCAGCTGCGAGGTGGATGGACCCAACAGTGATGGGGGCACTGTTGGAAGATCTGAAAAAAAATGGGTTGCAGAAAATCTGGGATCCTCCTGCAGAAAATCTGTCCTTGTGATTGCTGAGCGTCAACACTGATTTAATAGCATAAAATCAAATTGCAGGCTTTTCCTCTATTATTACAGGAAGCAGACAAACTGCTTCCTTAACTACACGATTAGCCAATTGCAAAGTTTAAATAAATACCAGTGACTCTTAACCATAATCCTAACAGCTTGAGGCCACTTTGCTCAGAAAGAATACGTTAATAACTAAAAAGATATCTGCCAATATATAAACCAGGAAGGAACTAGGAAAGAAGTTAAAACATCCTGGGGAACATTATCAGGTAGCAGCTGGCCAGCCCTGAACTCAAACAACTGAGCAAATTTGAACTGGGATGAAAAAAACATCACAAAATCTTTGGGAAATTGCAAAACAGCTGAGATGAGGTGATTAAATTACTTTGTTGTTATAGAAATGGCTAGTAGAGGTAGTTCTTGACCTAGTTTGTTTAGTGATAATTTGAAGCAGGGGTGGGATTCAAATTTATTAGCAACTGGCTCTGTGGGTGTGGCCTAATTTGTGGGTGTGGCTTGGTGATCATGTGACTGGCTGGGCATGGCTTGTATGTAAATATAAATATTTATGTAAATATTGAATTTTTTATTAAAAAAGAGCAACTTTTAACCAAAATCAAGGCAAAGCAGGCAGGTAGATTGAGTTGCTCACAGAATCACAGATTCATTCAGAGATCTATCTTTCTGCAATCAGCTACCTGAGTCTGTCACATAAAATTTGCTTGCAAGCAAACTCATATAACTTGCTAGAAAGCAAACTCACAAAATTAATTCACAACACACTATGTATGTAAATATTGAATTTTTTATTTAAAAAGAGCAACTTTTACCCCAAAGCAGGCAAAGCAGGCAGGCAGACAGAATCACAGATTCACTTAGAGATCTATCTACCTGCCATCGGCTACCTGAGTCTGCACTGAAAAATAGAAGCTTTGGTCCTAAGGAAGCTTCAGCTCTGCTTTTAGATTAGCTAGAAAGCAAGAAATGCAACAATTTCCTGCTTTCTAGCTAATCTAAATCTCCCGGCACAGCAGAACAGCTGATGGTCAGGGGGAAAAATGGAAGCCGGCAAGTTTGATGGCTCGCATGCCAGGTAAGGAATGAGTGGACAGGACGCGGTGGGCTCAGCCAGTGGTTGCGATTTGCTGGTTCTCTGGCAGGTAGAATCCCACCCCTGGTGAGAGTGCGTTTTACGCGCATGTGTAGACCATTTCCAAAAAAACCTCAGCCGTGCCGCCTGGACAGCTGACAAGCACTGCACATGGGTGAGCAGCATTTCAAACTCCTCCTCTTTCCTGCTTTTTCAACCTCAGCTGTGCCGCAAATACCAGCTGAGGTTGGAAAAACAGGAAATAAAGGACAGCCAAGAGCCCAGGCGAACAGGCGGGCCAAACAGAGCAGCAGTTCGGTGTCTGCTGCTCTTCAGAGCTACCGGTTCTATAGAACCGGGCTGAACCGGTAGCATCTCACCCCTGGTTTGAAGTTACAATTGACACGGAATAAAGCATCGCATGACTGTTTTTTCACACTTAGAACCATTGCAGCATCTTCATGGTTACATGGTCAAAATTCAGGCGCTTGGCATATCATTCATAGTTTTGATGGTCACAGTGTCCCTGGGGTCACAGGATGCCCCTTTGCAACCTTCTTTTATGGTGTTACCCTAAAAGAGGAGCTGACCTGGGGGGCTCACATTGCAGCCCTGGTCAAAAGGGCTCAGCAGAGATTATACTACCTGAGACTTCTCAGAAAACAACAACTGAATGAAAAACTGCTGGTGACCTTCTACCGCTGCACCATAGAGAGCATTTTAACATACTGCACCTCTGTACGGTTTGCAAATTGCACAGTGGCAGATCGGAAACAAAATTGACCATTTCCTACTATATTTGATTGCCTATTTGTACCCTATGACTATATTAAGTGTTGTACCTGATGATTCTTGATGAATGTATCTTTTCTTTTTATGTATACTGAGACTACATGCACCAAGAGAAATTCCTTGTGTGTCTAATCACACTTGGCCAATAAAAAATTCATTCATTCATTCATTCATTCATTCATTCATTCATCATTAGGATAGTACTCCAGAGGGTTAATGTCATTGCCCAGAAAATCATTGGTTGCCCTCTCCCCTCTTTGGAAGACCTTCATAGCTCCCGCTGCCTTAAGAAAGTTCAAAACATCCTTAAAGATCCATCTCATCCTGGGCACCCTTTTTTTGAACTATTACCATCTGGCAGATGGTACAGGATAATAATAAAAACAAGGACAAATAGGCTGAAAAACAGCTTTTATCCCAGGGCAGTAACTACATTGATTTCTACTGTATAGGGCAACATTAATCCAATATCAAGCATTTTCAATTCAATGTACAGAAGGTGAAGGATGTGTGTTTGTGTTTATTTTCATAGTTATAATGTACACTGAAGATGGTATTTAATTTCATTGTACAAGGTGCAATGACAATAAAGTAAACTAAACTAAACAAGCAAAGTCAATCAGGAAGCCAGTTACACAACAACTGATTTCCTAACTTAACAAGTGCAGTGATTCACTTCACAACTGCGGCAAGAAAAGTCATAAAATGAGGCCAAACTCATTTAACAAATGTTTCACTTAGTAACAGAAATTTTGGGCTCAACTGTGGCCGTAAGTTGAGGTCTACCTGCACATCTCCCGAAAAAACACACCTTTCTTCTTCTTTGGCAGGAAACAGTTCATTAGTCTGTCCCAAAGGTGCTTTTTTTTCAAGAAGCCACTGGGCTTTCTTGTTATCCTTTGAAGATGTTTTGCTTCTCCTCCAAGAAGCTTTTTCAGCTCTGACTGGATGGTGGGGAATGGAAGGATTTGTACTCCTTGCAAACAGCGGGTCATTTGCATTCTTTTTAGTGAGTCGTTGAGGCCACTTGGAGGTTTGTGTGTGATATAGAAGAAGAAACGCATCAGGGCAAGATTTAGCATCTGCATTTAAAAGACAAAGGCCACCCTTTTGAGGACAGCAAAGTCCACATTTTGGACAGAGAGGACTGCTGGTTTGAAAGAGGGGTCAAAGAGGCCATCTATGTCCAAATTGAACAGCTCTCCCTCAATAGAGGGTGAGGGATATGACATCATCTAACTCCAATCTTCAACACAGTCCTATCAACAGTTCCAAGGAGGTTCCACATTTATTTGCACTACTCAGGTATTTGCCCTACTAAGGACACAGATAAACCTCCAAGTGGCCTCAATGACACGCTAAAAGGATGCAAATGACCAGCTGTCTGCAAGGAATATAAATCCTTCCATTCCCCACCATCCAAGTCAGAACTGAAGAAGCTTGTTGGAGGAGAAGTGAAACATCTTCAGAAAGTTCAGTTGCCTCTTGAAAAAAAGCACCTTTGGGACAACCATGTCCTGGAGGACTGAGAATCTCCACATTTGTCTGTGCATGCCTGTGTGCAAATTCAGTGAATTCTTGTCTTCCTTCTGTCTTGGAAAGCTTGCTGGAGATCATTAAAGCCAGCAGGCCAAACCTTTTTCCCCGTCAGCAGAAATTCTGAATCTCCATTCCCCTCCTGTAACCTTTTCCCTGCCGCGTCAGCATTCAGGCAGGTGGAAATCTAAGGTGAACGGAAGGAGTTTCTTTTCCAGAGCTTGTGACATTCGAAGAGGTTTTGAGGCTGGTGTCAACTTGTGCTGCGAGTTGCAAATTTCAGAGGATGGCTTGGAGGGGGGGAAAAATCATATTGACAAGGACAAATTTGTTTTTTTTCCTCCCCTGCTGTTAGTTCTTCAGTTGTAAAGTTTCCAGATCTGCTCAGCTCAGAAATGGATATTTTTCAAACATG
Organism: Notechis scutatus; assembly: GCF_049901735.1. Classification (NCBI taxonomy): domain Eukaryota; kingdom Metazoa; phylum Chordata; class Lepidosauria; order Squamata; family Elapidae; genus Notechis; species Notechis scutatus. Next base: position 9,034,989 of record NC_142009.1, read on the forward strand.
TCCATTTGGATTAATGGAGCATCACATCAAGGGGTTTGGGCTGGGAAGAATACAGAATAACAGAGTTGGAAGGGACATTGAAGGTCTTCTAGTCCAACCCCTGCTCAAGCAGGATGCTCTATGTCCTTCCAGACAAATGGTTGTCCAATCTCTTCTTAAAAATGTCCAGTGTTGGAGCAGCCATAACTTCTGGAGGCAAGTTGTTCCACTGATTAATTGTTCTCACTTTCAGGAAATTTCTCCTTAGTTCTAAGTTGCTTCTCTCCTTGATTAGTTTCCATCCGTTGCTTCTTGTCCTGCTTTCAGGTACTTTGGAGAATAGCTTGACTCCCTTTTCTTTGGGGCAGCCCCTGAGATATTGGAACACTGCTATCATGTCACCCCTGGTCCTTCTTTTCATTAAACTAGACATACCCAATTCCTGCAACCATTCTTCTTGTTTTAGCTTCTAGGCCCCTTTTATCATCCTTGTTGCTTTTCTCTGCACTCTTTCCAGAATCTCAACATCGTCTTTTTCAGTGGTGGTTTTTATTTTATTTTTACTACTGGCTCTGTGGGCGTGGCTTGGTGGGTGTGGTGTGGCTTGGTGGGCGTGGCAAGGGAAGGATATTGCAAAATCTCCCTTCCCTCCCCACCCCACTAACCTGCTTTCCAGCTCCGTTCTCCTGTGCAGGGCAACCAAAGAAGAGCCAGCCGATCAGCTGGGACTTGGGAGGCAGAGAATAGATGGAGGTGGGGCCAGTCAGAGGTGGATTGGCCGGTTCTCCGAACTACTCAGAATTTCCACTGCCGGTTGTCCAGAATTGGTCAGAACCTGCTGAATCCCACCTTGGTTTTTGGAATGATGATGCTTTGCGATTCCACTCCCAGGATTCCCCAACCTGCATGCTTTAAGAGGGGTGGACTTCCACTCCCAGAATTCTCCAACCAGCGTGCTTCAAGATGGATAAACTTTCACTCCCAGAATTCCCCAACCTGCACGCTTTAAGATGGATGGACTTCCACTCCCAGAATTCCCCAACCAGCGTGCGTCAAGGTGGGTAGACTTCAACTCCCAGAATTCCCCAGGCAGTAACCCCACAGATCTGAATTCAATGCTTGATTGGGGAATTCTGGGAGTAGAAGTTCACCCATCGTAAAGCACGCTGGGTAAGGAATTCTGAGAGTTGAAATCCATCCATCTTAAAGTTGCAAAGTTGCAAAGTTTGCCATTTGTGCTGGAGACAGAAAAAAAATATGAAAGTTTGACTTTGGGATTTGCTGATTAGATAAGCCCATTGTTCTAGAAATGGCTAGGACACTAAGTACATAAAACTAGAAAGTTGAGACTGTACCATGCTATTTTTATTGCACGACGTTGAAAAAAGTTGGAAGTTAACTCTCTTTCCTTCTTTCCTCCCCCTTAACCCATACTTCTCTTTTCCCTTTTTTACCTTCCCAATTTCCCTACTATCTTTATTTTTAATTGCATTTTATATTATGAAATGTGATACAAATTGGAAGAAAGAGAATGCTATGTTTGAAGCATACGGGTTTAAAAGAAAAGGTTTAGAATTTAGAATATAATAGAGCTGGAAGGGACCTTGAAGGTCTTCTAGTCCAGCCCTCTGCTCTGGCAGGAAATCCTACACCATTTCAGACAAGTGGCTCTTCAATCTCTTCTTAAACACCTTCATTGATGAAGCACCCACAACAGGTAGCCCTCGACTTATGACCACAATTGAGCCCAAAAATTCTGTTGCTAAGTGAGACAGTTGCGAAGTGAGTTTTGCCCCATTTTATCACCTTTTGTTGCGGCAGTTGTTAAGTTAGTAACATGGTTGTTAAGTGAATCTGGCTTCCCCATTGACTTTGCTTGTCAGAAGGTCGCAAAAGAGGATCACATGACCCTGGGACTCTGCAACTGTCATAAGTATGGGTCAGTTGCCAAGCATCTGAATTTTGATCATGTAACTATGGGGATGCTGCAACAGTTGTAAATGTGGAAAATGGTCATAACATAGGTCACTTTTTTCAGATTCATTATTATTATTGGAAAGGAATGGAATGGAATGGAATGGAAGGGGAGGGGAGGGGAAGGGAAGGGAAGGGAAGGGAAGGGAAGAGAAGAGAAGAGAAGAGAAGAGAAGAGAAGAGAAGAGAAGAGAAGAGAAGAGAAGAGAAGAGAAGAGAAGAGAAGAGAAGAGAATATATGGAATGGAATGGAATGGAAGGGAAGGAAGGAAGGAAGAGAAGATATGGAATGGAATGGAATGGAATGGAATGGAAGGAAGAGAAGGAAGGGAAGGGAAGAGAAGAGAAGAGAAAGAAGAGAAGAGAAGAGAAGAGAAGAGAAGAGAAGAGAAGAGAAGAGAAGAGAAGAGAAGAGAAGAGAATATATGGAATGGAATGGAAGGGAAGGGAAGGGAAGAGAAGATATGGAATGGAAGAGAAGAGAAGAGAAGAGAAGAGAAGAGAAGAGAAGAGAAGAGAAGATATGGAATGGAATGGAATGGAAGGGAAGGGAAGGAAGAGAAGATATGGAATGGAATGGAATGGAAGGGAAGGGAAGGGGAGGGAGGGAGGGAAGGGAAGAGAAGAGAAGAGAAGAGGAGAGAGAGGAGAGGAGAGGAGAGGAGAGGAGAGGAGAGAGAGAGAAGATATGGAATGGAAGGGAGGGAAGGGAAGGGAAGAGAAGACAAGATATGGAATGGAATGGAATGGAATGGAATGGAATGGAAGGGAAGGGAAGAGAAGAGAAGAGAAGAGAAGAGAAGAGAAGAGAAGAGAAGAGAAGAGAAGAGAAGAGAAGAGAATATATGGAAGGGAAGGGAAGGGAAGGGAAGGGAAGGGAAGGGAAGAGAAGATATGGAATGGAATGGAATGGAAGAGAAGAGAAGAGAAGAGAAGAGAAGAGAAGAGAAGAGAAGAGAAGAGAAGAGAAGAGAAGAGAAGATATGGAATGGAATGGAAGGGAAGGGAAGGGAAGGGAAGGGAAGAGAAGATATGGAATGGAATGGAAGGGAGGGAGAAGGAGGGAGGAAGGAAGGAAGGAAGAGAAGAGAAGAGAGAAGAGAAGAGGAGAGGAGAGGAGAGGAGAGAAGATATGGAATGGAAGGGAGGGAAGGGAAGGAAGGAAGACAAGATATGGAATGGAATGGAATGGAATGGAAGGAAGAGAAGGGAAGAGAAGAGAAGAGAAGAGAAGAGAAGAGAGAGAAGAAGAGAAGAGAAGAGAAGAGAAGAGAAGAGAAGATATGGAATGGAATGGAATGGAATGGAATGGAAGAGAAGAGAAGAGAAGAGAAGAGAAGAGAAGAGAAGATATGGAATGGAATGGATTGGAATGGATTGGAATGGATTGGAATGGAATTGAAGGGAAGGGAAGGGAAGGGAAGAGAAGAGAAGAGAAGAGAAGAGAAGAGAAGAGAAGAGAAGAGAAGAGAAGAGAAGAGAAGAGAATGTTATTGGAGTTGGAAGGGACCTTGGAGTGCTTCTATCTAGTCCAACCTCCTGCTTAGGCAGGAAACTACTTCAATGTATAAGTTTTATCAATGTATAAATTCAAAGACAAAGAAAACAGGAAATTAAGGGAAAGAAAGAAAGAGGGGAATATAGGTACAGGGGGGGAGTATTGACTTCAGACTCTTTTTAGCACAGTACAAGATAACATTACAATCTCAATTTTTTTACTTTTACACATGAGTACATAGCTAGCCATTTCTATAACAACAAAGCTTTCTAATCGGCAAAACCAAAGTCAAAGTTTCTTTTTTCCCCCCATCCCAAGCACAAAATAAAAATAAAAAAACTACTTCAATATATTCTCTTTGAATAAAGCAATCAATTTAACCATTTCTGCTTTACCTTCCTTGCTGTGGAAATAATATATATTTTATCTGACTGCAGATTGCCATTGATATTAACGAAAATCTTTATAAACTATTGCCATTGATATTAACGAAATTCAGAACAAGTCACAAATTAAGCTACTTTTTACAGTGCCAATGTAAGTTTGGCCACTAAACGAATGGTAGATAAATTGATAGAATTCTTTATTGGCCAAGTGTGATTGGATACACAAGGAATTTGTCTTGGTGCAAACACTCTCAGTATACATAAAAGAAAAGATACATTCAACAAGAGTCAAGAATCATAAGGTACAACACTTAACAATAGTCATAGGGTACAATAAACAATCAAATCATACAGTCAATATAAATCATAAGGATACAAGCGACAAAGTTACAGTCCTACAATCACAAGTGGGAGGGGATGGGTGATAAGGAGTGATGAGAAGATTAAGAGTAATAGTAGTGCAGACTTTGGACAATGGACAGTGTTGAGGGAATTATTTGTTTAGTAGAGTTCAGGAAAAAAAACTGTCCTTGTTTCTAGTTGTCTGGTGTGCAGTGCTCTATAGCGGGGGTCGCCAACCTTTTGGACCTCAGGGACCACCAAACTCATAATTTTAAACTCCACAGACCAGACACTGCAGGAGAATCCCTCACCCTGTTTTCTTACCGATTGATCATTCTTTATTTGGGATCACAGGATACCATCTCCAGCTCTGTTCTGTGAGAGAGAGTGAGAGAGAGAGAGAGAGAGAGAGAGAGAGAGAGAGAGAGAGAGAGAGAGAGAGAGACTCTTTTGGCTTCATGCAAGGAAAGCAGCAGAAGTCTTTCTTTCTCTCCCCAAACTCCGCCAGAAATGAGTCTTTGTGAGACTTGTCACGCCAGCACAGCCTCTTGGAGCAGGTTGTCTTGCATGCTCCCAAAGACTCATTTCTGGTGGAGTTTGGGGGAGAGAAAGAAAGACTTTTGCTGCTTTCCTTGCGTGCAGCCAAAAGCAGAAGAAGAAAGAAGCGGAAAGAAGCAGCCCAGTGGCCAGGCCAGGCATGTGGGGCACGTGGGGCAAGTCCGCCCTTCCCCCCTCCCCTCACTACTTTGTGTTGTTCACAATGCAAACGATGCAAGCCTTATGTTCCCATGGGCCATGTGGGCAGCGCAGCCTTGTGTTCCTGCATAGCCTGGATTAATTGCTTTGGGGGTGACATTTCTCTGTGGACCACCAAAATTTTCTCGTGGACCACCAGTGGTCCCTGGCCCACTGGTTGGCAACCACTGCTCTATAGCATCGTTTTGAGGGTAGGAGTTGAAACAGTTTATGTCCAGGATGTGAGGGGGTTAATGTAAGTTAAGGGCTATCTGTAGTCCTCGAATTATGACCAAAAACTAATGCCAAGGTCACTGAGAGCAAGCACGGAGGGATGGATTCCCACTTGGAGACTCCGTTCGTTGAGTTGGACTATCTGTTCTTTGTTGTCGGACTGCAACAATGCAAGGAAACTTCCCTGGCTCCTCCATTCCCACCCCCAAGGGGTGTGTGTGTGTGTGTCCCTGTCAGTGCATTCATGTGAACATGGTAACAATGGAAGATCAAGTGGAATAATGAGACGTCTGGGCTGGCTTGGTGAGCGAACAGGATGAGGGATGCTTTCCCTCAGCCAGGCCAGACCGAGAGAAGTCTTTGGCCACAAGCCATCAGCTCAGATGGATTTTTTTTTTTTTAATCACCCCTAGGTCAGCCCCTAAAAAGGTCAGATGAAGAACAATGGATGGAAACTGAGAGCCTTGGTGGCACGGTGGTTAGAGTGCAGTACTGCAAGCTACTCCCACTGCAATTTGGCAGATCGAATCCCACCAGGTTCAAGGCTGACTCAGCCTTCCATCCTTCTGAGGTGGGTAAAATGAGAACACAAATTGCTGGGGGCAATATGCTGACTCTGTAAAACCGCTTTGAGAGGGCTGTAAAGTACTGTGAAGCAGTATATAAGTCTAAGTGCTATTGCTAATGGATGGAAACTGATCGAGAGATTCAACCTACTGTGTTTCCATGAAAATAAGACCCTGTCTTATAGTTCTTTTTTGCCACCAAAAAAAAGGCACCAGGTCTTATTTTGGGGGGATGTCATCCACTGACTAACACCTCACTTGTGTGCGTTGCTCCTGGCCTCCTTTTTACTGTCAGAGACCTTCAGGAACTTCTTCTGAGGCCGGCAAGGCCAGGAGTGGGATTCAAAAATTTAATTTATTTGTTTGTTTGTTTGTTTGTTTGTTTGTTTATTTGTTTATTTCTGTCAATTGCTTACAAGATAATAGGTATACGTAGAAACATAGTTATGAATACATGGACACACATAAGAAAAATAAAAGAAACAATAGGACAGGGACGGTAGGCACGTTGGTGCGCTTATGCACGCCCCCTACAGACCTCTTAGGAAAGGGGTGAGGTCAATAGTAGACAGTCTAAGGTTAAAGTTTTTGGGGTTTGGGGAAGAAACCACAGAGTCAGGTAGAGTATTCCAGACATTGATCACTCTGTTGCTGAAGTCGTATTTCCTGCAATCAAGTTTGGTGCGATTAACCTTGAGTTTGCCTCTATTGTTTTCTCTTGTGTTGTTATGGTTGAAGCTGAAGTATTCATTGATTGGTAGGACATTGCAATGTATGATTTTATATACTATACTTAGATCAGACCGAAGGCGGCGTAGTTGTAGGTTTTATAGGTCTAGAATTTCAAGTCTGGTGGCCTAAGGTATTCTGCAACGAGTAGAGGAGTGGAGAACTCTTCTTGTGAAATATTTCTGGACTTTCTCAACTGTGTCAATATCAGATACGTAATGTGGGTTCCAGACTGATGAGCTGTATTCTGCCCAGTTGCTGAGTGGGTGTGGCCTGTTGGAATTTCCAGAAGGGCTGTTTTTCACCTTTCCCAGAATCCGGAGGCTTCCCTCGGGCCTCTGGGAAGGCAAAAACAGCCTCCCCTGGGCTCCGGAGGACATCTGGAGGGCCTCCAGAAATAGGCCGGTTTCTGGACTTCCAGAACTTCTGGTTTGGTCCATTTTTTTACCCTCCCAGAGCCTCCGCGCGGATCCTGCACTTACCTGCATCCAAAACGGGCTGTGTGGAAACTCCTGGGAAGGAAGGAGCAGGGTGGGGATAGCTAGTCAGTCAGTTCAACTACCAGTTTGGCGAGCCAAATGTAAATTTACCATCTGGTTTGCCCCAAACTGGGCTGAATCGGCTGAATCCCACCCCTGCTTGAAGGTCTTCTAATCCAACCTCCTGCTCAGGCAGGAAATCCTATACCACTTCAGACAAATAGTTATCCAACATCTTTTTGAAAACTTCCAGTGTTGGAGCATTCACGACTTCTGGTGGCAAGTCGTTCCACTGGTTAATTGCTCTCACGGCAAATTTCTCCTTAGTTCTAGCTTGCTTCTTCCTTTCATAGTCTTCTACCCGTGGTTTCTTGTCCTGCCCTCAGGTGCTTTGGAGAAGTGGTTGACACCCCCTCTTCTCTGTGACAGCCCCTCGAGTACTGGAAGACCGCTATATCACATCACCCTTAGTCCTTCTCTTCGGTAGACTATACCTCTTCAACCTCTTCCATTTGCCAAGGTTGGCCAACTCTGCTTCACTGTATATATTTCAATTCTTGCATCCCTACACATTCCAGTTTTGCAGACTTCCCTCCCCCCCCAGTTTGATTACAATCTGGCCTTCGAGATAAGGACATTCTGAATGGCCATCAAATATTTATATATCGGCCATTTGGTGGCTTTCTGTGGAAATCATCACATGAGATCGGATTCCCCAAGAATATCCCAGGGACTCTAGGGAGTTCCCTCCCCCCCCCCCACCCCAGTTTCCTTCCTCCTATTAACCTTGAGGGAACCATGGCAAGCCACAAGCCTTGAATTGCAGCTAGAGTCCCTATCCTGCCCTCAACAAGCCATTTCCTAGAATAACCTTTCCTTCCTAGGTTCCTCCTGGAGAATACAATGCAGGGAGGGATGTTATTTAAATTAGGCACAAAGCCCACGTGCGATTCTATCAGGGATTTGGCATAAAGTTAGAGGAGGAAAAAGGTCATTTATAAAACTCTTTATTAAAAAAAATCAGTTTTTAAGTGCTTAATAATGTAAGTGGCACTGAAATGGACAGGTTGACGTTGGAAATTAAAGGAGAATCAGAATATTATTCCGTTTGGGACATATGGTTCAATTGGTTAGATAAGAGTTGCAAAGATTAGAAAACTACAGTGAAAGACGATCAAAGTACTAGAAACAATATGAGTATAAATGATAGTTAGAAATATATAGAAATTCTGGTTAGAACTATAGGAATAAGAAAGATAAATATGGTATTGTATAAAGAAATGTTAAATGGTTCAACATAGGAGCTATAATAGAATGCATAATGTACAATGTTGATACAACCAGTATATTGTGGTTGTAAAATTGAAGCTGTAATACAAAATGTATAATAAATCTTTATTTAAAAATAATAATAATGCAAGTTGCATTTACAATAGCATAATGCTACTCCAGAGAAAAAATGGCACACTACAGGAACCATTTGCTCAGGTGTCCCTGAGGACACAAATAAACCTCCAAGCGGCCTCAAGGACTTTCTAAAAAGGATGCAAATGACCAGCTGTCTGCAAGGAATATAAATCCTTCCATTCCTCGCCATCCAGTCAGAGCTGAAGAAGCTTCTTGGATGAGAAGTAAAATGTCTTCAAAGAAAAACAAGAAAGTCTAGTTGCCTCCTGAAAAAGCACCTTTGGGACTTCTTCAAGTTGCCAACTTTGAAAATCATTGGGCTAAGCTGTGTTCATATATGGCCTTCACACAGGACTTCTAACAAGCAAGGTCAAAGCTAGACTGGTTTAGCAATCATGGCAAAAAAACAAAAAATCATGAAATCAGGCTGTTTAACAACCACCTCACTTTGGTCACTGAAGTTCCAATCCCCAATATGGTTGTACGTCAAGGACTACCTGTATTGTTCCGTTCCAACACAGAGAGTCAAATTAATTCCTTGTTCCTTTACATTATCTTGTATTTGCTTGATTTCTAACCATTCAGCATAAGAGAGGTGGAAGGGACCTTGGAGGTCTTCTAATCCAACAACTTGCTCAAACAGGAAAACAGGCAGATGGCTGTCTAATCTCTTCTTAAAGAATTCCAGTGTTGGAGCATCCGCAACCTCTGGAGGCCAGCTGTTCCATTGGTTTATTGCTCTCACTGTCAGGAAATTTCTCCTGAGTTTTAGCTTGCTTCTCTCCTTGGTTAGTTTCCATCCATTGTTTCTTGTCCTGCCTTCAGGTGCTTTGGAGAATACCCTGTTTCCCCGAAAATACGACCTACCGTGTAAGTAAGTCCTAGCTTGATTTTTACACTTGCACCCAATATAAGCCCTACCCACCCCCTAAAATAAGCCCTAATTAAGATCCTGGCCACTCCAGGGTGCACGTGTAAAAATTAAGCTAGGATGGGGATGTGGGGGGTGGAGCTGTCCTACTATTTACCTTTGGACAGTTTTAGCCAGGACTCGCACACCCTGACACTTGCCTTGCCGGCCCATTTCTTCTGCAGCTGGCAAGGCTTTCCTGAAGGCCTCTGTAGCTGATGACAAAGCTCAGGATCGATCCAGAGCTCTGTTATCGGCTGCAGAGGCCTTCAGGAAAGCCTTGCCGGCTGCAGAAGAAGTTCCTGAAGGCCTCTGACAGAAAAAAGGAGGCTGAGGGTGACACACACAAATGAGGTTAGTCAGTGGATGACATCCCCCCAAAATAAGACCTGGTGCCTTTTTTGGTGGAAAAAAATATATAAGACAGGGTCTTATTTTGGGGAAAACATGGTAATTTGACTCCCTCTTTTTTGTGGCAGCCCCTGAGATATTGGAAGACTCCTATCATGTCCCGCCCTGGTCCTTCTTTTCATTAAACTAGAAGACATGCCCAATTCCTGCAACCGTTCTTCATATGTTTTAGCCTCCAGGCTCTTAAATTCAGCTGCAAACCCCTGCTTGCTGCTTAAAAAATGCCCCACGTGCATTTGGAGGGGGGGAGAGAAGCTGCGTGCTGGATGTGGGATGTACTTTGCACGCTCCCAAAGACTCATTTCTGGTGGAGTTTGAGGGAGAGAAAGAAAGACTTTTGCTGCTTTCCTTGCGTGCAGCCAAAAGCAGAAGAAGAATGTAGTTTGGGATGTACTTTGTACTCCACAATGGGGTGTCTTTAAGAACCAAAAGACGCCTCGGGAAAGGTGGAGAGCGCCTGGCTCTGTTTACAGCAACCTGCTAAGGCGATCAATCTTGTTCTGTATGTTTACTGACCCCCTCCTTGCAGCGTCCCAGCACAGCTGGGCTGGAGTTGGCTGCCCCATTGCAAGGTCACATTACAAAATGAGCTTCGCTTGGTTTTTGGCAGCCAACTCCGCGAACGTGAACCTCTGCAAGCGGGATTTCACACGCGTGCAAATCCGGTGAAACGTGGTCCTGTACAGATAGCCTTCGACCCCAATTGAACCCCAAAATTCTCTTGCAGAATGAGACCGTCGTTAAGTGAGCTTTGCCCCCATTTTACAACCTTCCTGGCTACGGTTGTCAAGGGAATCGCCGCAGGGATTAAGTTAGTCACATGGGGGTTAAGCAAAGCTGGCTCACCCATTGACTTTAACATTAACAAAACATTAACCAAATGCACAGGCAGGGGTGGGCTCCCCAAATGTTAGCAATGGGTTCTCTGCCCCGATAATGGGTGGGCGTGGCCATGGTGGGCATGGCCTAGTCAGCCTCCTGCACCACGGTGTGGGGGGTGTTTTTGCCCTTCCCGGGCTCCGGAGGTTTTTATCAAGCCTCCGGGAGGACGAAAATGGACTCCCTGGGGTCCGGGCTCTTTGGAAGCCGGAAACGAGCCCATTTCCGCCCTTGTTGAACTTCCGGGAGGTCCATTTTTCACCATCCCTGAGCCTCCACACGCGCCCTGCACTTACTTGCGTCTAAAACGGGCTGCGTGGGGGCTCCAGGGAGGGGAGGGGAGGGACGGGCGAGGTCAGCCACGAGTGGGATTTGGAGATTCTCCAAACTGCACAGAATCTTAGCTGGAGGCTCTCCCGGACCCCTGCAAACCCGCAGAGGCCCACCCCTGTGTATATGTGGTACCTTGCTCAATAGTAGTGACTGGGAAGGGGATCGCGGAGTCCTAGTGGACAATCCCTTGAATAGGAGCCAGCCGTGTGCTGCAGCTGAGAAAAAAGCCAACGCAGTTCTAGGCTGCATTAACAGAGGGACAGAATCAAGATCACAGGAAGTGTTAATACCGCTTTATAAGGCCTTGGTAAAGCCACACTTGGAATGCTGCATCCAGTTTTGGTCACCACATCGTAAAAAAGATGTTGAGCCTCTAGAAAGACTGCAGAGAAGAGCAACAAAGAGGATTAGGGGATTAGAGGCTAAAACATACAAAGAACGGTTGCTGGAACTGGGTATGTCTAGTCCGATGAAAAGAAGGACTAGGGGTGATATGATAGCAGTCTTCCAATATCTCAGGGGCTGCCCCAAAGAAGAGGGAGTCAAGCTATTCTCCAAAGCACCTGAAGGCAGGACAAGAAGCAACGGGTGGAAACTAATCAAGGAGAGAAGCAACCTGGAACTAAGGAGAAATTTATTAAAGAATGGAATATTGGAATATTAAATAATAATGGAATATTAAATAATGGAATATTAAATAATGGAATAGCTAGCCTCCAGAAGTTGTGGGTGCTCCATCACTGATGGTTTTCAAGAAAAGATTGGACACTCATTTCTTCAGAATAGTACAGGGTCCAATGGTTAATTGTTCGCGCTGTCAGGAAATTTCTCCTTAGTTCTAGATTGCTTTTCTCCTCCATCCATTACTTCTTGTCCTGCCTTTGGGACTTTGGAGAATAGCTTGACCCCCTCTTCTTTGTGGCAACCCCTCAAATATTTGAACACTATTATCATATCACCGCTAATCCTTTATTCATGAATCTTTATTCATGCAACTACATAGCCAAAAAGGCATTAAGAGTTGTTAACCTAATCCTACGTAGCTTTTTCTCTGGTAATATCACACTACTAACCAGAGCATACAAAACATTTGCTAGACCAATACTCGAATACAGTTCATCAGTCTGGAACCCACATTACATATCTGATATTAGCACAATTGAGAAAGTCCAGAAATATTTCACAAGAAGAGTTCTCCACTCCTCTACTCGTTGTAGAATACCTTATGCCACCAGACTTGAAATTCTAGAACTAGAAAACCTTGAATTACGCCTGTCTTCGGTCTGATTTAAGCATGGTATATAAAATCATACATTGCAATGTCCTACCTGTCAATGAATACTTCAGCTTCAACCATAACAACACAAGAGCATACAATAGATACAAACTCAATGTTAACCGCACCAAACTTGATTGCAGGAAATATGACTTCAGCAATAGAGTGGTCAATGTCTGGAATACTCTACCCGACTCTGTAGTTTCTTCCCCAAACCCCAAAAACTTTAACCTTAGACTGTCTACTATTGACCTCACCCTTTCCTAAGAGGTCTGTAGGGGGCGTGCATAAGCGCACCAACGTGCCTACCGTCCCTGTCCTATTGTTTCTCTTATTCTTCTTTTATTTTTCTTATATGTACCCATTTCATGTATTCACAACTATGTATACACTTATACTTATTATCTTGTAAACAATTGGCAAATCAAATAAATAAATAAAAATAAAATAAAATAAATAAATAAATGAAACTACACATGCCCATTTCCTGCAGCCATTCCTCATAGATTTTAGCTTCCAGTCCTCTAATCATCTTTGTTGCTCTTCTCTGCACTCTTTCTAGAGTGAAGGTCTTCAAACTTGGCAAGTTTAAGACTCATGGGCTTCAACTCCCAGAATTCCTGAGCTAATATGACCGGAGGAGGAATTCTGGGAGTTGAAGTCCATAAGTCTTAAAGCTGTCAAGTTTGAAGTCCCCTGTTCTAGAGTCTCAATATCTTCTTTATGTCATGGTGACCCAGCTCAGCCCCTTTGCTGGAAGCATCTAATTCATGGAAAGATTCAAACCAGAGTTCAAGGTCATGCTTGATACAACATAGGGGAAAGGTTGATGGGAGGGGCAACCCCTCACTCACACATTAACTCAAACTACTACGTGCAGCATGTAAACACCATGAGAAGAGTGGGCGACCTTTGCACCCACAACCTGGTTAGATAATTTTTAATCCTCAAGTATTCTTTCCTCCATCTTAGGCTGACTCAGTCCCATCTGCACCTGAAGGCCACCAAACTTTCTGCACTTCTAGTCAAGATAGGCTAGGAACAGTAGGAATTGTAGCTTAACATCCTTGGCAAAGAGTGGATAACAGAGAAATAGAGTTGGGAGGGACCTTGGAGGTTGTCTAGTCCAACCCCCTGCTTAGGCAGGAAACCCTACACCACTTCAGACAAACAGTTATCCAATCTCTTCTTTAAAACTTCCAGTGTTGGAGCATTTACAACTTCTGGAGGCAAGTTGTTCCACTGATCCATTGTTATCACTGTCAGGAAATTCCTCCTTAGTTCTAGGTTGCTTCTCTCCTTGATTAGTTTCCATCCATTGCTTCTTTTTCTTGGATTGAGAAGAAGTTTGATCTCTCTCTCTCTCTCTCTCTCTCTCTCTCTTTCTCTCTCATAACTAGATAGACACTGAGGTCAGAGCTCAGTTACAGGATCAAAACGCTTTCCGGAGGAATCATGGATCGCTCATTTCCCCCTCAACCTACTTCACCAGGGTTATTGGGAAGGAAAAAGTAGTGGAGGTTGGGTTCATAGGTTTCATGATTTATCCCTGGGAATTTGGGGTCTTCCAACAGTTATTGGGAGTTGGGTAGCATATTTTTTAATTATTATTATGGTTGATAACACAGTCGGCCAGGTGTTTAGTCTGGATCTGGCATTTTCACCCACCTAAGCGGGTTCCTCCCTGAGATAAGCAAAATGTTGTTCGATGTGTTAAAGATATTGTCGCAGGTTGTAAGCTGTTCTAAGTAGTGCTGCCTTTTGCAGTTGCAAAAGGCGATTTTGGTGGTGATTTTGTCAATGCCGATGGCGTTCAAGTGGTGCTCCGGTTCAGTGGCGGGATTCAAATCTTTTTACTACCGGTTCTGTGGGCGTGACTTCGTGGGCGTGGCAGGGGAAGGATACTGTAAAATCTCCCGTCAGAGGAGGGATTTGCCGGTTCTCCGAACTACTCAAATTTTCCGCTACCGGTTCTCCAGAACTGGTCAGAACCTGCTGAATTCACCACCTTTGCTCCGGTTGTTTTGGGATTGCGCTTAAGGCATTTATCAGTATGTAATCTGTAATCAGTATTTAAAGTATGCAATCAGAATAGTGGGAAATTCTCTTGTCTAAGCAGGGGGTTGAACTAGAAGACCTCCAAGGTCCCTTCCAACTCTGTTATTCTAATTCTAAAGTGATCTTAACTTGTCAAGGTTACCTTCCAGGGTTATGGAGATGAGGAACCAGGTTGCTAAAGAATTGTGGTGGTGGTGGGGGGGAGAATTTAGATGCAAAACTCCCAAATATAAAATGAAGGGCAGTTCTGGGATATAATTCCTGAGTCATGACAGACACCCAGGCAAAGGGACAAGAACACTCATGTGCTTTGAATAAAAGCTAAGTGGCTCGGATGAGTTCCAGGCCAAAATTTTCTTCTGTATTTTTAGCCGCTGTTCCAACTCAGTTTGATAAACGGAAATAGACTTTCAAGACTTCCTGAGAGACAAGAGATATTCAATGCAATTCCCAAGAGGGATAGGGCTGGTGTTGCCCTAATTTAAGATCAAGATAGCCAATTGTGTATGCAGATGTTTTGTATTTTGTTGGATTATGGTCCCTTGAGCAGAGCGTGGTTCTTTTTTGGTCTCCCACATTTTGTAACCATGTTAATCCTAGTTCCTGAGATTTATGCTTTGCTAAGAGCAATTTTCTCTCTTTTAAACCAATATTCAATTATTCACAATCAATTAATGATATACTTATAAACCATAAACTCTCTTAAGCCCTGGTTTATTCGTATGTATTACTCTTTTATCTTTTTTCCCCTCCCTTTTCATTTGTTTAGGTGCTTTCTTTAACATGTCTAGTAAAAATATTTTTAAAAGAAAAAGAAACTACGAAAGGTCATTCTCGACTTACGACACAATGGAGCCCAAAATTTCGGTTGCTAAGCGAGACAGCTTTGAGGTGAATTTTGCTTCCTCTTACGTCCTTTCGGTTGCTAAGCAAGACAGCTGTGAGGTGATTTTTGCCTCCTTTTACGCCCTTTCAGTCACTAAGTGAGACAGCTGTGAGATGATTTTTGCCTCCTTTTACGCCCTTTCAGTTGCTAAGCAAGACAGTTAAGTAAATTTGCCTCCTTTTACACCCTTTCGGTTGCTAAGCGAGACAGTTAAGTGAATTTTGCCTCCTTTTACGCCCTTTTGGTTGCTAAGCGAGACAGCTGTGATGTGATTTTTGCCTCCTTTTACGCCCTTTCGGTCGCTAAGTGAGACAGCTGTGAGGTGATTTTTGCCTCCTTTTACGCCCTTTTCGTTGCTAAGCAAGACAGCTGTGAGGTGAATTTGGATTCCTTTTATGCCCTTTTGGTTGCTAAGCGAGACAGCTGTGAAGTGTATCACGGCAGTTGTGAAGTTAGTCACAGGGTTGTTAAGCGAATCTGACTTCCCCATTGAACTTTGCTTGTCGCAAAAAGAAGGTCGCAAAAGGGGATCACGGGACACTACGACCGTCATAAATACAAGTCAGTTGCCAAGAGTCTGAATTTTGATCACGTTGCCGTGGGGATGCTACAATGGTTGTAAGTGTGAAAAACGGTCATAAGTCACTTCTTTTCAGTGCTGTTGTAACTTTGAACAGTCACTAAATGAATGATTAAATAGGTTGAGGACTTTCTGTATCGCTTCCCAAGCGGGTTTTTCAGATTGGCTCTAGAAGGATGGAGGAAGAAAGACATCAAGTAATATTTTATTTCTTCACCACCTCACAAAGAACGTCAGCTCCAAAACATCAGCAAGAGAAATGTCAGAGTGTTTGGCAGTGTGACAACCTTTATGAGACAACCAAGGAGCAACACACAGCACACACTGTTAGACGTTAACAGTGGTTTAATATACAACAGGTATATACAGACAATATACTCGTGGTAGCAAAATACCTTTACAAGCAGGCTTTCTTCTTCCTATCACACGGAGAGCTTCTGCACTGAATACTGGCTACAAGGAAAGAGAACCATACCCTCTAATGGCTGCCTTTATATATACACTTCTTAAAGGGAACTTTACCCTCCAGCCTTAAAGAGAAATACCCATACTCTATTTATTTATTTATTTATTTATTTATTTATTTATTTATTTATTTATTTATTTATTTGATTTGCCAATTGTTTACAAGATAATAAGTATAAGTGTATACATAGTTGTGAATACATGAAATGGGTACATATAAGAAAAATAAAAGAAGAATAAGAGAAACAATAGGACAGGAATCACTCTTGTTATATCAGCCAGACTTTCATCAGCTTCACAGCATTGTGCAGCTACTCACTGCTGGTCAGTTTCTGAATCTTAATACCTTAAGAAGAATTAGAAATGGTTTTGCAGGGGCAGAGTAGAAAAAAATGAAGCTTCTTTCTCAGGAGAGAGAAAACGTTGGACAAATGAAAGGGGAGATTTTATTGCCATTCACCAGAAGAACTGAAATAGCTGGAGCTTTGGAGTGGATTAAAAAGAAAAGTGTGGTCCTTTATTAAGACGTGGAATTTGCAACAGTTAACAGCCCCCCCCCCTTTTTTTAAAAAAAAGATAAATCCATAGAAGGAAAAGCTGTTAATAATGTCAGTGAGGGAATCACGGCTGGATACTCCATACTTAGCCTTGAGATTTTTAAGTTGTGTGGACTTCAACTCCCAGAATTCCCCGGCAAGCATGGTTTAAGTTGTGTGGACCTCAACTCCCAGAATTCCTCAGCAAGCAGGTTTAAATTATGTGGACTTCAAGTCCCAGAATTGCCCAGCAAGTATATTTAAGTTATGTAGACTTCAACTCCCAGAATTTCCCAGCAAGCATGGTTTAAGTTGTGTGAACCTCATTTCCCAGAATTGCCCAGAAAGCATGTTTAAGTTATGTCAACTCGACTTCAACTCAGAATTCCCCAACCGCCACATTTTAAGATGTGTGGACTTCAATTCCCAGAATTCCCCAGTCAGCATGATTTAAAGTGCATATATTTCAACTCCCAGAATTCCCCAGAACTAAGGAGAAATTTCTTGACAGTTAGAACAATTAATCAGTGGAACAATTTGCCTCCAGATAATGGATAACCATTTGTCTGAAGTGGTGTAGGGTTTCCTGCCTAGGCAGGGGGTTGGACTAGAAGACCTCCAAGGTTCCTTCCAACTATTCTATTCTATTCTATTCTATTCTATTCTATTCTATTCTATTCTATTCTAACATGTGTGCACTTACTGGCTGGGGAATTCTGGGAGCTAAACACCACATCTTAAAGTTGCCAAGGTTAAGAAACACTGTTTTAAGCCTGTCAGGAGTATCCATGAAAACAAAATCCTACACTAAGGATAGCTTTGGTCTATGCTATTTTTATTTAACGTTGTTTGCTTTTTGCCATTATTTAAAATATTTTTAATTTGAATGTTGTCTTGTCTTTCTCCAAAACGGAAACTTTCTGATCTCCATGTTTATGAACCTGTCCTTAAGTTGTTAACTGTTTTTTAATAATCTTTCCTTTTTTATCTTCACTAGTTAATGTTTGTTTAGATCTCTGAATCTGAATGACAAGGTTCATTTACAATGTTTTTACAGCCCTTAGAAAGCTTATAAGCCAGGAGGAAAAGTTGATAAGGTGTTTTTCTCTCTCTCTCTCTCTTCTGTTAGTTTGAAAAGCCTGGTAGGACTCCAGAAATGAATCTTTCACATTCACTGGAAACTAGTCCTCACCATTAAACTTAACATCATTGACAAATTGCTGTTTACCTGACAAATATCAACAAGGGACTCAGAGGCAACGGCGTACAATATGACGTCTTATCATTCCTTAATTTTGGTTTGCTAAGTTTAAACTGTCTTAGGGGCAATGTCAAATATTTTATACAGTTCTAGGACTTTTAATGCATCGTGCATAGTTCAAGTCCTAATGGCCATATTGTCGTTTTGCATTTTTATGCTGAATTGGAAATGTTTTTATTGTCAATTTCCTGGGCTTTCTTGAGCTAACTTTGAACAAAATAAAATAAAAAGCAAACAAGAATGCAAATAAATTAGGCACATGGATAAAGTGATACTATATTGGTTGGCTACCTTTACATAGAATCATAGAATAACAGAGTTGGAAGGGATCTTGGGGGTCATCTAGTCCAACCCCCTGCTCGAGTAGGAGGCCCAAAATAATATAAGATATGACATGGTATTGCTATATGATATATTGTATTAAACCCTAAGAAAGAAACATTTCTATTCATATTAAGGCAGAAGTTAACTCAATTCTCCTCTTTTTACTCTCAACCTCCCCCCAGTTCTGTGCCCAGATTTTTGCATCCTCCTTTCTAATTTAAACATATTCCCAGATATTTATAATATACTTTTGTGTTTTTGCCAAGTTACTATTGACAAGATTAATTATTTATTCAAGAATTACTTTTCTCAATCCAAGGAATACAAGCCAAGCCTTTCTTCTAACTATCTAAACAATACTGGCATATCAAGATAAGCTTTTTTTTTTATTAAAAAAATCGAAACACGCTTCTCAGGAATTTAGGCTGCAATCTTCAAACATAAGCACACCAGTACATTTCACACCGTGAAACTTCCTTGTGAGTAAACATGGATAAAAGTGGCCAGGTTAAGTTAAGACGAGGCACCCTGGATAATGGACAGTCTATGGAAGTCTTATGAAATAACTTGCAGTCACAAAACAGTCACAAATGAGGGGAATCTGAAGACTACAAAATATATTTCTGAATCAATACAGTTGGACCTGATGTTAAACTGGATAACTTCATCTCAAATTTGGCCAGCCGGTTGGGAACATTTTCTGGCAGCTCAGTCCAAATTTCACTCAGAGTCCCTGGGAGGGTGGGACGAAAAGTTGGCTATTTTATTTATAAATGAAAGGACTTTGGAGGTCTTCTAGTCCAGCCCACTTTACCACTAAAGACAAAAGATTGTCCAATCTTAAAAACTTCCAGTGTTGGAGCACCCACAATTTCTGGAGGCGAGTCGTTCCACTGATAAATTGGTCTCACTGTCAGGAAATTTCTCCTTAATTCTAGGTTTGCTGTCTCCTTGGTTTAGGTTCCTGCCTTCCTTCCTGCCTTCAGGTGTTTTAAACCAGGGGTCGCCAACCTTTTGGACCTCAGGGACCATCAAAGTCATAATTTTAAATCCCAAGGTGCAGAGGCCGTGGGAAAATCCCAAAAAACCTCTGCAGGAAATTCCCACCCCATTTTCCTACCGATCAATCATTCTTTATTTGGGATCGCAGGATACTGTCTACAGCTCCTTTCTGGGGGTGGGTGGGTGGGGGAGACTTTTGGCTTCAAGGAAAGCAGCAGAAGCAGCAGAAGTCTTTCTTTCTCTTCCCCCAAACTCTGCCAGAAATGAGTCTTTGCGAGACTTGTCACGCTGGCGCAGCCTCTTGGAGCAGAATACCTTGCAGGGTCCCAAAGACTCATTTCTGGCGGAGTTTGGGGGAGAGAAAGAAAGACTTCTGCTGCTTTCCTTATGTGCAGCCAAAAGCAGAAGAAAGAAGTGGCCAGGCGAGGCATGTAGGGCGCTTGGGGCAAGTTCCCCCCCTCCACCCTTTCCTCCCTTCCCTCACTACCTCATGTTGTTCACAATGCAAGGAACGGCAAGCCTTGTGTTCCCATGGGCCATGTGGGTGGCGCAGCCTTGGGTTCTCACGCAGCCTGGATTGGCGGTGACATTTATCTGAGGACCCCCAAAATTTTCTCTCAGACCATCAGTGATGCCCGGTCCACTGGTTGGCAACCAATGTTTTGGAGAATAGATTGACCCTTTCTTCTCTGTTGCAACCCTTCAAATATTGGAAGGTTGCTGTAACATCACCCCCAAGTCCTTCTTTTCATTAAACTAGACATACCCAATTCCTGCAATTATTCTTTAGATGTTTTAGCCACCAATTGGGGGGAAACTTCCGTGCGTTGCATAGGAAGCCAATTAAAAAGACTTTGCTGATTTTTATGCAAATCTCTCCAGCTCTGCTCAAACCCACCAATCTGGTCTGATTTATCGATCATATCCCGATTTCATAATGCAAATCTCAGGGGGAGGAAATGGACAGTCGGACAATCAGTGCATATCCACCCTTTATCTGCAGAATTCATTGCTGAGCACATGGGGGGGGAACCCCAGCTCTGATTTAATTTCGAGCAACCCCAAAAAATGTTGTTGGGTTTTTGGTCAGATGAAATTATTTTTTCCCCATCTAGCTCATCTGTATCTATTCTAGAGAAGAGTTTCCTCTCCCACGTCCTCCCATTAACCTGATTTTTGGGGATGTCCCAAAGGTGTTTTTTTTTTCAAGGGGCAACTGGACTTTCTTGTTTTTCTTTGAAGACGTTTCGCTTCTCATCTGAGAAGCTTCCTCAGCTCTGACTGGATGGTGGGGAATGGGAGGATTTATATTCCTTGCAGGTTTATATTCCTTGCAATAGCAACCAGCCCTCGGCAAGGAATATAAATCCTTCCATTCCCCACCATCCAGTCGGAGCTGAGGAAGCTTCTCAGATGAGAAGCGAAACGTCTTCAAAAGTAAAAACCAGAAAGTCCAGTTGCCTCTTGAAAAAAAAAAAAAGCACCTTTGGGACATCCACGACCTAGAGGACTGAGAATCTCCATGGACATTTGCTTTTTGGGATGTTTTTCAGCTTGTCCCTGGACTTGGCACTTTTTTGCATGTGAAAAAAAGAAGTGTGTCTCACCCCATATTTCTTGCTAAAACCATTGTTTAGGTTTTTAATTGATGTTTATATCAATCAGTATATCAATAGTGCCATCATGCCACTAAGGGTGATGTGATTAGCAGAATTCCAGTATCTGAGGGGCTGCCCCAAAGAAGAGGGGGACAACTTATTTTCCAAAGCACCAGAAGGCAAGACAAAAAACAACGGATGGAAACTAATCAATGAGAGAAGCAACCTGGAATTAAGTTGAAACTTCCAAACAGTGAGGACAATTAACTGCTTGCCTCCAGAAATCGTTGGGTGCTCCATCACTGGAGGCTTCCAAGAAGAGACTGGACAGCCACTTGTCTGAAATGGTATAGGAACTCCTGCTTCAGCAGGGGGTTGGACTAGAAGACCTCCATGGTCCCTTTCAGCTCTATTCTGATTCATAGATTGATTATTTAAAAAAAATAATCCAGAAATTTTTGGGGAAGTACTTGGAAAGAAATATCAAGGGAAACTTTTAGCAAAATCTTAGTCTCTCCCTTTACCTTCTTTCTTTCTCTCTCTCTCCCTCACTTATCTCTCTCATTCCTCTCTCTCTTTTACTCTCTCTTTTCTCTCTCTCTCTTTTCTTTCTCTTTCTCTCTCTCTCTTTTCTCTCTCTCTTTCTCTTTCTCTCTCTCTCTTCTCTCTCTCTTTCTTTCTTTCTCTTTTCTCTCCTCTCTTTTCTCTCTCTTTCTCTCTCTTTTCTTTCTCTATTTTTCTCTTTCTCTCTCTCTTTCTCTCTCTCTCCTTCTCTCTTTCTCTCTTTTCTCTCTCTCTTTCTCTTTCTCTCTCTTTCTCTCTCCTTCTCTTTCTCTCTTTTTCTCTCTTTCTCTCTCTCTCTCGCTTTCTCTCTCTTCTTCTCTCTCTTTCTTTTTCTCTCTTTCTCTCTCTTTCCCTTTCTCTCTTTCTCTCTCTTTCTCTCTCTCTTTCTCTCTCTCTCTCTCTCTTTCTTTCCTTCCTTCCTTCCTTCCTTCCTTCCTTCCTTCCTTCCTTCCTTCCTTCCTTCCTTCCTTCCAGGGAGAATCTGCTGCAAGGCGCATTGTCCCAGCATTGCACGGTTACAGCTACTGCGGAGAACCGAGGTGACGGATTTATTACAGCGGTAGCTGGACAGGACTCAAACTGGAAAAGCTCGCAGGACTTCTTGGCAACGCCGAGTCGAGGATCCCACCGAGGCAAACGTCCCCCAGGACGCAAACCGCCCGCCGGAGAGAAACCCACGGCATCCCAAACCAGCGCAGTCCCGATCTGTATAACCCCCTTGAAAATAAACACTGCCCCTTCCCCACGTCCCGAGTGAGCCACGCCGCGGGCTTAGTCACCAAGCTTTCCGCCGACTTTCAGGGCCCTTCCGAAAAGCAGAATTGCAAAAGGGGTGGCTGGGTGGGAAATATTCTTTGCAAAAAGAAAGGAACGCAGCATCTTGGGGTGGGGGTGGGGGGGACAAACCCGCAGGAAGACTCACCTTCCGAGGCTGCGGCTGCAAAGGCGGAGCAGCCCAGGAGGAAAACCAAGCCAGGAAGACCGCGCATGGCTTCTCCGTCGGATGGGCTGCCAAGACCCCGCGTGGATCCCTCGCAAGTGCTAACCTGGGTTTTATACCGGAGGGGAGGCATTCCTTCATCACCCCCCACCCCACCCCACCCTCCGCCCCACTCCCGGCCCTGAAGCTCCTCCCCTTTTTAATTTCCTCCTGCTATCAAGGGAGATAAGCATCTGCTTCTGCTGCTCCCCTTTCAAAATCTCTTGCATTTCCTCCACACCCCCTCAATGAGAGGCTGTCAAAAGAGAGCCGGAGGCTCCCAGCGGCTCTCAAGCCCATGCATTCGCTTATGCATTCAGCCCAAAAAAAAAAAAAAAAACTTGGACTCCTTCGGGCGATCTCACCTGCAGCGCCCTGGACCGGGAAGGAAAACGGTCCTTCTTGGCTCCGGGCCGCCTTTTCTGTTAGTTTGGACCCGCTGGTGTTCGGTTTTTTTTTAAATACGTCCCGCAAGTGTGTATGAAAATATATTTAAATCGAGGAAGACACATACCCTCCATAAGGGTGAAAAGGAATTTTTAATATGTGTGTGTGTGCGCGCATAATATTATATACCGGTATATCATATAATATATTGCAAACTATCCTAAAAATACGAGCTCCAGATGTAGCTATAAAAGAAGAGACAGACCTCACGATGTCCGGAACTTAAATATATATTATCCCCTTAGCTTTCGTTAGCCTCTGCAAGCATCGTCATCAACGTAACATTGATCAATGATGCATAAAGGCGAATATCTCTTCCATGGTAGTTTT